>NC_135814.1:32571078-33952381 GCF_964213995.1 Mustelus asterias | reverse complement strand
AGTGTGACTTTAAAACAAGGAGGTGCTGTGAACACTTCAGAAAAGCAGGCAACTGAACTCTTATCAACAGCACTTTCTCACCACACTGACAGTTTGAGCTGATTTAAATTGCCTCACAGTGCAAGCCGCTAGCAGCCTGCTTTAACTATTTAATTACCTCTCCTTTCAGCAGGCAAGAACTCAAAACTAGTGTCAGGAAGTTGGAATGAAATGAAAAATAAAGAACTGTAAAGATAGGCATGTAGCAACACTCAGGGCTTGTGAGATGCAGATTAAGACTAGTAGTGAAACTGTTATTTTGTTAAACAAGGTGGAGTCTAATGGTCTAGGTCATAGCCAGTTTGCAAATAGATTTTTTTTCCCGAACAGAGTCAAGCTGTTGGGCCTGAAGCAGAACAAACTGTCTGTGTTAGACCCAGAAATTCTACTCTAAACTCAAAGAAGGTTTCCCAAAAGCAAGCTACTAGGTCTTGTATGGTAATTATTTTCTGGATTTAGCTTGTAGTGTTAAAACCTATGGGATGTTGTCCTGGGGATGGTGTATTCTCGGAGTTTAAGAAAGTAGATAGATTTAGATTGGAGGAGGTAATTTAAGCATACTGTTTTGGTAACCATTGTTGTAATTAATTTAAAATGTTGTTCTGTACTAATGTCTTTCTTGTTGTGTACTTTAAAGTTTAATAAACATTTTGTTCTTTGAATGTTTACAACAAGACTAAACTTGTTCCTCACTGGGTCTCATTTATTTTCTCACATTCTTTCCAAGTTGCAAAAATAACCAATTAAGAATCAATGTTCCAAGTTTTCCTTCTGGGATTTGAGATGCCCTCACACTGAACATCTTGATGACCATGCCACCCACACCCCCTCGCTGGCAGCGGCGTTGGAGGCAGCCGGCTGATTGTGATGCCGTCTCAGCCTTGTTGACCTTGGTGGCAATCGTCTGGCTGGCAGAGGCAATCGTTCGGGTGGGACCATTTAGGCACTCCTCAGTCATCACATTCTCTTCAGATGCAACAGTCACTGGCAGAGGGGTGGAGGAGCTAGTGCCTTCATGTGAAGGCCCCTGAGAGGTGCCCGCAGATGCGATCTACAGCTCATCTGCCAGTATGAGGTTGATTTGAACCTCCCTGCTCAACATCAATGGATGGGCAGCTGGTAGAGAGACTTTGTGCTTGATCCAACTCTCACACTGGCAGCGACTTGATGAAGTGTGCTGTAGATCCCCATTTTTGGTGATCCCTATAACATGAAATGTATCATTTTTAGTCAATGTCACATGCAAACCTTGGCGATGGATTTTCCAATGCAGGAGCAATTGTGATATGTCTTGTGGGGGAGAAAGGCAAAAGTCGCCTGTTGACATGGTAGGCAAATAAAATAAGGAGAGAGGTGAAGAGCGCACTAGCCACTGTAACTCTGATTCTCATTGATATTGTCGACGTGGCATTCTAGTTGTTAAAGATCTTGAAGAAAATGCTGTATAAATAAAGAGCTGGAAAGAATGATACCAGTCGAATGTCACATAGATAACTGATTTTTGTGGGATAATGTACATTCTACAATAAGTGTAAATGAGAAAAGACTTGGGATAGAAAGAACCAATTTGAAGGAGATGTTGAAGAGGAATGAAATCTCTGAGCGAAGATGGGTAAATTCTAATCATGAACTATTGGACTGTCTCAGTAAGAGGAATTCTGTGAAAAAATTGTTTAGGTTCTAGAAAAAGGATATATCTCTATGTAATAGCAAAGGCTCTGAAATTACTTATTTTTAGATTTTTATCTGTACCTTTGTCCAAAATTAATTTTTTTTTTCTTAAAGGAAAGGGTATCTGTCAATGTTGCAAATGCAGGTCCCTTTAAGACTAATCCTGGACTGTCTGGCACCTTCCAAGACATCAACACACAATTCCATGTCAACTCTGTACTCACCCTTGCAAAATCTTACAAGCTCCTCAACTTCCCTACTCCCTATGGTGCACCCATAACAAATCATTTCAACCCATGTCCTCCATACAAACTTGTGCCCCTCCACCCTTCCCCAATGGCCCCTCAAGCCCTCCATGCTAACCTTAGCCCTCACACCCTTCCTATAAACACACACACTACCCATCATGGGCAAACCCCAGGAACCATTAAGTTAATAACCTTCCAAGTTGAATAACCTCCTTCGACACTGTAGAGATTCTATGATTTTAAGTATCTATTACAGACTTTACAGAAATATACACTCTGAATGATAAAATTAATTAAATTTAAATCCTCTCAAGTAGTTAATCCCATATAAAAGCAAATACTTTTATTCATAACGTTACATCAAAGACAGCAGTCCCCTGAAAACATTCTGAGGCTGCCAATCAAACTGAGAACGTAGTCTCTAATGTCATAATGGAGATTAGGGAAGCAGTTGAGCAGAAATAATAGAAAAATGATAGCCTTTCAGGATATGTCAACAAACTGCAAACAGACCTGCCAGCACTGACTTTTCAACTAGGAGATATGGGCAAGCTTTTTCCCCAGGCAAGGGATTTAAATAACTTGACAGCTCTACAGTTTTACAGATATAGCCAACTATTCTGAACATTTTCATCTAACCCATACCTTACACCACCAAAAATATGGTCTGTTTGAACCCAACACTGTGTTCAGATGACCTTGCCAAGTTTGGGGTTTCCGCCACGTGTGAATCATGTTCTTTCTCCATTCTCCTACCAGTGAATGTAGGATCTATCAGAAATGGGAGTTGGACTAATGGAACCAGACTCATGGCACCATCTTGGATAGGGCACAGAGACTCCACAACTCTGCGAAAATCTAGGCCCAGGTTTTCCTGCATGCTGTGTAGAGTAATAATGCAGGCTGCAGCTGCAGGTAGATCAGATCCTTTACTGGGGGTCAGGGTGCAGGGTTGAGGGTGTCTGACACTGGGGAGGGTGTAAAATCGTGGGATGGTGAATAGGGCACCCAATCCTTGATCCAGCAGGCATTCTATATGAGGAGTGAATTGGATGGGAGATTAGCTGAGACTTTAGTAAGGAGAGCACCCCTGCTCCTCTTGGCCCCCAAGAAGTACCAGAAAGGATCTTAATCTCTTCCAAGGTTGTCATCATCTTTCTCTTCAGCTCTTTGGCTTCTGGGCGCACTGACCAGCCAGTATAAAACCTGCTGCCATCTACACAATTTATTGTGTCTCCTAGTTTAGTGCCGTCTGCAAACTTGGATCGGCAACTCTCTATTTCTTCATCTAAACCAGATTGTGAATTCCTGAGGCATGTACACAGATCCCTCTTGGTTCATACCACAATCTGTGAACATTCTCTTTGTTAATTCTCTCTGTCTTATATCGCTACTGATGCTAATCTGAATGCATTGTGTAGAATCCTGTTGAATAATTGAAAATCAGACTCAATTACTGTTAATTTACACGCACAGAGCTCTGGAATTTGCAAGGTCTTAAACAGCTATTTCTGCACTCACTGTGCGAGGCCAGTTTGTAAAGGGTGGGCCGCACAAAACGGCTGCTGAGCAATTTTTGAGCTTCGCTCAGGAGTCAGCTGCCAGCATTTTGACCGAAGAATGATACGAGGGTCAGGAATGGTGGCTGCGCCGGGCCTATTAACCTGCCTACTTTGGAGTCGATATGCCTCCACTTCTGCCTGAGGTCTGCTGAATCGGAAGGCAGTCCAGTCTCTGCAGCAATTCAGGACCTGATGTCCTGATAATTACATAATGCTCACAATCCCTGCCGACATGGTTTCCTGATCTGGAATGGGTCTTGCCTCCTGTTTCCCGTCTCTGATAGGAAAATCCAGCCCTGAACGTCAAATCAGAAAATGTGAGCTTGATATTACAAAAAGAACCAGGCTGACTATGGAAAAATCAGAAGGGAAGTGAAATAGAAAATTGGAGGCAAACAGCAGGTGTGAGAAGCGACTGGCAATTAACACAAAGGGATTTCAAAAGTCTTCTATAGGCACATAAATAATAAAAGGGTAGCAGAGGAAGGGTGGGGCTGATAAGGGAAGTTATTTATTGAGGCAGCGAACATGGCTGAGTTACTGAATGACAACTTTGCATCCGGTGTTTACCAAGGAAGAAGGTATTGCCAAAGACACACCAAAAACAAGTAGTTGTGATACTGGATGGGCTAATAATTTATAAAGAGGCATTATAAAGGTTGGCTATAGTTAAAGTTGATGACATCAGGGCTAGGTGCGATCAATCCGAGGAGACTGATGGAAGTAAGGATACAACTTGCAGTCATACCGGCCACGATCTTCCAATCCTACTTAGATACAAGGACTGGAGTGTTGCAATTGTTACATCCTTGTTCAAAAAAAGGTGGAAGGATAACCCTAGTAATTAGGCCAGTCAGTTTAACTTGAGTGGTGGGAAATAAACGCTAGTCTGGGGGAAAAAAAATAACTGTCACTTAGCCAGTGTGGATTAATTAATGAGTATTTGTTAAAGGCAAACTATGTTTAACAAAATTGAATGAGTTTTTTTGCTGAGTTAAGAGAATGTTGATAAGGGTAATATGGTTAAAATTCCAATATGAATTTGATCATCAGTTGTGAGCAAAGTAGAAGTCCATGTAATAAAAGGAACAGTGACAGCATAGATACAAAGTTGGCTGACGGACAGGAAACCAACGGCCCGATGTTACCATTGCGTCGTGCCCGTTTACGTGGTAAAGTCGGGTGTCAGGCCATTAATGCGATCCGCGCCCACGTCCGCGCAGATTGCCACTTTACCGAAACCCGGGAATGGCGGCGATTCGATTTGCGCCCAGAACGGGCGCAATGGCGATTTAAATGCATTTGCGTGCATTTAAATTGAATTAATAAACTGCCCACCCAACTTTATCAGCATTTCCCCCTTTACCACTGCGTTTGCCAATCCGGAACCGCACCGTAATGGACCTGCTAAATAAAAGTCTGAATCGGGCGCTCCAGCTGCTGAAGAACACGTTCAGTGTTTCCAACGGCTCCCTGACTCAGATCAGTGGTGGGGGGGACGAGGGAGGTGGGTCAGATCATTCTCTGTTTGGTGGGGTGGGGGGGGGGGGACTGAGGCCAGATTGTTGTCTGGTTGGGGGGGGGAGGAGGAGGCGGGTCAGATGTATCTCTGGTGGCGGGGGGGAGGGCTGATCATTGTCTGGTGGGGAGGGAGGAGGAGGCGGGTCAGATATTCCTCTGGGGGGGTGGGGGGTGAGTGAGACCAGACCATTCTCTTGGGGGGGGTGATGAGTGAGGCCAGATCGTTGTCTGGGGGGGAGGGGGGGGAAGGAGGGAGACCCGATCGCTCAATGGTGGGGGTGGGAGGGGGGGGGGGTGCGATGGATCTCCGGTGGGGGAGGGGGTCAGATGGATCTCTGGTGGGAGGGCAGGGGCAGGGGAGTCCGCTGCCACTCTGCGGGCGATCGGTGGGGGGAGGAGGGACAGGGATGGCGACCGGTCTGCGTAGCGGGGGGGGTGAATAAGGGGGACAGTGATGTGTGTGGGTAGGGGGGGTGGATAAAGGGGGACAGCAATGTGTGTGGGTAGTGGGGAAGGGTGGATAAGGGGGACAGTGATGTGTGTGGGTAGTGGGGGGGGCGGATAAGGGGGGGCAGTGATGTATGTGGGTAGGGGGGTGGATAAAGGGGACAGTGATGTGTGTGGGTGGGGGGGGTGGATAAAGGGGACAGTGATGTGTGTGAGTAGTGGGGGTTTGGATAAGGGGGACAGTGATGTATGTGGGTAGGGGGGTGGATAAGGGGGGGCAGTGATGTATGTGGGTAGGGGGGGTGGATAAAGGGGACAGTGATGTGTATGTGCACGATCGCTGCCGCTTGTCGCTCCCGGGCCGCTTTCTCCGCTTTCTGCGGCCCGGGAGCGATCTGACATGGGCGCGCTTTTTCAAATTTTCTTCCAACTGCGCATGCGCTGTTCAGAGCTCCGATCGTTTCGGCCGCGCTAAGCCCCGCCCACAGCGCAAATGGGACTGGAGATGTTTTTTTCAGGCTGAGTGCGTATGGGGGTGCCTGAAAGCAAATTTCTAAGTCGGATCTGCATTACGCCCAGATTCAGCACTTAGAATGAAAATGGTAAAATCGGGCCCCAAGAGGAGTGGTAAATTAAAAGCAAAATAATGGAAACCTGAAATGAAACCAAAGTGTGAGATAAATTCAGCTTGGAGAGTGAAACCAAATTAACATTTTGGGCGAGATTTTCCGGCCGCGCTTGCCCCGAAACTGGTAAGTCCCGCCCAAGGTCAACAGACCTTTCCATGATTCGCCCCTCGCCCGTTACGATTCCCATGACGGGCAGGATGGGGAAATTAGTCCCTTTGTGTCTGCATGATTCTTCTTCAGCATAGTTGTGAACTGTGGCTTTTCAGATTGAAGGACTATAGTGGGGTTCCCCAAGGGACCAGTGGAAGAGAGCTTGCTGCAGATTTCTCAACTAGCATATTGAGGAAAGGGAGCTCATCTAATTGCTCCATTTGAAAGATGATGAGCTCAGGATGGAACCCATTAAGGTGTTTAAGGAAAGTCTTACATGCAGTTGCAGATTCAAATGTAGCCAACATATTATCACCATTTCAGAAATATGATGGGGGTAGTAATTTAGAGGTCATTTATATACGTTGGGGATTTCTATGGTTCCATGTGCTATCAGATTTATCTGATTGGCAGCCTCATAAACAAGGCCCAAACTATTTGCTCATCATCTAGGCTTGATTCCAGAATAGGACACATCAAAGACATCCTGTGGGGTAATGGCTACCCTGAATTCATGAATGCGCCTCAGGCTGCCAGTTTCAGTCCTGAAAAGTACCCAGTTAACCTTAGATTACCCTGGATTGGTAAGGCATCTCAAAACTTTGAGCCACAGATGAAGCTAGCCATTGCACATTGTTACTTTCCAGTAGTGACATGAGTGGTATTCCCCATTAGCAGGATGATGCCATCAAGCCAAAAAGATATTCTGCCGATCACATATGAATTTCTGTGCCAGTGTGATGCCAGGCACATAGGCTGTACATTCAAAGGACTGAGGGATCAGATAAAACACCATGTCTCTTTGGCTGTTTGCAACAGGCAAGGTACTAAGCATACTTAACCAGCCCACACTTGCAAAACTCAACATCCTGTCCAACATTAGATATGATTCTGCGATTGGACAACATTTGCTAAACAGTCCCAAGTGTGCTAAGAATTACACAAAGAATCAATTTAAGATTATCAGTCAGGCTAATAATGTGGCTCACATATACATGCTAGATTTGAGGGTCCACATACATAAATCATAAAAAGCTAGCATGCAAGTTCAATAGGTAATAGGGAAAGCAAAGGGAATGGAGTATAACAATAAGGACGTCTTGCTAAAGCTATACAAGGCACTAGTTAGACCACACCTGGAATATTGTGAACTGTTTTTGTCACCTTATCTAAGGAAAGATACACTGACATTGAAGGCAGTACACAAAAGATTCACTGAGTGGGCTGGGCCTGTAATCTTTGGAGTTTAGGAGAATGAGAGGTGACCACTTTATTGAGACATATAGGATTCTCAGGGGGCTTAAGAGGGTAGATGTTGAGAGGTCATTTCCCCTTGTGGAAGGGTCTAGGAGGGCATAATCTCAGTGTAAGGCCTCACCCATTTACAGCAGAGACGAGGAGGATTTCCTTCCCTGAGTGTAGTGAATTGTGGAAATCTTTGCTGCAGAGTGCTGTTGAGTCTGGACTGTTATATATGTTCAAGGCTAAGATAGACAGATTTTTAATCAGTAAGGGAATCAAGGGCTATGGGGATAAGGCGGGAGAGTGGATTTGAGGATTATATCAGATCAGCCATGATCCCTTGAATGGTGGAGCTGACTCAATGGGCCGAATGGCCTACGTTTGCTCTACATCATATGGTCTTATGGTCTTGCCACCCAATCATGCAATATAAATGCAGTATAAATTGTTCTCTTTGAGATTTGGTATACTTGCAAATCCGTCCTGATGAGGAGGAAAGTGTTAATTTTTTCAGAAGGGCACAGGCTGGTGGAATGGATGGATACATGGCAGATAAAAATTAATGCAGAGGTGAAGTTATACATTTTGGTAAGAAAAATAAGGAAAGGCAACATTATCTAAAAAGAACAATTCTAAAGGTGAGTGCTGGAATAGAGAGGCCAGATGGCATATGTACAAAAATCATTGATTGTGGCAGGACAGAGGTATATAGAAACTTGGGCTTTACAAGTAGGAGCATAAGATTGCAAAGGCAAGGAAGCTATGATGAATCATTCTATAATACTTAAACTGGAGTATTATGTCCAAATATGTGCACCATTCTTTAGGAAAGATGTGAAGGTTTTAGGGAGGGTTTAGAAAATGTTCATGGGAATGGATCCAGGGATGAGGGGCTTAAGTTATGAGGATAGATTGAAGAAGCAGGGGGTTGCAGTTGAGGTGATGTTCTCCTTTGAGAAGAGAAGATTGAGAGGTGATTTGATAGAGACATTCAAAATCATGGGGGAATCAGGACAGAGTAGATAGGGAAAAACCGTTCCCATTTGCAGAAGGGCTGAGAAACAGACAGAAACAAATTAAGATGATTAGCAAAAGAATCAACAACAACATGAGGAAAATCTTTTACTCGGTGAGGTTAGGGTCTGAATACACTACCTGAGGATACGGTGAAGGTAGATTCAATTGTGTCTTCCAATAGTGAATTGGACAAGCACCTGGGGACAAAATTGATGGGCCATTGGAAAAGGGCAGGGAGTGGGATTAACAGAATTATTTCTGCAGAGAATTGGTACAGATACAATGGCAGGGTAGTCTCCTGTTGTGCTGTGACAACCTTATGATTCTATTCTATGATTCATCTGGCATCTTACATTCCCTTCCTCCCTTGACTTGGCCATCAGCTATTGTACCTACAATCCCTCTCCAGAATTTCTTACATTAACTCCTCAACATTTCTGCTGCCTTCCCCTCATTTCTGACTCTTTTTAAAGCCCAATTTATGGCCACCCCCTTCTAATTTCTCCTTGTTTGGCGGACAAGATGAGAGGTCACACGACGCCAGGTTATAGTCCAACAGGTTTATTTGAAATCACATGCTTTCGGAGCGCTGCTCCTTCGCCAGGTGAAGTGTTTGGTGGAACATTGTTTTATCCTCATCCCACTGTGAAGAAACACAAGACATTTTTCTAAAGAATAATACATAATGAAAGTTATTGAGTAGGAAAACATAACACCAAAGAAGTTCAAATTGCATTAATTTTTAATAATGTTAAAAAAAAATGATTTTGGCCCAGTTTGGATGATTCAGATGTTTTTATTCTTGTCAAATGCGACAGAAGAAATTCAGCTGAATAAATTACCATGAATTTTCTGCAGACGTACAACACTGTTTCAAGTTATTTCACAAAAAAATTGCTTACACATTTTACGCATTTCTGCTGACAATGGATGGTGGTCAGTACCTATCAGACTGTTTGATTATGATATTTATCATCTTATTTCTATTTTGTGCAGGCATATTAGCCCAAGCTATCCATTTGATTTTACTTCTGTATTTGTCTAGAGGCAGCATATCTCTCAGGTGAATTGTAGTGAAAGTGCTTCAAAGGAATCCTCAAAATGCAGTTTTCAGCAATCTGGTTGAACCCAACAATTAGCCAATGCAAAGGATCATGGATGCTTAAATGAAAAGATGGGGATCGGTGGCTTAGTGGTATTGTCACTGAACAGTAATCCAGAGACCCAAGGTAATGCTTCAAATCACAACACGACAGATGGTGGAATTTAAATTCAGTAAAAATTTGGAATTAAAAGTCTATTGATGACCACAAAACCATTGTCGCAAAAACTCATTTGGTTCACTAATATGCTTTAGGGAAGGAAATCTGCCATCCTTATTTGGTCTGGCCTACATGTGAGTACAGACTCGCAGCAATGTGGTTGACTCTTAAATGTCCTAGCAAGCCACTCAAGGGCAATTAGGGATGGGCAATAAATGCTGGCCAAGCCAATAACACCCACATCCCATGAATGAATTAAGAAGAAAAGCAAATAGCTTTTTAACAGAGATAGTAGATTCCAGTTGTCAAGGTCACATTTTGATGTTAGCATGCTAGGAGGTTAGAAGAACATCTGGAGCTGACTACTTCCTTAAGTATGGGAGTAGTTACAAGAGTAAACCCATTTCTTGACACAGTTCTTGTTTCACAGTGATGATTGGATTGTTAGAGTTTCTTGATAGGTGTCTGAAACCGAAGAGTTGAATTCTTGCAGCAAGTGTATTACTGAGATTACTTCAAGATTAGATTGAGATTAATTCAAGAACTGACGTGCAAAAGTGAAACAAAAATAGGACAAATGATGGAAAAGGGTGGAGACTTCAAGGACATAACAAGGGAAAAGACAGATAGTAATTTTGGAGAGAAAGAAGTTGCAGTGATTTACAGGTATTTATGCAATGTGCCAGCAGCTGCTTAATACTTGGGTGCGAAAAAAAATTCCCGAAGGATAAGGCAAGTAAGATTTGAACATGCTTTAATCAAAATATAAGCTATCAGCCTGCAATGTGGAATGGTCCAAAACACACACACTAAGAGGGAATAGATAGAAAATCAATAGATGGAGGTTCAACACTGAAATCCTAGGAACCCCATAATAACATTGCAGAAGGTGGTAAACCAGCTTCTGAAGTATGGAGTTCAATCAGCTCATTGAATCCATGTTAAAGCTGTCAATGCTAAAGCTGTGAGTGTGCCACTAATATCCTGAACAGGAATGACATTAAATACATCCAATATATTTGCTCTCTAAAACTAATAATCTATTAACTATGGAAAGAAATCCAACCATAAACTTATCCTGCTAACTTTAGGTCAAACATTAGTTTAATATCAATTTTCAATAAGTGAAACCAAGCTAATTTGACTTTCTATGAGCTATTTAAACTATGAAGTTTTTTTGTATGAGGGAGGTCATGCCTCACAAATTTGGTTGAGTTTTTTGAGGAGGTGACAAAAACGATTGACGAGGGAAGGGCCGTGGATGTCGTCTACATGGATTTTAGTAAAGCATTTGTGCCGGATCATCGGCACAGATGTCATCATCTCACATGAGAACACCATCCACCAGGTACATACTCTTGCAACTCGGCCAACGTTGTCTACCTGTTACGCTGCAGGAAAGGATGTCCCGAGGCATGGTACATTGGGGAAACCATGCAGACGCTACGACAACGGATGAATGAACACCGCTCGACAATCACCAGGCAAGACTGTTCTCTTCCTGTTGGGGAGCACTTCAGCGGTCACGGGCATTCAGCCTCTGATCTCCGGGTAAGCGTTCTCCAAGACGGCCTTCACGACACACGACAGCGCAGAGTCGCTGAGCAGAGACTGATAGCCAGGTTCCGCACACATGGGGACGGCCTCAACCGGGATATTGGGTTCATGTCACACTATCTGTAACTCCCACAACCTGCCTGGATGTGCAAAATCTCACTAGCTGTCCTGTCTGGAAACAATACACATCTCTTTAACCTGTGCTTAATGCTCCCTCCACTCACATTGTCTGTACCTTTAAGACTTGATTAGCTGTAAAGACTCACATTCCAATCATTATTCATGTAAATTGAGTTTGTGTCTTTGTGCTCTGTTTGTAATCAGAACTCCCACCCACCTGACAAAGGGACAGCCTGTTCCAAAAGCTAGTGGCTTTTGCTACCAAATAAACCTGTTGGACTTTAACCTGGTGTTGTGAGACTTCTTACTAGTGGTGTTCCGCAGGGCTCTGTCATGGGACCTCTGTTGTTTGTGATATATATAAATGATTTGGAAGAAGATGTAGCTGGTCTGACTAGTAAGTTTGCGGACAACACAAATATTGCTGGAGTTGCGGATAGTGATGAACATTGTCAGAGAATACAGCAGGATATAGATAGGCTGGAAAATTGGGCAGAGAAATGGCAGATGGAATTTAATCCAGATAAATGCGAAGTGATGCATTTTGGTAGAACTAATGCAGGGGGGTGCTATACAATTAATGGCAGAACCATCAGGAGTATAGGCACACAGAGGGGTCTGGGTGTGCAAATCCACAGATCCTTAAAGGTGGCAGCACAGGTGGAAAAGGTGGTGAAGAAGGCATATGGCATGCTTGCCTTTATTGGATGGGGCATAGAGTATAAAAGTTGGCATATGATGTTGCAGTTATATAGAACGTTGGTTAGGCCACATTTGGAATATTGCGTCCAGTTCTGGTTGCCACACTACCAGAAGGACGTGGAGGCTTTGGAGAGAGTACAGAAAATGTTTACCAGGATGTTGCCTGGTATGGAGGGTATTAGCTATGAGGAGAGATTGAGTAAACTAGGGTTGTTCTCCCTGGAAAGACGGAGGTTGAGGGGCGACCTAATAGAAGTTTATAAAATTATGAAGGGCATAGATAGGGTGAACAGTTGGAAGCTTTTTCCCAGGTTCCCAGGACAACCATCTTTTCTCAGGCATTGATCTAGTGAAACTTCACTGTACCGCCTCCAAGGTAAATGTATCCATCCTTATATATGGAAACCAAAACTGCACTCAGTAACCCAGGTGCGGTCTCACTAAAGCCCTATACAATTGTAGCCAGATTTCCTTCATCTTGTATTCCAGTCCCCTGCAATAATAGACAATATTCCATTTGTCTTTCTAATTGTTTTCTGTACGTGCATGCTGACCTTTTGTGTCCCTTGTACAAGTATACTCAAGCGTACTTTTGTTACTCTGTTTGCCTTGGCTCAGTTGGTAGCATTCTGACTTCTGAGTCCCAATGTCCTGGCCGCTACTTATCCCTCAAGCAAGATCACAAAAATGTTTAGACTCAAATATGTTGCTCTCAAACTTAATTGTATTATGGTCACTTTTTCCTGGAGACCTTTTACTATGAGATTATTAATTAACCCTGCCTCATCATCCAATACTAGATCTAAAATAGTTGTTGGTTCCACAATGTATTGTCCAAGGAACTATCAAAAAACATTCCACAAATCATTTTCCAAACCGCCTTTGTCAATTTGTTTGGCCCAATTGATGTGAAGATTGAAGTCCACCCTTTTTACACGTTCCAATTATGGCTGGAATTCTCCGACCTAGCCTGCAGTTGGGATTTTCCAGTCCCACTGCAGTGAACAGAGATTTAGCTGAGCGTCAAATTCTCAATTCTCACTGGTGGCGGCAGTGGGGTTTGCAAGACTGGAGAATTCCAGCCTATGTCTTGCTTAATACTCTGTCCAGTTGTCTAATGATTGTAAGGAGGCCCATAAACTACTTCCACCTGCATTTTCTAACTCTTGTTATTCCTAATTTCATACATTCTGATTCCTGAGACTCTAAACTAAGATCTTTTCTTACCACTGTCCTTATGTCTTCCTTTATTATCAGTGCTACTGTCCTTCTTTTATTTATTTCCAACCCTGGTCTACTTGCAACTCAGGCCAGGGCTTTCCTCTCTGGCCCTTGGCAGACACCTCATAGGCGGGTCAGAAATTTTGGAGAGCTGTTGACTTTTACCAGCTCTCCAAACATTCCTGTCCTGCCCACTAATGGGGGGAATGGAAAATCCCATGCCAAGAATGGTTACAAAAACTTAAAGTTAAAGATTCTTTATTCGAACGTGCTGGGTGGACTTTAATCTTCACATCAATTGGGCTGGGATTTTCCATTCCTCCCATTAGTGGGCAGGACAGGAATGTTTGGAGAGCTGGTAAAAGTCAACAGCTCTCCAAATGATGGTAATTGTATCAAACATATTTATCCTTGCCTGCCATTAATTTGTATATTTTGCTAAAAATGCTTTGCACGTTCGAATAAAGAATCTTTAACTTTAAGTTTTTGTAACCATTCTTGGCATGGATCCAATTCACTGGTGCAGTATGATGGTTAAACTCTCTGTTCTTTCATGCCACACTCTGCTTACCCAAATAGTTACACTACTCTCTTCTTCAGCGTTTTCTCTTTTAATTTCAAAATTTTCCTTCAACAGATCCCTCCATCTAAATCCACCCCCTCCCCTCCACTTTTGGTATAAAGTAGTATCAATAGCCCTAGTTATAGAATTCACTAAGACACTGATCATGCTAAATGGAGCTCATCCCAATGGAAAGCTCCTTCTTTCCCCACTACAGGTGCAAATGCCCCATGAATCAAAACCCCATCCTCCCACATCATGCTTTGTGCCATGTGTTTAATGTGTATGGTGGCACAGTGGTTAGCACTGCTGCCTCACAGCACCGGGGACCCGGGTTCAATTCCCGGCTTGGGTCACTGTCTGTGTGGAGTCTGCACGTTCTCCCTGTGTCTGCATGGGTTTCCTCCGGGTGCTCCGGTTTCCTCCCACAGTCCAAAGGACATGCTGGTTAGGTACGTTGGCCATGTTAAATTCTCCCTCAGTGTACCTGAACAGGCGCTGGAGTGTGGTGACTCGTGGATTTTCACAGTAACTTCACTGCAGTGTTAATGTAAGCCTGCTTGAGACACTAATAAATAAACTTTTTATCAAACCATACAACAATTAGCATGTGGCTGAGTTAGCAATCCATCAGTAATTTCCCTTGCGTGACTTTGTTTTAATTTGAGCCTAATTCTTCAAACTCTCAGCAGAACATCATTTCCAGTTCTACCCATATTTCTGGTTTCTACCTGGACCAGCGCAATCGGATTGTCCTCCTCCCACTCCAAGGGAGGAATTTTCTATTATTTACACAGAGTGCTGGCTAATGCTCGAAAACCAACGTGCAGCTCGCAGACTGCACAGCCGGCTTTTCTTGCCACATTGTACAGCACACTTTGCAGGAGAAATCTTCCAGCATGGCTCACACCATCATGCTAGTGAGGCAGGGTCTAATAGGGGCAGCCACGCCAACAGTGATTAACAGTTATAAAATTGAAAAGATTACTGCCGATCTAGCAATGTTCTATCAGACACTTGATCAATCAAAGAAGGCGGCTTGCAATCTTTTTTAGTTCTGAGGGCCCGTCCCATGTTACATAAATCCCACTCACCTCCTGTAACACAAATATTTTTATGTTTTTTTTTAATCCATTCGTGGGACATGGGCATCGCTGACTGGCCAGCATTTATTGCCCATCCCTAATTGTTGAGAGTCAACCACATTGCTATGGCTCTGAAGTCACATGTAGGCCAGACCAGGTAAGGATGGTATGGTGTGGGAAGACTATTGATACTGCTTTATGTCTAAAATTATTGATGAAATTAAACACATTACATCTATTTTAATTAATAGTTTGGTTTCATTTATTGTTGAACTAAAATGGGCTGAATGGCCTTCCTCATATGATTTTGCTGAGGATAGGCCTGAAGACCACAACCTGTTAACACTAAGGCAATGTAGTCAACTTGAAAGCGGTGGTTCAATGGATGGGCTGCAGAGCAATTTTAGTACACTGAGAGCAGGAAATTTCTAAGGTGGGAGAATATCTGAGGGAATTTCTGCTCTGATGAAGAGTTATCTAGACTCAAAATGTCGGCTCTATTCTTTCCCCACAGATGCTGCCGGACCTGCTGAGATTTTCCAGCATTGTCTGTTTTTGTTTCCGATTCCAGCATCCACAGTACTTTGCTTATATCTGAGGGAATTTGCCTCATTGTAAAGTTGTAAATAACGCATGCCACAAAAAGCTGTATATTTATAAGCGTATGTAGAACTCAGCACAGTAAGAACTCTCACAACACCAGGTTAAAGTCCAACAGGTTTATTTGGTAGCAAAATCCACTAGCTTTCGGAGCGCTGCCCCTTTGTCAGGTGATCTTGGGTTCATGTCACACTATCTGTAACCCCCACGACTTGCCTGGACTTGCAAAATCTCACTAACTGTCCTGTCTGGAGACAATACACATCTCTTTAACCTGTGCTTAACGCTCTCTCCACTCACATTGTCTGTACCTTTAAGACTTGATTACCTGTAAAGACTCGCATTCCAATCATTATTTTGTAAATTGAGTTTGTGTCTTTATGTGCCCTGTTTGTGAATAGAACTCCCACTCACCTGACGAAGGGACCTGGGTTCAATTCCCGGCTTGGGTCACTGTCTGTGTGGAGCTTGCACATTCTCCTCGTGTCTGCGTGGGTTTCCTCCGGGTGCTCCGGTTTCCTCCCACAGTCCAAAGATGTGCGGGTTAGGTTGATTGGCCAGGTTAAAAAATGCCCCTTAGTGTCCTGAGATGCGTAGGTTAGAGGGATTTACAGGGAAATATGTAGGGATATAGGGGTACGGCCTGGGTGGGATTGTGATCGGTGCAGACTCGATGGGCCAAATGGCCTCTTTTTGCACTGTAGGGTTTCTATGAAGGGGCAGCGCTCCGAAAGCTAGTGGATTTTGCTACCAAATAAACCTGTTGGACTTTAATCTGGTGTTGTGAGACTTAGAATCTTAGAAACCCTACCATTCGGCCCATCGAGTCTGCACCGACCACAATCCCACCCAGGCCCTACTCCCATATCCCTAGATATTTACCCACTAATCCCTCGCACCTACGCATCCCAGGACACTAAGGACAATTTTTTAGCATGGCCAATCAACCTAACCCGCACATCTTTGGACTGTGGGAGGAAACCGGAGCACCCGGAGGAAACCCACGCAGACACGAGGAGAATGTGCAAACTCAACACAGACAGTGTGGAGTTACTGTGTTTACCCCAGTCCCATGCCGGCATCTCCACATCATAACTCAGCACAGTCAGAGATGTTGAAAATGTGCTCTAAAATTCATATTTTTATAGAACTTCTATGAAGATTTAGGAGAAGTATCAAAATTCCCAGAGGTTTTTGTTCATTTTAATCGCTGGAAAATTTGCGACCAACAGTCAAACAGATTCATATAGGAGGCCCAGACACAATTCGATAAAGTGATACTCAGCCTTGCAGTAGCAAAATAAACACAACTTCTACTGCAGTCACTTAAATATCTCAGTATTTATTCAGTTTGCTTTCCAATAGTTATTCATTTGAAATACAGCCCCAAAAATAACAGAAGCGATTGAATGTTTACAACATGTAATATGATTGTAAGTTTGGTCTGACAGTGAGCCTTCCTCTTCAGAATTATTAACTACCAGCAACCCAATTGATTCCCACCCATGCCATGAGCCACTTTATACACAGTTTAATTTATCCTCATATTGCACACTCCAAGCTCTCTAGTGGTTCTTGTGTGCTTGGCAATCTGCGTTTATAAAGTGCTTTCCCAACCACAAGACATCCCAAGGTGACAATTGACAATGAATAATTTTTTGAAGCGTTAGCACAGTTGTAATGTACATCCAATTTATGAGCTGCAAGGTCCTTTAAACTGCAATGAGATAAATGACCCGATAATCAATTTTGCTGCTATTGTCTGAGGGATAAACATTGGCCAGCACATTGAGAAAATTTCCCTTCCCTTCATGAATAGTAAAAAAATATTTTACATTCTCCTGAGAAGGCAAGAGGCCTTCACTTTAGTGTCACATCCAGGACAGCTGTCTTGGTGTATCCTTTGAAATTATGTGCTACAGTCAATTGAATTTCTTAGGTTTTCTGAATCAGAGATAAGAGTGCTACCACTGAGTCAAAGTGGATAGATAATTATATGTTTCTTAAAAGATATGGCAGCCAAATCAATTTCTATTTAAATACTCACACATAACTGAAACTGCCTCGACCAACACCCTCTTGGATTTTGACTCCCACTTTCCTAGGTTGCTTTATATCTTGTATCTTCCAGTCAGCTCCAATGCTTCTTGTTGTATCCACTCAAACTTTTAACAATGGCTGTTTCTCCTCCAGTTGAACCTCTTCCACACTACTTTGTGATGTGAAAACATAGTGATAGTAGAATAGACTGTCTTTTAGCTAGATATCTATATCCTACTCCGATTAAATTGCTTCCAAGTGCAGACTCTCTTCAAACACTTCTCCATCAAGACTGCCCCAACCCTATTATGCCAAACAACATGGATGGAATTTTGTCTTTGGACCATGCAAAGGTCCGTTGTCCTCAGGTGGGATTCTCTGTCTTGGGGTGAGCTCGGCCGGAAAGTCCCACCCATTGAGTTTACAGAATGGCATGGGTTAACAAGGTGAATGATTGCTTTCAGATCTTCCTTCTAAACAGCGTAGATTTATTTTTCATTCAGAAAATGGCATGGGAGATAGTCATAGTAATTTCAGTCTTATAGGGTGTGCCTAGAAAAATGCACGTCCCCGTACCTTGGCCAATTGTGTGAGATAATTCAATTGTTTTTTGCATCGCGTGGCAGTTTGTGCGCTAACTGGGGTTACCCTCCACAGATGCACCCATTCCATTCTCTCAGCATGTTCCGTTTCTTATGCTTCTAAACTCTTTCTCTCCTTACAAGAGGAGAGTAGAGAAGACGAGGGTGCGACAGAATCAGAGGTGGGTGTCCATTGATAGTCACATGACCAATTTGGAGGACAAAGCTATAGGAATAAGTTATAACTTTAAGTTTTAAATTTAATTTGTATTTCTGCTGTTGATTGTTAAGCATACTTCAGTTTTGGTCTCACTTTAACAAAATTGCCTTTAAGTCAGTGGGTTTATTTAGATGCTTGCATTTGTAATGAGGTTTTACGACTCTAAAGCAAACATAGAGTATAAAAAATTAGATTGTTGCCGAGTAACATAGAGGCCACAGGGGAACAGAAACCAGTTTAAGTTCAGTTGAAAGAATGTAACCCAGAAGTAAGCAGCTTTTCACAGAATCTGCTTGAACAGGCATGGAGGGAGACTGCAGAAAGCAGACTCCAAACTAAAGAACAGAAAGGTCTCACAACCAGGGAGCGGGACATTTTCAAGCAGACCTTCGAGTCAAAGGGAAAGAACAGGAATCTTGGGAAAAGGTCCTGTTCAGTGAGGTTAAGAGTGAGGAGCAGGGAATGAGGCTCCAAGTTAGAGAACAGGACTGTAAGGTGCAGACTTGGGATAACATGGGTTTGCGAGAAGCCAGAGATCCAAGGAGAACCAAAGGTTGGTGACTCCTTACTATGGGCCTATGGAGCAATGGTGTTCTGTTGGCACGGCTGAGTATCTGAGAGATTGTGTGGAAGATGAAGCTTGAATGTATGTGACAATCCAGGGCAGAGGAACATCAGGAGGAGAAGTTGAAACCCTGAAAGTGGATCTTTCGTGAGCACATCCAAGAGAGAGTATCTTTCGGAAGGAAATTCCCAGGCATGTTCTTCGAGAGTGAGGATTGGACACCCTCATTTGAAAGACAGAGTTCCAGCTCACAGTGTTACAAGCACCTGAGGGAGTTGACGAGAAATCCATCCAAGTTGTTTTGGGTGGCAGCTGCCACTTGGTTTCAGAGTGTTGGGTGTCTGTCCACATTTGCCTATTGGCTTACATGGACTGTGTACTTACTGTGAACATTAGAGTATAAGACAGATTTTGTAACTTGTGTTATCCTCACAAAGCTGTATATATCTTTGAAGGTATCATTAGGGTGAAGGAGTAGTGTAATATAGGTCACCTTTTCTTGTCCATTAAATGTTTTATTCTTTTGTTAAAAGTTAATCAGCTGACTCCTGTGACTCTGCTCAGTAGTCACTCTCCATGTGTCTAAACAAAAAAATAAAAGTTAGGATAATATCAAACCATGTTCCACTCTGGGATCTGACTTGTCCAGTAGCAACATTAGCTGAGTTTGTAATACAGAGAGTAATTACCACATCTCATGGTTAAAATGACAAGACTGGTAACTTTAATTCGTGTCTCACATACACATACAGCGACTTTCCTGACATTCAATGCATTTCCATGGTGAGCAGGCAGCAAAATGCCATTTCCCTGAAGCTAATGTTGGAGCAGCGTGACTCGGACAGCAATGTTTGGATATTCCTGTTTAATTGTGCAGCTGTCCCTCGGCAGCAGTAATTGTAAAAAAAATGTTGCGTAAATAACAACGCACATCATTAGCCTCACTGTTATTTTGAGAGTAAACTTTGGCCCCTTCTGTCCTCTGAGTGTGTGCAAGATACCCTTCCAGCTTCAAAGCAGCATGGTTACATTTTTAGCATCATGGCAGAAGTTGGGTCCAGTGTCTAATTGTGTCACAAGCATTTAACTTCACGGATTTATATTGTGTTTCTTTCGGCATTTATTCATGCATTTTAAATAAGATGTATTCTAACTAGTCTGGAATCAAGCCAGCCACTGTACCTGTGAATGTGAATTCTGAAGGTACGCATGCAGAGTGTGGTGGGTGTTTTAGAAGATGAATGTTGCATTACATATTTATCCATTTTTCAGCAGCTGGTGGAAATGATTGGATTTATTTTACATTACATTTATTTTGCAATAATTTTACCAAAGGCAAAACTTTGTGATCAAGGCAGCCGTGAAAATACAATGTTATATAAAATGTTACTTCAGGAAATGTGATGTGTCTTGATGATTCTTAGTGGCAGATTCAGCTTTGCTGGCAAATTTTAAGTGGCATGTGTATATAGATAGATGTATATAGATATATTTATATATATGTGTATATTTAGAGAGAGAGAGAAATGGAACAGTATAGTTGATGTCTTGATAAGACAGAATAAATGTTAATGTTAATATCCAACAGAAGTTGGTGAAATAAACGAAGAACTCAGGAAATATAAAATGATTGCTTAAGGCTATATAACAACAAAGCAGTTGAAACTAAATATTTAATGGTATCATCTTGCTTGTGGAAAGATAATATATTGAAAGCTGCATATTTTTGACAGGAAACTCAAACCTCTTGCCAAAATTAGGTACTCATGAAATCTTCCTACCACTATTGTAGCTACTGATTATAAAGAATTGACACACAGGTTGGTGGAGCATGCCTTGTCAACGAATATGAAGTTATCATTAGCACAATAACAAAAGAATCTATCTCTGTTGGAAGTTTCTTTTTCAACTCTGCCAGAATTTCATTTCTTATTTAGGTATGAGAAGTCTTCTTACCCACTGAACTTGAAGCACATTCTCTAGAATGTATTGTACAGCTTCCTCTAAGGGTTCTACATTTTAAATCATACAGATAGATGATCTCCCATGGTGTTTCAAATGGGACTCAAGACAGGGACAGTCTTCAGAAGATGATTGAGGGCAGGAGATAATTGGATTTGGGCACACCAACACAATGCAGTCTCCATTTTAAAGTTGGACATTCTGTTTTTGTTTTCTTTTATGGATAATTCTCTGATATATAGTTAAAAGGTACAAAATACAGCAATTTGGAAGTCAAGTTTGTTAAACCATAGAAATTTCTCTGAAATATAGACTGAGGAGCTAGGAGAAAGAAAACTGAGGTCTATTCCGCCTCCTTATCCTGCCCTTGGTCATGGTGATGTAGGCCAGACCTGTTTTCGGGCAGAGAACACAAAGAAGAAGTGACCCCGCAGATGTGAAGATGCAATTATAGCCTGACAAGTTTACAACTGCAGTTTCTATTTTAAGTTTAAAATAAGAATGTTGTTGCTGCCTGTGTCTGTGTGGGTTCAGCACCAGAGTCTGCATCATATCATCAAAGTTTAGGCAGGCACCTTCTAGTTTGCTCTGGTAGCTCAGATGCTGATGGTTCAATAGATTGCACAAAACAAAGGCATCGTGACTGCTGCCAGGATATTGATTGTGTTACATCTCAGAGATGGCAGGAGTCAACCACCAAGTGGCATGTGTTCATTCGATGGCACCCTGCATCATGGGGTAGCCTGCAATCCTGGTGAAGCTGCATGCTCACTCCACTTGCTTCTCTCTGCCAAGTGGCACATCACCTTCAATGATCACAATGCAATCCTCACACACTCTGGGGCTGCAGTTTTGACTACACTAGGTGGCAGATTTCTATGAGAATTTTCCTGCTGAATCACAGATTTTGGGCACACTGTCCTGTTACTCCCTGACCACCCTCAGTGGATATGCCCTCTTGCTGAGAGTCCTTCTCCTTGTTCTTTCACCTCCCTCTTCCATCTGCTTGATCTGCTCTGTGTTGTCTCTATTCAGTCCCACAATGTAATCCAAGGGGAATGTGTAAAACTGCACCCTTATCTGAGAACAAGTGGTTTGTGCAAGATCCTTGAAGTCCAGACCAAGTCCATCAGCATGTGCCACAGCACTTCCCGCAGGTGACACAGTGGTTAGCACTGCTGCCTCACAGCGCCAAGGACCCAGGTTCGATTCCCGCCTTGAGTCACTGTCTGTCTGTGTGGAGTCTGCATGTTCTCCTCATGTCTGCATGTGTTTCCTCCGGATGCTCCGGTTTCCTCCAACAGTCTGAAAGATGTGCTGGTCAGGTGCATTGGTTATGCTAAATTTTCCCTCAGTGTACCCGAATAGGAGCCGGAGTGTGGTTACTGGGGGATTTTCACAATAACTTCATTACACCGTTAATGTAAGCCTACCTGTGACACTAATAAATAAACTTAAACTGAAACTTTGTGACAAACGTGTTGATTTAAGTCTACCTATGGTCATACGTGTTCAGAAATGTGGGTTTCAGAGACAGCATTAGTTGGAACCTTCAGCTCCAAGATGGCAATGTTGACATTCAGGTCAGCGTTATATACGGACTGGCATCACAAGCTGGTTAGTTACAGCGGATTCTCCCGGCACTCTGCTAACCCTCTCACCAAAATGGCATCTGACGAAGGTCACATGTCATTTTGGAGCCAAAACGGCACTCCTAGTGCCAAAGAGCTGAGTAGTAAGGAGCCAAAGACTGTGGCTTTAATTTGGGGTGAAGGATCCAAACCGTACGCAAATATAACCTGACATTCCACTTTGCCATATTTAGTTTCTATAATGTTGTAAATTGTGTTCATCATATTGTTGAAACAAAACTTGTCACCAAAATGTGATAAATTTATAAGCAATTCTAAACCATTCAGCAAAAGGACTGTGAGTTCTCATCACTTCATCCATGTTAACTTTCTTTACTGCTCACTGAATTAATCTGTTACTATTATACCTTTGACGTTCCTTGTTAATGACTACAGTATGATTCATGTGTAGTTCATTGGGAAGTTAATCATTGAGCATCAATGCAGTTTAGTAAAGCAGATATGCATTTTAAGGCCAGTTTTGAAACCAATATATTGTAACATTTGTTACTTTGACATACGGTTCATAATTTATTTAGAAGGTATCTAATTTGGTAATCATCAGGCGTCAGTGATTTTGTATGAATGTTAAGACATATTGCCCATATATGTTTGAATAATAAATTATAATGTAACAAAGAGGTGTAACTAGCCCTGGAGTGGTCCAATGTGTCCCTGATTAGCTTATTAATGTAAGCTAAACCCTTTTTTATCATTACAAATCACTCTTATCCTGAAAAACAGTGGAGAATATATAGGGACAGATTTCTATTCTGTTTAACACTTCATATGCCCCAGTTCCTATCCTATAACAGTATTTCAAAAAAGAGCAAGGAAATTTCAACATATGTCTCTTGGGCACCGATCCATCATTATCCCCACTACACAATCCTCAGCAAAATTTAAAACAAAGTTCTGAAAATCCCCATCTGAAATAACAACAGAAGCTTCTGGAATTACTCAGCAGGTCTGGCCGCGTCGGTGGAGAGAGAAACAGAGTTAATGTTCCAGGCAGATGATATTTCATTTGAAATTTTGGGTAGAATTTCCCCAGTATGAGCCAAGAAAAAACTAAATTCATAAAAGTGAGAGTCATGCTCATTTAATTGGCATTGGCAGTGATGTGCAGATCTGTTTGAGTTCACACCAAAGAAATTGGCATGTCAGGCACTTTTCACCATTCATTTTGATCATGGCTGATCATCGAATTCAATATCCTGATCCCCCTTTCCCCCATATTCCTTGATCCCTTTAGCCCCCAGAGCTATATCTAATTTCTTCTTGAAATCAGACAACGTTTTGGCCTCAACTACTTTCTGTGGTGGTGAATTCCACACATTCATCACCCTCTGGGTGAAAAGAATTCTCCTCACTTCAGTTCTAAAATGTTTGCCCTTTATCTTCAAACTATGACCCTTGGTTCTGAACTCCCTCAACATTGGGAACAATGGGCCTGATTTTACCATTTTGATTCTAAGTGCTGAATTTGGGTGCAATTCAGATCCAACTTGGAAGTCTGCTCTCAGGCGTTCCCAGGCACAGTTAGAAAAAAAATTAAAAATCGCGCCGCTGTCACACCGCTCCCGGGCCGCAAAAAGCGGATGAAGCGGCCCGGGAGTGATGGCCCCCACAGACATCACCCCCACCCCTACAACATAACTTTCCCCCTTATCCACCCACCACCCCCCCCCCCCGCTACCCAGACCGATCGCGATTCCCTGCCCCTTTCCGCCCCACCGATCGCCCGCAGAGTGGCAGCGGATCCCCCCGCCCTGCTCCCCCCCCCACGCCCAGATCCATCTGGCCTCCCTCCCTCTCCCCCCCCAGAGAATGATTGGGCCTCCCCCACACCCCCCCCCCCCCAGAGAATGATCTGGCCTCCCCCACCCCCTCCCCCCGAGAATGATCGGGCCTCCCCCACACCCCCCAGAGAATGATCGGGCCTCCCCCACCCCCTCCCCCCGAGAATGATCGGGCCTCCCCCACACCCCCCCGAGAATGATCGGGCCTCCCCCCCACCAGACAACAATTGGGCCTCACCCCGCTCACCCCCATCCACCAGTGATACATCTGACCCACTTCCCCCCCGCTCCCCACTAGATAACAATCTGGCCCCCCTCTTCCCTCCCCCTCACCAGAGAATGATCTGACCTGCCTCTCTGCCCCCCCCCACCAGATGACAATCTGGCCTCCCTCTGCCCTCCACCACACCCCCTCCCCCAGAGAGCGATCTGTCCTCCCCCCCCCCCCCCCCCATCCACCAGAGATACATCTGACCCGCCTCCTCCTTCCCCCCACCAACCAGAAAATGATCAGGCCTCCCTTCTCCCGCCACCCCCCCTCCCCCCCCCTCCCCCCCCCGCGGCCCCCCCCCCCCTCACCCCCCCCTCCCCCCACCGATCTGAGTCAGAGAGCCGTTGGAAGCTCTGAACTTACCTCTTCAGCAGCTGGAGCGCCCGATTCAGACCTTTGCCGAGCTTGTCTGTTTCATGCCGAATCTGGACACGTGAACGCGATGGTAAAGGGGGAAAGGCTGATAAAGTTGGGCGGGTAGTTCATTAATTCAATTTAAATGCATCCAAATCGCCGTTGTGCCCGTTTCAGGTGCGAATCGGATCGTGGCCATTCCCGGGCCTTGGTAAAGTGGGCATCTGTGAGAAAGTGGGCACAGATTGCGTTAATGGCCTCACGCCCGACTTTACCATGTTTCTACGTCCGTTTTCGGGCACAACGCAATGGTAAAATCGGGCCCATTCTTTCTGAATCTACCCTGTCTAACCCTGTTAGAATTTTATAGGTTTCTATGAGATCCCATTCCACTCTTCAAAACTCCAGTGAATACAATCCTAATCGACTTAGTTTCTCCTCATATGTCATACCTGCCATCCCAGGAATCAGCTTGGTAAACCTTCGCTGTACTTCCTCTATAGAAAGGACATCCTTCCTCAGATAAGGTCACCAAAACTGCACACAATACTCCAGGTGTAGCCTTACCAATGCCTTATATAATTGCAGCAAAACATCCCTATCCCTATACTCAAATCTCTCACTATGAAGGCCAACATACCATTTGCCTTCTTTACTGCCTGCTGTATCTGCGCGCTTACTTTCAGCAACTGGGGCACAGGGACACCAAGGTCGCACTGAGTATCCACCTTTCTTAATTTACATCCATTCAAGTAATAATCTGTCTTCCTATTATTGCTACCAAAGTGGATAACCTCACTTTTGTCCACATTACACTGCATCTGCCATGCATATGCCCACCCACTCAGCCTGTCCAAGTCACACTAAAGCATCTCTGCATCCTCCTCACGGCTCACTCTCCCACCCAACTTTATATCATCTGCAAATTTGGAAATAATACATTAAGTTCCCTCTTCCAAATCATTAACATATAATGTGAACAGTTGGGATCCTAGCACAGGTCCCTGCAGAACCCCACTAGTCACTGACTGATAATCAGAAAAAGACCCATTTAAGCCTGCTCTTTACTTCCTATCTGCTAACCAGCTTTCTATCCATCTCAAGGCATTACCTGCAATCCCATGTGCTCCAACTTTACAAAGTAGCCTGTTATGTGAGACCTTGTCTACTCTACCTACTGTTCTTTTATTTATTCATTCATGGAATGTGGGCATCGCTTGCCCATTCCTAATTGCCCCAGAGAAGCTGTTGGTGAGCTGCCTCCTTGAACCACTGCAGTCCATGGAGTGTAGGTATACCCACAATGCTGTTCAGGAGGGACTTCCAGAATTTTGATCCAGTGACAGTGAGGGAACAGTGATATGTTTCCAAGTCAGGACGATGTGTGACTTGTAGGTGAGGTGGAGGTGCAGGCTTGTAAGTGATGATTCTCCCAAGCATCTGCTGCCCTTGTGCCTCTGTTGCTGGAGGTTGCGGGTTTGAAAGGTGTTGTCAAAGCAGCCTGGGGGAGTTGCTGCAAAGCATCTGGTAAATGAAACACATATCACTGTGCATCGGTTGGAGTGGGAGTGAACATTTAAGGAGGTGGACAGGGTGTGAATCAAGGGGGCTGCTTTGTCCTGAATGGTATTGAACTTCTTGAGTGTTGTTTGAGCTGCAATAATCCAGGCAGTTGGAGAATATTCTATTACACTCTGACTTATGCCTTGTAGATAGTGGACAGGTTTTGGGGAGTCAGGTTAGACATAGGCCACTACCCTGAAGAACTCTTTCAGTGATGTCTGGAAATCGAGGTGATTTGACCTCCAACAGCCATATCCTTTGTGCTCGGTATAATTCCAACCTGTGGAGAGTTATTTGGCAATTCCATTGACTTCAGTTTTGCTAGGGCTCCTTGATGCCACATCTGGTCAACTGCTGCTTTGATGTCAAGTGCAGTCACTTTCACTTGGGCACCTGTGTCCAAACAGCATGGGCCTTCTTGAATGTATTGGAAATTATGCCAAGATTCTTATTATTAAAATGTCTGACAGAACCATAACATCACATTTTAATTTGGGGACATGGAAATCCGAAGGACAACCATTCATAATCATCTTTTGTGAATAGCTGTGACTAACCAAGACAATTGGGTCACATCAAATTTATGGAATGCCATGGAAAGAACATTTTTCTGTTAGCACTTGTGTCCTTATGAGTCTTTGTGCCTAAGTATCTGTAAAGGTTTGCACTTAAAACCATTTCTGGCACCAACAGTTTGCCAATGAGAATTCCCCTATCTGAGAACCAAGGAAGGGAAGCCAAGCAGGTCAAGCTACAAGAGAGGCACTCTGTACCCACCTTATAGAATAGACTAGAATCCCTACAGTGCAGAAGAGGCTTTTTGGCCCATCGAGTCTATACTGACTCCCTTACCCAGACCCTCTCACCCATAACCCCACACATTTACCATGTCCAATCCACCTAACCTGAGCATCTTTGGACTGTGGGAGGAAACCGGAGCACCCGGAGGAAACCCACGCAGACAAGAGGAGAATGTGCAAACTCCACACAGTCAGTTATCCGAGGCCGGAACTTAAGCTGGATCCCTGAAGCTATGCTGCAGCAATGTTAACCACTGTGCCACTATACCACCCATGCTGTTTAAATACCTGAATCTGCAGAAAAAACTGAACATACCTTGCATATGTGCATCCTCATCCTCAAAAGAGCTGGGATGGTTGATCCAATGGCACCATAAAGATAGGTCAATGAGTAACTAACTGTGATCTAAGACACTTTCTTGGAAAAACACCGATCATCAGTATACATGCTTTGAGTGGCACTGCCAGACTAAGGAATAGCCAGAATATCCTGATTGTCAGTGCCCATGAAGATGCCAATATCCATACACCAGCCTACATGCCATCTCTCTGGGAAAGGACCTTGAGGGAAGTAACTTCAACAAGTCTACTTCAACATCAACAAGAAAAGATGGCAGAGGGTTGACATTTCCCAATAGGACACGTAGATGGGATAGGGATTCACAATCTAATAGTCAGCTACAAATTTGAGCCTGGCTCAAGCACTTTGGAGACATTCTGCGCCATAGGTTGACACAGTTAATAACTTCCCTTGCAATGACCTTGTGCTGCACCATCAAACTTCCTGCAGTTGTTAGGCAGGTGTAATGTATTACCATTCCTTGCCTGCAGCCATCCTGCATTTTCTCCCCTGCATTTTGCTTTTAGATTTCTGGTCCATTCCCACTTCAGTCCTCGAAAAGGCTACAGATCGGTTGGAAATCTTTTAAGCCTTATTTCCAAAGACACAGAATTTTGTCAGATTATTGTGATAAGTTGTCTTTACATTTCATGTATGTGTAATTTTCCACTGCCTCCACCAGGGGGCACTGAAGTCCAGATCTGTACGTCGAGGCAAGTGGAATGATAGGAAATTGGAAAACTTCAGAAAACTGGAGTCGATTCACCCCCTTCCACTTATATCAATGCAAAACCTGCTTTGGACCATTGAGCTGTAAATTAATTTTCCATGTTGGAAAATCCAGTCCGCTCCATTTATGAAGAATTAAAATGAACAGGGTTTCTGAGTAAAACTAAAGTAAAATACTGCGGACACTGGAAATCTGATAAAATGGAAAATGCTGGAAACACTCAGCAGGTCAGGCAGCATCTGTGGAGAGAATCATAGCTACCTTGCAGGTCACGACCTTTCATCAGAACGGGGGGTTTTGATTATCCATTCACAAGTGGAAAAGGAGATTTTAACTATTCATGAAGAATAATTTAAAGTTGATCCCAATTTAATTCACCTCCTTCGCACTTTGAAATTCCCGAAGCTTTTATTGAGCTTTTATCTCCCAGTAATAAATGAATTTGAGTTTCAATTCAAAGCACTCCAATTTCAGATTGTCCTTTTTTCGGGCTCTGAATTCAGGCTAATGCATTTCTATCATTTGAACACTTTATAGAATTTATGCTGATAAGGATCAGTCTCATAGATCCACTCGACAAGGTGTAGGAGTAAAATGCACAGAAGCATCTGAGAAAGTATCTGTCTACTGATATCTTGAAGCTAAACATGACATTTTTGTAAAATTGAACAGACCTGTGGATTGCATACATAAAGACGCTAACATCTGATCAAGGCTAAGGCAGCCTTGAGGCGCAGAATATGAAGTACCAGCTTTCACACCCTCCCCTGGATTTACTGAAGTCTGCTTTCCTCAATCATCTCTTGAGATGGCAATCCAATTGTGGTGAACCATCGTTGGTTCACCACTGGGGTTTGTTACTATGTTACTGTTGGGCTAGGGTGTTGTTACTGTGGGGGTTGTACTATGTTGTTGGGTTAGGGTGTTTACCTGTTATAAGAGTTATCATGGCACATTCCAGTGGGGTCCCGCCTCCGGTGGCGAGGTATAAGACCCCCTGCTCCGGCAGGACCCCTTCAGTCTGAACTGGTGTATTCGTGTTAGTAGTTCCATTGTTACTCTATTAAAGCCTTCAATACCGAAGCCTTGGTTCCATGTGCTTATTGACGCGCATCAATTTAATAGAGTAAACAGAAAACTCACAGCTGTACAACAAGAAAAAAAAACAGAGAGTATGGAACAGATTCTAAAACCGGATCGTCTGACACTGGACCCACGTGCGGTCGGTGCAGCTAACACATTCGACCATTGGTGGAAGTGCTTTGAGGACTACCTGGCAGCCTCGGTAGCTATCACTACAGACAGTGATAGACTCCAGGTCCTCCACGCAAGGGTAAGCGACACGATTTACCTAGCCATTCGTGCAGCTCCCACTTACCAGGGTGCCGTCGAGCTCCTAAAGAAAAGGTACACTATGCCACCCAACGAGATACATGCTCGTTACCTCCTCGCTACACGACGTCGGCAGTCGGGCGAAACCATGGAGGATTATGCCAATGAGCTCCTGCAGCTTGCCAGGGGTTGCGACTGTAAGGACGTCTCCGCCGAACAGTATATGTACGACCTCGCCCGAGACGCGTTCGTAGCAGGGGTAGGGTCCTCGTACATCAGGCTTAAATTGCTGGAAAAGGGGAAACTCAACTTGACCCAGGCAATGGAGATGGCTGTGAGGTTGGAGGCGGCGTCGAAGAGCTTGGCGCTGTACCCCGAGGACCACGTGCAGTCAACGTGGTTGGAGCAAGCTCAGCTCCCTCCTCGCGCCGCTAACCCGCGCTCCCAGATCGATTCGACGACGGCGGCAGCTACAGGTGGCCAGCGATGCTATTTTTGTGGAGGGGCCAAGCATCCACGGCAACAGTGTCCGGCAAGAACGGCAATCTGCAGCCAGTGCGGTAAAAAAGGCCACTATGGCAAAGTCTGCAGGTCCAAACCTAAAAACGGCAGTGCAGCTTGTAACCCTCCAGAACGGAGACAATCTCTTTCGGCGTCGCAGTACCCACGAGGTCCGACCACGTGCGATCCCAGGACGGCGCCATCGTGGCTGACAGAGGAGGAGGAAGACCACCAGGAGTCGCTGCGCTTGGCGCCCTCGCCCACGTGCGATTCATGGGGGCGGCCATCATGGTCCACGACGACTAGGAGCGACCAGCAGGGGTCCTCAGCATCCACATCGGCAGCATGCAGTGACGCCCAGGGGCCAACGGTGGCGTCGATCTCCCTGGATCAGACCAGGCATTACAGACTGGAACATTCTATGATGGAGGTAAAGGTTAGTGGCAGAACTGTGAATTGTCTGTTTGACAGTGGAAGCACCGAAAGTTTCATACACCCTGAAACTGCTAAAAGGTGTGGACTCCGGATTCTCCCTGTCAAACAGACAATTTCCATGGCATCACGGTCCCGGTCTGTACCGATCCAAGGACGATGTATGGTAACTCTTGAGGTACAGGGCACAATTTACGAGCAATACAGGCTCCTTGTGCTACCTCACCTTTGCGCGCCAATTCTCCTCGGACTAAACTTTATGGTCCACATGAAGAGTGTGATCCTACAGTACGGTGGGCCACTCCCTTCACTGGCAGTAGGGAATCAGCCGCAGCCTCCAAATTGCCCAAAGCGCCCCGCGTGCAATCTATCCACCCTGAAAATCACTACACCATCCCTTTTTAAAAATCTGGTACCTGGCTGCAAGCCCATCGCAACTAAAAGTAGGCGTTACAGCGCTGAGGACCGGATCTTTATTAGATCTGAGGTTCAGCGGCTCCTCAAGGAAGGGATCATACAGGCCAGTGCTAGTCCGTGGAGAGCGCAGGTCGTGGTAGTCAAAAGCGGGAACAAACCTCGGATGGTCATCGACTATAGTCAGACCATTAATCGTTATACGCAGCTGGATGCGTATCCTCTCCCGCGCATTTCTGATATGGTCAATCAGATTGCGCAGTACCGAGTGTTTTCTACCATAGACCTTAAGTCCGCCTACCATCAACTCCCCATCCGCCCAGAGGACCGACAATATACGGCTTTTGAGGCGGATGGTCGTCTATACCAATTCCTCAGGGTTCCATTTGGTGTCACCAATGGGGTCTCGGTCTTCCAGCGTGCTATGGACCGAATGGTGGACCAGAACGGGTTGCGGGCTACCTTCCCGTACCTGGATAACGTCACCATCTGCGGCCATGACCAGCAGGACCACGACACGAATCTCCAACACTTTCTGCGCACTGCATCTCGCCTGAATCTGACCTATAACAGGGAGAAGTGCGTATTCCGTACGCGTAGGTTAGCCATCCTCGGATACGTGGTGGAAAACGGGGTCATTGGCCCTGATCCAGACCGTATGCGCCCACTCACTGAACTTCCCTTGCCCGCTAGCACGAAAGCACTGAGGAGATGCCTCGGGTTTTTTTCGTATTATGCACAGTGGGTCCCCAACTACGCGGACAAAGCTCGTCCGCTCATTAAGTCCACGACCTTTCCACTTACGCCGGAGGCCCAATTGGCCTTCAAGGTTTTGAAGAGCGACATCTCGAAAGCCACGATGCACGCGGTGGATGAATCCATCCCTTTCCAGGTGGAGAGTGATGCATCTGACTTCGCCCTAGCCGCCACACTAAACCAGGCAGGCAGGCCCGTCGCGTTCTTTTCCCGCACCCTTCAAGGCCCAGAGATTCGGCACTCAGCGGTGGAGAAGGAGGCTCAGGCCATTGTGGAGGCAGTCAGACACTGGCGCCATTACCTGGCAGGGAAGCGGTTCACCCTGATCACGGATCAACGATCCGTGGCGTTTATGTTCAGTAACACGCAGAGGGGCAAGATCAAGAACGATAAGATCTTGCGGTGGAGAATTGAGCTCTCCACCTATAATTACGATATTATGTATCGTCCAGGGAAGCTCAATGAGCCCTCGGATGCCCTCTCGCGCGGAACATGCGCCATCATGCAGGAGGACCGCTTGAAGGCTCTCCACAATGATCTGTGTCATCCTGGAGTCACCAGACTCTACCACTTCGTCAAAGCCCGCAACCTGCCTTACTCGGTGGAGGATGTCAGGTCAGTGACTAGAAGCTGTCGGATTTGCGCAGAATGCAAACCACACTTTTATCGACCAGACCGGGCACAATTGGTCAAGGCCACTCGCCCTTTTGAGAGGCTGAGTGTGGATTTTAAGGGCCCCCTTCCCTCAACGGACCGGAATGTCTATTTTCTCAACATAATAGACGAGTATTCCCGGTTTCCGTTTGTTTTCCCCTGTGCGGACACGTCAACTGCCACCGTCATTAAGGTTTTCAGTGAACTTTTTACCCTGTTCGGGTACCCCTGCTACATTCATAGCGACAGGGGCTCGTCGTTCATGAGCAACGACTTGAGGCAATTCCTGCTCTCATTCGGGATTGCCTCTAGTAGAACCACGAGCTACAACCCTAGGGGTAACGGACAGGTGGAAAGGGAGAATGCTACAGTCTGGAAGGCTGTCCTACTGGCACTGAAATCCAGGGGCCTTCCAGTCTCCCGTTGGCAGGAGGTCCTTCCAAATGCGCTCCATTCTATCCGCTCCCTCCTGTGTACGGCAACCAATGCTACTCCCCACGAGAGAATGTTCTCATTCCCTCGGAAGTCGTCCTCGGGGACCTCATTGCCAGCCTGGTTGACGTACCCAGGACCCGTCCTTCTGCGGCGACATGTGAGGGCTCGCAAGTCCGACCCCTTGGTCGAACCGGTCCAACTCCTCCACGCCAACCCTCAGTATGCCTATGTGGCATATCCTGACGGGCGAGAGGACACTGTCTCCATTAGAGACCTGGCGCCCGCAGGGGACGTAGCAACTCCTGTCGCTCCTATTCCCCCAGTCACGAATCCACTACTCCTCATTACTTCCCCAGACGTGGCGCGGTCAGCACCGGGACCAGTGCATAACACTTTTACTCCCATGTACAGCTTGCCTGAGACTCGGAGATCGGCGCCACCATCATCATCACCACCACCAATACCACCAAACGTTCCAGGATCCCCTGCACCATCGCCTCACCAGGGCCGGCCGGCCCGGGAGTCCTTGAGGGGACAGCCAGACGTTGCTTTGGAAAGAGCGCCACCACAAGCACCTGCTCCGGTTTCGCAACCGGTGTTGAGGAGATCGCAGCGTCGGTGCGGTCCTCCAGACCGTCTGGACTTGTGAATCCTGTGATTTGTCTGTTATTGTCTGTTTATATGACCTGTTTTTCGTCCACCCCGCCACCTTTTGTTCTTAAAGGAGGGGTGAATGTGGTGAACCATCGTTGGTTCACCACTGGGGTTTGTTACTATGTTACTGTTGGGCTAGGGTGTTGTTACTGTGGGGGTTGTACTATGTTGTTGGGTTAGGGTGTTTACCTGTTATAAGAGTTATCATGGCACATTCCAGTGGGGTCCCGCCTCCGGTGGCGAGGTATAAGACCCCCTGCTCCGGCAGGACCCCTTCAGTCTGAACTGGTGTATTCGTGTTAGTAGTTCCATTGTTACTCTATTAAAGCCTTCAATACCGAAGCCTTGGTTCCATGTGCTTATTGACGCGCATCACCAATGAAAGTAATGTGTTCTGTCTGTTGGAGTGGAGAAAAACAACCGAACCTCAAGTACAAATTGATGCAAAACTTTCTGTTTTTAAAAATCTTTGAAGTTTATTCATTAGTGTCACAAGTAGGCTTACATTAACACTGCAATGTACTTAATGTGAAAATCCCCTAGTCGTGACACTCCAGCGCCTGTTCGGGTACACTGAGGGAGAATTTAGCATGGCCAATGCACATCTTTCGGACGAGGAAAAACTGAAGCACCCGGAGAAAACCCATGCAGACATGGAGAGAACGTGCAGACTCCACACAGACAGTGACCCGAGGCGGGAGGCGAACACAGGTCTTTGGCGCTGTGAGGCAGCAGTGCTAACCACTGTGCTATGTTACTTGACTGAAGCGTGGAATGGTGAAATTAAAACTGGAAGTTAGTAGCACGGGAACCATTTTGTAGGGTTCATCCTCTCCGGCTCTTTGGATCACTTGAGGCTGGAATTTGCATTCCTGCACTGGCAGATTTGAAAGCAGGGGCAGCGTGTAAAATGCAGCATGAGGTCTTGCCACTGCCTACCTGCCTGCCCGCAACTTGTGTGAAACACTACAAAGTGGGGAGAGGGGGTGGGGGGCACGATGTGATGGCTGCAGGTGAGGCTTTGGGGAGGGGGGGCAGCCGTTGTTCGTATCCAGGCTCCCCTAACATTTTAGTCAGTGGTGGGAGAGGGGGTGTCTGCAGAGTCCAATGTATTCTTTTCAATTTCTCATCCTAGTTCTCTTTCACACAGTTTTTTTTCTCCCTTGCTCATTTTGTCTACATTCTTCCTGCGAGCCTTGCCACCGCCGTCCCCCTCACCCCACCTCCCCCCTTCCCCCCAACGCCTCCTCCCCCCACCCCCACCCCCCTCCCCACACCTCCCCCCCCCCCCCTCCCCCCACCTCCCCGTCCTGGCAATGTCATATCAGTTCACATTATCAAGGTATTGTGACTGTGTAAAGCAGCCCTGCAGTGAATATCTTCAGCAAAGGGATAAGATCCAGGAGGGAATTTGAATAGAAATGAAGGGGGCAATTCTCCCATTGCGACCCGCAAATTTTCTGGCGGGTCCGATCAGGAGAATCACGTGTCGGCCATTTCACGAGATTCGCGCATGCGTTCCCGATGCATGCGCTTCCCCCTGATCCAGAGAACAGTCGCAGTCGAGACCACACTAGAAACCGGCGGGAAGAGAGGTAAGTGATTTAAATCTTTTTTTAATATATTTTTAATTTATTTTGCATGTGATTATCAGGCCCGGCACGGAACCTGCCGGGCCCGATAGCATCTCCCACTCTGCCAGGAGTACTTCATTCCGGCAAGGTTCAGGGCAGCTCCCCACGTTCGGGGAACTAGCGGGAAACCCTGCCGGAGTGAAAGGGGGGCAATTGGGGTTCCCCACGGGGTCGGGTGGCTGGAGGTGGTGCCCCCTGGACATGGGTACCCTGGCAGTGCCAGCCTGTGCCCCCTGGCACTGCCCAAGGGGCAAAGTGCCCATGCCCGAGGGGCACCTTGACACTGCTCCTCTGCCATCGGGCAGTGCCAAGGGGGCAGGGCCTATGGTGGACAGGGCCTAGGGGCGATTGGCTGAGGTGGGGGTCCTACTGCCACTCTGCATGACGATCGGTCTGGGCTGGAGGGAGGGCAGCAATCAGGGGGGGCTGGGGAGGTGGGTGGTCTGCCCGGGGGGGGGGGCGGGTCTGCCAGGGTGAGAGGGGTGGGGGGATTGCCACTGCTGGGGAGGGTGGGCTGGACATTGGGACGCTCCGGGACAGGGGGGGGTTCAGGCCTGGCCCAGGAATTGTCATGGAGGCTGCGATCGGGCCGTGGGGGGGAAGGGGGGAGGGCTGGAGGTGCAGCACTGCAGGAGTCGCGGGCTGGCCAGCGATCGGACTGGGCAGCAAACGGGGAGACTGACAGATCGGAGCCACTGCGCATGCGCAGAGTTCCAGAACTATCAGACTCCGGCGTGAATAGGCCCCGCACCCTCCGTGCGTTTAATGTTATTCACGTTTGTGACCTCTGCAGTGCACAGAGTGCGGAGATTCAGGTCTGAAGCTGCACTGAAAAAACAGTCGTGATCTAGAACAGTTCTCCCACCAATTCAGCACTTTTGGGAGAATCGCCCCTGAAGTTTCTAGGCTTCACCATTATTAAGGTAATCTCAAAATTAGTTCTTTGTGAAACTAATTTGCTCCCTCCCTGATAGCTCAGGCTATCATTGGGCTGCGATATTGGTGCAATAAACTCTGCACATTTGGCAGCAGGACAATGACAAATTAGTCCATTGGCCTCATTATCAGATACATTTAGGGGCCATTCCACCTCGCCAGTTGGGTGGAGACAGCGGCTGGAACTTTCCAACCGTTCACGCTGGGATTTTCCCATCCCGCTGCAGTGAATGGAGATTTGATTTGACTTGATTTGATTTATTATTGTCACATGTATTGACATACAGTGAAAAGTATTGTTTCATGCATGCAGATAAAGCATACCATTCATAGAGAAGGAAATGAGAGGGTGCAGAATGTACTGTTACAATTATAGCTAGTGTGTAGAGAAAGATCAACTTAGTGCAAGGTAAGTCCATTCAAAAGTCTGATGGCAGCAGGGAAGAAATTGTTCTTGAGTCAGTTGGTACATGACCTCAGACTTTTGTATCTCTTTCCCGAAGGAAGAAGGTGGAAGAGAGAATGTCCAGGGTGCGTGGGGTCCTTAATTATGTTGGCTGCTTTGCCGAGGCAGCGGGAAGTGTAGACAGAGTCAATGGATGGGAGGCTGGTTTGTGTGATGGATTGGGCTACATTCGCGACCTTTTGTAGTTTCTTGGGGTCTTGGGCAGAGCAAGAGCCATACCAAACTGTGATACAACCAGAAAGAATGTTTTCTATGGTGCATCTGTAAAAATGGTGAGAGTCGTAGCTGACAGGCCAAATTTCCTTAGTCTTCTGAGAAAGTAGAGGCATTGGTGAGCTTTCTTAACTATCATGTCAGCATGGGGGTCCAGGACAGGTTGTTTGTGATCTGGACACCTAAAAACTTGAAACTCTCGACCCTTTTTACTTCATCCCCATTGATGTAGACAGGGGCATGTTCTCCTTTACGCTTCCTGAAGTCAATCTCCTTTGTTTTGTTGACATTGAGGGAGAGATTATTGTTATCGCACCAGTTCACCAGATTCCCTACCTCATTCCTGTACTCTGTCTCATCTTGTTTGAGATCCAACCCACTACGGTGGTGTAATCAGCAAACTTGAAAATCGAGTTGGAGGGGAATTTGGCCACGCAGCCATAGGTGTATAAGGAGTATAGTAGGGGGCTGAGAACACAGTCTTGTGGGGCACCGGTGTTGAGGATGATCGTGGAGGAGGTGTTGTTGCCTATCGTTATTGATTGCGGTCTGTGAGTTAGGAAGTTCAGGATCCAGTCGCAGAGGGAGGAGCCGATGCCCAGGCCACGGAATTTGGAGATGAGTTTCGTGGGAATAATGGTGTTGTCGGCTGAGCTGTAGTCAATAAATAGGAGTCTGACATAGGTGTCTTTGTTATCTTGGTGTTCGAGGGTTGAGTGCAAGGCCAGGGGGATGGCATCTGCTGTGGACCTGTTGCGGCAGTAGGTGAACTGTCATGGATCCAGGCAATCTGGGAAGCTGGAATTGATTCGTGCCATGACTAGTCTTTCGAAGCATTTCATTATGATAGATGTCAGAACCACCGGACGATAGTCATTAAGGCAGAGTTGGCTTGTCACCAAATTCTCCATCTTCGCTGCAGCGGGAGCGTGGGGTGAACAGATGGTAAGAGCACAGCGCCTGAAGAAACTGATCCTGAGCACCTGGAGGTAGTAACTGCAGCATGCATGCTCATCTCTGCCCAATTCAACAAAGGAAGGGGTTGAAACAGGGATGCAAATCCCAGTTTGGAAAACCTGGGCAGCACGGTGGCACAGTGGTTAGCACTGCTGCCTGTAGCGCTAGGGATCCAGGTTCAATTCCCGGCTTGGGTCTGTGCAGAGTTGCACATTCTCCCCGTGTCTGCGTGGGTTTCCTCCCGGTGCTCCGGTTTCTTCCTACAGTTGAAAGACGTGCTGGTTAGATGCATTGGCCATGCTAAATTCTCCCTCAGTGAACCCGAACAGGCGCCAGAGTGTGGCGACTAGGGGATTTTCATAGTAACTTCATTGCAGTGTTAACGTGAGCCTACTTGTGACACTAATAAATAAATCTTTTAAAACAGTGGTTCTGAAGCCAATTTTGGGAATGGACCTTGGATAGCTATTGTGCAGCATATGAAAACAGCTGCATGTAGGAAACAGAATGCATGGTGTGCAAGCCTGCCATGCTGAATTCCTGGGCACCTGTTTTAATCCCTGCGAAATGTGATTCAATGGGCTGGATTATCCGACCTCACCCAAGGCTGGGACTATCCGGTTCCGCTGCTGTGATGGATCTTTGGCTGAGCGCTGAGCAGTAGTGGGGCATGCAAGGCTGGAGAATTCCAGCCAAGTTCTAGCCCACTGTTTTCTGATGTTTGACTCCACAAGTGCACACCTCCTGTTACATTGCTCAAATAAAGAATATTGACTTTTACTCTACTGCAGTATGAATTCATAGGCTGTTCGCCACAGTGGTATCACCACCAATCCTGATCTCACCGCATTTCCACATATATGCACTTCACAGCATCACAGAATCAGAGAATTGTTATTGTCACAAAAGGAGGCCATTTGGCCCATCGTGTCTGCGCCAGCTCACCAAATAGGCATTATGACTTAGTGCCATTTCCCTGCCCTTTCCACACACCCCTGCACATTGTTTCTATTCAAGTAATCATCTAATGCCCTCTTGGGTGACACAGTGGCACAGTGGTTAGCACTGCTGCCTCACAGCGCCAGGGACCCAGGTTCGATTCTCGGCTTGAGTCACTGTCTGTGTGGAGTCATAGAGTCATTGAGGTTTACAGCTTGGAAACAGGCCCTTCGGCCCAACTTGAGTCTGCACAGTCTCCCCGTGTCTGCGTGAATTTCTTCCGGGTCCTCCAGTTTCTCCCCACAGTCCGAAAGATGTGCTGGTTAGGTGCATTGGCCAAGCTAAATTCTCCCTCAGTGTAACCCAAACAGGCGCCGGAGTGTGGCGACTAGGGGATTTTCACAGTAACTTCATTGCAGTGTTAATGCAAGCCTACTTGTGATACTAATAAATAAGCTTTAAAACCGTCCCAATTTCAGCAACAGTTGCTACATAGCAATCAGGCGCTGAGGTTCAGGGCCTGATTTTCTTTCCTGACCCTGTAATACTGAGGCTAATTGATGTCTTATTACCATCACACTGGGTAAGACCTGGCTAGGGACCTTACTTAGGAATTTGCCAGGGTGTGCGGCCAAGCTGTTCACTGGATAAATTGAGAGTGGATAGTTGTCTGAATTAGTTCAATAGGACTGTTTTTTGCACTGTTCAGACATGAAAAATTGGTGTTTGTTTTTGAAGATGAAATGTGACAGACCACTAAAAATGTTTGCACATTGCGGTGTGCTTGATGTCTTTGTTCATGCAAAGATAGGTCTGTGCTTCAAACACAGCTTCATTAGAACTTCAGGGGAAAGGTAGATGAGCCCTTCGTAAGACAACAAAATAAAGCTTCTGAGCAGAAATCATGAGATCAAACCTCGCTCCATTCATATGCTGGTACTTCAGTGCTGAGGAATTGCTGCATCTTTCCCATGAGGCCTTAAAGTGATGCCCTTTCTACCCTCTCTGATGGAATTAAAAGACACCATAGTGTTGTAAGATTGTTTGGTCTCTCAATAAGATGTCTGGAGGCTTGTGCAGTTGAGCATTAACTATTTATTGTTAAAACATAGAAACATACATAGAAACATGGAAGATAGGAGCAGGAGGAGACCATTTGGCCCTTTGAGCCTGCTCCGCTGTTCATTACGATCATGGCAGATCGTCCAACTCAGTAGCCTAGTCCTGCTTTCTCCCCATAACCTTTGATCCGATTTGCCCCAAGTGCTAGATCCAGCCACCTCTTGAATATATTCAATGTTTTGGCATCAGCTATTTCCTATGGCAATGAATTCCACAGGCTCACCACTCTTTGGGTGAAGAAAAGTCTCCTCACCTCCGACCAAAATAGCCTACCCTGAATCTTCAGACTGTGACCCCTGATTCTGGACTCACCCAGCATAGAACTATGTACATATTTCCAAGGTAAAACCTTATCTAGGTGTTATCTTCATGCTGACCTCTCTCAGATTATCTCTACAGACAGTCTACCATCATGTGACTCTCTACATCACAATATGGGTGGTACTTTTTGCCAGTCCCACATTAACCCATGCTTTGCCAAATGTCCTTGTACTACATCTCCCCTTCAGTCTTTACTAAATATATTTACAATACAATATTGCTTTAAATCCTACCCCTTCTTCCCTCTCCCCCAACCCATCTCCCCCCCTCCCCCACCCCCCCTCCACCCTCTCTCACTTTATATGCTCAGACTGTCATGAGGCTTGTCTATTCTTCTAGATCTTGGTCTTGTCACACTCGGAGGACTGGTGGGTTCAGTTACTTTGGGCTGACCTCATTGTTTTGGAATTTAAATAGTAGTATTCTGTCACATTTGATTTGATTTGATTTATTATTGTCACATGTATTGGGATACAGTGAAAAGTATTGTTTCTTACGTGCTATACAGACAAAACATACCATTCATCGAGTACATGGGGAAGATGGAAAGGAGAGCGTTTAGAATGTAATGTTACAGTCATAGCTAGGGTGTAGAAAAAGATCAGCTTAATGTAAGGTGGGTCCATTCAAACTTCTGATGGCAGGAGGGAAGGAGCACAAATTTAATGATAGCAGCGCTGTGATCCACATGATGACAGGACATCCCAAGGTAAAGGTTGCAGTTCAATAAAGATAAACTTCCTTTTCATAATAAGTTGGTTAGGGCCAAAAGTTCTGGAATTTTTCCATTTATACTAATTTGAAAGAAGAGGAAAACCGGATGACATATCAGGGAGATGCATTGTATAAGGTGCAATTCTCCCAGTGTTGAGTCAGTCAATCATAAGTAGGCATGCTCTAAATTTCCTTAATGTTTCCATGACAAGGAAGGGAGAACTTCTCACTCCAGGTTGTTATCCAAGCATGTGGCCATTGGGTCAGTGGACTGCAATGATTTGATTTCTATGATTTCTATGATTTCCATCGCCCAGCAAAACATATGCCTTTAATTTCCTGATCAGTCTGCTTGCCAAATGATTAAGAGAGTCTCAATCAATCCTTCAATCTCTAAATTCACACAAGAAGAATCTTAGATATAGCTCTTGGGGCTAAAGGGATCAAGGGGTATGGGGAGAAGGGGGAATCAGGATATTGAATTCGATGAACAGCCATGATCATAATGAATTGCGGATCAGGCTCAAAGGGCCAAATGGCCTACTCCTATGTTACTTCAGTGAAGTACCATTGCTAGAGGAGCTATTGCCTTCAGAGCAAGGAGCAAAGGGAAGGAAAGAGGAAGTAAAACTGGAGAAGGGAAGATATCTAAGTTGGCAACCTTTACGCTCTGTAGTAACAATAAGGGTGGTGTTTGCATGTGAACATTTATTGTACTTGTGCTTCTCTTCTGAAAGTCTAAATTCAAGGGCTTGTCCTAGCGATGATTGCTGTAGGTTTCTGAACGACTTCAAGTGGCACTAGTGATGACAGTCAATGTTGCCTTGTGAATCATCCAAACTCAAAAATAAATTACACCATTCACTACTACGGAGCATGAAAAGCAAGGAATGCATCAGGTAAAACTTGGAACCAAATCTTTGTGGCGTGTGACGGGAGGCGGTGGTGTAGTGGTAATGTCACTAACATGTAGTCCAGAGACCTATGCTCATACTCAAGGGCATGGTTTCAAATCCTGCCATAGCAGCTGGAGGAATTTAAATTGAATGCATAGAAACTGAAATTGAAAACAAGTCTCAGATTGTTGTAAATCTGGTTTACTAATTCTCCTTTAGAGGAGCAAGTCTACATTCTTTACCTGACTCCAGATCCATAGCGAAGATCCTAGCAAACCCACTCACTGAAGGGCAATTAGGGATGGGCAATAAATGATGGCCCAGCCAGTCATCATGTGAAAGAATAAGTTTTTTTAAAAATGATAACATGATAATCAATCTGTAAAATCAGTACGTGAGGTAATTCAACAGCTGCCACTTCCAGCAGGGAGAAATGCATCAGAGAATCCCTACAGTGCAGAAGAGGCCATTTGGCCCATCGAGTTTGCACCAACTCTCCGAAAGAGCATCTTACCCAGGCCCACCCCTGCCCTATCCCTGTAATCCCACATATTTATCTCGCTAATCCCCCTAGTCTACACATCTATGGACACTAAGTTGCAATTTAACATGGTCAATCCACCTAACCTGTACATCTTTGGACTGTGGGAGGAAACCAGAGCACACAGAGGAAACCCACACCGACACAGGCAGGGTATGCAAACTCCGTACAGAGGGTCACCCGAGGCCAGAATTGAACCCGGGTCCCTGGTGTTGTGAGGCAGCGGTGCTAACCACTGTGCCACCATGCCGCCCATTGCCAACAGAAAATACATTTTGAGAAATAAAGAGCTGTCTGTCTGTAATTTCCTGACATTTTTTGCAAGCACAATGAGGCTATGTGTGCAAACTGGAGTAGTCACTTCTGAGGACTATACAGACAGTTCTTATACAGTTATCAATCTGAAACGTTAATTCTGGTTCCCTCTCCACAGATGCTGCCTGACCTGGTGAGTATTTCTAGCTTTTCTGAGTTTATTTAAGATAATGGGTGGGTTTCTCCACTCTTGTTCGTCCTGCCCCCATGGCCAGTGAAAATGGGGCTTTTGGCGCTCAGCCAAGACTCCATTCACTGCGTTGGCACTGAAGAATCCCAGCCATTGGTGAGGTCAGACATTTTCGGCAATTGAAAGATTTATACATAGTATTCTTATGCTTACGTAAACCTTAGTTTATGGGTAACGCTTTTCAATAGAACAGTAGCAAAAATGTAGCAAAGTCAGGTGGTGAGGCCTACCACCTCTTCCCTGATCCAGCCTTAATTTTCCTCAATAATAATTTCTCTCCCTCTGCAACAGATGAGAACACAACTGGTTGAGCTTAATACAACCATTGCACAATAATGTCGGCAGAGCCTATTCCCAGCAGGTTTTCCTGCTGTATTCCTGTACTAAGGAACATAGGATTAAGGTAAAAGGGGGAAAGTTTAAAGGAGCTGTGAGAGGTAAGTTTTTTACACAGAGGTTGGTAAGTGCCCATAATGCTCTGCCAGAGGAGGTAGTAGAAGCAGATACAACAGTAACGTTTAAGAGGCATCATAAAAGATACATGACTAGGCAGGAAGGAGAGGGATATGGACCATGTAGAGGCGAACGTTCTGCACCGACCATGCCTTTAGTTTACAAAGGCATCATGTGTCAGCTTGGTAGACTGAAGGGCCTGTTCCTGTGCTGTACTATTCTTTGTTCTTGTTACTCATGTTCTTCAGGACAATCCGGAGAAGCCTGGCAGTAGTCATGTTGGAATCCTTCCAATCAGGCTTTCCATATTTGAAACTAACCAATCAAATTTTCACTCCAATAGCTCTTAGCAAAATCACAAATAACATCTGACTGTGATAAAGGTAACCTTTCTCTCCTCATACTCCTCCAACCATCTGCAACCTTTGATACACACGATCACACCATCCACCTTCAATGCCTCTCCACCACGGTCCAGCTGGATAGGACTACATTCACCAGGCTCCATTTTTATCTCTCCATCATAGCCAGATAGCTTCTCCTCCCGTTCCTGGATTGTTACCTCAAGAATTTAACCAGGGCCCCTCCTTTATCTCATCTACATGCTGCCTCCACATGACATTATCTGAAATCACAGCATTAGTTTCCAAATGTACATTGGTGACACCCAGCTCTACATCACCAGCACCCCTCTTGACCCATCACTAAATTGTCAGACTACTTCTCCAATATCCAGTATTTAATGATCAAAAATTTCCTCCAGCTAAAGATTGGGAAAATTTTCAAGTCTTCAGTCCAGGTCAAAAACTCATTTCACTAGATGGGGAGTCCAGTTGTGAATGAAGCCCAGTCCATCCTCAAACCAGCCTCCCACCCATTGATGTTGTCCACACTTCCTGCTGCCTCGGAAAAGCAGCCAGCATAATTAAGGACCCTAGGCACCCCGGACATTCTCTCTCCCATCTTCTTCCATCGGGAAAAAGATGCAAAAGTCTGAGATCACGTACCAACCTACTCAAGAACAGCTTCTTCTCTGCTACCATCAGACTCTTGAATGGATGTACCTCAAATTAAGTTGATCTTTCTCTACACCCTAGCTATGACTGTAACACTACATTCTGCACTCTCTCCTTTCCTTCTCTATGTACAGTATGCTTGTATGCGCAAGAAATAATACTTTTCACTGTATACTAATACATGTGACAATAACAAATCAAATCAAATCAAAATCATTCTCTTCCTGCCAAATGCCTAAGGTTGGATCAGACTGTTAGCAACTGTTGTTTCCTATTCAAACCCAAGATGAGTTTCCAACAATACATCTGTTCCATACGTCTGCCAATTTCTACCTCCATAGCTTCATCGACTGTGCTCTCCCTCAGCTCATCTGCTGCTGAAACCCTCATTCAGCCCTGTGTTCCCTCCAGATTTAACTATTTTAATGCAGTCTTCCCATGTTCTACTTCCATAAACTTGGAGTCTTTCAAGGCTCTGCTACCCATGTCCTAACTCACACGAAGGGTGGAATTTTCCCATCCCACCCACCATGGGAATCATAGGCAGGTGGGAGGGGGGGAAGGGGGGGCGGACGATGGAAAGGTCAGTTGATCTCGAGCAAGATTTTCCAGTTTTGGGGCAAGCGCAGCCAGAAAATCCTGCCCGAAGTCTCATTCACTCATCATCCTTGTGCTCTCTGGCCAACATGGACTCTCAGTTTAGAAACACCTTGGGAGCAATCTTACCAAAAAAATTCAAAGTCCCGATTAAGTGTGAAAAAGGGAGAGTTTCAGATTTGTTTTTTCAGCGAGGCCACAAGTCCAATCTTACGCCACTCTGAAAAACAAATTGCTAGATCTGTTTCCCGGCAGTAGGGGCAGGGATGGGCCTAAGCTCACCGGAAAGCCGGCAGCTGACAGTAGAAGACGCAATCACGCATGCTCAGATCTCTCTGTTCTATCAGGCACCTCCAACCCTCTGAATATCGCCTGCCTCCCCTCCCCACCACAATATGATCACTAGCCTCCCCAGCCAATCGCACCCCCCCCCCCCCCACCCCACCTCCTAGCCGATACCCCCCCCAGCACAGCCTGGCCGATCGCATATCAGGCTCACTAATAATATTTAAATCAGCTTTAACATTGATCTTGCTGGATATCTGGGCCCAGTAAGATTGCAAAAAATGAGAAATCGGTTGTAAATCAGATTTTTTGCCTATCTCGCGATCTTACCGGCTCGCCCCACCATCGACAGACAGGACAAGAAGGTAAGATAGCCCAACCCCCCCGCACCACCCCCCCCCCCCCCCCCCCACTTGATTTTAAACTTCTCATTCTTGTTTTCAAATCCTTCCATGTCATTATCTCTCTAGTCCTTTCCAGCCCCAATCGCCCAAGTTATCTGCGTTCCTTCAATTCTGGCCTTGAGCCTATCTCTGATTTTAATCACTCCACCATTAGTGGTCGCACCCTTAGCTGCTGAGGTTCCATAATTTCCCCCCAAATCTCTCCACCATTTTACCTCTTTTTCTGTCTTTAAGATGGTCCTTATAACCTACCACTCTGAGCAAGCTTTTGGTCATCTGTCCTAAAGTGTGACTCGCTGACAAATTTTGGTTGATAGTGCTCTAGTTGAATGTTTTCAGTCACTTCATGGCATTAAAGGAATCATATAATAGTTACTGTTGTTGATAATGGTTAACTTAGTATAGAAGAGAAAACAACAAAATCAGTAGATTGTCTCTCTGCAGCTCAGTACAGATAATACAAAGCGATTAATAAACAGCTACATATTGCTCTATGTGTACATTTATCCTATTGGCAATGTCACTGAGGGTAGTGAATATTAGTACAGCAATGGTATCAGCTTTAATGGTAGCAAACCACACAGCGGTCTCAATTCTAGTCAGGCCAGAAAGGTCGTACCATTTCTACAATGCTCTGACAAGCACAATAGAATAAATCACACCCATCTAAAGGCTTTGCACAAGTTTGCAGGATCTTTTTCTCAATTCAAACTTTGAACCTGGCCTCCACTGTTCATTTGATTTGTGTCTGAAAGTACAAGGCACTCACTTTCATCTTGTATTTGTTTGTTCAGTAAAGTGTAGTATTCTGTAGTTCTGGTTTCTCATTTATACGTTTACAAACTAACCTTATCAGATTTGAGATGTACACTCTTTAAACGTCAAAAATGAATTAGGGCTTGAATCAAGTATTCATTCTTTTGTGTTTCCGCTATTATAAGAGCAAGAGTAACATTGTGGCTGAGTCAAAAGGCCATGGGTTCTAGGACTTGGACTGTTGACATTGGTACAGTGATGTACTGTCTGAGGTGCAATCTTTTATTTATTTCATGAATGCAAACTCCCAAAACCAATTGATAGCCTCCGCATTTCCTGAGTTTAAAGTGATTAGTCCCCCATTTAGTCTGTCGAGGGGCCATTCCTCGATAATGTGCGGCATTTTGTGTTCCACAAGTGCATAAGAGGTTTGTCCTGCGGCCTAAGTGGTGGAAATTGGCAGCACAAGGGGCTCTGGCCTGTCCTGAACCTGTTTTAGCAAGGACCACTCTCATTGTGATAGTGGGTGATAGAACCGTGATAGAAAAGTTTGCCATTCGACAGATGGGAGTCTGTCACAAGGAACTTGTTATTGACTTCTGGTTTTTCCCATTCCTTTATCCAAAAGATGTCTGCTGGTAGATCTTGCTCTGGAAAGAATCTCCATACGGGTCACCAATAGGTGGGTTGAGGAGGATTTGAACATCATGGAGTGGTGAGGCTTGTGGATGTTTGTCAGTTGGCGGATGACATGATAAACTGAGACCTTATTGCCCCCTCTCAGGTGGGTGTAAATAATCCCATGGCATTACTTAAAAAAAAGCATGGGAGTTATTTGCCCAGTGTCTTGGTCAACATTGAACCCTTAACCAATATTACTAAAAACAAAATTATCAGGCCTGTTAGAGACAGACAGCATTTATCCCATTGCTGTTTTGGGACCTTACTGTGTGTAAATTAGTTTCTGTATTTTCTTGCATTACCTTATGACTATATTTTCAAATAACTTTATTGGTTGTAAGGTACATTGGGACATCCTGAATTCATAGAAACATACATAGACAATAGAAGCAGGAGTAGGCAATTCTGCCTTCTATCCTGCTCCACCATTCATTATGATCAAGGCTGATCATCAAATTCAATATCCTTGATCCTGCCTTCCCCCCATATCCCTTAGTCCCTTTAGCCCCAAAGAGCTATATCTAATTCCTTCTTGAAGTCACCCAACGCTTAGCCTCAACTTCTTTCCGTGGTAGTGAATTCCACAGATTCATCACTCTCTGGGTGAAGAAATTTCTCCTCACCTCAGTCCTAAAAGGTTTAGCCCTTATCCTCAAGCTCTAATCCCCAGTTCTGGACTCCCCCACCATCGGGAACATTCTTTCTGAATCTATCCTGTGTAGTCCTGTTAGAATTTTGTAAGTTTCTATGAGACCCCCTCTCACTCTTCTGAACTCCTGTGAATATAATCCTAACCGACTTAGTCTTTTCTCATATGACAGACCTGCCATCCCAGAAATCAGCATGGTAAACCTTAGCTGTACTCCCTCTATAGCAAGGCCATCCTTCCTCAGATAAGGAAACCAAAACTCAACCTTTGACTTTCCATCACCTCCTACCTGCTGCAAATTCTGAAGATAAAGGAGCGCTTTGTATATAAAAAAAGTTCTTCTGAACATTTTTAAAGTTAAGAATTCAAAGTGCTGATCCCCTGACAGTGCACTCAAAGAATGCACACGCATTCATTCTGCATTTATTGCTGAATCAGGCAATTAGACTTCAGTACAGAATCATCATGCACCAAATTCCACAATCCCTCACATTTTGGAAGGCAGTGTAAAAGTAGGTGTGATCTAACTATATTTCTAACTGTTTTTAGTCTTAAATATCCTCAAACAGATTTTAACAGGTTTCAGTCATTTCACCCTTATAATCCTTCTATCCTCTGTTCTGGACTTCCCATACTATTAGATTGAGAACTTCAATTCTTAAGGATGTGACTAACATATTCATACTGCATTGCCATTTGTTATTGTCATTATACTTCCACTTGCTCTTTATGTTGCTCGCTGCTGCATTTTTGCACTTCATGGCTTCTTTTGATGTGGAGATGCCGGCATTGGACTGGGGTGGGCACAGTAAGAAGACTTACAACACCAGGTTAAAGTTCAACAGGTTTATTTGGTATCACGAGCTTTCGGAGTGCTGCTCCTTCATCAGCTGCTCCCCACCTGATGAAGGAACAGCGCTCCGAAAGCTCGTGATACCAAATAAACCTGTTGGACTTTAACCTGGTGGTGTGAGACCTCTTACTGGCTCCTTTTGCACAGACATGTAGTCACTGTACTGTTATTTCAGCAGCTGCAGACATGAACTATTACCACACTCGTCAACAATGGGTACTCCAGAGGTAAAGGCTAAATACTGCAGATGCTGGAATCTGAAACAAAAACAGTAAATGCTGGAAAATCTCAGCTGGTCTGACAGCATCTGTGGATCCACAGATGCTGTCAGACCTGCTGAGATTTTCCAGCATTTACTGTTCTTGTTGGTAGTCCAGAGGGCCTTCAAATGAATGTTCTGGATTTGGAGGAGATAGAAATAAGGAATGCAAACTGACTCATACCTCCGGTAACCAGTTGGACTCAGCCCAGAACCTAGTATTGAGATCTTACTTGGCCATTTCCAAAGCACCTTTGCTTCACCATCTATACTTAATGAACATTAATGTCACTGAGATACGACAGTGACTGGAACCCTACCACAGACTAATACAGAGACCTATAGGTGTGAAGGTAACAAATCAACCACTGGTGAAATTTGGCAAGTTAGTTAGACTTCAGTCCATTGATGAATCAAGCAGGCCACAATTTGATTATCAAAGGGGGTGTTTTTGTTAATTTCCTCATGGAAAGGAGGTAACAGCGTGGCAGGGTGCAATCTAAAACTAGATGAAATGTTTCCCTAAAGCCTTACTAACGATATGCACATAGCCATGAGAGGATCACTAACAAGAATCCTGTCCCAAAGATGAATGGGAAAGGCTATTAACCCATCAATTCAAAGTGAGTGTTAGACCACAAAACTACAGGAACAGAATAATGCGGGTCAATACACAATACCCTAGCAACAATCGTAATGCCATTATTGACAGCCAATTCATTGTGTCTGAACTATTTCAAGGCATAGGCAGACTAGATCGGTAGCTCCTAAATAACAAGGAATATAACCCTAGTGAGGAAACTCAAACAGAGGGGTAAGGAAATACAAGGCTCATAATTCAAAACATATTGAGATGAAGGTCTACAGTGTTCAGGTGGTTTACCGTTCTAAATAAGATAGTCTCATTGAATCCTTGTATTTGCTTTTACTATAGGTACTATGGCTACAAGGGCAGGTCAGACACTGGGAATTCTGCAGCAAATAACTCCTGATTCCCCAAATTATGTCCACCATCAACAAGGCACAAGTCAGGAGTGAGATGGAGTACTCTCCAATTGGGCTCCAAAACACAAAGAAGCTCAACACCATCCAGGGCAAAGCAGCCTGCTTGATCAATCCCTGTCCACCGCCTTAAACATCAACTCCCTCAACCGCCAGTGCATATTGGTAACAGCTTGTACTATATACAAAATGTACTGCTGCAACTCACCAAGGCTCCTTTGGCAGCACCTTCATAACCAGTGAAGTCTACCGCCTAGGAGGACAAGGGCAGCAAATGCACTGAGATATGACAGTGACTGGAACCCTACCACAGACTAATACAGTAGTGGTATGCAACACCACTACTTGCAAGTTGCCCTCCAAGCTGCACACCATCCTGACATGAAACTGTATTTTCACTGTCACTGGATCAAAATTCTGGAATTCTCTTCCTAACAGTGCTATCGATGTATCTACACCAGATAGATCACAGTGGTTCAAGAAGGGGCTGATCATCCATGTTCACAAGAGTAGTTAGGGATGCCAAACAAATGCTGCCCTGGTCAGCGATCCCCACATCCCAAGAAATAATTTAAAATATGCACTTTTCTGCAATGCATTTGAGATTCAGCAGGCCAGAGAAGGCAGCTACGGTATCGTTGAAGTGAAATCACTCATGCTGAATATGTATTCTCCAGCAAGTACTTAGTGATTCTGGTACTTGCTGCAAAATAAATTGGGCAGATATCTAGAATATGTCTCCCTTCAGTTGCATGCAGGTAATTTAAAGAAAGAAATGCTAATTTTGTTTACCACATTCACCTCTGATTTGGAGAAATTTCTCAACACGTATCACCAGATACTAAAGTGCAAAGGCAGAATACGGATGAGATTAAAATTAGCTCCCTTTTAAACAATTACTTCTGTGGAATTGCATCTGGCTGTACAACTGACAACTGCTTTGCTAAATTAAATAAGCATGGGGCCAATTTTCCATTGTTTTGCAGCCAGATAGCTCAATTTTCCAGCTGCAAAGCAAAGGGAGAAACACGTTAAACAATTTGCATGCATTTCTATTTTAAATTAGAGAAGCGTCCCAGTTTCAGGGGAGAATCCTGAGTCTTCAAGCAGAACAGTTCAAAAGCAGTGACAAGCAAGTGGCTTTCAGTTGCTTCAGCGTGTTTTCACAGTAAAGATGCCACAAGCAGCTTAAATTAATTATTCCCAGTCATTGCTGGGAATGTGCTTTCTGGGATTTTGTTGTTGCGGGGATGCCATTAGGCCCTTCAGGTTCATGGCACAGCTTGCCTTAGAGACAGATTGAGATCTCCTTATCTGAGGAAGGATGTCCCTACTACAGAGGGAATGCAGCAGACTGATTCATGAGGTGGCGGGACTGATGTATGAGGAAAAGTTGAGTTGGTTAGAATTATGTTCGCTGAAGTTCAGAAGAATGAGAGGGGATCTCATAGAAATCTATAAAATTCTCACAGGACTAGATAGGAGAGATGCAAGAAGGATGTTCCCGTTGGCAGGGGAGTCCATTACCAGGGGTCACTCTCCAAGGATACGGGGTAAACCATTTTAGGACTGAGATGGGGAGAAATTTAGTCACCAAGACGGCGTGAGCTTGTGTAATTCACTACCACAGAAAGCAGTTGAGGCCAAAACATTATGGCTGGAATTTTCCAGGCGTTCATTCCCCATTGCTGCTGCCAGGGAGGATGGAAAATTTGGCGCACAGCCAAATCTTCGCTCAGTGCAACATGAACAGAAAATCCGGCCGACATGAATGGCACGAATATTCTGCTCTATATGTTTTCAAGAAGGAGTTAAAATATAGCTCTTGGATCTAAAGGGATCAAAGGATATGGGGAGAAAATGGAATCAGGGACGGCATGATGGCACAGTGGTTTGCACTGCTGCCCCACACCACCAGGGGCCCGGGTTTGATGCGGAGTCTGCACGTTCTCCCTGTGTCTGCATGGGTTTCTTCTGGTTGCTCCGGTTTCCTCCCACAGTCCAAAAGACATGCTGGCCATGCTAAATTCTCCCTTAGTGTACCCGAACAGGCGCCAGAGTGTGGCGACTGGGGGATTTTCACAGTTACTTCATTGCAGTGCTAATGTAAGCCTACTTGTGACACTAAGAAATAATAATAAATAAATAAATATTGAGATTGATGATCAGCATGGGGGCTCAAAGGGCTGAATGGCCTACTCCTGCTCCTATTTTTCTATGATTCTGCAAAATACTTTAAAATTAATTATGAGTTTGAACCCTTTTGTTTGGGGATCTGTGACTCTTGAACCTATACCTTATACTAATGTCATGTTATGGCACCCAGATTCAGGATTCTGCACTATATAGCCATCTGGGAAGGTTAATAGCTTTGTAGAGTTTGATTTTAGTCTTCAGCTTAATGCCATGCTGCCCTCAGACACGACCATGAAGTCAGTCATAGGGAGAACTCGTTTTCTGCATGTGTGATAATTCTATCACTCATGGCTAAAGAGCAGAGGGTAGCGGATGCTCCATTATTGAACATATTTAAGGCTGGGGTAGACAGATTTTTGGTCTCTCAGGGAATCAAGGGACATTGGAATGGACAGAACACTTGAAGCCCAAGATCAGCCATGATCGTATTGAAAGACAGAGCAGGTACAAGGGTCTACTCTTGTACCTAATTCCTCTGTTCTGGTGCATTGGTGCCATCAGTGGTTATGTCTCTGGATCATAGCATGTGCCTATTGTTGGCTAAAACATAACATCACTGCTGGAGACACTGACTTAGAGAGCCATGATTTTGGCAGAACTCAAGAATTTGTTTGCACTAGTCTGGATGTCTTCCTTTGTTGTGGGCAGCTCAGGTATAGTCATCTGCATACAGAAGCTCTCTAATTATTGTATCTTTTGATTTGATTTATTATTGTCACTTGTATTAGTATACAGCAAGAACTATTGTTTCTTGCGTGCTATACAGACATCTGTGACTTTGGTGGAGGCATGCAAAGACTCAAGAGCCTCCCTGAATGGCGCCTAATGTTGGTGTCTGCAAGAGTGTCTCGGGTGGCTTCCTGAAGCACTGCAGCAGAGAAGGGGTTGAAGAGTTGGGGAGCCATGACAACTCCTTGCTTTATGTTGCTGGTTACTTCAAAGGAGAGGGACATCTGTCCATGAGAATAAACATGAGGGTTTCATTGAGACAATCACTATTTATGCATCATGCTGAATGGAGGGACAAAGCCTAGTCAAGACTAATTGAAAGTGAATTACAAAAGGTATTGGTTTTTTGTACTAATACTAATTAATACTAAATAACCTTACACCTATTAACTTTCTGCAGATATTTGCTGGACATCTGACATGACTATTTGCTAGGTACCTTGCTGCCTGCTCACATTTTGTTTTTAACAACCACTACCTTCATAGAATCATAGAAACCCTACTGTGCAGAAGAGGCCATTCAGCCCGTTGAATCTGCACCGACCCTCTGACAGGGCTGCCAGAATTTTACCGCCCCATCTGCCACGGGAATCATAGCTGGCGAGGGACGGACCATGGGAAGGCCCATTGACCTCGGGTGGGATTTTACAGTTTAGGGACGAGCGAGGCCGCAAAGTCCCACCCATAATCTTACCCAGGCCCTCTCCCCCGCCCTTTCCCTGTAACTCCAAACATTTGCCATCTAACCTACACATCTTGGAAGGCTAAGGGGCAATTTAGCATGGCCAATCCACCTAACCTGCACATCTTTTAGTCTGTGGGAGGAAACCGGAGCACCCGGAGGAAACCCATGCAGGTACGGGGAGAACATGCAAACTCCAAGGCTGGAATTGAACCCGGCTCCCTGGCGCTGTGAAGCAGCTGTGCTAACCACTGTGCCACAGGGCCGCCCATTATTATCAGTAAAAGGAAGCATGTTACCAGCAATCTTAAAAATATATATTTTGGGAGCCAACTGGAAACATAAAAATAAATTGGCTTTACTCTAGCCTGCATTCAAAATGAAAAAGAATTCTGGTATAATATTTTGCTTTAAAAATAGTTAAACCACCCACCAAACAATAAATCAGGATTACATTATGGGGGTAAACAGGAAGGGCATCAACCTGAAATATTAACTTTGTTTTACTCTCCACTGATGCTGCCTGATCTAGTTAGCATTAGCATTTCCTGTGTTTATCTCAGGTCTCCGGCTTCGAGGGTATTTTTTGTTTCTGAGGAAGCAAAGAAGACCATTTCCAATTGCTGGCCGAGACTTTGTGGTTCTTTCATGTGCATTGTGATTGACAAGTGCATTATTTTATTAAGAAAGTGCACTGAGGCATGGGGGAGGTTGTTCCGCTTGCTTCATTAAATAACTTAGCAGCCTGATCGAAAATTTCCAGTAGATTTATAATGTTGGTGCAACATTGACATTTGGAGAATGTCAATTGAAATATTTTAACTAGTGGAAGTGTGGAGGATTCTTTTCATTGCCCAAGGACAGGGAGGGTAAAGCATTGCCTGAGAATATTGTTTTATTGTGTAATACATTGTAAATTGGATTTTTTTTTCATTGATGTCTCAGTGAATGTCAAATACTCCATCTATTCTTCAAGCTTCAAGGTGACAAAATGTGTTGGAGAGTTACTAAACAATTCTACTACAGCAACAGCAGATGTCCATCTTTTCAATCCCCTCTTTAGGTCCTGTATTTTTAGTGTAACTGTAAGCAGGAATAAGTTTTGTTTTGCAGGGCATGTGCAGCTTTTGAAGCCAGGAGACAATTTATTGTATATTGTGAGGCGTCTTTCATCCTTGTGTTGTTGTGAGGGGAAAATGAGTCATGTTGGTGCAAAATATCTGCAAAATATTTGGCCAGGAACTCAGAGCAGTCTCTGTGCAACACCGCCATCTAATGGGCAATTCTAAAATTGTTCACGAACTCCAGAGTCAATCCAGGAAGAGAGAGAGACTGCAGTGCCAAATAACCATTTAAACCCCAGGTTTTTCCAAAAAATATTTTCTAATAGACAAAATTTGTAAATCAAAGTGCATGTCTGGATTCGTCCCATTTCATGAAGCAAGTGGCAAATGGAAATGACAACTGTCAAAATGTCATCCACAAAGTAATTACTACATCAGTGAACAAATCTCCATATATACAACCTGCAAGGTTTCTGTTAAAACGAAAATCAAGCTGTTATATCACATGTTGACCCGTTTATAAAATGTATCATAGAATGTACAATCTTCTGTAAAGCCACATATCATAATTGTTTACACTACAACAGAGAAGCATCTATTACAGAGAAAATGTCCCTGATATCCAATACAACAGTTGTTTAAAAACAGCTTCACAGCATTCAACTGTTGTTCAGAACCTCTTAGAATCAAAGAATCATGGAATCCCTACAGTGCAGAAGAAAGCCATTCGGCCCATCGAGTCTGCACCAATCACAATTCCACCCCAGGCCCTATCCCCATTACCCCACATATTTTACCCTGCTAATCCCCGTGACACTAGGGTCAATTTAGCATCTTTAGATCTTTAGCATCTAACCCACACATCTTTGGACTGTGGGAGGAAACTGGAGCACCCGGAGAAAACCCACACAGACACAGAGAGAATGTGCAAACTCCACACAGACAGCGACTGAGGCCGGAATTGAACCCGGGTCCCTGACAATGTGAGGCAGCAGGGCTAACCACAGTGCCACCCTCTTAAAAATTATACTGAGGTCCCAGCAACAAAGATTAACCATTTTTGTCGAAGATTTCTAATATATGATTAACTAGTGCTCCAGGATTTGAGCAGATTTATTACAGCAACATTCAGCACAGTGCAGTGGATACTGTGGGTCAGTTTTCTGCTCCCAAGGTGAAGAGTTGGGAAATTTCCCAGCTCACTGGACCTGCCTTTGAAAAAGGTGCCCTGAGTCATGGGATCTTTGTTTCAGGGGAGCAGATAAGGGATGGGATTGGGCCGCCGCCCCTGAAAACAAGTTGCAGGCAGTCAGAAAGGCTGCTGAGTGCTATGGTGGAGTTGTCAAAAGGCCTGTCTGAGTCCCCTGGGATTTTGTCCCAGTTGAGAATATAATAGGGCCTCTGACTCTGAACTCGCACACCATCTTGCTCCTGCCCCGACCCCCCATCCACTCTTTATGCACCTTCCATGCCAAGATATGCCAACTGAACTCCAATGGCTCCACATACCAACCTATGCCCCCCACTCATCCTTGGCTCTTTATAGCCTTTATGTCAATTTAGTGCAAAGTCATGACCCACAGCTTTGCTACAAATAAACCTGTTGGACTTTAACCTGGTGTTGTGAGACTTCTTACTGTGTTTACCCCAGTCCAACGCCGGCATCTCCACATCGTGTAATATCCTAACCATGTTAGGGGCTGTGAGTTCTAAACAAAAAGAAAAAGACATAGTTCTCACACGTCGATTCAAAATAATAACCAAGTAATAACAATTGAAACTAAAACAGGAAAGCCTGTGAAACACCCCAAATCCATTATAATCAAATCATGTCACTGGCTCTTAAAGCATTCATGCAATCATTTAAATATATAACATCCCTCCCCCTTTACTCCTGTGGTCATAAACAACAAATTACTACAATGTTATACATAGGATCAATAATACTCGGTACATAGTTGATAAGAAAGTCGGTCAGCAGAACATCTATTCCTATTTGGCTGTATACAATGTTCTGGAATTTGGCTGTCCTTGACGCTAGGATATGATTTGAAACTTCAGTTGATATTTCTTCTCTTGGAATTAATTCTGCATCATTCTCATCTGGTGTACTAGCAGAGACACAATCATCAGACAACTTGGATTAAACTCAGTGTTCCACAATAGTATTTATAACACTAGGGACGAAGGAAGTTAGTATTTCTGGGATACTGAGAAATAATTTCAAGATGACAATAATTAGTCAGCATGACAGCGCTAAGCAAGTTTATCTTCAGATTGAACCGTTTAAGAAATTGGACCGGTTTTTGCTAAAACTATGGCTGGTACCCACCTCTTACTTAGAAGAAAGAACAAAGAAAATTACAGCACAGGAACAGGCCCTTTGGCCCTCCAAGCCTGCATCAACCATGCTGCCCGACTGAACTAAAGCCCCCTACCCTTCCAGGGACCATATCCCTCTAATCCATCCTATTCATGTATTTGTCAAGACGCCCCTTAAAAGTCACTATCGTATCTGCTTCCACTACCTCCCCCCGCAGCGGGTTCCAGACCCCCACCTCCCTCTGTGTAAAAAAACTTGCCTCGTACATCACCTTTAAACCTTGTCCCTCGCACCTTAAACCTATGCCTCCTAGTTATTGACTCTTCCACCCTGGGAAAAAGCTTCTCACTATCCACTTTGTCCATGCCCCTCATAATCTTGTAGGTTTCTATCAGGTCGCCCCTCAACCTCCGTCGTTCTAGTGAGAACAAACAAAGTTTCTCCAACCTCTCCTCATAGCTAATGCCCTCCATACCAGGCAACATCCTGGTAAATCTTTTCTGTACCCTCTCCAAAGCCTCCACATCCTTCTGGTAGTGTGGCGACCAGAATTGAACACTATATTCCAAATACGGCCTAACTAAGGTTCTATAAAGCTGCAACATGACTTGCCAATTTTTAAACTCAATGCCCCAGCCGATGAAGGCAAGTATGCCGTATGCCTTCTTGACTACCTTCTCCACCTGCGTTGCCACTTTCAGTGACCTGTGTACCTGTACACCCAGATCACTCTGCCTATCAATACTCTTAAGGATTCTGCCTTTTACTGTATATTTCCTATCTGTATTAGACCTTCCAAAATGCATTACCTCACATTTGTCTGGATTAAACTCCATCTAGTAAGAGTTTTAACAACACCAGGTTAAAGTCCAACAGGTTTATTTGGTAGCAAATACCATTAGCTTTCGGAGCGCTGCGGAGATGGAGTGGAAACCTGACAGTGGAGCAGCGCTCCGAAAGCTAATGGTATTTGCTACCAAATAAACCTGTTGGACTTTAACCTGGTGTTGTTAAAACTCTTACTGTGTTTACCCCAGTCCAACGCCGGCATCTCCACATCATAAACTCCATCTGCCATCTCTCCGCCCAAGTCTCCAACCGATCTATATCCTGCTGTATCCTCTGATAGTCCTCATCATTATCCGCAAATCCAACAACCTTTGTGTTGTCCGCAAACTTACTAATCAAACCAGTTACATTTTCCTCTAAATCATTTATATATATATTACAAACAGCAAAGATCCCAGCACTGATCCCTGAGGAATGCTACTTGTGGTATAATTACATGCTAATACTCGACCTCCTTTTTGAAATGAGCGTTGTTTTGCCCTCAGCTCTCGTCTAACAATTTGAGATTGTTGTTGACTCTCTAATTTCTCTTAAGTTTCTGGAGGTAATAACAAATCAAACATGGTTCCCAACTTTCCCTTTAAGAGTAGCAATGCAGGTGAACTTTGGGTAGTAACATAAGTAATGTTTTTACAAGATGCCAAAAAGCTATTCATATTCATATGATGTGCCAATAAAATCTGCTCTTTCAAAACTTTTAAAGAATGTTTCAAGAATTGTATGAATCTTTCAACTAATCCATTGCTTGATGGATGATAAGATGTGGATTTTATATGCTGAATACCAGTCACTTTGAAATAATCCTCAAACTCTTGTGAATCATTATTGTTAGCGATCTGTTCTGGTTTACCAAATTTTGCAAAAATGTTTTCAAGTTTTTGAACGGTTTGATCATGATAACAACTACTGGCTACCTTGAGCATGCATCAAGTATTACTAAGAATATGTAACCTTTAAATGGACCAGAAAAATCTACATGCAATCATTGCCATTGCATTATAGGCAACTGCCAAAGGTGTAAAGGAGACAATGGTGGTATATTTCTTACGCGAACACAGAATTGTCCCAATCTGAGCATCCAGACCCGGCCACCAAAAATAACTACGTGCTAATTCTTTCATCTGGACTATACCAGGATGTTCTTCATGTAATTGTTCAAGAACCCTTCCACACAGACTAGGAGGAATGATCATTCGGATTCTCCACAATAGAAATCCACCTTGGATGGTCAACCTAAGCTTTCTTGACACATATGGTATCAAATCAGGGTCTTACCATGTGTTCCGGCAATCATTCCTTTCATTACCATACCCATCACCTTCCCCATCACGGGATCATTTCTGAACTTGAGAATGTGTCGCAGACAAATGATATACTGACAAAAAATAAAGAACATTGGCAAAACTAGTTGGTGGCATCCACTTAATAGGTAAAGGTAAGTGTGATAATGCACCAGCATTAGCATGGCACTCTGATTGACGGTACTTCACAATATAGGAGTGTGCATATAAGATTAGTGACCATCTTTGCAATTAGTTAGCAGCTAACGAAGGTATTCCTTTATCCAAAAATAGTAGTTAAGGGTCGATGATCAGTCAATAATGTAAAATGACAATCATATAAAAAATGCTGAAAGCTTTGTATGATAAAAATTATATTCAATGCTTCCTTTTCTAGCTGAGCATAGTTAGATTCTGCACTAGTCAGCAAAAGCTATTGGCCATTCTTCTCTTGAAGGCATAATATGTGAAATGATTGCCCCGCTCTATAAGGCGAGGCATTGCAAGCAAGCATTAATGGTAGCTTCGGATTACTATAAACTTCAGACTTCTGAAAAGCATCTTTGACAACCTTGTAAGATTTTCCATATTCTGTTATCCAGTCCCGTGACTGTTTCGCACATGGCAAATTATATAATTAAGTTCATTTAGGAACAAGTTTGCCATCATAATTTACTAATCATGGGATGGACCTCAATTGCGTTAAATTTGTCAGACGTGGCACTTCTAAAATAATGTACATCCTTTTAGGTGTTTTATTGTAGGCGTTTAACATTAATAATGTGAATCAATTACTAGGCTGATGTCTGGAAAAAGTCACACTTTCTTTCTTGATATGCAGACCATGTGCTTGAAGACATTCCAATATTAATTCTAAATTGTTTAAGTGCTCCTGTTCACTGGATCCTGTATTTAGAATATCATCTAGGTAAGATTCAGATAAAACAGGATGCTTCTCACACTTCACAGAATAGAAGCTTCATAGAATCCCTACAGTAAAGAAAAAGGCCATTTGGCCTATCGAGCCTGCACCGACCACAATTCCACCCAAGCCCTATTCCCGTAACTCCACATATTTACCTTGCTAATCCCCCTAATGCTAGGGTCAATTTAGCATGGTCAATGAATCTAACCGGCACACCTTTGGACGGTGGGAGTAAACCGGAGCACCCGGAGGAAAATCACGCAGACACGGGGAGAATGTACAAACTCCACACAGACAGTGACCCGAGGCAGGAGATTAAACCGGGTCCCTAGCGCTGTGAGGCAGCAGTGCCACCGTGCCGCCCCGTTCATTTTGTATTTATGGTGATTTTAAAAAAACATAAATATGGGGGGTAATTCTCCCATCCCGCTGCGCTGATTTTTTAGTGCAGCAGACTGGGAGCTTTAAGGGGCACTGGATTAGCACGATTTGTGCTGAGCGTCCGGCCATGAGCGCATCTTCCAACACCGCATTTCTGGCACCATCAGCTCTGCGCCAGAAATCAGCGCGGTGCTGCATAAATTGTGCGGCGGGTAATTTAAATATAATCTTGATCTCATTAGCAGGCCCGGGACTGAAGTGTCCAGGCCCGCTAGCTTCTCACCCCCAGCCAGGAGTGTTTCACTCCAGCGGCGATTATTACAGCTCCCCACTTGTGGGGAGCTAGCAACACGAGCACGCTGGAGTGAAGGGGGGCTATCGGAATCCCACAGAGAGTTGGTGGTGGGGGGTTGTCCCCTGAGCATTGCCACCGTGGAGAAAGTGCCAATGCCTAGGGGGCACCTTGGCACTGCTCACCGGACATGGGACAATGCCAAGGGGGTAGGGCCTAATGGGTCGCGGTCTGATGGGGCCGAGCCTCTGGGGGCGATCAGTGGGGTGCTCCCGCTGCCACTCTGCAGTTGTGATCGGTGGGGGAGGGAGGGGGGTGATCGGGGTCGACTGTTGGGGTGGGGGGTGGGCAGCCTGCTTTGGGGTTTGGGGCTGCAGGGGGGGTCAGCACTGTGGGGGAAGTGGGGGCATACTGCAGGAGGGTTGGGATTGCCAGTGCCGGCGGGGAGATCGGGGCTGTTGGTGGGGGGGGGGATGTCGAGGCTGGGTCCGCACATGTTAGGTGGGCCAGCGATCGGGCCGTGGTGGGGTTGCGGGAGTTGAGGGGCTGGCCAGTGATCGAGCTGGCCAGCAATTGAGAGGCCAGCAGACAGGGCCCACTGCGCAAGGGCAATGTCACGCTCAGAGTTATGTTGCAGGCCTTTCAATCAGGAATAGGCCCCACCCACTGATTTTAAACATGACTCACACCAGTGCTCTGCAGTGCACCGAGTGTGTGAGATACATTTTTAAACCGCTACTGAAAAAATCAGCGTAATTTACTCCAGTTTTCAGAATTCGACACTTAGAATTTTTGGGGGACAATCACCCCCCCATTGGTGCTTTGTGCTGATGAATATCTGCTTCCTTAAATTGGAGACTTGTTTGCTGGGTTATCAGGTGGGCAGAAATTCAACAACATTGAACTTTCACAAACATATTTTCAGATGAACATAGCCAGAGACCACCTAAAATCTTGTCCATTGATCTTTGGAATAGAGCTAGTCCAGATGTTAATCCAAAAGGCAATCTTTTATAACGATAAAGATCTTTATGAGTAATGATGGTAAGCAATGGTTGAGATTCAGCAGCAAAATTAACTCATAATTTCCTAATTATCTGAGAGATTGTGGGTTTTAAACAAAAGAAAAAGATGTGGTTTGCACATGTGGGGAGCGATTCTCCCAAAAGTGCTGAATTGGTGAGAGAACTGTTCTAGATCACGACTGTTTTTTCAGTGCAGCTTCAGACCTGAATCTCCCCACTCCGTGCAATGCAGAGGTCACAATCGTGAATCTCATTAAAACTTCAGGGGGCAGGGTCAAAGAGCCTGAAATCGGCGGGATAAGCGGGAACAGGCGCATGTGCACATCGCTGGGAGATTTCTGAAAAGACCTCCCAGCATCCAGACCACTGCCATCCAACCCCCACACACATCGCTGGCCTCATCACTGGCCCCACAACCACCCCACAGACATCCCTGGCCCCCTCCTCCCTACAGACATCGTGGCCCCCCTCCCCCTTACAGGCATCAATGGCCCCCTCCCCCATACAGACATCGCTGTCCCCCCTCCCCCATACAGACATCGCTGCCACCCCCCCACCATCTCCCCCACATACAGACATAGAACATAGAACATAGAACAGTACAGCACAGAACAGGCCCTTCGGCCCACGATGTTGTGCCGAGCTTTATCTGAAACCAAGATCAAGCTATCCCACTCCCTATCATCCTGGTGTGCTCCATGTGCCTATCCAATAACCGCTTAAATGTTCCTAAAGTGTCTGACTCCACTATCACTACAGGCAGTCCATTCCACACCCCAACCACTCTCTGTGGAAAGAACCTACCTCTGATATCCTTCCTATATCTCCCACCACGAACCCTATAGTTATGCCCCCTTGTAATAGCTCCATCCACCCGAGGAAATAGTCTTTGAACGTTCACTCTATCTATCCCCTTCATCATTTTATAAACCTCTATTAAGTCTCCCCTCAGCCTCCTCCGCTCCAGAGAGAACAGCCCTAGCTCCCGCAACCTTTCCTCATAAGACCTACCCTCCAAACCAGGCAGCATCCTGGTAAATCTCCTCTGCACTCTTTCCAGCATCCACATCCACATCCACTTCCACATCCTTCCTATAGTGAGGTGACCAGAACTGCACACAATACTCCAAATGTGGTCTCACCAAGGTCCTGTACAGTTGCAGCATAACCCCACGGCTCTTAAACTCCAACCCCCTGTTAATAAAAGCTAACACACTATAGGCCTTCTTCACAGCTCTATCCACTTGAGTGGCAACCTTTAGAGATCTGTGGATATGAACCCCAAGATCTCTCTGTTCCTCTACAGTCTTCAGAACCCTACCTTTGACCCTGTAATCCACATTTAAATTAGTCCTACCAAAATGAATCACCTCACATTTATCAGGGTTAAACTCCATTTGCCATTTTTCAGCCCAGCTTTGCATCCTATCTATGTCTCTTTGCAGCCTACAACAGCCCTCCACCTCATCCACTACTCCACCAATCTTGGTGTCATCAGCAAATTTACTGATCCACCCTTCAGCCCCCTCCTCTAAGTCATTAATAAAAATCACAAAGAGCAGAGGACCAAGCACTGATCCCTGTGGCACTCCGCTAGCAACCTGCCTCCAATCCAAAAATTTTCCATCCACCACCACCCTCTGTCTTCGATCAGACAGCCAGTTACCTATCCAATCAGCCAACTTTCCCTCTACCCCACACCTCCTCACTTTCATCATAAGCCGACCATGGGGGACCTTATCAAACGCCTTACTAAAATCCATGTATATGACATCAACTGCCCTACCTTCATCAACACACTTAGTTACCTCCTCAAAAAATTATATCAAATTTGTGAGGCATGACTTGCCCTTCATGAATCCATGCTGACTATCCCGGATTAATCCGCATCTTTCTAAATGGTCGTAAATCCCATCTCTAAGGACCTTTTCCATCAATTTACCAACCACCGAAGTAAGACTAAGCGGTCTATAATTACCAGGGTCATTTCTATTCCCTTTCTTAAACAGAGGAACAACATTCGCCATTCTCCAGTCCTCTGGCACCATCCCCGTGGACAGCGAGGACCCAAAGATCAAAGCCAAAGGCTCTGCAATCTCATCCCTTGCCTCCCAAAGAATCCTAGGATACATTTCATCAGGCCCAGGGGACTTATCGACCTTCAGTTTATTCAAAACATGGTTGCCCGCTCACCCCATGGTTCCGGATAATGGGGGTACCCAATCCCTCCATCCCTTGAACATACTGTCCTCACTGTTGCCCTGCAGAGAACTTGTGTTGTGCTGACAAGCACAGCCCCAGCTTGCAATTATTCCCTCTCTTGAATGGGAGCCTTGAGAATTGCGCCCCCCCTGGACACAGCAGCCTATTGAATGGCAGCCAATCAGCACCCCGAGGGATGCATGACACTCAGCTGAATGCAGCCTTCAAAATTTCTCACAAGTATTTGTTGCCAACGGGCCCTTGACTGACCGCACTCACAGCACCTGCACTTCCATAATAAGCCACAGCTGTATAGAAGATGCAAGAATGGACACAATCAGATGTCTGCGCGCAAACCAGCTCCCAGATTCACCGAGGCTGACCAGGAACACCTGCTCGGTGCCATGGAGGAGAGGCGTGAGCGGATCTTCCCCGGCCTGGGCTCTCACCCAAGGGGCGCATCTGCCACGGCATTGTGGGAGGAGGTGGCAGAAGCGGTGAATGCCAGGAGTCTGACACCACGCTCTGACCAGCAGTGTTGGAAAAAATGTACAACCTTCTTCGAGCAGCAAGGGTGAGTGAGCATCCCACTGGGAACCCAGCACATGCTTGGCACGGATCTCAAACCCTGCTTAGACACCTGAAGGGCATGCAACAAATTACCCTTCCCCCAGGAACAGAATCTAACCCTTTTCCCCCATCCCTCGAGTACCCTTCAGTGGTGACCGCTTTCCCCGAAACTGCCAGCACAACGCCTGAGACACAGGCACGCATTGCGCACCATGCACTGCAATATATTAATGCTTGCTATCCACGTTATGTTCCCACAGGAAAAAAACATTCACAATGTATGTGAGACGACACAGACTGGTGTTGGTTTGCCTGACCTGCGGCAGCTGACCAGCATCAAGGAGCGTGCCATAGAGCTGGCAGGGGGTGATGGGCCTTCCTGAATGGTCACCGACAGCCAGGTGGGTGTCCAGCATGCACCCTCAACCTTGGTCCTCCTCTAAGTAAGTGCGATGCTGCATGGAATGCTTTGCTTCCCTCCCCCTAATGTGTGTTCTTTTTTCCAGCTCTGGACCCAGAGGAACCCAGCCCTTCGTGTGTTGCTGCCGTCTCTGCTGCTCTGAAGCAAACTGCACATGATCCTCTGGATGACACCTCAGTGGGAGGCACTCAGGAATCCTCTGAGGGCAGCACCACTGAAGCGGCACCAGCACGTATCACCATGGTGGGTACCTTTAGTGTTGAGGCGTCTGGGTCACGAACTGGTGAGCACATCACAGACACTGATGTACATCGGGTGAAGGCGGGCACATCTGAGGGCCCGGGCACACGGAGGACTGCTGGAGGCCAGCATTCAGCTGATCCCAAGCCAGCTGCTGGGCCTCTGGGTTTGTTCCTCCCAACGCTGGTGGAGATACATCAGGAAACCCGGGAGTTGTGGAAGGGTTGTCGGCACCCATACTGCAACTGCAAGACTGTTTAGGGAAGTCAAACAGAGTGCTGTTGCAGGAGGTGGTGCTGACATAGCGTGAGACCGAGGCCAACACTGCAAGGGTGGTGACCACAGTGGAAAGTCTGGCTCAGGGGTCTGTCCTCATGGGTGATAGGGTCTTGGAAACACTACGGGCCACAGGCGAGTGTGTTTTTGGCATCCAGGAGGCACAGCGTTCGATGGCCATGGGTGCCGGGGGCATGTGGGAGACACTGCTGGCCATGGCTGGGACTCGCGCTGGCATTTTGGAGACACAGGCCGTGGCTGTGAGCCTCGACAACTTAGCCCAGGCTCAGAGGGCTAATGCTGAGGGGCTCCAAAGCCTGGCTCACTCACAGAATGCTGTAGTGGAGGGACTCCAGAGCTTGGCCTAGTCTCAGAGGGCCAAGGCTGAGGGATCACAGATCAAGGGGCAGATGCATCTAGGCTTCCAGAACTGGAAGGGCCAGGTCATGCCGGAGCTTCTGGAGCTCAGTCCAGCTACCCTAGCGTTCCATGGAGTGTCCTCGGGGCTTCTGGGCACCCCAAGGGAAGAAGGGCTCGAGCCCATGTCGGGGCCTTCCACCCAGGGGACTCCAGACATCCCGCGACCTTCTGATTCTCCCCTTCCTCATACCGGAACATGTCAGGGCCAGCGAGATGAACAGGGTGGCACCGAAACAGTACCATCAGCAATTCAGCCGGAGCCCTCCAGATCCCGGCCACCCAGGGGACATCTGCCAAGGGCATCACAGGCAAGGGGGTGTGCATCACAGTTGGACACCTCCACCTCCAATGTGCATCCTGGAGGAGCACCTAGAAGAAGCAGTAGACCACACAAAGTAAGAAAGTTGTGGTTCACTAGAGGGCATGGGTGAAGGTCACCAGTAGTCAGGGTTTATTAATCAATAATATTAAGAACACAAACTGTTAATTGCACCTCACAGCTGTGACTAATGTGTCTCTGATTCGTGTGTGTGTGTGTGTGTGTGTGTGTGTGTGTCCCCACCACCCCACAGGACTGAGTGGTCCCCATTCCCATGCATTTTTTAAAATACATTCGTAGGACATGGGCGTCGCTGGCTGGCCAGCATTTATTGCCCACCCCTAGTTGCCCTTGAGGAGGTGGTGGTGAGCCGCCTTCTTGAATCACTGCAGTCCATGTTCTGTGGGTTGACCCACAATGCCATTAGAGAGGGAGTTCCAGGATTTTGATCCAGCAACTGCGAAGGAACGGCGATATATTTCCAAGTCAGGATGGTGAGTGGCTTGGAGGGGAACTTGCAGGTGATGGTATTCCCATGTATCTGCTACCCTTGTCCTTCTAGATAGAAGTGGTCGTGGGTTTGGAAGGAGCTGTCTAAAGATCTTTGGTGAATTGCTGCAGATAATACACTGCTACTGAGCATTGGTGGTGGAGGGATTGAATGTTTGTAGATGTGGTGCCAATCAAGCGGGCTGCTTTATCCTGGATGGTGTCAAGCTTCTTGAGTTGGAGCTGCACCCATCCAGGCAAGTGGGGAGTATTCCAGCACACTCCTGAGTTGTGCCTTGTGGATGGTGGATAAGCTCTGGGGAGTCAGGAGGTGAGTTACTCACCACAGAATTCCTAGCATCTGACTTGCTCTTGTGGCCATTGTTTATTTGGTGAGTTCAGTTGAGTTTCTGGTCAATGGTAACTCCAAGGATGTTGACAGTGGGGGATTGAGTGATGGTTACACCACTGAATGTCAAGCAGCAGTGGTTAGAGTGTCTCTTATTGATGATGGTCATTGCCTGGCATTTGTGTGGCGCGAATGTTACTTGCCACTTGTCAGCCCAAGCATAGAGGTGCTGTCTGTCGTGCCTTGCGTCACTCAGCCACATGTCACAGAATGCCTGCCCTACCTTCCCCAACATCCACCAGACCCTTGGTACAAGTGCCCCACCACCCGCACCTCCCCCCCCTCCCCCCTGCCCCCCCCACCATTGGCCAAAAAACATGTGTCCTCAACCCTTATAGCTACGTGGGCCAGAGTGGCAGCGTGCATTCGGAGTACAGTTGGAGTCGGACCAGAGTGGCACCAGGGGCAGGATCCCAGTGTGCACAACAGTGAGTCGTCATCATCCTCCAGCCTTCAACCAAGACTTGCAACCATTGCCAGCCCAGGCACATTAACAGGTTTGGATGTTTCTGGGGGGTAGGGTGGTGGTATGACAGAGGCTGGGGAAGGGTGATATGGTTGTTTGGGGGTCCAGGTCGGTTTGGACGGGGAATAGCAGCTGCACTTGTTCCTGGGGTGTGGTGGATGAGTGTTGGTTGCAGCCCCCTCACTGCACAGCACCAGCTAGGTGAAGTGGGTCCCTCGCTGCCTTCCCTGCCGGACACCTGCCATTGCCGCCCATCCTCTTTCCTCCGGCTCATCATATGGCGGGACGTCCACCTTGCCCCCTCGCCACTCCTCCTCCTCCTCCTGCTCCAGCTGGTCTCCCCGCTGCTGGGCAATGTTGTGAAGAGCGCAGCAAATGATGATGATGCGTGAAGCATGCACAGGGTCATACTGGAGGGCCCCCCTAGAACGGTCTAAGAAGCGGAATCACATCTTAAACAGGCCAATGCACTGCTCAATGAAGGACCTGGTGGCTGCATGGGCCTCGTTGTAGTGGGTCTCCGCCTCGGTCTGGGGCCTCCACACAGGCATCATCAGCCATGACCTTAGCGGGTAACCCTTGTCATCCATTTGCCATCCCGGGAGCCTGGGCGGGTCTTCAAAGAGCCCAGGGATGTCTGACTGCACAAAGCTGTCATGGACACTCCCTGGATGGCGTGCATCGACCTGCATCATCTTCATTTGATGGTCGCAGACAATTTGGACGTTCAGGGAATGGAACCCCTTCCTGTTCACAAATTGCTGCGATCCTGCATGTGGCGCCCGCAAGGCGATGTGTGTCCCGTCCACTGCTCCCTGGCCATTGGGAATCCCAGCAATGGAAGCGAAGCCAAGAGCCCAGGTCTCCTGCTGTGCACGGCCCACATCGAAATTTATGTAGTGCCCTGCCCGGGCATACAGGGCATCTGTGACCTGCCCCAAACAACTGTGCACGGAGGCCTGGGAGATCCCAACCAGGTCGCCACTGGGTGCCTGAAATGAGCTGGAGGCATAAAAATTCAGGGCAGCCGTAGCCTTCACGTCAACAGTGAGCAGGTGGCCGTCCCTCCCCTGAGGTGCCAGGTGTGCGAGCACCTCACAAAGGTGTCACACCGTGGTCTTGGAAAGCCACAGCCGGCGATGGCACATCTCCTCCAAGAGGGCCTCGAATGAATTGCAGGGCCTGTGCCTCCTTGGCCTCAGCACCCTCCACCTTCTGTGCACCCTCTCGGAAGCCTGCTCACCCACCTCCTGGCCCTCAGCGGCAGCCCCCTGCCCTGCTTCCTGAGGGACTGGTAGTGGCTGCTCTTGCGGTGGTCTCTCCATGCCCGCCACATCCTGAGCCGCTGCTGCCTACTCCTCCTCTGCCACCACCATAATGTAAGAAGTCTCACAACACCAGGTTAAAGTCCAACAGGTTTAAACCTGTTGGACTTTAACCTGGTGTTGTGAGACTTCTTAGTGTTTACCCCAGTCCAACGCTGGCACCTCCACATCATGACCATCATAATGGCCAGCTCCAAATCGAGCAAACCAAGATCCATCTGCACAGTGGGGTTTGGAAAGAGCATAGAATGACGGATTATTATCATTGGCTGCATAGACCCAGCACCACCCCAATCCCTCACTTGGGCCAGAACCCCCACTTGTGGGAGCTGGCAACACCACACAATCCATGGTGCCATGCGTGACCCGATTAGGGTTGTGTGAGATTCCCATCATGACAAATGCTGGCACAGATTATGCAGGTCAGTGTGCAGCCATGGGCAATGCGCACCCTTGAGCCATTGCTATGTGTACAACTGCAGCATCCGTTACAGGCATGTGTTGCTATCCGTGTCACAGGGGCAGGGACAGACTGCAAAGCAGCACCAGATGTGTGCCATGACAGCAGATTCCATGCAGTCCATGTCTGAACCTCTGCTTCATCTGGTTAGGCCTCAGTCAGCACATGGTGCACTCTTCCCCCACCCCAGAACGCCAGCACTCAGTCGAGTCCCTGACCACACCCCAGGGCAAGGCAATGCCATTGCAAAGTGCCCTGGAGGGGAAGGGTGAGCAGGACTCCTTGATGGGGCCTCCCACTCTGAGCTACAGCGCTGCCCTGGAGGGGAAGGGTGAGCAGGACTCCTTGATGGTGTCTCCCACACTGAGCGCTGTGAAAATAAAAGCTCCCCCAGCCCCCCACTCCAGATATCACTGGTCCATGGGCCAACACCTGAAGACAGCAGCAAGAAGCCCACCAGGCATCTCCAGGGACTGCCTGCAACATTCCCCATGCTCTGCTAGCAGCACCTACCTCCCCACGCCAATTCAAGGCTGCCACACCAGGTTCAGACTTTTATATACCTACTCTGATTCGCGCCAAAGTTACATCACGCCAAAGAGGTGGGAGACACAAATGTGAACTGAGATTGCGGTGTCAATTCCGATAATGGCATGCTAAGGTATGGAAAGTAATGCAAATCAGTGGCATGCCAGTTTTCTGCGCAGTCCTGGCGGCACCATTTTTTTCCGGTTGGGAGATGCTCACAGGGAACCCATGAAATGGCCGACATGTGCATCTCCCGACCTGACCCGTCAGAAAATTTGCGGGTCGCGATGGGAGAATCGCCTCCGTGGATTCAAAATAACAACAACAAATTTATTCTGTGCAGAGTAGACAGTGAAACTAAAATAGGAGCATGTGAAACATCCCATTGACACCACCATTAAATCATGTGACCGGCTCTTAAAGTAATCATGCAACCACTTAAATATATAACATGGTGAAAATACAATCTGTTGGGGATGGGACTTCGGGTTGTGGGGTACCAGCATTATTTTTGGATGAGGCACCAAGTATCCACAACTTGGTGCCCATATTGTCAAAGGTGTCATCTTGTGTGTGGGACATTAAACTGGCCATGCAGGTGAATATTTAAAAATTTATGATATTGTTGGAAGAAAACCTAAAGGGTTCTCTCAATGTTTAGGCCAAAATTTACTCTTAACACTGCCAGCAAAAGGTATATGGCCATTCATCTTATCACTTTTTGTAAGGTCTGGTGTCCACATTGACTACAGGATTTACAAAGGTAACAATAATGACAGCACTTTAAAAGTACTTCATTGGTTATAAAACATCTTAAGAAATATTGAGGTCACAAAAGATGCAAATTAAATGCTCGATCTTTCTTCCTTTTTCAATTGTGTAATGATAGTCAAGGCTTAACAACCAGCTTCACTCACTGCTTAATTTATATAGTTGTTACAGATATTAAATCATTTGTCTCAGCTACATATTCAAGGACCAACAAAATACAAACATCTTCTTATCAATTTCAACATATATATTTGCAGTTTTTAAATTTTAACAGATATTTTAATGTTTTGGTGCTGAAGGTTTTCTATGGAGTGTTTTACAATCATTTCTATCTGAAGCCTTCAATTGTTGATAGGACAAATAGCTTCCTTTGGCTCTTTGCCTGGGGATATGAAATTAAGAGCTAGGAGCATGCGAAAGTGTAGAAAGAGACTCCGAAGATCAAGGCCTCCCAAAACAAAGTGGATTACATTGTATGCAATTGTTGATTCAGATTGGATTGCAAAGTACAAGGCTCCAGGCTATGGAACAATTCCTGCTGCAAGGATTAGGATGCCATTCCTCAATTTAGTCTTAGTACCTATCTTTCCTGGATCTCCTTATTTGATTTGCTCCTGTCAGTTTTCCACTCCTGCCACAGTACTAAAATAACTTTTATCATATTCACAAATGACATCGTATGTGATTGTGACAAAGGTAAACTTGCCTTCCATTTCTGTTTTGACCTATCTGCAGCCTTAGACATAGTTGACCACACCATTCTCCTCCAGCCCCCCTCCCTTGTCATTCAGCTGGACAGAACTCTTCTCACCTGGTTCCATTCTTATCTATCAAATCGAAGACAGAATATCATTTGCAATTGTTTCTCTTCCAGCTCCCACAACATTTCTTCTGAAGTCCCTGAAGGATCTATCTTTGACCCCCTTCTATTTGCCATCTGTATCCTGCCCCTTGCAACATCACCCAAAAGTGATCATTGTCACATGTACACTAATGACACCCAGCTCTATCTCAACAGCACCACTCTCGACACCCACTCAAAATGATCTGACTGCTTTATCAGTACTGGAGGGGTAGAAATTTCTTCCATTTAAATATTGGAAAGACTGAAGCCATTGGTCTCAGTTCCCCATCCGAACTCTGTTCCCTTGCTACTGACTCCATCCCTCATCCTGGCAACAGCCTGAGACGAAGCTAATTTGTTCACAACCTTAGACTCACATTTGACCCCAAGATGAGCTTCTGACCTCATATTTACGCTATCACTAAGACTGCTTATTTCCACCTCAGGATCATGGCACAAATTCATATATCTCAGCTAATCTCCTGGCAAAACCTTCATTATTGTCTTCATTACAATAACTAGTCCAATGCTTTCCTGGATGATTTCACATATTCCATCCTTTGTAAACTCAATGTCATCCAAAGCTCTGCAGTTTGTGTCTTAACTTGCACCAAATCCCATTCCCCTACCACCACTGAGCTCATTGACCTACATTGTCTATCAGTCAAACAATGTTTTGGTTTTAAGACTATCATCCTTGTTTTCAAATTCCTTTATGGCCTTACTCCTCCCTATTTCTGTAATCTTCTCCAGCCCCACAATCCTCCAAGATATTTATGCTTATCCACTGCTGGCCTCTTGAGAATCCATTATTTTAATTGTTTTTACCTTTGTTAGCCATGCTTTCAGTTGCCTAGGCTCTACACTCTGGAATGTTCTCCCTACTCTGCCTCTCTACCTCACTTTCCTCCTTTAAGACATTCTCTAAAACCTGCCTCCTTGACGATTCTTGGTCATCTGAGCCAATATTTCTTTATAGAATCATAGAATTCCCTACAGTGCAGGAGGAGGCCATTTGGCCCATCGAGCCTGCACCAACAACAAATCAGTATCCCTGTAACCCAAGTATTTACCCTGCTAGTCCCCTAAGGGGCAATTTAGCATGGCCTATCAACCTAACCCTTTGAATTGTGGAAGGAAACCAGAGCACTCGGAGGAAATTCACACAGACATGGGGGGAACGTGGAAACTGCACACAGACAGTGACCCGAGGCCAGAATTGAACCCAGGTCCCTGGAGCTGTGAGACAGTAGTACTAACCACCGTGCCACCATACCAGACCCTTATACTACAGTAAATTGTTGAGGGCCACATGCATAAAATGAATGTATGAACAACATATATTTAGATATTAACATTAAAAATTTTCAACATATTCAAAATATTCAACATCTTTGTTGAATATTCAGCATCTGCCTTTCTCTCTTTGATGAGGTTACCCTAATTTGGGTTAAGGTTTAAGGGTATTTTATGGTAAGATCTTGCAACCTTAACATATTCACATCAAAATCAACAAAGCCCAGTGAGGTCTAAACCGCACAAAAATACTGTCTTTTTATTCACATGTGCAGTGGTGATATATATATATTTCATATATTTGTTCCCATCTGTGAAACCTGTGATTTTGATTGAAGGAAATATTCTCAAATGGATTAGGAATCACGGATCTCCATCTAAATTATAATACTGCCTAATACTAATATGGATGAGTTGCACGTAAACTTAATTTAATTTAACAATGCTTTTAAGGAAATGAATATTTCTTATGAGATACCGATTCCGCGCCCCCAAGTGAAAGCTAGAAAATAAATAAGGGAGTTCGGGAGTGTTAAATGGGATATACTTCAATGTTAGTCTCAGGAGTAAGGCAACAGAGTTGAGCACATGATTGACACATGGAAATAATGACTTCATTGTTGTTACTAAGACATGGTTGGAAGAAGGCCAGAAATGGCAACCCAACATTCCTAGTTGCAGAGTTTTCAAAAGAGATAGAGAGGAGGATAAAAAAACAAAGTGGTTGGAAGGACACGGGAGGCTGTTGGGGTGGTGGTGCTGGGTGTGGGGAGGGAGGGATGCGCTGTTGCAAAATTGATTAAAGCGTCAATGATAAGAGGGAAGATATGGGTAAAGTATCATCAAATGAGGCCATAGGGGTTGGACTGAAGAATGTAAAAGAAGCAAACACACGACGGGGAATGTGCTATAGACTTCTGAACACTCAGGGGAAGATAAAAGAGCAAATATGTAAACCAAGTTGTTTCCTGTGAGGTTTCACAGAGCTCAGTATTGGGTTCGTTGTTTCCTGTGGTATGTATCAATGATTCAGATCTGAATGTAGGGGGTATGATTAAGAAGCATTCAAACTAAACATAAATTGACAATGTAGTTAATAATGAACAAGAAAGCTGGAGACTTCAGGTGGGAGGAATCATGGCAAATGAAGTTCAATCTAGTGGTAATACATTCGGGGAAGGCTAGCAAGACAAGGGAATGCACAAAATTCCAAGATGCTGGGGAGTGTACAAGAACAAAAGGACCTTGGAATGCATGTCCAGAGATCCCTGACAGTGGCTAGACAAGTGGATAAGGTGGTCAAGAACATATTTGCCTTTATTAGCTGAAGCATAGAATATAAAATGTATAAGGCTATGCTGGAACTGTATAAAACATCAGTTAGGTGCTGGGGTACAATTCAAGTCAATGCACTATAGGAAAGATGTGATAGTAGAGATGGTACAGATGAGTGTTACAAGGATGGTGTCTGAACTGGAGAATCTTGTTATGCGGAAAGATTAGTTAGACTAGGATTGTTGTCTTTGGAACAAGGTAATGAACAGAACCCCTAAAACTGTGTTAACATTTGGTTACACAACCTGTATGGTTTTGTGCTGCATTACACTTTATGCACGATCCATTCACACTAAACAGAGAGCTATGATCAAGGAAGGCTATTGACAACTGCAGAATTGTAGTACAGTACATACTTTAAAGATCACTTGGCTAGATTAACTGAACATGGACAGACAAATCTAGAATACGATTTTGATAATTCTACTAATTTTCAGGGTTTGTTGTGGTCTGTAACATTTGTGGATTGTATTCTTTAACCACATTTTAAATTAAATGGTTCAGTTTGAATTTTTGTTAGACGGTGGGTAGTCAAGGCAATTGGGATATTTCTGTTTGTGAGAAATGACACTTGATTATTTTATAACTTTAAGTTGCATAAGAGTCTATATTAAACCGCTCTGTTTGAAAAAATGGCTGAATAGTAGTATGTTCTAGAATGACACTTTATAGAATCATAGAATCCCAACAGTGCAGAAGGAGACCATTCAGCTCTTCGAGTCTGCACTGACTCTCTGACAGAGCATCTTTCCCAGGCCCACCCTATCCCTGTAACACATTTGTCATGGCTAATCCCCTTAACCTGCACATTTTAGGACACTAAGGGCAATTTAGCATGGCCAATCCTCCTAACCTGTACATCTTTGGACTGTGGTAGGAAACCGGAGCACCCGAAGGAAACCCACACAGGCATGGGGAAAACGTGCAAACTCCACACAGGCAGTCAGCCATGGCTGGAATCGATCCCAGGTCCGTGGCGTTTGTGAGGCAACAGTGCTAACTAATGTGCCACCATGCTACCCATAAATAAAACCCATGCAATAATTTAATTGATTAACTACGCTTGTGGGGCAGAACATCTATATTAGAAGGAAGTTCTTCTTTATGTTTGACACTATGATAGGAAGTGTTTTTTAACATATGTTCTTCATGCTTTTGCCATTTGTGGGTCTTGGGTTAAACAAATGTTGAAGAGGATGGGGCTTTGTCACTAAAGGAAACATATCATTTGTTTGCAATGGAATGTAAACTCTGTGGTGCCCAAGGAGGCCCGGGATGAACACTTGCCTTTAGTCTATACGGCTCTAGTTACAGAGGTGGGGTGACACAAGATGATTTGCAGCCTAAGCTAATGGAAGAGGTGAATTTGAACTATTTCCAAATAATGGATCTTGGAGTAATGAGAAGTGGGGATAGAAGTTGAAGAAGCTCCAACTGGAATCAGTACAGCTCCAAGACCATGGGTATTGCTGGTCTCTGTGGAAGACAAAATTTTGCCGTTTTCTGAATAATAGAAATCATAGAATCCCTGCAGTGCAGAAGGAGGCCATTCAGCCCATTGGGTTTGCACTGACAACAATCCCACCCTGGCCCGATCCCCATAATCCCACGCATTTACCCTGATAATCCTGCTGACACACTAAGTGTCAATTTAGCATGGCCAATCAACCTAACCTACACATCTTTGGAGTGTGGGAGGAAACCGGAGTACCCGGAGGAAAGCAACACAGACACGGGGAGAATGTGCAAATTCCGCACAGTCACCTGAGGCCAGAATTGAACCCAGGTTCCTGGCACTATGAGGCAGCGCTAGCCACTGTGCTACTGCACTGCCCTAAATGTGCAGGCACTTGATCCCTTGGCGGGATCGGACCACCATCCTTTCTAACTAATTGTGCCACAGAGATTAATAAAATTAAATGTAAGTAACTCTATGACTTGTATTAATAAAATTAAATGTAAGTAACTCTATGACTTGTATTAATAAAATTAAATGTAAGTAACTCTATGACTTGTACAGAAAAAATCATTGAGAAACTATGGCCTGTTGGTATCTGTTGACTGCAAGCTTTAAAGAACACTATCACTTGTAAAGTCATATAAAGAATATTATAGCTAAAATAAATTATTTGAAGTTTATTTATTAGTGTCACAAGTAGGCTTACATTAACACTGCAATGAAATTACTATGAAAATCCCCTAGTCGCCACACTCTGGCACCTGTTTGGGTACATTGAGGGAGAATGTTAGCATGGAAGATGCACCTAACCAGCGCATCTTTCGGACTGTGGGAGGAGACCGGAGCACCTAGAGGAAACCCACACACAGGAAGAACGTGTAAACTCCACACAGACAGAGACCCAAGCCAGGAATTGAACCCAGGTCCCGGTCCCTGGTGCTGTGAGGCAGCAGTGCTAACCACTGTGCCACCCCTATTGGGATTTTAGATGAGAGTTTCCAAAGGGAATGTTATTTTCCCACCCCTCTTTCTTATACATAAGATGTCCACTTTAGCTGACCATTGTGTTGTCTAATAATAAATCAATTAAGATTATCTTAACACTTATGCAAGCCATAAAGATCGTAACATACTGATCTTAACTGTTACTTGCCTGAACAAGGCAAGCACAACCGAGAACTCTAGAGTTAGAAATTAAGAATTTGGAACTTAGAAATTTTAATGATGAAGTAAAGCACACAATAAGTAACAATTCAAGATTATGCATTAAGAATTACAGTACTTGAACATACTTTATAAAATTAACAGTTAAAATCACATTGGTGCAAGTGCAATGAAAGTGAATCACTGTTTCGCCTGGTTTTGCTTAATAACAGTGTAAGAGAGTCTAGTTTTATATCTAATATTATATGGAGATTCTGCTTGGTATGTTTCCAATATTTGAACATTCCACAATCTCTCTGATAGGAGCTCAAACATACAGCCTTATACTTCTCATAAAAACACTTGTGGCATTTTCCATTCCACTGGAATGCTCAGTTTGACTTCCTAGGATGCCTGCAATTAGCTGTCATTGATATTCGGTTTGATTTCATTTGATTTATTATTGTCACATGTATTAGTGTACAGTGAAAAGTATTGTTTCTTGCGCGCTATACAGACAAAGCATACCATACATAGGGAAGGAAAAGAGAGAGTACAGAATGTAGTGTTACAGTCATAGCTAGGGTGTAAAGAAAGATCAACTTAATGCGAGGTATGTCCATTCATAAGTAACAGCAGCAGGGAAGAAGTTGCTCTTGAGTCGGTTGTTACGTTATTTCAAACTTTTGTATCTTTTTCCCGATGGAAGAAGATGGAAGAGAGTATGTCTGGGATGCGTGGTCTCCTTGATTATGCTAGCTGCTTTTCCAAGGCAATGGGAAATGTAGACTGTGTCAATGGATGGGAGGCTGGTTTGCGTGATGGACTGGGCTTCGTTCACGACCCTTTGTAGTTTGTTGGGGTCTTTGACAGAGTAGGAGCCATACCAAACTGTGATACAACTTTCTATGGTGCATCTGTAGAAATTGGTGGGAGTTGTAGTGGACATGCCAAATTTCCTTAGTCTCCTGAGAAAGTAGAGGCATTGGTGGGCTTTCTTAATTATAGTGTACACATGGAAGGACCAGGACAGTTTGTTGGTGATCTGGACACCTAAAAACTTGAAGCTCTGACCATTTCTACTTTGTCCCCATTGATGTAGACATGGACACACCTCCACTACGCTTCCTGAAATTGAAGACTATCTCCTTCGTTTTGTTGATATTGAGGGAGAGATTATTGTCGTCGCACCAGTTCACCAGGTTCTCTATCTCTTTCATGTACTGTGCCTCGTCATTGTTTGAGATCCGACCCACAACGTTGGTGTCATCAGCAAACTTGAAAATCAAGTTGGGAGGCTGGTTTGCGTGATGGACTGGGCTTCGTTCACGACCCTTTGTAGTTTGTTGGGGTCTTGGACAGAGCAGGAGCCATACCGAACTGTGATACAACTGGAAATAATGCTTTCTATGGTGCATCTGTAGAAGTTGGTGAGAGTTGTAGTGGACATGCCAAATTTCCTTAGTCTCCTGACATCCATCATTATGAAGTGCTTTGAAAGGTTAGTCAAAGGTGTATAAGGAGTATAATAAGGGGCTGAGGACACGGCCTTGCAGAGCACTGGTGTTGAGGATGATCGAGGAGGAGGTGTTGTTGCCTATCCTTACTGATTGCTGTTGTGGGTTACAAAGTCTAGGATCCAGTTGCAGAGGGAGGAGCCGAGTCCCACACCACACAGTTTGGAGATGAATCTCATAAGAATAATGTTGTTAAAGGCTGAACTGTAGTCTATGAATAGGAGTCTGACATAGGTGTCTGTCATCTAATTGTTCCAGGGTTGAGTGCAGGGCCAGGGAGATGGTGTCTGCCGTGGACCTGTTGCGGTGATAGGCGAACTTAGTGGATCCAGGCAGTCTGGGAGGCAGGAATTAATTTGTGCCATGACTAACCTTTCAAAGCACTTCATAATGATGGATGTTAGAGCCACCGTATGATAGTCATTAAGATACGCTGCTTGACTTTTCTTTGGTACTGGATAATGGTCATCTTCTTGAAGCAGGTAGAGACCTCAGATTGGTATAAAGAGTGGTTGAAGATGTCTGCGAATACCCCTGCCAACTAGTCTGCACAGGTCCAAAGATGTGCGGGTTAGGTTGATTGGCTATGCTAAAAAAATTGCCCTTAGTGTCCTGAAATGCGTAGGTTAGAGGGATTAGTGGGTAGAATATGGGGGTAGGGCCTGAGTGGGATTGTGGTCGGGGAAGACTTGATGGGCCGAATGGCCTTTCTGTACTGTAGGGTTTCTATGATTCTAGGACCTGAGTGCTCGTCTGTGTACCCCATCTGGGCCAGTTGCTTTCCGTGGGTTGACTTTTGAGAAGGCTGCGCTGACATCGGCAATGGTGACCTCAGATACAGGTTTGCCCGAGGCTTGCGGGATAGAGGGCAAGCTCTCGCTGACTTCTTGTTCAAAACGGACATAGAATGCATTGAGTTCATCGGGGAGAGGTGCATTAGAGGTGATTTTACCTTCCTCCATCTTGTGGCATGTTGTGTCTTGCAGACCTTGCCAGTGCAGTCTTTTGAGGGAAGTTTTAAAATAAGGCTCTGTCAACCCTCAAGTGTGCTTGAAAGTTTCCATGACACTATTCGAAAAGCAAGGGAGTTCTCCCATGTCATGGCCAACATTTATGTATATATCAACCACCACTAATAGAACAGATTATTTGGCCGTTTCTCTCATTGTTGTTTGTGAGACTCTGCATGCACAAACTCTCTTGTTACAGCAGGGATTGTACTTTCTTTGTTGTGAAGTGCTTTGAGATATCAAGCTAATGAAAGCTTCTGGGTGCACAAAAAAATTTACTTTTAAAAAAAGGCATTGATTCCACTTCAAGGAGAACAATTATAAATGATTGAGATGACCTATTTGTCAAACAGATCCATTCCAACTGGACAACTGCCAGTCAGAAATAGAGGTCAAGTTTTAATTTGGCGTTTTTTTTTCTTTTCTAAGGGTCAAAATTACAAGAGGAAGGACATTACCCCCCCCCCCATTATCAACATCCTTCAAGTTTCTTCTCTTACCAGTTAGCCCTTGGAATGCTAAAGTTCAACTCCAGAAAATGTGATAAATGCAAATAAAGCAGCTTGAAGACTGGAACACTTACAATGTTGGGGTCATATTGCCTTAAGGAGTTAATGTCCAGAAAGGCATGATGATAAAACAGGTGGACTTACTTAGCTGGACAATTGGAGACAAAGGCCAGAATTTTACCCCCCACCACAGGAATTGGGGCAGGCGAGGGCAGACCATAGAAAGATCCATTGACCTCAGGCAGGATTTTGCGGTTTTGGGGCAAGCGAGGCTGTAAAAACCCGTCCAAGGTGCTTACACTGCTTACAAAGAAACGTGGCCTAGAAAGTTGTTTTGGGAGTTAAAGTTACAATTTGTTTAAAATGATTCAGTGAGCCCTGGAATGCTAATTCATCATAGAGATGGGTGGGACTTACATTCTAGCGTTTCAAATTATGTGTTTCCTGGATAAAGTGAGTGTTCAGCAACAGGGAAATAGGCCACACCGAAACTGCTGCGTTATCAGACGCCAGGTAGAAAAAGTGTTGCTGTTCGCTTGTTCTGTGTAGTTGGGACTCAGTAGTCAGTTAGCTCTGTGCAGTTGGGGCTTACAAGTCCGAGGGGGCAGGTTGTTGTCACTGACTTCATATTGAAAAGGGTTCTCTGAGACCAGTTCTAGCTTGAAACGGAGCAGATCAGAGCTTGGTGAAATCCAAGGCAAGTGCCAGCAATTAGGCAGTAATAAAAGAACTGAAATTGCACACGAGTGCAAACTTGGAAATCCAGGGAAGAGTTTCAGGAGGCTAGCTGGAAATCCTGGGAGGTGTGCAGTCATTGAAGCAGAGTTGGAGTAGCTGTGAGGGAATTCAGAGGCTTGATCTTCAGAGTCTTGTTAGGGAGACAGAATTTGAGACTGGCCGACTCAGTGTTTAATGGGTGGGTTGCTGAGAAATGTGTCTTGGGTTGCATTTGCTATTTACTGTAGCGTGGTGTGTTAAACCAGTATGTCAATTTACATGCACCTCATATTAACTCTGAATGCTAGAGTATTTCTTAAATATTATAAGTTGTTTTATCTCTTTGACCTCACAAAGTCTGTTTGCTCAAAACCCAATGAATCTTGTGGCTTTATTCTTGTAGCAAGTGCCTTGAATCTCAAATTTTGTCTATTTTAAGCAAAGTGTTACTGGTCACTAACCAGATCTTTAGAACTGGAGGGGTCTAGTCTCGGATCATAACACCCGATAGATATTAATTTAACCATTTTCAGTTAAATTTTGGAAATACACAGCAAATTAAAATACTAGCCCACTTGAGCAAAGGTTGACTGTTAAAAGCTGAAAAGTGCACATAGGTTATGTCAGACCATGGCCAAGATACAAGCAATCTCAGTTATTATTGCAGACTCACTTTTCTCAAATTGATATAGGCACACACTAACCCATTTGACACACAAATAATGGTAGCCATAATAGTGATACCCTGTATGTAGACTTTTGTACTAGCCAGGCTTGAGTGTACTCTTGAGCTTCCAGTTCATTTGAAATTTTATAAGTTTGGTGCCACATTGAACTAGGCAAACTGTGGCCAAATAGGTGGATTATCAGCCTGTAGAAATCCTTCCAATATACCTGATGGAAGGTAGTAAAAGCTGCAGTGCTCCTTGTATGGCTAATCAAAGAAAACAGCAGCAAACCACTGCAGTAATTTGCCAAACATCAATTATGGATCAATCCAATAGAAGCCTATGACAGCCAATGCTCTATTGGAGCATGGTACCTGAAGGTGAGGAGGAGAATTGAATTAGGCAAATGACCATCACCATGGGGAGCAACATCCAATTGTTTTCCCCAGTTACAAGATTCTGCCACAATAAATGTCTCATCATTAATTGGAAAAGTACATTCAAGAGTCATGCAGATGCTGCAGAAATGTGGGGTTACATTTGAGTTCTGACCATCATGTCTTTGATTAGTGATTAAAAATGTCTATGAAACATCATCCTGGAAGAAATCTATTTGGTCATCTAACAGAGGTTGGACGATCAGAATTTTATTTTCATTGATCAAACTTTATTACCCCAGGAAGACATGGTATTGGTTGGCTCTTTGCAGTACTGAGGCACTTTTTTTTGAAAAGTGGCATTTAAGGTTAATTATTTTGGGGAATAAACAAGAGGTCCCACTGGGACAAGTCTAATTACATTTGACTACTGTCACTTCTTGTGGGGTTAAGAGAAAAAGAGGGAACAGATCAGTACAATGGAATCGGCTTTAACAAAGTTGCTCTTTGTACATTTTTTTGGTAATGAATTTGGGAATGTGGGCAGTGCTGGCAAGGCTGTATTTGTTGCCTTAAGGTAGTGTTGGGCTTTCTTGGAGCACTGTACCCCAGGGGTGATGATACCTTCAATGAGAATTCCAGGAATTTGATCCAGTGGTAATGAGTCCATGACAATGGGCTCCAGGTCAGGATGGTACATAGCTTGAAAAGGAACATAGATGAAATCTGAAACGGGAAAATGGAGGGATTTGACAAAAATGAAGAAATTTGTCCATTTGCTGTGGTTAATTTTCTTCATGGTAAATAATGAAACTATAAAATGCTTGCTTTAGTTTTGATACATACATCACATAGGGAGAAGCCAAGCCATTCAATTCAAATTCAAGAAATGGGACGTTTCCAAATGTGATGGAAAAACTTTTTAATTTTCAGTTCTTTAAATTTCTTAAGTCTTGATTATTTTCTTGCAAGTATTTCTCAACCGGGCTGGTTCAAATAAAGTGATGTGGAGATGCCGACGTTGGACTGGGGTAAACACAGTAAGAGTTTTAACAACACCAGGTTAAAGTCCAACGAGTTTATTTGGTAGCAAATGCCATTAGCTTTCGGAGCGCTGCTCCTTCGTCAGATGGAGTGGATATCTGCTCCATCTGACGAAGGAGCAACACTCCAAAAGCTAATGGCATTTGCTACCAAATAAACCTGTTGGACTTTAACCTGGTGTAGTCAAAAACAGTGCCCATCTGGAGATAGCTTCAATGGATGGAAAGAAAATTTAAAAAGACCACCACAGTAGGAATGTGTGGTTAAGTACAGCAGCTGTAACAATTTAATTTCTACTCACTAAAGGAGATAGATATACTTTCATTGCTGCCATTCTTACTCTTTACCAAGCTTGTTTTACATTTGTAGCCCAACTCAGTCTCGTTTGGTGCTGCTCTGCCAACGTGCAAAATTAGGATGATTGAATAGAGCAAAGTGACAAGACCAATAAACTAATATAACATTGCAAAATTAATTTAGATATCCACACAATTAAAAATATCTGTGAAACACAAGTGAAGGTTCACTTTCAGGAGTGGTTAATCATGTGTTAAAAACCACCATAAATGCAAGTTACTTCTATTTCTCCTAGTTGGAGAGGTGCATGTGTAATGAGATTTTTTTTTGTTGAATAAATCAGTCATAGCCAAAACGTTTAAAAAGAATTTTGTGCCTTTATTGGAATGGTGCAAGGCATTAAATACACCACTTTGATCATTAGATTATTTGGTTTAAATCAAAATGAGGCTCTAGAACTACAATACTGGTCCAACAGTCTTTTTTGCGGGAAGAAACAGAAGAAATGCATTCAGTATTCAGAAAGCACTAGCAGGCGTCTGTTAGTTCGAATAAGAAATAGTTCCTTAGTTCCCAAAGCACTTGCGGAGTTAGCCATATTTGATATTAGGAAATACAGTTTGTTATTCTTTTGGGAACAGACTGGAGTCACAAATGAGCAGTCATACAACTTGTACAAACTGTTTTGCAGCTTATAAGATGCTGATACAATTTCTTTTAGGCTTTTCTGAGGAGATATTTCTAGAAGAGCATAGATACACCAGTCAGTGTTGTACACAAATGAGGAATCCACATTTAAGAAAGAAAAATGAAAATTCACAATTTATCCCTTCCAATAGTTGGTGCTGGAATGTCTCTTCCCTGGCTAGGTCTGTACAAGCAGAGCTTGATGAAATGTTTGTATTTTAATTATACTGTTTCAGACACAGACATATCAGCAAGTCGTGCCAACAGTAAAAAGATCCCAATTCAAGACAAAAGAAACCTCCAACGTTAAAGGATTAAATATATCTCTGGTTCAGTTCTCAGAAATCCACTTCGCATTGTATTTTATGCTTAGATTTTTTTAAAAACTGATGTGTACAACCCCTGTTGACCAGTACATCCACACAGACTTCCACTGAGCATTAGTTTTCTTGCCATTTATTATTTTACTTGATAACCTAATTCTCTCACTTTCCCCACCTGATGTATAAAAAAAATCAGTATGAAATATAAACAGGCTCTTGTATTGTACACGTTTGAGAGTACAATTCAAGTATGGTACAGCTGACATTCTAATCTCACAAATCCCAGTCTTGGATTTCCCACCAAATTATTTTAGGGCCTAACCTGATCTAAAACCATTATAGAATTTTCTTACAAACTGATCCAAAACGTTTAATAAAAGAAAAAAGAATGTTTATATTTTGGCTTCTTTCAATTTAGCCCATTTTAAGACACTTTCAATTATTAAATTTGCCAGCCACATACTGTTTGGTCATCTGTTTTAAAAGTCAAGCCATTTTTAATAACGCAACACCAGTTATTCAGACATAACAGGCCCCCAAAAGCAAGGCTCCCTTCAGCCTTACAATATTGACATCAGCCTTAAGACATCACTCCAAAGACAGGATTGTGGCGACAAATGCTCGGGCCAATCTCCTCATAATCTTTTTTGGTATGGCATACCTGGTAGAACTCCGGCTGCAAGAGACAAAAGCATCTCAGGTTAAAGGGTCAAGAGAAAAATAGTTACAATACAAGTTTGACATCTGAAAGTATGTCTGTTCCATAAAATTGTGTTTTAGGGTGGCATTACTAACTGCAAACCTTCTTCCAACATCCTGAGATAAGGGCAGGGTAAATAGTGAGGAGTGTCATGGTGGCACAGTGCTTAGCACTGCTGCCCCTCAGCGCCAGGGACTTGGGTGCAATTCTGGCCTTGGGTGCAATTCTGGCCTTGGGTGACTGCGCAGTTTGCACATTCCCCCCTCCCCCCCATGTCTGTGCGGAGTTTGCACATTCGCCCCATGTCTACGTAGGTTTCCTCCAGGTGCTCCAGTTTCCTCCCACAGTCCAAAGATGTGCAGGTTAGGTGAATTGGCCATGCTAAATTGCCTCTCAGTGTCCCAAGTTGTGTAGGTAACGAGAGTGTGTGGGGGCTGTTGGTGATTCTGATTCGGTGCAGACTTGATGGGTCAAATGACCTCCTCCTGCACTGTAGGGATTCAATGAACACCACTCCAGGTGCTGTACACGGTGATGCAAATTTATATTTTACTGCAATGCAATTCCAAAATCAGAATGGTGCGTGGCGTGGAGGGGAACTTGCAGCTGGTGAGGTTCGCATGGGTTTGCTTCCCTTGTCTTTGTAAATGGGAGAGGCTCATGAATCTTTACAGTGCAAGAGGCAGCCATTCAGCCCATCAAGTCTGCACTGGCTGTCTCAAAGTACATTCTATCTAATCCCACTTCACTTGCTTTATCCCCATAACCTTGGGCATTCAGACTGCAATTCAATTCCCTTTCGAATACCTCGATCAAACCTGCCTCCACCATCCTCTCAGGAAGTTTGTTCCAGAATCTAATCGCCCTCTGGGTGAAAACATTTCCTTGGATCATTTTTACTCCTTTGCCAATTATCTTGAATCTTTGCCCTCAGTTCTTAATGGTCTCTTGAATGGGAATAGTTTCTCACTATTTACCTGCTCTTACCCCCTCAGGATCTTGAATACTTCTATCTGCCTTTTTTATCCCCAATTGGCCAGTCTTTTACCACCTTCTTACTTTTTATGCACTTAAAGAAACAGAGATTCCCTTGTGTTAGCTGCCAGTCTCTTTTCATGCTCTCTTCTTGCTTTTCGTAGTTTTTTCCAGCTCCATTCCCTATTGTATTTTCGGTCTGACATCTGTTGAAGTGCATTTTTTCCTTTCCATCTTCACCTCTATCTCTTTCGTCATCCATTGCAGTTTGGATTTATTAGTCCTACCTTGACATTGCTTGCAATGCCTTTTCTTTGAAAGTGTTCAGCCACCATTTCATTCCAACTCATTCGACTCAGATGCATTCTCATCTCATCGAGGTTGGCTTTCTCTTAATTAATTATCTTTGCTCTGGATTGTTCCTAAATGTTACTGAGAGTCTGGAAGATGCTATCGAACAGGCTTTGGTGAGTTGCTGCAGTGCATCTTGTAATGGTGCGCACTGCTGCTACTGTGTATTGGGGTGGGAATGAATGGTGAAGGTAATGGATGGGGTGCCAATCAAGCAGGCTGTTTGTTCACGAGTATTGTTGGAGCTGCACTTATCCAGGCAAATAGAGAATATTCCATCACACTCCTGTCGTGCCTTGTACATGATGGACAGGTTTGGGGGGTCAGATGGTGAGTTACTCATCACAGAATTCCCAGCGTCTGATCTGCTCAGCCATAGAATCAGTGACATGCTTAAAGTTTGAGGTAAACGGTAACATCCCAGGATAGTGATGGGGATTCAGTGAGAGTAACTCCATTGAAGGTCGAGATGAGTGAGAGAATCCCATTTATCAAGGAGGGTAATTGTCTGGCATTAATATGGCTTGGATGTTACTTGCCACTTGACAGCCCAAGCACATTATCCAGGGCATGTCACATATGGACTTGGACCACTTTAGTATCTGAGTTAAGAATGGTACTGAATGTATTTAAAAATAATAGCAGCTTTGGTTGGTGACAGCTTCAACTCAAAAAAAAAAACTGAAAACAAAATTTGACACTCTTGGCCATTCTGGAAAGACAAGGATTTTAATATTTATAATGCATAAAAATTGGCTATGATAAGTATGACAAAAATATAAAGTACATGTACATATTATATACACATTAATATATATATTACTCACAGTGGATGCTAGCATAGACCCTCCAAACCAAACGGCATATCTTTGCATGTGGTGGGTGATCACTTGAACATCAATTGGTTTAGGCTACAAAGAAAGGAATGCAATTACATCAAATGTTATGTAAATTAAATTTCCAAGTGCACAGTTCTCAAACCGTTGAAATGAGATTTCTAATTTTATTGGAAGCCAATCACTGTAAACCTATTAGTGTAGAAGGATTTTCAGAAAACCTCAAATCAACTTTTAAAAAACCCACATTTGTCACTATTCAAATTCTGTCCCTTACTCTGAATTTGGACACCGATGACATGACTAGCACTCAGTTCCAGTGGTCTGAATGCTAATTTTCCTCTCAGCCAACAAGGTTCTACCAGGATTATTGATTTCCTTTGATTGGAAGTCATGAACAATCTGTGGCATGAGAGGAAATTGATGCACAAGAATCCTATGAATTGTTTGTCAAAAGCACTTATTTGACTTCTTTTGTCTCCAACATCAAAGAGCTGTACAATCTAGAAGGCTATCATGCCAGTTAAATATGGTAACCAAAGACTGAAAACTCCCTTGAGGTGGATGGTCTGCTATATTTTGTGCATTATACTTTTCAAATATGTAGAATGTTACATTAGGTACAAAGGTTTGGGGTCTGACATCTTCAATGTCAAATTTACATTTTTTTTTGCAGATCCAAGGAAAAGCATTTCTTCTCATCTGTAAGCTCTGAGATCATGGAGCTGTCAATCAGTTTTAACCTAGTTGACAGAAACATTTAACCTAATATAGAAACAGCTACATTTTCTAACAGCAATTTATTTAAAACTTAAGCCCCAAGAGCATTAGAAAGTATTTTCTGGGATTAGTTTGCAAAGTAGTTTAATTGTACTGGTATCATGAGGAATCTTGCAGTAACACCACAAGAAAAAGCTGTCATAATCCCTGCACTAAAACAAACAGGCACAATTGGCAAGAAAACTTCATCTGGAGATGCTTAAAGATAAATGTGAGTATTTCTGATACTGGAGGTTGGTTGCTAAACTAATCATAGCTGGACATAGCTCATTAAGAACCTGAGTGACTGTAGTCATTGCAGAATCAGAGATACAGCAGAGAAACGGCATTTGTAGCACATATGCCACCATTGACAAGCAACATGTATCAGATTGCTGAGACTATTCTGGATTGGTAGTTTACTTCCCTACATGCAAGTCTTAGATATACTGTCAGAAATCAAACGTTTTAAAATTTATGGTTGTCTTGGAAACATTTATTTGAATGATGAACAGGGAGCAGTATTTTGAATTTCTCCTCACAGATTAAATTGTTCAATACTATAAATCCAGTATTGCATTAAATGTTCTATCTTCTTAATAAAGTAAAGTCACTGTCATTTTTGTGCCTTTAGAGAACATTGAGTTGTCAAGTACAGATAAATTCAGGCTCCAAAGGAAAAAATCTGATCATTCACATTATTTATGAGCCAAGGGTCTGAGCAGGACTTTGAAATGAGGATAGAAGAGAACAAACCAATTCCTCATTTCTAATTTCAAATCAAATAAATCCGATTTACTGATCTTTAGAGAGCTTGAGAGACTACACATGATCCCATCTCAGCTACTGCTTTTTTTTCTTTCATGGGATGTAAGCTGGGAAGACAAAGACTTGTCACCCATTCCCAACTACCCTCGAGGTGGTGGGTCATCTTCTTGAACCACTGTAATCCATTTGGTATAGGTACATCCACAATACTGTTAGAGAGTTCAAGGTTTTTGACCCAGTGAGTCAGGATGGTGTGGGGCTTGGAGGGGAACTTGCTCCCATACCACTGTTACCATTGTCTGTCTAGGTGTAGAGGCTGCAGGTTTGAAATATGCTTTAGAAGGAAGCTTGGTGAGTTACCTGCTGATCTAATTTGAACTGCATCATGTAGCAGATAAGAATCAAGCTGCATCACCCTCATTTCGAAGATAACTTTGCAGTTTTGTAAAAAAGGCACCAGTAAAAAACAAATGCGTTTCCCCTAGTATGGATTTATAAATAGCTTCATCAAATCATCAGGACACCCCAACGTATATTACAACCCATGTATTAGTTTTGCAGCACTGCTTTGGAGGTAACCATAATATGAAAATTGATGCACAGAAAGGTCCTACAACAGGGCGGCATGGTAGCACTGCTGCTTCATAGGTCCAGGGACCCGAGTTCGATTCCCGGCTTGGGTCACTGTCTGTGTGGAGTTTGCACATTCTCCTCGTGTCTGCGTGGGTTTCCTACGGGTGCTCCGGTTTCCTCCCACAGTCCAAAGATGTGCGGGTTAGGTTGATTGGCCATGCTAACAATTGCCCTTAGTGTCCTGAGATGCATAGGTTAGAGGGATTAGTGGGTAAATATGTAGGGATATGGGGATAGGGCCTGGGTGGGATTGTGGTCGGTGCAGACTCGATGGGCCGAATGGCCTCTTTCTGTACTGTAGGGTTTCTATGATTCTATGAACAGCACATTAGTGAATGACAGGATAATCTGTTTTTGATGTGGAAGGAACATGGAGCAAGGCACCTTCTTGTAATTTGAATATTGTCCAGGAGAACAAGAGGATGGAGCCTTTGTTTAACAAACCACAAACACAGCACCTCTGGCAAGCAGCATTTCTTTAATGCTGCACTAAAGTTTAGACCAGCAGTTCTCAAACACTTCTGATTGATGGACCCCATTTCAAATGGATTAGCAATTTGGGAATTACAAACAACGCTCCTCCCCACACCTCCACAAAGCTTTGTCAATCCATGTTTTAATAATTTATTAAATAAATTTAAAATTAAGGTGCCTCCTATTTATGATAGAGAAGATCATCTTTTCACTCCGATGTCATTAATCTGTTGATTTCTTGATCCCAGAGAGCAGCAGAGGGAAGGTCATTGAATATTTTTTATGGCTGAGTTTGATTCTTGATAGCGAAGGGAGTCAAAAAGGGTTGAGGCCATAATCAGATCAGCAATGATATTAAATGGCTGAGCAAGCTTGAAGGCCAAATGACTTACGTCTGCTCCTAGTTCCTATATTAGTATACATAATGTCATATGAAAGCATTGCCTACAAAGAATGCTTTAATAATGAAAAACATTCCTTAAGAAATTAGATATTTAGTTAACGATATCATGGCACCCTAGGTAGTCATGATGTGGAGATGCCGGCGTTGGACTGGGGTAAACACAGTAAGACGTTTAACAACACCAGGTTAAAGTCCAACAGGTTTATTTGGTAGCAAAAGCCACACAAGCTTTCGGAGCTCCAAGCCCCTTCTTCAGGTGAGGTAGTCCAGAGGTGTGACCCTAGGTAGTCACACCCATAAGGTTGGCCCTGCATCAGACTCCTTGGAAGACCTCTGCACCTAGTTTGCACACTTAAATCTGAAAGAGCTTGAACTCAAACCTGCCGATTCAGAGGTGTGTCTCACCAATCAGAGTAATATTTGCAGTTTCAGTTTTTAAAATATTTCAGAGAATCTTTGCTGTGCATGTTCCGTGCAGCCGGTCAAACAGAATGTCAATGGGGAGCATGAAAAACTGGCAAGTTTTCAGAACCTTTTTTCCCTTCAAAATTTTCAATGGAAGTTGTGACAAAATTTAGCAAGCTGCAGAGCAAACATTTATCTTTGGACTGTATTTTGGATTTCCATCTTGATTTAATTTATTTAAGTACAACAAACCTTTAGTTTTCCACCACTCAATTCTTCACTGAGTTTAAGCCTGGCATCTACTGTCCTCTTTAAGTCTCTTTGTAAACGGCGTCCAAAATCTCTAAACATGGTTGAGCCACCAGAGAGGACAACATTCTGAAAGACAAAACGTTACTTCAGCCTTAAACTGTTCAAAGTTTTGCACAGTTTTCATCTTTATCCAGACAATACACAAAGTTTATAGCAAAATATTAAAGGAAAATTCCAAGTTGCTATGTTTAATGCTAACTAATTTTGCACTACCAACTAATGGAGATCTTATTTGGTCACAAAGAAGAAAATTGGAGACCTCAAAAAAATTAGACTAGAATCTTCAAGCAGTTTCTACAAAATAATGAGCGCAGATGGAAAATTCAGAGGGCACAGAAATGGAAAGAATTGAGATTACTTAAATTTTGGCAAACCTTTGGAGCATAAAAGTGTGATTAAATTATAAATCCTGAAAAAAGTCACAGATGTAATTGGTAGAAATAGATAAAAATGCTACAGTCAATTGAATTCTGAAAAGAAACATCACTATAAACAGTCCAGTGACATTACGAAAATGCCAGTGTCTCCCTAAGCTAGGAAATTTGGATCCATACTGTATCAAGTTGGTCAAGTAGAAAACATCAGATTTTTTTGAAGTCAGGATGAAGGCCAGTATTGAGTTGGGTCCCACAATATTGGAATCACTACTGTTTCTAATTTACATTCATGGCAGACTTGGAAACCCAATTCAAATTGGTCAGAAATTTACAAACAAAGAGGTAGAAAGGACAATTTGGAATCAAAGATTACAATACCTTCTCAAGTACTTATAAAACGAGTTGTGCAAAAACCAAAATAAGAATGCCACACATTTGAAGCACTAACCTTATAAAGTGGACGTCTAACATCAATGGGGCAGTTCTGAATGACTTCATCTACTACTTCTGAGATGGGCTGTGTGAAATCAGGATTTGCAAACTAGACATAGAAAAACAGTGTGTAAGTTACCAGCAACCAAACTGGATAATATAATTTGTGATTGAAACTCAGTAGATACAGCAAATTAAAGTTACCTCCGGGTGAAAGAAAATTTCAGGACCCAAAAATCGCTCATAGCCTACATCAATGGTAAATTCTTTTTTGGAGATGGCATTGACTCCAGTGTACTGCTTGATCCATTTAGTACCATCTGTATCATATTTGTTAAATTCTTTTACCAAGTCTGGGCAGACATAGCTAAAGCGTTCCTTTAGTTAATTAAAACAGTGGACAGAAATAAAACAAGCATAAGCAAAACTAGGTACACACAACACTACAGTCATAGTCAGTCCTTATGAAAGCTAACAAACTATTTTTCAATTATCTTCAAAGTCTACAAGTAAACATTGTTTTAACCAGAATTGTTACATCTGCAAGAAATGCAAATCCTTACCAGAAATATTCTAATATACATTTAAATGAAATAGTGCTTCGCACTGTACTATTAAGCTTACAATAATATTGAGACAGCTTACATGTTAAGATACTCAAGTGGTCTATGTATCATAAGGTGTGATAAAGGCATACCACAAAATATCCCATTTCAGACTTATCGTCTGACCCTAGTTGATTACAACTAGGGTACGGGTAAGTTTTAAAAAAATTTTCCCCAACGTAAGTTTAAAGGAGGAGGAAATAAATAGTCATGACTCCTAGTGTCCATTATTCAGAAGTGCACACATATTAAATGGTGAGGAAAGTTGCAACCTTCAACTTTTTGTGGCCTAACAGCTCGCAAAAAAATCTCACCACTGAGGCACATACAAAGAATAGCCTCTTGGATGAAATAGAGGCCGATTGCAAGAGAACTATGAATCATATTCTAGCTCAAGTAACTGCCCTCAGGAGAAGAAAATTGAGACAAAGAAACAAAAATATTTAATCTTTTCACCGTTCAAATAGTTAATTTTTACATCGTTATCCAATTGAGTTTCACTTCCAACTTTTATCCAAAGGTAGCTTTTCCCAAGGAATTCATAAACTGAGCTCTCCAAAATTCACGGTCTTATGAAAACAAAAATGCTTCTCATTCAATGAGGCCAGCTGAATTCAGCTTGTTTGGGTATTCCATCCAAATAGTTTAATATGAAGCTAGGGAATCACAGTTAACTTATAGAGGAGGCATGTTGAAATTTCCCAACTACTGCATATTGAAATCTGAAAAATTAAGTATATTAAACTAACAGCTGCTACCAGTGTGTGCATTTTGTCAACCACCAAGGTGCCAATAGTGAGACTCTGTAAAAATAATGCACTTATGTATTGAAAACATGTGGACTCCAGTACCACAATACAAACACTTCACAGTGCCAGCAATTTTCATTTGGAAAGGTGCTCTTCATCATATAAAAGGTCATTTAAATGTATTCTTAAACTGTGACTGCAATAAAAACCAAGGTTATTTTCTTGCTGCAGTGTCTGTGTGGTGCCTTGTGAAAAAATATACTGGCCGCAATTCTCCTATCCCCCTGCATTAATTTTTTAGCGCAGCGGGCAGGGAGATTGCCACGTCGGCCGATTCGCAGGTTCATGCGCGCATTTGCACCCACTCACATCTTTCAGCGTTGAATTTCTATGTCTGCTTCATGCCAGAAATCGGCAGGGAGGTGCAAAGACAATTAACATGGCAATTTTAATACAATTGGAATGTAATTAGCAGGCCTGGGACTGAAGTCTCCAGGCCTGCTAGCATCTTTCCCACACCAGAGTGGTTCACTCCTGAGGGGTTTAGAGCAGATCCCCACTTTTGGGGAGCTGGCAGCCCAACCCTGGAGTGATGGGGGGGGGGCAATCAGTGCCCCCCCATGGGGTTAGAATGAGGGTGATGCCCGGGGGGGGGGGCGGGCAGAGGAGAAAGAAAGAGCCGGCATTGAGAGGTTCGCAGGGCTGGCCAACGATCGCGTTGGCCAGCAATCGGGAGGCAAGTGCAGTGCCGCTGTGCATGTGCTGATCTTGACAATGACACATCAGTGCACACGCAGTGGCCCACTCAGCGCTATGCTGCCGGCCTCTCCAGTGGGGATGGGCCCCGCCCCCTGAAATTTAATGATATTCAGGCTGGTGGCCTCTGCAGTGCATGGAGTGGGAGATTCTTCTCTGAACACCCACTGACAAAAACAGTGTGAATTACTCCAGTTCACACAAATCTGACTCTTAGGATTTTTTGGGGAGAATTCTGCCCACTATCTTTAGATCGTTTGAAATATGAAGCTACGTTGTTACTGTCTACTGAAACATAAGAAAGGTTATGGCGTACAGGAGGCTACAGAGAAAGTGTACACAGCAATAAAATACCACTGATTTTTAAAATAGGTTAAAATGAACTACATATAGATAACAATAATGCTAAACTGTGTATAACACTATTTCCTTGCAAGTTCAGAAAATGTGCAAACAAAATGTTTCAAATCTGTGCCCATCAGTAGGCAATGCCTCATCACATTCCTAAAAGTCTGCAGTATTTTCACATTGTTCCTGCTAATTCAGTCATCTCTTTTAAAACGGAGGGAATGGGTTAGAGGAAATCAAATGATCCAATAGTTAGAATGAATTAAAAATAGCACCGGCAGTGCTTTAGCTCAAAAAGCATTTAAGTCAATCAATAAGCTGAATTGACTAATGAAGAAGTTGAATTTGCTGCAGCCAATTTCTCTGTTGATGCAAATATAAATCAAGAATCCAAAACTATTTTCTCGTACTAATGCTTATTTACTGTTTAGTTAAAATAAAGCTCATTTATTGATGACAAAAATCTAAGAGATGGCAGCACAGCGGGCCAGGAGACAAAACAAAGGCCGTGTGGTGGGCTTCCCACTGGGCGCCAGTCTCTGTGCGTCTCTGGCCCCCCGATTTCTGGCGGTCGTCAGCTCCACGCCAGAAATTGGTGCAGAACAGAATAAATTATTTAAATCAGCATTTACATCTGATCGCACAGCCAGTGATGGGGGTTGCTATGCTGGCCAACGATTGGGAAGCTGGCAGTGTGGGGCTACTGCAAATGCGTCGATCTCAGTGCTGAAAGATCGGCGCATGCGCAGTGGCCGCTCAGCGTTATGCTGCTGGCCTTTCCAGCAGGAATTGGCCCAGGCCACTGATTTGTCATCACGATTCACACTAGTGCACTCTGATGCACAGAATGTGGGAGATTCATTTTGAAAATCCCGCTGAAAAAAGCAGCGGGATTTACTGCAGTTTTCACATAAATTTGGCACTTAATTTTTTTGGGGAGAATTCAACGCAATCAAGCATAGGTTTGTATGCCATAGCGGACCCTAGGTCAAGTGCGCCTCATGAGGGCCAGACAAACACATGTTTCAATAAATAACAATCTCAGGTCAGTGCACTAACGTGGCAAATATATGAAATGCCACTGATATTACCGGTCACATTATAGTGACCAAATTTAATAAGAGCTGGTTTTAAGCTATGTGTTTCTTGGTGGGAAAGCTCTCTCAATAGTTACTCAATATTCATGAATGATATGAAGGAACTTGTCAGTCATATTAGCTGTGGCGAATATGATTTGGATTTCTAGCTACCAAAAGAGGATGAGAAAGGTAACCTTAATGTCTTCAGATTAAGCTAGCCAAGATTGGTAAAATTGGAAGCTTGGTCCTCAGCCAGTGACTGATGCACGTGAAGATGATGATCCTTAAGCAGAAAACACAGCTTTAAAATGCTGATCTGGTGGGCAAGAATGAGGAGGAAGTAAATGGAAGGATACATCTTATTGTAACTTGAACAGTAAAAATATGGAGTTCAAGACATAAGAATAAAAACTCCACCAAGTATTCACAATTTGTAAGGATGTAATGTGAAACATTTTAGTTGGTGCAAAGCAGAAATCACTGTATAACTGAAATTTGGCCCTGACCTAGCTTGGACAAGGACAAGGCTCACTGGAAGAGGGAGTTTGCATTGGTTGGGTTTGACACTGCATGACGATTAACGGTGATGTAGTTGGACAGGTGTGCAAAGTGCTGTAGAATCACATTAAATTCCACCGATGCCTTAGAATCCCAGCCAATGGGTAGGATTTTCCGGCCGCACTTGCCTTGAAACTGGAAAATCCCACCCGAGGTCAACGGACCTTTCCATGGTCCACCCCGTGTCCACTGATTCCTGTGGCAGGAGGAACGGGGAAATTTGCCCGTGTCTCTTGAAAATCTTGTAGGTATTAACTCTCGGAAAACATTTAAAATTTAATGTACAGGAGAAAAGCCCTCAGTAGTCACAGTACAACGAACTGAATTTTAATAGATGTGTTAGCTTAATGCAGTTCCAATGTAGTTACCACACTCTGCTTCAGCAAATAAAATGTATTGTCACCCTGAATCTGATAGGAAAACCATCATGGATTTGTTAACAGCAGGTCATGCCCGACGAAATGGATTAAACCTTTTGACGAGGTGACTAAAGATGGACAAGGGAATGTCTATAGATATTATTTATATGGACTTCCTGAAGACATCTGATAAAGTCCCTCAATCGACTGCCAGAGGTGAAGCACACAGAATTGAAGGCAAACTACTGACCTGTTAGGAAATTGGTGAAGTGGCACAAGACAGAAATTAGGAATGATGAGCAGGTACACCAGTCGGTTGAACGTGACTCGTGACATCCTGCAAGATTCTGAGTTTGGGGCCTCAGATATTCACCATATTTTTAATGACTTAGATGATAGGATAGAAAGCCACATGCAAGTTTGCTGGTGACACAAGTGTAGATGGAAACAAAAATTATGACATCTGATATTATGATATTACACGAATTGGCAATACTGTGGTAAACAGATTTTAATGTCGGTGAATGTGAAGTCATCCACTGTGGACCTAAAAAGAATAAGCAAGTGGATTCTAAATGGGAAAAAGTTAGAAAGAGTGGAGAGTGGAGGTTCAAAGAGACGGGGGGAGGTCAAAGTACATTGTTCATTACAATGTTAATAACACGGTACAGAGAATAATCGAAGAGATTGATGGCTTTCATATCCAAAGGGCTAGCGTAAAGCACGGCAAGGGATGGTGGGTAGGGTAAAAGTCATGTGATAGCATTATAGAGTCCTATTTAGACCCTATCCTGAAGTACTGTTCAGTCGTTCTGTGTACACCTCAGGAAATATATGTTGGTCTTTGAAAGAGTGCAGTGAAGGTTTACCAAAATGATACTCAACCTCAGGAATTAAATTGCAAAGAGTTGTAATGCAGAAATTTAGACGGTCAAGGAGTGATTTGATTAAGCTTTTCAAGATGTTATGGGGAACTATTGGGAGCAGTTTCTATCTACCGTATGGAGGAAGAAGTTTGAAACTTTTACGCAAATGAAAACTAGTACTAGAATAAATGCAAATTTTAACTTGGATTGAGAAGTGTTGTCAAAAGGATACAGGGCAAAGGTGGATACATGGCATTGAATCACAGATCAACCGTGATCTCAATGAATTGTGGAATAAGCTCAAGGGGCTAAATGCCTACTCCTGTTCCTATAACAGAAACTGCTGAATACTGTATATTTAATTCATTCTAATTCAAAGTATTATTTTCAAAGACCGATTTTATTCAGATATACAAATTGCTACTCCGAAGATAGCAATGCTGTAATGTTCTGTCAGGGATATTTATCTGCATTTACAGACTTAGGAACTGATGACTCCCAAATTATTCCGGTCTTTGATTTCTGTGTTACTAATTTTGAGCAAGGGTAGCATAGGTCAAGTAGCCAGGATCATAAAGGTGACAACTCATATTCATGACGAAAGGTCAATGAACTGAAACACAACTCAATTTCTCACTCTAAAGACGCTGCCTGAACTGAGTATTCACAGCATTTTCTGGTTTTCTTTAATCAAGGTCAATGTTGAATTATTTAACAAATTATCAAAGGCTGTTTTGTATTCTTTGAATTCCTGGAATCCAACAACTTTATACCAGCTCCTAGTATTTTATGTTAAATCAGCTTTCTCATGACAAACATTCATAAATGTAGTGAATTTAACTGCCCAAGTATTGGGAACTGACTTCCAGAATCCAAGCTAAATGAATATAAAAATAGCCATGAAGAAAAACATTATTTATACAGTATTTCCATTTATACCAAGTGCTTCAAATCAAATTAGTTTAAAATCATAGTCAACGTTACATCAGTACAAAGCCCACAAGAGCCAAGAAACAATTAAGGAAATCAGGAGAATCAAACGCTCTTTTTTGAACAGCGTCTTTATATTTTATACACCAGCGCTGACAGGTACTTCAACATCTCTGTACCAGACTGAAGTGCCAAATAGTACTGAGTCAGGATTGAACTACAACTCTTTTGACTTGGAAAAGAGGGTTGTTATTTGAGCTAAACTTTATCCCAAAGTACAAGATCAGATATGCAGTGAGTCTGGTGTTTTGATATGATCTACTCTAGACAGGTTTTTGAACTAATTGCACTCCAGACTCCATTATGCCAATACTACCCTGATCAACCTCCTATTTTTCTCCTTAGGTAAACGTGAACTTTGGATTTATACCCCTGAATTTCATAGAATCCCTACAGTGCAGAAGGAGGCCATTCGACCCAACAAGTCTGCACTGACCACAATCCCACCCAGGCCCTAACCTCACATATTTAACCTGCTATTCCCCTGACACTAGGGTCAATTTAGCATGGCCAATCAACTTAACCCGCACATCTTTGGACTGTGGGAGGAAAGCGCAGTATCCAGAGGAAACCCACGCAGACACGGGGAGAAAGTGCACACTCCACAGATAGTCACCCGAGGCCGGAATCGAACCCGGGTCCCTGGCCCTGGTGTTGTGAGACTTCTTGCTGTGAGGCAGCAGTGCTAACCACTGTGCTACCCATAATCTCTTGCTTTTCTCTCTCTCCCTTTAAAGGGTCTCTCTGGTCAAGCTTTTTGGTTATCTGTCCCAGTATCTCATGTGACTCGGTGTCAAATTTTGTTTAATAATGCTCAGGAAGCACTTTAAGATGCAAATACAACTCATAGAAATGCAAGTTTTGTTACTGTACCTTTACAGCCTTCGCTGTTTCCAGGGACTGCTCTGGGGGTATTCCCACCTCTCGATCTCTCAAAAGTTGCTGGATGAAGTATGTAATATCACGACCAGCAATTGGAATGTGTTTAATGCAACTACCAATCACGTACCCTTCAGCCTTTTAAGGGCAAGAAAAGAGAAAATCATGTTAAATATTACTAGTTCAGACTATTCAGCACTTGGAAATAGCTCAAAACTGCTGAAAACCTCAAGACCCTTTCATTCACCCCAATTTTGGCATAGATTTTGGACCATAAATTACATCCACTTCAATTTCAAGACAATAGAAATAACTTGCATCGGGGAAATACATTACTTGTAGGAACAAAATTATTCAGAAGGCTTTGTTTCTATTTGGTCTCTTGCGGTGTTATCACATTCATAAACTTACGAATATACTGACATCACATTTTTACTCAGGTGGATTGAAGACATCTTGAATTTCAAATCCCTTTATAATCTTGCTCTAACGTATCTCTACAACTCCTCATAATAATGAATTAAAAGCAACCCAGAAGTATTGAGACAGAAATCAAAATCACTTGGCAATAAATCAATGAACTAGGCAATCAATTGGGTCAAGAATTAAAATCTCAGCAGGGTGGCAGCGGTATAAGCAAAGATCAGCAAGAATTAAAAGATCAATTTATTTTACAATATGAAAAAAACAGCACAAATCAGCTTATAGTGTTGGAATTGTTGCAGTCAATTTCTCAGGAGTGATGGGGCTGAATGATATAAAGAACAAAGAAAATTACAGTACAGGAACAGACCCTTCAGCCCTCCAAGCCTGCACCAACCATGCTGCCAAACTGAACTGAAACCCCAGAGAACAAAGAAAATTAACACAGGAAAGGCAGGATGGGAAGCAGAATTAGGATAAACAATAAGAAATGACTGCATGGGCAGAATAGGTAAATAGGAAGTAAAGTTGCAAAAAAAAACAAAAAGTAATTTCAAAAGTTATACATGCTCAGGAAACTCATGCATACTGTATGTAAAACTTGTGGTACAGAACATTAGAGGTTCATTATGTCGATGATTAGTTGGTCACTATCGATATAGGCAAAAGTAATCTGAACTGTTGTGGTAACAGGACTCAGAGACTTTGGTACAGTGCAAATTTTTCATTAATGTACATATACAAGGCTTCCAAGGTGGCAGCAAGAACTTTGACAAAATGCATTCCACGGTATACAGGTACACACAGGCGGGTATGCTTAGTGATGTCACAGGCTTTCTGCATGACAGTGCATGCTCTGTGAAAGCACAAATATTTTCCACCTCCAAATACACTTGGTCCAAGAACATTTTTTTTTCTCTCCCTGGGTTCTACTGTATCGACTCTATTATCTGGTGTCAACACACTATATCCAAATATTAAATTACAGCTTTCCAAGTTGTCCTTGACCAAACCAGGTTTCATTCACTGCAACAGAACTAATCTTACAGTTCAACACTTACCAACTGCTTAAAGTCTTTATTCAATTTAACCTCAAGTCTCTACTCTCAACACAAGGAAAAAAAGCCATTCAGCTTTGAAAGCCTGTTCTGCCTTTCAATTAGCTCATGATGCATCTAACCCTAAATTCATTTCACTCTGTGCAAAAGCTTCAACAAGCTGTTGTGTGAACGATTTTTCTGAGCAACGCTCCACAAATAACTGAATCCTTCATCATTGGACACCCTTGTGGAAGGGGTCATCCCAGTGGCCTGGTCAAGATTTGGCCCTCACCCACCATCAGTAAAGGATATTATTTGGCTATAATATTGTTTGTGGGATTTTGCTGTGTTTCATACATCTCAACAGGGGTCACATTTCAAATGTACTTCATTGGGTGTAAAATACTTTGGGATATCCTGAGGTTTTGAAAGGCATTGCAGAGATATCAGCCAGAGGGAATAATCTTTCCCTGCTGAATAGAAAAACCCTTAATTTAAAAATCCGCATTTCCTTCTCTGCTCCAGTGGAAATCATCTCTGTATTGCCAGTTCCTCTTCATAGTTTCCTATCCCAGGCATAATAATACATTTTCTGCTGGTTTAATGCCCATAATTGCAGATAGTATTCTAACTAAGATTTTGTAAAGATACAATGTTGCTTTGTGTACTTTAAAATCACTATATATAAAATATATAATTGCATTGCTTGTTTTTTTAATTACTTTCCAACTGCATACAATATATTTAAAAAACTATCTTTCCAGTAAGAACTTTTCTCAACTTCCATAACATTGGCCCATGCTTATCTACTTTAAAGTGTATTTGACTCATTTGTCCATTCTGCCAACCTGTTTGGCTTACTCAAGTCTTTTACAATCCTTCTCACTGTTTGCCAGACTTTCCACTTGCGTACCAAAAGCAAATGGATTGTAGTCTGTACACCCATGTACAAATCATCTGTATATACAGCAACAAACAAAAGTGGACTTAGTTCTGATTATGGAATATTGCACTATGAACCCATCTCCAGTCTGAACAACCATTTACCAACACCTAAATATTTCTTATTGGGAAAACTACTTTCCATCAAAGCTAAATGTTTCCTTATAGCATAGGGCTGATTATTTTACTAAAATGCATTGACTATTTTTTTTGGCGATGGATTGATAGATTTCTAGCTTTGGCAGTGGTATTGTACAGCTCAATTCTGGCTGACAATTTGGTTTGCTGCAATTCTTAATAATGCTCATTATCCATTGGCTTTTCGAAATGTGGAGCTTTCAAATATTCATTTCTCAACCTTGGTCACCTGATAACTGTGTTTCTGAAATGACAATTAGATCTAAACCATTTATTTCTATTTGGGCCATGAGTTTATCCACCTCACCAGGAATACTTCAAGCATTCAGATAGAGATTTAAATTGCATTTTTTCCTCTTATTTCCATGAACCTTACAGATACACTATAGTATTAAATTCCTTCCCTCTTATCCCACCCTGCTTGCCTTTAACCAAATCTCTACCCTGTTCTGTTGCCTCAACTTTGCTTTTAATTTCTAAATTTTCCTTCAGCTGAACTCTCCACCCCACTCTTACTTTAAAAGCTATATCCAAAGCCCCAGTAATACAATTCGCCAGGACAATGATCCCAGCCCAGTTGATGTGGAGTCCATCTCTTTGGAGTAACTCTCCCTTTCAATCAAAACCCCTTCCTCCCACAACATTCTTAGAGCCACACTTAACTCACTGATCGACTTGACTCTATGGTAATTGGCCCATGGCTTAGGCAACAATCCAGAAATCATTATCCATGACGAGCTTGGACCATAACTCCTCAAACTTTCCTGGCAGAACATCATTCCTAGTTCCACTCAAGTTGTTGGACCAGAACAACTGGATCCTCCCACTCCAAGTTTATCTTGAACGGCGAGGAAATGTCTTTGACCACGACACCGGATAGACAGCACAACCTTCAGAACTCCTAGCTGCAGAGAACAGTATCCATTCCCCTGCTACACTGCACCCCATCATATTCCTTTTAAGTCCTTAAATAGCATTTGAACCATGGTGCCATGATCAGGTTTCTTATCCACCCCACAGTCCATGTTCTCATCCACACAGGTAGCAAGTATTCTGTACTTGCTGGTCAAAATCAAGGGCTGAGGTTCCATTATTATTACATGCTGGATCACCATAATAACCCAAGTCATAATTACACCCTCCTGCCCCTGACCATTGGTCAACTGTAAATTTTTACTTAACCTAAGGTTCTGCCTCCCAGAACAAAGCACCCAGGTAATGTTTGTCCTCCCTGATGCACCACAACGTCTGCAATTCAACAACTTAAACCAAAGTCACTTAAGCTGCAACAGTTTCCCACAGATGTGGTCGTCCAGGACTGCAATGCAATGCACAAACTCCAACATGTTCAGTCATAACATGCCACATCTGTAAAAATGACAAGTTACAGTATCCTAACTTGGAAACAAAAGAAAAATATTCATCACCTACTGGAAAGAAACGATCAACTAGTGGAAAGAAACAATCAAAAAGCAGCACCACTACAGTGCATTTCCACTTCACACTGTTCGAGTAGTAGTCTGTTCCCAGATCATGTTGTGCTTGCCCCTCACCATCTCTGCAACCACCTTCAGTCCTATAACATTCTGAGATCTGCACTTGAATTCGGGTCTCCTGCACATCTCGATTTTCATCACTCCACTGACAGCTGTGCTTTCAACTCCATAGGCCATAAAGCTAATTTTTCCTCCAAAATGCACCTTAAAACCTTTTTGAGCAGACATTTATTCACAGCTCCTTATGTGGTTTAATGTCAAATTTTGTTTGATAACATGCCTGTGAAATGCATTAGAATGTAGTACCATGTGCTACATTCTAATGCATACCAAAGATGTGCGGGTTAGGTTGATTGGTCATGCTAAAAATTGCCCTTGGTGTCCTGAGATGCTTAGGTTAGAGGGATTAGTGGGTGGATATGGGGAGAGGGCCTGGGTGGGATTGTGGTCGGTGCAGACTCGATGGGCCGAATGGCCTCTTTCTGTACTGTAGGGTTTCTATGTTTCTATGTCTATGTTAAAGGCACTATTTCAAAATGTGTTTCGTTATGTCTAGTCTCTTTCTAATAAGCATCAAGGGATTGCTTAAAGAAAAGATGTCTTATTCTAAAGTATAGCTTTGTTCAAAGGCCCTTGAAGGTCAGAAAGCGCAACTGAAGCAGAGTAGAAACCAGATCTTTAAATGAACTGCTTCTGTAAGATAAGTGCTCTAAATAGGCCTACCCGTGTGTCAAGTAGAGGTTAATTGTTGCCGTCATTGAATTGAAGTCTGCTTAGAGTGGCAACTGAGTATAAAAACTCAGTTTTTTCCCTTTAAAGTGGAGCAAGACTACTCAAGGTCACCAAAAAGCTGGAAATAATTGTTCAGTTGTGGTATTTTTCCACTTTAGAAATGTAATATTTAAGCAAGTTCACAGTAAAATGCAGAATGTTTGTTTAACAAGTTCTGGCAAATATACCAGACATCCCTTTACTGTCCAAATATACTGTCGATTTTCAGTCCCAGACATGATGCTAGCATAAGGTGATTCTATTATCTGTGGGCATGGTGAGGATGCTCAGAATCAGCGGAGTGGATAGACATCAGAAACAAATACCTGACTGCCGATCCCTGGCAACAACTGAAGGAGAAATTGAGGGTTAAAAACAAGAGAGGATGAAAAACCAGATGAGTTGATGACATTCAGACATGGTCCGAGGGAGAATAAAACCAGAGAAACAGGACAAAGCAATGGCCCCACTAAAGGTACGTGAAAATGAATGAGCGACCTCATGTGACCATAAATGCAACCACTTGGCTGCCAAAGATCAATCCCAATAGCTCACACCGTAAACATCTCTGTCGTCAAGCTGTTTTCTACCTCTGATAGTTGAACTCCTCACATTTACATACACCTGAACTTGGGTACGTACCATCTGATCCCTTTGCTGGGGCTAGTAAAGCTTGCCACTCTCAGGCTTGTAGTAATTGGGGGGGTCTAGACGAGATCGAGATAAGCCTGTCCAAAGCTAAACCAGGATGCACGGTGGCAGCAAGGCTCAGTCAGCTGGGCTCCCACAATGGCTCTCAACTTCCTTTCTGAATTCCAGCATTGCCATTGCACCACCCTGGTGTGGCAACTTAGTAAACCTTTGCTCTTGGGAACAAAGAGGTGGCCAAAAGAGGGGATGATTGCAACATATTTTTTAAAAACTACAACCAAGAAACAAATACCTTTAGTCAATGCATATTTTGGATTGAGTGCACAAAATAGTGCCATTGACTCTAGTTCTTACTTTTTCTGGAAGAGATTGACCTTAAAACAAGAAATGCATACATTAACCAATTGCCATCACCCAAAAATGACAGGGTTGAAAACAATATCACAATAATGGCTTTCATTTTGCATAAACCAAAGATTGTCATTTGTTTCACCATTACGTGATGTATCACAACCAAAACGGAAAGTAGCAACTCTTAGATCAGTGGCCATGTCAATTCCTCTTCCATTCAGCCTGTTGTTCCTCTTTTCCTTCTTTCCATTCTTCTTGATTTTATTCGCTACTTCCCCTTCACTTTATTGGTAGTCTAACTGCTCTTTATGCACCCCTTCTATGTTCTCTGCCCCACCCCAACTGAATGCCAGCTTCCACTTTACTCATTGCTTCTGTAGCAGCCCCTGTCGATTTCATCTCCTGCTTCATAGAACTTGTGCCTTTTCATTTCTCACAGCCTCAGCATCAGCCATTCCCACGCACTCAAGTCAGCTTTTGCTGCACTTCCTCTTCAATATCAGCTCCCACAACTCTGCTTGCAGAGTTCGAGTTTCTGCTGTTCTCCCCTCAGCATCAACTCCTGTCAGCTATTCCCACTCATCTCCTTTCGGTGGAAGCTCCGCCTGCTCTTTCCACTTCACCTGGTATCAACATCCACTGTTCTCCCTTCCGATACCAAAATTATATCAATGGACAAAAACAACATATTGAAGATATAAAAAACTCAGGATAACAAAAATGATTCAACAGGAGCAAAAATAATAGTGGGCAACATGACACAAAAAGAACGAGAAAAATTTTCATTATGGCTTTAGTTTTTCCAAGTATTTCATCATTAATTCCACAAGCGATTAGAATATAAAATGCTTGACGGCTCCTGTTTCCCATCCTGCAAGCTATCTGGCCTTGTTACCTGGCAATGCAATAGCTCTAATGCAACTCAACAGGTTGGTTCTCTACTAAGCACAAGACTACAGAAACAGAAAAAGAGAACATTGCTTGCAAGCAGAGGCAATGCTAAATGAGTTAAAAGATTTATATCCAATCTTGGAAGGTTTCGTACAGGTTCATTTATTAGCAGCAAAAATAAAACCTTCCAAAAAAGAGTGAAGAATGTCAGTTCTTTTTTGGTTATGTCCGCAAGCTGATGAAGTGTTATAAATCTTACTCCTATTAGATGAATTTTCTGAGAGGATGATTGGTTACAGAAAAATCCTGTAAAATACCTGACTGTGAAGCACATAGCAAAGTATAACATTGTCCACTTCAAAAATTCCTTGCTTGCAGTCGAATTCTAACAATTTACATTAACAGACTAAGTTAATCGTGGACAAGAGCAAATGTAACAAATGATTTGCTGGTCAAGTTTTAAGATCAACTGTCCTTCAAACCACAGGAAATTACATCATATCTACCATAAAACCAGCCCACAGTAGTTCTTGGAACACAAAATTTCACTCGTTAATGCCATTTATGGTGAACTCTCTTCTCCACATAATAAGGAAGCAATAAAGGGACACTTGATTTTGGCAACATCAGCATTAACATTATGGAATACAAATTTTCAAATTAATTAGCTGAGTGGCAAAAAAGCTTTAAATCGGAGTACATAGATATTTTGATGCATGATGAGCCAATGAGAAATATTTTTAAACAAAATTACATTTTAAAAATAAAGGGAATAAGAGAACAGAAAAACAATTATGTTGTAGCTGTTGTTTGGGAATTAGTGGTTTCCAAATATCCAATTGTACAAATTGAACTAGACCAAAAAAGTGTCTCCCAAACCAATCTGCCCTCTATTTTCTTTGACAATGGCTCTCTCATTACTATCCATGAGGTCACATGCATATGGCTAAACAATTCTGCCCAAGGAGAAAGAGACAACGCTGAAGCTTGATATCCTGAGACTCAACCATTCGGCATTCAAGGTTACACATTTAACTTGTCGAAAATTACTGGCATAAGTTTACACGCGCCTGCCTCGACTTTGGAACACTGCATCAGCACACCAAGCAAAAACCAACCTATATTGCAGTGTTTTAATTAATCAATTGATATTTGGAGCCAAGAGGGCTTTTAAAACCATCATTCTGAACTTCAGGGTACTCTTTACAAGTGACTGGCCTTGGGGGAAAAAAAAAATCACAGCGCATCCAGTCGCAATTTCCAGTTCCAACATAAAAAAACATTTTTTTCATTCAGGCAAACTTTTGAGGTCATACATTTTTGTAAAACAATATTTTTTCAGCTACTAAGCAAAATCTCACTTCATGTACAATAAAGCACATAATTTCACCGGGATAGGAACTGGAGCAGTTCTCCCCCTTTCTACCACATTTATGTTCTCTGGTTGCTAGAAAAACAATTCCTGGAATGGCTATTTTGAAGTAACTCTGCAACAAATTAAAAATAGTTTGAGGAACGAGCAAATAGCTGCTATGATTAATAAAAAAAACTAATCACAGCAGAGATATCAAATTTATAGGAACATGAGAAAATTCAATTTTTATCTATTCAAAAATTGAAATATAAATATTCAATTCTCCAAGACTGTGCCAACTTAGCCATCAGTTCCTCATACAATCACTTCATTTTACTTTTTAATTAAAACAGGTCTCGTTCTGTGACTGTACTGCTTTGTGTTTCTCTCCCTTTCCCTTTCTGTATGCGTGTCCCTGGGTATAGTATCTCCTGGAAACCCCGCAAGCCGGATTCCCACTGCCCTACCTTCTGGAAGACATCAACAACATCCAGAAGAAAACAAATCTTCTCATGGAAGAAAATTTATTCATGCAACAACAAATAGGACTTGCTAATAAACAAACAACTAATATTCATACACCATTCCAGGATCTATGGAGAGAAAAAAAAATGGTGTCAATGTTTTAGCTCATTGAGCAGAAATGTCAACTCTTTCTCACTCCAAAGATGATTTATCTCAGGTGTCCAGCTTTTGTCTTGACACATGACAGCAAACAGTATACCTAGCTCTCAATAGGGAGATACCCAATTACTTTCTGGACCCGACCTCAATGAGCACATCTACAAAATACAAGTCACAAGGTGATTTTCACCAGTGTCAAAGTGGACAGCAGTGATTCCCGCACTCCTACATGCTTCAGAGACTTGGACAACCTACAGCTTGCACTTCTGTGTTGCCTTCACAAAATCCTTCAAATCCAGTGGCAAGAAAGGTGTCCACTTGCAAGCTTAATTGCTCAGTATCAAGGCACTAATCATTAAAAACCAGGCCAGCCAGCCAGGACATATCACTCATACGGATGACACCGGACTCCCAAAGCAACTGCTCTACTCAGAACTTGGTTGTGGTAGGAGACTCCCATGGTGACAACAGCAATGCTTTAGGGATATCTTTGCAGTATCACTGAAGCAATCAAACATCTTTGCCGATTAATGGGAGATCTGGCTTGTGACCGACCAATAGGGAGAATGCTTATTTGAGAAGCATCTAGACAAAAAGACTGAGGTGCATAGCTATCCAAGCAACTTATCTACCCAACCTTTCAAGTGCAACCTGTCCCACACATGGCAGAGTCCGTAGGTCACACATTCGACCCAAAAGCTATTTCAGAACCAAACCAAACCAGATCGAAAGCAGGTCATCCTCAATCCTAAGGGACTGCCTAAGAAAAAAGTTGATTAATTCAGCTAAACTACACAAATCAAATATTGAACTGCAATCTCCATAATCCATATGGAAGTCATCAAAATTTGTTTAAAAGGTACTAAGCAAAAATTAGCTACATTAACTGCTCAAATATAAGAACTGAATTTCAATCTGTTTCAATTTCGTAGATTTTAAGTGAGGCTTGGATATATTTTGAGAAACACTTACCACTGGAATGACGTGTGTGACACCATCCCCGCTATCTATAACCGATCCAGTCAATGTTCGTTCTCCAACTTGTCGAGATGTCCATGAGGCAGCTAAGGCAAGCACAGCCTGAAGATAAACCAAAAATATTAAAGGATTGTGTTTCAATCCTAAATAAAAAGGATATTTAAAACAAATTGTATTATCATCAACATGGTTAAAAATGCACACAAGCTGTAAAGACTAAGTATCGGCTAACTTCTTCCAAATAATATGGCTTTAATTTTCATTGTTTATGAAGCAAAATGAATATAGTACTTTTAAAATATCTGAGAAACCCATGGAATCTTCTGGAGGTTATCTAGATACTATGGTAGAGAAAAGCATCATTGTATTTCAATTATTCTGGCAGCAAAGGTCAAGGAAGCTAATGCATTCTGACCAAGATGGAATGATAGATTCGACAAGTCCCTGATCTGAGTGAGAATTCACGGTGGTATGGAAGACATACACAAGAAGTGAAATTTAGAGCATGGGGTTCAGACCTTATAACAAATGGAGTTAAATATCTGTTTTATGAAGAAATAAACAGAGTTGGTGAATGAATGGTTATTATTTATAGATAATGCCTGGAAGGGGATTGGGTTTGTTTAAGAGAAGAAAAGGAAAATAAGTTGAGGGATATTAAACTGAAAAATGCTATTGGGAAGAGTGCATCAGATTAGAAGCAAAACAGAGGAACTGTTGCCTTGCACTGAAAGAGGAAACTGTCAATACTAAGCTGGATAAACTGCCCTTTCTTTGGTTTCACACAGCAACAGGGAAATGACATTCATTAGTATGGCTATCCTACATGAAAGGCACTGGAGTTTAAGCTAAGCTTTGGGTGGTTGCAATAAATGAAAAGGGCAGCTGCCTATCTCAATGACAAAGCAACTCTTGCAATATAGATACCAAATAAAATTTAAGAAAATAAATCAAGACTGAAATCTTCAGCTCAGTTAAGTAAAGCCTGAAGTAAAGCTGCATATTGCCCTCATCAACACCGTTCCAATGGCTGAAGAGCCTATTAATCAGAACTTAGTGAACTATACCAAAAGATACCAGCACTTTTTCACTATCTACAAGAGTGTGATTATGGAAAGAAATATGATAAAGGAACCAAAGCCATTGTGAAGGACGTTACTGGCATGGAACAGCATTTCAATAATTTCTCAGCAATTTTTAAAAAGTGGTTGTGGCCCAATGTTCAAGCATTATTGCTACTGAACTTGAGTCTGTGCATTTGTCTCAGACAAATAAACCTGTTGGACTTTAACCTGGTGTTGTGAGACTCCTTACTGTGCATTTGTCTCAGAGGCAGAGATAGGCAACAATGCACTAAACATCCGAACTAGGTACAAGTATTATTCATCTGTTGCTGGGCACATTAGAATGAAAAATGACATTGGGTAATGCAAAGTTTGAGCCAAAGATGAAGAAAATCCCAAGGCAGAGAGGTTGGCTAGCTTATCAATTGAGCTGTTATGCTTCATTGAACAGCAAAACAAAGTTACAACCACAGACATCATGCTCCTTAAGTAGCATCAAAGTAGACATCATCACTACCAATAAAAACACTCATTGTTCTAATCATTAATTTATGGCACTACATGTTTTCAGATAGTTAAATACTTGCACTGAATAACTGATTAAGGTTAAACAAAAAGGCACTAGAATCAAACGAGTAAATAATGCTACTAATGTTACTTTAGTATATAGGAATTTCCCAAAATAGCACAGTTTGGCAAACATCTAGCAAATTTATTGATGAAATGTTATAGAAAAGCAAAGTTTCAGCTTACCTGTACGGCAATGTAAAGACCGGGCACGTTGAAGGATTCAAACATGATCTCAGCAGTATATTCTCTATTTTCCGGAGTATTTAATGGTGGTTCAGTCTGTTGAAGAAATCATTCAAGTCATTTGGCAAATTGTAGCTCATGTATTGTATTTATTTAAATGAGCTCAGAAATTAAAATGTTCAACTGAGCCAAGAGGCAATAATTAAAATTAATAGTTTAAACAAAGTACTAACTCGATTGTAAAAGGGGAAGTATAGAGCATTTGTTTTAGATTTGACCAAATAATTATAAAACTAATGCCAATTTGATAATTTATCATATAATTAAAATCATTGCTCAATTAATCCATCAGATCTAGGGGATAGTAAAACTAAAGCCGGCAGATTTTAATTAACTGAAAAATTCAAGAGATTTTAGATAAGATTTAAGCAAAAACTTTTCAGTTAACCTCTATAAAATGAAGTGCTGTCAGCACAGGAAAAACAGGTGATTGTGATAGCTGGAAAGTCTTTAATTATGTTGTCAGTTTAGTAGTCTCATAAACAGAGGTGTGACATGGCAGCTCAGACCCATGGAGTGGACACTATTACACGTGGGAACCCCACAACACTTCATACCCTTGGCAACTACATGTGCAGGATTGGCAGCTGCAGCTGCTTGAGATATGACAGATGGTGGAATTTGAATTCAATAAAAATTCTGGAATTAAGAATCACCCGATGACCATTATAATACTGGGTGCATTCTATAGGTCACCAACTATGGGAAAAGATATAGAGGAGCAAGTATGCAGAGAAATTACAGAGGTGCAAAATTATAGAGCAGCTAAACCGAAGAAAAATGATTTATTGGGGAAGGGACAACTTCAATAAGAATGGATCAGACCCAGCTAAAATGAAATCAAAGATAGGCAGGCAAAACTGTAGCTGAACAATGGGTGCCGTTAAAGAGGAGATAGTTGTTCAGTTCTTCTAAATGTCAAGAGGACATAGACACGAGGATATTGGAATGGACAGAAAAGTAGATGAAATTTATTGCAGTCATGCATGAAGTTTTGGTAGGAAGAATGAAGTGAGACAACATAAAGAATGCAATTCTAAAGGAGATGCAGGATAACAAATTGTGGTCCAGTGCACAAATCACAAAGTCGTGAGGGAAAAAACTTAAAGCATCTGGAATCCTGGGCTTTACAAATAAGGGTGAAGAACACTAAAACAAAGATGATGCGATAAACTTGTACAAAGCACTGGTTCAGCTTTAACTGGAGTTGTGGCCCCAATTTTGGGCAGCATACTTCAGAAAAGATGTGAAAACATTAAAGAGGGTGCAGAAGAGACTCCCAAGATAGATTTCTGGGATGAGATGCTTCAGTTAAGTGGATGCTGTTCTTAGAAGAAATTTGATTGTGTTCAAAATTTGGAGGACACCAATTTAAAGGTGATTGGTAAAAGCAGCAAAGGCAACTGAAGGTAAAACCTTTTTATGCAGCGAGTAACTGGGATCTAAAATGTACTGAGCTAGATTCACTCAAGGCCTTCAAAAGCAAACTATATTTATATACAAAGAAAAGAAATGGCAGGGCTGTGGAGAAAGGCGAGGCAATGGGATTAGGTATGTTGCTCCTGCAGGGAGCTGATATGCTGAATGACCACCTGTGCTGCACCCATTCTTTGATTCATGATTCAATGAAACTGCATGCACACAATTTAAAGCACATTACAGCAATTTACTTCAGTGCTTGGACTATAAAAGACTGTTTTCCGAGATATCTGTTTTTTGTGATATTTCAATGACAACTCGGTAAATTATTAGGTTAGAAGACGATCAAGATTATCAAATTTGCCTCGTCGCTCTTCAGAAATATCTACGGAGAGCCTACAGGATTTTAACCTCCAGGATAAACACAATTCAAGATTACTACAGTCTATTACAAACCAGCTAATTGTTTAATCCAGGAATCATACTTGCAGACCTTCAGGCTTACCTCAGTGCTAATATGCAGTTCAAAAAGCCATCTAATTTTCTCTATTACACTAGTGTCATTTTCTTCATGACCTTCTCCATGAATAAAAGTTCTAATAAATAAACGTGAAATTATTTCCTATTGCTTTAAATCTGCTTGGCTGAGAACAGGCCTTCATGGCCTTCACCCATTACTAACTGCACCATGCAACGATGGTCCTTCAACTGAATGATTAAACAAGATACTGGCACACTAATATATAGTACCAATTAAGTTTTATATTTGAAGTTACTATTTGCATACAAGGGACACAGTTTTACTTACCAAAAGGAAGTAATGATCCTCTGGCTCTGCTCGAAGGTATTTAAAAATGACTTGTTCCATAAATCTCTCCATGAGATCCCAGTCTTCAACTATACCATGACGAATAGGCCACTGTTGCAGAGAATACAATTGCACATCAATTTTCTGTTTTCTAAATAATGAATGCCTCAACTAGGCACTATAGTAAAGCTCAAATATTATACGTCGATAAAAAGGTGAGGTATCCAAGGGCAACATTTCAAATTTAACTGGAGAAATAATCGAGCGCATGTGATCTGTTTCTTTTTGAAGCAGTCAGATAAGCAAACCGTTGCACTAAGATATGACCCTTTAATGTATTCAAATAAACTGGTTTAAGCAAGCCTAAATGTATTCCACATCTTCTCCGTAAGTAGCCTCTCATTGTATTACTGATGATTATGTAAATGGTTGCACCAAATTTAGATTTGAAATGTAATTTTTCTCAACCTAGATATATTCTAGCACTGCTGCCATTTCAGTCACAAAAAAAGATAAAATTGACCATGATCTTCTGTAGAATTTCCACAAATCGGCATAACTTTATTATGGGTGACTGCCCGTGTGGAGTTTGGACGTTGTCCTAGTGTCTGTGTGGGTTTCCTCCAGGTGCTCCGGTTTCCTCCTCTACTCCAAAGATGCGTGGGTTAGGTTGAATGGCCATGATAAATTGCCTCTTCATGTCAGGGGGACTAGCAGTGTGGATACATGGGGTTACGGGGATGGGGCCTGGGTGGGAGTGTTGTCAGTGTAGGCTCAATGGGTTGAATGGTTTGCTTGGACAGTACGATGGTATGATTAATATTGAATTGATGAGACATGACTAATCTCAGTGAGATGTGCAGAATACTTCATTTGCAAGTACAACAATACCATCTAAACTCTCAAGATGTTACCATTCTAATATACCAGTTATTCTCCCACCAAAATAGCGTTTGTAAAGGACACTATACAAAGATTCAGGTTCCCTGCTACAGGAAAATAATATAGCAAAACTAGGTTATTTATAATGTTATTAATACTAAAGAATGAACAACTGTGTTATTCCACAACTGATTACTGGTAAATTATTACCTGATTTTACAACAAAAGGGAAGATTGCAATGTTGGTTCCATATTTCTTTTTCATACAAGGAATTGGGCAACATGGCCGATTAGGCAATGCTTTCAGCTCTAGAACCCACATTCAAATTCAAACTATTGAGTTAGTCTTGTCTGTAAGTGGCCTAGGAAAAAGTATTTAGGTGCACTTGATTTAGGTGACTGCATATGGCACCACAGCACAATTTCAGCAATGTTGCTCAAGACTGACTGAAAAGTGGTTGACTTGGGTAATGAAAAGCAAAATTCCCATAGAGATATAGTAAAGGATGCTAATTTGAGATTGGGTCTAGGCAGTGTTTTGAGTTAGAGTAGAGGGAGTTTTATCTTGCATCAAACTGTGCCATAGAAATTGATAACTCGCCAAACACCATAAACTGAAGACAAGTGACCAAGAGAATAAAAGATTAAATTGTTAGGCTACAAAATGCCCTACCAGAAAATAGAAAGGGAACCCAAACTAGCTTTTAATGGGAAAGGATATAAAGTTTTGAAGTGCGTGCTATATTCATGCAAGTCTGTATGTAGATACATTTCTGCACACATTGCAAGCAATATATCTTGTTTCCTATCAGTTTACTGTAGTTAGTTGAATTGCAATCTCAATACTTATTTTCTCTTAATTGGAATACCATACTTGTGACATACATGTGGGCATGTATAGCTATTAAACTTGCCTTTGTTGAATAAGTAGGTTTATCTATTGCTTCATCACCTATGAAGAAATCCAAATCATCAACCCCTTTCATCACCCTCCTTTGTGCTTGGTCACCAACTTTTGCAGACTCCTTGATGGCAATGCCTTAGGGTATAGTGGAGAAAAACAATTCAATAAATTGTAATTAGTTATGCAAAGGAAAATATACAAAACAATCACAATCATTGTCACTTCCAAAATTCAATGTTTCAATGATGCACACAATTTTAAATTTACATTCTGTATAAAGATGCCCCAGATGTATATATAAACCTTGTACTTAAGAAGCCGGAAATCAACAGCACTAATTAGAAATCTCCTTGAAAATCTATTCAAATGCAGCTTTGAGCCCGCTTGGAGTGCAGTTTTCAAACTCGCGTACTTGGCATTAATATTCCATTTGGGTCTTTAGAAAGAAAAATGCAACGCTACTTTAAAATAAATCATAGGAAAATAAAACTAGTCTAAATCACATTCAGGATTGTAGTGTAGTATTACAAGTATTATACTCGTATTAACGTGCTCTGACATGGAGGAAAAATGAAAACTTCAGCTTTTGAAAACTATTGCACGTGATGTTAGCAGTCACTGGCATGAACAAAAATTAAATTTGCAAATGCTGGAAAAAAGATTTTTAAACATTAATAACCTGCCTTTTCTCTTTACAGAAGTGGAGTGACCTGTTCGTCAAACCAAATGTTAACTTTTAATATTAAAATCATTACTCACACAAAGTACTATAATTATGGTTTGAAACTGTGTTCACCTTTGCTTTTCAATATGGTGAAGGGGAGCAGAAAAACAAAAATTGGTCAGAGTAGTTATAACTTTTAGACAATTTACAATAAATATCTTCTCCCACTGAAGTTCAAGTTTTTTTTATACGGTAACTGAATAACTCGGCGACTTGTCTGACCATTTTTCCTCTCCATTCATATATATTTAGGCACTAATACATGAAGTCCATCGGGCCAGTGATCATACACAAATATCGTACATCTGATGTCAACCATTAACTAGTCACAATTATGAATCACATGCTCAAATGAAACAGCACATAAATTCAACTTGTGAATAACTAAAATGGATTATAATTTCACACTTAAATGATCTACGTATAGAGAGAAACCATTTCTATAATAAGTCACAAAGTACTGCCACAGGGACAGAATACATCTTGAAAAGGATGCTTCGTTACAACATTGTACCATTATGGATGTTTAAGTTGGAATAAATTCCCTATGAGGATTTTGCTCCTGATTAGCTGGAAACCCTCAGTACTTGTACATGTAAACTGAAGATGATGGATTCGATTACCTTAAAAGAGAACTCTGCTCCAGAGTCCATCATATCATGCAAGTCTAATACAAAACCATTGGTCCATTAGAACGTGTTTAAACCTCTTGTCCTGAAGATGTGCATGGCTCCACAGGCTAACATTTATTGCTCAACTTCACATAAATAGGTGCAAGGGAAAAATAATAGACGATGAGTGGGTCCATGGATCTCAGGAAAGTAACCAATCCCTTTAGGAGGCAGTGAAGCAAGGAAGAAAAATTAACATTGAAGGGGTTAATCATAAATTGGAAATTCGAGACTGAAAATAAGTTGAGAGAATGCAAGGGCTTTTGGATCCATGCCACTCTTATGTAATCAATATTAACACCTTGAGTGTCTATTAATCCTAAGTGAATGGGCAACACTGGCAAATGGATTTTAAAGACAACAAATCTAAGGTCATTCACTTTGGGCCTAAAATGGAGCTAACAGGATACTTTCTAAATGGGCAAGGATTAAAAAAACAATGGAGACAAAGAGACTTGGGGTCCAGGTGTATAGATCATCAAAATGTCATGAACAGGCACAAAAAAGTCAAAAAGTTAAAGGATTGCCTGCTTTCATGTTATGCTTTAGCTATACAAAATTCTGGTTAGGCCATACCTGGAATACAGAGCAGTTTTGGGTATCACACCTTACTGGTAGCATACGTTTACCAGAATGGTATCTGGACTCCAAGGGTTAAGTTACAAGAAGAGATTTCACAAACTGGGATTTAAGAAATTATCTGATTGAAAGGGAAACAAATAGGGGAGATAGATAGAAACTAGATGGGGAGTCAATGACAGGCGGCGCACTTCCGTAAAAATTAGAATCAGATCTTGCAAGGATGTAGTTAGGAAATATTAACACACAAAGGGTGGCAGAAACTTGAACTCTTCTGCAAACTTTAACTAAAGACCATAAGACATAGGAGCAGAATTCGGCCACTCGGCCCTTTGAGTCTGCTCTGCCATTCAATCATGGCTGATTTTTTTTCCTCATCCCCATTTTTCTGTCTTTTCCCCATAACCCCTGATCCCCTTATTAATCAAGAACCTATCTCTGTCTCAAAGACACTCAATGACCTGACCTCCACAGCCTTCTGCGACAAAGAGTTCCACAGATTCACTATTCTCTGGCTGAAGAAATGCCTCCTCATCTGTTTTAAAGGATCATCCCTTGAGCCTGAGGTTGTCCCCTCTGGTTCTAGTTTTTCCTACCAGTGGAAACATCCTCTCCACGTCCACTCTATCCAGACCTCGCAGTATCCTGTTAGTTTCAATAAGATCCCCCCCCCTCATCCTTCTAAACTCCAATGAGTATAGACCCAGAGTCCGCAACCATTCCTCATACAAGCTCCTCATTCCAGGGATCATTCTTGTGAGCTTCCTCTGGACCCTTTCCAAGGCCAGCACATCCCTCCTTAGATAGGGGTCCAAAATTGCTCACAATACTCCAAATGGGGTCTGGCCAGAGCCTTATACAGCCTCAGAAGTATATCCCTGCTCTTGTATTCTAGCCCTCTCGACATGAATGGTAACATTGCATTTGCCTCCTTAACTGCTGACTGAGCCTGCACATTAACCTTAAGAGAATCTTGAACAATGACTCCCAAGTCCCTTTGTATTTCTGATTTCCTAGGCTATTTTCTAAAATGAGAAAATGCTTATGCCTCCATTCCTCCAAAGTGCATAATCTCACACTTTTCCACATTGTATTCCATCTGCCACTTCTTTGCCCACTCTCCTAACCTGTCCAAGTCCTTCTGCAGCCCCCTTGCTTCTTCAATACTGCCTGTCCCTCTACATATCTTTGTATCATCTGCAAACTTAGCAACTGTGCTTTCAGTTCCTTCCTCCAAATTGTTAATATATATTGTGAAAAGTTGTGGTCCCAGCACTGACCCGAGGCACACCACCACTAGTCACCGACTGCCATCCTGAGAGAGACCGCTTTATCCCCACTCTCTGCCTTCTACCAGTCAACCAATTCTCTATCCATGCCAAGTTTAACACCATGGGCACTTAACTTATTTAACAGTTTCCTATGCGGCACCTTGTCAAAGGCCTTCTGGAAATCTAAATAAATCACGTCCATTGGCTCTTCTTTATCTAATTTCCTTGTTACCATCTCAAAGAACTCCAACAGATTTGTCAGACATGACCTCCCCTCGACAAAGCCTCCTCATCGCTGATGGTAGATCAGCTGTAAATTTAAAACAGAGGTTCATGGATTTTTGTTAACCAAAGGTAGACATATGGGAAAAAAGGTATATAGTTACGGAGTTACTGATCCCCAAGACCTAAACCTATTTTCCTATTCAGATAGGTGGACTCTGCAGCAGAGAAACGCTAACAAGTGTGCAATATTCTACATGCGGTTTAAGCCATTGTGATTAGTTTTGGCTGTGCACCAAATCTGTTGACTGATGGTGGTCTGTTAGGGTTGCATTGCAAAAATATAATTCTAGCCCCAAAGGAGCAAAGCTGTGCCCAAAGACCGCCTGTGAGCAGAAAAAAATAGTGACTGCTTACATTTGCCACTGAGTGCACTACTGCTTTAAGGGGAGCCTTTGAAAGCCATCGAGACTGTTCTCCACTCTTCTATCAGCAACAGGGCTGTAATATAAAGAGGGCATCAGAACCACCTCCCAGTAAATCCCTTCAGTTATTTGCGATCAAGCATTGAAAAATAGATGCTCAGAAAAACACAATACCAATGGAAAATTATCAAAGATTACAAATTAGGAGTGAATCATTCCTTCATTTTAATGCTGAATTATTTTTAAATAGACCAACAAATATAGATAATTTAAGGTTTAAATATATATGATACATTGGTCCTCTTTTGCGGTGGACATTTAAAAGTTAAGAAACCAGGTTTGATTTGAACTCTGACACACCTACAAAGTAACATAGCAACCTAGCCCCACCCATCTAAAGAATTCAAAGAATTATTTTAACTAAATGCACATATTGCAACAAGTGCAAAATTGGTCTTCCCTCCTACTTTTCAATTTTGGTGGGCAGCAAATTAAGTTCATCAGCCTGTGGATTATTTGACATCAGCCAAGGAGAAAGGACATATTTAATTAAGTCAGGGAGCACTGGGACTCTACCCCTCAGATGGATGGATTTAAACCTCTGAACAATGAACATAATCCAAAAGTGTAACTGGCAACCACTCTGGATTTAGCAAAGATTCATCTCATTGCATTTATGATAGTCATATTAATTAGATTACATTGTTCTTTTTCTGAAGAGTACACAAACATCCACTGAAGTCTGCCTTCATCTAATTGCAACATTTTAATTACTTTTATCTTCAAAAATAGAGAGTGGCAGCAAGTTAGAAAAACCAAGGTTTAAAATTGAGAACACAAGAGGTTAGAAAAGACAGGCTCCATCATTGTAGGTAGAAAAAAAGTACAAAATGGACAGGAAAACAATGGGAAAGAAGGTAATGTTAGGATAAATAATTTTTAAAATGTAACAGTAGTTTTGGGATATCACAGAAATACTATTAGAATAGTTTTATTAAAATAACTATTGTCACTGTCATGACATGTATTGAACAGTTTAACAGGACAATTCCCCCTGAAGCAGCCGACAGTCTAAGAGTCAACTTTCATTATATACAGTGGTTATAATGAAAGCAGCTTCATTCCTATTCACATTACAGGCCTAAATCGCGTGCAAATTTTGAGGGGTATTTGTTTCAAGGTCATTTGAGCTCAGTGCTCTAACAGAAAAGTATTCAGTAAAGTCTAAAAATGTTCCAAAAAAACTAAGCAGTAGCTATTTCCTGTGAAAAATACAGAGTATAATTCATAGAATCCCTACAGCATAGGAGACCATTCATCCCATCGCGTTTGCACCAACCACAATCCCATCCAGGCCCTATTGCCGCAACCTCACTTATTATTTTCCCTGCTCATCCCCCGACACTAGGGTCAATTTAGCATGGCTAATCAACCTAACCCGCACATCTTTGGACTGAAGAGGGAACCTGAGCACCCAGAGGAAACCCACACAGACATGGGAGAATGTACAAACTCCACACAGACAGTGACCAGAGGCTGGAATTGAACCTGGGTCCCTGGCTAACCATTGTGTAAAAAATACCAGATATTTGGGACTGAAAAAATTAAGTTTACTGGTTAGTTTTGTATTAGGTAAACCTTAATTATTACAATTTTCTGTCATGATAGACACCGAGCCGAGTGAAGATTTTGCAAGAAGCTTGCTAAAGCTACGTTATAGATGACAAATAATTCCAACTTACCTTTACTTACAGTCTGCACTACTCAGCAAGAAAATGCAGAAATGTCATATTCCTATCATGTTATATCATGATTGTACCAAATACCTGAACACAATTGAAGTCAATGGTATAGTACCAAGAGTGTTGCACAGGAGATATCATCCTCCAGATGAATTGTTAAATAAAGGCTGTGTCTGCTTGTTATGGGAGGTGCATAAAGTTCTCCTTGCAAATACTCCTCCCTCAATGAGCAAGTCAATGAAAACAGACTTCGCTCGTTATTCATTTTGTTACATTTTTGTGGAGTCTTGCTGCAAGCCAAAACTTACACAATAGTGGCTGCACAACAAAAGTAATACATTGGATGCAAAATATCCTGTTATTTTGCTATATTAATCCAAGTTTTTTCATTCTTAAATTATTGTTCAAGCAATTTGAGCATAGTCATCAATGCATGCAATTTCCAGGTTGTATCACCAATCTCAGTTAACAGTAAGTAGTCTCACAACACTAGGAGCTTTCGGAGCACAGATCCTTCATCAGGTGAGACTCACCTGACGAAGGGGCAACGCTCCGAAAGCTCGTGCGTCCAAATAAATCTGTTGGACTTTAACCTGGTGTTGTGAGACTACTTACTGTGTCTACCCCAGTCCAACACCTGCAACTCCACATCAATCTCAGTTAAGACAGAAATTATACAACAATTAGCCTCAGTATCCTTCAGCTGGAGATACAGAGAAACAAACTAGTACTGAAAACAGAACTGGGCTTGGCTGGAGTTTCCCTGCCTCCTCAACCCCTATAAATAAATAACTTGTTGCTACTGCTGTGCAGGCTTTAGAAATAACAGCCATTCAACCAATAAACCAGAGGGTGCAGAGTGCTCCACAAACAATCAGTGAGCAATGTATTTTTGAAAGTTGAAAATTTTTACATTTTAAAACTAGGGAGAGAAATTAGGATGTAGGATTTAAAATTGTCCCCTTTCAGACATCCAGTTCCTCAGAGGCAAATTTAAGCTTATCAGTTCTCATTAGAGACGCAGAAAGGAAATGTTGTTAAAATTAAAGTAACTTTATATTTAATAACTTAGCGACACGTGAAATTAGTTTTTTTCACTCTAGTATCAATGTGATGCTAGTAGTGAATGTTCTGTGGTGACAACGAAACTGGGGGTTGCAACATTATAGAAGATCCACTTACATTGGTCAAGTGCATCATGCCTGCAATTTATGGGTACAAATTGCCTAAAGTACATTAGCACAATTTCTCCAGATTGACCACTAGAAACCTTAACCTGAAACAGTAACACTAAACATTCTACATCTGTCTGGCAGGATATTCATGTAGAATGAATTCCCTTGTGTGCAATGGTAGCTGATGATAAATTTTAATAATTAGCACTCCAAATAAATGAACATGCAATAATCCTAGTTCTAACGTGTAGAAGGTGCATTGAAACAGTTGTGAAACTCAATACTTTGGGACAGAATTTCCAAAGACTAAGTATGAATCGACTTTACCTCAGTTCTTTGTACTTCATTGAACTGTATTGGTTTCTAGAAATATTCTCTAGCCGAGGCAATAACAGTCTGTAGCACAGTTTTAGCTCACAGACCCATTGTTTTCCAGATGAACGAGTTGAGATTATCAAGAACATTATTTTTGTTTAAATTCAGTTTAGATTCTGAATTTAAAGTTCACATGAAGCTTGTAAATACAGTCAGACAATGGTAGTTCTTGTAGCGGTTTCCATTGTCCAAGAAATCAACAAATTTGCTCCTCTGAAGTAGCTGCACTGGAAAGGAAATATGGGTGTGATATGTGTCGCATGAGTCAGTACATCTTGTGGCCTACTCAGAAATACTTGTAAGCCTACATCATGACTTCTCAGAAATAGTTTGCTGGCATGATCATGTACAGCCCAAAGTTAAAATTGCTATGAAAAAGACTGAACTTACAGTAGGACTTTTGAATTGTAAATGGCTATATAACTCAGATTTCTGGCCAAATGCTGTTACGGGTAATGCATTGGCATGGAGAGAGGATTGGTTAACTAACAGAAAGCAAAGAGTGGGGGTAAATGGGTGTTTTTCTGGTTGGCGATCAGTGACTAGTGGTGTGCCTCAGGGATCAGTGTTGGGACCGCAATTGTTTACTATTTACATAGATGATTTGGAGTTGGGGACCAAGTGTAGTGTGTTAAAATTCGCAGATGACACCAAGATGGGTGGAAGGGCAAAGTGTGCAGAGGACGCTGAAAGTCTGTAAAGGGATATAGATAATCTAAGTGAGTGAGCGAGAGTCTGGCAGTTGGAGTGCAATGTTGGTAAATGTGAGGTCATCCATTTTGGTAGGAATAACAGCAAAATGAACTATTATTTAAATGGTAAAAAATTGCAGCATGCTGCTGTGCAGAGGGACCTGGGTGTCCTTGTGCAGGAATCTCAAGGAGTTGGTTTGCAGGTGCAGCAGGTAATTAAGGCAGCAAATGGAATTTTGTCCTTCATTGCTAGAGGGATGGAGTTTAAAAACAGCGAGATTATGTTGCAGCTGTATAAGGTGCTGGTGAGGCCACACCTAGAGTACTGTGTACAGTTTTGGTCTCCTTACTTGAGAAAGGATATACTGGCACTGGAGTGGGTGCAGAGGAGATTCACTAGGTTGATTCCGGAGTTGAGGGGGTTGGCTTATGAGGAGAGACTGAGTAGACTGGGGCTATACTCTCTGGAATTCAAAAGAATGAGGGGAGATTTTATAGAAACATAAGATTATGAAGGGAATAGATAAGATAGAAGCAGGGAAGTTGTTTCCACTGGCAGGTCAAACTAGAACTAGGGGGCATAGCCTCAAAATAAGGGGAAGCAGATTTAGGACTGAGTTGAGGAGGAACTTCTTCACACAAAGGGTTGTGAATCTGTGGAATTCCCTGCCCAGTGAAGCAGTTGAGGCTACCTCATTGAATGTTTTTAAGGCAAGGATAGATAAATTTTTGAACAGTAAAGGAATTAAGGGTTATGGTGAGCGGGCGGGTAAGTGGAGCTGAGTCCACAAAAAGATCAGCCATGATCTTATTGAATGGCAGAGCAGGCTCGAGGGACCAGATGGCCTACTCCTGCTCCTAGTTCTTATGTTCTTATGTACTTTTCCTCCACCAATTCTAATACAACTGATTTCATAGTTCCACCCTCTTCTTAAAAGTACCATTGCTTTTTAATGATTAAACCTGGTTTTCACGTGCGTCTTGAGTTGGGTAGCCCAAAAACAACCGTTACCCTCTTAGTGTATCCTTAATCATAGAATACAGTACAGGTGAAGGCTAATAAAATCCCGAGTAGTCCAATCCCAAGAGATCTGCCCACTAGTTTGTGCAAAGCAAAGATTTGCGATAGCCAAGGTCCCATTCTCGCATGAACGCATCTTCATGTAACCCAAAATGTGCCTACAAACGTGATTGATGTCAAAATCAACAGACTCAAATGTCAAATGAAAAAAACACTATAAAGCCGCAAATGTGAGAAAAAGTGTGCATTTAATAAACACCTTACAATAGTCCAACCTTGTCAAAGACTTTGCATTGAAAAACTTCAGGAATTAAGTCTGAAAAAAACTCTCTAATCTTTCACTACAGAGCATGTTTTCTTCAGACACCTGTGACAAAGTCCACCAGTCATCAACACAGTCAAACATGTGTTTGGTGTTTTCGTGCTGCAATGCAAAATCCCAGAGCATCTCTATGGCCTCCCCAGCATCAGCTAGGGAAACAAGCAGTCAAGTGGAAGGGCATTCATCAGATTCTCCAGAGTCATCGATCTCCTTGGGTTTCATGATTTCACACTTAACATTTCAAGTCAAATATGGCTTTACTTCAGTTAAGAGTCAAATTCAACTTGAAATATTAATTGTTTTTCTCTCCACAAACGTTGCCTGAACTGCTAAGTATTTTCAACACTATTAATTATAAAAAACTGTTTTGATTAAGTAGATAGGGATAAACTGTACAGACAAGAGGATTGATAACCAGACGACATAGATTGAACATAATTGACAAAATAATCAGCAAGGCAGCAGTAGTTTTGTCATAGTCTGGAAGACACTACCTCAAAAGAAGTGAAGGCAGATACAATAGTAATTTTTTTTTAAAAGAGGCCGTGTACTCAAAGGAAAAATTTGCACATCTCTGGAAAAAAAAGACATGGATGTGAAGAGCCATCACTGATATAATAGGCCTCCTTCCATGTGGTAAAACCCTTGATAAAGCTAGACAATGGGATCACATCTTTGATATCCATTTCTCTCTACAACGCTCATTTACATTTTCATACACACAAGTCAGTTTATTTTAAAACGTGGCAGTACTTAGAAAGATTATAACCTGTTATCATGCCAGGCTGAATGCATATAAAACATTCCTAAGGAACATCCCATTTAATGCTAATGGACAGGTAAATCAGCTTTCTAAACTCAAAGCACAAGCTCATGCTGATAATTTAACTCTACAGTGCATTGAAAGAGTTATGTGATTGGAAGCCAACTTGTCTCTGAGCTGCCATTTAAAATCTTCAGCAAAATGAGCGGAATCCATCTCTTTTTTAAATAAAGGATTGGTGCAAGCTTAACAAGTCAAACAATTTCATTGTCAGTGTTTTTTGTTCTTTTCTGCCAAAAAACTCCTGACATTTCATTAATAATACAGCAATCTTCAGAAATACACTCCCCAATTAATTGAAACTTATTTTAACATTTTTTAATGTCATAATTGAGATAGCCTATGGCAGGACTAAATTATTTCAATGTTAGAAACTATATAAGGACAAAGTCAGAAGTGTGATGGAATAATCTCTACTTTCTTGTAAGTGTGCAGCTCCAACATTGAAGGAACTCAATGATACAGGACAAAGCAGTCCACTTAATTGGCGCCCCATTCACCATTAGTGGATCAAGGTTACAGTAAATATCACCTAATAATTCACTGCAGCAACTTTCTAAGGTTTCTTGAATAACATTGCCATAATCCATGACCTCTACTACCAAGGAGGACAAAGGCAGCAGGAGCGTGGGGATGCCACCACCTCAGAGTCACAGAATATCCTGACTCGGAAATATACCATCTTCACTGGGTCAAAATCCTAAAACTCCTTAACAGCACTGTAGAAATACTTTCACCATGTTGCCTGCAATGGTTCAAGGTGGTGGCTCACCACCAGGTTTCTGAGGGCATTGAAAATTGGCGTTAAACGCTGGCCTTACCAGTAACAAGACACATTCCACGAATGGTTAAAAAAATGCAATGTCCGCCTTGATAAAAGTAGCTTTTGACAATCAGTAATGAAACTCTGAAATTGAACAGCTTTTCACATCAATCACCTCTCGCTGTTGAGTTAGCACAGAGCAAGTAGCCGGGGATGTCAAATCTTCACTTCTAATTCAGATTCATTTTAACAATCAAATTCTTCTCAATCAGCAATTAAGAAATTAAATGTTGGAAATGGTTAAGGGAGCAAGATCAGAACAGTATTCTCCTGTGTGGTGGTCTATTTGCTTTTAGCAGCAACTGAAAATTCATATTTTTTTTACTTCCTGCATTCAGGTTAGTGCATAAAAATTGACCCTAACAGATCAGAAATACTGCACTTGCACTAATTTTAAATCTATGGATTTGTTTACAAAAATATTTCAAGGAGGATCTGCCCAACTACTGAACACACTAATCAAATCAATTTTCAAGTTCAGGCAGTTGCACTTCACTGAAAAAATGGCTGCATCTTGATAGTTTTATGCAGTATGTCCTCATGAACGGAACTCTGAACGGAAGCCAATTTTAAAAATAACAGTTATCTAATCTATTATTGACCAACGCTAAGAGGTGTTGAGGTCAGCAGGTAATCAATATACTTTGTATGCATGCAAGTATATCATATCCTAGATGTACAGGACATGCATGCTACATCCATGACATTTAATATTTTACCGGTTATCCTATGGCATTGCTTCTGGTGACAGCGCATAATTTAAACAATGCAGAGTTGTACATATTCAGGGTCACCTATTTGTTAGCTGGAGAAATTCCATCCTTATTTCGTCAGAAACTATTACACATGCTTAAAAAGAACTAAATTTTGCAATTTAGCCATTCTTCATAAAACTTGAAATAATTATTTAGGTTACATTTAAATTTAATTTATAGCTCTTGTTGCAAAGGACATGATTCACAAAATTGTAGGCAACAAGTGACAGCCTGGAGGTAGGTGTATAAAGATTTATTACTGGAGCATACTGTAAGATTTTGCAATTATGAGCAATAATTCTCAGGTTTGGCGATAGTTTGGACAGCATCTTTATGATTTGTAGCGATTGGATGGAATGTCAGATGGATTTATTGGTTGACTCTTGCCGGAGTCCCATAATAAAATACACACTTGACACCTGTTAGGGCATGAGGTGGCAATAGAAACAATGCTTAAACCTGAAGCAGAGGAGACACCTCGGGTCTTTGAGAAATGGAAACTTGGAACAGGGTCTGGTTATACTGTGTGATGCAGCATAGCTGCATCAGGTGAGGTCTAACAATATTGAGAACAGAAGTCGAGATCTGGCATCAGGATGTGGTTAATTGGGTGGCTGGTGGGAGAGTTTAGAGGGGTTTAAAAAAAAAACATTTATCACAAGTAGGCTTACATTGACACTGCAATGAAATTGTGAAAATCCCCTAGTTGCCACACTCCGGCACCTGTTTGGGTACACTGAGGGAGTATTTAGCATGGCCAATGCACCTAATCAGCACGTCTGTTGGACTGAGGGGAGAATCAGGAGCACCCGGAGGAAACCCATGCAGACACAGGGAAAATGTACACACTCCATACAGACAGTGACCCATGCCAAAAATCAAACCCTGGTCTCTGGCGCTGAGAGACAGCAGTGCTAACCACTGTGCTGCCCCTAAATTTTAGGGGTCTAGTATTACTTTTTAATAAAAGATGCTGGAATATGGAATGTTCCACTGTCACAACCGTGCTCAGAAATGAATTAAATGCACAGGCCTCTAAGACATGTTAAAAACTTTATTTTCAACATTAGAAATTTCAGTAACTGAGATAAAAAATAACAGGAGACTTTCCTCAAAACCCCGGTTCAACTGATAGGTCATTGAAAATTTGCTTTTTTTTGTTCTCTTAAAGGCAGCTTTCTACCTCCTCCTGGGCTTCCCCAAAAAACTGACAGCAAAAGTGAAGATCAATAAGTGACATAGCATAGCCATTATACCCAACATTTAATACATATTTAATTGTATGTGTCCTGTAAATGTTATACAGATACATTAAACATTATTAACCCTAATAATTCCTTTGATGCACTTTGACTACAAGCTTAACTAGCCATTCAGTATCATTTCACTTGAATTCAAAAGCCCAAATTAAAAGTATAGAATACCAAGATTAACGAACAGCTTTTAAACCATGGCTGCTAAAGTTTTGCTGACTGCTTTACCTAGTCCATTAAATGTTAAAAGTTGAAGTATGAAATATAATTATACTCTTTAGAAAGTTGTGTCAGAAACATTGTTACAAGTATATTAAAAGTTCGACAAATGATCGAATCATATTACATATTACTGAAAAGACACTGAAGTAAACCAATTTAAACCATCCATGCAAGGTTACTAAAGCACAAATTTTGCTTTTATACAAGTTAGATACTTCGGTTTAACTTTTGCTCAAGAGAATGGAAAAATCATACACTCTATAGGAAAAGCTTTGAAACTTTATTTTCTATCAAGATGAAACATTAATTGGAAAGATTCATATACTGAACTCACATGATGGAATTATGAACTGTGGTTCTGTATTCCCAGCATACCCAAGCTTTGTATACCTGCAAGAAGAAAATAATATTTGTTTCAGAACCTGTTATTGAAGAACCCTCATTGCCACATCTGAGAGATTAAAACCTGCCTACTTCACTTCTAATGCACGTTAAATAAAAAACCTTGAAAGTATTGCCTCAGTGTCTTAAGGAACCCAGTTGTGTAGTAAGTTTCCTCTCCCATTTTGTTTCTGTTCAGTGGCTTGGTACGGCCTAGCAATCTTTCAGGCACAATGGTCTGAGCAGCAGCTGTTATTCATAGGTTTCACAAGGACCAAAGCAAATTAATATTACGAATATCTCACCCTCAAACTACATGACAAAGTGGTTGGGACATGCCCAAATTAATCCAGTTAACCGAAACGTCAGTTGAGAGTAGGATTCCAATTTGAACCTTCTGCAATGAAATCTAGCAGCTCAGTCAAATCACACACCAGAAATAAAAAACACTCTGGTTGGGCAAGAGTAGAAGATGGGGTTTATAATCCATGTCAATGATCTTTCAGATTTTCCTCAGGCTTTAAAGTCTTCAAACACTGCTCAATTTGTCAGGTTTAAAAGGGAATCTACAAGAGAAACTTATAACTCAATATTTCATACCTAAGCATTCTATGAGAAATTAGTTTGTCAAGAAAACCATGATCTCAGATCCCGCTGTTCATAGATGGTGCATGGCTGAATCATTTTAGAAAAAAAATCAATATTTAACAACTCAATGTTCAGTATCTTTCAGAATCTTCTTGAAAAAGCAAAGAAACACAAATCCTAACTGGAAATGGAGGTGCATCAATTATTAGTTGAAGTACATGCCTGGGAATTCAACAAATTGCATGTACTCAGAATGCAGTTCGGGTCAAAAAAAAATCAAAGGCCAGACTTTTGAGAAAGCCCAAAATTTTTAAATAAAAACTTTAGTAAGATAATACAAGACAACTATTAAATTAGTAAATTTAATCATGTTACTTGCAAATTATGTATTTTAAATTGTACTTGCTTAAAAGCATAAATATTATAAATTTAGTGTACATAAACTGGCTCATTAACATTACAGTAGCAAGTTAGAAACTCCCCTGAGTATTTATGTCAGCAATTTCAATTAAATGTTGATATAACGCTAACCAGAAACAGAGACAATTGAAAGCAAAGCTTATGGGCAGTTGGTATGCCCATTTTTATGGGCATATATAAATACTTTCAGCAGTCTCCTTTTCAGTAACTGAATGACTGTTGGATGGAGCTATGACAATTGACTTGGCACCTTTCGTCAGAATTGTGACATTGCTGTGGTCTCACCTTTACATTTGGAATGAATAATGTCTAACAATTGCTTATTAATTTTCTACTTGCTTTTTTTCTTCGCTCACTACCTGACACAGACATTCTATCCTTTCTTTCAACTTTCAGTTTAATATACATTTCAGATATTATTTGTCAACTTTAATTTCCTGTCGTAGGATGCACCATTTTATATTACTAAAACCAGCTTCCTTATTCTGACAACGTAATTGTGAAATCCCCATTTTCAATCCAGTTGTCTAAATAATGGAGGGAGACCACATCCGTCAACTTCACTCAATGGAAAAGAGACTCAGAAGATACAGAATTTGTAACAAATAGCTGATATGTCAGGAAAAGTTTCAAAGTTCTGTTAAAAACTCTGGTAGAGGGCAGGATAGTACAGAAAATGCCACCTGCAGTGAATTTGCTATTTATATTTTACGATCAACAGGATGGATTCTGATCGCTGATGGAATGAATGGGGTTGCCAGCCGAAGACAAAACAAGGCGGCAGCCTAAAATAACAGTTTTGCAAAATGTTGACTTTTCATTACCACAAATATGAATCAGTCTCTTCAGTTAGTGAAAAAAGATACAGGAAGTGTCTCAGTTTGAAGGTCCTTCTATTTCCTGCGGTGAGGCTCGTTCTTAAAAGCATTTCATTGATGTGTGTGCATCAATTAGTTTTAGTTTTAAAAAAACTGCTTAGTTTTCAGCAAGTCAACAAGAGCAATCACAGAGCAGTTTGAAAATATAGATTTATATTGCAGATCACCAGCACTTCAAGATGGACTCTAACAATCACTTCTGCAGAGTTCTCTTTGATGGCTTTGGGGACAAGTGAAACACGTGGTGCAATATTGAGTCAAGATTAAGTAATTAAATTTAATTCCCAATCTGTGAAAAGTCTCTCCAATACTGGTTTTCAAACAAATACCCTTGCTGGCTTACATGTGGTTTATAAGTGGGACTGAGTTAGAACATGACTCACGTATGAAGCGGCCATTGTTGACTCAGCTAACACCGCTTACGGTCTGGCTTCAGATGAAAACCAACTATTTGGGCAAATTACTGGAGAATAAAAGTTTAGGCCACATGACAAAATGGAGAGAAAGAGCAATAAGAACATACAATAAGGAAATCAAAGCAGCAGCAAGCCATTTAACTCTGAGCTTGTTATGTCATTCAACATAATTGCAGAAGATCTGCTAAGAAGTCCACCTTGTTGCATTATTCCTGTATTGCTTAGTATCCAAAAAAATCTATCCACCCTTTTTGAAAGTCTAGCTAAACTTACACTACACTTCTTTCCTCCACAGGATTAAAGTGCTTTTCAGTTCATTTATGGGATGTGGGCATCACTGACAAGTCCAACATTTGTTGGCCAGCCTTTTTGAACTGCTGCAGTCCATTTGGTGTAGGTATTCCCCCCCCTCCACCTACCTCCAGTGCTGCTTGGGAGGGACTTCCAGGATTTTAATCCAGCAATAAAAGAAGTGATATAGTTACAAGTCAGGGTGATGTATGGCTTGGAGGGGAACTTGGTGATGGGGGGTTGTTGTTCCTCCATGCATCCGCAGCCCTTGCCCTTCTAGGTGGTAGAGATTTGGATTTAGAAGGTGCTGTCCAAGAAAATTTGGCGAGTTGCTGCAGTGCATCACGTTGATGGTGTACACTACTGTGCTTGTGTACCAGTGATGGATGGAATAAATGTTCAAGATGGTGGGACAGGATGCAATCAAGCACACACTGTCCTGGATGGCATTGAGCTTCTCAATGTTGTTGAAGCAACACTCAGTCAGGCAAGTGAAGAGTATTCCATCACACTCCTGAATTGTGCCACACTGCTGGTGGGCAGGCTTTGGGAGTCCAGAGTGGAGTTATCTTCTGCAGAATTCCCAGTCTCTGAACTGGTCTGGCAAATATATAACATCAAGCAGATATGGTTCGATACTCTTATTGGAGATGGCTATTGCTGACATTTGGGCAAGTGTATTACTTTCCACTTATCAGCTCAAGCCTGAATGTTGTCCCTAGATGTACAGGTTAGATGGATTGGCCACGGTAAATTTCCCCTTAGTTTCCCAAGATGTGTTGGTTAGATTGATTAGCCATTTACAGGGATAGAGCAGGGCAGTGGACCTAGGGAAGATACTATGTCAGACTCTATGGGCCAAATGGCTTCCTTCTGCACTGTAGGGATTCTATTCTATGGACACTGATCTCTTCAGAAACTGAAGAGTTGCAAACACTGCAATCATTTGCAAACATCTCCACTTCTGATGCATAATGGGCAGGAGGTCATTGAAGGAGGAGCTGAAGAAGGTTGGTCCCAGGATACCAATCCTGAGGAACACTCTGTTGAGATGATTGGCCTCCAACAACCACGACCATCTTCCTTGGCTCACAACTGGAAAATCCTGCAACTTCTAAATGTCCTTTCTTTAGGAACACCAGGCAACGTAGGTGCAAAGTTAGAGGCTTATGGATCGGTCATGTAAAATAATTATCTCTTAGGGATAAGGTATATTAGTAAAGCAGTGAAGTTATTTTTTAAATATGAAAGACAAACATGAGGAATAAATGTATTTTGTAAACTGGGAAATAAGAGACAACTGTAAATTCCTCTGTACATAAAAGAAGGAACAGAACTTGTCAGGGAACCAAGCCAAAATACCGAACCTGTCACAGCAGGCCCTGACATAGCAGAAGTGTGATTACCTCCATTTTCATTACAGTGGAAAGGCTACACAAACATCTTTACTAAATTCAGTGGACAAACAGAATTCATATTTATTCAGACTGGTGTAAACTCAACACTAACCTCATATGCAGCATTTATTAGATAGTTTCAGATCTTTTTGTGGTCTGAATCAGGTTTTATTATATGATTCATATACCTTTCCCCTCTACATTAGAATTGCTGCACATACCATGCTACTCAATTCCTGCAAATTTCACACTTATTTCCCAAAACAGTTGCCCCAATTACATGCGGTTGATAACGGCAAAGTTACATTTATTGGACTCACTTTAGGAATTAACATGGGATTATTGCTGGTGGGTATTAAAGGTTCCCTCGATCCAATGTATTTTAAGCCTGAGATCAGGCTTTATTGCACAAACTTTTACAAGAATAACTTTCAGTCACTAATGACCTCTATGAACTCAATGTTTTTTTCAAAAACAGCAGCAAAACTACTAAAACTGAACACAAATGTTCAGTTATCTTGGATTGGGTATTTTAATGCTTTCTGCCACACACTAGGCTAATATACAAAAACTGACAGAGGAAGTTGACGGATGCAAAAAAAAAAGCACTTTCAGTAACAAAAGTGGAAGTTAGCATCTACAGCATGAACCTATACTAGAAATACTCTCAACACTATGGCTTCAAAAAACACTGGGAAATATGAATTTACTATTATAAATAAACAAGATAATAGCTTTTCCCAGCTACAGGTACCTTGCATTGAATCATATGTTGAGACTGTCAATCATTGCTCGCTTAAGGAAAGATCTTGCAGCATTCTTTTCCTTAAATTCATCACAATCTTACACAGAAAACCATGAGTATGCCTACCTTGTACCATTACTTCACATGTTACTTACATCTCTTACTTAACAGACTCATGAATATTGCCATTATTATAATTTACTAACAGTTTATTTCGAGTTGAAAGGTGCAGCTATAAACCTCCTCTTAACTATCCAGCTCAGACTTTTCCAATGTACCAAGCAGACTGTGATTTAATACTTCATACTTATTTCAGAACCGTTTTGTTAACTTTAGTCACGAGTTACTTCATATGATTAAATAATTTACCGATACCCTTCACTTAGATTTGCAACTGAAATAGATCAGGGTATTAGAATCACCATGCAATATCAAAACAATGTCTTTGCATTTCAGAGTTGTCAAAAATAAGACAAGTCAATCACATCTGCATTTAAAGTTGCTTGCATCAAGCACACTTTACTGACAAAACATATGGGAAAATCTGATATGAGCAGGAAAATGTAAGAGAAATTAACTTCATGAGTGACAAATTGGGTCAGCCCACTCATGGGGCACACATTTTCATCATGCATCATTCAGTGGCCTTATTTTCAATACAACAGTACTTGCTCTTGTCGACAGATAGCTGGAAATATTAACTCCGTACAACTGTAAATAATATCAATGCTGTAAAACATCAAATCTAAAATACTTCAAATAATAAACAACCAAATTTATTAATCCTCAAAATAGAGGCAATTCTCAACCCTTTCCTCTGTTGAGCATTGCATTTATTGAGATTTGCAATGATGTATTCAAACACTCTAGGGTTATCTATTGCAGTAATCAGTTGTGGATCAAAGCTTCTACACTGTCCCACCAATATGATTCAACTTCAGATGCAACCAGCATGCATGTTTGCAACAAGACCCACCAACCAATCCTATGGCTTCTGGTGACTTAGATTGACAATTTTAAAAAGATTTTTTTCGTTCTGTGAGGTGATAATTATAGGTTCATAGAATCCTACAGTGCAGAAGGAGGCCATTCAGCCCATCGAGTCTACATTGACCAATCCCACCCAGGCTCTATCCCCATAACCCCATGCATTTACCCTAGCTAGTCCCTCAACACTAAGGGGCAATTTAACATGGCAAATCCACCTATCATCTTTGGACTGTGGGAGGAAACCAGAGCACCCAGAGGAAGCCCACGTAGAGAATGTGCAAACTCCACACAGACAGTAACCCAAGCCAGGAATCGAACTCGGGTCCCTGGCGCAGTGAGGCAATGGTGCTAACCACTGTGCCACCCTCAAATTCATGTTTTAGTTCAAAATCTTTTAAACTGATATGTTATAGTGCAAATGGTGTTTCATTCATAAGGATTGAGAGATGAAAACAGATCAGAAATATAGATTTATGGCACATGCTGGCTGAAAGAACAATCCAGTTTAATCCTACCTTCCAGCTTTTGGTTGGTAAGCTTTATAGGTTACTGCATCTCAGATCCACAGGTTTTTTTTAAAATGGGGATTTTTGTCTTTACCATCCTTTCAGACAGTGAGTTTAAGACCTCCACCCACCTCTGGGTGAAAAGAATTACTGACCTTCACTGAAACCTTTCCAATTACTTTAAACCCATGCCCCCACCGGGGAAATCGATCCTTCCCATCTGCTCCATGTAGGCCCCTCATTTGATATACTTCAATTAAATCTCCCCTCAGCTTTCTCTGATCTAAAGGAAGCAACCCCAGCATATTTAAAATTCACTATTCGTGGCAATATCCTTGTAAACACTTGTGTACCCTTTTTGTATCTACAAGCAACTTAATTATGCTCCCTACATCAAAGTCTAAAACATTCATACATACCACAAAAGCAAAGGAACCAGTACTTAAACCAATGGAACCCCAACGGAAACAGCCTGCTAAGTCATAAAAACACTTGACCACAACTCCAGCTTCCTGCCAAATCTATGAACCAAATCTTCCAGCCTCGAGATCAGAGATTATTACCAAAAGTATCTCATCCACAAAAAAAATAGTTAGCCAACAAAAATAAGTTCGGATACATTTTGCTGATGCTCTGGTGAACTTCAATCCAGGCTTTGACACAGAAACGTCCAGCAACTCTACACTAGTTCAGCAAGAATTGATGCTAAATGTGTTACAGATCTAATGTGTTACAGTGATGCATATTATTATGCAAACAAATCACTCGTGTCGGGCTGCCACAAGTCAGTGAGACATTTGATACGCTCTATTAGCATGTTCACAGCCAACTCATCCGCAAAGAAAAATACGCAAATATGCCTACACATTAAAGTGACACTAATCATCCATTATACTTGCCCACTCTGCAAAATTCAACTGTGGATACATTCCATCCGACAGCACAATGTACATATGCTAGAATTCATTTCCCTCAAAGCGCTACAATTTGGCTGTTAGTGACATCAATAGCAAAAGCTCGACGCTTCATTCACAAAAGTCAGATTGTTTTGCAAAGCGGGAAGTGCAAATGAGCAAAAATCCCAACTGATCTCAAAAAAAATTAACCTGCTCATAATGTTAAAAGAAAACTACAAATACAATATGCACTGAACGTGTAGTCGATCCGGGAAATAAAAGAAAAATTAAAAGACAATGAGAGAGAATCGGTTTGATGGCCAGAATCATTTCACTAATGGCTTTTACCCCTCAAAACTCCCTTATAAGGAAATGATAAATGAAAGGAGGAAGCGGCTTTGACAACTCCGAGAGCTGCTTGGCGCTTGCTGACTCGTGGTCTTTTTTTTCCCCCTCATCAGGGTTATTGTGCAAATATTTATTTGGAGGGCGAGTAAAACATTTGGGCGCCTCAGACGGATCTGTTAATGGTGGGACAGAGATTCTGCCCATACAGGGGAGGGGAGGGAGGAAGGCCCTTCCTTCACCTGGGCCTGGAAAAGGTGTAAAAGCGGAAGGGCGGCGACCGGCTCTGGAAGCAGTGACTGGCAGCCCCGCACACACCGACTACTGTCAAAGCCCGAAATAAAAAGGGACAAAATGTCGGGAGGGGTGGGGAGAGACTCAGCGGGTCTGGCAGCTTCTAGGGAGGGAGGGGAATTCAGGCTTGGAGTCCAATCTAACTCTTGTTTCTGAAACGTCCCCGGGGGCCATGGTTTCTTGATGCCAACCCGCTCCGCCCGAGCCCCACTGACAGCCCACTGGAAAGGCCCCTGCCACAGCCCACACCCAGAAATCACAATGCTGACACTCGCCCAGTCCCTGGGGGTAGGAGCCGAGTGTCAGAGTGCTGCTGCCCTCCTCCTCCCCTCACTCACTTACCCTGTGCCACAGTCCACCACACAGGCCGGTAATCTGCCTGCCATTCTTCAAGCTGCTTCTTTTTCCCCGGCGTAGCGGCCGACTTTAAAATAATAAAAAAAAACAAGGGGGCAGGGGAAGGGAGCCGATGCACCGGGAGCTCTACCTGACCATCAAAAGGCGGAACCGTCAGCCGCTCCGAGTCCGAGACACAACTTCCGCACTAGCGCCAAAATGGCGGCGGCCTCCGGTACCTTCATTCCCTCCCCTCAACTCACCCTCCCTCTCCATCCGCCCCGCCCACTTGGCCCGGCCCCACACACGCACACGCGCGCCGGCCTCCGCTTCCGGCCGGCCGTTCCGGCAGGCGATTGGACCCCGCAGCTGCCAATCACGGCATGACGTCATGGAACAATTCGTTCGCGCCCGGGAGCGTGCGTGCGGCCGGCTCGATGGCGAGACGTCGATCGCCTCAGCCGCCCCTGGCCCCTCTCCCCAGCGCGCTGCTTGCGTTGCATGGTGGGACTTGTAGTTTCCTGGTCGAGGCAGTGCCACTGGGTTCCTCTGCTGGTGACGGGATGAGGCGAACTACAATTCCCAGAGTACCGTGCGCGCACCGAACTTGGCAGCGGCGATTGTTTCGCCCGGGGGGGGGGAGAGGAGGGGATCATCTGACCAGGAACACCAGGAACTCTGTGTGTGTGAGGGGCGGGGAGGGGGGTTTGTTTACAACATTTCGCCTCCTAGTTGTCATTGATATGTGATATTCTCGTCTAGTGCTGCACGTAAGTTCCTGTCCTTTTGTAACGTGTATCATGACCTTATTGAATGAGCGATGTTAGGCGGTTTGGGGGAGTGTGAATATTCGGACTGTTTGTCTCTCTGGGGGTGGGGTGGAGGAGAGGACGTGTTGGCAGTTTAGCTCCAGCTCCAACCTGCTGTAGACTAGCACCACGCACCAGGGTATGTAGACATATGTTGCTGGCTTTTTTTTGTCTCGCTGATCAATCGGGTTGACTTATTACTCGACATCATTTTATCACCATAGATGTACGCGCAGTACTTGTTTTAGCTGAGGTGAATTTTTTTTAAAAAAACGTTCTCCATTGAGGAGTTGACTAATCCCTGCTTCAGAATTACGTGTCTAACTTTTTAACCTTTGCCTGCCCTTTTTTTTATAGTTGGCATGGGAAATGCCATTGACTGCCCCAGCCTGTGCATTGCAATGAAGCTACCTAGAACCAGCCAGGACCTTGACTGTGTCAGTTGGAGTACTCTACTTTATTGAGTCAGAGGGTTGTGGTTTGATGGCCCAGTCTGGTTTTCTTGGGAGTCACAGTAAGAAGTCTCACAATACCAGGTTAAAGTCCAACAGGTTTATTTGGTAGCAAACGCCATAAACCTGTTGGACTTTAACCTGGTGTTGTGAGACTTCTTACTGTGTTTACCCCAGTCCAACTCCGGCATCTCCACCACATCATTTCTTGGGAGTCATCAGGTGCAATGTCAAAATGGGCTGTCATGTTCGCTGATGCGTTTTGCCTCATTGGCGTTGACCATTTTCATTTTTAATGTTTTAGTTTTAAGTTTATTTATTAGTCACAAGTAGGCTTACAATGACACTGCAATGAAGTTAGTGTGAAAATCCCCTAGTCGCCACACTCTGGTGCCTGTTCGGGTACAGTGAGGGAGAATTTAGCATGGCCAAAGCACCTAACCAGCACGTCTTTCAGACTGTGGGAGGAAACCGGAGCACTCGGAGGAAACCCATGCAGATATGGGGAGAACATACAGACTCCCCAAGCTGGGAATCGAACCCAGGTCCCTGGCGCTGTGAGGCAGCAGTGCTAACCACTGCCGCCTTGATGTAAAGTGTGGGTTGGTACTTAAGTATCCTACTGAGACAATGTTGCACAGTCAGATGACAGGTTAAAATGTCAACCCTTTCAAGGGAATACAAAAGATCTCAACCCAAAAAGTTGTTTGAAGAAGGACAGGGAGTTCTACTTCAACTCTCAACCAACATTTAAAAACAACATGATCAGGTCATATATATCATTGCTATTTGTGAGTCAGTACTGTGCAAAACCTGGCTGTGGTGATGGTTTCTATGTTGTAGCATCAACTATAGTTGAGTGGCACTTCATTGGCTGCAGAGTTTATTGCAATGTTCGGAGGTGAAAGGTGCTGTGTAAATAAAGGCTTTATTTCTTTCTTCATGCATGCACTAGATTAGAATTTGAAAGTGTACTTGGATAGAAAGTGCTGAAAAAGAACAGTTCCATTTCTTGTCTTTTACTTATTGGAAGTTTCCAGTTATAAGGGTAGAATGAACACTTCATTTTGAAACTTACATTTGTGTCATTTCATAGAATCCCTACAGTACAGAAGGAGGCCATTCGGCCCATCCAGTCTGCATCGACAGAAATCCCACCCTGGCCTTATGCCCGTTACCACATGTATTTACCCTGCTAATACTCCTGAAACTAAGGGTCAATTTAGCATGGCTAATCAACCTAATCTGCACATCTTTGGACTGTAGGAGGAAACCGTAGCACCCAGAGGAAACCCACGCAGACATGAGGAGAATATGCAAACTCCGCACAGACAGTGACATGATGCCGGAATTGAACTCGGGTCCCTGGCACTGTGAGGTCTCAGTGCTAGCTACCGTGCTACCCTGCTTGGATCACTATCTGTGCAGAGTCTGCACATTCTCTCCATATCTGCATGGGTTTCCTCCAGGTGCTCCGGTTTCCTCCAACAGTCCAGCAATGTGTAGGTTAGGTGGATTGGCCATCCTAAATTCTCCCTCAGTGTGCCCAAACGGATGCCAGAGTGTGGCGACTAAGGGATTTTCACAGTAACTTCATTTTCACACTCCTAGTGATTTTTCGTTCAATCCTGCCTGCACAAACCTATAGCATCATTGAAGTATTTAGTTTAATGTAGATGGTAGGTGCATTGGCCGTGCTAAATTCTCCCTCAGAACAGGCGCCGGAGTGTGGCAACGAAAGGATTTTCACAGTAACTTCATTGCAGTGTTAATGTAAGCCTACTTGTGACACTAATAAAAAAATAAATTTTAATGTAGATATGTAATACAGTAGAAATTTAACATGCGTCTGTGCAGCATTATTTATTGTTAAGTAATGTGATGCGATTTGAAAATGTTAGTTTCGATTGAATTGCTCAATTCAGCAACAACTTGCATTGTATTCAAGTTGCTTTCAAAAATGGGTGCTGAAAAGTAACCAAGAAAATTTAGGTTGGTGATTTAAGGCACGTTTGAAAAGATATACGCTAAGGAAAATTTTGCATTGTTGGGGACAAGTTGGAGAGTTTAGGGAGAGAGTTCCAAACTGTGGAACCAAGAATGTCTTGTCACTAATGGAGGGTGAAGTACAAAAGAAGAGCAGCGAGTGTTGACTGCAATAGAATATTGCTTCCAATTTGCAAAATGTGATTCTACACTACGGTTGAGAATTTATTGAAAAGATTTTTAAATTAATGTCATACCCAGTCCATTTACTTTATGAACTGAGAATTTTCATTGCATTAGTTTTTGAGGTATCATGCATGACTGATACAACTCTGAGTTGAAAATAATGAGTGGCATGCAAAACTAAACAGTGTGATGCACCTTCTCATGATTTACTGACTTTTATGGTTAAATTGCCATATTGTAGCACTATAAAGTACAGTATCTATTATCTATATTCCAATGTTAGAATTAATCCAGATTTTGTATTACTTTTAACATCTAGTCCCCACTATTATCCAAGTGATTTTTGAAAGCCATTCAGTTCACAGCAAGGTCTCACTAACAGCAAATTTATGAATTATTTATTTTTTCTATTTTAGTTGTGGAATTAATGTTGGCTGTGATGTTGGGAAAACTCTTTGTTCTTTAAATAGTGTCATGTACATTCATCTCACCAAAAGATCTTTTAATATCTCATCCAAATGACAACACCTCTAACAATGCACCATTGAAATGTGAGCTTAGATTATGTGGTCCAGTCGTCTTGAGGCATCAAGTAGTTTACTTAGCAAAAAAGTATCAAAACCACCTTAGTCCCATTTTTGAATACATTTTTAACTTAATAGTTAAAAAATATGAATTCCAGTTTTTGAATCTGAATTTTTTCTATTTGAGAATTCAAAATTGTGCTGATCAGGATGTTTGAACAAATTACCGATGGAGATTTATGTTGAAACACTTAATAACTATCTTTCTTTGGTGTTAGACCAGTTCCAGTAACTGCCACCTACTTTAGAAATGGCATGGGATAATTGCAACCTACACATATTTTCTCATAAATTGAGTGTGTTAAAGTCCAGAAGACGTGCATCAGCAGAAATCATAAGGTCTTATCATCAAATTTCAAAACCTCAAGTTGGATATCTTCAAAAACAAAATACTAACTAGAACTACAGTAACACAGTTTTACCTGTTGCTAAATACAATCCAGAAGTCCACAGTCAAAATGGTGAACTTTACATTATTGATTCTTGCAATCTGCATAAACTGAGAGGATAGGGCAGCCAAAATGACCTCAGTCACTTCTCAGTCAGTTAAAAAGAAGTTCAGTTGCAGGAAGAGCAATCATTTCTGCACATCCTCCCTCTTGTATTTTGTGAGCTTTTGTAATCACTGTTGTGTTGTTTAGAAAATGCTCATTGTCAAATATTAAGTTGCTTAGCTAACGAATGGCTGTGTTTTCTTGTTTAACAAAGCTAACAGTCTTCTGCCAAATTGAATGTGAATCTATGTACCTTAAAATAATGTGCATTTATGATTTTAACCTATTTGAAAAAAATGTAATTCCTAAATATCTGATGCAAAATTAATCCTAATTGTTACAACTTTAGGTTGTAAGAACTTGATTTAAGATGGTTTATCTTCTGTTCCTTTACCCTTTTTTATTTTATAACCCCCTGTAGGGTGGAGGTTCCCCGTGATAAATGTAAGTTGTTTCTTCTAAAGAGTTGCACCACACATGATGGTTGTTGAAAACATGTTGATTATGATTCACGTTAGCAAGCAACCAATGACCATTGTGCTGTACCTCATCCTGAATAAGGCAGTATTTGGTAGAATAGAATAATAGACTCCTTACAGTGCAGAAGGAGGCCATTTGGCCCATCGAGTCTACAGTAACAACAATCCGATCCAGGTCCTATCCGTGTAACCCCACATATTTACCCTGCTAGTCATTAAGGGGCAATTTAGCATGGCCAATCAACTTAACCTGCATATCTTTGGAGCGTGGGAGGAAACCGGAACACCTGGGAGGAAACCCATGCAGATGTGGGGAGAATATGCAAACTCCATGTAGACAGTGACTCAAGCCTGGAATTGAACCCAGGCCCCAGGCACTGTGAGGCACTGTGCCATCATGCCTGTGACAGCCTTTGAATATTTCATCACTACAGGTATTATCCTCCAATTAAACTACAAGATTATTTGCTACTCGAGGGCAAATTATAAAATAATAGAATTATAAAAATGCACAACATGTATATTTTTTATTCACTATTTTCCCAATTCATGTGTTTGGTATATTGTTTGCACTTTTGTTGAAATGGAACAACTTCACCTTATTCTCCTTTATCTAAGCTGTTAAGTATTCTAATAATACCAGATTCGTGAAAGCTAAATTCTCCCTGAGTATATAAAATCAATAATTAAAATACTTTTGTGTTTAGAAAGGTGAGAAATGAAATGGAACCCTTACCCTTTCAGGTCAGGTTAAAGTGCTCTCTGGTCAGGAATAGTACATCTGGATTCAGAAAAAAAGCCCCAACATTGTGCCTCAGCCCCAATCTCAAAAGAGCAGCCCTAACTGCATCCATGTGGCACTTCTCCATTTTTCACATCCTGTGGCCTCTTCGAATGAATTTTCAAATGAGTTCTAAAGTAAGGCTAGTTTTGTGCAGTAGGTCCAGTTCCACTTAGAACTACACTGAGGCTACTCAGGCTCATTTTACAGGGCCTCCTCTTAGCCAGCAAGCAGCTGAAACTTTTATCCCATCAGTCTGCATTAGATTTGAACCTAGGTCTCAAAAATGAACAATCATACAATTGGAATCTTATTTTATGCATTCAACAAGGTGAGGCTCTTTTAATTTTCTTGGACACATCTAGAATTTAATGAATTGAGAATTATGCATTGCAAAAACAATTTATTTTCTGATTTAGGTGTAGCTCTATAGTCTAAGAAAACAAATTTAAGTTAAAGTGCTTTTTGCTATTGAACATACATTAACAATTAAAGTTAATTAGGCTTTGGTAGTGGTCTGGTTTTGACAATTAATAACCCCCTGCTTAATATCTTTTATAAACTTGAATTTGATTGTGTTTTATTGGTGAACTTAAAGACTAAACAACTTTAAAGATTTTGTTGGTGCTTAATCTGATTTCTTTTTTATTCAGATGTATTAAGGTAAAACAAAATTCAAGGAAGCTTTCAATGTATATACCTGTTCATAAAATGACTCATCAGTAGAAAGAACTCTGTTCCCCAACTTTACAGATAAAATACTTGAAAATTGATCAATTACCCATATTCATACTCCAGGTTCGTCTTTGTGGGAATTCTGATTTTTCATGCATGTTGATTGTTCCATGTACTATCACAGCTGCATATGGATGGGGAGCACAAGGGAAAGCAGGGAGAGCTGGACACCAGGAGTGAAGTAAGCTGTCCTATTGATTCCAGAATAGGCGGAAGTGGAATTGGGCCAATAGCAGGTGAGTGGACACTCCAGAGAGAGGTTCATCAACATCCAGTGTTGCAGTGTTGTATATAATCCCTTGTGATTTTTCCAAAAGTTAAATAAAGTTAGTCAAACTATTGGCGATGCCCTTTAGAAATCCACACAGAGTGACTGTGATTAACCCATAAATTACCAAATATTCCTTAATTTCTGGAAGTTGACCCTTAGCTGAAGTAAAACAAATTGTTGAAAAGATTCATGGATTATCTTTCCCTTCTGCTCTGAAAATTTTGAGTGTTATAGGGAAAGGGCAAGTGATTGGGGTTAACTGGGCTAACTCTTTCTAAAAGTCAGCACAGGCAAGATGGGACAAATGGCCTCCTTCATGCTGTATCATTCTATGATTCTATCTGTGTTTTGAAGATGTGCAGTTTGGAGCAGTGAGTTACTTGAGTTGTTGTAGAAAGGTCTGACTCATAATCTTATGATGCAACATTTCAAACTTCCACAGCTTTGGTACAAAACAATCTTCAAAAGGGAACATATTATTATTTTACTGGCAAAATTCTCATCTCCGAAAAGTCTTGGAAAAATATGATTAGTCTTCCGAACTGGTCTCATTATATTGGGGTTCACAGAAGACCGGGTTGGCAACATTTCTATTTGTAATGCCAGTGACTCTTTTTTAAGTGCAATCTCCTTTTAAATATAACAAAGCTTTTCCACACCTCCAAATACAAGTCTAGAGCCATTGCTTCACCTTAATTTGTAAAAATTGAGATGAAAGATTTATTAAGGATTTTCAAAGTTCCCTTTATCCCTGTTTTTTTTTTAATCCATCACTTAACAGCTTTTATAACAATGGCTTTTGTTAATTCCATTTTATGTTGATCATCAGTATATTTCATGCTCCCTTTTTTGGGCATCCTATGTTTCTCAGTTTTTAAACTTTTCCATTCCTTATATTTATCATTTGATTAAAATAGTGTTTGCATATGTCGGATGCATAATATGGTTCAAAAAAGAGTTCTAGGAAATTTTCTTGTTATTAAAAATAATGCAGATATTTTTTGAATATTTTGGTAGAATATGTTTCTTATGTGTAAAATACTGTGTGCGTTACTGCTTCGAGGACCTTTGGAGCATTATGCTTCAGACATCAAAATCTACTCTGACAGGGTTATAGTTTACTGTCACTGCACATCTCAGCTGAAGTTAGCATCTCTGTAGTATTGTAAACCAATTTGGTTTTAACTAATTTACGTTTGTTTAATGTAGGTGAAACACAAGTAAGATTTGATATGGTGAGGACAAGAGACTGAAAGAATAAAATATCTTCAATTAGACTCAAGAAGCTGGCTTTATGAAAAAGTATTTGAGGTACACCTAAACAATATTTATATTTTTTACCTATTTGAAACAACCATATTGGCATCTCTGGGTCAAAAACCTGAAACTCTCCCTCGCAACATTTGTTGGTGTACCAACACCACATGAGCTGCAGCAGTTCAAGAATGTGGCTCACCACCACCTCCTCAAGGGCATTAGGGACAGGCAATAAATGATGACCTTGCCAACAACATTCGCATCCAAAAAACAAATTTAAAAAACCCAAAAATTTGCATGGCATTACTATTTTTGTTTAATGTTTTCTGCAACAAGTTTTTTTAAAAATCCTAACGATACAGTGATTCTAAATTACTTTCAGATTTCCTTTGGATTTGTTTGTGGATAGTTTGCTGCTGGAGTATAGTTGTGATATTTAGCAGCTGACTCGTCCTGTCCTTAAACCACTGCAATTAATAGGTATGAAAATGTAGCGGATAGTTGTATCAGCTTTGAAATTTCAAGCTCTAAGTAGCTGGCTGTTTTTAAATAGCATTAACCATAACAATGGAAAGCTTGAATTATGAGGTCACAGAATAATTGGATACCTTCCTCTGCAAGAATTCAAGGAACTCACTACAGTATGGTGTGAAAGCCTGCAAACTATACTTCCCCAGAACACACGCAATTATGGAATACCACAGCATAGATGGAGGCCATGCATCCCATCATTCCAATGTAAGCTCTGTGAAAGAGCTCTCCAATTAGTTCCACTCCCTTGTCCTTTCCCCATAGCGCTGCAAATTTTCTCCCTCTAGATTGTTTGGACTATTTTTCCATTGAAGTTTTTTGAAACCAGGAGTGGACTTAAGTACCTAGATGAAAGATGATTAATGTGTTAAATAAAAAATAATTGCTGAAACAAGCAGTTTAGTCATTAAGTTTGTACTCCGATTAAAACATTTAGACAATGCAAAAGATGCCATATAATTCGACAGCTGTTATTTCACCTTGAGTGATAATCATTTCGCCATTCCATGCATAAGTTAACATGGTATAAGGTACCGACCAACCCAGCAAACACTTCAAAAAGCTTCAAGAGTAAAGAGTGACCTCTTGTTTCATCTTCATATTCCCTATTGTTTCATTAACATAATATTGTCCTAGATGCCATATATATTGCATAGCTGGCCTGACTTTTATAGTTAAAAAGAAATAAGCACTTGTATTAATATTGCACTCAGGTCATGCTACAGCTTCTATGTCACTCTTATCTATCAACAAGGGAGCTCATCAATTTGTAGGTCTTGGCTTCAGGTCTCGACTAACGTTAAAAATAATGAATGCTCTAGGAATACATTGAAGTTGCACTCAACTGCAGTTTTACTGCACACGTTGCAATGCAAAATCTGTAAAAGGTAAAGTCACCATAATGCCAGATGACCTTGAGCTTTGAGGGGGAGAGCTGACTGGTGGTGATTTAACCTGAGCTGCAGAAGTGATTTCACATTATTGGCTATAGAGTTGTCAGGAGCAAGGTAACCAGTCTCACTGCCACACCATGCTACTAATTTTTCACCAATGCACATCCAAAACTGCCTCGCGCCAATAAAGAAATGCAAGCAGAACCCGGTGAAAGCATTCCCAACAACCACAGAGCAGAAGGAGTGTTAGAATGTAACCAGTGACAACTTTGTATTGGAGGTAATGTGACCAATGGGAACAAGATGTAAGGGTCAGCTGACCCAGTAAACCATGGAAGCAATTAGAGTGATGTAATAGTCAGCTGATTCACTATAAATAAGGAACTATGTAGAATTGTGGGGAGCTTGGAGTGGCCCAGGGCGAGGTCCCAAGTTTGAAATAATGATGTTTCTTTATTAAACCCCTTCTTTGATTTATAAGTTTTGTTGTATTTTCATTAGCTGCATTTTGAAGAGTTCCTTCTGATGAAACAAGGAGGACATAAAGACAACAGATTAGAGTCTTGCCAGAACTTTACATAGAATTAATTATCTTTGAAATGCAGACTCAAACATGAAAGCCATTATGCGCAGTCTAGGATTCCGAAGGATAATTTTCAATTTCCATATGTTGATGTTTGCCAACGTTAATTTCTATTAATTAATGTTAATGTATAAAATTAATGTAAGCAAGATATTAGTAATGGAGAAATTAATGGCTACAGAATGCAAAACTCCCAGAACTAGCTGGTTTTCACCCGAGGGTTTTAAACTAAATTGTTAGAATGGTAGACTAACTCCAAGGATTATATTATGGGGAGAGAGTACACAAACTAGGATTGGTCTGTGAAAAATTTAAAGTTAAAGGGTGGTACAATTTATAGTTTTCAAGATGTTAGGAACTGATGGGGTAGATGATGAGAACCACTTCCGCTAGTTGGGGAGTCTAGGACTAGGTTTCATAATGGCAAAAAAAAAGCCAGACCTTTCAAGAGTGAAATTAGGAAACACCTCTACATACAAATAGGGGTGGGCAAAAAATGCTGGCCCAGCCAATGATGCCCACATCCCATGATGGAATAAAACATACAACGTGCAGTGAAAGTTTGGAACTCGCAAAACTGGCAATTGATGCTACATCAATTGTTAATTTAAAAATTGAGATTGATAGATTTTTGTGAGCCAAAGGCTTTATGGGATATGGGACAAAACAGAGTACGCGGAATTAGGTTGTATATCGACCATGTTCATTGAATCGAGCTTGAGAGGCTAAATTACCTACTTCTGTTCATAGGCTGTTTTGAAGTGGCCCTTAATATTGAAACAGGTCTACTTGTTTGCCCTTCTCACAGTCCTATGTCCCTGTTTGCAGGCCACTTCCTCCCAGAAATAATGCTCTATTTGTAGCATGACCTGAAAGAACATCGTCCCTTCAGCCACGATTGGTAGATCTGTGAGTCAAATGTTATGGCACAGCAGATGGTAAACTCCATGCTGCCCAAATCCCAAAGGGATCGCTTCTCGGCCTTTTGGGTAAGATCAAGTGTAGTATGGACAGGCTGCACTTGGTTGAGGTCATTAGGTTACATTTAAGCTTCATTTGAAGCAATTTTTAAAAGCGGCATCTCGGCCTTTTGGCTAAGGTGCAAATGAGATCAAGCCTTGGAGGAGGTGAGTCTGCACGTACTTCAATCAGCTTGGCTCATGTAGATCAAGCCCAAAACAGGAGTGGAGGCCCTGTCTTGTCAGCTTGGATCGGAAATGTCTCAACTTTTTGAGACTCTGAATTGGACTTGATTTGATTGAATTGGAAAAGTATATTTTTAAAAATCCCAAAGGGAAACGTGGAACAAGCTGCCACATCAGTTTGTAATTTATATATTATGAGAAGTTATCTAAATCAAGATATGTCAACTCCAGACCACTTATGATGATTTTAAATATTAACTTTTGATACTTATTAAAAATCAAGAAACAAAACATTTAAGGACACAAGAACACCTTTGCACAGTTAGCAGTACGTTACAAACATTTCGTAAAATATATTGGGTTAAATAACCTCAAACCCTCTTTTGATGGCAACAGTCATTAGAGATTTTCTCATCTGCAAACTTCTCATAACATTACCACACAATGCTCTGCTGCCCTGGGGAAATCTCACACAGACTCTCCTCTTTCTGAGAGTGGCGGCAAAACTGCTGTTTGGTCTGGCTTCAGTGCACACTGTCTCAGTCAAGATCTCGCAGCCACACACACAACCTTCAGTTTCACTTTAAATATGATTTTTCCCTTTGACCTCCCACTTTATTATTTCTAAATCCTTTGAGAAGCTCCTTTTCCCAGAATTGATCAACCCTTTTTATATCACTTTGTGATGACTATATTTATAAAGTAAACTTACTATTTTGCCTTATGATCTCTCAATTGTATGTTCCCTTTGAAATCCAACATTCAACTTTAAAATCACTTTTCCTATCTGTCAGATGTAAATTCCTGTTCAAGCTGGTTCTCTGGCCCCCTGTTCATTAATATTTCAACCACTTGCCTTCACATCCTTTATTGACATTTGAACTTTGCTAACTACAGCCAGCTTAACCAAACCAGTCACATCCATACTGTCACACATGAGCTTGTTTCCTAGTATATGATACATTAACAATGATATTGCAAAAAATATTAAGACATCTCATTTTCCTCATACAGGGAAGTAATCTTTTGATTACTTGCCCTGACTACAGGGCGGCACGGTAGCACAGTGGTTAGCACTGCTGCTTCACAGCTCCAGGGACCTGGGTTCGATTCCCGGCTTGGGTCACTGTCTGTGTGGAGTTTGCACATTCTCCTCGTGTCTGTGTGGGTCTCCTCCGGGTGCGCCGGTTTCCTCCCACAGTCCAAAGATGTGTGGGTTAGGTTGATTGGCCGTGCTAAAAATTGCCCCTTAGAGTCCTAAGATACGTAGGTTAGAAGGATTAGGGATTAGCGGGTAAAATATGTAGGGATATGGTGGTAGGGCCTGGGTGGGATTGTGGTTGGTGCAGACTCAATGGGTTGAATGGCCTCCTTCTGCACTGTAGGGTTTCTATGATTCTAATCCCGTATGCCCAAATTGCCAATAAAAGTACAAATGTAGGAGGAAATGGGAAAGGGTGAGAGGAAGCACAAAGAAAGCAAGGATAAAGAGAGATAAATTATAAAGATGGATGGGGAAAGAAAGTGAGAATGGGAGTGGGAGCAATATAGGAGAGAGGAAAAATCAGGCGATAAGGGAGATATGAGACCAACAGAAAGGAACTGAAAACAATCATGACAACGTGAAAACCAAAGAAGCAGGGAAATGTCAGGAGAAGAGGGAGTGATCGATCCAAGAAGGAAAATGCAGACAGATAAGTGACAAAGAGAGATAATGGAAACAGACACATATTGTGGTTGTGGGTTACAACAGAGAAACAAATCGAATGAACAAAGACAAAATTCTACAGTAAAAGAGCAAACACAAGTGAGATTAGAGAGGGTTCAAAGTCAGAACAAATAAATATTTGGTATTTACTGTAAAATGATTTGTTTTCAAAAGATTACAAATGGTGTGGCTGTTTATCATGAATCGAATGAGCTCGCAGAGCAGTTCTCCTCAGCGACGGCGTATGATCCTTGGAATTATTATTCTGTTGATTGTCGATATCATCTGGGTTGTATCTTCTGAGCTTACCTCAGTGAGTACTGTAGCCTTATATTGTCTTCTGCAAAACTGATGTTTTCTTAAATTCATTATTTTGGAGGTTTTTGCCCATTTAAGAATGGTTCACTGCACAAGGTAGACTGAAAGATTCATGACCATAAAAGTTACATGAGCAGTCATAAAACTCTTTGGAGCATTTATTCTACATTATTGAAGTTTCAGTGAACGTCATTTGCAGGATCATTTCATTTGCATTTTCCAACCATTGCTATCCATTGCCATACTTTGAATGAGATGTGAACTTCAGGGCTGGATTCTCATCATGGGAGATGAACATTTGGAGTCAGGAACTTTCCCAACATAGCATCCTGCCTCAGTGCTGGCAGACAGATTTTCTTCTGGCTGAGGTGAATGTCAGGCAGGACCAAGGTGGAGATGCAGGCACAAGTGACCAGGTTAAAAAATATTTCGGAGTCTCTCTCTCTCAGTTTGAAGAGACCTAGACACAGTTCAGCAGACAGATCAATGTAAAGGCCTATCTCACTTCCTCTGCCCACACTTCACCTCTCAAACTCCCCGAGCATGAAAACGGGGGAGAATCATGGCGATTTCTTTTTGGGTGAGCTCCCAGTCGCAATTGTACGGCACTTAGGAAGAAAAAGAGCCAGGATATGACTCTCGCCAGTAGGGGGTGAGGTACACTGGGAGATCTCCTATCACCACCATTTCCCCCTCCCCCACACTGATTGCCACCCTGGCCAATCACATCCCCCACATGCACAGTTCCCTCCTTCCGCCTCCCTACATCATGCCCCTGCCCGTTTGGCATTGCCAGGGTGCTAGTTGGCACAGCCTGGGACATTTCCTGGCCCTGCCCCTGACCAACCGGAGGGGGCTTTGATGGTCTCCGATCCCACCCACTGGCGAGGCCATCACGTCAGGTTCCCATTGGTGGGCACCATACGTGATCCCCACTGGTGAGGACCTTGACCGGCATACAGGTAAGGGCAAGTGAGCCCGGAAGACAGCATCTGGGACTCATAGAACATAGAACAGTACAGCACAGAACAGGCCCTTCGGCCCACGATGTTGTGCCGAGCTTTATCTGAAATCAAGATCAAGCTATCCCACTCCCTATCATCCTGGTGTGCTCATTGTGCCTATCCAATAACCATTAATAACCATTTGACTCATTAATTATATTTCAATTATGTAATGAATAAGGGCATAGGATGGATTTCGCTGGCAAATCAGTGCCGGCAACATCGTGAGAGGCGACAAACCAGGTGCGAACCCGATTTTTCACCCCTCGCCCAATCTTACTGGCTCGCCATGCCTATTGACTGGTAAGATTGTCCCATATGTTTCTGCCCAAGAGGTATTATTAAATCTGTTCTGGAGAATGAGATGGATCAACTGGGTAAAGTGTCAGCAGGGTAACACTAGGGGTGTGATCGTAACAGTGATCATAGTATCATAAAGTTTAGATTCATGATGGAACAGGACAAGAGGCAATCTGGAGTATAAATATTTAAATACAGGAGGGACAATTTAATTGAGTTGAGAATGGATCTGGTATCAAAGAAAGACAGGCAAAACAATAATCAATGGCCTTAAAAGAGGAAGATACATTTAGGGTGCATTCCCATGAAACCTGAGCTCCCTGGATGATGAAAGAGCTACAACCACTCGATATAGCACTGCTTTCCATATTCGAATGGCTGGAGTATAAAGAAATTCATCCGATATTCAATTTGATCATTTAGTGCTTATGTTCGATCTGTGTGACCTTGTTTTGGACTTATCCACAAGTAGAAACAGTTTTTCCATTTTATCAAAGCCCTTCATAATTTTAATAACTTGCACTATGGTCCTCATAGCTATTTAGAATGTATCCAATGTTTTTGGTTTCATGTCACACACTGTGAAATCATTAGACGGAGAACATATATTCTCACAGAAAATCAAAGTGAATATTGATTACGTGTTTCAGAAATGAAGAAGTTTTATATTTTCCCATGTTTCACTTTTAACTCTCATAACCACTTTTTTTTCCTGTGTACAGGATATATTTTGTGCTTTAAGCATTCAGCATTTTTGTATAATGTGCTCTTTGAGATGTGTTTGGATAGTGACATCCAACCAAAAAAACTACTTATTGCATTTTTAAGTTTTAAAACCTTTTTCTTCTTTTCAGTATATATTTAAAAAGTATGAGAAACCCTTCTTTAGTACATTCGCCAAAACATCTATGTTTGTACTTTACCTCATTGGATTCCTTGTTTGGAAGCCCTGGCGGGAACAATGTACCAATGGAAGACATGTTGCATTGGTAAGTAGGCCTTCGAAGTATGGGAATATAAAATGTAATGGGTCTTTCAAAAACTTTGAATTACAATTTATTTCCATTATGAAATTGTATATTTTCAGTGTATGGTCATTACAGATTTATTTAAGTGTAGATGTGCATGTCTAAGTTTAGTGTAAGTTTGGATAATTTGTGGTTTTCAGTAAATATTCTATCCAAACAATGCTTATACAGGAATGTTTGATTAATCTGCTAAAATTTGTAGCAATTAAAGACAACTTTTCCAATATGGTTTGCTGTTTCCTGGTACCTCCTTATTAACTTTTTAATCTTTTAAGTTTGCAGATGCTGAAAGCTATCTTGCAACTTGCACTACTGACAGTAGTGTAAATGATTCCTTGGTGAGTATTCAGTGTTATAGGTTTCCTGACATGTATATTCTTAATTCATATATCAAAGTTTTCATTCAGATGAGAGTTTGGAACAAATATATCACCATTCCTTCACTGTGGCTGGGTCAAGATCCTGGAACCCCCTCCCTAATAGCACTGTGGGTGTACCTACACCAAATCGACCTTAGCGGTTCAAGAAGGCAGTTCACCACTACCTTCTCAAGGGTAATTGGGGATGGGCAATATATGAAACCCACACCCCTTGAATGAATAAAAAATATTGTCTTCAGTTGTTAGTACTGTAGGAACATATGAGTACACTTTTAACAATTCATTAGGCCTCCATTTTTGAGGCCTAGTAGCTGACTGTCTGAAATTGTCTAACTTTGCAGAAGGTTTCATCAGGTTTTTTTAATATAAAGGAAAAGCAACATTGCTTCCTTTTACACTACCTGATCATAGCAGATTTTTATTTATGTGACCATGGCTGGGATTCTCCGGCCGTGCTCACCCAACCCAAAACCGGAGAAACCTGCCCGAGGTCAATGGACCTCCCCCCTCCGATTCCCATGGTGGGCGGAACGCGAGAATTCCCCCCATATCTTCATTTCAGAGAACCATACAATGTTGGGTACAACTTTCACCCAGATTGCTGATTGATCCCATCTTCTAACATGGAAGAAATTAAGGAAATTACAGCAGTACTTTTTGTTGTAGTGCACATGTGAACAAGCGCAAAGTCAGGGGGACCTGAGGATATAAATACACTGAACACAACAAGTAGTAAAGTAGGTTATTAGGGCTATTAAAAAAGCAAACAGAGCACCATCCCTTTTTCTAGGCGTACAGAATCGCAAATCAGAGGAGCTATGTTAAATTTGTATAGAACCTTGGTTAGATTACATCGGAATGCTGTGAATGGTTCTGCTCCCTGTATTATAAAAAGGATATAAAGGCACTGGAGAAGATCAAAAGAAAAGTTTTACTAGAATAATACCTAATCTTTTCATAAGAACTGGCAGGAGTAGGCCATCCGGCCCCCCAAGCCTGCTCCGCCATTCAACATGATCATGGCTGATCTTTTCATGGACTCAGCTCCACTTACCTGCCCACTCACCATAACCCTTAATTCTTTTATTGTTCAAAAATCTATCTATCTTTGCCTTTAAAACATTCAATGAGGTAGCCTCAATTAGTTCACTGGGCAGGAAATTCCACAGATTCACAACCCTTGGGTGAAGAAGTTCCTCCTCAACTCAGTCCTAAATCTGCTCCCCCTCATTTTGATGTTATGCCCTTAAGGGGTTTGATAGGGTAAATGTAGGGAAGATATTTCTATTTGTGAGAGAGACCAAAAAAGGGGTCATGAATATTTAACACTCACTACTAAATCAAGCAAGGAATTTGTGAGAAACATTTTTATCGAGAGAGTGGTTAGAATGTGAAACTCACTTCGCCACTACTTGGTGTGGTTGAGACAAATCATTAGATGCATTTAAAGGGATACTAGGTAAGCATGTCAAGGAGAAAGGAATCAAAGGATATTGTGACGTGGTTAAGTGAAGAATAGGAGGAGAGGGCCAAATTACCTGTTTCTGTGCTGTAAATACCATGTGATATTTATTGATTGTTAATATCTTGGTCTCAAACTAAAACTCCCAGACCCTGATTTTAATCCTCATGAGAAAACTATTAGAGTGAAAGAGAGACAAGTCATAGAGATTTACAGCATGGAAACAGGCTCTTCGGCCCAACTTGTACATGCCGCCCCTTTTTTTTAACCCCTAAGCTAGTCCCAATTGCCTGCATTTGGCCCATATCCCTCTATACCCATTTTACCCATGTAACTGTCTGAACGTTTTTTAAAAGACAAAATTGTACCCGCCCTGCATTTCATGATCTTAAGTGAAGTGGCTACAGAGATACTAAAGGCATTGGTTTTGATCTTCCTAGATTCCCCAGATTCTGGAAAGATCCCAGCAGATTAGGAAATTTCAGTGTGACTCCTGCATTCAAGAAAGGAGGGAGACAGAAAGCAAGAAGCTATAGGCCAGTTAGCTTAACATCTGTAACAGGAAAAATGCTTGCATCTATTATTAAGGAGGTAACATGAAGAAAATTATAATACAAGAGTTGACATGGTTTTGTAAAAAGGAAATCATATTTGACTAATTTATTAAAGTTATTTGAGGAAGTAACAAGCAACGTGGTTAAAGGGGAACCTGTGGATGTGGTGTACTTGGATTTCCAAAAGGAATTTGATAAGGTACGATATCAAAGGTTATTTCACAAAATAAGAGCTCATGGTGTAGACAGTAACATATTAGTATGGGTAGACGACTGGATAGTTAACAGGATAGAGCAGATCTCCCACTCCACCTGACGAAGGAGCAGCGCTCTGAAAGCTAGTAGCGTTTGCTACCAAATAAACCTGTTGGACTTTAAGCTGGTGTTGTCAGACTTCTTACTGTGTTTACCCCAGTCCAACGCCGGCATCTCCACATCATAGTTAACAGGAAGCAGATAATAGGAATAAATTTTAAGGTTGGCAAGCTGTAACTAATGGAGTGCCATTAGGGTCTTCGACTATATAAATGACCTGAATGGAGGTACCAAGTCTATGCTAACCAAATTTGCTGATGACACGAAGATTGGTAGCAAAGGAAGTTGTCAAGAGGACATAACCTATGTAAATCCCTTTGTAGACTAAGTGTCTGAGCAAAACTTTGTAGACAAAGTATAACATGGAAAAAATTGAACTTGTCCCACTTTGGCAGAAAGAGAAGCAGTAGATTATTTAAGTAGAGAGAGACTGGAGAACTCTACAGTGCCAAGGGATCTGGATGTCTTGATAAATGAATCACAAAAAGTTAGTATGCTGATACAGCAGCTGAACATGAAGGCAAATGGAATATTGACATCTATAAAAGTAGGGAAGTGTTGCTACAGTGCCTTAATGAGATGGCATCTGGAGTATGGTATACAGTTTTGATCTCACTCAAAAAAGAGTATAATTAAATGAAAAGCTGGTCAGAAAAGGTTCACTTGACTGATTCCTGGGACGAAGGGTAGCTTATGAGGAAAGGTTGAGCAGGTTGGGCCTATACCCATTTGAGTTTAGAACAATGAGAATGATCTTATTGAAACACATAAGATCCTGAGGGGACTTGACAGGGTGAATGCTTCCCCTTGAGTGGTTGTTTAGAACTAAAGGACCAATTTTTAAAAAAGTCTCCCATTAAGACTGAAATGAGGAATATTTTTTTCTCTGAAGGTAATTAGTCTGCGGAATTGTCTTCCCAGAGAGCAGTGAAAGTTGTGTCATTGAATGTCATCAAGGCTGAGAAAGGTAGATTTTTGACAAGGGAGCCGAGGGATATGGGGGCAGAGAGGAAAGTTGCATTGAGGCCACAATCAGATCAGTCATGATCTTATCGATTGGCGGAGGAAGCTCAAGGGGTCAAATGGCCTACTCCTCCTAATCCTTGTGTTCGGAGGGTTATGACCTAAAACATGAACTCTTTCTTTTTCCACTTTGCTGCTGGACCTGCTGATTATTTCCAGCATTTTTTCTTTTATTTCAGATTTTTAGCATCTATCGCATTTTGCTGATCAAATATCTGTAGATTATTTGGAGTAATATGATATGCTTATCTTGTCATCAGAAATGTTACTTCTAATTGTTTTGCAGAGCGAACCACTTTATATCCCAGTGAAATTTCATGATTCAGCCAATGAAAAAGGCAATAATGACAACACCACAGGTAGGTTTTAGCTTGAGATAGTGAACGTACATCATGAAATGCAGACCAATTAGATCATTTTGGGAAAGGTATTTCACAGCCCCATTTACTCATCACTCCTGTGTGCAGCTCAGTTTTAAAATTCTCTTCCTGTTCAACTCCCTCCATGGTTTTATCCCTTCCCATCTCTGTAACATACAATAACATTGGAGGCTGCGTATTCAATCATTTGAGCCCTAACACCTGAAATTGTCTCCTAAGCTTGTACCTCCTTTTTGAGATGCTCCTCAACATGCCTTTAACCAAGCTTTCTGTCACCCGTTCTGTTATCTCTGTCTTTGGTTCGGGAGGGAATTTTTGTTTGATTGTTTCCGTGATGTACCTTCGAAGAGGTTATATAAATGTAAGTTATTGTTGGAACTTTAACTTGCATTTATATAGTGCCTCCCTCTGTCCTTCCTTGGTGACCTTTCTTCCTGCACAAATCTGCCAGTATTCCAAAATAAGGCTTCTCACCTCGGTGACTCATGTCCATTGTTCGTACCGACTTGTTCAGCCATTATTGCCTAACCTCTGGAATTCTTACCTAATCCATATTGCCAAATTCCACTCCTCAAAGCCCACTCATTTGATCATATTTTCTGTGCCTCGTCCCAGAAAGCTTTTCCTCTCTCTTTCGGCCCTTTTTTTCCATGTTGCATGACTACAATGTTCTGTTCCTCTTTATGTGATATTGGAGTACTCGTTGTACACATAGAATCCCTACAATGCAGAAGGAAGTCATTCAGCCCATCAAGCCTGCACCAACCACAATCCCACCCAGGCCCTATCTCCGTAACCCCACATATTTATCCTGCTAATCTCCTGACACTGGGGTCAATTTAGCATGGTCAATCAACCTAACCTGCACATCTTTGGACTGTGGGAGGAAACCGGAGCACCCGGAGGAAACCCACGCAGACATGGGGAGAATGTGCAAACTCCACACAGACAGTCAACCAAGCCGGGAATCGTACCCGGGTCCCGGGCGCTGTGAGGCAGGAGTGCTAACCAAAGTGCCGCCCCAATGCTATCATTCCTCTTTTTCTTAGATTAAATTTAAAATAATGGAAAATCTATTTTGAATTATATTAATTATCTTTCCATTTATTGCTACGCTATTCAATGGAGTCAGCTGGCAACAGAGTTGTTCAATTGGATTATGTCAGAGTTCAAAGCAGGTTAAAAATCTATATGCAGCTTGCCATTAACTGTGCAAGCCCATAACTTCAGTTTGAAACGAAGCACCTCAAAGTCACGAGTAGTCATATTGTTCGATGGGTAAGAACCCTCCTCCTAAGATGTTTAGGTAGTTCTCTGTCTTACTCCAGCCTTTGCCAAATTCAGGAGATAAGATCGGGAAAAGGCTTTGTTCAATATCTTTCACAGGCCATTTCATCATTTAAGCACTACGTGCAAATCACTGGAATCTGAAATTGAAAGCATGAATTATTCTCAAGTCAGGGTCTACAGAATAGATTGTCATATTAGGTAGCACTGATCCATTAGATGCATTGATGTATGATGGTGATGATAAAAGCCTGAATGCTTTGTTTCCTACGTGGGATTATAAGTATCTTTTCACATTTGTGACTTTTTCAATAGCTCAAAATATGTCCTATCCAGACTGTCAGGAATCCTGGTTTGACACATTTAAGTTTGCAGATGTTATCTGTTACTAGTATGTACTGGGATATATTGTTTTATCTTACAAATCAGGCCTCAACTACAATTTGAACAGGCAACTTCTGGGGGCAAGGGGGGGAAATAAATGCCTAACATAACCACATCTGTACCTGGTGAGTTGACTTACTCATGAATGATCTTCGGTAGTTTGGATTTTAAGAATGATTTTCAGCACGTGCTTTGCACACACTGTCAACAGCTACATCAGTGTTTTTCGAGATGTTTTAGCCAAAAAGGCATCGAGAAAGCCACCATCAGTCTTGAGCAGCTGAGATGGTAGGATACTGATTTAGCTCTCGACATCATTGCTGTGAAGGGAAAAAATGCCGCAAGGGCTGTTGTATTGTGTAGCCCATGGGCTTTGGCCGTTTAAATTTTGGGTCCAAGAGCCTGCCTCAAACGTGATTTTCCTTTTTACTATTGTCTAACAGCTACATTAACTCTTACCAATTTACATGCATAGTTAGGGTTATTTTATCTTTGTGGAACTAAGATACAATGATGCATTTTACGAACAAGTCTTAGCTTTGCATCACCTTAACATTTGGTTAACAAACAATCCATCAAAAAATAAGCTGCTTTAACAGGAGAGCACTTTTGTTTTTTTCTTGGATCTTCTTGGAATGCTAATAAGTTCAAACAGTCTGCAAGTCTACATCATATGCCCTTGAAACAACTGGACCAAAGAATGCTGTCTATAATAACACTACATTTTTGACACTAAAGATTTTCAAAAATTTGTGCAATGTGTGTGTTTGTTCAGTTTGTGGAAAGCATTAAAGATGCTGATAACATTTAAGATAACTTTGGGACTCGATTACTTGACAGGGACATAATGGAGTTGATGGGCTGACTGACCTTCTCTGCCGTTATTACTCTAAACTTTTATGTTTTCATGACAATTTATTTTCCCCAAGAACACAGAGAATTTGAATTTAAATTGGTCCCTTTTGTGGAGCAGTAACACCTACATATGCTCCATCTGACAAACTAAATAGATCTTCAAGTTGTTAATCAGGTGGTGATTAATGCTTTGAACATTCTCTTCAAAGTTTTTGCTTTATTCCAAGTGTGAGCTCATTGTAATAAACATTTTATCATCATCAACTATCCCACCTATTTTTTTCAAGTGTTTCAAAGCTCTGTTCTGATGTAACCCCGAATCACTTTGGCATAGAGAAGCCAATGATTTTTTTTTCCATATTTGCTCTATCAGTTCAAAGTCTGTTCCAAACACGAAATGAATTGGCATCTAACTGAACTAGCGTTGTCGCTTGGAATTAGATAATTTCTAAATAGAAACAGTTGCTTAATTTTAGCTCACTTGTCAGGGAGCTAACACATGTTCCAAGGTCAGCAGCAAGGCAGTAAATAATGATTACTTTGCCAAAGGCCAAAAAAAAGAATAGTTCTTCGTGTCATGTCAAAGTGAAGGATCAACCGACCACTTCTACCTGCTTTGAACATCAAAGGCAAGCATGCTATGTCAATATACTTGTTATGTATTCAAAAAGCGTTGCAGTTTACTTTAAGAGCAGATCACATGATTTGATGTTGGTGTCATTAGGGTATTGCAGGCTGCTGTTTGACTTTCAGTTTTTTATTCAGCATTGCAGAGAATATCTCTTCGAAATAAATCTTTTTTGTTAGTTTGAATCTCGGTGTGCAAACCACACATTTTATTTTTGTGTAAAACCCACAATCCCTAACATAGTTAGGACATTATAATAATTATCGCAGAACTGGAACAATTTTGATTACGCACGACCATCCTGGCAATATCCATCCAAGATATTCGCCAACCTATATTTTAGGCTCATTTGAGTTCTGCAAAGCATTGTTTTATTCCCCATTCCTCTCATATACCCCATTCCCCTCATATACCCCATTCCCCTCCTATCCGGTAGGGTGGCGGGTGGAATAGGGACAATGACCCAAAGGCTAGGAAGCCAAAATGCAGTGAGAAGTTGGCAGTAATTGGTGGTGGCATCAATGAGCAAGTGAGCTGCTCAAAGCTTCAGTAACTGGCTGAGAACAGCAGGATATTTTTTTGAACCCCAGCAACAGTGGAAACAGAGTTACAGAGTTGGGTTTGCTTTTAAACATAAAAATGAAATTCTAAACATCTGAATGTGATTTTCAAAAAACAGAATAGTCTTTCACTGTACCACCTAAACTCAAGGTAGGCCTTGGAGGTCTTGTGATTAAATAGGCAACTTTTCCACTTACCTTGATTATGTTCATATTTGATTTAAAAGATAAGTACAAAAACAATGCAAAAGTACGATGGATATAGGTCTGCTGGTGGAAAGAGAGCGTCAAGGTGTGACAGGAAAAGAATACCTTTCCAGAAAGTAGGAGTTATACAACAGGAACAGCATGAAGATGCAAGGCTTTTAATCCATAGATTTATAATGGTATTAATAGCAAAACTGTGAATCCAAGTCAAATGGTGGTGAAGATAGACATGGATCTTTTTCTTGATAATAGCTTTATTCGCAAATTGCAGTATTAAAGATCTCTAATTCATATCTGCTGATCAGCGTCCCTGAAGTCCATTTTTATATTCTTTTAAGTATACCAATAAAATAAATAATCTAATTAACAAATTGACAAGCCCTAAAAGGGGCAAGCCCTTTTTATAATCTTTTGAATAAACAAATGTTAAAAAATCTAGAGAGGGTGACAGTTCTGCTGGAGTGCTGTAATTAAAACAAAATGTCAAAGGAAATGTAATGAAACCAAAATATAATTTCCCGGGGGTGATGATCCAGCCCCTTTTTACATGTGCTCAAAGACAATTGGTTAAACTTCAGTTGTTTATTCTTAACCTTAACAAAATAATTGACATCAACAAACTGACCATGGTAGAAAACCTGATTTCACATTACAACCTCTCAATTCCCAAAGGGATCTTGAAAAGCTTAGGATAAATTTTCCAGTCCCATCCGCCGCGGGAATCGTCATACTATCCATTTGACTACCTACTGATATGCCCATTTGGCATATTGCCTAACATTCACACCAGACCTTCAAACTTGCCATAGAAAGATAGTGTGCCCAGTCTTCATTGCCGCCTCCACCCACCACCTCGACTCTACTGCAATCTAGTGAAATTCTCCAAAGGACACTGCACTTCGTTTTACTTGCCAGGTCGGACTGGGAAGACCTGACAATATATGGAGCAGCATCGAGGCAGGAGAAGCAATCCAATGATGACTGCCACTCCTTGGAAAATCCAGGCCAATATTTTCATTTAGCAAGTCATTTTTCAGCAGCATATTAGACACACTAAACAAGCAATAGCTGTTTTTGGTACTATTTCATTGAATTAAGTTTTCATGGTATGGCATGTCTGCAGTATTCACTCAGATGGAGAAGAATAAATGGGAGAGGAGTATTAGCCAAAGTAACATTAAAGCTAAATACCTTTAGCTTTTTTTAAAAAAATGTTAATGTCATATCTGTTTGTCTGAAGATTTTGTTTAAAATTACTTTTCTATTTATAGCTTTAAAAAAACCACGTGTTAGGTTCAGTAACATTATGGAGGTGCGGCAACTTCCTGCCCATCACGCATTTGAAGCAAAACTCTCTCGGATGTCCTATCCAGCAGCAAAGGACCATGAAGCAGTGCTGAAGTCTGTTGGCAAATTAACAGTGTCGCAAGTAGCTAAAATCAGCTTTTTCTTCTGCTTTGTGGTTAGTGCCTTTTATTAAGTTACTCATCCCATGCGATAGATTAAAATAAGTTAGCTGTATTTAAAAATTGACGGATAAATCATAATTTTTCCAAAGTGCTGGGAAGTTTATAAACTATTTATTTTTATTTAGTTGTCTTTAGAAAGTACACGTGGATACTTGTTCATTATATTATTCTTCATGATATTGAATTTGACGATTGGCCATGATCAAAATGTATGGCGGAGCAAGCTCGAAGGACTGGCCCACTACTGCTTCTATTTTCTATGTTTCTAAACATCACATTTGAAATAATTGCATTGAAGGTTAAAGTATTTTATGACTAGTGTGTACTCAAATAAATATTTAACATGGGCTCATAAACAAATATCGTCAGTGCGGTTTAGTTCATTGTTTAGGGAAAGGTTTGAAAGTAAATGCAGTATGGTCCAAATTTTCAAGTGACCACAGAGGTGAATGAGCCCACAATTTTCCACAATTGTCCTGTGGAGGAGGCTCCAACCCAACAATTAAAATCCAGCCCCATATCTTTGCAAGTAACCGCCTTTATTAACGAGTGTGTAATTTAGATCAGGGACATTGATAAATTGTTGAACAAGTTGAATATTGATGCAACAAGAATAATTGTATGCCATATATGTTTGTCTAAATTGTACAATTAATTTTTCAGTGGTTTCTGGCAAACTTCTCCTATCAGGAGGCACTTTCCGATACTCAGGTGGCTATTGTTAACATTTTGTCCTCAACATCTGGTAAGTTGTGTTAATATTCTTTCTCTTGTCCATTCTGTTGTACAGAATAAGAATTGTGTTTTTCATGTCAATTCATACAAGGGAAGTAAATTTTACAGAATCGTTAGATTTTTGTTGTTACTGAGCAAGATCGTAATGCATCAGAAAAAAAAATGTTGCTATTAGTCAAACACTGTTTGATTAATGACTCATCTTCAACGAGATATTAAGAACAGGTTTGCTATTCAGCTCCTCAAGCTTGTTTCACCATTCGGTTCATGGCTAATCTGTGCCTCAACTCCATTTACCTATTTTAGCTCAATATTCCTGGATATCCTTACCTAACAAAAGTCCATTGGTCTCTGTCTTGAAAATTTCAATTGACCCAGCCTCTGTTGCCTTTTGGGACAGAGTTCTAGATTTTCACCACTCGTATACGTGACCAAATGCACTCTAGAACCTGGCCAGTTAAGAAGGAAATAATGTTAAGATTACATACAAATTAGGAGCAGGAGTAGGTCACTGGGCCCCTAAAACCTGCTCTGCCATTCAATAAAATCCTTTAACTTAACTGTCTCCCGAATACATACTTTTTGACCCAATACCTGGTTTCTAGACTTTCTTTTGTTCCTTTGGGAAATCTGCAGCTCCTTTGACCTATCCAGTTTCTTTTGGGTCCAGCTTAAAACTAAACTCAAAAGTTCTTTCTAACCCCAGGTGACCCTGGTTGCTAAGCAGCAATCTGGTTATTTCCATAAACCCTGTTTTCTTTTGCACCATAAACTCTTAATCGCAATGCAGGCACAGTTCTAAAGTGACCAAGACCCACAGACAGGCAGGCACCTTTGTTTAATAAAAAGCTAACTAAAGTTTTAATTCTTTTACAGAAACAAAATTAAACTTGCTTAAAGCTATACCCTATTTCTAATACAGATACAGATATAGATTATTTAGAACTACCTCTGTTTTCTGACACCCAATTAATATAGCTAAGGAGACTATGTGCTTTATTAAATGCCCTCTCCACCTGTACTCAATGAGCTATGTACATATACACCAGGCCTCTCTGCTCCTACATCTCCTGAAGAATTTTATCCTTTGTTTTATATTATCTCTCCATGGCCTTCCTACCAAAATGCATCACTTCACACTTCTCCACATTGTACTTCCTCTGCCACCTATCTGCCCGCCTTGTCTATATCCTTTTGAAGTTCCACACTGTCGTCCTCACAGTTTACAATGCTTCTAAATTTTTTATCAGCTGCAAACTTTGAAATTGTCCCCTACAAGATCTAGATCATTAATGTATATATCAGAAAAAGCAAGGGCCCCAATACTGACCTCTGGGGAAAACCAGTATACTATACTGCCCCCTACGACCAGTGCGTTCTTATGTGCTCCCTGACTTGAATAACTTCCTGGTACAGTCAGTCAGCTCATCTATACCTATAGCCCCTATTCTCATCCAAACATGCCATGCTTTCAGGTCAATGATCTTTCCGCAGCATTGTTCTAATGAAAGGTCATTGATTTGAAATTTTAACTGTGTTTCTGTCTCCACGTTATACTACCAGATCTGCTGTGTATTTACAGCATTTTCTGTTTTTAACTTCTGATTTACAACATCGGCAATATTTTGCTTTTGCATCATTTTACTGTCCATTCAAAGAATGTGGGCAAATCCAGCATTTATTGCCCATCCTTAAATGCCCTTCAAGTGGTGGTGAACTATCATCTTGAATTACTGCAGTCCAGGTGGTGATAAATCCACAGTGCTGTAATGTAAGGTGTTTGACCCAATGACTAAGGGAGCGGCAATATATTTCCAAGTTAGGATGGTGAATGAGTTGGAGGAGAACTTGCAGGCGGTGGTGTTTCTATGTGCCTGCTTCCCTTGTCCTTCTTGATGCTAGAGATGGCTGGTTTGGAAGGTGCTAACAAAGAAGCCTTGGCAAGTTGCAACTGTGCGTCTTAGAGATGGTACACACTGTTGCAACTGTGCGCCTGAGGTGGAGGGGTGAATGTTTAAGATGGTGATGGGGATGTCAGTCAAGCCCTCTGCTTTATCCCCTGGATGATTTTGAGGAATGTTGGAGCTGCACTCCTCCAAGCAAGTGATAAAAAGACTTTGGGAAGTCAGGAGGTGAGCTATTTACCATAGTGTTTCTGCCGTGCTCTTGTAGCCAAATATTTGTGACTGTTTCGTTTAATTTCCTGGGCTATGGTAACCCCCAGGATGTCCGTGGTGGGGGATTCAGTGATCATAATGTTGGTGAATGGTTCGACTCTCTTTTTGTAGATGGTCAGTGTGGCATAGATGTTACTTGCTTTCTAAATTCACAGACACATGAATCTTTTTATTCTTCCATAGTTCCAAGTCCTTCACCACTTTTTAAAAAATGTCTGATTTTACTTTCGCAGCTTCAAAAAGGATGTCCTCAAACTTCTGCTGTCTGTTTTCCAATCACTTGGTCTGTCTAATGACCCTTTGTACCCTCCCAACTACTATTCCCATAAATTAGTCACCTGAAAACCTGCACATACAAATCTTCATTTATTAAAGTCATTGATACATATGCTCAAATGCAGAGGCCTGAGTACAGATTCTGAGGAGCATGACTTTCCACGTCGTGCAACTCAGAGAACATCCTTTTTACCTCTACCTTTTGGCCCCTACTTTCCAAACAATTACTAATTCATGTCACAAGACTACCTCAAAATTCATGCATGCTTACTATAACTAATGATCGCTTCTACATAACTTATCAGTCCTAAGAGCCAACACCACAGATGCTCCTCTGTCCATCATGCTAATGACCTCCTCAAAACATTCAACCAGATTAATGAAACATGGACTGGAATTCTCCGGTCGTTCACACCCCGCCACCACTACAAGTGAGGACGGAAAATTTGACGCTCGGACAAATCTCCGCTCACTGCAGCAGGACAGGAGAATCCCGCTGGCGAGAACGGCTGGAGAATTCTGGCCATGGTCTCCCTTTCACAAATGCACTCTGTTTCTCTTTGATCAGCTTGTGCTTCTCCAAATGCTCAATAATCCTCGAGTACTAAATTCAGGAACTGATGCATTTGTAATTACCTGGTTTCTGCCTCCTGCCCTTGAAATAATGGAGTTGCGTTTCTTATTATTCCTTATTCCTATTATTCTTTAATAATTGACATTGTAACCACTAGGGCGGCACGGTGGCACAATGGTTAGTACTGCTGCCTCACAGCTCCAGGGACCTGGGTTCGATTCCCAACTTGGGTCACTGTCTGTGGAATCTGCACGTTCTCCCCGTGTCTGCGTGGGTTTCCTCCGGGTGCTCCAGTTTCCTCCCACAGTCCAAAGATGTGCGGGTTAGGTTGATTGACCATGCTAAAGTGCCGCTTAGAGTCCCGGGATGTGTAGGTTGGAGGGATTAGCGGGGTAAATGTGTGGGGGTCTGGGATGGGATTGTTGTCGGTGTGGACTTGGGGCCTGATTTTACCATTGTGTCACGCCCATTTTCGGGCATGGAAACGTGGTAAAGTCGGGTGTGAGGCCATTAATGCGATCCGCGTCCGCGCAGATGGCCACTTTACCGAGACCCGGGAATGGCCGCGATCCGATTCGCGCCCGAAAAGGACACAACGGTGATTTAAATGCATTTGCATGCATTTCAATTGAATTAATGAACTTCCCGCCCAACTTTATTAACATTCCCCCTTTACCACCGCGTTCGCCGATCCGGAATTGCGCCAAAATGAACCTGCTGAATAAAAATTTGAATCGGGCGCTCCAGCTGCTGAAGAGGCGAGTTCAGCACTGCCAATGGCTCTCTGACTCAGATCGGTGGTGGCGGGGGGAAGGAGGCGGGTCAGATCATTCTCTGGTGGGGGGGGGGCGGGCGGGAGGAGAGAGGCCCGATCATTGGCTGGCTGGGGGGGTACGGCGGATCATTGTCTGGTTGGGGGGGGGGAGGGCTGATCGTTGTCTGGTTGGGGGGAGGGCGAGGGACGATCATTGTCTGGTTGGGGGGAGGGGGAGGGACGATCGTTGTCTGGTTGGAGGGCCAGTGGAGGGCCGATTGTTGTCTGGTGGGGGTGGGGGGGGTGGCGGGGGGCGGGGGAGGGGGGCAGATCATTCTCTGGGGGCGGGTGGGAGAGGGGGGGAGAGTGAGCCAGATCATTCTCTTGGTGGGGGGGTGCGCAGGAGTGAGGAGGGTAAAATGTATCTCTGGTGGGGGGGGGCAGGGGGGTCCGCTGCCACTCTGCAGGCGATCAGTGGGGGGGAAGGGGGCAGGGGCTCGCGATCAGTCTGGGTAGCGGGGGGGGTGGGTGGATGAGGGGGACAGTGATGTCTGTGGGGGCCATCACTCCCGCTTTTCGCTCCCAGGCCACTTTCTCAGCTTTCTGCGGCCCGCGAGCGACCTGACACAGGCGCGCTTTTTCACATTTTTTTTAACTGCACATGCGCAGTTCAGAGCTCCGATCGTTTCGGGTGTGCTAAGCCCCGCCCACAGCACAATTTGGACCCGCGATTTTTTTTCAGGCTGAGTGCGTATGGGGGCGCCTGAAAGCAGATCTCCAAGTCGGATCTGAATTGCACCCAGATTCAGCACTTAGAATGAAAATGGTAAAATATGCCAAATGGCCTCCTTCTGCACTGTCACATCATATTTAATTTTCTATATTGCTTTAGTAGAGTTTGTGAAAAAGTATAGAACTGCTTTTTTAAATCCTATTTAAAGAAAGTTTGAATTCTTGGACCCAGCTGGTGGTTAAACTCTTTCCCATGTTACAGTATCAATTCTGCTCAAGCGAAGTACCGAATGAGTCCAATTGGAATGATGGATGAATTCCTCATTAATTTTTAATATACCCTGCAGAGATATGTTGGTACAATTAACCCTATGTAGAAGCATCGGTAAAGAACTGCTGCTCTTACAGAAGGAAGTGTTTTTGTTTTACTAAAAATCAGTTTAATTATAAAATTACTTCTAACAGTGCCACCTAGTGTTATGCAATTACTGCTACCTATACAAAGTTGGTAATTGGTCATAACAGTTGTAGAGAGATAAGTAATCCAAAGATTAAATGTCTGTTGAAAATTCCAAAATGAATCCAGAAATGATTTAAGATTGAAAAAAAAATCAATTAATATGATGTGAATTATTCAAAAATGATTTTTTAAAAATAAAATATTGTTGACCCAATTTCAATATTTCGAACAATATTTTTTGCTGTTATCTAAATTGATTTTAGCTGTTAATGATTTTTTTTAGATGCATCATTTAAAGTACTTCCATGAAAAAATTTAACTCGCTGTTAACTAGGATGACCAGACATCCCGATTTTGCTAGAAGAGTCCGGTTTTTCCCCAGTGTTCCAACATTTTTCTCCAGATTGCCCAAATGCCCAGATTTTCGGCTCCTCTGAGTCCTGTCCTCTTTACATCAACCATCCCATTCCATTGACAGTTGACAAACCCAAAAAAAAAACCTATGCTGCACTGCATCCTGGGAATCAGAATGCTGCCCACTAGCCGATCATTAAGCGGCTGTGATGAGAAGCTCCCACATGCACAGAAATCCTTCTCACTGGCATGCAGAGTCAGTGTGGGGACAAATTTGCTTCCCAATGCACTCTTCCCTGATTAGCTACTCTGATGAAATGGCCAATCAGGCATTTCACAGAGGAGGCAGGCGGGGGAGAGCAGGAGGCCAATGAGGGAGTCATTCGGCACTGGGGTTAGTTTATGGAATTACTGGGGTTAATTTACCTTCATAACTACCTATAACTTAACCCCAAGACCACCTGGGAGCTGGGAGAGAAGGTTGATTGTAGTGTCCGCCAGCTGCAAGCCACACTTGAAGAGGTGGCTGGAAAGCGTCCACCGGTAAACTACCAGTCAGTGCAGGGGAAGTTAGCAGATCAGTTAAGTTGAGTCTTTGTACATTCAAACGAACCTTGCATTCTCGTTGAAGGATTGTGTGCTTGTGGCTCTGGTTGCAAACAAATTCTCACGCACTTGAGATACGCTCGCTAGTTTAAATTTTCAGCTGAAAACTTCTACTGTTAGAATTCTGTGTGCAAATGAAAATAAACAAAACTTTTAAATGGAGATTGGTCTTATCATTATGCATTGCACTGTAATGTTAGTGTGGAACAAAGGATCTTGGTTCAGTTTGTTTTTGAGAAAATGAGGCAGAAATGTAATTGAAATAAAAGTTTGGGGTTCATACCTGGTGTCTTAATAGGGTTGTAAACTTTGCCTGGATGTATTCCAGAAGATGTCATTACATGACCTGCCATCTTCAGCTGCCCCTCCCTCAAACTTCTGCCATTGTCAGTCAACGTGTCAGTTATCACAGAAGCCTGTCTTCCCAAGGTATTTCAATGTGTCCGACTTTGATTTTTGAAAAACTGATCACCCAACTGTTTACATCCTCGCCAACCCTAAAAATCTAAAAATGCAGATATGCTACATTGACCGCCTCCTTCGTCGCACCCACCCCTCCCCCCCCACCCACCCCCTCCCTCCCCCCTCCCCCTACCCCCTCCCTCCCCCCTCCCCCTACCTCCTCCCTCCCCCCTCCCTCCTCACCCCCTCCCCCCCTCCCCCTACCTCCTCCCTCCCCCCCTCCCTCCTCACCCCCTCCCCCCCCCCTCCCCATCCCTCCCTAGCCCTCCTCCCTCCCCACCCCTCACCCCCCCCTTCATGCTTATCTGGCCCAGCTTGTCTACACATTTTATCTCCTTGACCCACAATCACAGATTCATTAGTAATTGTGTACTACACTGTTGACCAAATGAAAATATTTGGAGTTATCACCTTACTCAAATTGAAAGTTGGGTGTGTTTAAATTTCTTAATCTAATAAAGGCTTGTGTTAAACTACATTCTAAGTAATCTGTATACACACACTCCCATCATTTTATGGTTCTGACCTAATTTGCCGGTTGTTTGCATTCTTCTTGTACAGGTCTCTTCACCCTACTTCTAGCTGCAATGTTTCCGAGCAACAGTGGAGACAGATTTACATTATCCAAATTATTAGCAGTAATTTTAAGGTATGTATCAGTAAAACCTATTTTGGAAATTTTGTTTGGCTGCGTGCTTTTGGTTATTGGTGGTGCCTTTACCTTAGTGAAAATGTTTCCACCTGTTTCTCCGACAACGCAGCTTTATAATTCGGCTTTATTCCCATCTTTACAGCAGCAACCCGATGTAACGCAAACAAACGTACTTTGTTTTTAAACTAAAAACGGCAAGTGCTGGAAAAACTCAACGGGTCTGGCACTATCTGTGGAGAGAGGAACAGCATTAATGTTTCAAGTCGAATATGATCTATCAAAAGTGTTCCGAAGAAGCGTCACTCAACGAAGAATTCAAAACTTGAATGCTGTTTCTCTTTCCACAGGGTGCTGCAGGACCTGCAGAGTTTCCCAGCACTCCCTGCTTTTATTTCAGATTTCCAGCATCTGCAGTATTTTGCTTTTATACATTTTTGTTTTTGTTCTTTTAGCATTGGCGGTGTTACCCTTGTAAGTCTGTCGAGTAATGATACAGAGGGAAAAGGGACAATCGGTAAGGCATTTTGCTCCCTTCTTTGAAACTAACAATTTTATGGTCTATACTTTTGCAGACCAACTTGTGCAGTGTTCAAAATGCATTTTATTTGTGTGCATAACCATTGCATAGTTCAGTACCAATTTTATAAATTAACCCAACACAAGTAATTCCAGCATAATTTGATAAAAGACTTGTTAAATAGGTGACAACGGAAGAAGTTTTCACTCCAAACTCTCGCAATAGAAATTTAAAGCTATTATGTGAATTCTGTTCTTTTAATCAATAATGAGCATTCCCTAAATTCAAGCAAAGCAGTTAAATGTTCTTATTTCAACTCTCTGGAAAATATATCTGGTTAGCCCCACTCTTAACTCCTGATATTTAATGGTTTCAGTAGGTTTTTTTTATTATGATGCAGCAGATATTGGCCAAGATCTTTTTTGAAACTGTCAATTTGTTATGATCTCAAAGGAGACCATTAATGTTTAATAAAAAAATTCAAGCTCTCATCTATTAAATGAAAGAACTACACCACAAAATTTCATGTTTTAAGCAAAAACTTAAACTGTACAAGAATTAAACAAACTAATTAACTAATTTAACGCTATATTTCATAAACTCTAATTTGCTCAACCACAAAATCTTAAAAAACCACTCCCGTTATGTTTTTAATTTAACCCAACAGTTCCTCTATATTTTCCTGGAGCTTGAGGGACATTTGCACTTCACATGTGACCAAATCAAAATTTTTTAAAAATTATTTTACGGAATGTGGGCATTGCTGGCTAGGCCAGCATTTATAGCCAATCCCTAATTGTCTTTGAGAAGGTGGGAGGAAGTTTAATGGTTTGGCACATATGGCGCTAATCTGGGACTGAGTACAGTATCACCCATAGTGTGTTGTTAGAGAGCACATGATTCACCCCAGGATCAGTTGCGTGTTGGAGAGTGCCTGGTGTACCATGGAGACAGCTCCTAGCCTAACTTGTTCGCTTTTAAGATATCTTTGCAAATAGTTCTAGTAGTTATGAAAGACTTGCTGTTAACATACTTCGGACTATGAAGACTTAATTAAAACCTACCAAGAAATAACCAATACCCCACAGCATGATGACAGCTCGTGGGGGAAAAAAACAAAATTTCACTAAAATGCAGAAAAACTGAAATGCTAGAAGACAGAAAAAATTCAGAAAAGCTGTCTGATCTGAAAGTAAGCTCCAAAAGCAGAGCTGCGGAGTAAAAATTGCCAGGAAATGTTCCAAAGAAAGGCTTGGAAGCTGAAGGCGGCAATTTTGAATTCCTTACTGCAGCAGGAGGTGCCATTGAACCTCCTTTGGAAGTCCAGCTGCTGAGTCAGCAGAATTTGCAAGGGTGAACTAAACCTTTAAAGAACCAGGCTACAGCAAGTCCTGAGAAATCTTTGAAGTAATTTAGAGTCAGAAGTGCAGTTGTAGAGAAACCAGTCACTAAAACCCAATCCCCGATTCGGAGCCTGAACACTAGCATCCGAGCCCGTCAGAAACGGAGGGAACAAAATGGGGAGTTCATTAAATATTTCGGGAACTGTTTAACTCCGTAAAAGACAAGCAGAAGCTCTAATTCGATGAACTGAATGAGTCAAAAATATGGAATAAGAGAATTCTCCAGGCAGCTATTGTTTAAAAAAAATTCCAGCCTGAGCATCATGTCCTTGTTGCGCAGTGTGCCAAAACCAGCAAGCAGAGGAAATCTTTTGTCGCTGAGTTAACGGTGATGCCATCTTGAAATCCAAAGAGCTCTTAATGCAGGACATACATTTTTAAAGTTTAGAACATGGATCAGAATTCTACGCTTCCAAGTTAATTTGGACTAATCCAACTTGTGGACTTTGGCGATGCATCGTCATTTCGGGTTTAAGTAAAAGGTCAGAAGAAAAGCAGGTGGATATGCTGCTTTGACCTGATTGTGGATTACATTGCAAAATAGAATTATTGAATCATCCCCAAAATTCAAAGAGGTACTAAAATAATTTGATATTTATTTTAATTGAAGAAGCAATAAAATCGTCAAAAGAATTAATTTCAATAATAGAGTCCAGCAGCCAGGAGAATCTGCTTGGCAGTAGTTTGCGAGAACGGAGATTTAAAATCAGAACTCATCAGACTCAGGATAGCGGTAGGTGTATCAAATGATGCACTCTATGATCTTCTGCAAGCAAAGGAAGACCTAACTCTGAAAAAGGCCATCCAGGTAGTTAGACAGTCAGAACTACTTAGGCAGTACAGGACCATTTTAAGAAGAGAGAATAAATGTGGTGCAGTGGTCAACTTACAGTCCAGTTGATAGACTACACCTATGCCTTTGTTGCTCAAAGTCAGGGAAAGCAATATCCGAGCCAGTCAGCAGTAACCATGCTACCGCCATGGAGCAAAGTGCTCCCACAAGTAAGAGCAGTATCCTGCAATTTCAGCCAAGTGCATTCAGTGCAACAGGACACACCTATATATGGCAGGAAGCTTAAAACTCCCGATGAAAGACATCTTGTTGGCAGCACTGAAATACAAGAATAAAACATTCCTTGTGATCCTCTTTGTGATCCACATCCAGGACTGTTCATCACTAAGCTGCAAAGCCTGTGTTGAACTTAACCCGTTACAGAAGATTGACAAGGTAAATTTACAGGGGCCTAGCTCCAAGTACAAATGTGAGTTTTCAAACTCTTCACAGGTCAGGGGCGATTGAAAAACTCACTGAGAGGGGATGCTAAACCCTTATGCCTATTCACACCAAATAACATTCCACACACACTGGGATCAACTGAATCCCTTGAAGAGTATAGGGGGTGTGGGAGTAGAGTTAAGAGAGAAATCAGGAGGACAAAAAGGGGACACGAGATTGTTTTGGCAGATAAGGCAAAGGAGAATCCAAAGAGCTTCTACAAATACGTAAAGGGCAAAAGAGTAACAAGGGAGAGAGTAGGGCCTCTTAAGGATCAACAAGGTCATCTATGTGTGGATCCACAAGAGATGGGTGAGATCCTAAATGAATATTTCTCATCAGTATTTACTGTTGAGAAAAGCATGGATGTTGGGGAACTTGGGAAAATAAATAGTGATGTCTTGAGGAGTATACATATTACAGAGAAAGAGGTGCTGGAAGTCTTAAAGCGCATCAAGGTAGAGAAATCCCCGGGACCTGATGAAGTCTATCCCAGGACATTGTGGGAGGCTAGGGAGGAAATTGCGAGTCCCCTAGCCGAGATATTTGAATCATTGATAGTCACGGGTGAGGTGCCTGAAGATTGGAGAGTGGCAAATGTTGTACCTTTGTTTAAAAAGGGCTGCAGGGAAACAGCCCTGGGAACTACAGGCCAGTGAGCCTCACATTTGTGGTGGGTAAGTTGTTGGAAGGTATTTTGAGAGACAGGATCTACAGGCATTTAGAGACTCAAGGACTGATTAGGGACAGTGGTGAAGAAGGCATTTGGCATGCTTGGTTTCATCGGTCAGAACATTGAATACAGGAGTTGGAACGTCTTGTTGAAGTTGTACAAGACATTGGTAAGGCCACACTTGGAATAATGTGTGCAATTCTGGTCACTCTATTATAGAAAGGATATTATTAAACTAGAAAGAGTGCAGAAAAGATTTACTAGGATGCTACCGGGACTTGATGGATTGAGTTATAAGGAGAGGTTAGGTAGACTGGGACTTTTTTCTCTGGAGCGTAGGAGGCTGAGGGGTGATCTTAGAGGTCTATAAAATAATGAGGAGCATAGATCAGCTAGATAGTCAATATATTTTCTCAAAGTTAGGGGAGTCTAAAACTAGAGGGCATAGGTTTAAGGTGAGAGGGGAGAGATACAAAAGTGTCCAGAGGGGCAATGTCAGTGAGTTCCTAACCTCATCCTCAATTTCACACCTCCAGCAATTCTTGGAGATGGTGAACCAGATCACAAAGTTTTTACTGAGTTTAGCGCAAGTCACAGAAACGTCGAGGCATCTACTTAAGTCAGACCAAGCACGGTGCTGGGACTTGCCTGAGAGAAAACTTTCATTTACATTGGGTAGATGTTGCTCTCCACTGACATTTTAGTCATTAAGATTAGTCCTGCCCACCACCTTAGGCCTCGGAGAGATCCTGTTCCAGGAACAACTGAATGGAAGTTGCCAACTTGAATACAACTCAAGGACCAATGGAGACAGAGATGAAATACCCATCATAGAAAAGGAAGCTCTGACAGTCACTTGGCATGTGAGAAGTTTCAGACAATATCATCTGCCTCAAGATTACAATCAAAACTGATCATAAACCACTACAATGGGATGGAGCGAGCAAAGATGCCTCCCTGAGACCAGAGTTTTTAACTGTACCTCATGAGGTTTGCCTCCAAGATAGCATACGTTCAAGGTAAAATATACACTTTGAAGGACAACAATGGGCCTCCGGACAAAAGAGGATGTCAACCTCATTGAACAACTGGAAGTGTACTCCCAATTGATAGGGAGGCACCTGCCAGTGACCATGGGAAAACTCCAAAAGATCCGTCCGGGACAAATGTGCAATGAAGAGTGTATCCACTGCTAACAATGATGGCCTCAGCAGAGGTCAAACAGGGACTGTGAAAACCTAGTCACAACAACAAAAACATTTTACAATTTTATAGATGATCTCGAGGTCTACGATGAGCCAATCTCCCTGCACCGAGAGATCCTTCAAAAAATACACCTGAGATCACCAAATGCAGAGGATGAAGCAATTACCACAGAGGCAGTCACAAAGGCGCTAAAAGAGATGGTCACAAGCAACGGCATTCCAGAGAAGATCATATATATTTGATAACGACCCACAATTTTCCAGTGAAGGTTCTGTGCATTTTGTCACATCTGGCTTCCACCACTGCACCAGCTCCCTGCAATACCCTCAGTAAAATGGAGAGGCTGAAAGTCCTCCAGAAAAAGAATGAGGACTTTGCCACAGAACTTCTGACACACAGGGTAACCCCTTTACAATGTGGCCCATCCCCATCCGAACTCCTGATGGGCAGGAAACTGTGCATACAACTTTCAATCCTGCAGAAATACTTAGACCACGTTTGTTAACTAAAGATTACCAAGATATTCAAGCAAAAGAGCAATCAAGCTTCCTCCTAAAATAGAAGGCATCATACCAATTAGTTGTCACAATTTCAGCAGGATGACAGGTCTTGCTTAAAGACCTCCAGAGAGAGAAGGTACTATCTTTAGAAAAGATAAGGATCAACCCAGCTCTTACTTGGTTTGCACAGCAGAGGGCGCAATCAAGACATACAGAAGGAGTCTCCTCCCCATCCCTAGACTCCCATCCCTACTACATAATGGGGAGATATCAAGGAAGATACCCAGATGACAGAACAACCTCCAAACTAACTGTAAGAAACAACAGCGACAAAGCCTACCACTCCTCCAACAGTAGTGCAAAGGAGATGTGGTTATAAGGCCCCCGGACTACACGATCCTTTTAGTTTAAGAACTTGGAGAGGGGAGATTGAGTAGTGATATTGGGTTGTGATAATATAATGACCATGTAAATATATGATAGTAATAATATAAGACAAGATAAACTATAATCACGTTAATGTAATACATTGGAGGAAGAAGGGTCAGGTACATACATGATTAATGTTGGACTGAGTACAGTACTGGTCACACAGTTATCTAAGAGAGCACATAAAATCATAGAATCCCTACAGTACAGAAGAGGCCATTTGGCCATTAAGTCTGCACTGACCCTCTAACAGAGTATCTTACCGAGGCCCTCTTCCCTGCCCTATCCCCGTAACCCTGCACATCTCCCATGGCTAATCCATCTAACTTACACATCTTGGGACACTCAGGGGCAATTTAGCATGGTCAATCCACCTAACCTACACATCTTTGGGCTGTGGGAGGAAACCAAAGCACCCGGAGGAAACCCATGCAGACACGGAGAGAGTTTGCAAACTCCACACAAACAGTCACCCAAGGCCGGAATTGAACACTGGTCCCTGGATCCATGAGGCAGCAGTGCTAACCACTGTGCTGCCACACCATGACCCACACCCAGGATCAGTTGAGCGTTCGACAGTGCCAGGTGTACTAGCAAGCATGGAGACAGCTCCTAGTTTGTATCCTTTACTATATCTTTGCAAATAGTTCTAGTAGTTAATAAAGACTTGCAGCTAACCTATTTTAGACTACAAAGACTGCATTAAAACCCACTGAGATGTATTCACCACCCTACAAAAGTAGTGAGCTGCTTTCTTGAATCACTGCAGTCCGCGGGGTGTAGGTACACCTACATTGGTGCTGGGTCAAAATCTTGGAACTCCCTTCCGACCAACAGTGAAGGAACGGTTCTAAGTCAGGGTGACGTGTGGCTTGGAGGGAAACTTGCAGGTTATTGTTTTTCCATGCATCTGCTGTCCTTGTCCTTCAAGGTATTAGGGATCACTGGTTTGGAATGTGCGATCAATGGACCCTTTGAGTTGTTGCAGTGTATTTTGTACAAGATACGCTGCTGCCACTGTGCATCAATGGATAGGGGATGAATGTTTAAGGTGGCAGATGGGGTGCCAAACAAACAGGCTGCTTTTCACTGTATAGTATTGATTTTCTTGAGTGTTGTGGGAGTTGCACTCATCCAGGCAAGTAGAAAGTGGTCCATTACACTCCTGAATTGTGCCTTGTAGATGGTAAACAGACATTAGGATGTCAGGAGGTGAGTAAGTAACTTGCCACGGAATTCCTGGCCTCTGACCTACTCTTGGTGTCACAGTGTTTATATGGCTTGTCCAGTTCAGTGTATAATCAATGATAACCCCAGGATGTTGATGGAAGGCAATTCAGTGATGGTAATACCACTACATGTCATGGGGCAATGGTTAGTTTTTCTGTTATTGGATAGGGTAATTGCTGGCAAATTTGTGGCATAAATGTCACTACCACTTGTCCAAGCCTGAATGTTGCCCAGATCTTGTCGCATATGGGCACAAACTGCTTCGGTATCTGAGGAGTCACAAATAGTGTTGAACAGTGAGCAATCATCAGCGAACATTCTTACTTCACCTTATGATGAAGATCATTGATGAAGCAACTGTAGATGATTTGGACACCACTCTGAGGAACTCCTGCAGTAAAGTCCTGGGACTGAGATGATTGACCTTCAACAACTTACTACATTACTGGAACTAATTAATTTAGGTTAGAAGAACTTAAAAAGCATAACTGCAGAAACTTATTTCTTCATGATTGAAGCTTGCACAATGTCTAATAAAGATTTGTGCTTAGCAAGCATGGCATCTGTCGGAGTACAAACTTCCCAAAACCAGGAACGAATTCAGAACAAACTGGCCAATTATGATGATAGATTTCATTTTAATTTTTTTAATGCTAAATAGTTTCTCAGGTACAGCATCATTGGCAACTTGCACAAACTGAACTCTCTTCACGTATAATCCACAGCATAGTTTTTCAGCCCAGTTTCTATGTAAATAATGAGAGACTCTGAAGTTGCAACATTGGACTCTTGTGATTTTACTGGACTTTTGGAATACAACATGTGCTGCCACATGGTATTCCATTCCTCAATAAACGGGGTGAACACATATTCTGACAAGACCGGCACTCAGACTTTTAACTAAGAAGTTGTTTTATTCGCATTGTTTATTGTTAATTTAACTGTATAATAAAATGCAAGTTACTCTGCTCCACAGTGCTTGAAACCATACTCCTTCTCTGTCTCAAGCTAGGCAAAAGTTACATGCATGGCTTCAATCTAACCTCGCACTCTTTCTATCCTGAAACAAAGCCTGAAAAGTAGAGCTCCTGGCTACTTGCTGCAAGACTGAAACACTAACTGTAGATTATTATTTAATCTCATAGAGAACTCTGTCCACTGAACTGTTTATCAAAGTGGGTTACACACAATCTCTGGCCCTATCACTGTCTCGAACATTTCAGCCACAGGAACATTCTGCTCGAGCCTGTCCTGCCATTCAGTGAGATCATGGATGATCTCTATTTTAACTCTTTCCACCTGTCTTAGCTAGCAAAAATTCATCTCAGATTTTATATTATTATTACGAAGGAAATTAAGGAGAGTATTAAATTAAAGACCGATGCCTGCAGAGTGGCCAAAAATAGTGGAGAATCGGAAGGTTGGGAAAACTTTAAGAAACAACAAAGAACGACTAAGAAAGCGATAAAGAAAGGAAAGATAGGTTATGAAGCTAGGCTAGCTCTAAATATAAAAAATGATAGTAAAAGCTTTTACAAATATATAAAAAGGAATAGAGTGGCAAGAGTGAATGTTGGACCCTTGGAGGACGAGAGGGGGGATTTAATAGTGGGAAGTTTTTTGTGTCGGTCTTCACGGTGGAAGACACAAATAGTTTACCGAATATTAACGATAGAGGGTTGGTAGGAGGAGAGGTACTCAATACAATTAATGTTACCAGGGAGGCAGTGCTTGGTAGACTAACGGGACTGAAGGTGGACAAGTCCCCGGGCCCGGATGGAATGCATCCCAGGGTACTGAAAGAAATGTCAGAGATAATAGCGGATGCGTTGGTGGTTATTTATCAAAATTCGTTGGATTCTGGGGTAGTGCCGGCGGATTGGAAAATGGCTAATGTTACGCCGCTGTTTAAAAAAGGAAATAGACAAAAGGCAGGTAACTACAGGCCGGTTAGCTTAATGTCTGTAGTTGGGAAAATGCTGGAATCCATCATTAAAGAAGAAATAGCAGGCCATCTGGATAAGAATGGTTCGATTAAGCAGACGCAGCATGGATTCATGAGGGGAAAGTCGTGCTTGACGAACTTGTTGGATTTTTATGAAGATGTGACTAGTGCGGTTGACGGAGGGGAACCGGTGGATGCAGTGTTTTTGGATTTCCAAAAGGCGTTTGATAAGGTGCTTCACAAAAGGTTGCTGAAGAAGATTGGGTCACACGGAGTTGGGGATAGGGTATTAGCGTGGATTGGGGATTGGCTATCTGACAGGAAGCAGAGAGTCGGAATAAATGAGTGCTTTTCTGGTTGGCGGATGGTAACTAGTGGCGTGCCGCAGGGATCGGTACTGGGGCCTCAACTATTTACCATTTATATAGACGATCTGGAGGAGGGGACTGAGTGTAGGGTAACAAAGTTTGCAGACGACACAAAGATAAGTGGAAAAGTGAATCGTGTGGAGGGCGTAGAAGGTCTGCAGAGAGATTTGGACAGGCTGAGTGATTGGGCGAGGATCTGGCAGATGGAGTCTAACGTTAACAAATGCGAGGTTATTCACTTTGGAAGAAATAATAGCAAATCGGATTATTATCTAAATGGAAAGAAATTACAACATGCTGCTGTGCAGAGGGACCTGGAGGTCCTTGTGCATGAGACGCAAAAACCCAGTCTGCAGGTGCAACAGGTGATCAAGAAGGCAAATGGGATGTTGGCCTATATCGCAAGGGGGATAGAATATAAAAGCAGAGATGTCTTGCTGCATCTGTACAGGGCATTGGTGAGGCCGCAGCTGGAATACTGTGTGCAGTATTGGTCCCCTTATTTGCGGAAGGATATATTGGCCTTGGAGGGAGTGCAGAGAAGGTTCACCAGGTTGATACCAGAGATGAGGGGTGTTGATTATGAGGAGAGACTGAGCAGATTGGGTTTGTATTCGTTGGAATTTAGAAGGCTGAGGGGGGATCTTATAGAGACCTATACGATAATGAAGGGGATGGATAGGGTAGAGATGGAGAGATTCTTTCCATTTAGAAAGGAAACTAGAACTAGAGGGCACAGCCTCAAAATAAACGGGGGTCAGTTTAGGACAGAGTTGAGGAGGAACTTCTTCTCTGAGGGTGGTGAATCTCTGGAATTCTCTGCCCACTGAAGTGGTGGAGGCTACCTCGTTGAATATGTTCAAATCACGGATAGATGGATTCCTGATCGGTAAGGGAATTAGGGGTTATAGGGATCAGGCGGGTAAGTGGAACTGATCTTATGAATGGCGGGGCAGGCTCGAGGGGCTAGATGGCCTACTCCTGCTCCTATTTCTTATGTTCTTATAATTGAGCCGGCATCTGCTTTCTGTGGGATAATTTTCCACATTTCTACCATCTTTGCATGAAGAAATATTTCCTAACTTCTGAATGGCCTGGCTCAGATTTTAAGGTTACGTCCCCTTGTCCGAGACTCTCCCAGCTTCTAGCTTCTAGCCTATCAATTTATTTCAAAATTCTGAAAGCTTCAGTCAAGTTGTTTGTTCCTTTTCCTTGGGACATATGTTAACAAAGAACAAGAACAAAGAAAATTACAGCACAGGAACAGGCCCTTCGACCCTCCAAGTCTGCACCGACCATGCTGCCTGACTGAACTAAAGCCCCCTACCTTTCCGGGGACTGTATCCCTCTATTCCCATCCTATTCATGTATTTGTCCAAACGCCCCTTAAAACTCACTGTCGTATCTGCTTCCACTACCTCCCCCAGCAGCGAGTTCCAGGCACCCACCACCCTCTGTGTAAAAAAACTTGCCTCATACATCTCCTTTAAACCTTGCCCCTCGCACCTTAAACCTATACCTCCTAGTAATTGACTCTTCCACCCTGGGAAAAAACTTCTGACTATCCACTCTATCCATGCCCCTCATAATCTTGTAGACTTCTATCAGGTGGCCCCTCAACCTCCGTCGTTCTAGTGAGAACAAACCAAGTTTCTCCAACCTCTCCTCATAGCTAATGCCCTCCATACCAGGTAACATCCGGTAAATCTTTTCTGTACCCTCTCCAAAGCCTCCACCTCCTTCTGGTAGTGTTGCGACCAGAATTGAACACTATATTCCAAGTGCGGCCTAACTAAGTTCTATAAAGCTGCAACGTGACTTGCCAATTTTTAAACTCATTGTCCCGGCCGATGAAGGCAAGCATGCTGCATGCCTTCTTGACTGCCTTCTCCACCTGCGTTGCCACTTTCAGTGACCTGTGTACTTGTACACCCAGATCCTTCTGCCTATCGATACTTTTAAGGGTTCTGCCATTTACTGTATATTTTCTATCTGTATTAGACCTTCCAAAATGCATTACCTCTCATTTGTCCGGATTAAACTCCATCTGCCATCTCTCCACTCAAGCCTCCAACCGATCTATATCCTGCTGTATCCTCTGATGGTCCTCATTGCTGTCTGCAAATCCATCAACCTTTGTGTCAACCACAAACTTACTAATCAATACAGTTACATTTTCCTCTAAATCATTTATATATATTACAAACAGCAAAGATCCCAGCACTGATCCCTGAGGGACGCCACTTGACACAGCCCTCCATTCAGAAACGCACCCTTCCACTGCTACCCTCTGTCTTCTATGACCGAACCACGTCTGTATCCACCTTGCCAGCTCACCTCTGATCCCATGCGACTTCACCTTCTGCACCAGTCTGCCATGAGGGATCTTGTCAAAGGCCTTACTGAAGTCCATGTAGACAATATCCACTGCCCTACCCTCATCAATCATCTTCATCACTTCCTCGAAAAACTCGATCAAGTTAGTAAGACATGACCTCCCCTGCACAAAACCACATTGCCTCTCACTAATACGTCCACTTATTTCCAAGTGGGAGTAAATCCTGTCTCGAAGAATTCTCTCCAATAATTTCCCTACCACTGACGTCAGGCTCACTGGCCTGTAATTACCTGGATTATTCTTTCTACTCTTCTTAAACAAAGGAACAGGAGCCCTGATCCTTGAAAGATACCCCTAATCATTTCCTTCTAATTCTGGAGTATACTTATTACCCCGACTCGCTGTCTTCTATTGTCTATCCAGTCACATAGCCATGCAAACAATTCTATAAGTGTTAATTTTATTTAACAGTCTCTTATGTTGAACCTTAGCAAATTCCTTGTGGAGTTTACATAAGCTGCATCTATAGGCATTTCCCTTTACCATTTGCATTACTTCCTCAAAAAATACAATTTAGTTTGTTGGACATGACCTGTCAAATCCATGTTGGCTCGTTCTAATCAGTAGAAATTTATCCCAAATGCTCACTTACTCAGTCCTTAATTATAGCTTTCTCACCGCAGATGTTAAGCTATCAGGTATATAACTTCCAAGTTTCTGTCTCTTTTTTCTTAGTATCTGTCAGTCAAACTCAGTTGCCAAGCAGGACTTGTCACTTAGACACAGATCAAAGAATTTTAGCAACATCATTGCAGGCATGCTTACCGTTAGAAAAACAAGTACAGAAGGGTTTGGATCATACTGAAAAAAAGAAATGACTGCCTCCAAAATAATTACCAAAGATGAACCTTCATGCTGGTTTTGTTTGAGTAGGCAATCTTTGACCATGGTCAAGATGTTTGTGACTGACGTGAAGACAGTCTTTCTGGTCTGAGCTGATGGCTATTCTAATGACAATACTTATATAACTTTGAGTGCTCTTAGTAATACAAGATGCAAGTTAAAATTACAATGCAGCCAAAAGATCCATTTTTTTACACTAAAGAAATTGTTTGGCCTGAAAGACATTTCTGAAGTAATAGTGAACCAGAGCTCCCTGATGGCTCAGAAGCTAAATTTGTCACACTATGATATTCAGCCGCACAGATTGTTATGATGGCCACAAAGAGCACAGGGGATCGTCAATAGATCTCCCGTGGCTTTGTGGGGGGGGTTTAAAACCATTGTTTCAACTCAGACCTGGATTCTGTAGGTCCCCGGGTTTTGACTTGCATGCTGTAAGTGGTGGGGGTGGTTCTTGTGTTATCATTGAAGGGTTTTTGGTGATGGAAGAGTGGCCTTACCAAAATTATTCCATTGGCAACGAGGAATTAAAACTTTTTTTTCTCTACTGACAACTTCCGTAGTCGAGAACAAGCAACTCCTCTCCAGTAAGGAAAAGCAATTATGCCTCTTCTTGGGAAACTTGAACCGTATAGTACCAGCGGGGAAGATTGAGCCCAAAATGCAAAACACATGCGTTACTTCTTCCGGGCTAACAACATTGAAGGAAACAAAAGTTATTTTGTTGATATCATGTGGGGCCCCGACATTCCGTGTGACTAAAATATCTGATCTATCCGGATGTCCCTGACTCAAACTTTAAATGAACTGGTAGACTTGCTGAAAAACCACTATACCCAAAGTCCTCCGGAGATACTGCTTTAACACTGCAGGGAAAATGCCTGGGGAACCTGTCACTGAATTTCTGGCCAAGATAGGAAAATTAGCAGAACCTTGTGAATTTGGACCACCTCTAAATAAAATGTTGAGAGACAGATTGGTATGCGGCATAAATAAATTGACTACCCAAAAAAAAAGCTATTAGCAGAACCCAACCTGAATTTTTAAAAAGGCATTGAAATAGCTCTATTGCTGGAAAAGGGTGGCACAGTGTTTCGCGCTGCTGCCTCACAGCACCAGGGATCCGGGTTCAATCCCAGCCTTGGGTCACTGTCTGTGTGGAGTTTGCACTTTCTCCCTGTGTCTGTGTGGGTTTCCTCCGGGTGCTCCGTTTTCTCCTACAGTCCAAAGATGTGCAGGTTAGGTTGATTGGCCGTGCTAAATTGACCCCTAGTGTCAGGCAGACTAGCAGGGTAAATGTGTGAGGTTACGGGAATAGGGCCTGGGTGGGATTGTGGTTAGTACAGACTCGATGGACTGAATGGCCGCCTCCTGTACTATAGGGATTCTATAAAACACCGAAATAGCGGCTCAAAAGCTACAGGAGACGTCATGCAGCAATGTCCTCCAGTTATGGGGAGGGCCATATGTAATCAGTCCTCAATGGAGAGTGCTTGTGTAAATATGATGTTAGACGGTCCCTGACAACATTGGAGTTCTAATAACACCACCAGGCAGTCAAGGAAAAGCATTGACAGCCACAAGAATAGTGGGGAATTCAAGAGAATGTATTCCAGAGGAGTGTGGATGCCAGACAATGGGCTATTGCAAACATTGTGAAAGGGCACAGATAAGGTGAAATTTTAGGAATAGGCAAAATGTGTGCTGTTCAGTGAAGAAGCCAAGGCCAAGTACCTCGCCATACCATGCAGGTATACCCACTTTTCGATACAGGGACATTGCAACTCAATCAATTCATCATGACAAGGGTCACCTCCATAATAGTAGTGGTAGAACTACTGACGAACGATCGTCCCTTGAAAGTGGAGTGGATACAGGGGCCGTGGTCTCTGTTATCGGGGAACAAGCAAAGAAGCACCTCCAAACAGGCATCCAGCTCCTGAGCTTAGATGATGCAAAGGCCAGACTAGGCAGTTACATGGGGGAAGCTTTCCAAATAAAAGGCACCACAATGGCTCCAGTGACTTACAGGCAACGATCAGCTCATCTCCCGCTTATTGTTGTATGGGGGCAAGGACCAAGCCTTATGGGAAGAGATTGCTCCAGCAGATCAGGCTGAACTGGTTGGAGATCTTCAGGCTAGGCGCAGGGGTATGTACAAAGTTTGTCGGTGATACCCTGGAATTTTCCAAGAAGGATTGGAAAAAATAATAGGGGCAAAAACCAAGATCTACGTCCACCCCAATGCTGCACTTAAATATTTCAGCATAGACCTGTTCCATACTTCCTAATGGAGAAGGCGGAAACTGAACTCGGGCACCTTGATAATCACTGGAATTTTACTGTCCCGCCCGCCACGAGAATCAGAACTGGCGAGGGCTGGACAATGGGAAGGTCCATTGACCTCAGGTGGGATTTTACGGTCTCGCAATGAGCAAGGCCGTAAAATCCCGCCCAATAAGTCCCATACAATTGGCAGAATGAGCTATGCCTGTAGTCCCCAACAGTATAAGAATAATACCCATCCTTAACTTGGGGGAGGCCTCTGACTTCATTCTGCCCAGCTTTATGTTCTTAAGATTTTCAGAATGGCTTCAAATGTACTTAATAGTTTAGAGTTGCAGAGCTCAGCTCCTTTGCACTTCTATTTTCGTCCGTGCTGCTTTGGTCTGCAAGTTAGTGAAATAAGTTTTGAGATATTATAAATTTGAAGAGGACTTAAAGCAGATGAACAAAAGGAATGGACACATCAATCAATCCAGAAATGATGTTTTATTATTTGAAGTAGTTTGGCATAAATTCCAACTTTAATGAAGTGAAAATGAGTAGAATGAAGTGCTATTGTCTGCTGCAGGACTGTTTGTCATCAGCCACCATCTTTGAATCACTCCTAAACACAAAGGATTCTGATGTCGTAATGATATGCTCACTACAAAGCACTTCTGAATCCAAGTTACATGAGCTGGACTGTAACTGTTCTTACTCAGCGATGTGTAACCAGAGTATAAGGAACATATCTGCAATATAAATTAAAAACCTGTAACAACAATAGTACCCAAGAAAACAAAAGAACATTTTATAGCCACCAAATTCTTCCACTTGCATCAATTCTCGTTAGCTAAAATGAGCAACTTGTGCAAAATGTGATAGCACCAGACTTTGGGATCCTGTTCATTCCTTATCTCAGATGAGGAGATAAAGAATTGGAACTAGCTATTTTTTTCTGGCAGCACAAGTAACATGAATGGAGAATAGATGCATAACATGATGAGTATTTCTGCAAGGAAATTTGTGTCACCTTACAAATGAAAAAGCTGTCACACAAGCAGCCATAATTTTGTTTATGTTGCCTATTAAATCTCAATCAGAACCTTAGCTCGGTGCCAGTATGATTTTGGCTGAACCCATTATTCATTGCCTGCATTGGCAGACATATTCAAGAATTTCAAGATATTTTCTAATTTGGGTCTCCTCGAGTCTTTAAGGCCAAAGAGAGGCAATGAGCAAGAAGCACAATGTAGAAAATAGCAAGCTTAATTTGTTTACAGAAAATGCACTGCTCATTTTCTGATCAGTCTTCCCATATATAGGAAATTGTCTTTTTTTAATTATCCTTTCTCTTATTACCAATCCTTTACCCTTGTTAGTTATGTTTCTTCTTTTTACCACCCCCTTCCCCAATTTCCTCTCATTGTAGGATTTTCCTGAATCCAAAAGGGCATCTGGGCTACCATCAGTGCTGCTCTTATAGTTTGCTATGAGATACATTTCCTTTTTTATACCTCCCCTTAATTTGCTGTGCTTCTTTTTCTGTAATCTGATCGAGGTTCAAAGTTATGGTTTTGCTCCACATCTGTGCCCCACCTATTTGCCGTTTTGCACATTAGCATTCGAGCATGCAGTTTATTCTTACCACAATAAAAGATTTCAACAAAGTTTGCTTTTATTTTAAAAGAAAACTTGCACATATCCAAACAGAATCAAGCTATGTAAATGATAGACGAATGGTGCACAAATCACGTCCAAAAATTTATAATCAAATCAAATATGTATAAAACTGCAATTAATTTAATTAAACAGTTTAGATTTTGAAAGCTATAAAATATTTTGCATACATCAGTTGGAAACTTTCAAGTTATCTAATCAAGTCTTATTTGAACACTGATGAGTGCATTTCACTCATCCTATTTGCTGTGAAAATTATTCACTCCACTCAACAGGTAAAAAAAAAAATTGTAGATCATAATTTCCATTTTGCCACAATTAAATGGCAATCATTTGAGAGTCTTGGACTTGTCTAGATAGCACCTTCTAAGTTTTACATTTTTCCAAAGTAATACATTTGAATGAAATAAATTAGTCAAATCTACGGCTTTGTCCTTAGACAGGTAGAGCGAGAAGGAGAGAAATGGGACAGAGCAGGAGGAGGCAAGGGCAAAGAGGTGAAACAGACAGGGAAGAAGGTGACAATGAGAGGAGAGTGAAGACAAATGGAAAAGAGAGGGACTGTGGCAGGTGTTAATGGGATTTAGGCAGGCTTTTGTTAGCAATGAAGTGGAGAAATAAGCTCAGTGGAAACGGAAGGCCAAAAAGGTATTTGATTGGTGAGGGTGGGGTTTGTTGCATGCTTGATATCTTGTTTAATTTATGGAAAGTTTGATCAGAAAATGAACAGTGCATTTTCTGTAAACAAATTAAGCTTGCTATTTTCTAACTACACTAGACTTCTACGGTATCTCAAACATTTTAAAATAAAATCTAAAATTGTTCATGACAACACTCTTATTCCTGAGTGTAGGTTGCAACCCCTGTTCAGAATCTGAGCACAGCATCTTGTGGTACTGAGTACATTGTCACAGGTGCTATCTTTTTGATCGGATGTTATACCAAGGTCCCAACCACCTATTCAGGTATATATAAAATATTCCATGGCACTGCTTGAAACATCGCAGGTCAAAATTTATCCCTCAGCCAACACAACAAAAACAAATAAATCTCCTTTGTTGTTTTTGCATAGATACACTTCCATATTTGACAATGTAATAATAATAATTAATTGACTGTGAAACACATTGGGACACCTTGAGATCATGAAAGGCACTATATAAGTGCCAGTTCTTAAATTGTATTGGGATTCACATATCCAGCACTTTAAACCCTTCTGGATGCTCATTCCCAGCAAAAGCAATTGAATATCAGTGAGCAGCACCCACTCATGATCTTATAGGTCATTCTTGAAGTGGTTAAAGGCGGATAAGCCAAGACTGTTGTCTCAAGCAACTTCTGCAGCTTTGTCCTGATGCTATAGCAATTGTTATCTTCGACGAACCGCAAGCAAGTCTGATGACACTACTGGGCCTTTTTGTCAGTAAAGGAAAATCACAGCTTTGCTAGGGATCACTTGAAGTACTGAATCAAGTACTCTTTTGTTGTTGAGAGCAATTATTCTCATCTCTGTTTGCATTAAGTTCCTCTGTCTACTGGGTAAATGGTGTCAAAAGGTTTGGAGCTAAGTACTTATGAAAGACCTCAAACTGCCAGTCGATGACCAGATTATTAGTGAATGCATATTACTTGATGACTATTGATTACTTCTTCAGTTGCTTTGCTGACAATTGGAAGAAGACTGGTTAATCTAAATTTGTCCTGCTTTTGTGGATTGCATCTATGTGTGCAATTTTCTATTGTTGGGCAAATGCTGGTGTCATAGCTACATTGGAACGTCTTGGCTCGTTCAAGTGCACAGATCTTCAGCACTACAGCTGGATGTTGTCAGAGCCTGTGACTTTCACTGTACCTAGTGTATCCACTTTACATTACGTGGAGTGAACTGATTTGGTTGGATGGAGACCACCTTGAAAGTAGCCTGAATAGCATCACTCATTTGGCATTTTGGATGAAGATACTTAAAAACTCCTTTCAACCTGTCCCTTATACTGGTGCTGAAATCTTCTCTGTCTGAGGTTAGGGATTTTCATGGGAGCCATTTGCTCCTGTTATTTGTCTGATTGCCCACCATTTTTTAACAGATTATGATAGAGCCCCATAGCCTTGCTTTGATCTATTGTTTTATGGAACTATTTAGTTATATCTGTAGCCATCCGCTTTTAGTATTTAAGTATATTTATTAGTTTCACAAGTAGGCTGACAACACTGCAATGTTACTGTGAAAATCTCCTAGCGCCAGATTCCGGCACCTGTTCAGGTATACTGAGGTAGAATTCAGCACATCTTTCGGACTGTGGGAGGAAACCGGGGCACCCGGAGGAAACCCACGCAGCCGCGGGGAGAAAATTCAGACACCGCACAGACAGTGACCCAAGCCAGGAATCGAACCCTGGTCCCTGGCGCTGTGAGGGAGCAGTGTTAACCACTGTGCCATAGTGCTCTCCTGGTAGCCCTGTGTTGTAGTCTCAGTGGATTGTTACCTGCATGACACTGTGCCAAGCACATTTTTTAACATTCCTCATTAAACCAGAGCTTTGATGACAATGCAAGGAGTGCATTAGATTATGGTGGTTACAATATTGCTGTTCATCACCCAAGGCTCTACATATTGATGCCTACATCCATGTCTATATACTTCAAGGTACAAATTTCTGGGGAGAGTAAAATTAAATACAAACCTTACCATTTACACAAGATCCTATTTTTGGCATGCTAAAAGAAATGAAAAATGAACATATATCTTGCAATGAAACAATTATGAAAGAAGAGACAAGAAATGAAGAGTGGCAACATTGGTGAATAATGGAATGCATGCAGTATCAGGAACTGAAGAAAACAGTACTTCTAGGAAAAGTCAATATGGTTATAGGTCATACACCTAAATGAGTATTTTAAATTTGTAGGCTTGAGCCAAAATCCCTTAATTTTCAGTGGAAAATAGAAGATAAAATCTGTGGACAAATTAAAGCAATTAGTAGGAATAGCAACATTTATTTGTTTGGCGATTTTAAGTGACTTATTTGTTAACTGGGATTGTGAGGGAAAGGATGGAAGATAGAGATCTGAGTTCCAAAAAGTATTCATTTCTCAAACAGTTTGTATATGGATAAAGAACCAAATAAAGCAATACATTGGGTGGAATGTTGAGATGTCCATCATTGGACTTGGCTCCAATGACATGAGGCCGCTTCAGGATCACACCTTAGTACAAATATACCTCCTCTCTCTCTCTTTCCCCCCCCCCCCCCCCCCCCCCCCCCCAAAGCCCAACCTACCTGACTTCTTTACTCCTTAAATATCAGCCTCACTTGACTTTTTCTAACAAAGTTGGGGGAGCTGATAGATCTCTTTCTCACTAATATTAAAATTTATGTTCAACTACCCATGCTCCTTGTCATCACTGAGTGAGCCAAACTATTCCCTCGACTCCTTTCTGCCCTAGCCCTGAAATTTCTCTCCCATTTCCCCTCATGCAATCTCCTACTTCCCCCTTACTGAACCCCATTAACGTGCTAACCCAAGACTTTCATTTCTGGCCCCCATTGTAAATGGCACTGTACATTGTTCCCTCTCCTCAGACACAATCTCTCTCCGTTTCACAATTGCATCCTTTTAGAAGTGTGATATTACTTTCCTGGTGCACCTCGAAGTGCTATTTGAAACCTAACTCACAAGAACCATGTTTTTTTCAATGTACAAATGCCGACCAATGTTTCCAAATTTTCCTTAATGAAATTTTGTCAAATTATTTGATACACTAATCTATTTATCGTCATGGAATTCAAACAATAACACAATTCCTGTTTATTTCTGCACTACCTACAGCATTTGATATTGTAATACAACCCATTTAATGTCCTAATTTCTCAAGGTTAAACCACCTCAGCTGCATGCAACTAAATCAAATTTATATGCTAATACATCAGAACTTATTCCCCAGCTAATCAAGGCATGATTGGCACTGTAATTGATTGTGTGATTTCATCATGAATATGCCAGAAAATGATCAGCCCTCAACTTTAAATTAAGCTAATACTCGCTGTTGATTGTAATCAGCTGTTGTGCCTTATTTCCTCCAATGATCTGTGCTTCATCTCCTGATGCTTTTTTTATATATTTAATTTCTAGTTGTGTTTGTACTTTTATTTTTATGAATGTATGCTAATACTAATGAAGAATATGCCGCCGCCTTCTCCAAGCTTCCATGAAGCTGCAATCTGCCAGCGCTTCTTAAATTTTCAGCCGAACACCTATCTGCTTGAGTCTTCGGTTTGCAGAGTATTCACAAGCAATACTGAGGCAATGCAATAAAGTACTGTAAGTCTGAAGAGTGCTGTGCTGAGATAACAAAGGAAAGCACAGATATACAAGTTTAGCTGAATACTAAAATTAAGTGTTGATGGCCTAAATATAGGTGCTATTCCCTAAACTTTGATCTTCAACGATGCTTTGCATGGATTTGAATTGCAGCAGCTGCATCCTCAAAGTGTTGTCCCATGTCCATATGAACACCACATTGCTTAGTATTTGTCACATTTCTAACAACCTGGTTCTTCTTTCCTTAATGCCCACGTGACAGCAAGGTGGGACATATCGTCAACCATCCTAGGAGTGTGTGTTGCATCCCTAGGTAAGTTTCCAGGATCAGAAATGCCATCATTATACCAGAAGATTAAAGTTAATAGATATTCAGTCATAGAATTTCCCCATGAGCCCAATGGATTTGTGAGTCCAATGCTTTTGGAAGTCCTGTTCTGCCTCAATCTCAAAAAAATGAATTGTATTTATTTAAATAATTAAAATAATTGATTTCTGGTAGTCTTATGCTAATCTGACATGGTATACTGCCTTCTGCTGTATGCTTTGTTTTGGGCCTTGCTACCTATGCTTGAAATCTAAAATAGTCCTCTTAGTTATTCAACTTTTTAATTTGGTCAGATCTATTGCCAATTAATAGGCCATAACAAAGGTCTGTCAACTAAAGAGTTAGCTCCACCGTTGGAACTCCTCAATCTAGATTTCCTGTTTTAACAACGTTATTGTTTTATTGCCGTTTGTTGTTCTGATTTAGTCTATTTTTTGTTTTTCTGTGTAATGTAAATGATATCAGGACTATTATGTAAAATTACTGTTTAAACATTGAAGATTCTTTGCTTAAATGTGGTAACAGTCGACAAATTTTTGATTTCATCAAAGCCATTTGGAAATCGTTCTCCACCCAATGATAATTCTGTCACAGTGCAGATATTTCCAAAATGGTTAGAGATAGACTAAACTGAACAAGAAAGCATGGGAGTGGGTAATAAGTATTATTTAAAAACAATAACAGAAAGAGAATAAGGAAGTTATGACCAGGGTAAGGGAAGCAAAGAAGTAGTATGGGGATTTTTTTTAAAAGTCAAATGAACAGTGCATAACCGTAAAACGAGAACAAAGTCATGCAAATGCTGGAAATCTAAAATTAAAAACAGAAAATACTGGAAATGCTCAGAAATCTGGGAGTATATGTGCAGCAAGAAACAGTTGACACTTTAGATCAGTAAACCTTCATCAGTATCATTCTACAAGCATATCAGTAAAATGAGAATCGTTAATTGCCAGGTGCAACCTCTGAGAGGACAGTAGAGGCTAGTTAATAAATAGAAATTGCATGACCACCCTGCAAGGAATGGTTGGGTTGTATGACCTGGGTTGCAATTTCTATGCCCTGTCTTTAGTGAATAGGATCTTGACAGTATTCTGCAGACTAACAGCAATCAAAATCGTAGAATCTCAGAAGAAATCCCTATCAGTGCTTCTCTCAAGTCAATTAAAAATATCTTGATTAATATTTTTGCCCATCTTGTTTGAAAACTGCTAACACATTATTGGAGAAGCTGACAGAAATTTCTCAGACTAAACACGTATAAGAACAGAATTACTATTAACCACTGAAGTAACAAGATTAGTGTCATACTTTAGACTGACAGCTGTTTTGTAGAACCTTTTAACTTAGCTCCCTTACACTGTTATACATTCTGTCTCTCTCTCTCCCTCCCTCCCTCTGTCTCTCTCTCTTTTTCTCTCCCTCCCTCTCTCTCGGTTCATGAGTTAGCACAAATTTTTTAATCAAAACTGTTCTGGAAATCAACAGAATATGCCCTGTATTACTTTAATGATTCATGAATCTAATTTCTAAAAAAAAATTAATGCAGAGTTTTTTTTCTAATATCAGTTATTTTGTAAAAGTTCAGTTAACTTTTAGATACTTCCTCTTATGTGAATTTCTAAAAATATATTTCCATGTCTAAACGAGCTGGAAGTAACGGTCAAGTGAAATGCAAATGAGTTGTGCAATAAGAAATGTTAACTGCTTTCATTTCAAGTTTCGCGTAAAGTTCCTAAAAGCTGCTTTCCAATATGAGTTTTGGTAAATTGACATGGAGCTTGTCCAGTAACACCACTGTCATATAGTGCTTATATATAGAGCAATACCCACATTTAAAATATTGCACTGAATACCCTCAGTATTCAGCTGCTTTGTTTTTAATTTAATCACAGCAGTGCAAGGCCTTATTTATTTCCCTTCCCCATTTACCAAGAAGGAAATGATGAATGTGCTCCATGAACCCTTGCGCTTTTAGTGCTGATGACATTATCACAATTATATTGATTAAGGGCTTCCAGGATATTGACCCATCAATGATAAAAGATAAACAATATCTGTCTAAATCAAAATGTAGTTTACCTTCAGGCAAGCTTAGAGATAATGGTGTTACATTGCTGTCCTTCTACTTCTTGGTTATAGAGTGCATTGGGGTTGGGAAATGCTATCAAAGTGATCTTGGTGAGCTGCTGCAGTGTATCTTATAAATCATACATAAATAAATCATACATATAGCAACTATATTATGTTAATGGAGAGGGTGGATATTGAATATAATGGCAGGAGAGCTGATCAGGCAAACTTCTCTGTTCTAGACGATGTCAAGCTGATTGGATGGATGCAGCTGCAACAAAATACAAGTATTTTGTTGCAGTTCTGACTTGAGTCACATAAGAAAGGCTTTTAAGGTTCAGATGTGAGCTCCTTATCACACAGTACCCGTCCTTTGCCCTACTCATGACATGGCAATTCAATTAACATTCTGGGCATTGGAGACCTGAAAGAGGTTGATAGGGATTTGGCAAACATGATTTCATTGAAGAACATTGTGAGCTAGTTGGGTCTTCTTATCTTGGAGATGATTAGTACTTGTCACTTGTTCTGCATAGCGTATGCTACCCAATGTTTTTCAATCCAAGCCTGTACCTTAAACATGGACTGCTTCAATATTTTTGTAATAATTGAAAAGCAATCTACCTGGCTGGCATTATTGACAAGTTAGAATCATAGAAACATACAACACAAAAGAAAAACCATCCAGCTTGGTGTGCCTCTGTTGGCAGGTGGGGCTGGAGGGTTCGTTTTCTCAAAATATTTCATCAGCTTGAAAGCTTCTATTTCAGCACCCCCAATCTTTTCCTTGTGGGTACCTCTAGCAAGGCCAGCATTTATTGTCTATCTCTTAACAAGCGTGAGAAGGTAGTTGTTAGCCATCTTGAATTTCAGAGGGCAATTAAGAGCCAACCCAATTCTATAGGTCTGGAATCATACATAGACCAGACCAGGTAAGGATGACAGATTTCCTTCCATCCATAAACCAGATGAGTTCTTATGATAATCTGTGGTTCCATGGTCGCCATTACTGATTCTGGCCTTTTATTCCTTGTCACTCTCTCTTATTTTGCCAAGATTGTGTGATCTGCAAACTTTATAATGCTGCTCCCTACATCCAATCTAAGTTGTTTGTGAAAATTATTCATTGAAAAGTATCCTTCAGGAACCTCATAGCAAAACCTCTCCATGTCTGCAAAAATATTCAGTGTCCCCCACTCTTTGCTTCCTGTCACTGGGTTAATTGTGTATCCATATTGCCATGTTCTATTTAATTTCATAAGTTTCAATTTTTTTCATTAAACCTCCCATGTGACACTTTGTTGAATATCTTCCAAAGATCCACAAATGCATCTGTTGCACCACCTTGATTAACCTGTTACCTTATCAAAGCTAAATGCTTTTCAGAAACATTGGGCATGAAATTAGATGAGGGCAAAACCACAAAATTGATGGAAATTCATATGCCAACTATTGTATATCACGTCCAATATTTAATCCTATTAAACTCAGTGGAACTGACTGACCAGGGGAGCAACTAACATTCAACCAATATGATTACGCCTGTTTTGCAGGCTTAGGAATAGAAGGAAATTTGAATGGCTAACCATTTTAATTGAGATGGTTCTTGCATGTATAAAAGTAACATATAAAACTGGTATTGGCAGTGGTTTAGGAACAGGTTAACCACACAACCTAAGCATTAGTTGAAGACTGATCTCTGGTGTGGGAATGATCTCAATGGTTAAAATGAATAGTGAGGTAAAGTTGCCATAGTCCCAGATGACCAAAGGCAGTGACTGGTAATGATTTAACCTGAGGGTCGCCGCACCTCAGGCAAAGGGGTAAGGTTGAGAAAGCGGGGCTTTCATGAATAACCTCAGCTGGTATGGGAATTGAACTCGCGCTGTTGGCATCGCTGATCTACATCACTGACCAGCTGTCCCAGCCAACTGATCTACATCACTGACCAGCTGTCCCAGCCAACTGACCTAAACCGACACCTGTGAATGAATGGAGACCCTCTTTAAAATCCAATTTTTTCTAATACTTCTGCAACCTAATCTTATTTTATTGCAGGTTCATTGTGGTCATTAACAGGAGCAGTGTTGTACGCCATCTACATAGTCATGATTAAAAGAAAAGTTGACCGAGAAGACAAGCTTGACATACCCATGTTTTTTGGTAAGTTTAACAGCTACACTGTATACTCTGTAATTTCTTTGAATGTAGGAACAGCTATGGTTGCATGTTGCGTAATAACTACAGTTTACTCACACAAGGTTTTACTGCACTACCATTTGTGGTTATATCTGTCCATGCCTATAATTATCTTCAGATTAAAATAATGAGAACCTTAAAACTTCAGGGAGGGTTTGAATTTTTTTTAATATTCTGCTATCTAAAACATACAGAGCTGTTCATTTGATTTCAGTCTGATGCTGTCAAACCTGTCAACGTTCTCTAATTTCAAGAGTAAACTGCAGACGGGTTTCTCCGACCTTGTTCACTCTGCAATTGCTGCCACCGAGAACTGAGAATTTGGCGCTCTGCCAAAACTCCATTCATTGCAGCGGGACCAGAGAATCCCAGAACAAGAAGGTCGGAGAATTCCAGCCTGCATGTCTGAACAATCAAGCATGCAGTGTCATCTGCATGCACTGATGCATGGGGTGGAATCTTACCAGCCCTCAGGTGGTGCAAACTGAGTCAGGGGGTTTGGTAAAATGCCTGGGAATTGCATCAGGATAGCTCCCCAGTGGATGTGGTGTATTTGGATCTTCAAGAAGCATTCAGTAATATGCCACACAATATATTATTGCACAAAATTGGGACTCATAGGATTGGGGTACTATGATTATGGATTGAGGATCAGTTAATGGACAGAGACAGAGAGTAGGAATAAATGGGACATTTTTGGACTGTAGCTAGCAGAATTGCACAAACAGCACCAGTACTTGGAATAGTGTAGATTAGAGGGGCTTTAGATTGGTACCACTGGTCGGCGCAACATCGAGGGCCGAAGGGCCTGTACTGCGCTGTAATGTTCTACTTGGGCCTTAGCTATTTGAAATCTATAATGATGACTAAGTGGTGACAAATCCTTTGGACCTGGCAACATGCATCCTATGGTTTTATAAGAGCAGTTGCATGGGGGCCTGAATGTAACATATCCAAGTTTGCTGTCGATATGAGGTTAGGTGGGAACATAAGCAGTGAAGAGGGTGCAAAGGGGCTGCAAACGGATATAAATATGTTGGGCAAGTGGGCAGGAATATGAAGATAGAATACAATGTAGCAAAGTGTGAAGCTTTGATCAGAAAAATAAAATAATATTTTTTAAATAATGAGAGACTGATAATTGGATCTTGATGTTCTTGGATACAAATCTCAGAAAGCACCATGGCAGGTACAACAAGCAACTAGAAAGGCAAGTGATACGTTAGCTTTTGTTACAAAGGGATTGGTGTACAAGAATAAAAACATCTTACTACAATTATACAGGGCATTGATAAGGTCACACCTGGAGTACAATGTGCTGTGTTAGTCTCCTTACCAGAGGAAAGACACATTTGTGCTAGAAGGAAGGCAATGAAGACTCACTAGACTGGCTCCTGGCGCAAGAGGAATGTCCTCTGAGGGGAAGTCGAGTAGACTAGGCCTATGTTCCCCAGAGTTTACCAGAATAAAAGTTAATCTAATTGAAACATAAAATACTGAAAAGGATTCGACAGGGTAGATGCTGAGAAAATGTTTCTCCTGTCTAGGGAATCAAGGACACGGAGTCAGTCTCAGAATATGGGCTTATCCATTTAGGATTAACATGAGGAGAAATATCTTCACTCAAAGGGTTGTGAATCTTTAAAGTTTTCTACCCTGGAGAGCCATGGATACTCGGTCATTGAGTGCAGATATATTCAAGACAAAGATCAATAGATTTTAGGGGCCTATGGGAATTAAAGGATATATGAATAGTACAGGAAGGCGCAGTTGAGTTAGAAGTTCAGCCACTATCTTGTTGAAAGGCAAATCAGATTCAAAGGGCCTAATAACCTATGCTACTATTTCTTATGGTCTTATGCTTCAGTATTCTTATTTGATATGCTTCAGTAATGAAGCTGTATTTAAATTGCCTCAATCTTCAGAGAGCAGCAGCAAAGATAATTATAAGTCAACTGTGATAAGTATGTTATCATTGGAGAAAAACAAAAATTTGGTGTCGTACCGTCCATGTACTGAAAATGCTGAGAGCAATAAATTCAATTTACTTAAACAGGTTACTTAACATTGAGTCTAAACTTAGAGCCAAAGGAAATGAGCCCTTGGACAATATTGAAATTGGAAGTCTTGCCCCACAGAATATGGCCTGAATTTTACGTTCAGCGTACTCCCCGTATGTGAAACACGCTCCTGCCTGACGTCGGTTTGTTAACACGATATTATGCTGGCTGGCCAATTAACAGCCATCACAAGTGAAACGTGCTCTGTGAAAGGTTAAGTGCTGCCAGGGAGGGCAGGAAGAGGGCAGGCACCGAGAAAAGTGAACGTGTGGGCTGGCGCTTCCCATATGTTCCCTCAGGAGGAACGCCACTGTGGAGTTGTCTGAGAAAGCTGCTGACCTGTTTTTAACAAAAAAATCAGCAGAAAAACTGCCATGAATGTGTCAATCAAAGACAGACCTCAGTTGCCAGATGCATTGGTTAATTTTATTTGAGCTCTGACTCTTATCCCACCCTGGATTGAGGTCGCAACTTAACTGTAAAGGCCGCCTTGCCTATCAGCCTGCCCGCCAACTTTAAAAGACAAATGGGCAATGTAAAATCCTAACTGTTTGTTTAATATATATTGGCTTCTTGATTGTCGGCGGGCGTGCTTCCAATTTGCATGCGCACCCAATATGACATGAGGGTGCGATGATGTTGGCACACACCCAATGTCTTCTTGTGCGATTTGACAGGTAGAAACTTTATATGTAAAATTCTGACCATCGGGCATGTGTTAGATTGCTAGCCTGTTCAAAGTAATGCTTCCTTGGTTGCAAGATGCACAGAAATGTCATGGCAAAAAATGGAAACAATCAAAGGTGAATAATTTAAAATGATATCAAATTTCACCAATCTTAATGTCCTGCTGCTATGATCTTGTATTTTTGTTTTGGGGATGAGGGTCAACTTGGGAAAGAAATTTCGGATAACCTTCCATCAAGTTGAGTAAAACTTGTAATAAGAAAAATTATACATTATCTTGGAAGAAATGGCTTTCATACAAAATTTTGTTCTGTGTTTTCTCCTGTTCTTGAAATACTTGATGATCCTTTTTGTGTCTTGAGAAGTGGACTGAAGGGAAGTTCAGATATCAAAGTTATCTAAATCTGAAACATTTGCAAATCATGCTGTTCACTCTTAAGCGTATAGTGAATAGTCAATTGTTATGGATATTTATGAGATTGCATCAGGAAGAGCTTTTTAGTTTTTATATTGGGAACGTTATTCACTGCACTGGTCGTCATAGAGTAATAAACAATCCTGTTTTACAGAATAATGGGACAGATAAGAAATACCGAATTTAAAATTAAAATTCCAAACTCCTATGCTTAAAATGAATAATGTCTCTGTACAACAAACTTAGAAATTAAACACTTTAAATAATTGACTAATTATAGATTAAACTCCACATTATTGACATTTTTGGATCTATGAATAAATTTAGTTTAGTTGCCTGCTGCTTGTCAGCCCTGCAGATGGAATTGAATACAATTGAGAGTGAATGAACTATTCATGCTAGTTACAAGTGTGTTCAGTTTAAAATTGTATTGTATGGGTTCCTATTCAATAGGAGAAAGCAGGAGAAAAGGAAAAAGCATACATTTTACCTAATTACACTAATATCACTTCTGTACCAGCAAATATTAAGACTTTGACCAGTGCACCTTCAAAAATAAGTCTCTGGCTTTATTAAACTACTGTACACTATGCTAATGACCTCACTAATATGAAATAGCTAGTCTATGCATAAGGAATAGCTATTTTGTATTTCTGTTCAGAGATGACAGTTTTACCTTGAGGCATTTTGCAAATCAAAGAATTTTACCAAACTAGCCAGATGATTTCCCGCACCGCCTTGCTCTCTCAGAAATAGGTTCAGTTAGCAGAAGATTTTTTTTTCTTTCTGCAAGGAGATGTTGTGTTAAAACTGTATTACCAGTGATTGTAGTATAAACTTCTGTCATATATAAATTAAGTTGCGACAAGGAAGCAATAACATGCTTCACTGCATCCTTTATGCAGGGTTGCCACTAAAATCCATTTTCCAATTTTGGACCAGCTAAATTTGATTTGAAATAAAATGCTTTTCCATCAACATAACCTAAAATCAGTCTTAGAATACACTGGTCCTCATTTCTTGCATTCACGTTTTTTTTGATGAGAGCATTTCTTTTTGTTTCGATTTTTATTTCAAGCAGGCCTGTTTCACACGCTTCTTACAATCTTTAATGGCTTTTTATACATTATCATTCAATAATGTAAAGACTTTCTCTGCTTCATTGTGCGATGTTGCTTCTATTCAAAGAAACCTAAATTTATCTGCGAATTCACCTTTCATGGGCTGGCGGAACTGTTCTATTTGGATTGATTATGGAGACTGGTCCTGTATTCTCTCGATTTTCAAAGAACGAGGAGTAATCTTATTGAAACTTACAAAATTCTTAATAGGCTAGACCGTGTTGATGAAGAAAGGATGTTTCCCCTGGCTGGTGTGTCACAGGGACAAACCACTTAGGACTGAGATAAGGAGGAATTTCTTCACTCAAAGTGCAGTTATCATTGGAATTCTCTATCCAGAGAGTTGTGGAAATTCAGTCATTGAGTATGTTCAAGACTGAATCAATAGATTTCAAGATATTAAAGATGTCGAAGGATATGGGGATAGTGCAGGAAGAAGGAATTGAGGTAGAAGATCAGCTTTAATCTGGTTGAATAGCAGAGCAGGCTCGAAGGCCCAAATGGCCTACTCCTGCACCTAAATTTAAAACGTTCAATGATTCTGTTCCAGTTGGCAGGAACATGTAGCTAACACCACATAGGAACACGTGTGGAGATGCGATTCACTGTATTAAAATATTTTCACATGTGCATTGCATTATCTCGCCTCATGAGTTAAATTTCATAAGTTGCAACAAAAAAAACTGTTGAGCATAAATGCTTTATATATTCATAAAGATTGGAAAGCCTATGTATTTTAGAAACAAACCGTTGCGCTTAAAGTCAAGTTTTAACAATCCAAATTCGTCATGAATATTTTAAGCCTGTGGTATGGTAACAGATCTTTATTTTGTAATGTTGTGCCGTTACATTCCGTGATTTCAAGCACCCAACATTGTGTTGTGCTTGGAAGGAGCACGTCAACTGAAGCAGAATTTTAAATAACTTGTACACACATTATCCCTAACTTTTTGCTTTCCCTCGGCTAAAAACAGGCCCAATGCAAAATCTCTCATCAAAATCTCCTTCTTTCTGTCCTTTAAGCACACTCTCTTCAGCTGCACTTTAACACTGGGAGCATGAGATCACTGATTTTACCCTTTGGGGGTACGCTTTAGATTACTCATTAAAAGGAATAATAAGTATCTTCACTTTTTACCATTTTTTAATTAGTTTATATCATAAATATTTGCTCATGATCTCACTTTTTATTTTCCTTTCTTTTTACAGGATTTGTGGGATTATTTAATCTCCTGCTGCTATGGCCTGGGTTTTTCGTGCTTCACTATACAGGCTTTGAAGCTTTTGAATTTCCAACCAAAACTGTATGGATGTACATCCTTATTAATGGACTCATAGGGACAGTGCTGTCTGAATTTCTCTGGTTGTGGTATGAGCTTGTTATAATTTACTTTTGAAATGTGAAGACATACTTGCTTAAAAGAAAACCAGAGATAACAAAATCTGTCGAATTGCTAATTTACCTGTTACTCGAGTGTTTTCAAACATCCCCACAAAAATTAAAATTTATTTAAGCAGGTAAAAATGTGATGTTTAAAATACAATACTTTTCACAAAGTTGATCACTTATTTGTCAAGCAGTTTATGTATTTTATATGATTATACTGCTATTCTTGAGCTGACATCTGTTTGTTATGGGTTTGTTTGTTGTCTCATTGATGAGACCTTGAGATTTATATGCTTAAACATGGACCACTTATTGGTAATCCTTAGCTATGTACAGATCCCAGTTACATGGTGCTGCCTCCATGCAGATTCCATCTAGACATTTCTCCAAGTCTATTAAAATGTGACTATACATCATACCATGGGAGATGTTATTCTTCAGTCCCATGTTAACCCATGTAGTGCTGAGCACCTTTATATTACAATGGCATGCAAGCACATGCAACAACATCCCCCTTTCCCCTCAATAGAAAACTTTGTCCTTTCTAATGGAGACTATTGACAATACAACCTTCACTTGCTATCCTTTTTCCCCCACCCCAAGTCTCTGACTTTACAAATTCAGATGGTCTTGAGGCTTACCAGTTCTTCCACATCTCAGTCTGTCACTTTTGGAGGAATGGTAGTAGTACTCTGTGTTTCTGGTACGTTGTGGCAGACCGTGGCATGCTGGTCTGCCGTGAAGATCCCCCCAAGTGTGCTGTGAGAAAAAATTCAAAATGATTACAAGTTCACGTAATTAAACTAAAACTAACCTTCGACTTTCCCTCTGTGGTTGCCATCGCAAAGACTTGATGGACCTCAGTCCTCCTGCGCATGCGCCAACCAGGGAAGAGCCGCGTATGCGCAGTTTAGATTTTTTACGTTGGTCAGACCCATGTGTATGACCAATGGAACTTGATGGCAAACACGGGCTGAAAATCACCCAAAAACGTATTTTGCTGAAGAGCAGTTCAGAAAAAATAGGAGGTTCTCAATTTTATTTTAGTATAGAGGTGTACCATGACATATAAAAGGTTAAGAACCACTGTGTTAGAGCACTCCTGCCTCCAGCAAGTTTTTCAGGCCAAAGCTCTGCCGCCAGGAAATGTAAGTGATGACCACAAGCCATACTGGTTGCCATTCATACTGACTGCAAGTGATTGAGCACTCAGAGTGTTCCCATGTACGTAATTCATGGAATCATAGAATCCCGTCAGTACAGAATGAGGCCATTCAGCCCATCGAGTCTGTACCGACCACAGTCCCACACAGGCCCTATCCCTGTAACCCTCATTTACCCTGCTAATCCCCCTGACACTAGGGTCAATTTAACAAGGCCAATCAACCTAACCCGCACATCTTTGGAGTGTGGGAGGAAATCGAAACATCTGGAGGAAACCCACACAGACACGGGAAAAGTGCAAACTCCGCACAGACAGTGACCCAAGGCTGGAATTGAACCTAGGTCTCTGGCGCTGTGAGGCAGCAGAGCTAACCATTGCGCCACCGTGCCACCCTAATTGTTACATCTTGGGCAAATGAAGGTCTTGCCAGAAAATAAAAGTAATGATAACATTTAAAACATTATACGTGTGCTATCTTGCTCATGCTTTGTTCTTTCCCCATTGCTGTCAAACACTGTGAAAACTGTATCTATCAATGCTACTTCCCTTTGATCAGCATCATTATCACTTTTTTTCAATTTTCCATTGTATTCTTCTCTACTCTTTTATATGAATTTAACTTGACAGTTTGTAATAAATTATAACTTTCCAAAGCTAACATCTTAAGACATTGTTGCTGATCAGTTAGCTTTGCTAAATGGGTAGCACATTCACCTTTGATGCAGAAGACCGTAGGCTCAAACCCAGTTCTCAGACTTAAATCTAGTTTGACGTTTCAGTTCATCACTGAGGACATGTCATGTTATTGCAAATCTCGTCATTCAAATTAATAAAGCAACATCCAGTCTGCCTGATTCACAAGACTGTGCAGTTGTAAAAGAAATGTGATGATAGCATTTCAAAAAAAAAGCAGCAATTCTCCTGGTGTCTTTGGTGATATTCGTATCTTAACAAGCACCAAAGAAAAATAGCCTAATGAGATCATTCATCTCATTGAGGTTTGTGGGACTGTCCCATCCCTGAAATGGTACTGTGTTTGCATTCATAGCAACAATGACTACACTTCAGAGTAATATAACATGTGAAAATCCTTGTGATTTATTAAGGAGTTAATACAACTTTATTGCTTATAACTTTTTATTATTCTTCTTGCATTTTAACTGTATAATGTAGCTTAGCCTATGAATTTAGAATATTTCATTATATGGAGCACTTGTAGCATAGTTGATTAGAACACTATTCTTTGACTCGTAGAACTAATTTGAAAGAATAATTGGAATTTAACTAGCTCAAAATGTTGGTAGATTTAAAATGATTTTCTTTTTCAGGGGCTGTTTTCTTACATCATCACTGATTGGAACACTCGCATTGAGCCTCACAATACCTCTTTCCATGATAGCAGACATTTATTTGAAAAAGGTAATTCAATCAGCTCTTGAAGACCATATGATTAATGGCATGACATTTATTGTAAAAAAATTACTACATGGCAGCCTCGACTTGAGCCATCATATTTCTGCATTTTTCTAAATTTGTTGATGTTTTTGTGCATTATTTCCTTTGCACCATACAGGTGACTATTTCCTTTCATTTGGCATTTCCTACAAGTGTCCCTGGGTGTGGATTGATTTTTGCAGGAACCCCCTTTGGAGTGTGTAATTACGATAGTCGAGTTTCTCACACACAAGCGTTTGAGAGCCAGTAGACTAGGACTTCCCAAAGCTCATTTAATTATCTTGTCACTTGCCAATACTTGCTTTGAGATCACTTTGAAAGGGGGAGCATGAAGGCTAATAAAAGACTAATTGGGTGAAGGAAGAACGCACTGCCACGGACCATTAGAGAATTAGAGCCCTGGAAAGGTTAGAAATAGTACAAAGAGTACAATAGTGCATAGCTTTTCATCTCATTAAAGCTGGAAATTAATACACCAGCTGGTGAGTTGTAGTTTCTTGACAGGATATGATGTACATAACAGAAAAAAATAAATGCTGTTGAGTGTGAAGTGAAGAAAGAAAATGTTGTAAGACATATTGCAGGTCAGATGCTAACTGAGTTGATGTTTGTCTCCAACATTTTCTGTTTTGGTTATGATAAAAATTTCCTGACATGTTTGTAAGTTTAAAGCAAGAGCACCTTTACATTAGCACAATTTTGTGAAAGCTATGTCACAAATGTAATCTTGATCGTGTTCTTCAGAGGAGATTTATAACTAAAGTAAATGCTCATGGGATCCAGGATTGAAGTGGAAATTGGATTATCAACCAGCTAGATAATTGGAAACTGAGGATAGTTCTGAATGATATAGTTCTAATTGGACAGCTGTGACCATGCAGTTTTCTGGAACTACTGCAGTTCGTGGGTATTAATTTTCCTAATTAGGATGTTATAAATAGTACGTCTAGGTTCTGCAGGAAACTACAACGACAACTTGAATTTAAATAGCGCCTTCATCATAGTAGAACATAGTAAGAAGTACTTAGAGGAGCAAAATCAAACAAAATGTGGCACTGAACCATATGAAGAGATATTAGATGGCCAAGAGCTTGGTTGAAAGTGATGGATTGCAAGGAGTATCTAAAAGGAGGAAAGAGAAGCAGAGAAGTTTAGGGAGGATTTACAGAGGTTAGCATTTCGACCGTTGAAATCATACCTGATAGCCTGCCTCCTAGGGTGTTAAAATAATTGCTTCTGAAACAGTGGGTGTATTAGTTGTAACTTTCCAAAATTCCCTAGGTTTTAAAATGGTCCCAGTGGACAGGACAACTGAAAACGTAACACTTCCGTTCAAGAAAGGAGGAAAGCAAGAAGGAGGAAGCTATAGGCCTGCACCCTAACTTCTGTCATTGGCAAAATGCTATTATGAAGGAAGTAGTAGCAGGCCATTTAGAAAATTAACAATGCATTCAGAGTCGACATGGTTTTATGAAAGGAAATTATCTTTGACAAATTTATTAGATCTTTGAGGATATAACAAACCGAGTAGATAAAGAGCAACCAATACTTGGATTGCCAATAGGCACTTGATAAGTGCCACATGCTAGTACACAAGATTAAAGGTCAGTGAGCTGGAGGTGGATAGAGGATTTGCTAACAGGAAAGAAGAGTCGAGATAAATGGGTCATTTTCGGATTGGCAAAGGGTAACCAGTGCTAGTGCTCAACTATTTACAATCTATATTAATGACTTGAATGAAGGGACTGTATTGTAGCCAAATTTGGTTATGACACAAAGCTAGGTAAGAAAGTAAGTTGTGAGGACACAAGATCCGAAAGGGATATAGATAGATTAGGTGAGTGGGCAAAACATTGGCAGATGGAGTTTGATGTGAAATATGAGGTTACTACTTCGTTGGAGCGATTAGAAAGCAAAATATTATTTAAATTGGGAGAGACTGTTAGAATGCTGCAGTTCAGAGAGATCTGACTGCTCTCATACATAAAACACAAAATGTTTGCATGCAGATACAACAAGAATTAGGAAGGCAACTGAAATGTTGGTCTTTATTGCAAGGAGGATGTAGTTTATAGGTAGACAAGTTTTAGCACAACTTTACAGTGCGTTGGTGAGACCATACCTAGATTATTGCATACAGTTTTTGTTCTCATTTAAAAGCGATATACTTGCGTTGGAGGCAGTTCAGAGGAAGTTCACTAGTTTGAATTCTGGAATCGGGTTGCCTTAGTAGGAAAGGTTGAGCAGGTTGGGGCTGCACTCATTGGAGTTCTAAAAAATGAGAGATGATCTTATTGAAGCATAAAAGATTCTGAGGAGACTTGACAGGGTAGATGCTGAGAGGATGTTTTCCCTTGAGGGGCAACCTTGAATTGGGCATGGTTTCAGAATAAGTGGTCTCCTATTTAAGACTGAAATGAAGAGAAATTTCTTCTCTGAGAGTCATTAATCTTTGGAATTCTCTCTACTCTCGAGGGAGGTGGAGGCTGGGTCCTTGAAGGCTAAGTTAGATGGATTTTTGATCTACAAAGGTTACAGCAGGCAGACAGGAGTGGAGCTGAAGCCAGGATCAGATCAGCTATGACCTTGTTGAATGGCCTACTCCTCCTCCTAGTTCTCACATTCTTATACCTTTGAGGTATGTTACTACACTATTAGTGACAACAGGATCTTCCCCCTTGAAGTTCTTATCCAGTCACAAGGAGATGTACTTAACCGTAACAGTGGACAAGGACCACGTCCTTTGCAATTTACAGCTGCAGCTGCTGAGAGCAGTATTGATCCCCTTAACTATACTCAAGTTAAAGCAAAATACTGCGGATGCTGGAAGTTTCAAATAAAAACTAAAATGTTGGAAAAACCAAGCAGGTCTGGCAGCATTTGTGGAGAGGGAAGCAAAATTAACATTACAAGCCCATATGATTCTGCCACCCCTCCCACCACTCACTTCACCTGCCCTAACCCCTACACATTCACTCATTCCTCTTTCAGCCATTCACTAACATTCACACTGGGCATGTAAACTTACCACATGGCAGCTAGTGTCTTAAAATGAGAACGCGTCTCATCTTTCCCTCAATGTGACATTGCCGAAACGCGGAGCGGCAATCCAACAATGATTGCCGTCCCGCGGAAGATCCGGGCCATTGACTTTGGTCTTCCCAATCTTTAGTTGCAGCAAATATTTGTTCATCCAATATTTGATGTCAGGAAAGCAATGACTTGACTATACTGTTGCCTATCACCACTGCATTCCTCTACACTGCCTCTTCCTTGAACAGCCTCCTGTGCCATGGTGCAATGGACAGTTTGCTCAACCACCTGCAGACTTTTCTCTCTGCCACATAGGCAGTCAGAATCTCGTACCTGTTGGATAAGATCAAAGACTGAGTCTCCTCAAGCACTGCACCCAAATCTGCCTGACTCACAGTCACACCCTCCTCTCCCTGATCACTAACCAGACTTCCTTTAACCCAAGGGGTGTAACTGCTTCCTGGATCAGTTTGTCTGGGTAACTGTTCCTTTCTGACACTTTGCAATGTCTGTCTCTCAAATTCCAACTCAGCAATTTTGACTTGAAGTTGTGCAAATTCAGATATTTACCCTCGATGTAATTGTCTGGCATCACAATGTTCTCCACAAAGTCTCACAGGCTGCTGTTGTGACACACCCCCTGCATTACCATCTCTACCTAAATGTGCTTTACTCATTTAATTAGTTCAAGTTTATGTGCATAATCAACTTTGCTTTTTAGTTTTCAAACTAATTTTGTTATCTTGTTTCAACCATTTACTTGTAAATTTATGCCGGCCACTCTTCCTTGTGCAGAATGTCACCACTTTTTTTCTCCCATGACCTTCACACCTCTCTGCCTTTTTACCTTCCTATCTGTGAGCCCCTCCTTTTTCTCATCTACATGCTGTCTTTGCTGACATCATCCAAAAAAACAGCATCAGTTTCCATTTATACATTGACACCACCCATCTCTACCTCACGATCTACTGTCATTGTCAGATTGCTTTCCTGACATCAAATATTGGATGGACGAATATTTGTTGCAACTAGATATTGGGAAGACCAAAGTCAATGGCCCGGATATTCCGCGGGACGGCAATCATTGTTGGATTGCCGCTCCGCATTTCGGCAATGTCACATTGAGGGAAAGATGAGACGCGTTCTCATTTTAAGACACTAGCTGCCATGTGGTAAGTTTACATGCCCAGTGTGAATGTTAGTGAATGGCTGAAAGAGGAATGAGTGAATGTGTAGGGGTTAGGGCAGGTGAAGTGAGTGGGTAGGGGTGGCAGAGAGAAAAGTCTGCAGGTGGTTGAGCAAACTGTCCATTGCACCATGGCACAGGAGGCTGTTCAAAGAAGAGGCAGTGTAGAGGAATGCAGTGGTGATAGGCAACAGTATAGTCAAGCATGGGCTTGTAATGTTAATTTTGCTTCCCTCTCCACAAATGCTGCCAGACCTGAGTTGGCAGGAGTGGCAGGTGGGTGAGGTATCATGTGGGTTAGGGGATGGTCAGGGGGGTTCAAGGGAGGTAATCGGGAGGGGGGGGGAGGCTGGGGTCAGTGTGAGTGATTAAGGGGTCACTTCTGCATTTACCCACGAGTTGAACTAGGATTTTTCAGTCGAACATTTCCTGAATATCCCTCCGATAGTTCCAAGGGACATACTCGGATAAGTCCCTTGGAACTATCCGAACTCTAGAGTCAGGAGATATTCACAGACTGTCCGGGAGCAGGGGAGTTGCCCATTAACAGTTCAAACTTCCTGGTAAATTCCCATGGAGCTCAGCACGTCAGAACCTCTGTAGGGTCGCTGTGTGCATTTTGGTCATACGTCTGGACTGCAAGATCCCTCCATCCCTCTCCCTGGCTGTTGTCTGAGGCTGATCCAGGTTCCAGTTTTCGGTTGCCAGGGCAAGAACAGAAGTAGGGGTGCTTGGAAAATAGTGGACCTAGATGACATGCCCCAGCCTCCAGAGTGCACTGGAATTTTCAAATCGAGGGTGGTGTTAGGGGGAGGGTGAAGAATCAGTAATGAGCAAATTAGTAGATCGCACGGATGCCGGAGAATAGGGTCTGAGCCTAAAAGTCCATTTCTCGCCTGGTGCCAAACAGTTTGCAATTCTCCCAGCCCCTTTCTAGTGGCACAGACCGGTTCACACCCATTCTTGCCCAGAAAGGGCGCAAGGCTGATTAGCACAAGTTGATTGCATTTCAATCTCATTAGCGGATTTGCCATGCGACCCACCCCTCTCCTGGAATGCACCCACCTCTCCAGGCTAACGTCACATGGGCTCAAATCATAACTGCTCCTTTGAAGTCTGGTCCCGGCACAACAGTTGCAAGGGAGAGCAAGGAGGTGATTATGCTATGCACAAACCTCCAGGGTGCAAGAGAGTGGGTCAGTTGCGGCCATGATGTGGCGTGGGATGGGGAGCCCCCAGGGGCTTAGGGGGCTTGGCCTAGGCCGGGCGTCCTTAAGCTGGAGGTCGCGGTTGGCTTGGGGCTGTGCTTTTCCCTGCCGGCGGAAAGGCCCCCAATGAGTTCCAGAGGTCGAGGTCAAATCCCACTAATGTTGCACCCTCCAACCTGCCACCTTTTGGCTGGAAAAGCTCTGTGGTTTAGCACAGACATCTCATCCCAGCCCCTCTAACAGTCACAAGCACCTGGCAGTTGTCATCCCAATCAAGGGAACTTGACAGGTGTTAACACAGCTCTGCACACTGCATAAACTCTGCGTTACTCCCTGCAGTGGGCACCTGTCACATGGAAGTCAGGCGGGCGCTTCCCTACTGTCTGTCTGAACTGCACACCACATCTGGAAGCCAGTTTGCACCATACGTCAAGCTGGGTACGCGCAGGTGTATATTGCAAGGGTTCCTCAATGAAGACCTTCCCACAGCCATTGTTATGCTCTGTGTGAGCGCCAGAGTGCTAAGCCCAGTCTACCACATGCCGCCGCCACTGGCCTGTGGTATCTCGAGACGGAAGGGGAGCCGGGGGGGGGGGGGCAGCTCTACACCACACACTAGCAATCATGCAACTGCACTGGGGGTGCATAAGCCATCATGTGAAGGGAGCGTACAGCCGTGAGGGACCCCATTGGTAACCATGAGGGGGCAGGACAGTGCCTGTGGCCGTTAATGATGCAGTAACGGTCGGAATCCAATCGAGGTTGCACAAGGCACCAGAGAAGGTGCCAGGTTTCCAGGTTCAGACACATGGGGACGCTGGTTGTTGGGAGGGAGTGAGCAACCAGGGATGGATAACATTATGGACTGTCTCTCACTCTCTCCTCCCTCCCTCACCCCCCCCCACCCCCCTCCAGATCAAGCATAAATTTTGGAATAGAGCCAGCAGAGCTGTTATTACTTACAATGCATTGTATCCCTAACTACGGTGTCCGCCTTCACCCCTGCCCTCTTGGTGACCCTATAACTTCTTTATCTTACGTGGCCTGCCACTTGATCTAGGTGAGCCCTCAGGATGTACATTAGAGGGGGAGGTGATCAGCTGTGTGCTGAGCCCAATGGCCTCTGATGCCCTTGGCAGGCATCCCCTGATGCCCTTGGCAGGCGTCCCCTGGAGGGACAGAATCTGGAGGGCCCCAACTGACTTTTAGGTGTCACGGATGCAGCTGTGCTATCCAGTTCTGCGCTCTGCCAAATAGATGCACCAATGTCAAGAAGGGGGGATTTAGAAGTGCTGGGAACAACCAGAGTCGCTTAGCTGGAAGCCCCAGGCATGGGTTCCAGTACTTTGTCCTCCCTCAGGCTGCTCGTGGGCCCCTGGGACACTCCCTGAAAGGCGGGGCAGCTAGAGTGAGCTTCAGAAGCCTCTACATCACCTGGCACTGCCAATCCTGGAGGCCCAACAGTGTCTGCACCATGGTGTGTGAGCCCTCAGCGATAGCCCTCTAAGGCGGCACGGTAGCATAGTGGTTAGCACTGCTGCTTCACAGCTCCAGGGTCCCGGGTTCGATTCCCGGCTCGGGTCACTGTCTGTGTGGAGTTTGCACATTCTCCTCGTGTCTGCGTGGGTTTCCTCCGGGTGCTCCGGTTTCCTCCCACAGTCCAAAGATGTGCGGGTTAGGTTGATTGGCCAGGTTAAAAAAAAAAATTGCCCCTTAGAGTCCTGGGATGTGTAGGTTAGAGGGATTAGCGGGTCAAACATGTGGGGGTAGGGCCTGGGTGGGATTGTGGTCGGTGCAGACTCGATGGGCCGAATGGCCTCCTTCTGCACTGTAGGGTTTCTATGATTTCTATGAGTCTGGGCCAACTCTGGAGCCCCCCTGCAATCGCCCACTGTGTCTCGAGAATGCTCCCGGGGCCCTCAGCCATGGTCCTCAGCAACTCGGCCATGCCACCCATGGCTACCATTTCCTGCACAGTAAGAGTTTTAACAACACCAGGTTAAAGTCCAACAAGTTTATTTGGTAGCAAATACCATTAGCTTTCGGAGCGTTGCTCCTTCATCAGATTTCCACTCCACTCCAGATTTCCACTTCCAACCCGGCCTCTAGCTGGGGGCCAACTGTCCTTGGATCCGCCTGCCCGATCCCTGGGACATTTCTGCCTTCACGTGATGTGCATCAGCTCTATGCTACTGAAATCCTCACTCATGCCTTTGTTACCTCTAGATTTGACTGTTCTAGTGGATTCCAGACTGGTTGTTTGTGTTTTACTCTCTGTAAACTTGAGGTTATCCAAAATTCTGCTGCCCATATCCTAATCTGTACAAGTCCCTTTTACTCATCTCCTGTGTGCTTGCTGACCTACTTTGGCTCCGGGTTCAGCAAATTCTTGTTTTCAAATACCTTCAAATGTCCAGCAAGCAAAGTGGCAGAGTGGTAACTACTCCACATGGAGTAGTTTAAACAGCTAGCATTGAAGCTTTAAGGAAATCTTAATGCACATGACCAAGGAGGGACTAGAGGGTTGCAGGAGCATTTTGAGAAGAAGTAGAGTTAGAGTTGGCTCCTATGGAATATAAACACTTGCATAGACCAGTTTGACTAAATGGATTATTTCTATCCATTTTATAGGAATCACTAATATTTGACTTGAACAACAAGAACTTATTTTTATATAACCTGTAAAGTTCAGCTGGCTTCATCAAGCAAGCTGGTGTCAAGGAGTCAATGCTAAAATTTTTATTGTAATAGAGGATGTTATACCAGAGCTGTTTTTTCCCCTCTATTAAACAGCATAATATTTTATACTTCCCTCTGCATGTGTTTAAGCAATTTGAACTTAAAAATATGGACAAAAGATTGCATGCTCTAATAAATTCTAATTTTATTTATTTTCTAGGTGGAGTTTTCCTGGTTATTATTTGCAGGATCAGTTCCAGTCTTTCTCTCTTTCTTCATTGCAACTCTTTTATGTCACTATAATAACTGGGATCCAGTAATGGTTGGCCTTAGGCGGATATTTGCATTTATATGCAGGAAGCATCGCATTCAGAGGTATTGCCTTTTTTTTTGTGTATACTGCAGGCACTCATTTAAGATCGAAACTTACCTAGAGCAATGTGGAGCCAGCAGTGCTGAGTTATACTGATGCAGTACCTTTTCTATTTATACATGTTTTTGATGTTAATGGTAGTAAAAAGGCGCCAAACATGTTTTATCATAGCAATTAAAATGATGTTTGCAAACTTCTTGGGCCATAAGGAAGAGACTTAAAATGCATTTCACGCTACCGGAAGGTGAGTGAAAGTTTGGAGAAATCTCATTAATCAGAGTGTTCATGGAACTCGGAATGCTTTGCCATAGAGAGTGGTGATAGACCGAACTACATGTCATAATGGTACATTGGGTATAAACTTTAAGCAGAGGAAGAAACAGGATTATAGAGAAAGGGCCAAATGGACTGACCACTTTTCTCTGTGTTGTAAACGCAAGTGATTTTAAATTCAGATGTACTGCACTCAGTATGAAGCTTGCACTGTTTCTGTGAAATAACATCCAGGCTGGAAGTTAACTTCCTGATCAGTAGGTGCTGGATTGCAACTCCTCAAACTAATTTAATTTAAAGGCCCTAACAGCCAGAATAAAAAGGAAATCTTCAATACGTTTGAAACCAAGTCTGGATGATTAGTGATCATTGTCTAAATCAGAGCATCGTCCAATTCAGTTACCACTGCTGTCTTATAATCAAAGCCCTTGAGATGCATACCTAATTAGACTTGTTGGTAACATAGGCTGGAAACCTCAGTGAACAAAGCATAATTGAGTCCATATCTTCATCTCAATATTGACTATGAAATGCAACTTTAAAAACATTAACTCAGGTTTATCCAAGTTCTTGTGCTTGACCTACATGCTACTTTTTCTATTTGGCATAACTATTTTCAGCCTGTATTGGCCATGTATTTTTACTGGGGGCTAGAAAAACAAAATGAGATAGTTTGCCCATTGTGTTTTTCATTCTTGGGATGTGGACTTTGCTGGCAAGACCAGAACTCATTGCCTATCCCTAATTGTTTTTGAACCGCTGCAGTCCAGGTATTTTAGGCACACCAGAGGCCTGCCATGTAGGGGTCCTAGCAATGATGAAAGTATGCTGAATAATTTCCAGGCCAGGTCAGGATGATAATGTGACTTTGAGGGGACCCACGAGTCCTCTACCTTGTCCTTTTAGGCAGTAGAGGTTTCAGTTTTGAAACATGCTGTTGAAGCCTTGTCAAGTAGCCGCAGTGCATCTTAAATGGTATGCACTGAAATGTTGTTACATGGTGCTGTAGGGAGTGAATGTTTAAGGTGATGCATGGAGTGCCAATCGAGCAGATGTTTTGTCCTGGTGGTGTTGAGCTTCTTGAGTGTGGAGCTGCACTCATCCAGACAATTGGAGAGTATTCCATTTTGCTTGTACCTCCTAGTTGGTGGAAAGACTTTGGGGAATCACTTGCTGCAGGATACTCAACCTTTGTCATGTCCTTGTACTATAATATTTTTGTGGCTGGTCCACCTTGAGGTGAGCCCTCAAGGATGTTAGTGGTGGAGGGTTCCACGATGGTAATGCTATTGAATGTGGATGTGTTTAGGCTCCCTTCTTGGAAATGGTCATTGCATGGTGATTGTATGGCATGAATGTTACTTGCCACTTATTAGAGTAAGCCTGGACATTCACCAGATCTTGTTACATGCAGGCACAGACTTTTCATTAACTGAGGAGTTGTGAATCATCACCAAACAACCCCACTTCTGACATTGTTGAGGGAAGGTCATTGAAGCAGCTGAAGATATTTAGGCCTAGGTAGCTTGGTAGTAAGCTAGCTCACTGCGTACGTAACTCGGGAGTTCAGCAGTTCTGTTCTGATCTTCTACTTGACAAGGAGCGACTGAAAGAGGGAGCAAGAGACAATGAGGTCTAGAAGTATTTGGTGAGCAGGAAGGTGACTCAGCAAATTGTGCAATTTTCTTCTTGTAGACAGTTCCCCTGTTAGACTGAGTCTGATCTGAGGTCATTTCACTTATTGCTAGTACTTTATTAGTGACTCAAATCCCCGATTAGTTGAAATTTCTCTAACCTACTATGAATTTCTCCAACAACACCCTAATTAGTTAAACAAAATAAAGTACCCGCAAAGGGAGGGGAGGCGATGTGTTGCAGCTGTCGAATGTGAGAGCTGTTGGACACCATTTGATCCACAGCAACGATACATAGAAACTAGAAGCAGGAGTAGGCCCTTCGAGCCTGCTCCGCCATTCACCTTGATCATAGCTGATCATCGAATTCAATATCCTGATTTCCCCAATACACCCATATCCCTTAATCCCTTAGCCCCAAAAGCTATATCTAATTTCTTCTTGAAATCAGACAACGTTTCGGCCTTAACTACATTCTGTGGTCGTGAATTCCACACATTCACCACCCTCTGGGTGAAGAAATTTCTCCTCACCCCAGTTCTAAAAGGTTTACCCCTTATCCTCAAACTATGACCCCTAATTCTGAAATCCCCCACCATAGAATAGAATCATTGAATACTACAATGCAGAAGGTGGCCATTCGGCCCATCAAGTCTGTGCTGACCACAATCCCACCCAATCCCTATCCCTGTAAGCCCATGCATTTACCCTAGCTAGTCCCCTGGACTAAGGGGCAATTTAGCATGGCCAATCAACCTAACTCGTGCATCTTTGGACTGTGCGAGAAAACTGGAACACCCGGCGAAAACCCACACAGACACCGGGAGAATATGCAAACTCCTCAAGGACAATGACCAAGGCCGGGAATCAAACCCGGGTCCCTGGCACTGTGAGGCAGCAGTGCTAACAACTGTGCCACCATGCCGCCCATTGGGGACATTCTTTCTGAATCTACCCTGTCTAACGCTGTTCGAATTTTATAAGTTTCTATGAGATCCTTCTCACTCTTCTAAGCTCCAGTGAATATAATCCTAACCGACTTATCTCTCCTCATATGACAGACCTGCCAACCCAAGAATCAGCCTGGTAAAACTTTGCTGTACTCCCTCAAGAGCAAGGACATCCTTCCTCAGATAAGGACACCAAAACTGCACAGCATACTCCAGGTGTGGCCTCACCAATGCCCTATACAATTGCAGCAAAACATCCCTATCCCTTGTGCTATGAAGGCCAACATACCATTTGCCTTCTTTACTGCCTGCTGTACCTGTGCACTTACTTTTCAGCAACTGATTCACGAGGACTCAAAGGTCTCATTGCATATCCACCCCTCTCAATTTACACCCATTAAAGTAATAATCTGTCTTTCTATTATTGTTAACAAAGTGGATAACCTCACTTTTGTCCACATTATATTGCATCTGCCATGCAGATGCCCACGCGCAGCCTGTCTAAATCATGCTGAAGCATCTCTGCATCCTCCTTACAGCTCATCCCCCACCCAACTTTGCAACATCTGCAAATTTGGAGATAATACATTCAATTCCCTCTTCCAAATCATTAATATATAATGTGAACAGTTGGGGTCCTAGCACAAATCCCTGCAGAACCCCACTAGTCACTGACTGCCAAATCAGAAAAAGATCAATTTATGCCAGCTCTTTGCTTCCAATCTGCTAACCAGCTTTCTATCCATCTTACCTGCAATCCCATGTGCTTTAGCTTTACATAGTAGTCTGTTATGCGAGACCTTGTCGAAAGCTTCTGAAAGTCTAAATAAACCACATCGACTGGTTCTCCTCGGTCAACTCTACTAGTTACATCCTCAAAAAATTCCAATAGATCCCGTCAAGCATGATTTTCCTTTCGTAAATCCATGCTGAATTTGTCTGATTATACCCCTGCCTTCCAAATGCCGAGCTATGAAATCCTTGATAATGGACTCTAGCAACTTCCCAGTACTGACGTTGGGCTCACCTACAGTAAATATCTGCAGCTTGAGGATCACTGGCTCAGTTGGTGAGCTGAATTCCAAACCTCAGACTCTGATGCATCGGGGAGGAGAAATTTACTTGGACACTTAGTTTGAGGGGACAGTCATACATCTTGAGTTAAGTACTTCATATTTTCTCCACTGTCACGGAGGGAAGGATCCAGTTGTTGTGGTCCACAAGGACACCAATGACAGAGGTAAGAATAAGAAAGAAGTTTTGCCAAGAGAGTATAAGCAGCTAGGGGCTAAATTAAAGAGTAGAGCCACAACCTGAGCCATGAGCAAATTGGCACAGGCTAAATAAGATCAAAGAGTTAAATATGTGGCTTAAAGCATGGTGTGGGAGAAATGGGTGGCACCACTGCAATGGTATTCAGTATAATGGCTGTAGAGAGGGTTTGAACTAAATAATGGGAGGGGAGATTTAGAAAGTGAACGATAAAGGACAAAGCAATTATGCAGATAGCATTACGAGGAATGATAGGCAAACTGTGATAGGAAGGAACAGTGGCTGGAATTTTCCAGCCATCCTCACAGTGGGATCTTCCGGTCCCATTAACAGCAAACCCCCACCGTAGGTTTCCCAGCAGCAGCGGGTGCACAGAATGGGAAACCCCATGAGCCATGCAAATAATCCCGCCCAGTGTGTACAAACATAAAAGTGCAATAGAGTGGGGAGAAACACAATCAGACTGAATTACAGGCTCTTTATCTGAATGCATGAAGCATTCAAAGATAAATTGATAGAACACATTGAAATAAGTATCAGATAATAGCCATTGCAGAGATCTGATTATAATGTCACCAAATCTTAAAACTGAATATTCAAGTGTATTTGACATTTCAAAAGGATAGAAAAAAAGAAAAGAGAATGTGGGATGGCTCTGTTAATATAGGAGATGTGCAGTAGTGTGAACTTAGCTTAGAAAATCAAGATGTGGAATCAGTTTGGATGGTGATAAGAAGTAATAGTGGAGTCACCAGTGGGAGCTGTTTATAGGCTTCCTAACAGAAACTTCATTGCAGGAAAGAGTGGGGTGGTTGGGGGGGGGGGGGGGGAACGATCTTACCAGCTCGTGGTTGGGGGGGGGGGGGGGAACGATCTTACCAGCTCGTCCTGCCGGTCGTTCAGCATGGCGTGCCAGGAAGATTGCAAAAGAGGTGAAAAACCGGGTTTGCACCCAGCTTCTCGCCTCTTGCGATGAAACTGGTACTGAATTGCTATTGTAATCAGCCCTGCGCCCAGGAAGGGTTCAGAGGGTCGCACAATCAAGGAAATGCCGCAATCGGGGGGTGGTGGGGGAGTGACAGTTTCTCAATGCACTATGCACAGGCGCATGCGCAATAGCACCCTCTAGCAGCCATCAGCCGGCTTCCTGACATGAATAGTCTCCATTCACTCCCCTTACTGGCAAGAATCACACTTTGCCTCATTTTTTCTCTTAAGTGGGATAAGATTTGATTTTTTTTCTCTCGCTGAAAAAATGAACGCAATTCTCTTCCATTTTCATGCTTGTTCAACACTTAGAATTTTTTTGGTAAGATGGCATAAATCAAGAAATATTTGGGACTTGTAAGAAAGGTACTGAATAATCATTGGTAATTTAATCTTCATATGGATTGGACAAATCAAAGGGAGCCTGCAGCATGAGTTCATAGAGTGAATTCAGGACAGTTCATTTGAATAATGCTTTATAGAGCCAACCAGAGAATAGGCATTTTTAGACCTATGTGATGAGACAGGATTAATTAATTATCTCACAGTATAGGGAAGAATAATCGTAACATGCTGGAATGTCACACTCAGTTTGAAGGTGAGAAACTTGCAAACTGGATTAAAAGATAAGGTGCGCAGTGGCAGACATTTAAGGATATATTTCACCATACAATTCATGGAGAAAGTGAGGCTGTATGTGACAGATGAATTATCCCTGACTAATTAAGAAATTTAAAGATATTGTTGAATTAGTGAAAAGGCATACGCTGCTTCGAAGTGTTAAGCCAGAAGATAGGAAACTTTTAGAAACCAGTAAAGGATCACTTAAAAAAAAATAGAATATGAGAGTAAGAAATGTAAGGAGAGACATTAAGAGTTTCTGCAAGCATATAACAAGGACAATAGCTAAGGGAAATATTGATCCTTCAGATAATGAGACTAGATGATTAATAATGGAGACAAGGAAATGGTGGAGATTTTGAACAAGTATGTGTCTTATGGTAGAAGACATTGAAAGCATCCCAAGAATAGTAGAAAATCAAGGGGTGGAAGGGAGGGGGGATCTTAAACAATCCCGATCACTAGAGGAAATGTACAAGGTAAACTAAAAATGAACAAGTCACTTGAACCTGAAGCCTACATCCCAGGATGTTAAAATAAGTGGCTGCAGAGATAGTAGATGCATTGGTTGAAATTTTCCAAAATTCCCAAGTTTCTGCTAAGCTCCCAGCAGATTGGAAAACCATTAATGTTTTCACAGTAACTTCAATGCAGTGTGAATGTAAGCCTACTTGTGACTAATAAATAAAATGTAATGCCCATATTCAAGAATGGAGGGAGACAAAAAGCAGGAAACTATAGACCGGTGAGTCTAAGTTCTCCTGTTGGGAAAATGCTGGAATCCTTTATTAAGGAACTCGTAGAAGAACATTTAGAAAATTATAATTCAAGCAGATTTAACATGTTCCTGTGAAAAGGAAATCTTGTTTGACAAATGTATTAAAGGTCCTTGAGAATGTACGAAGCAGGGTGAATAAAGAGGGACCAATAATTGTGACTTATTTGAATTTCCAAAAGGAATTTAATGAAGTGCCACATAAAAGGTAAGAACTCATGGTGTTGGGGATAATATTTTCGCATGGATAGAGGATTGGTTAATGAGAAAAAGACACCAAAAACCTCCTTCCTTTGCACTAGGTCTGACTCTAGCCAGTAATACATTTTCAACTTATTAATTTTCTGTAAACTTAAACAGGTAGTGGAAACCTTACTGAATCCTTCATCCAGAATATCTGCCAGATGAAGAAAAATGCATACAATCCTGTCTCTTGAGGATTTTACCTTAATTTTACTTTCACAAATAGCATAATGGGCAAAGCACTTATTAAACTCCAGAGTGGAATAAGGAAGTGTTATTTAATAAAATGTTATGTAGACTGCTGAAGGAAAGATTAGCTGTCAGGTTAAGTGCTATGATTAAACACTTGACCCAGATCTGTAATATTCATATTTTCCTTCCAAAAGGTAATCACACATCTTCTTTATTGATTTATTTAACAAAATTAATAAAAGGCATATATTCCCATGTCAGCCAGAAGGTTTGTAACCATTGCTGTAAATGTGATTGTGTATTTTCAGCATGATTTTTAACATTTTCTGTTAAGTTACACTGTCTACAATAAAACAAAAACTGTGCTGGAAGTGTTAATGCTCCTACTTCTGTCAGCAAGGTACTTGAAAGAATACATGGGAGAGCATTTAAAATTTGATAGCAGTAAAACTTAATCATCAAATAAGGAAAATGGTATATTTTTACAGTTGCCCCAGTGGTTTTTATAGGCAACACATGGTCTAGTATGAAGCCCAGTAAAGATCTGAGCATTCCAGATTTTATTCCTGGTTAGTACTGACTCTAGAGGCGGAATGTTGTGGAAGCAACAGGAATTTTAGCCACCGCCTGGAGAGCTGGCGAGAGCCCCATGTCGCGTCTTTTAGGAAAGACCCGCTTGCATCTTCTTCCACTCAGGCACTTGATTGGACTCTGGCAAGCCCAGCCCCAAGATAAAGGACCTCTGGAGTGGAATGCTGAGAGCTGCCAGCCAATCTGAGGCTGGCAGCTCTATTGAATATCAGTGCCATTGGGGTGGCCATGGCTGTTGCTGGTATGACATCCACCTGACGTCCAGTATCATCACTAGATTCCAGGCCAGAGGTAAGTGATGGCTGGAGGGAGGTCGGGGGTGGAGTGGGGATCATGGGAGAGGGGCCTGGCAGCAAGGGTAGGGGTGTGGCTTTGAGTATGCAACCCCGTAATGAATGCCTTTGAATGAGGGACTCCCCCTGGAAGCGCATAAGCAACCTTGCATAGGTTTGCTTGTAGTGCACCCCATATAATGAGCCCACTCATGTTAAGTGTGCACTTCCAGATCTGAGTTGGCTGCAGGATGGGAAGGACACCCATGGCCCTTCCCACCGTGGACTTAATCAGTGTGGTGGTGGGAAAGTGGCAGGGTGGCCACCCACTACCCTCCTATCTGATTAAATACCTCTGCTTCACCATAGGGGAGTACACAAGATCAACCTCCAGGACACTGCTGTAAGCAACAAGGTCAAAATACATTATAGCAGCAATATATAAAAAGGCATTTCTTTTCATGCTTTAATTCAATAGTTTGAGCAGTATTGAATATGAGAAAAAGATTAACAGTCAAGAATATTCCAGCTGCGTAACTAGAATCTATCAATTTCTGTCTTAAACATACTCAATGACTGAGCCGACACAGCTCTCTAGAATAGAGAATTCTCAAGATTTACCAGCCGCTAAATGAGGGATCTCCTCATCTCATTCCTAAATGATGTACCTCTTTTATTGTGAGTCTGTGTTTCTGGTTCTCGAACCCCCACCTTCAGCCAAGGGAAACAACCTTCCTACATCTACCTTGTCAAACCCACATAAAAGCAGGCATGCTCAACTTTTAGAGAGAATTGTCTCTTCATGATGATACCACCAGAGTAAAGCCTCATTATGGCAGACCATCTGCTTCTAAATAATTAGACTGAATAAGAAAATGGAGTGACCAAGTGGCACCATTAAGCGGTGTTTTCTTCTTTCAGCATTTACGCATGAGGGCATTTAAGTAAGATCTATTTTTCATTTGAGTAATTTCAATTTACAAGACAGACTTCCAGAGTTATCTTCATAACAAATGTTCCATCACTAACCATAACTAAAACTAATGGAAATAACTAAAGTTGTGTTTTAAAACATCTAATATATTATTGTAATGAAAGGTTGATTTTTTTCTCTATATGCACATTGAAGCAAACCATTTCTTACTTCATTACAGAGGTATTGTTATGACAAGCTGGTGTTGTACTTTGACATTTACTTTGGTGTTTCTTTTTGACAAACTGCACCTCAAACTTTTCTCAGATTCTGTTGCACAAGAAGTAATCCACTAATCAATAAATGAGTATAACCTCTTTTCAGAGCTCCGGAGGACAGTGAGCAGTGTGAAAGCCTCATTCCTATGCACGGCGTTTCTCAGGAGGAAGGAACTAATTGTTGTTCATGAGGCACAGGTAGAAGATTATATTGTTAATGGGGATTTACCATTTGCAGATTGGTAACTGGTGCTTGTATGAAAATCCATTACATTTCTGTGTAACCATGAAAGATGTGCAAACATAGCTTACTTGAGGCAGATTAGCCTCATCCACCTTTAAAATGAAAATCTCCTGGTTGACTGCATATTGATGTTTTTGGACTTCTGCCTATGCATTTTGAAATGACAATAGCTCGTCGAAGAAGCTTAAGGCTGCTGCTGTGTGTTGCACCATTTTCTGATGCTCTGTAGGCTGTAGCCAGATATAAACCACGATAAATATGTCACCTTAAAAGTAATTATACTTTATGACAGCTGTACTTCTGGTCAATATGTCTTTAGGAATGTTATAAATACAGTGCAGCCATTAAAGGAATACCCAATACCATATTTTGATGGTTTTATGGATCATAATAGTTAACCTCTCCACTCATTTGCTGGTAACACCACCCCACATTCGTTTACGTCCTTCAGCTCAAATGAAACCTCCGCTGCCATTTTCTCTAGTGACCCCTCACTGCACATGGCCCCCAGGTCTCTTGACTAAATCACTGCATCTTGATTTCCTCCATGTCTTTCAATAGAACAATAAAATTCAATTCCAAGATAAGAAATAGGACTTTTTGTATCTTTAGAACCCATCTATGTAAGTGGGAAGTCAACCTATCCTAATTTACACAGTTCACAATATTAATATCTGCTTGTTTTTCTATTTTTTTTCATTTTCAAGAGATTCTATTAGCCTCTTTTTAATTGCAAGCATATTAAAGACCCAAGAACTAAAACCCCTAAACTATATTGTTTGAATTGATGTTGATTTTTTGAAATTGCCAGATGGATATTTATGGTTCTTCAAAGTACTAAAAAAGTTATTGATATGAAATATTGATATAAATTAACATGAACAGCCACCTTTTAAGGGTAGAGAGAAGAATTCAACTGATGATGTTTTTTCTTGCTTTTGTCCCCAGACCGAAAATGGATCCATAGAGTACTTTTGCGCTTAGACAATCTCCTGAAGATTTGATTCCTATTTTTTCAGTGCCTGTTCAAATGACTTATCCACAAAGTTTCAATTCTCTTAAGACGCTACATACATTTATAAATGCTATGTGTTGGGAATATCTGTGGATTACAAAAAAATCAGAATTACTTCCATATCACTAAAGATTGTTGTGGAAAACTCAGCTTTCAATACAACCTATCTGCCTTATTGAATGTATCGAACCTTCAATGCAACTTGAAAATTGAACACTATTTTGTGAATATGAGGATAAACTTTCTGGATCATAATTCTGCCTATAGGTTTTTGGAGCAAACTCGCCAACCTTGAGACTGAACATTGAGGTGTATCTAAAATACAATATGTTGAATCAGTAACACTGTATTGACTCGTCAAAGGGAAAAAAGGAAAATTATTTTGAATGAGTATCAATCCAATTTTAGTATTGTGTATACATCGAATTAATGTCACCAGGAGGAAAATAAGAAGCAAATGGAACTTAAGCTTTTGAAACACTTTTCAAAGGACAATATTGCTAAGGTGTTTTGAATTGTCTGGTTAAACAGTGGATACACTACATAGCCTGTACTTTCTTTAATTCAGATTTCAGTATTCTTAGTACTATATGTTTCAAAGTGAATATATCTCTGATCTCTATAAAACCTCTGTTAAACTGAATTGGAATAAGTAAGATTTTTCCATACTTGTTTAATTGCAACAGTTTGTGGTTTGAAAACATGTACAGAAACCACAATTTTATTGTTATTGAAAAGTTGGTGTTTCTGCAATCTTGTACCAATTGTATACATTTCAATAATGTATTTGCATTAAGGTGCTTCTACAGTAACGTACACCGTTTGTGTCTGTGATTCTCAGGAACCCAATACAGCAGTCCCATTTTTCTACGAGATCATGTAAATTAACTGATGTAGTGAGAGGCTGTTTTTTTAAAAAAATCTGTCAGTCGTTCACTTTTGGTTAGACTGTTGTACTTAATTATTCAAAGATCAGGTTTTTATTACCTGCTTTAAAAAGGATGTCAGGCAATCAACGATATACTGAGTTCAACCAAGATTTTCAGTACTAATTCGTATACCAAGTAGAACAGGTTTGTGGAAATATGGCTTTCGTTCAGTGTGGGTTAAATACTATTTTATTGATTGAGGTTCTAGTGACTACAGCCACTTTACTTACCAATTAGCATTAAATTATGGATTGAATTTGACCCCCTGTAGTCGCCCAGTGCAAAATACCTTGTATAATTCTGATGGTAAGGTATTTACCTTTGTATGTAGTTAGTTTACTGTCCATTTCAGTGTAATATAAATATTTGTTGTGAAATATTTTCAATTCGTGAACATGGATGTTATTTATTGTACAGATCTTATTAGTAAAGAGATGCACACTAACAGTGTTTTATCTTTGTGGAGAGAAGTGGAACTTTATAAATCACTGACTAAGCCACAGCTGAAGCATTGTGGACAATTCTGGGCACCATCTTTTAGGACAGATGTAACGACCTTTGAAAGCGTGCAGGAGATTGGAATAGTTAAGACTGTTCTCCTTGGAACAGAGAAGGTTAAGAGGTGACCTGATAGAGGTTTTCAAGATAACGAGAAGTTTAAAGAGAGTGGATAAATTTTTTAAAAATATATTCCCTCTAGCGCAGGTCAATAATCTGAGATGAGGATAATTTTTTTCACAGAATTGTCTGGATCTGGAGCACTCTACATGAAAAGATGGTGGAATCTGATTCCACAGATAATTTGCAAAGTGAGTTTGATGGGTATGTGATGAGGAATTGTTACAGACAAAAAGTGAGGATGTTGGACTACACACAACTGCTCATTTAAAGAATGTGCTCAGGCACCACAGGCCAAATGGCCTTCACCTATGCTGTAGTCTCTATAATTCTAAAGCAACACCAACAGTAGACTTAGGATAAAACCTTTAGTTATAAAGAAGTTCTTACTATCTCCAGTGACCCACGTGCGATATTTCCTTTAAAAACATTAATGTCCACTCTGGCTGCCAATGTATACACTGTTTTCCATCTACCTGTGTCATCATTGTGCATCCTGAAACCTTTGCTGCCATTTTCTCTAGTGACCCCTCACAGAGCCTCACCATTACTCCTTGCTTCTTCCACAACCCCGCGCTGTTTCCTTCATTACTGACTTGCTCCACCTGCCCCCCCCCCCTCGCCAACACTCCCTTTGCTGTTTCTTCCTCCCTCCTACTGCCATCCCCTTCACTTTTCCCTTCCATACTTGATGTCAGTACCAACATGAGCTAATGATGAAGGGCAGTGGGAGGGAGAAGGCAGTGAGGGGTTGTGAGTAGATACAGTGAAGGGAGTGGTGATGGACCATGGGGGGATGTAAGGAAGCGACAAGGGGAGCAAGAACAGTGTTGGATTTTCCTTTATGTCTGCAGTTTCCTGGGGATCACCATCAGCAACATTATGGGCACTGACGCTCCATCCACACATGTGCAAGAAGTGCTTCTCCTAATGTTGTGGCACAAAAGCAATGCAACTTTTATTTAATTCCATTGCTTATTGGTCATTTGATCACTTTTCTATGAAGAACTAAAGGCAACCAGAATATATAATATTTAATATGTTGAACGATTCTTTGTTTTGAATTTCAATGATTTTCTTTAATGTATGACTGATTTTCCAAAACATTTGTCCAGAGCACATACCTGTATTTAATGCAAGTAAACTTGAAGTGTAATGTTGTACAATACTAATTTAGTTAAACATTGGGAGGTGATTATTTTTTCCATTGTTTTGGTCAAAATTCATGGAATTGCAATATTGGAAACTACAGAAAACACAATTATGCAAATTAGAGTCCTTCAGGAAACATAATCTGGAATGTAATGGTCTTTTTTTAAAAATTGTAAGAATTATTTTATATGCTAATGCAATGCATCCATCCATTCAAACATGTGTAGCATGAAATTTTATATATATTTTGGAGATCACACAGGAGCTTTGCATAATCAGTTTAATGGGTCCCACACCAATTTACACGTGCTTTTGGTCTCCACCTATTGTACAGCTTGCTTGTATTATAAGGACAATTCTAGGCTTCAATGCTAGATGTAACTGAACCTTGATTCATAACCCTGCCGCCTTGTTTGACTAGTTATGTTGCTTTTTCTACATTATAGCTTTTGCATTTCTGGTTTTGTGCTGCTGTGGCTAAAATTGTGCCACGTCGGACTTAATTTGCACAGAACTGTAGCCACAGCACCGGCTGCAAGGATTTGTAATACTGCTCAGCAAAGGAATTTAGTTGAGTCAACAATGGCACTTTATAGCTTTGATGGAAGAAGTGGAATTTAGGCGAAGACAAAAATTCTGGGAGCTAACATGCATTTTGACACTGGACTAAACTCAGAGGACATGTTCAAATGCAGCATTGACAAATTGAGAGTTTAAAACATTTTGAAATTAGAAGCTGGGATCACTAAACATGATGAGAAAGTTGCTGGATTGTCACACCCATCAAATGGAGTATGTTCTATAATCCAAAGTAGGTGCTGAATGTTATCAATGCTTTCTGTACCTGGAGTGGAATTCCTCAGCCACAGGAGCAGGAAGGACAACCTGCTGCCTTGGTTAGGTGTACCGCTAAATACCAGTGTATTGTATAGCCAAGATAGGATTTCCACTTAAAACTGTGTCAGTGGCCCTACATAAACAGTCCTGTGCACCTCTACAGAGAAAATGTATGTCTTTTTTCTGGCATTAACTGGCCTACTAAGCTCACATTTATGGTTGTCAGGAAGTCTGTGCACACTTCGGACTCAGAGTTTGCTAGCTCTGTATGGGGAAAGGGGGGAAAAAGATACAGAGCATCGTCTGAAATATTAGACCCCTTCTTGCATCTGGAAAGGGATTGTTTGAGGTCCCAACATCAGGATGTGTTAGCTGACTACACTCTATATAACCAAATCTTCACACCGCTTGAGACATGCAACGCTTTTCATATTTACTTGCTGAATGTGGAGCTGAAGAAGTCCTCCCAACCCTATATTCAAAGAACATTTGTCCTAACTCCCTATCCTTCTCCACTCCTGGCCTACACAGTAAGAAGTTTAACAACACCAGGTTAAAGTCCAACAGGTTTATTTGGTAGCAAAAGCCACACAAGCTTTCGGAGCCTTAAGCCCCTTCAGGTGAGTGGGAATTCTGTTCACAAACAGGGCATATACATAGAACATAGAACAGTACAGCACAGAACAGGCCCTTCGGCCCACGATGTTGTGCCGAGCTTTATCTGAAACCAAGATCAAGCTATCCCACTCCCTATCATCCTGGTGTGCTCCATGTGCCTATCCAATAACCGCTTAAATGTTTCTAAAGTGTCTGACTCCACTATCACTGCAGGCAGTCCATTCCACACCCCAACCACTCTCTGCGTAAAGAACCTACCTCTGATATCCGTCCTGTATCTCCCACCACGAACCCTATAGTTATGCCCCCTTGTAATAGCTCCATCCACCCGAGGAAATAGTCTTTGAACGTTCACTCTATCTATCCCCTTCATCATTTTATACACCTCTATTAAGTCTCCCCTCAGCCTCCTCCGCTCCAGAGAGAACAGCCCTAGCTCCCTCAACCTTTCCTCATATGACCTACCCTCCAAACCAGGCAGCATCCTGGTAAATCTCCTCTGCACTCCTTCCAGCGCTTCCACATCCTTCTTATAGTGAGGTGACCAGAACTGCACATAATATTCCAAATGTGGTCTCACCAAGGTCCTGTACAGTTGCAGCATAACCCCACGGCTCTTAAACTCCAACCCCCTGTTAATAAAAGCTAACACACTATAGGCCTTCTTCACAGCTCTATCCACTTGACTGGCAACCTTTAGAGATCTGTGGATATGGACCCCAAGATCTCTCTGTTCCTCCACAGTCTTCAGAACCCTACCTTTGACCCTGTAATCCACATTTAAATTTGTCCTACCAAAATGAATCACCTCACATTTATCAGGGTTAAACTCCATTTGCCATTTTTCAGCCCAGCTTTGCATCCTATCTATGTCTCTTTGCAGCCTACAACAGCCCTTCACCTCATCCACTACTCCACCAATCTTGGTGTCATCAGCAAATTTACTGATCCACCCTTCAGCCCCCTCCTCTAAGTCATTAATAAAAATCACAAAGAGCAGAGGACCAAGCACTGATCCCTGCGGCACACCGCTAGCAACCTGCCTCCAATCCGAAAATTTTCCATCGACCACCACCCTCTGTCTTCGGTCAGACAGCCAGTTGCCTATCCAATCGGCCAACTTTCCCTCTATCCCACACCTCCTCACTTTCATCATAAGCCGACCATGGGGGACCTTACCAAACGCCTTACTAAAATCCATGTATATGACATCAACTGCCCTACCTTCATCAACACACTTAGTTACCTCCTCAAAAAATTCTATCAAATTTGTGAGGCGCGGCTTGCCCTTCACGAATCCGTGCTGACTATCTCGGATTAATCCGCATCTTTCTAAATGGTCGTAAATCCCATCCCTAAGGACCCTTTCCATCAATTTACCAACCACCGAAGTAAGACTAACTGGTCTATAATTACCAGGGTCATTTCTATTCCCTTTCTTAAACAGAGGAACAACATTCGCCATTCTCCAGTCCTCTGGCACCATCCCCGTGGACAGCGAGGACCCAAAGATCAACGCCAAAGGCTCTGCAATCTCATCCCTTGCCTCCCAAAGAATCCTAGGATACATTTCATCAGGCCCAGGGGACTTATCGACCTTCAGTTTATTCAAAACTGCCAAGACATCCTCCCTCCGAACATCTATTTCCTCCAGCCTATTAGCCTGTAACACCTTCTCTTCCTCAAAAACATGGCCCCTCTCCTTGGTGAACACTGAAGAAAAGTATTCATTCATCACCTCGCCTATCTCTACTGACTCCATACACAAGTTCCCACTACTGTCCTTGACCGGCCCTAACCTCACCCTGGTCATTCTTTTATTCCTCACATAAGAGTAAAAAGCCTTGGGGTTTTCCTTGATCCGACCCGCCAAGGACTTCTCATGTCCCCTCCTAGCTCTCCTAAGCCCCTTTTTCAGCTCATTCCTTGCTAACTTGTAACCCTCAATCGAGCCATCTGAACCTTGTTTCCTCATCCCTACATAAGCTTCCCTCTTCCTTTTCACAAGACATTCCACCTCTTTTGTGAACCATGGTTCCCTCACTCGGCCATTTCCTCCCTGCCTGACAGGAACATACCTATCAAGGACATCCAGTATTTGTTCCTTGAAAAAATTCCACTTTTCATTAGTTCCTTTCTCTGACAGTTTCTGTTCCCAACTTATGCCCCCTAATTCTTGCCTAATCGCATCATAATTACCCCTCCCCCAATTGTAAACCTTGCCCTGCCGTACGGCCCTATCCCTCTCCATTGCAATAACATATAAAGACACAAACTCAATTTACAGAATAATGGTTGGAATGTGAATACTTACAGCTGATCAAGTCTTTAAGATACAAACAATGTGAGTGGAGAGAGCATCAAGACAAGTTAAAGAGATGTGTATTGTCTCCAGACAGGACAGCCAGTGAGACTCTGCAGGTCCAGGCAAGCTGTGGGGATTACAGATAGTGTGACATGAACCCAATATCCCGGTTGAGGTCGTCCTCATGTGTGCGGAACTTGGCTATCAGTTTCTGCTCAGCGACTCTGCGCCGTCGTGTGTCGTGAAGGCCGCCTTGGAGAATGGTCCAGTCTACTGCCAATCAACTTTTTTGCGACTCTTGATTATCCATAAACTCCCGAGATCACCAGGCCAGATTGCTGACCCTAGCCCAGAGCAACTTATCAGAGGGTCCCTGCAGTAATTTGCACTGCACTTCCTCAGCAAACCTTTTCCATCTCACAGTTTGATTACAATGAGGCATGAGGCCTAACATCAGGGCACCTTGAGCCCCACCATTCAGATATATGCCCAAGAATGTGCACAGCTGAATTTCTAGTGTTTAAAAAGCTCAGGTGCACAATTCATATTTCAAAAATACACCTTATTCTTACATTACAAATCCCCCCATTCATTGACTCCATCTACACTTCCCGCTGCCTCGGAAAAGCAGCCAGCATAATCAAGAACCCCACACACCCCGGACACACTACACTCTCTTAGATTTCCTGATGGATGTAGGTGTGAGATTGCGCACCAACCAACTCAAGAACAGCTTCTTCCCCGCTGCAATCAGACTTTTGAGTGGACCTACCATGTATTAAGCTGATCTTTCTCTATGCCCTAGCTATGACTATAACATTACATTCTACACCCTCCTTCCCTTCTCCTCTATGAATGGAATGTTTTGTCTGTATAGCACATAAGAAACAATACTTTTCACTGAATCCCAATACACGTGACAGTAATAAATCAAATCACAAGAATGCTAAAATGTAAATGTTGGCCGGAATTCTCCGACTTTGTTGTTGGAGAAGATTCTTAGAGATAGGATGTATGCGCATTTAGAAAGGAATAAACTCATTAACGATAGTCAGCATGGTTTTGTGAGAGGGAGGTCATGCCTCACTAACCTGGTGGTGTTTTTTGAAGAAGTGACCAGAATGGTTGATGAAGGAAGGGCCGTGGATGTTGTCTATATGGACTTTAGTAAAGCGTTTGACAAAGTCCCTCATGGTAGGCTAGTGAAAAAGGTTGGATCTCATGGGATAAAGGGGGAGGTGGCTAGATGGGTGGAGAACTGGCTTGGTCATAGAAGACAGAGGGTGGTAGTGGAAGGGTCTTTTTCCGGCTGGAGGCCTGTGACTAGTGGTGTTCCGCAGGGCTCTGTATTGGGACCTCTGCTGTTTGTGATTTATATAAATGATCTGGAAGAAGGAGTAACTGGGGTGATCAGTAAGTTTGCGGACGACACAAAACTGGCAGGACTTGCAGATAGTGAGGAACATTGTCAGAGGCTACAGAAGGATATAGATAGGCTGGAAATTTGGGCAAAGAAATGGCAGATGGAGTTCAATCCTGATAAATGCGAAGTGATGCATTTTGGTGGGAATAATGTAGGGAGGAGCTACACAATAAATGGAAGAACCATAAAGGGTGTAGAGACGCAGAGGGACCTGGGTGTGCAAGTCCACAGATCTTTGAAGGTGACGTCACAGGTGGAGAAGGTGGTGAAGAAGGCATATGGCATGCTTGCCTTTATAGGACGGGGCATAGAGTATAAAAGTTGGGGTCTGATGTTGCAGATGTATAGAACGTTGGTTCGGCCGCATTTGGAATACTGCGTCCAGTTCTGGTTGCCACACTACCAGAAGGACGTGGAGGCTTTGGAGAGAGTACAGAGGAGGTTTACCAGGATGTTGCCTGGTATGGAGGGGCTTAGTTATGAGGAGAGATTGGGGAAACTGGGGTTGTTCTCCTTGGAAAGACGGAGGATGAGGGGAGACTTAATAGAGGTGTATAAAATTATGAAAGGCATAGATAGGGTGAACGGTGGGAAGCTTTTCCCCGGGTCGGTGGTGACGTTCACGAGGGGTCATAGGTTCAAGGTGAAGGGGGGGAGGTTTAACACAGATATCAGAAGGACATATTTTACACAGAGGGTCGTGGGGGCCTGGAATGTGTTGCCGGGCAAGGTGGTGGAGGCGGACACACTGGGAACGTTTAAGACTTATCTAGACAGCTATATGAACGGAGTGGGAATGGAGGGATACAAAAGAGTGGTCTAGTTTGGACCAGGGAGCGGCGCGGGCTAATTGTTCTTTGTTTCTCGTTTCAAGGCTTCATTCTATGATCATCTTGCTGGTGCCAGTAGAGAGCGAAACTGCGGATAGTTGGGAACCTGTCTCGGGGGCAGGGAATTCAGATGGTGTTCGTAAAGCAGAAGTGGAAATGAATAGGGTTGGGAAGCATTTTCTGATCAGGGCCAGTGTGATCTCCTGGACTCGTTTCGATCGCCTCAGGGGGTCGGAGAGGAATTTCCCAGATTTTTTTTTCCCCATATTGGCCCTGGGGTTTTCACTCTGGGTTTTCGCCTCTCCCTGGAGATCACATGGTCTGGAATGGGGGGGTGGGGGTGAGTTAATAGGTTGTAATGAACAAAGCATCGTAGCTGTGAGGGACAGCTCGGTGGATAGGATATTAGGATGTAGATAGGCTGGAAAATTGGGCGGGGATCCTGGATTCAGGATTCAATCCTGGACCGGGGAGCGGCGCGGGCTTGGAGGGCCGAAGGGCCTGTTCCTGTGCTGTATTGTTCTTTGTTCTTTGTTCTTTGCCTGGGACTGGGATTCTCTGGTCCCACTACAGTGAATGGAGTTTTGGCTGAGCGCCAAATTCTCTGTTCACGCTGGCAGTGGGGGTGGGGTGTATGGCATCAGAGAATTCCGGCCATTATTTTAATGGAAATGTAGCATAAAAGTAATCTCATCACAGATGATGCCAGGTCTGATGAGTATTTCCGGCATTTTCTCTTTTGGTTTGCAAAAAGAATCATTCCAGTTTTGATTGATCATTTTCCAAAATTCATTTAACAGGTCATCAAAGTCAATCATAAAATAACTTAAGAATTTGCTGCTGTCTGTTTATATTAGTGTTGCCATTATACAATATAAAGCAAAAAATATTTTAAAATTGTGTCGGGCAGATTTGATTTTTGACTGCTGGGAATGGGCAAATGGCAGATGGGCCAAATGGCCTCCTTTCTGCACCGTAACGATTCTGTGACAGTGTCTCCAATTAGAGTTCACTCAGCAATTCAAACAGGTGCATTCTTTCTGTATACTGCTGAACAAATGTTTTCATTGTTACTGTTTCTGTCAACACTTACTTTATTAATACTGAAATCTTCTCAAACTCTTAATACAAGCCCTCCCCCAGGGTTAATTAGAAGTGCTTGAACATTGAGGAAACAAAAGTTAAATATATAAACCTTCTTGAAAAAAATTGTTCATCTTCCTGTTACTAGAGGGCAGTGCTGTGGCATAATGCATCAAAAACAGCACTGCATAAATGAACGTAGAACATAGAAAGCCATTTCAAGCCTCACTGAACTATGGTATGATTCAGGACAAACAAACGTCAATAAGGAACAGGCAAAAAAAAGATTTTAACATTTTAATGCAATGCAAGCATTTACATCACCCCAACAAATCTATAATCACAAAAAACACCAGTAACTGTAACAAAAGGATTTTATCTGAACAGTGCCATAAGCAGTCCATATCCAGATGCAGCATCACCTAGACAATAGTTGACAAGTGGCAGTAACATTCACACCACACAAGTACTAGTCCATCTCCAACAAGAGAGTCTAACCATCGCCCCCACCATCGCTGAATCCCTCACTAACAACACTCTGGGAGTTACTACTGACCAGAAACTGAGCTGGACCAACCATATAAGTACTTTGACAGTGAGAGCAGGTCAGAGGCTGATAATCCTGTGGCAAGTAACTGACCTCCCAACTCTCCAAAGCCTGTCACCATCTATGAGGCACAAGTCAGGAGTGTAATGAAATACTTTCCACTTGCCTGCATGAGCACAGCTCCAACTGCACTCAAGTAGTCAACGCCCAGAACAAAGCAGTCCACTTGATTGGCACCCCATCCACAAACATTCACTCCTTCCATCACCAATGTACAGTGGCAGCAGTGTGTAACATCTACAAGATTCACTGCAGCAACTCACTAAGGCTCTTTCAACAGCACCTTCCAAACCTACCATCTAGGAGGACAAGGGCAGCAGATGCATGGGAACACCACCACCTGGAGGTTTCCCGCCAAGCCATATACCATTCTCACTTGGAAATACATCGCTGTCCCTTCACTGTCACTGGGTCAAAATCCTGGAACACCCTCCCTAACAGCACCATGGGTGTACTTACACCCCATGGACTGTAGCGGTTCAAGAAGCCAGCTCACCATCAAGGGCAGTTAAGGATAGACAATAAATGCTGCTCCAGCCAGTGATGTCCAAGCCCATAAATAAACAAAACTTCAGGACTTGAAGCTGCATTCATGCCGTAGCCAAACAGGTTGATTATAGCCTGTAAATCCTTCCAAGGTGCCTGATGACGGCAATATAAGAGCAGGAGAGTTTCCTGGTCAGCCATATTGCAGAAAGCAATGACAACCACTGCAATGCTTTGCCAAGCATAATCATGGACCAATCTGACGGAAGTGCTTGATCACCAACACACTCACAGGGCCTGGTAGCTGATGGAGAAGGACTGCCACTAGATTTATATCTTCTCTGCTTATTAACACTGGTATTTTTTATTATTCAGACTTCATTATTTTGCAGTTGTTCTGAAAAGAAAAGCCCACACAAAACTGTGTGCAGAATGACATTAAATTAAAATGTTGAAACAGTCCAGATGACCTACGCAGTCTGTGCTATTGTTTATACTCCAAATGAGCAGTAGTCTTTATTCAACACGACTACCTGGTTCCCTTTCCCTTCAGCCGAGAATCTAACCTTTAATGTTGGCAAGGGCAGGAGTAATTGTCTTCAGAGTTTCTTCTACATTTCTGGTGAAACAACACCACATCCTTGGTGTATAAAAGTTGTTTCCATCTTGCAAATCTCTTACAATTTAATCGTAGATTTATAACTCCCTGGTAGACCGTTCAACAGAAACCAGCCTTTTGCTATCTACTCTGCCCCACACTTCTCAATATCTCTATAAAATCCTCTCTAAACTTTCTCTATTTTAACAGAACCAACCCCAGCTTTTCGACAGTGTGTTTGTATTACCTCGCTGCGAGTAGCATTGTAAAGAATCTGTGTTGCATGAACTTTATCTTCACTACATCCTTCCTATTGCATTCACATCCCCTCATTCTAGACCAATCAATGGAAACAGTATATTTCTGATCACTCTGTCCCATCCCTTCATAACTTTAAGCACTGCTATCAAATCACCCCTTAATATCATTTTTAATGAAAGCTGCCCCCAAAATAAGAGTGAAATGTACTTCTACACCTGCTGCTGTGTTGCCTCCAGGAGTTACATGCATGACTGCTCAACGGAAAACCCAAGGCAAGTACTCCAATGTTCTTACTGTGAAGGGACAGAGCAGGAATGTTCCAGTGACCTCACTAGCCCTCAACTTGCCAGAAGCAAATCTAGCCCCTCAAGATTTAAGGCAAAAAAAAAGCATTCTAAAATCTCTTCTGGAACTGAAGGTGGATATTCCTGCTTTCAAAAGTATACCCGTTATCTAAATTATTCTGCTGGCATCAAACACAGGACTTTAATGGAAATTGAGATTCAATTGCCTGTCACTCACATTAACAAATCACCATTCCTTTTTTCTATTTATTATGTTGGAGCTTTGAAGAATTCAGCTGCCAAAATAAATTCAACCTCCAAAATATCTGAAGAAGATCTTTAGGCTTGCACACAGCATTGCAGTATAATGCAACATTTAAATACAACATTGAAAGCAATCATTCATGTCAGAAGTATTAATGACCAGTTCCTTTATCTTGTTTGTTTCTCGGGCGCAGTGGGCATCAACACACTGCTCACCCTGAAGATTTAATAGGCCCTCTCTTTTTCCCCTTTGCTGCTGCCCTCGTCCTCTGCCAGTGAAACTTCAGATCAAGAAATCCTCAAATACTCAAATCTTATCGTGAGTTGTGGAGGGGGAATTGCGGGTGGGGGGTGGGGGTGGGAGATGGGGGGAATGCAATGGTGGAGGGGAACCAAAATATTCCAGTGCCCGCACAAGCTCTCAGACCTCCAGAAATAAATCCAATTCATAGAATCCCTACTGCAGAAGGAGGTCATTTGGCGCACCAAGTCTATACCGACTCTCTGACAATAAAGCTCGGCACGATAACATCGCAGCAAGTAGTCATGGGGTACCAGAGGCCCTGTCCCTGTGGCCCCGCACATTCACCATGGCTACTCCAAGTAACTTACACATTTTAGGACACTAAAGGGCAATTTAGTATGGCCAATTTACCTTTTTTTTATATGCATTCATGGGACATGGGTGTTGCTGGCTGGGCCAGCATTTATTGCCCATCCCTACTTGCCCTTTGAGGGCAGAAGAGAGTCAACCACATTGCTGTGGTTCTAGAGTCATATGTAGGCCAGACTGGGTAAGAACGGCAGATTTCCTTCCTTAAAGGACATTAGTGAACCTAATCTGCACATTTTTGGATTGTGGGAGGAAACCGGAGCACCCGGAGGAAACCCACACAGACACGGGGAAAATGTACAAACTCCACACACACAGCCATCCAAGGCTGGAATCAAACCTGGGTACCTGGCGCTGTGAGGCAGCAGCAATGCTAACCACTATGCCACCGTATCACCCCAATCCAGTGTTCAATCCTGTGTTACAATCGGATGAGGTGGAGTGAATTTGCTCCACTTCTATTCAGCCCCACCCGCTTTGATTGATCACAGCAAAGGTTTGCAAATTTTTACCAAAAATGCTTTTTCCAATCCAAATGCATTTATTAATGAGGAGCCAGTCAAACCAGGTTTTCATGTGTCAAACAACGAGTATGTTTATTAACTGCTAAACCTGAGAAAAAAATAATGAAGAAGTGACTGCACACAAACAGATATCAAAAGTAAGAAAGTTAGAGTCCAATAAAAAGTTAAAAGAATATACAATTTTGTATTTGTTTGTCTTTGAGGCATAGATTGTTGATCGCTGTGGCCATTTAAAGCTACCTGGTTTCCTGTGGAATTCTAGAGTTGAATTAATTCAGGTCTGCACTTTTGAGGTCAGCACTGCTGCCTCACAGCACCAGGGACCCGGGTTCAATTCTGGCTCCGGCTTTGGGTGACTGTGTGGAGTTTGCACATTCTTCCCGTGTCCGTGTGGGTTTCCTCTGGGTGCTCTGGATTCCTCCCACAGTCCAAAGATGTGCGGGTTAGGTTGATTGGCCATGTTAAATTGCCATTTAGTGTCAGGGGGATTAATAGGGTAAATATGTGGAGTTATGAGGATAGGGCCTGGGTGGCATTGTTGTTGGTGCAGGTTTGATGGGCTGGATGGCCTCCTTCTGCACTATAGGGATTCTATGATTTGTTGAAGATACTCTTTAGCTTTCGAGAGAGAAAGATTTTTCCTGGTCTTTGTGAGCAGTGTTTCCAGATCACTGTCACGTTTCTTTTCCCTCCTTCTTTTCCCTTCTCTTATTTTACTTGCCAAAACCAGTTTTTGAACTCTTGGCTGTGTGTTCCCAGAAAAGGAAGTTAATCAGCATGTCCTGCAGTCCTCATTGCAGACCAATTAATCCCATTTTTGGTCTTCTCATCTTCAAAACCTTTGCACATTTCAAGATATAAATCAACAGGCGGTTGGGGTGATTGTTCCCTCCACAGAGGTTTTCGAATGCCTGATGAGTAATTGGCTGCTCAGCAGATCCGATTGTCTTGATGGAACAATAGCTGATCAAAGCCCAAAACTTTGCATTTTTAATGCCTTCCCTTCAGGAGTATGCCTGTTTGAAGTGGACTTTAAAACCCCCAGGTGTGAAATTCCATTTAAAATCTGCAGTGCAATTCAGATAGAAACTATCCAGAGAAGTGGTCAATTTCACAGTGTCAATTCAGGTGACTCGTGGCAGTATTTGTGTCATTTCTTGTCTTTTTTTTAAACAGGTCTTCTTTGAAAAACAGTTAGCGGCGAAGTGTACATATCTCTCACTCAGTTACAGTTTCCTTTCATTGTGACATTGTATTTAATACAAAAAAATTGGCAAAATTGTATCAAGATTTATATCTTGAAAAGTGTCAAAGGTTTCGGAGATGAAAAGACCAAAACTTCTTCTGCAATTCCAGTGATATGTTGCAAAGTTTCTTTAGACTAAAACTTCCAAACTATGCAATTTCTGCCAATTTCAGCTGATGCTGGCAACATGTATGCTTCTTTCATCCATTTAACATACCCGCTGTATATTGTAAGCCAGGTCCCCTCATTGGCAGAAATCATGGTGGCAAAGTGCTTAGCACTGCTGTCTCACAGTGCCAGGGACCCGGATTCGATTCCCGGCTTGGGTCGCTGTCGGTGCAGTCTGCACTTTCTCCCCCTGTCTCTGTGTGGGTTTCCTCCAGGTGCTCCAGTTTCCTCCCACAGTCTGAAAGAGGTGCTGTACATTGGCCAAGCTAGATTCTCCTTCAGTGTACCTGAACAGGCGCCGGAGTATGACAACTAGGGGATTTTCACAGTAACTTCATTGTAGTGTTAATGTAAGCCTACATGTGACATTAATAAATAAACTTAAACTCATAGGCCAGAATTTTACTGCCCCGCTCACCATGGGAATCGAAACAGGCGAGGGGCGGAAAATGGAAAGATCCGTTGATCTCTGGCGGCTTAAGGACGAGTGAGGCCATAAAATCCAGCTCATAGAATCATCATAGGATCCCTACAGTGCAGAAGGAGGCCATTCGGCCCATCAAGCCTACACTGATGACAATCCCACCCAGGTCCTATCCCCGTAACCCTACTAATCCCGCCAACACTAAGGGTCAATTTAGGATGGCCAATCTGCCTAATCTGCACATCTTTGAACTTAAAGTAACTGCCTGCAAGTATCAGTGGACAGATTGTGAGGAGGCCCCAAATCTTATCATCACTCTCACAGTGGGGCGGAAACTCTGTGAAAAGGACATTGCATTGAAAAGGTGCACCAGCAATGCTAGCAAAATGAGTAATTTCTGGACCAATATACTCAGCTGGGCTATCTGATCAGGCAGCAAATGGAATCAAATGGCTTCACTCGAAGCAGATCAAGAAACACAAAGATAAATGGACCACGCACTATGATGCATGTCCTTAAGGCTGAATGTGGGTAGAATTAACAAAGGTCTGAGGACAAATTACATGTCTTGTGCGGCTACCTCAAGAGTGGAATATATAAAGCGGCAATAAAAAATGCCATGAGATTTGATGGAATGAAGTCAATTAAGGAATAAAAGAAATTTCATGACTAAATATTTTACTTCAGTGTTTCTTTCTCAAATAAAAGTGAGAATAAGCTATTACATCATCAGAGAAAATTTGCTGCATTTGGTTTCATAATTCACATATTGCAATTTTAAGAAAACAAAAAGAATTTCCCAAACTCTTAGAATGATCCAGGAACACCTGTTTCTGACCATTAGATTGATATTTATTTTGTACTGAATCATTACTTTCATTGAAAGGGAACTCGTGCATGTGACAACCTTTTCAAACTGCAAATGCCTATAGGTGGAATTTAGGTAATTGAACTGCAGCCTTTACTGGGAAGTAATGATATTTTAGTCAAACATTTAAACCTCAACCTTATTAAAATATTAATCAGAAACCATAATGATTTATTAGCGGGTAAATATTGTTTACTCCATTTTTAAAAAGGTATGTGGCACTGGAGGACAGAACAAAGTTTCAAATAGATTAAGCTTTCTTGCCTTCAGGTAAACTTAAAAAAAAGTAGATTGATTATTTTCAGCCAAAGAATTAAATGTATAAATGGAGTGGTATGTTTCGGCAAGCTAATAACGAAAGCAGTTTAAAAACTGCAGGAGCAGTTCACCAAGCATAAATATTTGAGACTCAAGTCTGGATTTGCTGAGTTGTTGAGTTGTGTGACCCTGCTGTAACTATTATCATTTCCGTATGGTCTTTGAAACACTCACTCATTATTTAGCAAGCAATTAAATGGAAAGGACATGGTAACAGCAACAATTCCACTTTCTGACATTCCACCCTCACTTGCAATCAGCTGCATATATGTATGTATAAACTAGGTGCCAGAGCTTCTTGGAGCTGCCGAAAAGAATTAGATGTTTCAAAACTTTGTGGATTTCTTTTCCCACTGATTTAAGACATGCAATAAAACCCAAGCATCAGTATGCAGCCCATAATGAGTGTGATCGCAGGTGAAGGCAACAACCCCTCACTGAAGGGAAAAGGGAATAGAACAAATAGATTCAATTGAAGAATTGGCAAAATGCCCAACTTCTGTGCTATAATTTTTAATGATTCTGTCAGTCGTTTCAAAAGGGTTGGACCGCTGTTGGATTGAATTTGTCTTGTCTGCAACAAATGTACCTTCTTCAAAAAACAAAAACCCAACAGGAAAAAGTGAATCAACCGTGGCTAACAAAAGAAGTTCAAGATTGCATTAGATCAAAGGCTTATAGGGTTGCCAGATAAAATGGTAAGCCTGAGAATTGGGAGCAATTTAGAATCCAGCAAAGGAAGGCCAAGAAACTGATAAAGAAAGGGAAAAGGGAAAATGAATGCAAGCTAATGAGAAACATAGAAACAGACTGCAAAAGCTTCTTTACGTATGTGAGAAGGAAAAGATTAGCAAGAACAAATGTGCATCCATTACATACGGCGACAGGAGAATTGATAATGTAGAGTAGAGAAATGGCAGAAAAACTAAATAATTACTTTGTGTCTGTCTTCACAGAAGAAGATGTAGAAAATTTCCCTGAAATACTAGGATGCCAAGGGACCTGCGAAAATGAGGAACTGAACGAAATTAGGCTTAATAAAGAGGTAACACTTGAAAATTTAATTGGACTGAAAGTTAATAAGTCAGCTGCACCTGATGAGATACATCCCAGAATGTTGAAGGAGGTAGTTCTAGAGATAGTGGGTGCATTGGGCGGCACAGTGGCACAATTGTTAGCACTGATGCCTCACTGCTCCAGGGACCCAGGTTCGATTCCTGGCTTGGGTCACTGTCTGTGTGGAGTTTGCACGTTCTCCCTGTGTCTCCATGGGTTTCCTCCAAGTGCTCCGGTTTCCTCCCACAGTCCAAAGATGTGCAGGTTAGGTTGATTGGCCGTGCTAAATTGCCCCTTAGTGTCTCGGGATGTGTAAGTTAGAGGGATTAGTGGGGTAAATGTGTGGGGTTGTGGAGGTAGAGTCTGGGGTGGGATTGTGGTCGGTGCAGACTTGATGGGATGAATGGCCTCCTTCTGCACTGTAGGGATTCTATGAAGTTTCACAATCCTGTAGATTTTGGGAAGCTTGTTCCAGACTGGAAAGCAACAAATGTAACCCACAATTTAAGCAGGGAGGGCGATAACAAAGAACTACTGACCTGTTATTTTGATATCCGTAGTAGGGAAAATGTTAGAAACAATTATAAAGGATGTGATAACTAGAAACTTAAAAAAATAATGGTATGATTGGGCAGAGTCAACATGGATTTCTGAACGTTTATCATGTTTGACAAATCTGTTGGAAGTTTTTTGAGGATGTTATTTGTAGCATAGATAAAAGGAGAACCAGTGGATGTGGTGCATTTGCATTTTCAGAAGACTTTTGATTAGGTTTCACACAGGAGGTTTGTAAACAAAATTAGATCACGTGGGATTAAGGGTAATATACTGGTTTGGATTGAGAACTGGTTAACTGACAGAACAAGCCACTAGCTTTCGGAGCCCTATCCCTTCATCATGTGAAGAGGCAGCGCTCCGAAAGCTAGTGGCTTGTGCTACCAAATAAATCTGTTGGACTTTAACCTGGTGTTGTGAGACTTCTTACTGTGTTTACCCCAGTCCAACGCCAGCATCTCCACATCATAAATGACAGAAAACAGAGGAGGAATAAACTGATTATTCTCTGGATGGCAGCCTGTTACTAATGGGATACCCCAAGGATCAGTACTGGGGTCATAACTGTTCACATCTATATAAGTGATGTGGGATTTGGGGTCCAAGTGTTTCCAAATTTGCTGATGACATAAACTAGGTGAGAATGTAAGTTATAAAGAGGAAGCTTCAAGGGAACTTGAACAGGCTAAATAAATGGGTTACATGATGGCAGATAGAATATACGATGAATAAGTGTGAAGGAATCCACTTCAGTAGAAAAAACTGAAAGACAGAATATTTCTTAAATGGTGAGAGGTTGGGAAATGTTGTGACAACAACCCCCCTCCCCCACCTCAAACCCACACGGTGGGGGTTTTCCCACGGTGGAGATGGCGAGCTATTGGCTGCCAAAGGGATCTTCCAGTTTCACCAAAGTCAACAGCAATTTGCATGGTTCGCCAGCCCTGCCATTGTGGAACCTACTGCTGGGGTTCAACTTCTGCTGCCTTCGCCAGCAGAAAGGGCTGGAAAATTCTGGCCTTGATGTCCACAGGGACCTGGACGTCCTTGTTCATGAGTTACTAAAGGCTAGCAGACAGTTGCAGCAGACAGTTGCAGCAAGCAATGAGGAAGGTATGTTGGCATTCATTGTACAGAAGATTTCAGTACAGGAGTAAAGATGTCTTGCTACAATTTTATACAGCCTTGGTAAGACCACACCTGAACTATTGTGTACAGTTTTGATCTCCTTATCTAAGGAAAGGTATACTTGTCATAGAGGGAATGCAATAGATGTTCACCAGATTAATCCCTGGGATGGCAGGATTGTCTTATGAAGAGAGATTGAGGAGACTGGGCTTGTATTCTCTACAGTTTCAAAGAATAAGAGGTGTTCTTATTGAAACTTACAAAATTCTTGCAGGTCATGGAAGTTTAAATAAATTTATTTATTAGTGTTATAAATAGACTTATATTAACATCGCAATGGAGTTACTGTGAAAATCCCCTAGCGGCGCCTGTTCGGGTACACTGAGGGAGAACTTAGCATGGCCAATGCACCTAACCAGCATGTCTTTCAGACTGTGGGAGGAAGAAAACCCATGTAGACATGGAGAAAACGTGCAGACTCCACATAGACAGTGACCCAAGCCAGGAATCAAACCCAGGTCCCTGGCACTGTGAGGCAGCAGTGCTAACCATTGTACCACTATGCCATCCAGAGTGGATGTAGATAGGATGTTTTCCCTGGCTATTGAGTCTAGATGTGGAGATGCCGGCGTTGGACTGGGGTAAACACAGTAAGAGTTGTAACAACACCAGATTAAAGTCCAACAGGTTTATTTGGTAGCAAATGCCATTAGCTTTCGGAGCGCTGCTGAGTCTAGAACCAGGGGACACAACCTTCAGTCAACGGGTGGTAAATCTTTGCAATTCTCTACCCCAGAGGACTGCTTTGGGAAAGCTTTAAAAAACAACAAAGAACTACTAAAAAAGTGATAAAGAAAGGAAAGATAGATTATGAAACTAAACTAGCACAAAATATAAAAACTGATAGTAAAAGTTTTTACAAATATATAAAAAGGAAAAGAGTAGCTAAAGTAAATGTTGGACCCTTAGAAGACGAGAAGGGGGATTTAATAATGGGAAACGAGGAAATGGCCGAGGCCTTAAAAACGTTTTTTGTGTCGGTCTTCACAGTGGAGGACACAAATAGCTTAGCGAAAATTGACGGTCGTGGGACTGTAGGGGGTGAGGTCCTTAAAACGATTACTATTACTAAAGAGGTAGTGCTTGGTAGGCTAATGGGACTAAAAGTAGACAAGTCCCCGGGCCCGGATGGAATGCATTCCAGGGTACTGAAAGAAATGGCAGAAGTAATAGCAGATGCGTTGGTTGTAATTTATCAAAATTCGCTGGACTCTGGGGAAGTGCCGGCTGATTGGAAAACAGCTAATGTGACGCCACTGTTTAAAAAAGGAGGTAGACAAAAGGCAAGTAACTACAGGCCGGGAAGTTGCTGGAATCCATCATTAAAGAAGAAATAGCAGGACACCTGGGAAAAAATGGTTTGATCAAGCAGACGCAGCATGGATTCATGAACGGAAAGTCGTGTTTGACGAATTTACTAGATTTTTATGAAGATGTAATGAGTGCAGTTGACAGAGGGGAACCGGTGGATGTGGTGTTTTTAGATTTCCAGAAGGTGTTCGATAAGGTGCCTCACAAAAGGTTGCTGCAGAAGATTAGGGTACACGGAGTTTGGGTAAAGTGTTAGAGTGGATTGAGGATTGGCTATCTAACAGGAAGCAGAAAGTTGGAATAAATGGGTGCTTTTCTGGTTGGCAGTTGGTGACTAGTGGCGTGCTGCAGTGATCGGTGCTGGGGCCTCAACTGTTTACCATATACATAGACGATCTGGAGGAGGGGAACAAAGTTTGCGGATGACACAAAGATGAGTGGGAAAGCGAATTGCGTGGAGGATGCGGAAAGTCTGCAGAGAGATTTGTATAGGCTAAGTGAGTGGGAGAGGATCTGGCAGATGGAGTATAACGTTGACAAGTATGAGGTTATCCACTTTGGAAGGAATAAGAGTAAAATGGACTATTATTTAAATGGTGAAAAATTACAACATGCTTCTGTGCAGAGGGACCTGGGGGTCCTTGTGCATGAATCTCAAAAACTCAGTTTGCAGGTGCAGCAGGTGATCAAGAAGGCAAATGGAATGTTGGCCTTTATCGCAAAGGGGATGGAGTATAAAAGCAGGGAGGTCTTGCTGTAATTGTACAAGGTACTGGTGAGGCCACAACTAGAGTACTGTGTGCAATTTTGGTCCCCTTATTTGCGGAAGGATATATTGGCCTTGGAGGGAGTACAGAGAAGGTTCACCAGGTTGATACCGGAGATGAGGGGGTTAGCTTATGAAGAGAGATTGAGTAGATTGGGCATGTACTCGTTGGAGTTTAGAAGGCTGAGGGGAGATCTTATAGAGACATATAAGATAATGAAGGGGCTAGACAGGGTAGAGGCAGAGAGATTCTTTCCACTTAGAAAGGAAACGAACTAGAGGACACAGCCTCAAAATAAGGGGGAGTCAGTTTAGAACAGAGTTGAGGAGGAACTTCTTCTCTCAGAGGGTAGTGAATCTCTGGAATTCTCTGCCCATTGAAGCAGTGGAGGTTACCTCGTTAAATATGTTTAAGTCACAGGTAGATAGATTTCTGATCAATAAGGGAATTAAGGGTTATGGGGAGTGGGCGGGTAAGTGGAACTAAACCACTATCAGATCAGCCATGATCTTATTGAATGGCGGGGCAGGCTCGAGGTGCTAGATGGCCTACTCCTGCTCCTATTTCTTCTGTTCTTATGTCCTTTGTAAGTTCTATCATTGAACATGTCCAAGACAGAAATTGATAGATTTCTGGAGACTAATGTCATCAAGGAATATGGAGCTAGCACAGAAGAGTGGTATTGAGGTAGATGATCAGCCATGATCTAACTAAATGATGGAGCAGGCTCAATGGGTTGATTGGTCTATTCCTGCTCCTATTTTCCTATGTTCCCTTGTCTCTGCTCCCATAAAACCATATTGGGCTCGAATAACTGGTATTTCAGTTATACTGCTGCTCTGCTATCAATGCAAGGATGATAGTATAGCCTGGGGTCAATCTGATTTCTGAATGCACTAAAACCAAATAGTGTGAGATATCTTCTAAAGTGCCATTTTGGATCATTTGGTTTGGATTGTAATGGAGTCCTATGCAAAGCTGAATTTAAAAAGTGCTCAGACAGTCTACTGGACTTTTCGGACATTTTATTAACTTTGTATTGATTTTTTTTTAATGGATGCTGCCACTTGCGCTGTCCAAGCATTTAAAAATAGCTGGAGGAGGAACAGAGCTCAGAAACAAGTAGCAATTACTATGAGCGCAAGTCCAGAAATCAATGGCATAATAACAAAACTGGAAAACAGAACAAAACTGAGCAGTAAAAAAGATAGGATAGGATTACACAAAACTCTATACACCAATTAGAAAGGCTTCCACTGCAGGAAGGAAAGGGGAATTGGAGGCCCAAGGCTTGAGGGAAATAGGCACAGTGTAACTATGAGGAAGAAGAAATAGGGTGTGATGCTGCCAGCACAGAGAGGTTCAAGGCCAATCATGAGATGGGGGGAGAGGAAAAGCAACACAACCACCTCATATCGCCACATGATACCACGAAACATAAGAACATAAGAACTAGGAGCAGGAGTAGCCAACTGGCCCCTCGAGCCTGCTCCGCCATTCAATAAGATCATGGCTGATGTTTTTGTGGACTCAGCTCCACTTACCCGCCCGCTCACCATAATAACCCTTAATTCCTTCACTGTTCAAAAATTTATCTACCCTTGCCTTAAAAACATTCAATAAGGTAGCCTCAACTGCTTCACTGGGCAGGGAATTCCACAGACTCACAACCCTTTGTGTGAAGAAGTTCCTCCTCAACTCAGTCCTAAATCTGCTTCCCCTTATTTTGAGGCTATGCCCCCTAGTTCTAGTTTCACCCGCCAGTGGAAACAACTTCCCAGCTTCTATCATATCTATTCTCTTCATAATCTTATATGTTTCTACAAGATCTCCCCAGTCTACTCAGTCTCTCCTCGTAAGCCAACCCACTCAACTCCGGAATCAACCTAGTGAATCTCCTTTGCACCCCTTCCATTGCCAGTATATCCTTTCTCAAGTAAGGAGACCAAGACTGTACACAGTACTCCAGGTGTGGCCTCACCAGCACCTTATACAGCTGCAACATAACCTCGCTGTTTTTAAACTCCATCCCTCTAGCAATAAAGGACAAAATTCAATTTGCCTTCTTAATTACATGCTGCACCTGCAAACCAACTCCTTGAGATTCCTGCACAAGGACACCCAGGTCCTTCTGCACAGTAGCATGCTGCAATTTTTTACCATTTAAACAGCTGAAGGCACTGGATACTGCAAAGGCTATGGGATCTGACAACATTCCAGCCATAGTACTGAAGACTTGTGGTCCAGAACAATCTATGACCCACCCAAGCTGTTCCACTACAGGTACAACACTTTCCCAGCAATGCGGAAAACTGTGCCGGCATGTCCTGTCCATAAAAAAACAGGACAAATCCACCCCATCAATCTACTCTCAATCATCAGTAAAGTGATGGAAGGTGTCGTCAACAGTCCGAGGAATAACAAGTGCTGTTTGGGTTCTGCCAGGCCCACTCAGCACCTGACCTCATTACAATGTTGGTCCAAACAGACAAAAGAGCTGAGTTTAGAGCTGAATTAAGATGTGAGGTGAGATTGGCTGCTCTTGGCAGAAAGGCAGCATTCGACCAAGGGTGCCCTGAAGGAGCCCGAGCAAAACTGAAGTCAACAGGAATTAGGGAGAAAGCTCTGCATTGGTTGGAGTCATACCTAGCACAAAGAAAGATGGCTGTGGATGTTGGAGGTCAACCATCTTAGTCCCTGGAGATCACTACAGCAGTCGCTCAGGGTAATTTCCTGAGCCCAATTATCAAAAGCTGCTTTATCAATTACCTTCTCTTCAGTAGAATAGCAGAAGAGGGGATATTCACTGTTGATTGCACAATTCATGACTTCTCAGGCACTGAAGCAGTTTATATGAAGAAAAACCTGGATAAAACAAGGCTTGAGCTGTTAAGCGGCAAATAACGGGGGGGGGGCGATTCTCACAGCCCGCTGAACCATTTTTGCAATGCAGCAGGCCGGGAGACTCAAGCGGAGACCATGTAGCGGGCTTCCCGCTGGATGCCACAGCCTCCACTCGTCTCCAGGTGTCGAATTTCCAGCATCATCAGCTCTGCACTGATTTCTCACAGAAAGCTGTATCAATAATTCAAATTCTCATTTAAATGCAATTTGAATCCCATTAGCGGATGCAGGACTGAAGACTCCAAGGTCAGTAGCCTCCCTCTGCCCAACCGGAGTATTTCATTCCAGCGGAGTTATTTGTGAAGAGCTGGTGGCCTGACCCTGCGGAGTGAAGGGGGGCCATCGAGGCCTCCCAGAGGGTCAGGTAAAGGAGGGTGCCACGTGGGCATTGCTAGCCTGGCAAACAACAGCCTGGGCCCCTTGGCACTGCCCAAGGAGAAAAGTGACACTGCCCAGGTGGCAGCTTGGCACTGCCCTCCGGGCATCAAGCAGTGCCAAGGGGGCAGGAGCTAATGGGGTGGGGCCTAATGGGGGCGGGCCCTCTCGGGGGAGATCGGTGGGGATGGGGGGTCCCACTGCAGAGGGATCAGTGACAGAGGGAGGGAGGCCAGCGATCGTGACTGGCCATCGGGGTGGGGTGGATCGGCCTGCCCGGGGGTGGGTGGGGTTGGGACTGGGGGACTTGGGGAGGGGGGAGGGTCGGAGCTGCCAGCGGGGTTGTGGGGGGGGGGGGGGGCGAGAGATCGGGACTGCCGGGGGGTGGTGGGGGAGATTGAGGTGTGGTGGGGGTTGCCAAGGCCAGCCCAGGCATATCCGAGGCGCCAGCGATCAGGGCTTGGGGGGAGTTGGAGAGGCAGCATTGCAGGGTCGCGGGGTTGGCCGTCGATCGAGCTGGCCAGCAATTGGGAGGCCGGCAGTGCGGAGCTATTGCACATGTGCCAATTTTGGCGCTGGAGGTCAGCACATGCACAGTGGGCCGCTCAGCGCTATGCTGCCGGCCTCTCCAGGGGAATAGACCCCATCCACAGATTTTGAGCGTGATTCATGCTAGTGCACTCTGCAGTGCCCAGAGTGTGGGAGATTCATTTTGAAACTCCCGCTGAAAAAAAACAGCGCGATTTACTTCAGTTTTTACACAAATTCGACACTTAGAATTTTTTGGGAAGAATCGTCCCCCACATTCTTGCCACACAAATGCCAGACAATGAACATCTCCAACAAAAGGGAATCCAACCATCTCTCCTTGACACTTAATGGCATTATCATCACTGAATTCCCACGATCAACATGCTCAGGGTTACCATTAACCAGAAACTGAACTGAACCATCCATATAAATACTGTGGCTACAAGAACAGGTCAGGAACTAGGAATACTGCGGCAAGTAGCTCACCTCCTGACTCCCAAAGCCTGTCCACTATCTACAAGGCACATATCAGGAGTGTGATGGAATATTCTCCATTTGCCTGGATGAGTGCAGTTCCTACAACACTCAAGAAGCTTGACACCATCCAGGACAATTAGTACCCCGTCCAACACCTTCCACATTCACTCCCTTCATCACTGACCCTTAGTGATAGTAGTGGGTGCTATCTACAAGATACACTGCAGCAATTCACTGAGGCTCATTCGACAGCACCTTCCAAACCCACAATTTCTACCACCTAGAAGGACAAGGGCCACAGATGCATGGCAACACCACCATCTACAAGTTCCCTTTCAAGTCACTCATTATTCTGACTTGGAAATATATTGTTCCTTCACTGTCGCTAGGTTGAAATCCTGAAATTCACACCCTAAGAGCACTGTGGGTGTACATATACCACATAGACTTCAACAGTTCAAGAAAGCTCACACCACCATCTTCTCAAGGACAATTAGAGGTGAGCAATACAAATGCTGGCCTAGCCAGTGACACTCATGTCCCATTCAAGGAAAAGCAACTTAAGTTGCAGGGTTTATGATAGCGACTCTGGTGTATCAGAATCTGTTTGTTTCATCCCATAACAACAACACTGTGCATTGATATAGTGTCTTTAACAGAGTAAAACTCTTCACAGGTGTGCTGTCAAACAATATCTTGATGCCAAGCCACATACTCAAAGAGATAATACAAAAGCTAGACAAAAGTATTGGTTTTTATGGTGCATCTTAAAGAAGATGCGAGAGAGAGAGAGAGGTGGACAGCTTTAGGTCTCCAAGGTACAATGATCAATAGGGAGCCAATTAAAATTGGGAACAAGCAAGAAGTCAGAACTTGTGAAGGACAGAGATCTTGAAAGATTTTCCGTCTGGTGGAGAAGAGGAGCAAGGCTATGAACAGATGTGAAAATAAGATAAGGGATTTTAAAATTGAGACAGTGCGGGACTGGGAGACAATGTAGGTCAGTGAGCACAGAAGAAATGGCTAAGAGGTACATGGTTAGGATACAAGCAGTGGAGTTTTGGATAAACTCAAGTTCATGTGTGATGGAAGATGGAAGTCCAACCAGGAGAGCATTGGAATGGATAAGCCTAGAAGTATCAAAGCTATAGATGAGGCCTACAGCAGCAAATGAGCAGGGAGGCAAGGTGGAGTTGAATGATGTTACAGGGATGGATGTAGATGGCCTTGCAGATGGAACAAATCTAATAAGCAACATGTATAACCTGAATGGTAAGAAAGCAAGGCTTGCATTTATGTAGCGTTTTTTATGATCTGCATGTCCCAAAATGCTCTACCGCCAATTAAGGAGTCACTGCTATCATATAGGAAATTGCACAATAAATTTCCACCAACAATAACAGAATGATCAGGTAATCTGTTTTTAGTGATGTTGATGGAAGGAGAAATATTGGCTATTAACTCAGGGATAACTCCCTGCACATGTTCAAAATAGGGCCTTGGGATTTTTTTACATTCGCCTGAGAAAGCAGACAAGATTTGGTTCAATTTCATAGAATTCCTATGATGCAGAAGGAGGCTATTCAGCCCATCGAGTCTGCATCGACCACAATCCCACCCAGGTCCTATTCCCATAATCCCACATATTTACTCTGTTAATCCCCTGACATTAGGGTCAATTTAGCATGGTGAATCAACCTAATCCATACATAAGAACATAAGAAATAGGAGCAGGAGTAGGCCATCTAGCCCCTCAAGCCTGCTCCGCCATTCAATAAGATCATGGCTGATCTGATAGTGGGTTCAGTTCCACTTACCCGCCCACTCCCCATAACCCTTAATTCCCTTAATGGTTAAAAATCTATCTATCTGTGACTTAAACACATTTAACGAGGTAGCCTCTACTGCTTCATTGGGCAGAGAATTCCAAAGATTCACTACCCTCTGGGAGAAGAAGTTCCTCCTCAACTCTGTTCTAAATTGACTTCCCTGTATTTTGAGGCTATGCCCCCTAGTTCTTGTTTCCATTGTAAGTGGAAATAACCTCGCTGCTTCTACCCTATCTAGCCCGTTCATTATCTTATATGTCTCTATAAGATCTCCTCTCAACCTTCTGAACTCCAATGAGTACAGGCCCAGTCTACTCAATCTCTCCTCATAAGCTAACCCCCTCATCACCAGAATCAACCTGGTGAGCCTGTCTGTATCCCCTCCAAAGCTAATATATCCTTTCTTAAATAAGGGGACCAAAATTGTACACAGTACTCTAGGTGCGGCCTCACCAGTACCCTGCACAGCTGCAGCATGACCTCCCTGCTTCTATACTCCATCCTTCTCGCGATAAAGACCAACATTCCATTTGCCTTCTTGATCACCTGCTGCACCTGCAAACTGGGTTTTTGTGATTCATGCACAAGGACCCTCAGGTCCCTCTGCACAGTAGCATGTTGTAATTTTTCACCGTTTAAATAATAGTCCATTTTACTATTATTCCTTCCAAAGTGGATAACCTCACACTTGTCAACGTTATACTCCATCTGTCAGATCCTCGCCCACTCACTTAGCCTATCCAAATCTCTCTGCAGACTTTCCGCATCCTCCACGCAATTCGCTTTCCCACTCATCTTTGTGTCATCCGCAAACTTTGTTACCCTACACTCGGTCCCCTCCTCCAGATCGTCTATGTATATGGTAAATAGTTGAGGCCCCAGCACCGATCCCTGCGGCACGCCACTAGTCACTGATTGCCAACTGGAAAAGCACCCATTTATTCTGACTCTCTGTTTTCTGTTAGATAGCCAATCCTCAATCCACGCTAACACTTTATCCCTAACTCCGTGTACCTTATCGAATGTCTTCTGGAAATCTAAATACACCACATCCACCGGTTTCCCTCTGTCAACCGCACTCGTTATATCCTCAAAAAATCCAGTAAATTCGTCAAACATGACTTTCCTTTCATGAATCCATGCTGCGTCTGCTTGATTGAACCATTCTTTTCCAGGTGTCCTGCAGCCTGTAGTTACCTGCCTTTTGTCTACCTCCTTTTTTAAACAGTGGCATTACATTAGCTGTTTTCCAATCAGCTGGCACCTCCCCAGAGTCCTGTGAATTTTGATAAATTACAACTAATGCATTTGCTATTACTTCTGCCGTTTCTTTTAGTACCCTGGGATGCATTCCATCCGGACCAGGGGACTTGTCTACCTTCAGTCCCATTAGCCTACCCAGCACTACCTCTTTAGTAATAGTGATCGTTTTAAGGTCCTCACCCCCTACAGTCCCATGACCGTCAATTATTGGTATGCTATTTGTGTCCTCCACTGTGAAGACCGACACAAAAAACTTGTTTCCTATTATTAAATCCCCCTTCTCATCTTCTAAGGGACCAACATTTACTTTAGCCACTCTTTTCCGTTTTATATATTTGTAAAAACTTTTACTATCAGTTTTTATATTTTGTGCTTTCATAATCTATCTTTCCTTTCTTTATTGCTTTCTTAGTAGTTCTTTGTTGTTTTTTAAAGCCTTCCCAATCTTCTGGTTCCCCACTAATTTGGTTTGGTTTTTAACTTGATACGCTCCTTTATTTCCTTAGTTATCCATGGACATCTTTAGACTGTGGCAGGAAACCGGAGCACCCGGAGGAAACCCACACAGACAATGGGCAAACCGCACACAGACAGTGACCCGAGGCCAGAATTGAACCCGGGTCCCAGGCGCTGTGAGGCAGCGGTGCTAACCACCGTGCCACCATGCCGCTCTGTGCCGCTTCTCAGCTGAAGAACAGATTTTCTCCCTGTGGTGTTCTACTCCAGTATTGCACTGGGATTATCAGCCTAAAATTTTGTGCCTGAACCCCTGGAGTAGAACGTGAACCCACAGCCAGTATTCTGAGAGAGGTAAGTTACTACCAACTGAGCCACAGCTAACATAGGTAAGGCATAAGCCCTCCAACAGTGAGGCACTCCCTGTGTAATGTACTGAAGTATCAGTGAATTATTTGATCAAGTCAAGTAATGTGTAATTACAGAACAATTTAAAAGTCCTCCTCCCAAAACAACCATTGAATCATCAGAGAATTTATCACCCAATATACTGAGTGATACCCTGACATTATTTTTGTCTTTATTGAGTCCAACTTATTTGTTGGCAAAACTATTGTCATCATGTTTCGTGTATTGATATTTGTGGTTGAGATAAATTACAGCAATTCAATTAGATAAGCTATTTATTGATCAAAATGCATTTAAATGTACATCTATTTCACCTCTGTGTTTTACTTGACAAAATGCCATGGTCGTAAGAGTGGGGATAGTAATCTGAAGTTTCCTTACAAATATTTAGATAAGTTAGACATAGGTTTTGCCAAAATGTTCCAGATGTTTTTTTTAAAAAACTAGCTCTAAAATGTAAGTGTGTCCATGGCTACTGTTGCTGTGAGGGACAAAGAAAATTAATGTTCTCATTACGAAATCTATTCAACAAGAATCGAGCCTTTCAACAGCACATTATAGGAGATCTTTGCTGGGTAGGTTTGGATGAATCTGAACCTTATTGTTATTCAAGCCCACCTCTTCAAAAATCTTTTCACTAACAAAGTATAAATTTACATTTGAACCTTTTAATTGAAATCAAATATTGATCGTATTATTGATATTAGTGCGATTGAGTAATGTTTAATAGCTGGAAAATGAATGGCTTTTTGTTTTCATGTGTTTAATCAGATATTTCAGAATCTTTCACAATGCTTTTAGCCATCAACTATATCAATCTGAGAAATTAATTATCCATAAATCACATTTGTGTTACAGTCAAAAATAATGAAACTGTTCACAATTCATTAGCAATTTTTCCATCCTAACAAAAGCATTGTTTCAAATGGGCAAGTGTATTGAAATCCTGAAAGCAGCATAAGAACTTCCAGTCCCTATTAATTGGCACTCATTAAATTCAAAAGTGGAACTATTGCTCATGAACTTTTGTCCACAATATAATAAATATCCAGCGTAAGAAGAATTACCGGTGTTCTTTCCCATGTACAGCCAGCTGGATTTATTAAAAATGAATCCTAAACTTCATTCTCACCTTGAAACCAAATACAGTCTGCAGCCAGAATTCTCCAACCTCGCCCGTGGCTGGGATTCTCCAGTTCCGCTGCAGTGATGGAGCTCTGGCTGAGCGCCAATACAGTCTACAGCCAGAATTCTCCAACCTCGCCGGTGGCTGGGATTCTCCAGTTCCGCTGCAGTGATGGAGTTCTGGCTGAGTGTCAAATTTTCCATTCTTGCTGGTAGCGGTGGCAGGGTGTACAAGACCAGAGAATTCTGACGCATATCTTTTAATGCAAAATTGCTTAATCCATACTATCATTTGACAATTCAACTTGTTTATCAGTGATTTCCCATTTGGCTGTGTTTTTATATTATTTTACCCAATTGACTGGAGAAATAATTTCAAACACAAATTATCAAGGGATTCACCGGGATGCTGCCTGGGATGGAACGTTTAATTTATGAAGAGTGGTTGGATAAGCTTGGGCTGTTTTCGTTGGGGCAGAGAAGACTGAGGGGTGATTGAGGTGTACAAGATTATGAGGGGCATGGACAAAGTGGATAAGGAATAGATTTTCCCCTTAGTTGAAGGGTCAGTCATGAGAGGACATAGGTTCAAGATAAGGGGCAGGAGATTCAAGAGGGATGTGAGGAGAAACATTTTTACCCAGAGGGTGGTGATGGTCTGGAATGCTCTGCCTGGGAGGGTGGCAGAGGTGAGTTGTCTCGCATCCTTTAAAAAATACCTGGATGAGCACTTGGCACATCATAACATTCAAGGCAATGGGCCAAGTGCTAGAAAATGGGATTAAGTGGGAGGTCAGGTGTTTCTTGCGTATCGGTGCAGACTTGATGGGCCAAAGGGCATCTTCTGCACTGTATGATTCTATGATTCTAGACTTCAATCTCAATTTGATAAAAAAAGTCTGACTTGTTTTCCATGTATTCAGTAGCTTTCATTTATGGTTGGCATATTTATCAGAATGATTTTGATTTGACTTATTAAGGATAACACCATTTTATGCTTTTCATGTAAGTGTGCGGGCATGCATGTGTGTAAGACTAATTGATTAGCTCCACAAAAACAACTGGCACAGACACAATGGGTAAAAACTTTCGATAAATTGTCAATGTCGGTTTCAGCAGGAAAATCGGTGTGTAACTCTCCAGCTGCATAACCGAGAAGGAATCTGAGGGCATGGTTTCTGCTGTCACTCTGACAGAGTTGGGCCTTATAGAGCCAACAATGCTATCTCCACAGAGATCGGGGTGCCATCTATAAAGGGCACCCTGATTTGCATTAGTAATAAACTCCCCCATCTCCCAAGGACATGGGGAACCCCCCTCCACAAGCATCGGGGTAATGCCTACCCTCTCAATGCTCCCATAAGCATTGGGGCAAATCCCACCCCGCTCCCACAAACATTGAGGAAGCCCCCTCCCTCAAGCAATGGGGCAACCCTGTCCCCACACATAAGCATTGGGGCGACACACTCTTCTCCTACACAAGCATGGATTCTACCCCAACCCCCACAAACACCGGGACAACCCCACACGCTTAAGTGGCCAACAGCAGTTAAGTATAAACCAGGCTCCTAATTGCACTGTAATAGGTAATATGATAATGCAGTGTCCTGCCTACCCAAGATGATACATCTGCATGCCATGCACCACTGTAAAAGTGGTGGCAGGCACTTATACACTGGGGCAAGGTCATGTTTTTTTCCTTTTTAAGCCTTAACACCCCCATACCTAAACTCCACTTTTCTGTCGTGGGGGTTTTTAATATTCATTTGTACTTGTTTGATTGGTGTCTTCAAGAGGCAGCATGTAAATAAGAAATTGCAGTGTGCCAAGATATAGGTGAGAATGGAATCAAGTGGGGCCACCCCACTAGCTTGTTCGATGATATGGCTACACAGAAGTCAAAAATGATGAGAAAAGTTGGTGCAAAATGGTCACAGTCACACACAATGTCCTTTGTGAGTTTGATTAGAGCTAGTTCACGGACTAGCTGCAAACTGTCAAAAATGAAACAGCAAATCATTAATTCGTATTAACTCTCTGAACTAGTTTCACATTAGACCTCTGACACCAAGCCACATTAGCTGTTGCTTGCCAGAATACCATTGCAATACTTCATACGCTCTGGAACTCCTTTTATCTGCATGTTACAACGAAGTTCAAATTGAAAGTTAGAAACTCACCATGCTATTTTCAAACTGATGACCTGACCTTTTGAGTTAGGCCTAGTTTACCTCAAAGGCACCGGACAAACGAAACAAGTGAAAATTTCATGAAAGAACCTGTGACCAACGTTAGAAGTATCATCGCAAATGGTGAATCAATTCCATAGAATTTATTGGATTGTAGATAAAAACAGCGCAAGTCCAAACTCAGACAACATTCTGTTTACATTTATGATGTGACATTGAAGATCTCCCATCCCCGAAATTATCAGTACAGTCAGTGAACAACTTTGAATCCGATTAATACATTCTCAAAATGTCATTTGTTATATTCTCTCATAACACATTTCTGAAATGGTTTCATTCCATCCGGCTCCAATATTATAACATTGTCCAAGGTATTAATGTGTAAGAGATATATATATATATCTCCACATATATATATATATATTGCCAAACGTAATTGCATTATATACATTTTAATTAGGCTCTGCAAACTTTAGGATACATTTTCAACTGACAGTAATATATTGTCCATGATAACATCAAAGAAGAATTGTTTCCCCACAATTCTGAGTGAATTTTCTTTCAGAATGTGATCACTGGTAGACATAGAGTACACAAGACCTGATTTATACTCTAGTCTAAAGCTGGTATTGATTCATTCATTCCCTACCCATTGTCACATCTCAGGCAGAAAGACAAACACTCAAAGTCACAGATTTAATACAAGTACCATATCATTTAATCTGCTATGCTGGCTAACTTCTGAACATGTGCTAGCTGACTTTCCATTGTGGACCCCATATATAGTGCAGAGTGTACTTTACAGTACACTCAGTTAGTATAGTATCTAATGCATAAAGTTTATTATTTTTATTAGTATCACAAGTAGACTTACATTAACACTGCAATAAAGTTACTATGAAAATCTCCTCGTCGCCACACTCCGGCGCCTGTTCAGACACACTGAGAGAGAATTTAGCATGGCCAATACATCTAACCAGCACGTCCTTTGGACTGTGGGAGGAAACCGGAGCACCTGGAAGAAACCCATGCAGACACGGGGAGAACATGCAGACTCCGCACAGACAATGACCAAAGCTGGGAATTGAACCTGGGTCTCTGGCACTGTGAGGCACTAATCATTGCACCATGTACCACACAATCAGCTATCATCATAACACCCACCAGGCAGCAACTCGGTACATGTGTGCATTGAGAGGGCTGGTTGCGTGATATAAAGATAATTACATTATTTCAGGCCATGGGCGGAGGGGGAAGTAGTTAATGGTAACACTCATGCCTGTAAATCAGAAGGAAGTCTTAACAATGCACTTAGAAAAGCAAGGTTTGAATAGAACAAATTAACATGGTTTTAGGAAAGGGAAATACTTTTTGTGGAGATTAGTAAAGGAGAGCCAGAAGATATTGCATATTTGGATTTCTAAAAAGAATTCAATAAGGTGCCACACAAAAGATTAATACACAAGATAAGAAAGAGCTCATGTATAGAGGATTGATTGAAGGACAGGAAACAGAGTGGGGTTAAATGAGCATTAGGTTGATAAACTGTGACTGCAGGATTAAGTTGACAGGATTAAGCTGACAGGCTGTGCCACAAGGATCAGTGCTGGGGCCTTGGTTCGTTACAATCTATATTTACACTATATCTACACTTTGACAAAGAGACCAAGAGTGTTTGTTGATAATACAAAGCTAGATGGGATTGCGAGTTGTGAGGGGGACACAATGAGGCTGCAAAGAGGTGTAGACACAGGTAAAGTGAGTGGACAACAGGGTGGCAGACGGCATATAATGTGGGAAAATGTGAGGTTGTTCAGTTTGGTTGTAAGAATAGAAAAGTAGAATATTTTTTAAAAGGTGTGAAACTTGTAAATACTCGTGTTCAGAGAGAATTGGGCATGCTCATACAAGAAACAAAGCAAGTTAGCAGGCAGATGCAGTAAACAACGTAGAAAACAAACGGCATGTCGCCCAGAAAGATAAAGATAGTTCAGACCAGTATTCTTATTCTTATTATATTTTGGAGATAGACAGATCCTTGGTTTCTCAGAGAAAGTGGAGTTGAAGCCCAGGATTCTTGTATTGAATGGCAGTGCCATATTTCTTACGATATGTCCTCAAGTTATCAAAAGGTTAAGTGCTGGATTTTCCACCTATTCAGTAATCAATAGTGTCAAAAGGTAGTCCAAACACATACCTTCTGGCATGGGATGAATATGATTATAAGGATGAGGAGATGGGAGGAATTCCATGTTGGAATTATCCAACGGTGGGTGAAATTATCTATTTATGTAGCACTACTTCTAACAGTGCTACAAAGACATACCCTAGGTTCTCTTGAGTGTAAAGGATTGCTGTTCATTTCCCACAAGGCTCATGCAGCATTACTGAGCTAGACTAGTGCATGCAATGCTTTCCTTATGATCGTCCAAAGACATTGAAAGAGCAAGATTATGATGCCATTGGCATGAACAGGCTGATGCAATGCCAGGATACCAAAATTGATCAACCATATTGCCGACTCTCACAGCTGTAATTACTTCAACAAGGTCTATGAGTTGGACCTGCTGGAATATGAGCTCCCTAATTGAGGTCTGTTAAAGCTGCCCAATCAAGGAGCTCCCCAGAGGCATATAATGTGGAGTGACCGGGTCACTGGTACTCTTCCCTGTACCGGGAAGTACCGGCCTGGGTATTGCAAACCACTGTAAACAAATCAGCTTTGGTGAAGGGACACCGGCCTCTCAGAAATTATTTCAAAAACAGTAAGCGTTATGAATCAAGATAGGTGCTGCAACGGGGACATTTAAAGGACCATTCAACAAGTTTCAGCTAAGATACTTTTGACTTCCTTTTACTGAGGTCAAGTTGGCGAAAGCACTGTGTCGCTGGCACAATTTGCAGGTTTTTGCTGACCACGGGAAGAGTGGAAATAGCATTTGGGGGCGGCAATTGTTGCAGTGCCACTTAGTCTGCAACACGAGGAGGATGTACAGAGGGGAAGGCAGAGAGGGGAAGCTCTCTGAGGAGAGAGGAGAAAGAAATGTCTATATAGGAGGACTCCCTGGGCACACCTCTCGTCTGCGCCAATGTCAAGAGCAGTGCCTGAGAAGGTTATTTCTCTAAGGAGATAGGAACAGAGTTGTGCCACTTCCTTCACAGTGACCTGACAGCTCAAACGAGGCTGTGCTCAGTCCTCCCAGTGGCTATGAATATCGCTGTCACCCTTAAATTCTACGGCCACATGAGTTTCAATGAGGGTCAATGGAGGGGCTGCATCAGCATAGAACATCAGGGAGGTCACAGAGACAATGTGCAGCAGAGAGCATTTCATCCTCTTCTCATTGAGGACATTATACCAGCAGCAAAAAGCATGTGGATTTGCCAAGGTAGTCTGCTTCTTGATAGTACAGGGCATCATCAACTACTGCCCATGGCATTTTGGGGTCCCAATGAGAAGAAATACCTAGGCCACAAGAGCCACCACTCACTCAATGTACAGTTGGTTGAAAACCACATCAAGAAGTTCATTTGGGTGAATCCCCATTATCCTGGCAGCACCCACAAAGCTTTTATCCTGTGCCTGTCCACATTACCAGCCAACTTCAGACCTCCAAAATGCATTGCAAAATAGCTGCTCAGTGACAAGGGACATCAGCTCCTTGCCTGCCTGATGACCAAGCCATTTGAGGTCAGAGAGCATTCAGCAAGAACCTTAAAGCAACCTGAAGTACTGTGGAGCAAACCATCCGCAAGCAAACTTTGTACAGTTTTATTCACTCGGGGGATCTCTGCAATACATACCAGGGAGGGGTCTCCATATTTGTGATGGTGTATTGTGTCTTCCACAACCTCACAATAGTGAGAACTCAGCCTAGGATCTGAAGGCCACCTTGATAGGTGGAAGTGCAGGAAGGGAAGAGGCCACTTCCACCATGTGAAACTGGATGGAGCAAGAGGGACTGCACAGTGAGACTTCGCTTCAGTTAAAATTCGATTCAGTTTTTTGAAGGGGTAACCAAGAAGGTAGATGAGGACAGTGCAGTTGATGTTTTCTACATGGACTTTAGAAAGGACTTTGACAAGGTACCGCATGGTAGATAGTTGCATAAGGTTAAATCTCACGGGATCCAAGGTGAGGGAGCCAAATGGATACAAAATTGGCTTGATGACAGAAGACAGAGGGTAGCTGTGGATGGTTGTTTTTCAAACTGGAGGCCTGTGACCAGCGGTGTGCCTCAGGGATCGGTGCTGGGTCCACTGTTATTTGTCATTTATATTAATGTTTTGGGTGAGAATTTAGTAGGCATGGTTAGTAAGTTTCCAGATGACACCAAGATTGGTGGCATAGTGGACAGTGAAGAAAGTTATCTAGAATTGCAACGGGATCTTGATCAATTGGGCCAGTGGGCTGATGAATGGCAGATGGAGCTTAAGTTAGATAAATGCGAGGTAATGCATTTTGGTAGATCAAACCAGGGCAGGACTTACTCAGTTAATGGTAGAGCATTGGGGAACTGATGCACTATCAATCAAGCAAAGACTAGTTTGTATGCAAGAATAAATAGGCTTTTATTAGCAAAAGACTTGGAGCACACCCATGCCGATGAACCGGTCCAGAGACTGAGGCAGGGAATGGGGAGCAGTCACCTTTATACCTGGACCAGGGGGGGAGGAGTCCCAGGCAGGGCCGGCAGGGGCATGTCCAGGCATGTCACACACACACACACACAAGCAATAAGCTAACAGTGGTTTACCACATTCACCCCCTGCTTTTAAAAAAGAGTCCAGCGGGGGTGAGGTGGGTGGAACGATATTTACAGAATTACAAATTTACAAATTCAGTCTCTCTGGGGGCTTGATATGCTGCTGTGACCGCTGTAGTGCTGGTTGTGGTGTCGGTTCCGGTGGCCGTGGTGTTGGTTCAGGCGCCAGGCCGTAGTCGCTCGAGTCGTCTGTAGTCCCTTCCTATTGTCGGGTGCGTGGTGGCGGCTCCTGGGGCTCAGGCATGCTGTATATGGGGGTTGGGGGTGTGGGGTTGTGGGTCGTAGTGGTCCCTGGGGCACCTGCGGGTGCCAGGTCTCGAATAGAGACCGTGTCCTCCCGCCCGTCGGGGTTCGCTACATAGGCGTATTGGGGGTTGGCGTGGAGGAGCTGGAACCTTTCGACCAGGGGGTCCGTCTTATGGGTCCTCACGTGCTTCCGGAGCAGGACAGGGCCTGGGGACGTCAGCCACGACGGTAGTGAGGTACCCGAGGAGGACTTTCTGGGGAAAACAAATATTCTTTCATGAGGGGTAGCATTGGTAGCTGTGCAAAGGAGTGATCTAATCGAGTGTAGTGCATCAGGGAGGACCTCTTGCCAGCGGGTGACTGGAAGACCTTTAGATCTCAGAGCTAGTAAAATGGCCTTCCAGACTGTCGCGTTCTCCCACTCTACCTGTCCGTTCCCCCTGGGGTTGTAGCTGGTGGTCCTACTCAAGGCTATGCCTTTGGAGAGCAGGTACTGTCGCAGCTCATCACTCATAAAGGAGGATCCCCAGTCGCTATGGATATAGCTAGGGAAACCGAACAGGGTGAAGAGGCTGTGCAAGGCCCTGATGACCGTGGCCGAGGTCATATCCGGGCAGGGAATAGCGAAGGGGAAACGTGAATATTCGTCAATGACGTTGAGGAAGTATATGTTGCGGTCAGAAGAGGGGAGGGGGCCCTTGAAGTCGACGCTTAGGCGTTCGAAAGGGCGGGTGGCCTTTATGAGGTGTGCTCTGTCTGGCCAATAGAAGTGCGGCTTGCACTCTGCGCAGACCTGGCAGTGTCTGGTTATAGACCTGACTTCCTCAATGGAGTAGGGCAGGTTACGGGCTTTAATGACGTGAAAAAACCTGGTGACCCCCGGGTGGCAGAGGTCGTTGTGGAGAGTCTGCAATTGGTCTATTTGTGTGCTGGCACATATTCCCCGGGACAGGGCGTCTGGGGGCTCATTGAGTTTCCCGGGCCAGTATAAGATGTTGTAATTGTAGGTGGAAAGCTCAATTCTCCACCTCAATATTTTATCATTTTTGATCTTGCCCCGCTGCGTGTTATTAAACATGAATGCAACTGACAGTTGGTTCGTGAGTAGGGTGAATCATTTACCAGCTAAGTAGTGACGCCAGTGCCGTACAGCTTCCACTATGGCTTGGGCCTCCTTTTCGACAGAGGAGTGTCGAATTTCAGGGCCTTGGAGGGTTCGTGAGAAGAAGGCCACGGGTCTGCCCGCCTGGTTAAGGGTGGTGGCTAGGGCGAAGTCAGACGCATCGCTCTCCACCTGGAATGGGATGGATTCGTCTACAGCATGCATCGTGGCCTTCGCGATGTCTGCTTTGATGCGGTCGAAGGCCAGACGGGCCTCTGCCGTCAGGGGAAAAGAGGTGGATTTGATGAGCGGACGGGCTTTATCCGCATAATTGGGGAACCACTAGGCGTAATACGAGAAGAAGCCCAGGCATCTCCTCAGTGCTTTGAGACTGGTGGGGAAGGGGAGTTCCAGGAGGGGATGCATGCGGTCGGGATCGGGACCGATGACCCCGTTTTCCACAACACAACCAAGGATGGCGAGGCGGTGTGTGCGGAATAGGCACTTCTCCTTATTATAGGTCAGATTTAGGAGTGTGGCGGTGTGGAGGAATTTGTGGAGGTTGGCGTCGTGGTCCTGCTGATCATGGCCGCAGATGGTGACGTTATCCAGTTACGGGAAGGTGGCCCGCAGTCTGTTCTGGTCTACCATTTGGTCCATCTCACGCTGGAAAACCGAGACCCCGTTGGTGACACCGAAGGGGACCCCAAGGAAGTGATAGAGGCGGCCATCCGCCTCGAAGACAGTATATTGGTGGTCTTCCGGGCGGATAGGGTGCTAGTGATATGTAGATTTTAAGTCGATGGTGGAGAACACCCGATATTGCGCAATCTGATTAGCCATGTCAGATATGCAGGGAAGTGGGTACGCGTCCAGCTGCGTGTATCGGTTAATGGTCTGACTGTAGTCAATGACCATGCGATGTTTCTCCCCAGTCTTAACAACTACTACTTGGGCTCTCCAGGGGCTGGTACTGGCCTCAATGATCCCCTCCCCTAGGAGCCGTTGTACTTCGGACCTGATAAAAGCTCTGTCTCCAGCACTGTACCATCTGCTCTTGGTGGCGATGGGCTTGCAATGGGGGGTGAGATTTTCAAACAGTGAGGGAGAGGCAACTTTAAGGGTTGAGAGGCTGCAGGTGGTGCGCGGTGGCCGATCTAAGAACTGCTGATTGTAAACGGAGAGCGGGGGAAAAGGCCCATTATACTCCATGGTGACGCTCTTAAGGTGACACAGGAAATCTAGCCCCAGGAGTACGGCAGCGCAGAGTTGTGGCAGCACGAGGAGACTGAAATTTTTGTACACTGTGCCCTGTACAGTCAGGGTCGCCACGCAGTACCCGAGGACATCCACCAAGTGGGAATTTGAAGCCATGGAGATCGTTTGTTTCACTGGCAGTCCTGAAAGGGCGTAGCGACTCACTGTGTTCGGGTGAATAAAGCTCTCTGTACTCCCACAGTCAAATAAACAGTTTGTAGTGCGACCGTTTACCTCGATGTCCATCATGGACCTGGCGAGTTGGTGAGGCCTGGATTGATCCAGCGTAACCAAAGCCACCGTTGGATTTTGCGACGCGGCTGACGGCGCCCAAGATTGCGGCCCGCACGGCCCACACGTGGCTGATGGCGTCCAAGATGGCGGCTCGCATGGCTCACACACAGCTGATGGCGTCCAAGATGGTGGCCCCCGCGGGTCGCACGCGGCGCTACTGGGCTTGGAGGTCGATTTCGCCCTGCATACCTTCACATAATGGCCCTTCTTTCCACACCAGGAGCAGATCGCATCCTTCGCCGGGCAGCATTGTCGGGGGTGCTTCCCCAGGCTGCAGAAGTAGCACTTCGGGCCTCCGGAGATTGCCGCAGCGGTCGGGTCATTGGTGGGACGTGGTGTGGCGTAGACCTGCGGCCCTCCCGAGTACAGAGGTGACCACGGTGTCCACGATGCGCACCCGTGATCGGGGGTGTAGGCCTCGGGATTACGGAAGGCCACCTCTAACGAGTCGGCAAGTGCCACAGTCTTTTGTAGGTCCAGCCCACCTTGTTCCAGCAATCATTGTCGGATATAGTTTGACCTGATACCCGTGACATAGGCATCTCTGATTAAGTCCTCAGTGTTTTGGGCGGCTGTTACGGCCTTGCAGTTGCAGGCCCTGCCAAGTGCTCACAACGCATGCAGGAATTGGTCGCCCGATTCTCCTGGCTGTTGTCTGCAAGTAGCCAGAAGATGTCTGGCGTAGATTTCATTAGACTGTTTGTTGTACTGGCCTTTTAAAAGTTCGATCGCATCCTTGTAAGTTTCAGCGTCTCTAATCATCGAGAATACTTGATCGCTTACCCGGGCGTGGAGCACGTGTAGCTTGTCAGTTTCGGTCCGGACGATGGAGGCGGAGGCGGTGAGGAAAGTTTCGAAACAACGCAGCCAGTGATCGATGCTGTTAGAGGCTCCTACAGCTTGAGGATCCAATTCGAGTCTATCGGGTTTTAGTGTCTGCTCCATCCCAAAACTTTTGCTAATAAAATTGATGCACTATCAATCAAACAAAGACTAGTTTGTATGCAAGAACAAATAGGTTTCTATTAGCAAAAGACTTGGAGCACACCCATGCCAATGAACAGGTCCAGAGACTGAGGCAGGGGGTGGGGAGCAGTCACCTTTATACCTGGACCAGGGGGGGAGGAGTCCCAGGCAGGGCCGGCAGGGGCATGTCCAGGCATGTCACACACACACAGGCAATAAGCTAACAGTGGTTTACCACAGGAACGTTATGGAACAAAGAGATCTTTGTTCTATACAGGCACAGGTTTCCATGCTGTTAGCCTCTGTGACTCTATGGCTCTATAAAAGGAATTTCTCCACCCCCAGCATTGTCACGCCATTCTCTTCTTGTGCATGTTGTGCTTTGTGCCTTGTAGATGTGCAGCAATGACCCACACCAGGGGCAGAATCTTTTGCATGTTTGGAGGCAGGGAGGACATTTAATTGGATGGGCAGGTAGCAGGTAAGCAGCTCGTCACTTCCCCACCTCCATCCCAATTAAGTCCAGTATGGTCAACCTTAGCACACCACCGCTAATTGAAGCTCTATAGTGGACAATTAATGACAACTTAAGGGTTTCATCCTATCTCCACTGGTATTGAACTGAGCAGAGGGTGGTCCTGTCACCATATGGCATGCATAAGAAGTAAATCTGTGTAGGCTGCCTGGTGTCACGCAGGGACGTGGGGTGGGGGTTGAGGTGATCTTCCTTCAAAGGTGCTTAGTGCCTGATTGATGGACCTGACATTGGGAATGGGGGAGGACCACTGAGAGCCATAACCCTGTCTTTTCCCAGTTACCCCATGACCCCCACTCCCCTTTCACCATTACTTACCTCCGCAATCCTAAGCCTCTGGTGAGTGGCTTTCCTGCAGCAGTCATGCCTCTCCACGGATGCTGCTGAGCATATATACAAATATACTTATGAGCTTACTAACAAGGAACAGGAGTAGGCCATTCAGCCCCTTGAGCCTGCCCCAGTATTCAGTAAGATCATGGCTGCTCTGATAGTAATATCAAATCTGCACTTTGCCTACTCCTGATAACCTATCATCCCTTTGTTTACCAAGATCTATCCACCTCCGTCTTAAAAATAAGACTCTGCTTTCACCACTTTTTCAGGAAGCGAGTTCCAAAGATTCACAATCCTCTGAATGAAAAACAATCGCCTCATCTCCATTTTAATTGAATGACCCCTTACTTTCAAACAGTGACCCCTCCGTTCTAGATTCTTCCACAAGAGGAAACATTCTCTCTACATCTACATCAAGACTCTTCACGATTTTATATGTCTCGACCTTTACTTTTCTTAGCTCCAGTGGATACTAGCCTAGCCTGTCTAACCTTTTCTCATAAGAGAAGTCACCCATTCCAGATGTTAGTCTGGTAAACCTTCTCTGAACTGCTTCCAACATATTTACATCCTTCCTTAAATAAGGCAACCAATACTGTACAAAGTACTCCAAATATGGTGCCACTAGTGCCCTGTACAACTGAAGCATAACCTTCCTACCTTTCTGTTCAATTCCCCTTGCAATGGACAATCACATTCTATTAGCTTTTCCAATTACTTGCTGTACCTGCACACCAGCCTTTTGTGGTTCATGCACTGGGACACCCAGATCCCTCTGCACTTCAGAATCCCACAATCTTTCACCATTTAGATAATATGCTTCTTTTTATTCTTCCTGCTAAAATGGATAATTTCCCTCATTATATTCCATTTACGAGATCTTTGCCCACTCACTTAACCTATCTACCACTTTTGTAGCCTCCTTACGGCATCTTCACAACTTACTTTCCTACCTCTCATTGTGTCATTAGCAAATTTGGCAACCATCCTTTCAATCCTTTCATTGATGTCATTTATATAAATTGTGGTCCCAGCACTGGTTTCTCTTGATACATAGCATCTTGCCAACCTGAAAAAGACCAGTTTATGCCTACTCTCTGTTTCTAGTTAGCTAGCCAATCATATATTCGTTCCAATATATTATCCCTATAACATGGCTTTTATTTTCCACAATAACTTTTAATGTGGCATTTTATCAAATGCCTTCTGAAAATCTAAGTGCATCCATTGGTTCCTCTTTATCCACAGTACAGGTTGCTTCCTCAAAGAACTCCAATAAGTTCGTTAAATGTGATTTTCCTTTCACAAAACCATGTTGACTCTTTCTGATGACCTTGAGCTTATCCAAATGCCCTCTTATAATCTCTTTAATAGTGGCTTCGAATATTTTCCCTATGACAGATGTTAAGCTAATTGGACTATAGTTTCCCACTTTCTGCCTCCTCATTTCGAATAATAGAGTTATATTTGCTATCTTCCAATCTAAAAAGTAAAGTAAAGTTTATTTATTAGTCACAAGTAAGCTTACATTAACACTGCAATGGAGCTACTGTGAAAATCCCCAAGTCACCACATTCCAGTGCCTGTTCGGTTACACTGAAGGAGAATTTAGCATGGCCAATGCACCTAACCAGCACATCTTTCGGACTGTGGGAGGAAACCCACATAGACACAGGGAGAACATGCAAACTCCATACAGACAGTGACCCAAGCCGGGAATTGAATCCGGGTCCCTGGCGCTGTGAGGCAGCAGTGTTAACCACTGCGCCATCGTACCACCCTAATCTAATGGGACCTTCCCTGAATCAATGGAATTTTGGAATATTAAAACGAATGCATCAACTATTTCATGAGGATGACTCTTGGATGGAGTCCTTGAGGAAGTGAGCTCTTGTCAGCCACAGCTCCAACAACTTACTCGGTACCACTTCTCTGCTGACTGTAATTTTCCTGGTTTATAGATGCTTCTGGAATGCTACTTGTATCCTCTACAGTGAAGACTGATGCAAAATGCTTGGTCAATTCATCTGCCATTTCCATGTTTTCCATTTTCAATTCTCCATACTCATTTTTTATAGGACCAACACTCACCTTGTTAACTCCTTTTTTCTTTAAATATTTTAAAACTCTTATTATCACTTTTTATATTTCTGGCTCACCTTTATCTCCTACTCTAATTTCTCACTCCTTATTAAACCTATAGTTATCCTTTGCTGTTTCTTATATTCTGTCCAATCTCCTGACTTGCTACATGTCTTTCCACAATTATATGCTTTTTCTTTAAGTTTGATACTATCTTTAACCTTTCTAGTTAACAATGGATGGTGGGTCCATCCCTTGGACTTTTGCTTACTCATTGGAATGTATCTATTTGTGTTTTCTGAAATGCCCCTTAAATGTTTGCCACTGCATCTCCATTAACCTATCCCTTAACCTAACTTGCCAATTCACTTTAGCCAGCTCAGCTTTCGTGCCCTCATAATTGCCCTTATTTAAGTTTTTAAAAGTAGTCTCAGATCCACTCCTCTCTCCCTTAAACTGAACATAAAATTCAACCATATGATGGTTGCTGCTTCATAGGGACACTTTCAAAAGCAACAAAAGCAGCCTCTGTTTGGCCAGCTGCTCTCGGTAGGTGGGACCTCTGTCCCGGGCACCCTGATTCCAGGGAAAGGCTCAATGCGGGCCTCCCCCATTGCCTGATTGGCTTGTGGTTGTGTGGACCTTCCCCAAAGGAGGGCACGTGGGTCTCTTGTCGGCTGTTCTGCTAGCAAGTGAGACTCCCTGTTCTTCCACAAGATTCCACCCACGTTTCCATCTGTGAATAGGAGTTTTATTTACTATGCTTTTAACTTGTCCGCTCTGATGCTTACTGCTTGTTTCAGTACAGTTTCTATTTCTCAGCTATCATACCTAGCCTTGACTAACAGCACACACAACAGAAAAAAGGTCAACAAATACACACACAATTGAACATTGAACAATTGAATACTAAGTAAATGCATTTTTGACACTACATTAATCTCCTTGGCCTCCATAACTCAATAAAGGCCAACAGCAGAAAGCTTCATTCAATAATTTTGTTCAGCTTTGTGACTTTACTTGGGCTAGTGCTCTTTAGCAGATATTACCCCAGCGGCTGCAGTATAGCTGGTGAATGGCTGTGGGGCAGGCAGCAGATGGCCTTGCAGGGTGACCTTGAGGAACCTTGGCCATTGAAGACCAGTTTTAGACTGCATCATGTTGACACGGGTGCTGGCTAACTGAGAGGTGAAAGCAAGGGTACTGGCAGAGTGGGTGTGGTAGAAGCATAAATGCTGTCATCCTGAGAGAGGACATGGACCCACTGCCACTCCCACAGTGTAGCAACCCAGCAATCCTAGGAAGATGCTGGAGTGCAGAGTGCTGCACTACTGTGAGAGCCTGCAAGCCTGGTCGATCCGAGATCAGCATCCAGCGACTTGAAACTGCTCACCAGCAGCCAGGAATCTCATTGAGGCATTGAGAGACTTTTTCTTCTGCTGCAGTGGAAGCTGAGATAAAAGGCAGTGGCCACTCCATCATTGGGATGTGCTGCCATGGAAATGCCCACCATCTCCATAGTCAAAAGGATGGGATCTAGCTTTGTATGATGCCCCATGCCATGGTGAAGCCAGATTCTTCCATGCTCCCTGCCAGCAATTGGAGCTATCTGGTAGGCCTTTAATGCACCAAGTATGTCGGTGTGCATTATCAGCAGCGTTTTCCTGTAGTCCACTCCAACTAGTTCTTCATGTAAGTCCCTGGCAGCAGGTTCAATCTGTGACCTTGCCCTCCAGGGTGTTAGCACACAAGCTGTTCTCTCCCCTGTCTTAGCTGCAACCCACTCATGCCTTGTGACTCACCATCTTCAGATCCCAACTCTTATCTAACCTTGAAGGAACGCGCAGTGTCAGTATCTGAACTGGTGGCTAAGTGTCAGATCAAATGATGGTGTTTCTTCAGCACTGGCCTGGTCTTGCCCTTCCTCATGAGGCTGGGGTGAAGGTCCAGCCAGGAATTCTTGGCTAACTGAAAGCACAAAAGCATAAAAGGAGGGAAGAGGTGAGGGAATGAGAGGAAGGTAAGATGTTCAGCGTCATTCCATCTACACTTTGTATTTCATGACATATTTCAGGTAAGGGTAAGGAACGAAGATATATAAAAGTTAACCATCATCCCGAATGGTCTCATTGAGGGCTGTTGGGCTCTGTGGCATTGCTGCCAATAATGCAATGCGCAATCCCACAGGACCACTCAGGAGTTCCCAGCATGCTGATCCCATGGGTTTCCCTCCTATTATTGGTTACCTTCTCCTGCAATAGAAAGGGCAGAATCAGTGACTGTGTGTCAGTGTGCCAGGGTGATGTGCCAGCCATACCAAGTGGCTGTAGGTTTGCGAAGGTGTGTCAAGGTCTCTGCGCAGCTGCCATGATTGGAAGGTGTGTGTTTCTGAGCTGCAGTCTGAGAATGTTAGGGGTGAGCCCTGTGCTGCTGAGTGATGAGGGTGTGGTGCATTGAACAGTGTGAGAGATATGTGGCGTGGTGAGCGAGAGAAGTGATGTGCAGATGCTTTCACCCATCTTGATCTCCTGAGTGAGGTCGTTAAACTTTTTTTGTCGCTGCTGTTCTGGGAGTTCCAGTCGGGAGAGTAACAATCACTGTCATGTTCCCTGCTGTGGTGATTGTCTCTTTAAGGGCAACACAGCAGAGTAAGGATCACATGGCCTGTGTGACTGATCGGGACACTGAGTGTGGAATTAGGCAGATACATTTTGGGAGCTAGTTAAAGCCATGTGGCTGCTGTACGATTCTTATTAATTGTGTTCACTAACGAAGGATAGGATTATATGAAAAACATTCTAAGTGCTGAACGAGCAAGAAAATGAGAGAGTTTCAGACTCGTTTTTTGGGCGAGTTAAAAAACGCAATCTTATGACACTTAATCAGAAAGAGTGCCGGGATGCAATTCTCGCCAATGCGCTGAGAGATCTGCTGTCACCGCCCCTCCACCTCCCCCTCCATGAATATCCAGACCCGCCACTGATTGCTCTCTGTCTCCTCCCACCCCACTCCCGATTGGCCAGTGGGTCGATCTGGTAACATGGCAGCTGAAGTCTGGGCAAGTGCACTTTTACATCTGCAAAGGCTTATCCTTGATGCATTTCTGCTTCCTGATGGAAACATGATCTCATTCCTGACCTCTGTCTGCCAAATGCACCCAGGGCAGGGTTGCTGAATGGGGAGTCCTAGATGAAGAAAGATCCTTGGCCTGAAACATTAACTTTGTTTCTCTCTCCACAGGAGCTGCCTGATGATCGAATATTACCAGCATTTTGTTTTTATTTCTGATTTCCAACATCAGCAGTATTTTATTTTTGGCTGTCCTTCATCTGCTGTGCTTTCCTCCTCCAGTGCTCGAATATGGTTGGTTATCCAGGAGCATGTGATCTCTTCAGCACACAACACAGCCTCCTGTAGAGCCCAGGGGATGTTGGCAGTGCTATGGAGGCCAACTCAACACTGGAGCTGCTTGTGGCTGTGCTACAATTAGGGCCATGAGGTGGGTACATGAATTTTACATGCTGCCCACCTCATTTCTACTTGGCACCAGCAGGGCATGAATCATAGCCCCTGCACCCAAAGGTTAGTGCAAATAAATTTCTAGCCCAGTAACTTTGAATGAAGTGAACTTGATAGACTGTCACCTTTTCACCTTTTCACTATGTTATCTGATTGCAAAATATTAAATCATGGATGCATAAGATCATTTTGCAGGTTAACACTGGCAAAACCAGCATTAAGCTGTTTGTTCTCTGTCAGAACCTAGCTCCCATAATCCCTTGAAGCTCATCACTTTGACAGTCTCCACCTTCCCTAACTTATCTTCTGTTTTAATCTAAAGTTACACAATCTGAAGTCCTCGAGATGTTTTGTAATATGAAAGACAATATGTAAATCATTGTCTGGATTTCACAGGTGGAGTTTTACGATGCCCCATCAGTAAGATTTTCCATAAAGCTCCCCAGGTGGCCCTCCTGCTTCCCTCAGCCTATCACTGACATTTCTGCAATTTTTCCTGTGGTGGGCAAGGCCTATGGTGGGCCTCATGCCCTCACACCAGTGGAGACTCTTATCAGTTACTTAAGGGCTGCTTCAATTTGGAACCTGGCAGGTGGGGTTCAGGGGCAGGATGGATGTCTGGTAGGTCACTCTGCACAGGTCTTGAGCTGGAAGCTCCCTCAAGGGCGCCTTTCTATATCAGGCTCCCTGCTCAATGTCTGCTCCCTTCAGATGCTCCCTTCCAGCTGGGTTCTCCAGCAAGACTTCTTCGTTCTCCTCAACCCCAGGCCTTACCTCCCCTTCCTGCCATGAGACATTGAATTTACTTGGTCACGGACTCTGGGACTTTGAATCTGGAGTTCCTAGTCCTGGCCATTGTTGCCACTGGGAGTAAGAGCTGCCGGTCAATCCGATTGGTCAGCACCTCTCTGAGGCAGGAACTCCACCCGAGTGAGGGGTGGATCTCCCATCTCCAACCAACTAACACTCCCCGGAGCACTAACTGTCTGTGGGGTTGCTGTGATCACTGGGTATGAATTTCCCATTGAATCTTTCAGTGCCCCAGTGGGAAACCCTCCCACACATTAGATTTGTCCTCTGCTTTCATCCTTTTTGTTTTACCTGAAAATTCAGCCTATATCGCAAACAAGAAAACTTTATTTACAAGTGCTCTTACTGGCATTGTCACTGTCTACTGCCTGATTGTCTGCTCCTCCATTGTTACAACACTTGCAGCTATATCCACACCTACATGTGTACAAGTAGCCTTTTCACTTTGCAGCTTTGGCCTGAATTCATACTTTGGACAACTTTCACTGCTTCAACATATCCGTTCATCTTACTACATCCACAAGGACCTACACAAGAATAAGAAGGATGAATGAGCAGCCTAACTAAATATTAATTACCTTTTCAACTGGTTTATTTTGCTGTACATTATTACTAGCATGATTCACTGAAAAGGAAAGGCTTCTTGACCTCAGGTTGTCCCAGTGTGCTTTATGACCAATACTTTTGAAGTGTAATCACTGTTGCAATGTCGGGAAACTCACCAGGTAATGTGTATAGCAAGGTCCTCCAATAATAATGTTAAAATGGCAAGTTATCGGTCATTGTTGAGGGAGGGATAAGTATTAAACAGCACACCAGGGACATATTCCTGGAAATATGATGTTTTATGTTCAACTGAGAGAGAGCAGATGAGACCTCAGTCGAGCATTTTATCCAAAGACAACACTTCCAACACTCCCTCAATGTTGAACTAAAATGCCAGCGTGGATTAAATGTTCCAGTCACTGGAGTGGGGGGAACATGAGCCCAACATCCATCTGAGTCAGAGGTACCAACTGAGTGAGGCTGACACCTAAAGTTGAAATTTGCTTCAAATGTTTAATTGTCCCCCATCTATCCCAGAAATGCTGAGTTATAATAAGATGTGGTTCTGTGTACACTAGAGGCACACCTTTAAAATGTGATTAATCTTCAAACAGAAATTTGGGAGTGCTTGTTGGCAGGGTTTTTGTTGTCAAAGTATCGGAGAAATCAGATTGTTGAATTAAATAAGGAACTGGATTCTTCATTGACTTTCTGCCCCCACACCTTGGTATTGGGGAGAGTTATAGATTCTGTAATTTTCATCAAATTAAACCTAGGACAGATCTTTCTTTCTCAAAATGATATCAGACAATGCAGTGAGCCACAAGAGCATCTAACCTTTAATGGTTTAATTCAACTGTGCTGTGTATTTGAAAGAAAGACTTGACTAATACACCTTATTGTGCTTTTCGAGAATGCTCTAAATTATTTTCACAAACGATTAATTACTTTGAAGACTATTGTTTGTAGGTGAACAGACCATAATAAGAGCCTACAAGCATTAAAGAGACAAATGTAATTTGCATTTGGCAGTGTCATTGAAGGAAGAATGTTGAGAAACACATTGAGCGAGCTTCCTACAATTCTTTGAAGACCAGCACTGATACTAGAAGGCTATTGATGAGAATTGTATTGAAAAATAGTACAATAAATACAGGGAGTGTGACATACAAGCAAAGAGTTGTTTTTGTGAACATTGCAGGTCTCATATTATAAACCCGTGAAACTATTTTCCACATTGTAGATTCTATGTTTTAAGTTTAACCCTTTCTTGTGACTGATCAAGGACCACACAGGTACAGGTGTCCGATAGAAAAGCGGAACACATTTATTAAGCTGAACACGCTAAGTACAAAAATGTGATGCTTAATGAAGATGGTAGTATACAATTGTATCACTTAGACATCGGTTCTGTGACACTTATCTCTTCATGGTGTTCTGTTGACTAAAATCTTGATGGGTTTTTTTGGCAAAACTATTCTTTTTTCACAAAATATCTGAAAGAAACATTTTAAAATGGTCATCGCAGAAGGTGCAATAATATTCAGGTTTTTACATGGATCATGTTGTACTCTGAGCTACTGAAATATTGTTGGTTGTGTCCTTTCCTCTTTACAAAATAACATTCTGTGGTGTCCTGATTTATACTTTCTGTCCATCCTTTTTTTAACAAAAACAGAAAAAGCTGGAAAATCTCAGCAGGTCTGACAGCGTCTTTGGAGAGAGAATAGAGCCAACGTTTCCAGTCTGGATGACCCTTTGTCAGAGCTGGAAGGCTGACCTCTCACTCCTATCTGTGCACTTCACCTCTGTCCATCAGATTCCATAGCAGAACCTCCAGGGAAGAAGTTGAGACCTGGGTAGGTTTGGGATGGGTGGTGGTGGTGGTGGTGGGAGAGGGGTGGGCAGGGTGGATGGCGGGGAATGGGTTGGGTCGGGGGCGGGGGGTGGGGGGTGGGAAGGTGTGAGGGGAAGGGAGAAGTGCTGCCTTCCCTAATCTCATCTCCATTCCTGTGCCGTCAGGAACCAGTTCAACCATCCTGGTTGACACCAAGGTCCGAAGTCCCTTTAACCAGAAATACTTCCTTTGACAGACACAGGTCGACTCCATGCTTACCCTTTGTGATTGGTCAAGAAATCCAGATATGGGCTGCTTTCGAGGGCAAAACCGGCTGCAAAAACAAACGGGTTCCCAATTCACCGCCAACACCCCAACACCCCAATCCCACCCTTTCCCACTACTATGGGCCAGATTTTACCAAAACCTCACGCCCGTTTTCAGGCACGAAATCGCGGTAAAGTTGGGCGTCCGAGCAGATCGCGGCTTTACCGACACCCGATTCGGGCGCAGGTCCGGCACGCGCCTGAATCGGACGGCCCGATAATTTAAATGCATTTGCATGCATTTAAATTGACTTAATGAACCGCGCGCCCAACTCTACCGCCAAATCCCACTTTACCGTTTTCTGGCCCGATCCACGTCCGCGCTGTAACCGACCTGCAAAATAAAAGTCTGAAGTCGCCACTGCAGCCTCCGAAGAGCGGGGTCAGAGACTGCAACGGCTCTCTGACCCAGGTCATCCTCTGGTCGGGGCGGGAGGAGGAGAAGGGGTGTGACGTCTCATCCCCTGAGGTGGGGGGTGGGGGGGAGGGGGGGGGGGGGAGTGAGAGGGTAGGGGGTGTGGCCTCTCATCCCCGGGAGGTGGGGTTGGGAGGGGAGGGGGTGTGACGTTGCAGCCCTGGGGGGGGGGGGGGGGGGGGGAGGAGGAGTGGGAGGAGAGGGGGTGTGACCAATCATCCTCTGGTCGGGGGGGGGTTCCGCTGCGTGTCTGCGGCCGATCCCTCCTGGCACCATCACTGGTACACTACCAGCCACAGATTACTCTTCTCTGCAGGTGCGAGAGAGCGGGAGAGATGGCTGTGGCTGGTAGTGTCCCAGTGATGGCGCCAGGAGGGATCGGCCGCAGACAGGCAGCGGAACCCCCCCGACCAGAGGATGAGACAGCACACCCCCTCTCCTCCCCTCCCACCCCCCAGGGGATGATCGGTCACACCCCCTCCCCTCTCCTCCCACCGCCCCCCTCCCACCCCCGACCAGAGGATGAATGTCAGAGAGCCACTCTCTGCTTTATTTTTCGCACCCGGGCGCTCTGTCAGATTTTTTTTGAACTGCACATGCGCAGTTCAGGGCTCCGATCGGTCCGCCAGCGCTAAGCCCCGCCCACAGCGCGGATCGGGCCGGAGCCGGCAAAACGCGTATGGGCGCACTGGAAAGAGGATTCCAGGCGCGGATCTATTTGACGCCCAGATCCAGCACTTAGGGGGGAATTTTACCATTTTGGGTCTAAGTGCCGGATCTGGGTGTCAAATAGATCCGCGCCTGGAATCCTCTTTCCAGTGCGCCCATACGCTGAACCCTCCTGACACCATCACTGGTACACTACCAACCACAGCCATCTCTCCCGCTCTCTCGCACCTGCAGGGAAGAGTAATCTGTGGCTGGTAGTGTCCCAGTGATGGTGCCAGGAGGGATCGGCCGCAGACAGGCAGCGGAACCCCCCCCGACCAGAGGATGAAACGTCACACCCCCTCTCCTCCCCCCCCCCCCCCCCCAGGGGATGAGACGTCACACCCCCTCCCCCCCACAGGGGATGAGACGTCACAGCGCCTCTCCTCCTCCCACACCCCTCCTGCCCCGACCAGAGGATGACCTGGGTCAGAGAGCCGTTGCAGTCTCTGACCCCGTTCTTCGGAGGCTGCAGTGGCGACTTCAGACTTTTATTTTGCAGGTCGGTAACAGCGTGGACGCGGATCGGGCCAGAAGACGGTAAAGTGGGCTTTGGCGGTAGAGCTGGGTGCGTGGTTCATTAAGTCTATTTAAACGCATGCAAATGCATTTAAATCGTCGGGCCGCCCGATTCGGACGCGCGCCGGACCCACGCCCGAATCGGGTGTCGGTAAAGGCGCGATCTGCTCGGATTCGGGTGCAGTTCGCGTTAAAGGCCCAACGCCCAACTTTACCGTGGGCGCAAAGTTTTGGTAAAATCAGGCCCTTAGACTCAAAATGGTAAAATTCCCCCCTATGTAAGGGTCCTGGTGAGATATAATTTCTTCCAATGTTACAGAATAAGGATAGGAAAGGATAAAAGACAGTTTTAATGGTACAAGTAAATGAGTAACAACCTTCATAATAACCACACACATAATAGAATTCCAATTCCATGTGTTTGTTAGTTAAATAAAACGGAATGTTTTTTGCACGCTGTCAGCATTTGGAACAGGAAGTGGTTGTTGGCTGCATTAGTTTTCCTTTCCACAAATTTTCCAAGCAATTGTCACATAAACAGTTCTTATCTCACAGATGTTATACAGGATGCCACACAGTCTAAATAATGAGTAATGCAACTGCTGTGGAATTATCGATTTAAAGCTTCATGCAGTGCTGAACCACTTGGTCCAGTGAATTTGGTCTTTTATTATTCTCTCCTTTAACTGAATAGCTTCTTTAAACAGGAGGAGCATATAGAGTGGATTTGAAAGGCATTGATACCATTGAGTTCATGCAGAAATAAAATTATGTCAGGAAAATTAAAGGTAACATTTTAACCTACCTACGTCGTGATACTCTATGAATGTTGTGCTGGGAATGTCTTAGGCAGTAAAGAAGAGAAGAAAATGGATAATCCAAAGATGATGGCAATCAAAATGGGAAAAATTATGAAAGAATCATATATAAATTTGATTGAGTTAGATGGGAGTTTCATTCCAACTCTTTTTGGGTGGAGGGGATTGGGGAAAGTGCATAACTCACTTTGAATTTGACAGTTAAGTTTCCTATCACATAACAACCTGTCCTGATCCCGTCATGCTGACACTATAGTTAAGAAAGCCCACCAACGCCTCTACTTTCTCAGAAAATTAAGGAAATTTGGCATGTCAGCTACGACTCTCACCAACTTTTACAGATGCACCATAGAAAGCATTCTTTCTGGTTGTATCACAGCTTGGAATAGTTCCTGCTCTGCCCAAGTCCGCAAGGAACTACAAAAGGTGTGAATGCAGCCCAATCCATCACGCAAACCAGCCTCCCATCAATTGACTCTGTCTACACTTCCCGCTGCCTTGGCAAAGCAGCCAGCATGATTAAGAACCCCACGCAGCCCAGACATTCCTCTCTTCCACCTTCTTCCGTCGGGAAAAATATACAAAAGTCTGAGGTCACATATCAACTGACTCAAGAACAGCTTCTTCCCTGCTGCCATCAGACTTTTGAATGGACCTACCCTGCATTAAGTTGATCTTTCTGTACACCCTAGCTATGACTGTAACACTACATTCTGCACTCTCTCATTTCCTTCTCTATGAACGGTATGCTTTGTCTGCAGAACGCGCAAGAAACAATACTTTTCATTGTATACTGATACATGTGACAATAATAAATCAAATCAAATCAATAAATCAATAAGCCCACCAAATTTATAAGCGCAACCTCTGTTGAGCACTTCAGAGATCAAAATAAAGTGTGAATCAACACCTTCAAAGATGGTTATGCTTGTATGGTTCCATGCTGAAATTTTCTGGAAGGAAAAATGGAAAAAAGAATTTCCAGGTAAGCCGCCAGATTCTGAGTACCCTTTATACTGAGGTTGGGTAAGGGGAAGCTGGGGACAGAAGTCCTGAGTTATGCAGTGGATGGAAGGCTCCCAAACATGATGTTCGCTAGTTATGGATAAAGAGATGAACAAGTTGTAAATCCAGGAGTGCAAACCTAACGACACAATGGGTGAAATCTTATCAATAATTGGCAGTGTTGAGCCCGGTGCCAAAAACTGAGTGTTTCGTGCCAATGGCGCCGACGTGTTTTCAAGCGGATTCTTATAACTCGCTGGTATTAATTTCTAATCCCACAAGTTTCACAATGCTCCAGCAGCGCATTCCCTCTGATTCGCCTGCCGCGTAATGACATAACTGCTGCCAGCCCTGCGGAGCTCCATATAAACAGCTCCCCAGCACTTGTTCCACAATCACTGCAGAGGATGGCAGCCAAAGTCATCTCAAGCAAAAGGGCATGGAAGCCAGCAGGCCGTCTCAACCTCAGCTGTGGACCTTGGAGAGACACCGAAATGTATTGGGAGGGAAAGGAAGATTAAGAGCAGTGCGAAACCTGTGGGAATAGAAATTAATACTAATGCATTGTAAGATTCTGCCCGAAAACACGTGGCGCTGTTGACATGAAACGCTCAGTTTTTGGTGCCCGGCCCAACACTAAAGAAGGGCACTCCCCCAGCTGTGATCATACAATCATAGAATCCCTACAGTGCAGAAGGAGGCCATTCGGCCCGATGAGTCACACCGACCACAATCCTACCCAGGCCCTATATCCGTAACCTCACTTCTGTACTCTGCTAATCCCTCTGACACTAGGGTCAATTTAGCATGGCCAATCAATCTAAACCGCACATCTTTGGACTGTGGGAGGAAACCAGAGCACTTGGAGGAAACCCACACAGACCCGGGGAGAATGTGCAAACTCCACATAGACAGTGACCCGAGACCGGAATTGAACTCGGATCCTTGGCGCTGTGAGGCAGCAGTGCTAAACACTACCACCGTGCCACCCGTGGGAGCTGTTTTGCTCTCATCGGTGGCACCGTGGCACACCATGCCACACACCGTGATATGGACAGGAACTCAAGAAGGAGGACACGGGAAGTGCTGTCTACATACCAACCTTCATAGCCCCTTTAGAACAAGAGGTGTCCCGACATGAAGGGGAGAGAAGGCCTCAGAAAGACTCCTCCTGTTCCTGAAATGGTTATTCTGGGACTTCCTCTCCCTGGCCCTGAGTTGAACCTGTGTCCCCTGCGGTGCACTTCATGGAGGGTGCTGGCTGCCTGAGCTCTCATCTCCAGTACCCCTCTTGGAGGTGAAGGCACCAGGTTCACACTCCTGTAGACTTCTTGTGTCATGCTGGCACCCGCTGAAAATTTCCATGGTCCTGCGGTGTGTTTCAGGCCACTCCACCGGCAAGGTGCCGGGAAGATCGGAATTCGGAAACTGCCGGAGTGAATCACGCTTTCCGGATTTCAAGCCCGCACCATCATTCCCACTGATGGAGAGTGCAGCTGGCCCAAAATCACCCCCAACAGCACTGCAGAAAATCCTTCAATTACCTCACAAAAATAACAAGGGTGAGTAAAGCTCTTCATTTCAACATCATTCTAAAAAGACATGTGACAGCAATCCTTCTGGACTGGGCTGTCCTGTCTGGAGACAATACACATCTCTTTAACCTGTCTTAATGTTCTCTCCACTCACATTGTTTGCATCTTAAAAATTTGATTCTCTGTAAGTATTCGCATTCCAACCATTATTCTGTAAATTGAGTTTGTGTCTTTATATGCCCTGTTTGTGAACAGAATTCCCACTCACCTGAAGAAGGGGCTTAAGGCTCTGAAAGCTTGTGGCTTTTGCTACCAAATAAACCTGTTGGACTTTAACCTGGTGTTGTTAAACTTCTTACTGAGCAATCCTTCTCCCAGCCCTTGATTCATTCCTTCCTCTCTGAAACATTGTTCCCCATCCATCAAAAGGGCATTGCTCACCACATCTCATTCTCATTCACAGCATCCACGTAAATCTTCCTTGCTTCCTCGACAGTGTCATGAACACTTTAATCACAGAAAATGGTTCACCTACAAGGGCTAAGAACATTCGGGAAGAATTTGGTTGGAATTCTCTGACCTCGCCTGCAGCTCAGATTCTCCTATCTTACCGCAGCAAATGGAGATTTGGCTCAGCGCCAAATTCTCTGTTCGCACTGGCAAAGGCAGCGGGCCATGCAAAACTGGAGAATCCCAGCCTTTGGGCAGGATTTTCCTGTTGTGCTCACCGCAAGACCAGAAAATCCCACCCGAGGTCTTTTGCATGATGGGGAATTTTCTCGTTCCGCCGGCCACAGGAATCATAGCGGGTGGGGTGGGGTGAACCATGCAAAGGTCCATTGACCTCAAGGTAGGATTTTCCAGTTTCGGGGTGAGCGCGGGTAGAAAATCCCACCCTTTATATTTTGTTTCTTTAAGGATTAATGCAGAACTGTGATTGCTTTTCCTGGAAAAAGACATAATTAGAAGAAAAAGTAATGAAGCAGTTTTAAAGAAGTTGGAAACCTCTTGACCTTGGTGGACTGTGTGCAAAGGGGGTCACACAGTATTTTATAGCTCTGAAAAAAAATACCATGCCTGGAAAACTGTGTTTAAAAAGTTGGTCTTACTTTGAGAAGGAGGACCAACTGTTGGTGAAAAGAAGACAGCGTGTTCATATGTTTGTCCAAATATATCATGACTTCTTCCTGATTTCAGCCTCTCACTTTCCATTCAACTCTTCCCATCCTGCGTGCATCTTGCTTCCTTCCCTTTTCAAAGTATACAATGCAAGTGTGGGCAGCTCATATGTGCCCTCTGCTCACTAACTCTGGTCTTCGTCATGCACAATGAACACAGATTTGGAATGCAACAACGTGTTAAAGGATTTGTAGAGGAGAGGGAGTTTGCAGATGGGTCAGAAGTTTCACAGGATAGAAGTATTGAGGATGAATGAAGAAAGAAAACACCACCCATGATAAATCCGCATTATTGCCTCTAGCGACCTTACATTAACATGGGAGGAGGATGTGCACAATGACAGCAGCAGTTCAAGAAGTTCTTCCAGACCTTCTCAGTGCAACTAAAGTTGGGCCTTAAAAAAAACCCTTCATAGCATCAACCACATCCTGAGAATAAGTTTAAACAAAACTAGAATAATTGCACACACAAGATAAAGCATAAAGTAGAAATTAACAAGGAAGAACATTCTGAGAAATAATAAATACAGACAATTCACAATAGATTCATTCCAAAGCTTTGATTGAGCATACCAGAGATTAGTGTATTTTCCTATATCTCTCAATCTGCTCATTGGTCAAAGGATTGGTGATGGATGGGTACATGAATAGGGAGGGAATAGAGGGATATGGACGGAGTAAAGGCAGAAGGTTTTTTTTTAGTTTAGTTAATGCATCGTGATCGGTACAGGCTTGGAGGGCCATAGGGCTTCTTCCTGTGCTGTACTCTTCATTGTCCTTTGATTTGTGTATCTTATCTGTTGACATTTATTTCATGAAACCAGACAATGCAAAGAAACAGTGTAAAATTTATGAAAATGAGCTAGCAAATATTTAATAATTGATGATTCAGATGTAAATATACTTACGTTTAAAATGCCAATGCTCTCGTTAAAATAAAGCACAATATAAACCTACTTTCACACTAACAGCGTGATTGGTTATATTGTCAACACAGCATTGATAATCTGGCACACTGACAGGACAGTCTAGTTGGGTATACTTCAACATCATTTTAACATGCTTCAAGTCTGCGCTGAAGGTTGGGGATCAAGTTTGTTAAAGTTTATTTATTAGTGTCACAAGTAGTTTTATATTAACACTGCAATGAAGTTACTGTGAAAATCCCCTAGTCACCACACTCTGGCGCCTATTCGGTACACTGAGGGAGAATTTAGCATGGCCAATGCACCTAACCAGCACGTCTTTCGGACTGAGGGAGGAAGCCGGAGCACCCAAAGGAAACCCACGCAGACACAGGGAGAAAGTGCAGACTCTACACATGCAGTGATCCAAACTGGGAATCGAACCCGGGTCCCTGGTGTGGTGAGACAGTAATGCTAACCACTGTTCCACCGTGCTGCCGGGATATGGATATGGAGACTCTCTCTATCCCCTCCAGATTTCATCTTGGTTTGGTTCATATTTTCTGTGCAGATGGTGCTGTCGACTCAAGTTAACATTAATGTGTCCCTACAACTGAAAGGATATGCTGTGTGGAGTTTCATTGTTCAAACTGCGAGAATTATTGTTGAAATGACGCGAGTATTAGGAAAATTGAAGGAAACTGTGTACTGTTACAGTAAATTGTGGCTAGTCCAGCTGTGCTATTTTAAACCAGTTTATCGTCATGCGTGCAATGATTATATTCACAATTATATGACCCTTGTGCGCACTTACACTATTTTATTTTACTGCATTAATTGAATTGTCACCAGTCCCAGTGTTGACTACCGCTGACATGAGCCAAAACTTAATGCTACTTTAATCAGCACTGCACTTTAATCATACTGGCTGTGGCTGTGCTCTTTTAATTGAAGTGGCTTATTCAGAATGAATGCAGACCCAAATTAGGCATTATAATATAGCCCTAGGCATAAACCTAAATAAGGATTTATTTCTCCCACAGAGTAGATGTGAGGTCACTGAACTGGCTGGTTTACAGAAGTCATTACAAGGATATATGATGGAGAAAATATCTTGCACTGAATTTTCGAGGTTGTCAACTGTATATTATTAAATAACCTTTAACCTGCTAAAAATCCATTTTAATACCCAGTAGAAATCCATCTGCAGCTGACTGAGTATTGATCTGGATAAGCCTTTTCTGTGATAATATATTGTACAGAGATCAAAGCCTCGCCTATCCCTCAGAGTTTTTAGCAACTTTGCGAAGGAACTCATTTTTTCCCCTCACCTCTTGGAAACAGTTCTACGAATTGATGTGAATCTTTTTTTTCAGGGATCCTACATCTTATGAGTTAACATCAGGTCAATGGAATTGGAAGGATGTTACAGAAACATTTTACTCATTATAGCTGCATTTTTATTTCTACAACCTGCCTATTCTAACTCCAATCCCTTTCTTAAATCTGGTGGAAATGTGCAGTGTTAGACTCAGTGTACTTTACTGCAAATTTTTAAAGAAATTATGTAATTCTGGTTTAAAAGAATTGTGTCCACAATAGTTTGCAGTCGGCAAATTCATACATACTAATTTCACAGCTAACAGAAATCTTCTAGAACTCCCAATTAATTATTTTTATAATTATCTTAAATTGTGTTATCTCACAGAGCAGTGGAAACACTTATGTACGTATCCTGATATTGTCACTCATCATCTTGATGATTTCTATCAGGTCACTGCTAAATCTTTTTAGTTTAGTGATAAAATCCATCATTGCACAAGTGAATCCCTCATCCCTGGTAACATGTTAGCGTAGTCTCTGCTGCACCTGTCCGATTCAATTCATATGCTTATGATCACATGGCTGAAACTGCAAGTTGTATTCAAAATTCAATTTAACTAATATCTTGTAAATGTTCTATCTTGTTGCCTTGCTCCTGCATTCGAGGCCATTAGATACAAAGCTAAGGATTCAGATTGCCTTTTTATGGCTTTATTTAGTTACACTGTCACCTTAGTAACATGTGTAGTTGACAACCAACTTTGGGCAACACAGTGGCACAGTGGTTAGCACTGCTGCCTTCCAGTGCTAGGGACCCGGATGCGATTCCGGCCTCAGGTGAGTGGAGTTTTCACATTCTCCCCGTGTCTATGTGGGCTTTCTCCGGGTGCTCCGGTTTCCTCCCACAGTCCAAATATGTGTAATTTAGGTGGATTGGCCATGCTAATTTGCCACTTAGTGTCTCAGGATGTGTAGGTTAGATAGATTAGTGGGGTAAATGTGTGCGGCTATGGGAGAGGGCATGGGGCATGAGAGCCCACTCTGTCAGAGAGTTGGTGCAGACAGAATGGGCCAAATGGCTTCTCTTGCATCATACGGATCCTATGATTAAAGCCTTTTAAATACCTCATAAATTCTATTTAAAAGTTCTTCCATCTTTTGCTTAGTGTATTATTTCCCATTTCCCTTGACTGAACTCCAATTGCCACCCATGTGCCCATTTTAACATTTCAGAGAATTTGCTACTCTGATTTAATTGATATAGGGACAATGTAGCAGTCATTCTGCACATTTTGGTGTCTTCAAGACAAGGAACTGATCGCAGACCAGTCCAAATCCATTTATCCTGCAGTAAATACAAGGACAGATCAGCAGAGGGAACATTCAAACATCCTGTCACCAATTAAGGAGATGGCTGTGGTATGTTGCAAGATCTGAGCATTTTGTTAGGGGAGGTGTAAATAAAGTTAGTTCAATCATGGCTGCCTGAAGCCGAGTATGTACTAGTCTTTCGTGAATACATAACAGCACACAACTGAAGAATGGTGACAATATTAGGATAGAATTATTTTTTTATATTTCATTTGAGAAAATAAAGACTGGAAAACATTGTGACATGCTTTTAAATACTCCAAAAGTCGATTCTGAGGGAATTTGGGCAATTTGAAAGTTTGTTCTGTGTGCACATTTGTTCACAGTGAGGTGATCATCGGAGGATGAAGGTCTGGCACATACATGAACTGAGAACAGTGCCAACCACACAATGAAGCACGTGATCTGCACCCAGGGTCAGTCTAGTGGTGCACAGAGCCTTGCGTAGCAGTTCCTAGCTTTTACCCTTTACTGGATATTTGTAAATAGTTCCAAGAGTTAATAACCTACGTATGGAAACAGAAGTTAATATTAATGAGCAGAAAGATCAGAAATTGTACTCAGTCACAGGGCAAGACAAAAAAGCACATGGAAGATAAAAGAGTAATAGGGCTAAAGATATAATTCCAGAGACCACAACTTACTTTCATTGTTGATACAACTGCAGCACTGGCTGTTAAGGTGATGCTTAAAAGAGAGTCATAGAGGTTTACAGCATGGAAACAGGCCCGACGGCCCAACTTGTCCATGCCGCCCTTTTTTTCTTAGACCCCTAAGCTAATCCCAATTGCCCGCATTTGGCCCATATCCCTCTATACCCATCTTGCCCATGTAACTGTCTAAATGCTTTTTAAAATACAAAATTGTACCCGTCTCTACTACTTACCTCTGGCAGCTTGTTCCAGACACTCACCACCCTCTGTGTGAAAAAAATTGCCCCTCGGCAAGTGCCCCTGGACACTTTTGTATCTCTCCCCTCTCACCTTAAACCTATGCCCTCTAGTTTTAGACTCCCCTATCTTTGGGAAAAGATATTGACTATCTAGCTGATCTATGCCCCTCATAATTTTATAGACCTTTATAAGATCACCCCTCAGCCTTCTACGCTCCAGAGAAGAAAGTCCCAGTCTATCCAGCCTCTCCTTATAACTCAAACCATCAAGTCCCAGGAGCATCCTAGTAAATCTTTTCTGCACTCTTTCTAGTTTAATAATATCCTTTCTATAATACGGTGACCAGAACTGTACACAGTATTCCAAGTGTGGCCTTACCAATATCTTGTACAACTTCAACAAGACGTCCCAACTGCTGTATTCAATGTTCTGACCAATGAAACCAAGCATGCTGAATGCCTTCTTCACCACTCTGTCCACCTGTGACTCCACTTTCAAGAAGCTATGAATCTGTACCACTGGATCTCTTTGTTCTATAACACCCCCCAACACCCTACCATTAACTGAGTAAGTCCTGCCCTGGTTCGATCTACCAAAGTGCATCACCTTTCATTTATCTAAATTAAACTCCATCTGCTATTCGTCAGCCCACTGGTCCAATTGATCGAGATCCCACTGCAATCCGAGATAACCTTCTTCACTGTCCACTATGCCACCAATCTAGGTGTAATCTGCAAACTTACTAACCATGCCTCCTATATTCTCATCCAAATCATTAATATAAATGACAAATAACAGTGGACCCAGCACTGATCCCTGAGGCACACCGCTGGTCACAGGCCTCCAGTTTGAAAAACAACCCTCTATAACCACCCTCTGGCTTCTGTCATCCAGCCAATTTTGTATCTATTTGGCCATCTCACTCTGGATCCCGTGAGATTTAACCTTATGCAACAACCTACCATGCATTACATTGTTAAAGGCTTTGCTAAAGTCCATGTAGCCAACATCAACTGCACTGCTCTCATCTACCTTCTTGGTTGCTCCTTCAAAAGACTCAATCAAATTTGTGAGACATGATTTTCCACTCACAAAGCCATGCTGACTGTCCCTAATCAGTCCTTGTGTCTCTAAATGCCTGTAGATCCTGTCTCTCAAAATACCTTCCAACAACTTACCCACCAAAGATGTGAGGCTCACTGGCCTGTAGAACCTGTAGGGTTCACCACTATGGTGCAAACCATCTTCTGACAAGATGGAAGGTTGCTCCATAAGAGCCTGTTATTTAGGAAGGAGTATTCAAGAAATCTCTAAATCACATTCCCTTGCGCAAACTGGTGCAATACTGAGTAATTACTCCAATAATAGCATTCCAGTAACAAAAACAGAAAATGCTGGAAAATCTCAGCAGGTCCGACGGCATCTGTGGAGAGTGAACAGAATTAATGTTTCAAGTCTGGATGACACTTTGTTTCTCGACTCTTCGACTCTTGTTTCAGATTCCAGCATCTGTAGTCATTTGCTTTTAACTGTATTCCAGTGTTGGGTGGAGTAGTGGTAGAGCGGACGATGATGCTGCATCCTATATCTTTCTCTTGATAGTAGTAAGAGGGAACAAAGTCTTTCTGATGGGAAGGAAATGGTTTACGAAAATCTGGTCAAACAGGGCCAAGTTATTTACAGTCAGGATATGAGTATATCTGTCATTGAGGAAGTGCGAAGGGAGTGCAAAGTATTCTTTTGTACTGGTACAGCCCTTTGTGTGTGTGAATGCTAAGCAATTCATTTTGCTTCTCAGTTAATTCTAATTACAAATATGGATTTGAAAAGTCTATCTTACCTTTTCATTTGCTAAATTAGAAAACAAACCTTCACTGATAGGCAATGGGTAGGTATTATTGTCAATCACCTTATTTACTGATTCTTTATAATCTCCACAAATCCAAACAGACCCATCAGTTTTTTTTGAATTACCCCAATGGGTGCGGTTCATTCACTCACTGCTTGTTATCTTATCATTTGATCATAAACAAACAGTAAATAAGGTGATTGAGAATGATACTTCCCATCCTCTCTCGAGATTCCAGCACAAGCAGGCACATGTCTTCATCAAAGCCAACCCTGGTGCAGATGTGGCAGGCTGCCCTAACAGCTGGCAAATTGTGTCGCTGGATGTTCTCAGATCGGGGGTGATTCTCCCATCCTGCTGCACTGATTTTCTTTAGTGCAGTGGGATGGGAGATTTCAGCGAGGCTGGATTAGCGCAAACCGCACTGCGCTGCGGGCCCTGAGCACACCTCCCAGCGCCGGATTTCCAGGGCCATCAGTTCCGCACCTATTTCCGGCACGGAGATTCATGAATTATGTAAATAATAATTTTAATGTAATTTAAATACAATTAGCAGGCCCAGGGACTCGAACCAACTGATAAAGAATTCTGAAGGCAAAATACTGCAGATGCTGGAATATGAAACAAAAACAGAAAATGCTGGAAATACTCAGCAGGTCTGACAGCATCTGCGGGGGAGAGTAGAGTCAACCTTTCGAGTCAAGATGACCCTTCGTCAGCGTTGATAAAGAATTTGGTTCTGTAATCTTACTTAACATGTTAAGAACACAAAAGAACTTGCATTTCGATTGTGCTTGTCACAATCTCAGGACATCCATGCAGGTGACAAGTATTGTTGAAGTGGGACCACTGTTGCAAGCAACATGACAGTCAATTTATGCCAGAGTCTCACAAATAACAATGAAATAGTAACTGAGTGATGTTGGCTGAGGGTTTGGTATTGGAGAGAACACCAGTGAGCATTCCCCTGGTTTTCTTCAAATAATACTGTGGAATCTTTCACATCCCTTTGTGAACTCAGGTGGGCCTCAGTTTAATGCCTCCTCTGAAAAATGATATCTGACATTGCTACATGTTAGCATTCACCTAGGTTTTGTGCTAATATGCCTGGAACAGGACTTAAATGCACATCCTTCGAGATCAGAGGTAAGAGTGTTGCAAAAAGCTGGAAAAGCTTGCATACCTTTTCCAGGTCTTTCAGGCCATGTATATTTTGTTGATACTGGTTGTCACCTTCCAAATAAGCCGCACTATTCTCCTCTGGTATGGTGCCATGGGTGTGAAACATGGATAGCCTTCTCATGCTCATCACATATACCAATACCTCACCAAACATTGAACAGGAGGTACAAATCCTCTGCCCTCTTTCATTAGCCCACCGTTTCTGCCGTCGCCTAGTTTTCTCGGCCAATCTTTTCTTCCATAGTGCTTCTGCAAAGTTTCTACCTTGCCATCTCTTCTGCTTGACGTCTCCATGGTATTCAACTGGTTTCTCCTTTTTCATAGCCTTTATGCCACTACCCTTTATTCCACTCATCTGTTTCTCACAGCCAACATGGTTTCTCCCTTCACGCCTGTACAATATCTCAGATGCGCCGCAAGGTTCCATCACTGGTTTCATTTTGCCTCATCTACTAGCCTTTCCTTCATAAATTACCCATGGGGCTAGCTTCCACCTTGATGAAACTCTGTTTGACCCATTCAGCACTTCCCGCTCTATTCAATAATTCTCTACATGGACAGACTTCCTGGATGACATCAAGTCATGGCTAAACCAAAATTTCCTACACGTTGTGAAGACTAAAGCCACTGTTTGAACATGATGTCATAAACTTTGCTCCCTTGTCACTCACTTTACCATGTTCCACGTTTGTTCAATCTTGCTGCACCAAATTATATGGAGCCTCGAATGACTCAGAAATAAATTACACATCATACACCCAATCCTTGAACAAAGCAGCTTCCTTCCACCAGAATATTACCTGCTTCTGCCAACCTCTCCCACACTGCTGCTGAAAATTTCATCCACCTTTTTTTATGAACATCTTGGGGTCTCTACTACCCAACATTAATTTAGATTATTTCAACTTGCTTATCATTTCAACTAAGCTTTCAATCTTCAATTGTAACTCTCAGTTTTCATCCTTTATTCCTTTTATCTATAGCTTCTCTCCCATTTGCAAAGTGCCTTGGGATGTTTCCTATCTTAAAGGTGCAATATAAATGTAAATTACTGTTATTGAGTCTTGAGGAGGTGGTAATGCTATTTCCTGCAAAAAAATAAGCAACTGGTGGAACTCACGCTGTCAGTAAGAGGACTTAGTCCTGTCAGACTTTTAGCCACTAAATTAAATCTGTCGATATACTTTAAATATTTAATTAATTGGGCTGTGCTTGTAGGCATTTGTATTGCTGCGAAAAAGACACTTTTAAAATTTATTATGCTCATTTCCAAGGGCTCCTCTCAAAGGGTTTCTATTTTTCCCTTTTCTGTCATTTTGGTTTGAATACAGAGATGTTTTAGGGTTTGATTCTTTATTTGATTTGATTTATTATTGTCACATGTATTAGCATACAGTGAAAAGTATTGTTTCTTGCGCGTTCTACATTCATAGAGAAGATAATGAGAGAGTACAGAACATTACAGTCATAGCTAGGGTGTAGAGAAAGATCAACTTAATGCAAGGTAAGTCCATTCAAAAGTCTGACGGCAGCAGGGAAGAAGCTGTTCTTGAGTCGGTTGGTACGTGACCTCAGACTTTATATCTTTTTCCCGATGGAAGAAGGTGGAAGAGAGAATATCCGGGGTGTGTGGGGTCCTTAATTACGCTGGCTGCTTTGCCGAGGCAGCGGGAAGTGTAGACAGAGTCAATGGATGGGAGGCTGGTTTGCGTGTTGGACTGGGCTACATTCACGACTTTTTGTAGTTTTATTGCGGTCTTGGGCAGAGCAGAAGCCATACCAAGCTGTGATACAGCCAGAAAGAATGCTTTCTGTGGTGCATCTGTATGGACTGGCAACTCTCTTGACAATTCACACAAAATAGTCAATTTTTATGCATGAACTTAAATATGATTATGGGCCATCGCATTAATAACTGTAATCATTTTTGGTTAGTGTGACTCTGAACCACACCATTTATTCATTGTTAACGTAAAATATTAGTTTGGGTGTGATATATTAGTTGAGATCGTTACGTTTCTTCATGCAAGGGCTTAATTATCTGACTCTGTAATTTTTTTCAATAGAATCTGAAGCAGCAACATAGCAGGAACAGTGCTGATAACAATCTAAAATTTAATAACATTGGATAATATTTAAAATATGCATTTATTTTAGAAGAATATACAGCATCCTGCATGCTCACTTTACACAGCGGATACAGTAGTGACTTTTAAGGGGCGTCTTGACAAGTACATGAATAGGATGGGAATAAAGGGATATGGTCCCCTGAAGAGTAGGGAGTTTTAGTTAAGTCGGGCAGCATGGTCAGTGCAGGCTTGGAAGGCCGAAGGGCCTGTTCCTGTGCTGTAATTTCCTTTGTTCTTTGTAGATAAATGCGAGGTGATGCATTTTGGTGGATTGAACCAGGGCAGGACTTACTCAATTAAGGGGTAGGGCGTTGGGGAGAGTTACGGAACAAAGAGATCTAGGGGTACATGTTCATAGCTCCTTGAAAGTGGAGTCACAGGTGGACAGAGTTGTGAAGAAGGCATTCAGCATGCTTGGTTTCATCGGTCAGAACATTGAATACAGGAGTTGGGATGTCTTGAAGTTGTACAAGATATTGATAAGTCCACACTTGGAATACTGTGTACAGTTCTGGTCACCCTATTATAAAAAGGATATTATTAAACTAGAAAGAGTGCAGAAAAGATTTACTCGGATGCTACCGGGACTTGATGGTTTGAGTTATAAGTAGAGGCTGGATAGACTGGGACATTTTTCTCTGGAGCGTAGAAGGCTGAGGGGTGATCTTATAGAAGACTATAAAATAATGAGGGGCACAGATCAGCTAGATAGTCAATATATTTTCCCAAAGATAGGGGAATCTAAAACTAGAGGGCATAGGTTTAAGGTGAGAGGGGAGAGATACAAAAGTGTCCAGAGGGGCAATTGTTTTACACAGAGGGTGGTGAGTGTCTGGAACAAGCTGCCAGAGGTAAGTAGTAGAGACGGGTACAATTTTGTATTTTAAAAAGCATTTAGACAGTTACATGGGCAAGATGGGTATAGAGGGATATGGGCCAAATGCGGGCAATTGGGATTAGCTTAGGGGTCTAAGAAAAAAAGGGCGGCATGGACAAGTTGGGCCGACGGGCCTGTTTCCATGCTGTAAACCTCTATGACTCTATGACTCTAACTCCTTGGATACTGAAACAGTCCATGCTCACATGCAGCCAGACCAACATCCCAGCTTGGGCTGATAGTGGCAAGTAATGACCATCTCCAACAAGTGACCATCTCTCTTTAGCATTCAGTGTCATTACCATCACTCAATCTCCCACGATCCTGGGGGTCACCATTGACAAGATATTGAATTGTGCAAGGTTCAAGGTTTTGATGTATAAAACCCTTCAAATGAAAACAAACTCTTAAGGTCTGAATTTTTAATTTCTAACACAAGCGTCTTCAGTTATGCTTGACCCACAAAGTACAAATAACTAGTGTTTGTGTATCAAGTAGAATTAATTAAGCAAGATTTTGCATATACTTAACAGCAAGCAGTGGAGACAACATAGAAGTTGCTCATCTCTCAATCTCTGTCTTATATTCAACTGTGTCCAGAAGAGTCATACACCAGAAGCCATGGTAACGGCATGCCAATGTACATTATGATTTCTCAACTTTTACCCCCAGTCTCCCATTCCTCCTTCCTTTTTTGGAAATGGTCCAAATTCACTCATCCTATTGGCTATTGGACACATGTCATGTCACTCAATCTTTCCAACAATCCCTTCTTTATGGGTCATAAACTCCAGAAGTTTGTATTCCATTACAAATGCACATCTCCTTCCAGCTACCGAGAAGCCATAAACCGAGTCACATTCTCTTGTCAATGATATCTTAACCCAAGCCCCATACTAAAACTATTAAAATCAACAGTTAAGACCATTTCTTGTCATGATATCAGACAATAAAAGTTGTCCCTCTCTGGTACAGATCTATTAAACTATGCATCATTTGTTTAAATGGTGTCATCCTACGTTTAGGCTGTTTTAGTAATTCCTTCAAACTGATTTAAAAACAAGCACCCAATCATATTTTGGACATGAAGGTAACTTCAGCTCAACACAAATGAGTTCCATCGTAAAACAATAAAACAAGTTTGTTTCTTCACAAACATCTGCTTTTCCTACGGCCCCGACAAGCTTTGCTGTTAATTGTCCAATGACAAGTCAAAAGTTGAAGCATATAATTTGAAACTGTGCTTACAGAGTAACATCCGTAGATATTACAGATTCTAAAAATTTGTGGAATTATCAATGACGCCTTCCAGGTAACTGAGAAATGTCTGTTGACAAGACCTTTAACTAAAAACATAAATTCATCCAACAAACTACAGGCTTGTTAAAGGTGGATTTGACCGAACATTGAAAAGGATAGGTTTGTAGACCCATGTGGGGTAACCAGGGGAGTGGGACAAATTGGGTAACTCAATGGGCTAAATAGCATTCTTGTACGCTGAGTGAATCTTGTTTACACCACACTGAGTGCAGTTCAGGTTTCCATACCATAGAGGAGAGATACTGAAGTATGGCAGAAAGTACAGAAAAGATTTAAAAGGGGCCAAATAAATTCTGGTTACTGACGAAGGCCAGCAATCTCCAGTCTTTTACATTAGCAGAACTCTCTGACCCCACCAGTGGTGCACCCCCTACTGCGGGTTTCCAGGGAGTGTGGGACGGCTTCAATAGGAACTCCCATTGACAGTGGTGGGGCCAGAAGATCCCACTGACAGGAAACAGCACACCTCCCACCACTGAGAAACACGCTGAGAGGAGACCAGAGGATCTCGCGCAGTGCGATGGTGACCTCAAAGAAAGCTATCTACAATGATCTAGTAATTTCTGTAGTGAGGACTTTACCTCTCTCAACACTTAATTGATAGTTTAATGGGGATCCACAGTATCGAGCTGCAGTGATGTCCGCAAGCTGAACAAGCAGCAAATCACATTAAAGCATTCTTACAGATGCAAACCATGAAATGTAAAGCACTAATAGTCAATCCCTGTTTAAATGTTTTATAGAGAATGAAATAAAAATTGGGACATAGGCATGGGATTAAGGTATAACTATGATCAATTTTTTTAATTTTTAAAAAATAATTCTTCTTTTAAACATAGAATCCCTACAGTGCAGAAGAAAGCCATTTGGCCCATTGAGTCTGCACCAACAACAATCCCACCCAAGCCCTATCCCCGTCACCCCACATATTTTAGCCTGCTAATCCCTCTAACCTATTCACCCCGGGACACTAAGGGGCAATTTAGTATGGCCAATCAATCTAAGCCGCACATCTTTGGAGTGTGGGAAGAAACCGGAGCACCCGGAGGAAACCCACACAGACACGGGGAGAATGCGCAAACTCCGCACAGACAGTGAACCAAGCCGGCAATCAAACCCAGGTCCCTGGCACTGTGAAGCAGCAGTGCTAACCACTGTGCCACCGTGCCGCCCCTAAACATCTAGTAATGATCAAATTGGAGGAACTTAACAACATCCCACAAAATATGTTTTTTTAAATCAGGGTCAGGTTGATAATTCAGCAGCAGTTGCTACTCAGACTTGTGTTAAAAATCCTGTTCCATTTTATTGAACAAGAGTTAACTTTTTCACGGGTTTCGTCAGTGGTTTTGTCATTGATGTGAGAGCAGAAAATGGGGAATTTATTTTCATGTCAATTTATTTCACTGACTTCTGGCTTGGGGTGGGTGGAGGGGGCGTTTTTCAGTGCAGCATATGTTGTGGCAGTGAAAGACAGACCACAATTTCATGTTCAGTAGTTACTGTGCTGAATCCTGAAGTTGTGGCCAGTTTCAGATGGGAAATGACAGTGAATGTTGACAGCTTGCCATTAAAAACACAACACATTTGGGCGCCAAGGATGTTTACTGGAATGGAATTCTCAGGAAATATTGGACAGGCTGGGACTTATCCATCTGGAAAAGTGAGGATGAAGATGAAGGTCTTTAAGGATATCGACAAGGTTCGATGGTGTGGATGTTTATACTTGTTGGTCATCCCACTCTCAGGGGTGATAAATATAAGTTAGCCACACTGGGACATTAATTGAAGTATTTAAGAGGAACCTCTTTACACATAAAGCAGTCAGAATGTGGAACTCTCAGCCACATGGAGATGGTGAAGCCGAAAGCATTGTTACATTTAATGGCTTGATGTAGACGTGAGGGGAAAGAAGAATAGAGCAATCCATGGGGGTAGAGGGCAAGAGTTCAAGTAGAAGGGGGCTTGTGTATAAACACTGACATAGTTAAATGGCTCAAATGTGCTGTTTCTTTGCTGGATTTACTATTGATTTTCTGAAATATTACCTTATAGATGTAGTTAGAAAAGAGAACTCTGGCTCACCCACAAGAAAAACAAATGTTAATATATCTGGAAAAGTTAGTGATAGCAAGATGAAACTGTAAAGCAGAGCATGAGAGAGTTTACAATAATATTTAGAATGCTCTAGGCTAATTATGCATAGACTTGTTGCTTTAGGAGCAAAGGAAATCATTCCTTTCCTATCACCCCACCTTTGTTTACACATTTGTGTCCAACCATTCTGATTTGTTGAAAGGCTCAGACAGAGCTCATTGCTCCATAGTTTCTGGTACGTCACTGTGAGATTATGTGCTTAATATTTAACAGAATCTACCAAAGTTCATATTCAAAGATTTTGCATCAGACGGCACACTTGCTACTTCCGGAAGCTTGCCAGTAAAAAATTAAAAATACGAGAGAACTGAATAGCTCAGCAAGTTAACTTTTGGACAACAAATAGAAGAACTGATTTCTCACATTACCCAAGAAGGTGAACTTTGTTTTGTTCTGACTAGATGGAAATTGTTAATTGGAATTCTTGGATCTGATTACATTTTGGGCTGGCTTTTCGTAAAGAGCATCTGAATTGTTCCTCTTTTTTCCTTCCTAAATTGATCGGAAATTAATTCTACCTCATTATTTTTAATCATGGAACATCAGGATAACTGCGAAGCCTATTTTAACCACCAGCATGTATCTGAATTTGATGTGTCTGTTTCAGTCAAAATAGGCCTTACAGTAATTTACAGTATTATTTTTGTGGCTGGCATTTTTGGAAACAGCCTAACAATAAAAGTCGCAAATGTTCTTCAAAAGAAAGGATACCTTCAGAAGAGTGTTACGGATCACATGACCAGTCTTTCCTGTGCGGACTTACTCGTTCTTTTAATGGGAATTCCTGTGGAATTGTACATTGTGATATGGAATCCATTCTTAACATCCACTGAAGACGCAGCCTGCAAGATCTATCATTTCCTCTTTGAAGCCTGTAGCTATGCCACGATATTGCACGTTGCTACTTTGAGTTTTGAGCGTTACATTGCAATTTGCCATCCACTCAAGTTTAAATCCTTCTCTGGTTCAAGAACGGTGAAGCTGATTTGCTTTGTCTGGCTGACTTCATTTTGCGTGGCCTTGCCTCTCCTTTTTTCAATGGGGGTGGAGGATCCAATAAAGGCTTTTAAAGACTCTCGTAACAATAGCTGTGATGTCCGAGACTCAAACATAACTATTTGCACCAACCTCAGCTCCCATCAGATCGGATTCCAGTTGAGTGTTTTCAGTGCTTTCATTCTGTACGTTGTGATTCTTGTCTCAGTTGCATTTATGTGCAGGATGATGATGAAAACTCTAATTGGAATGAAGTCTAATGCTGGAAGTAAAGACGACCCAAAGCATGGGAGCACAGCCTCAGAAACATCCAGAAAACAGAGCATTATATTTTTAGGTAAGTACTTCAATATTTTCTAATGGTGTGGTGTTTAGTTGTGTTTTTTAATTTGCTAAAGAGAATAGATGTGTAAACCAAGTCCAGTCCTATTCTCATATTGTATTTGTGCTAGTACTAACAGGTGGATGCAATTTAAGAGTGGAAGGGTAGAAATGAGTGGGATATGCAATGTTGTATCACCTCCTTCTCATGCTCCAAATCATGGAACTGTCCTTAATATCTCCTCAACACTTTTAAATTTGATTGCCCGCTGCATCATTACATTTTTGAATTTGTGAAATTGGATTTTACAGCCCCCTGGGGGCAGGTGGGGAAGGGGGTGGAGAGGGGGCGAATTGTAAAACTGGGTGCCATGACATGGCTACTGTTTCTGGCAGCTACCATCATTGCGCACCACCCCCGCCCCCCCACCCCCCTCCAACCCCCATTCACAATGCTGCCTCAATTCTACAGAGTGGGGCAGCACTGTGGCACAGTGGTTAGCACTGCGCCAGGGACCCGGTTTCAATTCTGGCCTCAGGTCACTGCCTGTGTGAAGTTTGCACGGGAGAATCCCCGTGTCTGCGTGGGTTTCCTCCGGGTACTCCGGTTTCCTCCCCCGGTCCAAAGATATGTGGGTTAGGTTGATTGGCCAGGCTAAATTGACCCTAATGTCAGGGGATTAGCAGGGTAAATATGTGGAGTTACAGGGATAGGGTCAGGGTGGGATTGTGGTCGGTGCAGACTCGATGAGCCGAATAGCCTCCTTCTGCACTGTAGGGATTCTATGAATCTGTGTCAGAGTCGGGCCTATTGAAGGGCCTCCTCCCTTTCCACTGCTGGGATTTAGCCTGCAGCGAGTGTGATATATGTATGTTGGGGGTTTGGGGTGTCTACTGCCCCTTTAAGAGTGTGGGTCATCTGATCCTGAAGTGGGGCTAGCTCCCCCAAAGGTGGGACCTGGTTCAGCAGTCTAGATTCTGACTGGGACAGTGAACACCTATAATAGTGTTCCCCAGTGTTTAATTTAAGAAGCATAGTTTGTGGTGCTTTTGTGCCTTACTTTGATAAGTCCATACATATCAGCGAGAAAGACCAACACCAAGAATGCAACCTGACAGCTTTCACTGATTTGGCCGGTGGCTGGGTAGGGAAGGTGTATCTCCTTTAGGGGCTCCTGTGCTATAAGGTCTTTCAAACCCTCTTTCCCTCCTCACTGCCTGTCCAACCTGGCCCTCCACCCACCTCAACCTCCTCACCAGGGCCTGCCAGCCTAACCCAGCAGTACACTGCCGCCACATCTGGCTCCACCAACAAGCTGCTGGGGACTGGATGCAATCCCAGTCAGCCAGCCAAGCCTGTGCTGAGATGGTGCAATCTGCAGCTGGACCTTCGAGGGTCAGAGATGTATGAGGTCACCCTGCACATTTATCTGCAATCTCCCCACCACTTTCCAGCAGCCATGCTGCAGCCACATGTGCAGAGAAGCACTAGACCAGGCAAAACTCAATGGTAGACAGGCAGACGGGGAATGTGCGAGGGTGATTCATTGACATCTGTATGCAATTTGGCATGTGTTGATTTCAAAATTTGATTTAGAATGTTCTTTTCATATTGGTTTTTACCATTGCATTGTGGCCATGAGGATGCTGTGATCGTTAGTGACTATATAATGGAAGCTGAGGTGTGGGGCTGAATGGAGAATTGTGGTTCCATTTACTTGTAGCAGTCAGTTGAGTCTGGATACCCCAGCCAGAAATGGACTGTGATGGTTGCATCTTCCTTTCCTCCTCCCCAACTTCACCTCCTCCTCCTGTTCCTCATTTCATTGCCATTCAGCTGGTGGTAAGAACTGTACCATCCTGAAAGTGAGGCTCTTCCACATGCAGCAGACTATCACAAATGTTGACACCCACTCTCCTGGACAGTGGAACTATTGTTTCAATAATGCTTTGCTCTATCACATTTGTTATGGCAGCATAGCTTTCATTGTGTGCATGCTGTCCACCTGTACATGGGTTCCACACAGAAGTCTTAAGCTATGTAGTCTGTCAGTTTTCCTGGGCAAACTCTGTGAGACACATGGTGTTTAAGTACCCAACTGAACTGGTTTTGATTTATATTAATACATACAGGAATGGCCCCAAAAGGGTGCTAATACACTCCCCCCTTCTTAATGAAAATGTTACCCAATGATGAAGCTTCATATGAATTATATACATTTCTGCTTTTTCATTCATTTACAAATCAAACTTAATCATTGGTTTACTATTCCTAAGAGGATATCTTCTTTTTTGACCCAAACTTTCTTGGTTTGATTTGATTTATTATTGTCACATGTATTAGTATACAATGAAAAGCATTGTTTCTTGCGCGCTATGCAGACAAAGCATACCGTTCATAACGAAGGAAACGAGAGAGTTCAGATTGTAATGTTACAGTCATAACTAGGGTGTAGAGAAAGATCAACTTAATGCAAGGTAAGTCCATTCAAAAGTCTGATGGCAGCAGGGAAGAAGCTGTACTTGAGTTGGTTGGTACGTGACCTCAGACTTTTGTATCTCTTTCCCAATGGAAGAAAGTGGAAGAGAGAATGTCCGGGGTGCGTGGGGTCCTTAATTATGCTGGCTGCTTTGCCAAGGCAGCAGGAAGTGTAAACAGAGTCAATGGATGGGAGGCTGGTTTACATGATGGATTGGGCTACATTCACGACCTTTTGTAGTTTCTTGTGGTCTTGGGCAGAGCAGGAGCCATACCAAGAGATGATACAACCAGAAAGAATGCTTTCTATGGTGCATCTGTAAAAGTTGGTGAGAATCGTAGCTGACATGCCAAATTTCCTTAGTCTGCTGAAAATGTAGAGGTGTTGGAGGGCTTTCTTAATTATAGTGTCAGCATAAAATAAAAAAAAACAGCACAAACAGGCCCTTCAGCCCACAAGTTGTGCCGGTCATGTCCCTACCCACCTAGGCTTATATATAGACTTACCTATAACCCTCAATCCTATTAAGTCCCATGTACTCATCCAGAAGCCTCTTAAAAGACCCTATCGAGTTTGCCTCCACCACCACTGATGGCAGCGATTCCACTCGCCCACCACCCTCTGTGTGAAAAACTTACCCCTGACATCTCCTCTGTACCTACTCCCCAGCACCTTAAACCTGTGTCCTCTCGTAGCAGCCATTTCAGCCCTGGGAAAAAGCCTCCGTGAATCCACCCAATCTATACCTCTCAACATCTTGCACACCTCTATCAGGTCACCTCTCATCCTTCGTCTCTCCAAGGAGAAAAGACCGAGCTCCCTCAACCTATCCTCATAAGGCATGCCAACCAATCCAGGCAACATCCTTGTAAATCTTCTCTGCACCCTTTCAATCATTTCCACATCCGTCCTGTAATGAGGTGACCAGAACTGAGCACAGTACTCCAAGTGGGGTCTGACGAGGGTCTTATATAGCTGCATCATTATCTCCCGACTCCTAAACTCAATCCCTCGATTGATGAAGGCCAGCACACCATACGCCTTCTTAACCACCTCCTCTACCTGCGAGGCCGATTTAAGAGTTCTATGGACCTGGACCCCAAGGTCCTTCTGATCCTTTAGCATGGCCAATCCACCTAATCCGCACATCTTTGGAGTGTGGGAGGAAACCGGAGCACCCGGAGGAAACCCACGCAGACACGGGGAGAACGTGCAAACTCCACACAGACAGTGACCCGAGGTTGGAATTGAACCCGGGTCCCTGGCGCTGTGAGGCAGCAGCGCTAACCCACTGTTCCAACCTTCCATTCATAGGGGGACCAGGACAGGTTGTTGGTGATCTGGACACCTAAAAACTTGAAGCTTCCGACCATTTCTACTTCGTCCCCATTAATGTAGACAGGGGCATGTTTTCCATGTTCTCCAAAGAACAAAGAACAAAGAACAGTACAGCACAGGAAACAGGCCCTTCGGCCCTCCAAGCCTGTGCCGCTCCTTGGTCCAACTAGACCAATCGTTTGTACCCCTCCATTCCCAGGCTGCTCATGTGACTATCCAGGTAAGTCTTAAACGATGTCAGCGTGTCTGCCTCCACCACCCTACTTGGCAGTGCATTCCAGGCCCCCACCACCCTCTGTGTAAAAAACATCCCTCTAATATCTGAGTTATACTTCGCCCCTCTCACCTTGAGCCCGTGACCCCTCGTGATCGTCACTTCTGATCTGGGAAAAAGCTTCCCACCTTTCACCCTATCTATCCCCATCATAATCTTGTACACCTCTATTAGATCTCGCTTCATTCTCCGTCTTTCCAGGGAGAACAACCCCAGTTGAGTTTAGGAGTCCGGGGATAATGATGCAGCTATATAAGACCCTCGTCAGACCCCACTTGGAGTACTGTGCTCAGTTCTGGTCGCTTCATTACAGGAAGGATGTGGAAAAGATTGAAAGGATGCAGAGGCGATTTACAAGGATGTTGCCTAGATTGAGTGGCATGCCTTATGAGGATAGGCTGAGGGAGCTAAGACCCTCCATACCAGGCAACATCCTGGTAAACCTTCTCTGCACTCTCTCTGGTAGTGCGGCGACCAGAACTGGACGCAGTACTCCAAATGTGGCCTAACCAGCGTTCTATACAGCTGCATCATCAGACTCCAACTTTTATACTCTACGCTTCCTGAAGTCAATGACAACCTCCTTCGTTTTGTTGACATTGAGGGAGAGAGTATTGTCATCGCACCTGTTCACCAGATTCTCTACCTCATTCCTGTAGTCTGTCTCATCATTGTTTGAGATCCAACGCACTACGGTGGTGTCATCAGCAAACTTGAAACCGAGTTGGAGGGGAATTTGGCCACACAGTCATAGGTGTATCAGGATTATAGTAGGGGGCTGAGAACACAGCCTTATGGGGCACCAGTATTGAGGATGATCGTGGAGGAGAAGTTGTTACCTATCCTTGCTGATTGTGGTCTGTGGGTTAGGAAGTTCAGGATCTTGTCACAGAGGGAGGAGCCAAGCCCCAGGCCACGGAGTTTAGAAACATAGAAAAACTACAGCACAAAACAGGCCCTTCGGCCCCACAAGTTGTGCCGAACATATCCCTACCTTTTAGGCCTAGCTATAACCCTCCATCCTATTAAGTCCCATGTACTCATCCAGGAGTCCCTTAAAAGACCTATTGAGTTTCCCTCCACCACCACTGACGGCAGCCGATTCCACTCGCCCACCACCCTCTGTGTGAAAAACCTACCCCTAACATTTCCCCTGTACCTACCCCCCAGCACCTTAAACCTGTGTCCGCTCGTAGCAGCCATTTCCACCCTGGGAAAAAGCCTCTGAGAGTCCACCCGATCTATGCCTCTCAACATCTTATATACCTCTATTAGGTCTCCTCTCATCCTACGTCTCTCCAAGGAGAAAAGACCGAGCTCCCTCAGCCTATCCTCATAAGGCATGCCACTCAATCCAGGCAACATCCTTGTAAATCTCCTCTGCACCCTTTCAATCTTTTCCACATCCTTCCTGTAATGAGGCGACCAGAACTGAGCACAATACTCCAAGTGGGGTCTGACGAGGGTCTTATATAGCTGCATCATTATCCCCGGACTCCTAAACTCAATCCCTCGATTGATAAAGGCCAGCACACCATACGCCTTCTTAACCAGCTCCTCCACTTGCGGGGCCGATTTTAGAGTCCTATGGACCCGGACCCCAAGGTCCTTCTGATCCTCTACAGTACGAAGAGTCTTTCCCTTTATATTATACTCCTTCATCCCATTTGACCTGCCAAAATGGACCACTACGCATTTATCCACTACGCATCTGCCACTTCTCCACCCAGTCTTGCATCCTATCGATGTCCCTCTGTAACTTCTGACATCCCTCCAGACTATCCACAACCCCACCAACCTTCGTGTCGTCGGCAAACTTACCAACCCATCCCTCCACTTCCTCATCCAGGTCATTTATGAAAATTACAAACAGCAAGGGTCCCAGAACAGATTCCTGGGGCACACCACTGGTGACCGACTTCCATTTAGAAAAAGACCCATCTATACACACTCTCGGCCTCCTTTGGGCAAGCCAGTTCTGGATCCACAGGGCAGCAGCACCATGGATCCCATGCCCTCTCACTTTTTCTAGAAGCCTTGCATGGGGGACCTTATCGAACGCCTTGCTAAAATCCATATAAACCACATCTACCGCTTTCCCTTCGTCAATGTGTTTGGGTCACATTTTCGAAGAACTCCACTAGGCTCGTAAGGCACGATCTGCCTTTGACAAAACCATGCTGTATATTCTTGAGCATACTAGACCTCTCTAAATGCTCATAAATCTTGTCCCTCAGGATCTTCTCCATCAGCTTACCAACCACTGAGGTTAGACTCACCGGTCGGTAATTTCCTGGGCTATCCCTATTCCCCTTCTTGAAAATAGGAACCACATCCGCAATTCTCCAACACCTCTCCCGTCTCCATCGACGATGCAAAGATCATCGCCAGAGGCTCTGCAATCTCTTCCCTCGTCTCCCACAGTAACCTGGGGTACATCCCAGCCGGACCCGGCGACTTATCTATCTTGATGCCATTCAAAGATTCCAGCACAACCTCTTTCTTAAAGTCCACACACTCAATCTTTTCAGTCCACCGCAAGCCCGCAGTACATCCACCCAGGTCCTTCTCCTCTGTGAAAACCGAGGCAAAATACTCATTAAGCACCTCTGCCATTTCTACTGGATCCATACAGATTTTCCCGCCTTCACCTTTTATAGGCCCTATTCCTTCACGTCTCATCCTTTTACTCTTCACATATTTATAGAACGCCTTAGGGTTTTCCTTAATTCCACCTGCCAAGGCCTTCTCGTGACCCCTTCTGGCTCTCCTAATTTCCTTCTTTAGTCCCTTCCTACAAGCCATATACTCATCTAGATCCCTATCTTCGCCAAGCTCTCTGAACCTTTTGTACGCTTTCCTTTTCTTCTTGACTGGTGCACAGCTTTCGTGCACCACGGTTCCTTTAACCTACCCACTCCTCCCTGTCTGCTCGGAACGTTGTCCTGTAGAACTCTAGACAGACATTCCTTGAAAAACTGCCACCTCTCTTCAGTACATTTCCCCGAGAATACCTCCTTCCAATTTACTCCTCTAATTTGGAGATGAGTTTCGTAGGAATAATGGTTTTGAAGGCTGAGCTATAGTCAATAAATATTCATAGAATTCATAGAAACCCTACAGTGCAGAAGGAGGCCATTCGGCCCATCGAGTCTGCACCGTCCACAATCCCACCCAGGCCCTACCCCCACATATTTACCCGCTAATCCCTCTAACCTACACATCTCAGGATTCTAAGGGGCAATTTTTAACCTGGCCAATCAACCTAATAGGAGTTTGATATAGGTGTCTTTGTGATCTAAGTTCTTTCAGAACTTGGGGAAGAATCTTGACCCATCATGGCCTGAGCTTGCAGATCTTTTCTCCAACAAAGTTTGATTTTGTACTTAATGAGCGATTTTCTTCAAGGAAAGTTTGTTCCTAAAAACTTCACTTAAATTTATTGTAGTTTTTCCTTTAAGTTTATCCATTTGGCTTGAGTACCTTTGGGAAGCATACGTTGAAGGAATTGGTTCATCTTTCCACCAACCTTATTATGGACATTAACTGCATTTTCTTTGTAAATTCTTGTTCCTTTATAACATATTTTACATGATTTCAGGATCCCGATTCCACACAATTTTCTGTAACTTGCTGCATTGAACCCTCCTAATTATTATATAGAAACATAGAAAAACTACAGCACAAACAGGCCCTTTGGCCCACAAGTTGTGCCGAACACATCCCTACCTTCCAGACCTACCTATAACCCTCCATCCTATTAAGCTCCATGTACTCATCCAGGAGTCTCTTAAAAGACCCTACTGAGTTCGCCTCCATCACCACTGACAGCAGCCGATTCCACTCGCCCACCACACTCTGTGAAAAACTTACCCCTAACAGCTCCCCTGTACCTACCCCCCAGCACCCTAAACCTGTGTCCTCTCGTAGCAGACATTTCTACCCTGGGAAAAAGCCTCTGAGAGTCCACCCAATCTATGCCTCTCAACATCTTATACACCTCTATTAGGTCTCCTCTCATCCTTTGTCTCTCCAAGGAGAAAAAACCGAGCTCCCTCAGCCTATCTTCATAAGGCATGCCACTCAATCCAGGCAACATCCTTGTAAATCTCCTCTGCACCCTTTCAATCTTTTCCACATCCTTCCTATAGTGAGGCGACCAGAACTGAGCACAGTACTCCAAGTGGGGTCTGACGAGGGTCTTATATAGCTGCATCATTATCCCCGGACTCCTAAACTCAATCCCTCGATTGATAAAGGCCAGCACACCATACGCCCTCCTAACCACCTCCTCCACCTGCGGGGCCGATTTTAGAGTCCTATGGACCCGGACCCCAAGGTCCTTCTGATCCTCTACAGTACTAAGAGTCTTTCCCTTTATATTGTACTCCTTCATCCCATCTGACCTGCCAAAATGGACTACTACGCATTTATCTGGGTTGAAGTCCATCTGCCACTTCTCCGCCCAGTCTTGCATCCTATCTATGTCCCTCTGTAACTTCTGACATCCCTCCAGACTATCCACAATCCCACCAACCTTCATGTCGTCGGCAAACTTACCAACCCATCCCTCCACTTCCTCATCCAGGTCATTTATGAAAATTACAAACAGCAAGGGTCCCAGAACAGATCCCTGGGGCACACTGGGGTGACCAACCTCCATTTAGAAAAAGACCCATCTATACCCACTCTCTGCCTCCTTTGGGCAAGCCAATTCTAGATCCACAGGGCAGCAGCCCCTTGGATCCCATGCCCTCTCACTTTTTCTAGAAGCCTTGGGTGGAGGACCTTATCGAATGGACCTCCAATATATGGAGTATTTGCTTCCAACATGTCCACCTTACTTGAAGCATCTCATTACAAAGTATTAACTGCTCAGAAACAAACTATTCAGCTCCACTACAGTGCTTATGCTTCATACAAACCTCCTGCTGCCCTTCAAACTCTACAGAATCTACTGCAGCCTCTGCCACACTCTAGCTGGACATTTTCATGGTTGTAAAGAAAGTGATGGTGGCTTCTTTCTACTTCTTGGCATACTCTACACTTTTTCACAGTGCCTCCTATGACCTTATCTAACCTTGGCCACCAAAGATAGCTTCTCACTAGTTTCATTGACAAGTTTAACCTTCGTGTTGATCATGTAATTTGCATAGCAACTGCGACCTGTACCTTTCAGGAATTGCAACTCTGGATTCCCAAATAACAAGACTGCAAGGAACTACAAAAGGTCGTGAATGCAGCCCAATCCATCACGCAAACCAGCCTCCCATCCATTGACTCTGTCTACACTTCCCCCTGCCTCGGCAAAGCAGCCAGCATAATTAAGTACCACACGTATCCCGGACATTCTCTCTTCCACTTTCTTCCTTCGGGAAAAAGATACAAAAGTCTGAGGTCACGTACCAATCAACTCAAGAACAGCTTCTTCCCTGCTGCTGTCAGACTTTTGAATGGGCTTACCTTGCATTAAGTTGATCTTTCTCTACACCCGAGCTTTGATGTAACACTACATTCTGCACTCTCTTGTTTCCTTCTCTATGAACGGTATGTTTTGTCTGTATAGCACGCAAGAAACAATACTTTTCACTGTATGTCAATACAGGTGACAATAATAAATCGAATCAAATTAAACTCAACCTGTTATCAATTGACAAATCATTCTTAGATATAAAATATGGCCTGATTTTTAAATCCAGTATCTGTGTTAGCCTCCCATTTGCGATATAGTCATCTACCTTTGCCATTACAGTGTTTTTGTGAGTTGTTCTATCAATGTCATCCTCTGTGAATGGCAACTCATTTATATGCAAAAAGAAAATGCTCTCTTCCCAGGTAGGGTTCTACCTTTGAAGGCGATGGTAATCTAAGCATCACATCAGCATTACAATGATCTTCCAATCATCTATACTTAATATCATGCTAATTAGCAGACAAAATCAAAGCCCATCTCAGCATTCAGCCTGCAGCTAAAGTGGACTAAAGTAGCCATCAGTGGCTTGTGATCAGTTTCACTTGTGAGACGACCAGCATTCAGGCATTCATGAAATCTTCTTACTCCAAAAATCAAAGTCAATACTTCATGTTCTATCTGAGCATAATTCAACTCATTGGCATTGAGGTGTGTGCCAAATACAGTTTGCCTCTTATCACCATTACCCAACACATGAGAGGTGACCCAACCTACTCCATTTGGAGAGGCATCATGGGTAGAATTCTCCAGCCGTGCTTGCCCCAAAACTGTAGAACCCTGCCTGAGGTCAATGGACCTTTGTGTGGTCTGCCCCCCTCACCCCCGTTACAATTCCCGTGGCAGGCGGGATGAGCGAATTCCCCCCCTCCATATGCTAGTGTAATTTTATGGGACATATCATAATGTATAAGTATTGTACCATCTACCAGTTGACCTCTACATAGAGTCATAGAGGTTTACAGCGTGGAAACAGACCCTTCGGCCCAACTTGTCCATGCCGCCCCTTTGTTTTTAACCACAAAGCTAGTCCCAGTTTCCCGCATTTGGCCCATATCCCTCTATAGCCATCTTACCCATGTAACTTTCTAAACTTTCTATGATTTCTATGATAAACACTTTTTAAAGGACAAAATTGTACTCGCCTCTACTACTACCTCTGGCAGCTTGTTTCAGACACTCACCACCCTCTGTGTGAAAGAATTGCCCCTCTGGACCCTTTTGTATCTCTCCCCTCTCACCTTGAACCTGTGCCATCTAGTTTTAGACTCCCCTACCTTTGGGAAAAGATATTGACTATCTACCTTGTCTATGCCCCTCATTATTTTATAGACCTCTATAAGATCATCCTTAGCCTCCTACGCTCCAGAGAAAATGGTCCCAATCTATCCAGCCTCTCCTTATAACTCAAAGCATCAAGTCCCGGTAGCATCCTCGTAATTTTTTTCTGCACTCTTTCTAGTTTAATATCCTTTCTATAATAGGGTGACCAGAACTGCACACAATATTCCAAGTGTAGCCTTACCAATGTATTGTACAACTTCAACAAGACGTCCCAACTCCTCATTCAATGTTCTGACCAATGAAACCAAGCATGCTGAATGCCTTCTTCATCACTTTGTCCACCTGTGATTCCATTTTCAAGGAGCTATGAACCTCTATCCCTAGATCTCTTTGTTCTATAATTAACTGTTGGTATGTGTTCTCAGACTTTTGTATCTTTATCCCGATGGAAGAAGGTGGAAGTGAGTATATCCAGGGTGCATGGGGTCCTTGATTATGCTAGCTGCTTTTCCAAGGCAGCGGGAAGTGTAGACAGAGTCATTGGGTGGGAGGTTGGCTTGCGTGATGGACTGGGCTATGCTCACGACCCTTTGTAGTTTCTTACGATCTTGGTCAGAGCACGAGCCATTCCAAGCTGTGATACACCCAGAAATTAACTGAGTAAGTCCTGCCCTGGTTCGATCTACCAAAGTGCATCACCTCTCATTTATCTAAATTAAACTCCATCTACCATTTGTCAGCCTGCTGGCCCAATTAATCAAGATCCTGCTGCAATCCTTGATAACCTTCTTCAATGTCCACTATGCCACCAATCTTTGTGTCATCTGCAAACTGACTAACCATGCCTCCTAAATTCTCATCCAAATCATTTATATAAATGACAAATAACAGTGGACCCAGCACTGATCCCTGAAGCACACCGTTGGTCACAGGCCTCCAGTTTGAAAAACAACCCTCTACAATGGCCGTCTGTCTTCTGTTATCCAGCCAATTTTGTATCCATTTGGCCATCTCACTCTGGATCCCGTGAGATTTAACCTTATGGAAAACTTATCATGCGGCACCTTGTCAAAGGCCTTGCTAAAGTCCATGTAGACAACAGCAACTGCACTGCCTTCATCCAACTTCTTGGTCACCCCTACAAAAAACTCAATCAAATTTGTGAGACATGATTTTCCACTCACAAAGCCATGCTGACTGTCCCTAATCAGTCCTTGTGTCTCTAAATGCCTGTAGACCCTGTCTCTCAGAATACCTTCTAACAACTTATCCACTACAGATGTGAGGCTCACCGGCCCTGCAACTCTTTTTAAACAAAGGCACGACATTTGCCACCCTCCAATCTTCAGGCACCTCACCTGTGGCTGTTGATGATTCAAATATCTCTGCTAGGGGACCCGCAATTTCCTCCCTAGCCTCCCACAATGTCCTGAGATACACTTCATCAGGTCCTGAGGATTTATCTACCTTGATGCGCTTTAAGACTTCCAGCACCTTAAGACATGACTATTTATTTCCCCAAGTTCCCTAACATCCATGCCTTTCCCAACATTAAATACTAATGAGAAATATTCATTTAGGATCTCACCCATCTCTTGTGGATCTGCACATAGATGACCTTGTTGATCCTTAAGAGGGCCTACCCTCTCCCTAGTTACTCTTTTGCCCTTTATGTATTTGTAGTATCTCTTTGGATTCTCCTTTGCTTTATCTGCTGAAGAAATCTCATGTCCCCTTTTTGCCCTCCTGATTTCTCTCTTAACTCTACTCCTACAGCCTCTATACTCTTTAAGGGATCCACTTGATCCCAGCTACTTATGCATGTATTGTGCCTTCTTCTTCTTCTTGACCAGGGCCTCAATATCCCGAATCATCCAGGGTTCCCTACTTCTACCAGCCTTGCCCTTCATTCTAAGAGGAATGTGTTTACCCTGAACCCTGGTTAATACATTTTTGAAAGCCTCCCAGTTACCAGACGTCCCTTTGCCTGCCAACAGACTCCCCTAATTAACTTTTGAAAGTTCCTGTCTAATACCATCAAAATTGGCCTTGCCCCAATTTAGAATTTTAACTTTTGGGCCAGACCCTCCATAGCTATCTTAAAACTAATAGAATTATGGTCACTGGTCCCAAAGTGATCCCTCACTAACACTTCAGTCACCTGCCCTTCCTTATTTCCCAAGAGGAGGTCAAAGTTTGCCCCCTCTCTAGTTGGGCCATCCACATACTGAATGAGAAATTCCTCCTGAATACACTCAACAAATTTCTCTCCATCTAAGCCTCTAATACTATGGCTGCCCCAGTCAATGTTGGGCAAGTTAAAACCTCCTACTATTACCACCCTATTTTTCTTGGAGCTATCTGTAATCTCCTTACATATTTGCTCCTCAATTTCCCGCTGACTATTTGGGGGCCTATACTACACCCCAATCAAAGTGATTTCCCCCTTCTTATTTCCCAGTTCTACCCATATAGACTCAGTGGGCAAACCCTCAGATATATCTCCTCTCAGTACTGCTGTCATGTTTTCTCTAATCAAAAGTGCTACTCCCCCTCCTCTCTTACTTCCTGTTCTATCTTTCCTATAGCATCTGTACCCTGGAACATTGAACTGCCAGTCCTGTCTTTCCTTAGCCATGTTTCAGTAATAGCTATAATATCCCAGTCCTATGTACCCATCCATGCCCTGAGTTCATCTGCCTTGCCCATCAGGTCTCTTGCATTGAAGTAAATGCAGTTTAATCTGGACTTCCCTTGCTCTCTGCCCTGCTTTTGCTTGACCTGTCTAGTACTAACATTACTGACACTGCCTTTACTATTTAATGTGCTTTCTTTAACTTCTGTGCTGTCCTCAACCTTCTTTTCTGTCTCCCTACTGCTTTGGGTCCCACCCCTCTGCCAAACTAGTTTAAACCCTCCCGAGTGGCTCTAGCAAATCTTCCTGCCAGATTATTAGTTCCCCTCCAGTTCAGGTGTAACCCGTCCCTCTTGAACAGGTCATCTCTTCCCCCGAAGAGATCCCAATGATCCACAAATCTAAATCCCTGCCCCCTGCACCACCTCTCAAGCCATGCATTCACCTGCCTAATCTTCCTACTCCTACTCTCGCTAGCATGTGGCACTGGAAATAGTCCAGAAATTACTACTTTCAAGGTTCTGCATGTTAGCCTTCTGCCTAACTCTCTATATTCGCTTTCCAGGACCTCACGCCTTTTCCTATCTATCAGATTGAATGCTTTGTCACACTTCTTTGTCCAATTCCTGAAGGGCTTTTTTGAGGAATGCAACAAGGTTGCCAAATTTGGTATGAATTTACTGGAATAATTCACTACACCCAAAAATGATCTCAGCTCAGAGATATTCTGAGGGTGTAGCATGTTTCTTATTGCTTGGACCTCATTCTTGGTAGGATATAAACCCATCTTTGTCTGCTGTGTCCCCCAAATACTCTACACAGCTCTGAAACATGTCAAATCTGTGTGCCTTTGCCCAAAGTCCTTTGGGCAAAGGCACACCTTTTCTAGTCTGTTACCAAGGATCTGTCTGTTTGGAGCTGAAATAAATGTGTTATCTAAATAGCACACTACTCCCTGAATTCCTTGCAAAATTTATTTCATCAACCCTTAGAAAAATCCAGGGGCTGAAGAAACACCAAATCACATCCCATTAGACTGAAATAGACCCACATATGTATTAATAGTCAAAGATGACGTAGGCCCATCATTTAATTCAAGATGCAGATAGGCATACTTAGACAGATCTAAGTTTGAAAAAAAAAAGCCTTCTGACAACATTGTGAACACATCTTCCATGTTTGTCAAAATATTGGGTAATCTAATCCTCAAATATTCTTACACTACCACCTGACTTTGGTAGTAGCACTATGTGAGTAGCTCAAATATTCTGTTGTACTTTAGAGATAATCTTCCGTTCTTCAGAGGGTCGTATCCCGAAGGTACCCGGGAAGAAGCACTCTAGGGAACTCCTCGGGCATCCCCATGAATTGACGTACGGGAATTTTCCAGGAAATTTCAACTTATGTTGGGCAATTACCCTGCAGCTGGAGCCCTCCAAAACTCCCATTCAAAACTGGAGACTTTGGATAATTCTGACTTATTTAGCTGAATAGTTACCCAGGAAAGGTTAGAAGCATTAAAACCATTTCTAACTCCTGGGAAGCTATACAATTGAGTCTCCTACAGTGGCCCCCTGACTAACTAACCTCCATCCCCACCCCACACCATCCTCTGATTAGTCCACCACCTCCTGACTACCTTGCCCTCCAATCCCCTATGACCCTCCAACCCCCAACCCTAATTATTCAACCTATCCTAACTCTTTCCCTGCTAACCTTACATGCTTACCTTCTCTGCCTGCCTAACTGACTGGGGCACATAAACTTACTGGAAAATGGCAGCTAGCGCTATAAAACTTTGTGGGCTTTGTTCTCCCCGATGCTCCTGTACTACACAGAAGGAATCCAAGAGCACCTACACTTCACAATTCTCAGCAGGCCCTAATTGAAGGCCTGAAAAATGTGGGGCTCCAGTCCAAGGTTGGAAAATAGGAGCACAGTGGCAATCTGATCGTGATTGCCACTCCATGGAAGGTTTGGTCCATTGTTCTCAGTCTCAAGTCTTTTCAGTTCATGCTCGACCTTCTCTCTTAGAATTTAGGTTACCTGACGAGGCCTGCAATAAACTGGTGTAATTAATTTAACTTAAGCAGGTTCTTCCTAACAATGTTGGCTTTTCACCCTTCATCCTTCACCGCAACTATGGGCAATTTTTCACATTGCTTCTTGAATGTGACTGGAACTGACACACTTCCTATTTTGGCAATATTCCCTCCTCCACAACTTCGGAATTCTATTTGCAATTTCTCCGATTGATGTTAACTCAACGTTTCATGGCATAGCAATTCAAGAATCTTGTTATCTGATGCACCCATGCCAACCTTCATGTTTGCCGGATCTCCATTCACTGCTACTTCAACTACGGTACCTTGTGAATTTCCATTGGTCTTCCTTGTGCTTCAGATTGTCTGGATCTCAACTGACCCCTCATTGACCTGCTGTTGTTCCACAACCGTATGCAGTGACTTCTGTTTCCTACAGATAGCACTTTCTCCGTTTACTTTCTTCTGACATGCCTTGGCAAAATGACACTTCTTCTTCCAGCTCTCACATTCTTCCTTCTTAATGGGCCATTCTGTGCCCAAAGTTGACCTCAGCACTTTGATGTACCTCTGCTACCACTAACTTACATCACTGGGTCCTCGGCCTACACAGCTACAGCTGATTTACTTCAGCAGGTGGCCAGGGAATGTTAACTCTGGCTTCTCTCAAACCATTTTCTGAACATGTCTTCAATAGACCAAAGCAAAATACTGCGGATGCTGGAATCTAAAAAAAAAACAAAATCTCAGCAGGTTTGACAGCATCTGTGGAGAGAGAGAATAGAGCTAACATTCAAAACGTTAGCTCTATTTTCTCTCCACAAATGCTGTCAGGGCTGTTGAGATTTTCCAGCATTTTCTGTTCATGTCCATAGACAATGCTGTTAAAGAACTGAACATTGGCAATCTCAGCAACCTACCATGAAAAATTCACTTTTTAAGCCTTGTACAAATCTACCCTGCATTTCCCTCACTTGAAATTCCCCAAACTTACAATTTCCAGATCACAATAAAGTCTCCAATGTCCTCATTGGGCAAATGATTCCTTGTTCCAAGTTGATAGCTTTCTATAATCTCCAATGGTTTTGGATTGAAGTGCTGCTCAAGCCTACACCATGGGTGAGATTCTTCTGCCTTCCAACTGTATGTTTCCCGCCAACAGGAGGTGGCGCGTTGTTTGCTAGTGGCAGGATTCTCTGGTCCCACCGCTGTCAATGGGAATTCCCATTGACTTCACCCCACGCTGGCGGGAATGCACTGCCTGTGGGACTGGAGAATCCCGCAGGCAGTTGGCCAGAGAATTCTGGCCAAATGTCGACAGTGGTATGTCTTTTAGCTTAGCAGTATTGAACAAATTCTTGAACATTTCACACATTACTGAGTGTGCTTCCATCAAAAATATTGCCCTTTTCCTTTTCCCCCTGCCTGATTAACAGTTGGATTATCAGGAAGGCTGTCAATTTTATTAGCAGTGAAAAACATCTCTAGTCATTCTACATATACAACAAAAGACTCGGTCATGGCTCTACTCTTCCAAACACCCAATAATATCTGTTGATGTAATCATCTTTGAAGATTAGTCTACCCACATGTATAAACATCCTTTTGTCTTATACCACATTTTTAAGCCAAGTTTCTTTGCTGGTTTATTTAAAGCTTCTCCAACCCAAATTTGTTTGACTAGAGAACCCATATCCAATCCTCATTGACAGACTGATACCTTTGCAGGACAAGAAGAAACTGTGTGTTACATGGAGCTCATGCACTCAATTGAACTGATTTATTCAGATTTTGCATTATATACATACACAAATAGCCATACGTGGTCAGCAGATAGAACCATAGAATCCCTATAGTGCAGAAAGGGGCCATTTGATTGGTCAATTGGTCCATTGAGTCTGCACCAACTCTCCGAAAGAGCTTCCCACCCAAGTACTCCCCTCTACCCTATCCCCATGATCCTGTGTAGTTACCATGGTTAATCCACCTAACCTACACAACTTTGGACACTAAAGTGGCAATTTAGCATGGCCAATCTACCTAAACCTGCACATCTTTGTACATAATCCATGTTGCCCTGTAAGCATCCCTCAGTTTGTCCTGGTGATTCAAAAGCAGATGGTTAAGTGGACTTCCACAGAATGAAGGCATTATGGCGACTGCCAGGATACCTGGTATTGACCTGCATGATTCTCTGCTCATATTCCTTATCACGTTGAAATCCAAGGGCATTGCATGCTACTGCACCCCTGTCTAATAACAAGTGGTCTATGCAGAATCCTTGACATCAAAACAAAGTCCTTCACCCCGTGTTACATTATTTCCTGTAGTGTTGCTAGCAAGGCCAGAAATTGTTGTCCGACCCTAAATGCCATTGAACTGGGTGGCTTGCTTGGCCATTTCAGAGGGCAGTTAAGAGTCAATCACATTGCTGTGGATCTGGAGTCACATGTAGGCCAGGTAAGGGTGGCAGATTTCCTTCCCTAAAGGGCATTAGTAAAACAAGATTTTTTTTACAACAATCAAAATTGATTTCATTGTCCCCATTAATTCCAGATTCTTATTGAATCCAACTGCCACCAGCTGCCATGATGGGATTTGAACTCTGATCTCTCGTGACAATATCACTCTGCCACCTCCTCCCCCTGCCTATTCAATGTGTGTGTTTAAAAATGGTGTTTGCTGGAGTGATTGACATCACAATCTGCTGCCCTATATACTTCTAACAGGTGCTCTCTGTGTGCACATAATCCCCACACTGAAATGTCATCCAGAATGGCTCATGTTTGAGGTGTTTGGAACCAAAACATCAATTAAACACTGCGCTCGCCCCAAAACAGGGAAATCCTGCCCGAGGTCAATAGGCTTTGCAAGGTCCATGTCCCGCCCGGTAAAATTCCTGTGGCAGACGGGGTGGGAAAATTCTGCCTAAAGGAGCTGAATTTTGTGGTCAATACTTCCACCCACCTGATATTAGTCCAATAGCCAACATTTGATTCTCCTAGTTAGCACAATTCAAACATGAGGAAACTTGCACCGCCCTCCTTGGGTGGTCCCAATAGTTCTCTTAAAAAAGAAGGCTAATTGAAAACAGTGCAGCCAGGGACTGGCATTAACACAAAAGAAAAGGAAATCTAACTGGCATTTTGTCATTGTTGTAGTATGTGTTGAATTTTTTAAAAATTGTATGACCAATAAACATTTGGCCACTTAATGTTGTGGATGCAAAAACCTTTTGATTTCCCTGGGGCAGATTCCAATGCTGATTTCAGAGTCCAAGAGTAGATCTTGATATCGTGTGACTGTGGAACATGGATGAAAGCCAGACAGTTATATCTCTCCCGATAATTATTTCCATTACATAATGCTGTCTCACTATCACCATTCATGTGCTATCACATAATGTCAAGATCTATCTGCAACAATAAAGATAATTTGCTTATGTTTAAATTTCACACAAGTTGTGACTATTGTGTTGTAGAAAAATAAATATACTAGCCATAAAATATGGATGAGTCTCGCCCATATTGTTGGTGATATGGGTGCTATTTTGTGATCAAGTTCCATACACTCATGTTTCTGATGCAAGTTGCACTGGTCACCATCTTAGAGTGATGAAAGCATCCACTGGAAAGGAGGAGGTTGATCTTCGTGTCATTCAGCATGTAACACCCATCTGACGGTAGCAGTGTATTTTTTGACCTTAATATTCCAGTTAAAACCTTTCTTAACTTCACATAACTGACTAGGCATTCAGCAGCAGGAAGGATCCTTCCCAGTGCTGCTCCCAGCACTAGAATCATAGATTCCTACAATGCAGAAGGAGGCCATTCAGCCCATCAAGCCAGCAACAATCCTACCCAGGTCAATTCCCCGTATCCCCACATATTTACCCTGCTGTTCCCCCTGACACTAAGGGTCAATTTAGTATGGCCAATCCACGTACAATCAATTGAGCACGGCCAATCCATCTAACCCGCACATCTTTGGACTGTGGGAGAAAACTGAAGCACCCGGAGGAAACCCACACAGACACAGGGAGAACGTGCAAAATCCACACAGTGACCCGAGGTGGGAATTGAACCCAGGTCCCTGGCACTGTGAGGCAGCAGTGCTAACGACTGTGCCACTGTGTCACCCGTGCTACTTTAAGGTTTGTTGCTGATTGGCTTCTGCTGCCTGTTGCTAAATTAGCAGAAGTGGTTGAGTGTTTTAACTGCTATTTAAAGTTGAGGGAAGATGTGGCATGTGGTGAAGGTCTTGATTCTCATTTCTGTTGAATACACTTGCACCTAATTATGGATGCCATAGTTTCTGTCCCCCTTGGCCTGCAACATGGCAAGAAAAATGAGCAGGGGCAACATAGAGGAGGACAAGCTGCTCAAAGAAAGAGGAAGAAAGGTCGTAAAGCTCTCAACAGGAAACAAGATTCGCCCAGGTTCTTGAGGGAGCATTTTTCCTATCACATCCTCAGTCTGGAACAGTGTTGGTTGTCTCCAATTTACTAAGGAGTTGCACACAGAGATATCTGCCTCTTCTACTTGTGCTGCAATGGAAGTGGAGACATTAGCCGTTCAACGTTGTGTTACAGTTGAGCCTATTCCATTGAAGTTGGCCATATTCCAGTCAATTATTCTTACTCTATATTGTACTTTGTCCTTTCCCATAGTCAATTTAAACGTTATAATGATTACTGTCCCCTTAATGTTCTCCAATTAATATTTAATCTACTTAGACCACCTCATTCCGAAGAACCAGATTTACAGTGTCTCTCCTTTCATTGGACTGACAACATACTGCCAACCCTCCCACCCCTTTGCCCTTTACATTACCAATATTCCAGTCTATATTCGGATAATTGAAGTCCCGCAGCATAACTACTCTAGAATTTTTGCATTTCTCTGTAATTTCCTTTCAAATTTGTTCATCGACATCATTTACACCAGGTAGTGGCCTATAGACAATACCTAGCAATGTTCCTTAGCTAGAGCCAAATAGATTCAGCCCTTGCCCCAATGCTCTCCTCAATCAATACTGCAACTGCTCCTTTTCCTCCTTTCCTGTCTTTCCTGAACGCTTTATATCCAGGAATACTTACCACCCAGTCCTGCTCTTCAATGAATGAGGTCTCTGTTATAGCCACAACATTATATTTCCACAAATTTTCAGTACTATTGCCAGAATGTTGTCAGGACCCATAATCTCTTCACAGTAATATTGTGGTGAGGGCAATGCAGTTGACATCAGAAGTACAGTTCTGAACTTCATCAAAAGCTGAATAGATTATTGATTTGCAGGACCCATTTGTGACTTTGATGTGTTCCCATATCTGACTCTGCAAAAAATAACCTTCCCCCCCCGCCCTACCATGGAGGTATCAAGGGCTCCCATTCCCCTCTTTCCCTCCCCACCAGCCCCCGCCATCACATCCCCCCATCATCACCGGCATCTCTCTCTCCACTCACCCCAACCCACATCATTGCCAGCACCTCACTCCCCCCACCCCCTCATCATCACTGGCATCTCCCTCCCTGTCCCCGCTGATCATTGCTGGAATTTTCTCCCCACTCCAATGCAGGTGCTTGCATGACAATTTCAGCCTGTATCTGAGTCAACCTGATATTTGCAATGCATGGATTCCATTTGAATAGCTTTTCAACACTGACAAATACTCTAAAGGAAATTAATTCATAATATGTGTTTATCTGTTTGTTGTTTTCTATTGTAAAATACAGTTTTAAATCAGGTATTACATGTATATTTGTGGGACACAATCACCAGACATCTACTCAGCACTTGAACCTTCTTCATAAATTCTACAATCGAGCCATGCTTATTCGAAATCAGTAATGGAAATGTATCTGAACTCAACTATTTCAATGAATATCTCTGTTGTGGTTGACTTTAAACACTTGTAAATAATGATGCGTACACATTTTGTGTTGGAAATCAGCATGCACAGTGTGCATTAACCTGATTGATGATTTCACTTCATCTACATCACTTCATTAATTTACTTACTAACACATGATAATAGCATCATTGCTCATCTCACAACCATTTAATATAACAAATGTGCCAAATAAATCATTTCGGAAACATTTATTGAAATGTAATAATAGCGCGTTGTATTCTTTTAAGGTCCCTTTATAAAATCAAAGTTTTCAAAAGTCAGTGTTACAGTTAAGACATTATAATAAGCCATATATATGTGCGTATTTCTGAAAGATATGCATAAGGCGTCTAAACACATTACGCATTCTGCTTTTTCAATGAATACGAGAAGCAATGACTTCTCGATTTAATTCAACTGTCACTTTTCAGCCGCAATAATAGTCTTTAACTCTGACTCATTTGATTTTCTGAATCACCACAGTCGATACATTGAAGAAGGGGGTGGAAACGTTGTCAGATCCAAACAGGGAAAAGGAAATTGGAAATCAAGGGTGGAATTTTCTCATTTTTTCAAAGTGTCAAGCTCTGTCTGAAAATCGGCCATCAGCTGCATAGCTCAGCTTTCACTTGGCGCCGATGGACGGGGTGAGCGGTAAGATCATGTGAGAGCCAAGAAAACAGGTTCGCGCCTGATTTCTCACCTCTCATGATATTATCGGCACTGGATATCCGGCATGGTCACCTTACACCCATTTCTGGCACGAGGCTGAATAAATTATTCAAATATATTTTAAACCTGTTTTGCGTAGATTTAGTGAGCTTGGGACGGAATCGCCCAGGATCAATTGCCTCTGTGGCCTTGCCAGGAGACGTTCTCTCCTGCGAGAATCACGGCTGGTCGCCAGTATTGGGGACCAGTTGTGATGGCCTCGCCAATAGAACCGGAGGTCATTGAATCCCCCTGGAGAGGTCAGGGGCACTGCCTTTGGGCAATGCCAGCCTGTCTGTGCCAGCCTGGCACCCTGGCACTGCCCACTGGGCACCAGGCAGTGCCAAGGGGGGCAGGGACTGAGGAGGGCAGGGCCCATTGGGGGGCTGGTTGCGGGAGGGCGCTGTGCACTCTACAATGGGATTGGTGGGGGGAAGGAGGGAGACGATCGGAGCTGGCCATGGGGGAGTGGGTCAGGCGGCCAATCGCAGTGAGAGGATCATGTGGGTAAGGTAATCATGGGGGGTGTCAGGTGGCTGATCACCAGGGCAGGGAGTGGGGAGGAAGGGGGAGTTCAGTCCGGGTGTGTGGGGGGTTCATGATAGGCTGCAGACCCCCATGGTTGCTGTGGGGAGTTGCTGTTTTTAAGCAGTGGAGGCTGTTTAAAGCAGCAGAGGCTGATTGACAGGTCTCTGCTGCTAAAGACCTGCACATGCGCAATGATGCCCTCTGCTGCTCTCAGCCCCGCCCCCCTCCCCATACAGGCGCGGAAGCATTTCTACTGATTTTTTCATGCACTGAGTGCATTAGACAGCAGTTTGAAGTTGCCCAAAAAATGAATCTGAAACTCTCCCGTTTTCCCGCCCGTCCTGGACTTAGATTTTTTTGGCACAATCGACCCCCAGATCTTGCCCTCTCTGAGTACACAAAAAAGTGGCGGAGCCTGACACAGCCGGCGAGGCCAGGTCCACAGAGATCGGGGTGCTATTTTTAAAAGGACCCCCGATCAGCATAGAAAATGAATGGTTCCCAGCCCCTGAGAAGCATTGGGGGCTCCCTCCCCACCACCCCCCAACACTGTGTAATCAATGGGGCTCTCTCACCCCCTTTGTGGGTGTGGACCTTGTGATGTCATAGTGAGGGGGGTGTGGAAAATTGGGAAACTCCATCTTTCCAGAGAAAATTGCATTTCCTGGTTCTCTCCGGATCTTCTGACCATGTCACTGTTCTCTCTCGTGGCCAATCCATTGACATATTGAGGGCAATCTTGAGCCCATGTTCGCTGATGTGCGGATGTTGGCAAAGGCTCAAGGTCTGGAAGTAGCAGTTCTCGCTGGCAATATGTGAACCTGTCACGTTTGTCTCCCTAGGGACATAAAGGTAAATATAGCCCCCGGGGAAGAGAGATAAGGCCAGGTAGCGACTTAGCAATGCTCCCTGGCACTGCCCCTTAGCACTGATTGGCACTGTCAGGTTGGCACCATGCCCATACCAACCTGGCAGTGCCACCCTGACAGTAGTCTGGCAGTACGAACCTGGTAGTAACCTGGCAGCGCCAATCTGTGCCAAGGTGCAGAACCCAATGAGGTGCTCATGGGGGAGGGGAGCTTCATTCGACCAAGAGCAGATGGAGAGGCAGAGGTGCTGCCAATGGCCCATGGGAAGGATGGGAGAGAGTGGTATGTGTGCTGGTTCCAACTGTGGGAGGAGTGTGGGGGCAGGGCTGATGATAGGTGGAGGGAAAAGAGAAGTGCCAACTCCAATCGAGGGTGGGGAGGGGAGCCCCTGAAGCCTCCATGGTGGGTTGTGGGGAAGATTTATACATATTCTGTCCAGGGCGTCCTTTAAAGATGGTGCCCCGATCTTAGTACAGCCGAGCTTTGTCAGTGTGTTGAGGTCCTGACCGCAACCCCCCCACCCCCCCACCCCCTCCACACCCCCAGCATGATTGCATGAAACATGCCCCCTTGATTTATTTCAGGCAGAGTGTCATAAGATCTGAGGAGAAAACAGGCATGTTTCTCTGGAGAGAAATGTGTTGGTTATCTTGCCAGAAACAACACTCTGGCATTTCTTTGGTAAGATTCCCCCCCATTAGAAGGGTGTATTCAATAGAATTACAATTGTAGGATATTGTAGGATATTTTGATCATCCAAAATGTGCTGTGGCATAAAAGCGTTCATATTAAGAAAGAAAAAATGCTTCTGCAGTGTGTATCAGACTGTTGTCTCTGTTAATATGTTTCTATTTTAATAAGGAAGCAATCATTATTGATATGTTTCTTGCTAATGATTAGAGATAATAAAGAACCTAAAAGCGGGAGGGTATTTGGGAAACAGTGATCTTATTATTGTTCGGTCCGAAATATATAAAAAACACTGAAAAAGAAAACTATCACCATAGTACTTAACTTGATATATAGCAAATTATTGTTCAATAAAAAGGAACCTTGTCCAGATTACATGGAAGGAAAATTTGGCAAATTGAATCTTAGATTGTCAATGATGAATATTTAAATAAGAGGTGAAAAGGATATAAAGCAAACATAATCCAGCAAACAATAATAATTAATGAAGGCTGAGATTTCTGAAATTTGAAACAAAAATAAATACATTTGGGGCAAATATTTTTAATGGAAGTCAGAAAAAAATATAAAGGGTTTAGAGCAACGGCAATTAGCATTCGCACAGCACCTTTAATGTAAGAAAACGTCAGAAGGAACTTTGCAGAGACACAATCAGACAAGGCCATCATCCCGGTACCTAAGAAAAACCAAGCAATGTGTCTTAATGACTATCGGCAGGTGGCTCTGACATCCATCATTAAGAAGTGCTTCGAAAGGTTAGTCATGGCACAAATCAATTCCAGCCTCCCGGATTACCTGGATCCACTACAGTTTGCCTATCGCCGCAACAGGTCCACAGCAGACGCCATTTCCCTGGCCCTGCACTCAACCCTGCAACACCTAGATAACAAGGACACCTATATCAGACTCCTATTTATTGACTACAGCTCAGCCTTCAACACTATTATTCCCACGAAACTCATCTCCAAACTCCGTGGCCTGGGCCTCGGCACCTCCCTCGCGACTAGATCCTGAACATCCTAACTCATAGACCACAGTCAGTAAGGATAGGCATCAATATTCCCTCCATGATCATCCTCAACACCGGTCCCCCACAAGGATGTGTTCTCAGCCCCCTACTATACTCCTTATACACCTATGACCGTGCGGCCAAATTTCCCTCCAAATGGATTTTCAGGTTTGCTGACGACACCACCGTAGTGGGTCGGATCTCAAACAATGGGCCTGATTTTACCATTTTGAGTCTAAGTGCCGAATCTGGGCATCAAATAGATCCGAGCCTGGAATCCTCTTTCCAGCGCGCCCATACGCGTTTTGCCGGCTCCAGTTGGATTCACGCTGTGGGTGGGGCTTAGTGCTGGCGGACCAATCGGAACTCTGAACTGCGCATGCGCAGTTCGAAAAAAATCTGACAGAATTCTCCCGGGCGCAAAAGAAAAAAAAGGCAGAAAGCGGAGAGAGCGGCTCTCTGACGGTCATCCTCTGGTCAGTAGGGGGGCAGGGGGGGGGGTGGGACCCAGATCATCCTCTGGTCGGGGGGGGGGGGGGTCCGCTGCCAGTCTGTGGCCGATCGGTGGGGAGGGAGGGGGTAGGGGGGTCCGCCGCCACTCTGCGGGTGATCCCTCCTCCCCACCGGAGGAACGAATCCCTCCTGCTGGAGTGGACGTGCGGCCATACCATCCCACAAAACCTTCAGGATGAAGCGATTCCTCGCTAAGAAGATGAAGCAGAACTGGCCGATTCCACAGTGGATCCGCATGAAAACTGGCTACAAGATCAGTACAAGTCCAAGAGGAGACACTGGAGAAGGACCAAGCTGGGCCTGTAAAGGGATACACCATCACTGGTACACTACAGACACAGCCATCTCTCCTGCTCTCTTGCCCCTGCAGAGAAGAGTAAAGGGTCGAGAGCTTCAAGTTTTTAGGTGTCCAGATCACCAACAACCTGTCCTGGTCCCCCCATGCCGACACTATTATTAAGAAAGCCCACAAACGCCTCTACTTTCTCAGAAGACTAAGGAAATTTGGCATGTCAGCTGCGACTCTCATCAACAGTTACAGATGCACCATAGAAAGCATTCTTTCTGGTTGTATCACAGCTTGGTATGGCTCCTGCTCTGCCCAAGATCGCAAGGAACTACAAAAGGTCATGAATGTCGCCCAATCCATCACGCAAACCAGCCTCACATCCATTGATTCTGTCTATACTTCCCACTGCCTCGGCAAAGCAACCAATTAAGGACCCCACGGACCATGGACATTCTCTCTTCCACCTTCTTCCTTCGGGAAAAAGATACGAAAATCTGAGGTCACGTACCAACCGACTCAAAACATTTTCTTTCCTGCTGCTGTCAGACTTTTGAATGGACTTACCTTGCATTAAGTTGATCTTTCTCTCCACCCTAGCTATGATTGTAACAGTACATTCTGCACTCTCTCGTTTCCTTCTCTATGAATGGTATGTTTTGTCAGTATAGCGCGCAAGAAACAATACTTTTCACTGTATGTTAATACATGTGACAATAATAAATCAAATCAAATCAAAGGAAGCCAAAAGAAGGAGATCTGAGGAGGGGTGTCCAAAAGTTTGCCCATAGAGGTGGATTTCAAATAGAATCTTAACAGAAGAGGAAAAAGTAAAGAAGCAGCAGGTGTAGGGAGGGGATTTCAGACCTGGGACCTGGGCAGCTGAAGATACAGTTGACAATAAAGTGGTGGAAAGGGGGAGGAGTGCACAAGCAACCTTACTTGAAGCATAGGTCATTTGATGAGGATTGTCACAATCTGCCATGTCTGAACTATGCTGGAATTGCAACAGATGACATGTCAATTCTGATAATATTTAGATATGTATGGCACCTGCCTGAAAGCCTGGTCTGATCCCCTGCCCCTTTATATGTTAATATTCTGTGGACGCAATTTTACCGGCCATTCCACACTCCCGCTGCAGCGAAGTCAGAGAATTTGGTGCCCAGCCAAATCTCCGTTCACTGCAGCAGGATGTGAAAATTCCACCAGCATGAACTGCTGTAACATTCTGGCCTTAGTCTCACGACCATTTCAAATAGCGGTCTTACATCTACATTCCTATTTTTTCCTTGAACTTCAATTTATCTTTCATGCCAAATTCTCCCCATCCATTTAGCAGCTCCTAAGACTACATAAATCTGAAATCCATCTGCCTAGAATACTGCCCCATAGGTGAATAGGCAATTCTATCCTCCTCCCTCACATCCTCAGGCAGCATACTAGTAAAACTTGCCATTTGAAAGGCTATCCATTTCTTGCCGCCAGCCTTCAGTCTCTCATTCTGCTACAACCTTTCTATATTGTGAATGATAATGATAAAACACTTCTAACTTTGCTCTTGTTCTTTCCAAGCTCCAAACATTCCATTCTACACTGCCTTCATAATTCCTGCAACTCCACTGTGTTGAAGTTAAGGCTCATTACCAGGTTTCTTATTCTTGCTCTTCCTTTCCCAGGATCTTAATCTCTCAGGATTCTTTGCTTCCTCCAATATATTCCTCCTCACACAATCTTTAAACTTTTGAAGCCAAACCTTTGCAGTGCTGAATTCCTATTTCATAACTTACTTCATCTTCTCTGCTCTTTATCAACTTAAGTGGCATCTTGCACTTTCAATTAAAAGAAAAACCTCATCAAAATTCTGCAAAATACTTTAAACTTGAAAACCAAAACCTCATGATACTTTGAATAAGTTTTTAATAGACTTGCAAGGAATTCTTGTACGAAAATCCATTAAAACCTCATTATAAGCTCTATGAGGTGTCATTGGACATATAATTTCAGAGCAGTGGAGCTCACCATGTGGTATACTTTTACATTCTTTTGATATTTAACAAGACAGGGAGATACATATATTTTGTGGTTAAATTAATCTGGAACACACTGAAACTAAAGATACATGCATAATATCTGATCAAACGTATGGATTATATGGAGTGCCCTCCATTCATTTTAATCATCTGTATGACTGACAGGCACAGAAACTCATCATCGTCTTTGACAGCTCCAAACCAAATTACTGAGAGATCCAATGCATAATTGCTGCTCGTTTCAATAAGGGAGTTCTTTACTTGTAGGAACACATTGCTATTTGCTTAAACTCAGATAACAGGCACAAGGTGTCTAGAAGCAAAGCTTAAGTATCTCAAAGTGTAGAGGGATACATATTAGGCATTAATCTCTTGAAAATGAACAATGTGAAGTGTCCTGCTGATTGTCCAACAGGGGTTGCTTTATATATCATTCACATTCAAGGTTGTCTGAAATTGCTTGGGAAGGAATCCCAGCCTCAGTGCCGACTCGTCTATTTGCCTAACTGGCTGTTTAGAAGACTGCAGATCTGCCTGACTTGTACATCTGATAATCAAGACTCTACAGGAGATTGACTAGATTCCAATATTCCATTACCAACTTGACCTTAAGTGAAACATGCTTACCTCTTCCTGCCAGAAGTCAGTAGTGGACAATTAAATGAATGCTTGTGTGAACTTAAAAGCCGCAACACAATGCATAGAGGAGCCTTTGTTTGATCATCTCCCCTGTGAAGCACCTTGGCATATTTTACTATCTCAAAGGTGCCATATAAATGCAAGTTCCTAAGTTGTTGTTGAGATCCTATTAAACAACAGGGTGAGCGTCACAACTTACATCAAAACTTCACCATAACATCAACACAATTTATATCAAATCTCATTAAACAGAGTTTGGATGAATTTGGAGGTAAGGAACTTCAGCAGAAAACTGCGACCTTGCAGCAATCCAATTGAGGTAGGCATTAAGCCCTGAGTATGTGCATTTATGTTATAAGCAGCTGCTATGCTGCTGTGCTGGGCGCACCTGGAGGACTGTCAGACACAGAACTGCAGTATGATATTATTGAAAAGGCAGGCCCTTGCAGTCACGTGGACTTGAGAGAAGGCCTCTGACTACGCTATTGGCCTGAAGTTCACCATCGGAACAGATCACTAACCAGTAATCTCACTGTTAGATGAAAAGGAACTTGCAAAGATGTGCCCCCAGAATTCAGAGATTCCAATTGCATTATATACTTTGCATAGGATATGGTGTATGTTCAAGGGAAATATCAAACGATTGCAGACACACTATCCAAAGCCACAGTTGACTCCCTTGTGACTCATGACGTGAACATGGTCGTTGAGCTCAAGTCGTATTCCCAACTGATGAGAAAACAACTGCTGGCTACCTCAGGAAAGCTTCAGCAAGTACACCAGCAGCAGTTGTGAGAGAAGGATTGTGTCCACATCCATCATTGCTGTCAGCAAGGGTGGCCACAGCAGAAGCCAAGAGACAATGTCATGAAAATTTGTTTTGAACAGCAGAAACACTTCACTATAATAGATGATCTGCCACTTCCCTTCAGCCGGAGATTCTCCATCCACCAAGGCCGCCTGGGAATTACAATGTGCAGAGCACAGGCCCCGTGTAGTGGCAGAGAATACGAAGAGGGATTGAAGAATTGATCTCACGCACTGCGTAAACCTGTCCAGAGAGAGCCCCCTATCCCCACATATAGTTCCCTACCAGGCATTGGGAAAGGATTCCTCCGCATGGTTGATCACTTCTCCCAATGAATCAAAGTGAAGTATTTACACATGACAACCACAGAGGCAGACTTTAGGTCCTTGTGTTTGAGAGCCACAGCATCCTGGATCAGATGATATCCGATGAAGTCCGCAATTCATGAATGAATACTTCATTCAAATACAGCTTTCAATACCTCACCAATTCTCCAAAGTACTCACAATCTGACAGTGAGGCAGAAAGAGGTGCCCACACAACTGAAACCATAGAACCATAGACAATTACAGCTCAGAAACAGGCCTTTTGGCCCTTCTTGTCTGTGCCAAATCATTTTTTGCCTAGTCCCACTGACCTGCACTTGGATCATATCCCTCCACACCCCTCTCATCCATGAACCCATCCAAGTTTTTCTTAAATGTTAAAAGTGACCCCGCATTTACCACTTTATCCGGCAGCACATTCCACACTCCCACCACTCTCTGCGTGAAGAAGCCCCCCCCCTAATATTCCCTTTAAACTTTTCTCCTTTCACCCTTAACCCATGCCCTCTGGTTTTTTTCTCCCCTAGCCTCAGTGGAAAAAGCCTGCTTGCATTCATTCTATCTATACCCATTTGAGAATTTTAAAAAAGTTTCCCAATGGCACTTTTAACAAAGAAGTTAATCCCAGGGTTAGTAGTCAAGAACAACTGGAAGGTTCAGGACTGAGAATAGCTCTGCAGACAGATAGCTTTGCATTTACAATGGGAGATACTGCACTAGAAAGCTGCCCCAGTTACAATAAAGGTGACCAGGTTTGATCCAGGGACATTGAAAGATAGTGTGTTATTGTCTGGAAAGGTGATAATCAACCCAGGTCAGATCTGATACATACCCCAAAGGCACAAGCAGGCAGAACAGGAAGAAACTCCTTCTTATTCCTCAGGTAAATTCCTACTATACATGAGAAATAACATGGAGGCAGCCAAGTACCTGAAACACAAAGTACCACCATTTCAATTCCAAGCCAACATTTGTCCAAAGCAACTGAGATTATCACTCGTCCAAGTGTGACATGTACAAGAATTGGAAGAATCATCAAGCCTCTCGACCATCTGAATTATGAAGTCCGAGATTTGAGAGGAATGGGGGAGAAGGGGTAGCACATAAAGGAAGACTATACTATAAATACATTGGACAAAGACTTGGGGAGGTGTAGTATAAGGGTGTTTGGCATAGCAAGGGTTAATTTGGGGCTGGTGAACTTGGTCACCCACAATATGATGTAGAGAGACACAAGACAACAAACAGGAGACAAAGGTGTATGGAAAGATTCTAGTAGAGGTCAGCATAAAGTTAGCTCCTAGTCTGGTCTATGCTTCGTATGTACGCAAATAGTTACGTGTTACCAATAAACACTACTGTTCAACCTTATAAGCCTCTGAACCTCTTAGTGAGACCTACTAAACAAATCCTTCCAAAAGTTTTGGGAACCTGTATCAAATCTCTCTTTAACCAGCATCCACAGTCATTTGTTTTTCTCTCTTTAATCTTCTCTGGCCTAAAGGGAGAACCCCAAGTTTCCCTATCTTCTCAATGAAACTGAAGTCTAGTAAACCTCTTTCACAAACTCACTCTGGTTTTGATTTCCTTCCTGAGGTTTGTACCCAGAATGGGCATAATACCCCAGCTGGGACATAATCAATGAATATAAAGTTATGTAATTGGTTTGAAAGTTTTAGAAAGTTTCATGAAAACATATTTTCTTTTGTAGATTTATTACACTAATTAAAGTCAAGGATTGCTTATGTCCTTTTGACAGCTTCTCAACTTGTCCTGCCACTTTCAAAGATGTATATGTACGCACCTCTGTCTCTTAGTTCCTGTGCACCCTTTCAATTTGTCCCTTTTAGTTTATGTAGCAATTCTTCATTCTTCCTACCAAAACTAATCATATTCACATTTGTCAGCATTGAATTTCATCTAGAACACGTCCGCCCATTTCTCCAGTCAGTCCATGCCCTCCTGATGTCTGTCACGACCTTCCTCACTGTTCACTACATTTCAGTTTCATGTCATCAGCAAGCTTTGGAATTATGCCCAGATCATTACTATGTGCCGTTAAGGTGTTGGTCTCAACACCAATTCATGAAACACACCACTGCACATTTTGTGCAGATTGATAAACAACAATTCATCACATTCTGCTCCTTAGCCAATTTTGTATTCACGTAGCCACAAGCAAGGCCATCAACATTATTTACCACACTTCGGGCACTTAAGCACATATACACTGAACCCATCTTAGTCTGTCTCATATTTTCCTTTGTCTGATTACTTCTATTTCTGAGCTACTTTTTAGTCTAACTCTGTTTGTCAATGCCAGTGCTTTGTACACCTTATACTTCCTCTGTAATACTTCACCCCCTGGTGCCCCTGTACTTGCCAAATTAGTTTAATCCCTTTCTTCCTGCAAGGACATTGAACCCAGCCCTGTTCAGTTGCACCTCATGCATCCTATATGGGTTCTTGCTGTTCCAGAGCTGGCCCTGGTGCCCCAGGAAACTGAAGGCCTCCCTGCTGCACCATTTCTCCAGCCATGCATCAAACTGTCTGATCATACTGCTCAAAGACTAGTACAGCCAAAGGCCATGTGGTGCTTGAAGTCATGGAAACTCTGCAGTGCAGAAGGAGTAAGAGTTTTAACAACACCAGGTTAAAGTCCAACAGGTTTATTTGGTAGCAAATGCCATTAGCTTTCCTAATACTAATGGCATTTGCTACCAAATAAACCTGTTGGACTTTAACCTGGTGTTGTTAAAACTCTTACTGTGTTTACCCCAGTCCAACGCCGGCATCTCCACGTGCCGAAGGAGGCCATTCGACCCATCGACAACACAGACAACAATCCCACCCCAAGCCCTATCCCAGAACCCCATACACATCCCCTACTAATCCCTCTAACCTACACGTCCCAGTACACTATGGGTAATTTAGCATGATGTGGAGATGCCGGCGTTGGACTGGGGTAAACACAATAAGAGTTTTAACAACACCAGGTTAAAGTTCAACAGGTTTATTTGCTAGCAAATGCCATTAGCTTTCGGAGCGCTGCTCCTTTGTCAGATGGAGTGGATATCTGCTCTCAAACAGGGCATACAGAGACACAAAATCAAGTTACAGAATACTGATTAAAATGCGAATCTCTACAGCCAACCAGGTCTTAAAGATACAGACAATGTGAGTGGAGGGAGCATTAAGCACAGGTTAAAGAGATGTGTATTGTCACCAGACAGGACAGCCAGTGAGATTCTGCAAGTCCAGGAGGCAAGCTGTGGGGGTTACTGATAGTGTGACATAAACCCAAGATCCCGGTTTAGGCCGTCCTCATGTGTGCGGAACTTGGCTATCAGTTTCTGCTCAGTGACTCTGCGCTGTCGTGTGTCGTGAAGGCCGCCTTGGAGAACGCTTACCCGAAGATCAGAGGCTGAATGCCCATGACCGCTGAAGTGCTCCTCCAAAGGAAGAGAACAGTCTTGCCTGGTGATTGTCGAGCAGTGTTCATTCATCCGTTGTCATAGCATCTGCATGGTTTTCCCAATGTACCATGCCTTAGGACATCCTTTCCTGCAGCGTATCAGGTAGACAACGTTGGCCGAGTTGCAAGAGTAGGTACCGTGTACCTGGTAGATGGTGTTCTCACGTGAGATGATGGCATCCGTGTTGATGATCCGGCATGTCTTGCAGAGGTTGCTGTGGCAGGGTTGTGTGGTGTCGTGGTCACTGTTCTCCTGAAGGCTGGGTAGTTTGCTGCAGACAATGGTTTGTTTGAGGTTGTGCGGTTGTTTGAAGGCAAGAAGTGGGGGTGTGGGGATGGCCTTGGCGAGATGTTCGTCTTCATCAATGACATGTTGAAGGCTCCGGAGGAGATGCCGTAGCTAACCTCAAACAGACCATTGTCCGCACAACCTCAAACAGACCATTGTCCGCAGTAAACTACCCAGCCTTCAGGAGAACAGTGACCACGACACCACACAACCCTGCCACAGCAACCTCTGCAAGACGTGCCGGATCATCGACATGCATGCCATCATCTCACATGAGAACACCATCTACCAGGTACACGGTACCTACTCTTGCAACTCAGCCAACATTGTCTACCTGATACGCTGCAGGAAAGGATGTCCCGAGGCATGGTACATTGGGGAAACCATGCAGACACTACAATAACGGATGAATGAACACCGCTCGACAATCACCAGGCAAGACTGTTCTCTTCCTGTGGGGGAGCCACTTCAGCAGTCACGGGCATTCAGCCTCTGATCTTTGGGTAAGCGTTCTTCAAGGCGGCCTTCATGACACACAACAGCGCAGAGTCGCTGAGCAGAAACTGATAGCCAAATTCCGCACACATGAGGACGGCCTAAACCGGGATCTTGGGTTTATGTCACACTATCAGTAACCCCCGCAGCTTGCCTCCTGGACTTGCAGAATCTCAGTGGCTGTCCTGTCTGGAGACAATACACGTCTCTTTAACCTGTGCTTAATGCTCCCTCCACTCATATTGTCTGTATCCTTAAGACCTGGTTGGCTGTAGAGATTCGCATTTTAATCAGTATTCTGCAACTTGATTTTGTGTCTCTGTATGCCCTGTTTGAGAGCAGATATCCACTCCATCTGACGAAGGAGCAGCGCTCCGAAAGCTAATGGCATTTGCTACCAAATAAACCTGTTGGGCTTTAACCTGGTGTTGTTAAAACTCTTACTGTAATTTAGCATGGCCAATCAACCTAACCCGCACATCTTTGGACTGTGGGAGGAAACCGGAGCACCCGGAGGAAACCCACGCAGGCATGGGGAGAATGTGCAAACTCCACACAGGCAGTGACTCAAGCCGGGAATCGAACCCAAGTCCCTGGAGCTGTGAGACAGCAGTGCTAACCACTGTGCCACCGTGCCGCTCTAAAGTCTGTCTGCCATTTTATTAGTTGTAGCAGCTCTTCATTTTTTAAGCCTAATTCTACAAAAATCCATTCAGATTTGCACTTATCAAGTAGACATCTGACTTTCTTTGAATGCAATCCTATAGTTATGAGCTTCAGAGGCAGTGCTGTGAAATTGTTATACATAAAAGGATTGTGGACCAGCGAGATGTGAGTTTGGTAAATTTATGGGATTGTATATAGTTCCTGATTTTTTGATGTATTTACAACGACCAGCAGCTGATTAGTCTGGACAAGGCTCAGTATCTGAAGGGATTCATTTTTAAACAGGATTGATGTGCTCATGCAGCAAGAATGTATGACAGAGCTTGTGACAAAAATGGCAAAGCTAATGAAGAGTCCAGCCATCAATGCACTCTAATATAAAACTGCAGGAGCGAGAGATGGCGTAACAATTTCATGGAATCTATTCATTTCAAAGAACGCATGTTCTGAGCTGCATAAAATTGCTATTGACAAACTGGCTCCGCTCTTCATCTGAGTTCTTTGATGTTAAACGTATGCCAGAGAATAGTGTTGGTGATCACCATTACAATCTACAGAGCCCCACTTAAAAGAAAGGTGGCCCTTTTTATCTGCAGTAATAAGATACTGAATGACAACACAGATGCATAAATCTCTATGCACTGAAATCTGCATTAGATTGAGATGCTTAATACTGTGAACAGTTATATTAGTGCCAACAAACTACAACACTAAACTTAATGTATTTTGAATCTCAGTTAGTCTTTCAACTGAGATCATTATAGTACATAAGAGAGGGAATTTTCCATCATCTTGTAGGAAATCATTGCTGGATGAGATTCCCTGATCTTTACCTCACCAAAACTGCCAATCCTTCACCACATATTAATGTAAAATGTAGCAGGAGTCAGACTCCCTTCTTTCTAACCCCGTTGGGCCACTTCCCATGCCATAATGTAGAAGATGGTAGTTGGCTCTTAAAAACATTTGGGTTATTGAAAGGAAAGGGTCTACTATGTGCCTCCTCTCCCTGTCCTCTGCTTCAGACACTTATCTGCTGAAGGCCTCCTTGTTGGTTGAAGCCATCTTTGGGCACCTCACTTGTGACCTTTGGGCATTTTAAGGTTGCTTATTGTCACTGTTAAATCTGAAGCATCATCAATAGAAAATTGCTAAGGGCCCAAAGAAGTAGTTTCATGTTCCACTCCATCCAAACACTGTCCCTTCGAAAATAATCTTGCTGTTTCCCATCCCTAAAGACTAATCTCCACCATGTAGCTCATCTCCACAAAGTATAATCTTCACTCACAGACTGGTTCGAATGTGGAACTTGTTACCTCATGAAGTGGTTGAGGTGAATGGCATTGGTGCATTTAAGAGGAAATCATTAAGTGCATGAGGGAGAATAGAATATGTCAACAGGATGAAAATAAGTGGGGTGGGTGTAAAATATGCATTATCTGGAAGTATCTGTAAGGAGCTAATTAGTTAGGAACTAATTGTTGTGTGTAAATGTTCCAGGCCGTCACATTTCATGGTTGCACTGGAAAGTCATTCAATGTGTATCAGAACCAGTTAAGACTAGTCCTTCTGTTGTCCAAGGCAGAATGGCAATTATTAAACATAAAGAGCTCTCATCTTCCAAACTTAAAGTGTGATTATTACAAGGATCAAGAGACGTTGGTTAGACTGGGATTGTTTTGGAGAAGGCTGAGGGGAAACCTGATTGAGGTGTACAAAATTGTGAGGGACATAGACAGAGTAGCTGGGAAGAAATGTCCCCTTAGTAGTGGGGTCAATAACCAGGGGGCATTGATTTAAGGTAAGGGGGCAGGAGATTTAGAGGTATTTGAGGAAAGACTTTTCCACTCAGAGGGTGGTGGGAATCTGGAGCTCACTGCCTGAAAGTATGGTAGAGGCGGGAACCCTTGCAACATTTAAGAAGCCATTTAGATGAGCACTTGAAATGCCATAGCATACAAGGCTATGGACCAAGTGCTGGAAAATGGGATTAGATAGATAGGTGCTTGATGGCTGGAGCAGACAGAATGGGGTGAAGGGCCTCTTCCTGTGCTGTAATCCAAAAGGCAACAAGAACACGTAGCAGTCGGAGAAGATTCTTGTGGAGCAGGGACCTGTTGGGCTGAATGGCCTGTTTTGCTGCTGTAACTTCTCAGAAAATAATAAACCACAACACTAAAATTAATGTATTTTGAATCTCAGTCAGTCCTTCACCTGAGGTCACTATGGTACATAAGAGGGGGCTTTTGCTGCCCTTGAATACCTGCAAATTTAACAAGCCCAGCCCACTCCACTGACCTTACAGATGGCAGGCATCGGTCCCAATCTGACAAGTTCCATTGGGAAACATGTTTGCCCCCCCGCACCTCCCCCCCAAAACTCCCCACAATTTGCTGGTGCATTGTAAGTGAGGGTGACCATCTAGTCCAAGTCAAAACCAATAATTTTTCCCAAAACAAATCTTGCATATCGCTAAAATATCAGAATGTGAGTCGAGCCACACTAGTTCATTTAAATTATTGATAAAGCATCTAAAATGTGTATTGTATTCAGAGAAGGCAAATCCAAAGTAAATAGTAGTTTCTCCGATATATCCTCTGAATAAATAATAAACATGCTTCATTTGCTGTGAGTTTAAAAATAAATTTCAACAGCAAATGATTAATATTGTGGTTCTCCTGTAATTTATTGGATTTACTACGTGAGTAATTACCTAGTGGCACACATAGAGCAATTGCAATCTATTTAGTCCTTCAGGGGCCTATCTTTAATCTTTCCCAGTGCACACCCTGTCAAATATTAATCAGTTTCAGGTACTCATAATTGAAATGTTCATATATTATGAACATATCTAGGCCTGCTTTTCAAAAGCTGCGCTTGTAGCAGCAGTTGTAGTTAGAAAGGGAAAAAAAAATATTTCAAATCATCACATCCTCAGGATGTTGCAAAGGACTTCACAACCAATTAATTCTTTTTTGAAGTGTTGTTATGTGGCAATTCCCACACAACAAGATGAACAATTAATCTGTTTCTAATCGGATTGATTGATGGGATTGGTTGCTTGGGAAAACCCAGTGCCCTTATGCAAATTGTGCCATGGGATCGTTTACATCCACCTGAACATAAAAATGTGCCCTCAGCTTAAAATGGCACCTGACATCTGCATTAATATAAAGCTGTAATTTTTAAAATTGTATTTATTTTTGCACAGGGTGTGGACATCGCTGGTTAGGCCAGCATTTATTCCCCAACTCTAATATCATGTGAGAAGGTGGCGGTGAGCTGCTTCCTAGATCCCTGAAGGCATTATGTGATGTAGGCGTACCCACAGTGCTGTTAGGAAAGGGGGGGGAGTTAAAGGATTTTAACTCAGTGACAGTGAAGGAATGGTCAGGATGGTGTGTGGCTTGGAGCGGAACATGCAGGTAGTGGTGTTTACATGTATTTGCTGCCCTCATTTTCCTAGGTGGTAGTGGTCGTGGGGTTGAAAGGTGATATCGAAGGAGCCTTGGCGAGTTGCTGCATTACATTTTGTAGATGATGCATAATGCTGCCACTGTGCATTGGCAGTGGAGGGAATGGATGTTGAAGGTAGTAGATGCAGTGCCAATCAAGCTTTGTCCTGGATTATCTTGAGCTTCTTGAGTGTTGTTGGAATTGCATTTATCCAGGCAAGTGAAGAGTGTGATTTGTGCCTTGTTAACAATGGACAGGCTTTGAGGAGTTAGGAATACACGATTCACCACAAAATTCCTAGCCTCTGACCTGCTTTGTAGCCATAGGACCCGATTTTACCACAACTTCGCGCCCGAAATCGCGGTAAAGTTGGGCGTCGGGCCTTTAGCGCGGTGCGCACCTGATTCCTAGCAGAGCGCGGCTTTACCAACACCCAATTCAGGCGCGGTCGGGCGGCCCGCTGATTTAAATGCATTTGCATGCATTTAAATCAACTTAATGAAGCGCGCGCCCAACTCTACCACCAAATCCCACTTTACCACCATGCGGCCCAATCCGCGTCCGCGTTTTTAATGACCTGGTAAATAAAAGTCGGAAGCCGGCGCTTCCTCAGTGAGGGTTGGCGAGGAGGCAGGCGCGTTGCGTTCAGAGGCTCCCCGATACTTATGTGTGTCTTGAGTCGCGGCCATTCTGCTGTCCCGGGTCTGTGGCATCTCTGCGAGTGTATGGGGGGGGGAGGCGGGGGCGGGGGGGTGGGGGGGGGGGGGTGCTGTTGCTGTGCACGAACTCCGATGTCCGTGTGGCAGCACGGACTTGGGTCCTGCAGTGCAGCTGGATCCTAGCACTGCAGGTCACTTCAGGCTGAAGGCTGAAGATGTGCACACAGTGCAGATAGCACTGCTGCAGCCTTCCAATGTTACCACGGGCTGTGACTGTGTGCTGCATGTGGCTGGGGGGACTAGGGGGCATGGGGGGTCTGTAACTGGATTGTTGATGCTCAAATGTTCAGAGTCCTGTAGTGAACTTGGAAGAATTGTCCCCGTGGTGGAACTTGGTTGGAAATAAGATTCAAGGAGATTACTACATCTGGGAAACCAACCATAGTGAAAAGAAGTTTGTATTGGCAACTCTTCTCTCACATTCCATGGCAGATGTGCCCCTACTTATGAATGTGACTTGCATGGGCAACGTTGGGTGCAGCTATTCTGCCTCTGGAGCAGCCTTGGATCCTTTGTCATCTTGTTTTCATCTGAACATTGCACAGAATTGGAGGAATCCTCTTTGGAAGATAATGTCAAAGTTATAATCGCAGGGACTAAAAACCTGACAGTCAGAAATCTGGGATAATATTTCAAAATGTATATCCCCCCATCCATGTTCTGGAATATTATCCCAGAAAGTTGACTGTCAGATTTTTAGTCCCTGCGCTGCAAAGAGGATTCCGGGCGCGGATCCATATTACGCCTGGATCCTGCGCTTAGGCTCCGATTGGTAAAATTGGGCACATAGTATTTATATGGCTGGTCCAGTTCAGTTTCTGGTCCATGGCAACCCCCAGAATGTTGATAATGGGGGATTCAGTGATGGCAATGTCACTGAATGTCAAGGGATGATGTTTAGATCCTCTCTTGCTGGACATGGTCATTGCCTGGCATTTATGTGACATGTAGGTTACTTGCCACTTGTCAGCCCAAGCATGGATTTCATCCAGATCTTGCTGCATATCGGCATGGCCTGTGCCGTTATTTGTGGAGTCATGAATGTTTCTGAACTTTGTGCAATCATCGGTGAACATCCCCATTTCTGACCTTATGATAGAGGGAAGGTAATTGATGAAGCAATTGAAAATGGTTGGGCCTAGGATACTATCTGAGGAACTCCCATGTCTTGGAGCTGAGATGATTGACCAACAATCACCACAGCCATCTTCCTTTTCACCAGGTATGTCTCCAAACAGTGAAGTGTTTTCCTCTCAATTTCCATTGACTCCTTGATGCCATACTCAATCAAATGCTGCCTTTTCCATTAAGGACAGTCATCCTCATCTTACCTCTGAAGTTCAGTTCTTTTGTCCAAGTTTGTGATGAAGTCAGGATCTGAGTGACTCCACCAGGTATGACTCCAGACAGTGGAGTGTTTTCCTCTCAATTTCCATTGACTCCTTGATGCCAGACTCAATCAAATGCTGCCTTTTCCATTGACAGTCATCCTCACCTTATCTCTAAAGTTCAGTTCTTTTGTCCAAGTTTGTGATGAAGTCAGGATCTGAGTGACTCTAGTGGAACCCAAATTGAATGTCAAAGTGAACAGGTTATTGCTGAATAAGCACTCCTCGATAACCCTGTCAACAACTTTCTATCACTTTGCTGATGAGTGGGAGTAAACTAATGGAGGTAGTAATTGGCCAGTTTGGATTGTCCTACTTTTTGTTGTTGGAACCTGGGCAATTTTCCACATCGATAGGTAGATGCGAAAGGCACAGCTAATTCTGGAAAAGAAGTCTGCAGTACTATTGCCGGAATGTTCTCAGGGCCCAGAATCTTTGCAATATCCAGTGTCTTCACCTTCCCTTGATATCACATGCAGTGAATCAAATTGGCTGAAGATTGGCATCCGTGATTGCAGGGACCTCTGGAGGAGGCCGTGATGAATCATCCACTCAGCACTTCTGGCTGAAGATTGATGCTTCAGCCTTATCCTTTGCACTTATGTGCTGGGCTCTCCCATTACTGAGGATAGGGATATTTGTGCAGCCTCCACCTTCAGTGAGTTGTTGAATTGTCACCACCATTCACAATGTGGCAGGACTGTAGAACTTAGATCTCATCCATTGGTTGTGGGATCGCTTTGCTCTGTCTATTGCCTGATGCTTCCGCATCTACTTCATGACAAACGGGTAGTCCTGTGTTGTAACTTCACTACATTGACACCTGATTTTTAGGTATGCCTGGTGCTGCTCTTGCATTCTTCACTGAACAGGGGTTGATTCCCTGAGTTGATGGTAATGATAGAGTAGGGGATATACCAAGCCATGAGGTTATTGATTGTGGTTGTATACAGTTCTGCTGTTGCTGATGGGCTACATACAACACCTCATACATGCCCAGTTTTGAGCTGCGAAATCTGTTCTAAATCTGTCCCATTTAGCACGGTGGGTGTTCCACATGACACGATGGAGGGTATCCTCAATGTGAAGATGGGATATCATCTCCACAAGGATTGTGCAGTGGTCATGACTGCCAACACTGCCATGGATAGTGATTCATTTATGACAGATTGATGATGATTAGGACAAATAATTTTTCCTTTATGTTGGCTCCTTCGCCACAGACCACAGACCCAGTCGAACAACTATGTCCCTTAGAACTCAGCCAGCTTGGTCTGTGGTCATGCTAGCAAGAATGCACAGTGAAGTCCCACATCCAGAGTACATTCTTTGCCCTTGCCACCCTCAGCAATTATTTCAATTGGTGTTCAGGATACATCTGAACCCTTAGTAACTCCATGTTGAAGTCTGTGCTTATTGCCTGCCATGGAATTTAGTTGTTGTCACATTACTTGAGTGAGAATGCCTTTAGAATGTAATCCCATGGATGGAACTCTGGCTCCAGAAGTTCATTCTTGTTGAGGTGTATTCTTACATGCTGTTCTTAGCTGAGAACCAGATGTTTAACTTGCACTGGGAGTTCTCCACCAATCATGTTGAACCCTTCTCCAAAGCTCAGGTTTTCACTGTCCAGTTCTTCCTCCAAAACATTACCAGACTAATGACAATAACCATGCTGTTGAGACCTTCAAAAGTCCTTTTCCTTTAAACAATGTATCCTCCTCATTGCTGGAATTCTTCCATTGCTTAAGGACATTCCAAGTGGGATTTTCTTTTATATAGTTTTGAATTAAGTAAATCCTGATTAAATATATGCACGGTATGTTAACTGGTATTTGACAAGCAAAATGCATGTTTTAGATATGTTTATTCCTAGGAAAGAGTCTAGGAACCTGACAAAAAGTACATAAGTGCTCTGTTATTGTCAATGCATAAAATAATCATTCATTAAGCACACTAGCTGTATTACTGCAATCACATTAAAATCCCAGAAAGACAGAAATCACCTCTTTTTTATTGCGAAAAGAATAAACTGGGCTGTGGGCAACCTGAGTTATTCAATAAGTTTTATCAAGGCAGGCTTGCCCACTGGCAGGCATTCTGAGAAAAGCTATGGCTGAGGAACAGAAGTTGCAGAAAGAGACTACAGTAGACGAAGATTTAGAAGACATAATCATGCAACACCTATTGATGTCAGTACTAGAAGTCCAAAGGGGCTCCCACGCTATCACATAATTATGGGTTTTTAACTTCATTATCAGATATCTCTCCATTTGACCCAGTTTTTGTACTATGAAATCCAAGAAAGATATGGCCTCTCTCCTTTTCTTACCGCCTCTAGGAGGTTGCAGCTGTCCAAACCGTATGCTTCTATCTAATTTTCAATAGTGCTTTGCAAAACTGTAGGTGTTATTAAAGCATGCCATTAGTACTCAAGTTGCTAAGGAAGAAATTCAAGTGGGACTTATTAAAGCCATTATGTTCTCCAATTAGCATCTAAATTGATGATAATTAAAGCTTGGTGGTCAGCATTACTACTGGGATTAGAAACCGCATGTAAGTTTAATTGGTCATTATGTAATAACACAAAAAATTGCTTTGGTGGTCCACAACATTTGCAGTATAAATACAGTAACCCAGTTCCAACTTCAAGCAGCTTAAGATCATCATTTAGTTTCAAAATTCTTGACTTGCTTAACTGTATAAAGGAACTCATCTATCACCAGAAAGCTATGTGTACTGTACATGGCATCAGTTATGAATGGAGTTCAGAGCACATCAGACATCAAAACAACAACTTGAAGGTCAGTGCGCATAAAAGTCTTGTCAAGAAGAAAGAAAGGGCTTCAGTAATAAAACATGAAGCAGAAGATAATGATACCTCTGAAGGGCAGTTCTAGAATTATCGTCAGAGTACTGTACATAGTGTAATATTTCTGTTTACACCTCTTACCTGTTGCGATGCTAGTTTTGATAATGATGAAGTAGCAAGTGTTTATCTTTGACTGTTTGAGTGTGAGTAGAGACTGACAGATAACATAAAAGGGAATCCAAGGGCAGGATTTTCTGGCCACGCTCGGCACGAAACCAGAAAACCCCACCCGAGGTCAATAGGCCTTTCCATGGTCTGTTCCTCACCCGCTCCGATGGAGGGCGGAATGGGAAAATTCACCCCCAAAATTCTGCTATGGGCAGATAAATATTAAAAGGGTGGTAAAAGGATGATTGAATCTGATTATGGTCCTAAAAGGGAATTTATTGATGGTGGCAAGAGGTATTTGATTTAACTTGATTTGATTTATTATTGTCACATGTATTGGGATACAGTGAAAAGTATTTTTTCTTGCGCGCTATACAGACAAAACATGCCATACATAGAGTACATAGGGGAGAAGGAAAGGAGAGAGTGCAGAATGTAGTGTTACAGTCATAGCTAGGATGTAGAGACAGATCAACTTAATATAAGGTAGGTCCACTCAGAAGTCTGATGGCAGCAGGGAAGAAGCTGTTCTCTCATGACCTTAGACTTTCGTATCTTTTTTTCTGATGGAAGAAGGTGAAAGAGAGTATGTCCAGTGTGCGTGGAGTCCTTGATTATGCTGGCTGCTTTTCCGAAGCAATGGGATGTTTAGACGGAGTCAATGGACGAGAGGCTGGTTGCGTGATGGACTGGGTGGCTAAGGGTGGTTCTAAAAAAAATAAAACTTTGCATCGAACTGTACCAGTCATGAAGATACTGCCCAGGTTGTGGTGAAAGAGGAGATAGTTGAGACACCTGATGGGTTTAAAATTGAAAAGAAAGTATTCGATAGGTTAGCTATATGTAAAGTTGATAAGTCACTGGGACTAGGTGTGATGAATCCAAGGATAATGAGTAGTAAGGGTAGAAATTGTGGAGGCACTGGGTATGATTTTCCAATCCTCCTTAGATACAGAAATGGTTTCATAGTAGTGGAGAATTGTAAATGTTACACCCTTGTTCAAAAAAGGCTGTAAGGATAATCCCAGCAAATACAGGAAAGCCACTTTTTTACCCTCGGTGTTGGGAAAAATTTTAAAAATGAGAATTCTGGCAAAATTAATGGCCACTTGGTCAAACATGGGTTAATTAAGGAAAGCCAGAATGGATTTGTAAAGAACAAATCATGTTTAACTAACTTGCTTGAGTTTTTTGATGAGGTACTGGAGAGGGTAGATTAGGGTAATGTGATTGATGTGGTGTACATGAGTTTACAAAAGGCACTTAACGAACAACAGACCTCTACGCAAAGTTAGAGCTCATAGAATAAAAGGGACAGTAGCAATATGGATAAGAAATTGGCTGAGTGACAAAAAGCAGAAAACAACGGTGAATGGTTTTTTTGGTTTGGAGGAAAGTTTATAATAGGGTTCCTCAGGGTTTGGAGAAGGTTTACAATAGGGTTCCTCAGGGTTTGGAAGAAGATTTATAATACGGTTCCTCAGGGTTTGGAAGAAGGTTTGTAATAGGGTTCCTCAGGGTTTGAAGGAAGGTTTATAATAGGGTTCCTCAGGTTTGGAAGAAGGTTTATAATAGGGTTCCTCAAGGTTTGAAGGAAGGTTTATAATAGGGTTCCTCAGGGTTTGAAGGAAGGTTTATAATAGGGTTCCTCAGGGTTTGAAGGAAGGTTTACAATAAGCTTCCTCAGGGTTTGGAGGAAGGCTTATGATAGGTTTCCTCAGGGTTTGAAGGAAGGTTTACACTTGGGTCCCTGAGGGTTTGGAGGAAGATTTATAATAGAGTTCTTCAGGGTTTGGAGGAATGTTTATAATAGGGTTCCTTGGGGTTTGAAGGAAGGTTTATGATAGGGTTCCTCAGGGTTTGAAGGGAGGTTTATGATAGGGTTCCTCAGGGTTTGAAGGAAGGTTTATAATAGAGTTCCTCAGGGTTTGGAGGAAGGTTTATGATAGGGTTCCATGGACACTGAAGCAATCCATGTCCAAATGCAGCAAGACCTGGACAATATCTAGACTTGGGTTGACAAGCGGCAAGCAACATTCGCGCCATACAAGTGCCAGGTAATGACCATCTGGGCTACCATTGACCCAAAACTCAACTGGAGTGTATAAATACAGTGTCTACAAGAGCAGCTCAGAAACTAGAAGTCCTGTGGTGCGTAATTTTGCAAGACTGTTCTCTTCCTGTGGGGGAGCACTTCAGCAGTCATGGGCATTCAGCCTTGGATCTTCAGGTAAGCGTTCTCCAAGGCGGCCTTCACGACACATGACAGCGCAGAGTCGCTGAGCAGAAACTGATAGCCAAGTTCCGCACACATGAGGACGGCCTAAACCGGGATGTTGGATTTATGTCACATTATCAGTAACCCCCACAGCTCGCTCCTGGTCTTGCATAATCTCACCAGCTGTTCTGTCTGGAGACAATACACATCTCTTTAACCTGTGTTTAATGTTCCCCCCAACCACATTATCTGTACCTTTTAAGACCTGGCTGGCTGTAGAGATTTGCATTCTAATTAGTATTCTGTAACTTGATTTCTGTGTCTGTGCACTGTTGGAGAACAGAGACCACTCCATCTGACGAAGGAGCAGCAAGCTCCGAAAGCTTATGGTGTTTGCTACCAAATAAACCTGTTGGACTTTAACCTGGTGTTGTGAGACTTCTTACCAGGTTTTTATTAACCAAAGGTATTAAGGAATATCAGGCAAAGGTGAGTATATGGAATTAGGTCATGGATCAGCCACAATCTCTTTGGATGACAGAGGGTCAAGGGGCTAAATGGCCTACTCCCGTTCCTGTGTCACATTGTTAAGTCGTATTTTACATCTGTTGTAACAATAAGTCACCAAGAGGTGGCTCTGCAGAAACAAGTTTCAAACGATACAGGAAAAGAATCCTGCTCCAACACTTTCCTAATCATTAAAAATTACAAGATAATTATGAATGCGGAACAATATTCAGTTTGTATTGGTTTAATTGCCTAGAAATACAATAAGCCCCAACTTTATCTCCAGACAAATAGTGAATGTTCCCAATTGCAAGGGAGGTGCAAGGCAGGAGAGGCCAAGAACGCACTGTGGGACCCAGAGATGTACCTCTGCTCTGTCGGACCCGGTATGGCAACTTTTAACCTAGGAAATAATTTTATCCTTTCAGTCTTCTTCCACTGATGCATCATTCTGGCATTGCCAAATTTAATACCAGTGGGTAAAATATCACTGGATCTAATTAATTGCATCAGAACAACTTGTGAGGCCTTCTCCTGCCAAAAAGCTCCTGTTAACATGGGTGTGGATAGCATATGTGGCATGACTCTAGTGAGCGTTGTGCTTGTTGATATTTTAAATCTCTGCATGCCCCACTCTCATCATGCATGAGTGTAACTATCAGATCTTAAGCTTTTCTGTTCTAGTTAATGAACCTTAGTTTCGCTAATCTCTCTTCATAAGTCTCTTATAACTACATTTATTTAATCTTATTAAATCTCTTGCATGTTCTCTCCATGGCCTTAAGATCCTTCATGAAGAAGTGAACTTTAAAGGAGATACAGTATTCTAATTGCGGCTAACCGATAGTTTATATTTTAACCACTCATCCTCAGTCCTAATTTCATTCACATCTCTTAAGGTAAAAATCTAATATTTACTCATTTCACCAAATTAAATTAATTCCTGATGGAGGGATTGTCTTACGAGAAATGATTAAATAGGCAGGGTCTTTATTATCTGGGGTTTAGAAGAATGAGAGGTCGGCCGAAATTTGACCGCCACGCCCGTCCCGAAATTGGGGCGGGCGTGGCTCGCAGAACGGAATTCTCCATTGGCCTTGGGTGGGATTTTACAAGCCTCGCCCAAGCGAGGTCGTAACATATCGGCCATGATCTCATTCAAACATGCAATATCCTACCAGGGCTCGATAGGGTAGATGCAGGAAGGATTTTTGCCTGATTGGGGTGTCTAGAACCAAAGGACATACTTTCAGAATAAAGGGCGGGTAAGTTTGGACTGAAATGAGGAGGGATTTCTTCATTCAGAGGGTAGTGAATCTTTGGAATGCTCTGCCCCAGGGGGCTGCGGAGGCTCAGTCACTGAGTATGCTCAAGAGTGGGATTGATAGATTTCTAAATAATTAAACACATCAAGAGATAAGGGGATAGTGCTGGAAAATTGTGTTAGAACATTGAACATAGAACAGTACAGCACAGGAACAAGCCCTTTGGCTCACAATGTTGTGCCGAACATGATGCCAAATTAAATTAATCCCTTCTGCTGCCCTTGGTCCATATCCCTCTATTCCTTGCATATTCATGTGCTTATCTAAAAGCACCTGAAATGTCCCCATTGTATCTGCCTTCACCACCACCCCTGGCAGCACTGTGTAAAAATAACTAGCCCCTCACATCTCCTTTGAACTTTCCCCCTCTCACCTTAAGTAAATCCCGCTAGTATTAGACATTTCAACTTTGGGAAAAAGATTCTGACTATCAGCCCAATCTATGTTGAAGTAGAAGATCAGCAATGATCTCATTGAATGCCGGAGCGGGCTCAAAGTGCTGAATGTCCTCCTCTTGCTCCTAATTCTTATGTTCTTATTTCCTGTCTATCAAACCTTACTTCCTTTTGTCACATTTTTATCATGTTATTGTGCCAAATTTTCCTCTAAAAATTCCTTAGTCCCCAAATAATGAAGCTCTCACATTGGTATTATGCCCTCCCACCACTCCAGTGCCTCAGTTTTGATTCTCCCAGCTTCTCAACCTGTTCAGAAGAGAAGCCCTTTTTGTTCCAAACAAATCTATTTCTCTGTTCCCCGAACTGCCGTGAGCTTTCTTTTTTTGCTTCACTATAAATAATCACGTAAAATCAAAGTAAAAATAGAATGTATGACTTTAAAATGAGGACTGAATTATGTTTGTGCACCCAGATCCAATTATTTCCTGCCCTCTGTCTTCACATCACCTGAAGATTATGCTTGGTATTGAATCGCAAAGAATAGAAATGTTTTTAACAGAAAATGAGAAAAAAAAAGTAGCATAGTAGTGGGTAGGTTAACACACTGTCTTTTTATCTCTGGAAATAATTAGGTTTGAATCCAATCTAAATGGAGGACAGTTTTCATTCTCAGATGTAAAATTTCAAAGTTAAAATTAATTTATAATGGACTTGGGTCGAGCACACCAAATAGTTTGGCACAAACAGGCACTGATTTTGCAACCTTACTCAAAGAGGCTACAATGGCCACTGATGTGGAAAATGAGAAAAATTCACAATAGTGAATTGGGATGCTCCTTGAGTTTGGTGTTTCATTATATATCTGGCCCGCGACCTATGCTCAGAAAATATATTGCTAAGACTGGATGTAAAGGTGTGACATTTCTTACTGAAGATCTAGTAAAATGGGTTCTTTATTGTGCAGTTATCTTTGTTCTACATCACAGCTGTCAAACATAAAGCAACTTCAAGGTCAGAATAAACTGTAATTCAGTGTTGATAAAAGTTTCAACTCAATAGCGATTGATCACCCGCCTCAAAGGAAAACTATACCATTATATCTGAAATAAACTATCAAATCTGAGCGACAGTATTGTTAAAAAAAACAGACAGGCTGTCAAAGCTTTTTGTCTTGCATTCATCAGAACAGATACAAGAATGCCAAATTTCAAAGGCAGCAAACAAAATATACTGCATGAGAAAAGGGTTATGATTATTTGGCAAGTCAGCTTTGATTGGTTGAGGTGATGCTATAGAGAGATATTGCCCCCAGGCTGTTACTTAATTCAAAAAGGCACAATATGTAGCTTCTAGCAAGCATATGCGATCTACATTGTGAATTCAACTGGTAATTATAAGACCATAAGACATAGGAGAAGAATTAGGCCACTCGGCCCATCGAGTCTGCTCCGCCATTCAATCATGGCTGATACTTTTCTCATCCCCATTCTCCTGCCTTTTCCCCATAACCCCTGATCCCCTTATTAATCAAGAACCTATCTATCTCTGTCTTAAAGACACTCAATGACCTGGCCTCCGCAGCCTTCTGCGGCAAAGAGTTCCACAGATTCACCACTCTCTGGCTGAAGAAATTCCTCCTCATCTCTGTTTTAAAGGATCATCCCTTTAGCCTGAGGTTGTGCCCTCTGGTTCTAGTTTTTCCTACTGGTGGAAACATCCTCTCCCCGTCCACTCTCTCCTGGCCTCGCAGTATCCTGGAAGTTTCAATAAGATTCCCCCTCATTCTTCTAAACTCCAACGAGTACAGACCCAGAATCCTCAACTGTTCCTCATACAACAAGCTCTTCATTCCAGGGATCATTCTTGTGAACCCCCTCTGGACCCTTTCCAAGGCCAGCACATCCTTCCTTAGATATGGGGCCCAAAACTGCTCACAATACTCCAAATGGGGTCTGACCAGAGCCTTATACAGCCTCAGAAGTGCATCCCTGCTCTTGTATTCTAGCCCTCTCGACATGAATGCTAACATTGCATTTGCCTTCCTAACTACCGACTGAACCTGCACGTTAACCTTAAGAGGATCTTGAACAATGATTCCTAAGTCCCTTTGTGTTTCTGATTTCCTAAACATTTTCCCATTTAGAAAATAGTCTATGTTCCATTCCTCCTTCCAAAGTGCATAACCTCACACTTTTATACATTGTATTCCATCTGCCACTTCTTTGCCCACTCTCCTAACCTGTTATTTTAAGTTGGCTGTTCGTGTATTTCTTAGCACACTTGGGATTGTTCAGCAAGTGCTGTTCAATTGGGAAATCACATTTAATGAATTTTGCCAGGATAGGCTGAATGATGACAGCTAGTACTCTGCCTATTGTGAACAGCTAAAGTGATATACAATTTGATACAACCCGTTAGTCATTGGGACTAATGGCCTACATGCCTGGCATCACACTGGCTCTGAAATTCATATATTATGTTACTCACTTGTAGGGAAAACATTTTTTGGCTTGCATGGAAAATACCACTTGTATTCCTACTACATAGCAGTGGTGTGAAATGGCTAACTTAGCCTGTTGCTCAAAGTTTTGAAGTATTTTGCCCTTCCATGGTGATTTGAGGTGGATTGGGCACTTTTCAGATCTGAAAGTGGAAGCCTCAGACCCAATATGCCCAATAAATGCGGCCACTGATCTGATCAGGTAGCCATTATTCCACAGGATAACTTTGATGCATCCTACTTCAGCATCAAGATTGCATGGCAAGCAAATGCCTCGGGCCCTTCTTTTCGAGATTGCTGATAAAGGCAATTGTATAGCATATGGAGCTGTAGGAATTTCAATGCATATATTGACTAGTGAAGGTAGGTTTGAAGCAGCCAATAGTAAAGAAATGATTAGAGAATTTCTCAACTTGCATCTTAAGGAAAGGGAGCAACCAGAAATTCATTGGCGTGGAACCCCACCATGAAGAAAACCCCCTTTCAAATCTAATTTTGGACTCTGGAATTCACGTCAACTCATATTCATTTCTCTGTGGCCTTTATACAGTAACACACATTTTCTCCATCCCCCGTTTACTGTGTGCAGGTGCAGAGTGGGGTGTGATGAACATTCCTTTTTCTGGGTCTGCATAATGTATAAAATAAGTTAACATTCTAATTTAATCCTCACACAAGTTTGCTGTGCATTATCAGTCAAATTAGATCACAAAATCTGAGGAATTGGGAAAAATGTGCCGCTTCTTATTCTTCTAAAAAAAAACTAATTCAGAACCGTTTGTTTTCGGACAGGTGGTTAGAGGAAATCAGTGCAGTTTGAACTATCTCTTGCCTGCCGATAACAGTTACATGTTTTGGCATTGTTCTGCCCTTTTGTTGATGGATAGTGAGAAAGGATCAGGGAGAGAGTTAGGGAAGGGCATTGAAAGATGGTATTCAACGGGTAGTTTTTAGGGAAGTTTTTTAAGGCAGGGGAAATTCAGATGAGGCAGATGGGCTTAGGAAGAAATTTGTAGAATCCCGAGGTGTGATAACTTGTTATATCTATTCAAGGGAAACTGACATTGCTGGTGAAGCCAGCATTTATTGCAATATGTCCTTGAGAAGATGATGGCAATCTGCCTTTTTGAACTGCTGATGTCAGGTTGTGTAGGTACATCCATATTGCAGTCAGGAAGGAGTTCCAGGATTTTGACCCAGTGATAATGAAGGAGTACCAATATATATCCAAGGGTGTGTGGTTTAGAGGGAAACTTGCAGATGGTGGCATTCCTATGTGCTGCTGCCTTTGGTCTTCTAGGTGATAGAGTCCATAGGTTTGGACAATGTAATTGAAGGAGCCTTGGTGAGCTGCTGCAGTGCGTTTTGTAGATAGTACACCTTGCAGCCACTTGTGCTCGTGATAGAGGGAGTGATTTTATTTCTTTATTTCATTAGATGTGGACATCGTTGGTTTGGCCGGCATTTGTTGCCCATTGTTAATTGTCCTTGAGAAGGTGGTAATGAGCCACTGGAAATCCAGGAGTGTAAGATCACCCACAGTGCTGTTAAGAAAGGAGCTGCAAGATTTTGACCCAGTGATAAAGTGAAAGAACAGCGATGCTGTTCCAAATGAAAACCGTGTCTGGCTTGGAGAGGAACTGCAGGGGATGATGTTCCAATGCAGCTGCTGCCCTTGTCCTTCTAGGTCAATAGTTTGGAAGGTGCTGTCAAAGGAGCTGTAGAGTTGCCGCAGTGCCTCAGATGGTACACACTGCTGCCACTGTGCATCAGTGCTGAGAGAGTGAATGTTGCAGAGATGAATCAGTCTGGTAGGCGATGGTACAGCATTTCCTTCAGTGTAGATGGGGCCAGATGCCAACATGGCTAGAGCTCCTTTCTTTGTGTGGCTGCCGGCCAGGTGTTAGAGAGCTGACTGTGGTACGCAGATCGGCAAGGCGTTGTCAACTTGTTCAACAAGCCAGAGGCTTATGTCATGTGACACTACCTCTCGATGTGGAGATGCCGGCGTTGGACTGGGGTAAACACAGTAAGAAGTTTAACAACACCAGGTTAAAGTCCAACAGGTTTATTTGGTAGCAAAAGCCACACTTTTGCTACCAAATAAACCTGTTGGACTTTAACCTGGTGTTGTTAAACTTCTTACTGACACTACCTCTCCCCAGAGGATGTTTATCCAGTGTCTGGGATTCAGTTTCATCTTCAAGATTGCTAAATGTTCCTGCTATCATGGGTTAAAAGGAATATTTGAGAGGCTGTTGCCCTATTAGACATTCCATCCGTACTGGCAAACTGGCTTATCAAATACAAAATCCTTTAATGTAGCTCCCTTTGAAGTTGGGCTGTACTGCCCCTGGCTGATTGTTAGTAGCTCTTCAGAGGCAAGGTGTGAGATTTCCAAAACTGTTGCATTTGTTCTGCGATCACAGACAAAAATTCACAGGAAGAGGGTTAGCCACTTTTTAATGGGTCAGCATTCAGCCAAGGCCCAGTTTTAAATTCAGAAACTGGCACGAGGATATATTGGTATAAAAAAAATAGTGTGAGGGTCTACCTCCCCTCCCCCCCGCACCACTGCCGCAAGCCCTTGACTCAATAGGTACTATTTATATTATTCCGCCACCAGTCTCAAAGTCTCTGCCTTCATCTTTGATTCAGTAAGAAGTCTAACAACACCAGGTTAAAGTCCAACAGGTTTATTTGGTAGCGTTCAAATAAACCTGTTGGACTTTAACCTGGTGTTGTTAGACTTCTTACTGTGTTTACCCCAGTCCAACGCCGGCATCACCACATCATGATTTCATCTTTGATTCACAGAGAATAGCATTGTGATGGTTTCACCAATCTGCCAGACCTTGTTTGATCTCTCTCTGAGGTTGCATAGGTTTCAGCTTCTTTCTATTCTCTCTTGAACTCTGAGTAGCTTATGAATTTTCAGAGACTATTGGTTCTCTGTTTGGATTGCCTTCCTGATCATATGAGTAGTAAATCCATTCTTTTTTTGATAGGAGCATTCTTCTATTTCTTCTCACTATCCCATTCCACATTTCAACCAGATAAGATCTCAAACTTTGCACCTTTACAACACTTGACCTTCTCTATTCTGGTCTCTCATCCAGACTGGCTCACCAGCTTGGAGTTTTGTTTCAATTCTTTCACGGAATGTGGGCAACATTAGCAAGCTAAGCATTTGTTGCCCATCCCTAATTGCCTTTGAACTGAGTGGCTTGCTAGGCCATTTCTGAGGGTAGTTAAGAATCAATCACATTACTGTGGGTCTGGAATCACATGTAGGTGAGACCAGGTAAGGTTTCCTTCCCTAAAGGACATTAGTGAGCCAGATGGGTTTTTACGATAATCAACAATTGTCATCATTTGACTTTTAATTCCAAATTTTTATTGAATTCAAATTCCACCATCTGCCATTGTGGGATTCAAATCCAGTCCCCAGAGCAGTACCTTGGGTCTCTGGATTATTACTCCAGTGCCAAACCACTACTCCACCATTTTGCCAGGAGGTCTGGTAATTCCTGTGCTTTATGGTGGTGGTTGTATTTAATTGTCTGATTTATATGATATTCATCCTCATTTTCCCTTACTCCCTCAATGTCAGAGGTTTTCAGCCATGGTATGAGTGTGTGGAAGAACAGGACGTTGTGTGCAGAATCTTCTTCCCATCAGCAGTTCTGACGAAGCTAACCGATTGTAGTGGTTTGTAATGGTCAACAGTACTAAGCTGAGCTCATCATTCTTTTTCAAAAAAGCTTTGACCATTCTTACACCTCGCTCAGCCTCACCATTTGCTTGTGGGTACTGGGTGAAATAACCTGTGGACAAATAAATAGCCTTCTGTAAATTTCTTTACCCTTGCATTCACACATGACGAGATCAGGAATAGCATGTGTGACAATAAATTTAGTGAATCGATGACTGCTTCTGAGGTTGTTCCATGACGATGTTTGACCTCAATCCATTTGGAGTAATAATTGACAACAATGAGGAATGTCTTCCCCTTGAGTTTGAATAGATCGATTCCAGAACATTCCCAGGGTCTGGATGAAAATGCTGGCACCATCACAGGTTCCTTCTGCTCTTGGCAATGGATTGCACAGGTGATGTAACTCAAAACCACACCCTCGAGTGAATTTGCAATTCACCAAAGTTCCTTAGACAGCACCATCCAAACCCACGACCACTTCCATCTAGAAGGACAAGGGCAGCAGATACATGGGAACACCACCACCTGCAAGTTCCCCTCCAAGCCTCTCACCACTCTGACCTGGACATATATTGCCGTTCCTTTGCAGTCACTGGGTCAAAATCCTGGAATTCCCTCCCTGAAGGTATTGTGTGTCAACCCACAGCACATGGGCTGCAGCGATTCAAGAAGGCAGCTCACCACCACCTTCTCAAGGGCAACTAGGGATGGGCAATAAATGTTGGCGAGCCAACGATGCCCATGTCCCACGAATGAATAAAAAAAAACTGCATTTTGTGCCCTCGCTCTATGCTTTGTAATGCCCAGATGTCCCTAGTGTATTCTTTGAAGGATTTTGTATCTGAGGACCATTGGTATGCCCAACCTCTCATAGATTAATAATCACCATACAGAGGTGTCTGCGTTATTCGAAGTATTGTTTTTCGGATGATATTTTTGGATCTTATCCTGTCCATCTATTTTTGCAGTATTCTCTGATTTTTGCACATTCTTCATCCGTTTTCTATATTGGCTGTATCTGACTCAGCTTCTGTGGCCAGCCAATTAACGGGCAGCGTTGCTGAGGGGTGCAGGAAGAGGGCAGGCTCCAAGAAAAGGGAGCGTGCGGGCTGGCACTTCTAATGGCTTCCTCAAAGCGGACAGCTGCTGCAGAGCTGTCTCAGAGAACTGCAGACCTCTACAAATTAAATGTGATGCAAAAAGCACACAGCGAACTGTACTCAGGCAGCAGATTCAAACACCTGACAGCAGAACCCAGACAACCTCAGTCCCCAGACGCCTTTCTAAAATTTTATTTCAGCCTTGACATTCCATCCTACCCTGAAGCGAAGCTTCAGCTAAAACGTGAAGGCCGCCTGGCCAGTTGGCCCCCCGGCTAGCTGTAAAAGGAGACGGGGGCATGAGAAATTGTTTTTACTTGACCCCTCAATGGGTTTAATTGGTGGTTTAATTTTCAGCAGGCACGCCTCCGATTTCCGCGCACCTGCTGACTGAAGTATCGCGTGAGTGCACAATGATGCCGGGATGCATTCCCAATGACCTCTCATGCGATTTCACACATTTCAAGGTCGCGTGTACTGCCTGCCTGAGCAACATTAAATTCTGGCCCATTATAGTTTCCATTTGATCCAGCGAATGGTCCCAAGAATGATACTTCTGGTTCTTTTTCTCCTTCAATTTCTTGAATGTCTTCAATTTCCCGATCTTGGTTGTTGGCCCCTTAATTTTTGGTTAAATGCTGTTTGCTGCAACAAACTGATTTAAAATGACTTCTCCTCCTGCATGGCGCTCCCCATTTTTATTGGGAGGGTCTTCCAGCCGATGCGGCCTTTTCCTGCCACAACAAGGACACTGCATAATGGAGGCTACCTCACCTATTGTTCATGGTTTGGGCTTAGGTGAGCTGCAATTTTTCTGATTATAAACAGGACTGTATCAGCCTGTTTCCTCCATGAGATTTCTTTTTCACCTTGAATAAAAAACTGTTTTGTTCTTTCTTTTCTGTCTGCCTTGCTATTTGTATTACTTTCGATAGAGTCAAGTCTTCCTGTGACTGCAAAATTGAAGAGTGTCTCTTTGCAGACTCCCGTGGCAATGCAGTTGCTAATATCGTAATATTGCTGTGGGCAGCTTCAGCTAGGAGGTTGAACATCCAACTTTTGGATCGGTGAGAGCGCGATGAAATGGGGAAAACGGCACCCTGTAAAGTCCAGTCCATAGTGTTATGTAAAGCTGCAGGAAGAAGGTGGTGAAGACTGTACAAACATATGAGGATAAGAGCAAGCATTTCTAAATCAATATGTTGGGGTGACAGCAAACCAATGGAATGAAGGACAGACTTATAGTGCATTTCATGACCTCAGGACATCTCAATTAGTTATTATGCAGCACTTAATTTAAAGTGTATTCACTGTTATAATGTTGAAAACATGATAGCTAATTAATGTACAGCAGGGTCCCACAAACAGCGATGTGATAATGATCAGGTATCTGTTTTAGTGATACTCCTGAAGGCTAAATATTTACTCGAACAGAGAAAACTCTTGCGCTTTCTGTGAAGCAGTGCCATGTGATCTCTTACCTCGCAGTGTGAGGGCATAGTCTTGCAATAACCTCTCTTCTGAGAGACAATGCAGCAGCATTCCATGAGAGAAAGCCAAGATTTTTGTGCTCAAGGGAGGAATTTTCCTGTTTTGCCCACCACAGGAATCGTAGTGGGCGGGATGCGAACCATGCAAAGGTCCGTTGACCTCGGGCAGGATTTTCCGATCTTGGGGCAAACGTGGACGGAAAATCCTGCTCCAGGCGTCTGGGGTGGAATAGGAAGCCACAACCTCTGACTCAGTGACAGGAGTGCTACCCTGAAACCAGCAGGAAGTTAGTGAAGGATGCATTGCAAGCAGTGCAGTCGTGGAATTGTGAAGATGAAGAAACCTGTGCCTCTGACCAGCTCACTCTGCGGCCTGGATTCAAGCTAATTCTGGCATCTGTAATGGCTCCTGTTCCACTGTTATTCATTTCAAGTAAAGCCGTGAGAAGTCACACCAGCACTTATCACAGCACAGTATGGGGAAAAAAAAACATAAACTTGTTTTAAAGAATATTTCTACAAGTCCATAGTGCAGTCAGCTGCTCTGTCATCAAAGCACTAATCTGCATTGAACATCATATTACTTCTACCACTTTAATGTTGGAATTCCTGACATTTGATGTTGTTAATATGTTAATGATACGTTAACATAGAATCAATCATCAAATCCCTACAGTGCAGAAGGTGGACATTCGGCTCATCGAGTCTCCTCCGACTCTCTGACAGAGCATCCTACCCAGGTCCACCCCATTCTCCTAACCTCATTAATCCCCTTTACAGACCCAGGGAGAATGTGCAAACTCCACACAGACAGTCACCCAAGGCCAGAATCGAACCTGGGATCTCTGGCGCTGTGAGGCAGCAGTGCTAGGCCACTGTGCCACTTTGCTGCTCCTAATCAGATCGTGTATTTCCATTCTTAACACTTAACTTGAATATGGCTTGAAGCATCACTGGGAGCGAGGTAGCTGACAAAATGAATCCCTCTCACATATTCTGCAACCATCTGCCCAGTGAATGCTTCACACCAGGGGAGAAAGGTTCAGAGACTCAGAACCAGTTCTGTCTTTGTAAAGATCATTGCAGGCTACATCCTATCAGACATTCAGTTGTACTCTATTGGCTGTAATCTGTCAAATTTTCTTCCCTAACCTTATCAAATTCTTTGGTGCTGTTAGTGTAAAGCTGAACATGTTTGGCTTTTTTAAAAAAGATACCATATTACATCAGTTACCATCCTTTGTTTCAGAGACTGGCTTGCAGAATGGGAGTGTGTCTCGGTTTGTCTGCCAAATAGTCTTTGAACTTTGCATTGTCCCTTATTTCATTAGGAGGTTTTTTTTTCTCTTTGGACTTTGTGAAATAAAATTATAATGGTGTTCTTTAAAGGAAAATTTTGTTACACATGGAAGGTTTTTGGCTTCTGATGTGATGAGATGTTTGTTATTGTACACTTATCAGTAATAAACTGAAACTCCAGCGCAAATGTTATCTGCTGTTTACTGCGCAGCAATCTTGATTCTACCACATTATTGTCAAACCAAAGAAAAATCAATGTGGAGGATAGAGGAAAAGGGGATCTTTATGATAAATGCCACAACTCATCACAAAAGCCTACTGCTACGACCTCTGAAAAATTGACTGCTGAACTTATCCAAATTTTTTATTATGAGAAAGGCTCCTAGAATTATGAATTTATATTTCATCTGAGGAGACATTCAACCCAACGTGTCTGGTAATCCTAAAAGCTTGTCTCATTTCTCTGCACTTTCCTTCTACCCTTTTCAAATATTTATCACCTCTCTGTTTAAAACGTAAGTGGCAGGTTGGAGAGCAACCCAGGTGACAGCGAAGTGTTTTTTTTAAATTGAGAAAAGTGTGCGGTGGAGATCAATGATCCCTCAAAATTCCCTTTCAGTCCACAGCATGTTTATTTCAATGGACAGCGCCTTAACAGTCTGTTGTGCAGCTGTGCACCTCTGGGTGAAGATGGCAGAAAGAAAGAAATGAGAAAAAAATTCCAAAGCTTCTTAAAATGCCAAACAATCTGGTAGTCTAGTGGTTAGGATTTGGCGATTTCACAACTTGGGTTTGATTTCTGGTCAGGGAATTAAGTTTCATTAGGGCGGCACGGTGGCACAGTCGTTAGCACTGCTGCCTCACAGCACCAAGGTCCCAGATTCAATTATGGCTTACTGTCTGTGTGGAGTTTACACATTCTCCCTATGTCTGCGTGTGTTTCCTCCGGGTCCTCCGGCTTCCTCTCACAGTCCAAAGATGTGCGGGTCAGGTTATTTGGCCATGCTAAATTGACCCTAGTGTCAGGGGGATTAGCAGGGTAAATGTGTGTGGTTGCGGGAATAGGGCCTGGATGAGATTGTGCTTGGTACAGACTCAATGGGCCGAATGGCCTCCTTCTGTACTGTAGGGATTCTATGAATATATGATAAGGAGTTGCCGGTGTTAGACTGAAGTGGGCACAGTAAGAAGTCTCACAACACCAGGTTAAAGTCCAACAGGTTTATTTGGTATCACAGGTTTTCGGAGCCAGATCACCTGCTGAAGGAACAGCTCTCCAAAAGATTGAGATACCAAATAAACCTGTTGGACGTTAACCTGGTGTTGTGAGACTTCTTAATGAATCTATGAATAAGCCAAGTGAATTGTTTACTTGTATTTAAATATTGCCTCATACATTATTCTAAATATGTATTTCTCTTAGATGTCCAGGAATATTCAATCTGTCTTGACAAACTAAATGTTGAGTTTGTTATCAGGCATGTTCAACTGTTCAGCTTCCAAACCATTAATGAGTTATATAACAAAACAATCTTGATGTTTTTCAAAGCTACCATCTAACTCCATTCATTTACAAGGACTGGCTGCATGGAACAGCATACCGAACCTGCATCTTATACCCACTCTACAATCCTCCACCCCTCCACCCGCACAAAGGAATCTCTGGTGACTCATAAGCCACAGGACAGCTTCTCTCTGAGCATTTTAGTGGAGTGCTGGAGGGCTCATGTCAACTCTTACATCTTTCCATCAAAGATTAGTGCTGGATAGGAGAGCAATACCATATAACCAATGAACCATTTGCTTGAATTTATAGAGATTGGAATACATTGGGCCGAGTTTTGCTCTGAGCAACGTTTGGGGACACCAGATGTTCATTACATTTGCCCACCTGGCCACAGATTTTTATGAGATTTTGCACTGCAATAAAAAGCTCAATTGTTGTGATGCTCTCTACAGGAGCTGCATGACCCCACTTCCCTTCCCCAATCATAGGAACCTGTCTGCCAGACCCTAGGCTTCCACTAACCTACCTGTTCTCTCATTGAGGGGGCCTGGCCATTATGGCAGGTGAAGTCCCAGCAACAGCCACTGCTAGTTGTGGCACTGCTGAGCTGCTGGATTTTGGGAATGAGTTGCTATCCTTAATTGGATGATGGCGCAATGGTGGACACCTAATTGCCCATTGCCGGCAAGATGCCAGCCGCCAGTCACTGGAGCATGCCGCATTGTGGTGGTGGTGGTGGGCGAGTGTTCAGTGAAGACCCCAATTATGGCCCTAGAGGTGGGACTTCTGCCTTCTTGACAAAATTCTGCTTTGTGTATCCCCTTAATCAGTGAGATTGAAGATTCTTTCATGAACAAGAAGTACCAGATGGAATATTGAATTCAATGTCAAATCAGCTACAGGAGGCAAAATATAAGAAAGGAAAAGAAAGATGGGATTGGGAAAGAGTGATTAAAACTGGAGAAAGAGAAAGGAAAATGAATGCTTTATGTTTTTTTCCTGATATTTTTAACAATAATTAAAACCTGAAGGAACCAGATTCCACACTTTAGAAGTTAATTTTCTACGCCTGAGCGGTGGTTTGGCAGTAATTAAGATTTATACAAGATGTAATTTGCTTACACTTGAATGGACAAGATACTGTTATAATGAAGTTTGCAGAGGAGAAGGACAATGCAGACTGCAACTGCTTTCGACTGCACATGTGTAACGTCGGAAGTAACTGTCTGATTTACTCTTTAATAATGGCAAGCGGTGATGGATTCACCATTATTTTTACCACCAATTCCAGTCCAGAGTTTTTCATGGTGCTAAACCAATAATAGTGCCGACGGAGGAACTCTTTATAAGAGGCTGAAATGTCGAGCTATAAGAGCAGTAAAATTTCCGATCTGTTATCCCGTCAACTCATTCCGCCATTAAAAATAAACACACGCTATTAAGATTGAAGAGCCCGCAAATGAAAAAGTGATGGAGTATCGACTTAATAACATCTCTGTACAAGAGTAAGCCTAGATTAATTAATGTGTGTTTGGGAGTCCGGTAAAAGTAATAGGAGTCGATCTGTAGTCTTAAAAATAACATTTATAATGAAGTGCCATGCTTAATACAAATGGCCTTGTACATAACCTGGAAAACTAATTTATTAAATAATCTTGAGAAATGTCAGTTCAGCAGCTCTTAATTTAATTTGCAATGAGAGGTTAGAATGTGTAAATACAAATGAAACTCTTGTACTTTTAACATACACTAAACATAGTAAACCTAAAAAGACAATTAAATTAAGAAAATCAATTCTGCCGTTCAGATTTATTCATAGATGAAAGAGGAAGTATTTTAGTCGTGATCTGAGATCCAAATTCAAGGGACTGTGCCAGGATATTAGAAGGAGACCAAATTCAGTCAATTATAATCCCAGATGCCTTGTAAAGAGTTATTAAAACACAGGCATGGTATGTGTGGATATTTGTTAACATTTCAATGCAAGACAAACGAAACACTTTAAAAGACCACTGCTGGATATGCAGTCAAGTACGTAACAAAAATCATCAACCCCAGATTAAACAAGTAATTAGATTGATAAACAAATTTAAAATGAAATGTAGAGCAAATATGAGTTCCACGAGGGAAAAGCAGAGGAACTCACTGGGATGAATTGGGGTGGCACGGTGGCACAGTGGTTAGCACTGCTACCTCACAGTGCCAGGGACCCGGGTTCAATTCCGGCCTCAGGTAGTCTGAAGTCCTTGTGAAGTCTGCATATTCTCCCCATGTCTGCGTGGGTTTCCTCCCACAGTCCAAAGATGTGCAGGTTAGGTTGATTGGCCGTGCTCAATTGCCCCTTAATATTAGAGAGATTAACAGGGCAACTACGTGGGATTACGGGGATAGGGCCTGGGTGGGACTGTTGTCAATGCAGGCTCGATGGGCCAACGGACCTCTTTCTGCGCTGTAAAGGTTCCATGAATCTAGGATTGTGCAGAAAAAAGTTAAAAGGATGCATAGAGCAGCAAAGAGAAACATAGTATAAAAAAGCTTCGCAGCTAAGGTGAAATATAACAAACAAAAATAGTATTTCAACAATAAATTAGACTGTTGGAGAAAAGTTAATAATATTAAAAGTTATGGTGGAATATTAGCTATATATATTCTGCATTAGGATCCTTTGAGAAGAGGACTTATGCTTTCACTAAGCACACAAGAGGAAGGCAATGGGAAACCAGCTCTTTTCCATAGTTATATTATTCACTGAAATTTAAAATGGGAGGTTTATGTGAGCAACTGAAGAGGAAAGTGCAAAACCATGAGGTATGGAGAAATGAGCAGAGTACAAACCCTTAAGCAGGTCCCTGCTGCATTTTACATGATTACCTTTGTGAAATAGTCATAAGTTAAGACATGGATAACACAGCCTCTCCCACTCCCCACACCACACCACCCCCCCTCCCAAAATATAATTCAAGACTTCAATATAATGAGACTGTAATCCAAGGCAGGTTGGAAAAGTTTTAACACATTCTTATTGTTAGATGGTATGGTTCTCTGAGTATTAGACAGACTTGCAAGGAGATTTGTGAGGCATAGACAATCACTATAAAGAAGTTACTGGACGGTGGGAGGGCATCGATACACTGGAAACAGACTAATGTGATGCCTATATTCAACACAGTGACAAAACAGGCATCAGAAACTACAATCCCATTAATCTGGTTTCAACTACATGCAGAATAAAGATCAATTATTGGTGCATACTTGAGAATTATCTGTACAACAATCTCATAAACAACTATGTTTAGATGGGAAATACCAACTTCCCTGCTTTCCGAGAAAGCGACAAGTCAACTGTGATGTTATGTACTTAACCTTTCAGAAAGCATTTGAACAAGTTCCACATGAAAAATCACTAATTAATCTCAAAGCTGTAGGGATTCAGAGCAAAACTTGTGTATGGATAAGAAATTGGTTAAAGGATGAAAAAACAAGGTACTGGTTTGAAGGATAATGCCAGAGTGTGGATAATGCATGAGGAGGCATTAATTGGTGTCCTCAGGCTTAGTGTTGGGGGACCAGTGCTGTTTCCAATGCAGACGAATGACTTGGGCTGTTGGGGGTTAGGGGAGTGGTGGCTGAAATTTTACCAGGCACTTGGAGGGGGTTTTGGAGGCCCTTTGGGGCAGGTTGGCCCGAGGGTGGGAAAATTAGCAAAAATATGATCAGACAGGTATGCCAATGTGTTCTTGCCTCCTCTTGTTTTTCCTGAAGAGTGCTTGTATGCATTGCAGCTTGCCCAGCAATGGCAGAAAGCCAATTAAGCTTCCATTAACTATCAGCCATTTTGTGGGGCAATGACAAACACCACACAGAACCCCAATGTCTGCAGCTCGTCAACCCACAGGAGATGAGCACACAGCAGGTCAGAGCAGCACGAAAATGACTTTCAACCTGAATGTTAAATGGGGAAAGTGACAAGCCAGAGGTCACCCACAAACAGATGATTGTCATTGCAAGACAATCTCCTAAAGAATGCTGTCATGGACAGTACTCAGGGTGCAGAGAAAGCTGTTTGTACCTACAACCTTCTCTCGCACACATCACACCTCACTGTGTCATTCACCTCATCAAGTCTCTCAGTGCAGCCACAGAGAAGGCTGCCAAATGCTTTTTAAACAGACCCGTTAGCTCACCATCCCAATTCTTCAACCCACCTGTTGTCCCCAAATAGACAATGATCCTGGAGGCAGGTTCTTAATTGAAATCTTCTTGGAAGATTGGATTGCCAGGGGATATGTAGTGTAGTGGTAATGTCCCTGGATTGGTGGACCAGACTACTGCTTTGGGTACACGGGTTCAAGTCCTAGCATGGAAGCTGGAAATAAATGTGGAATTGAAAATTCAACTCAGTAAATTTGCTAAGGCCATGCAGGGAGGTTTAAACTGATTCGGGGGGGGGGAGGGATCCTGAGTAGTGGGGCTGAAAGTGAGGGATGCATGGATGGGGACTGCAATGCACGGCATTGCAGAGGTGGGGTGGAGCAGGGTTTGAAATGTGTATACTTCAATGCCAGGAGTATTCGCAATAAAGTGGGTGAACTTGCAGCGTGGATCAGTACCTGGGACTTCGATGTTGTGGCTATTTCAGAGACATGGATAGAGCTGGGGCAGGAATGGATGCTGCAGGTCCCGGGGTTCAAATGTTTTAGTCGAAGTAGGGAAGGAGGTAGAAGAGGGGGAGGGGTAGCATTATTGGTCAGAGATTGTATCACAGTGTCAGAGAGGAGGTTTGATGAGGACTTATCTGTTGAGGTAGTATGGGCGGAGATTAGAAATAGGAGAGGAGAGGTCACCTTGTTGGGAGTCTTTTATAGACCTCCTAAAAGTTCTAGAGAGGTTGAGGAAAGGATTGCGGAGTCAATCCTGCTTAGGAGTGAAAGTAATAGGGCAATTGTTATGGGGGATTTTAACTTGACTAATATTGACTGGAATTGTTATAGCTCTAGCTCGTTAGAGGGGTCAGTTTTTGTTCAAAGCGTGCAGGAAGGTTTTTTGACTCAGTATGTAGACAGGCCAACTAGAGGTGAGGCTATATTGGATCTGGTGCTGGGAAATGAGCCAGACCAGGTGCTAGACTTGGAAGTTGGTGTGCATTTTGGTGATAGTGACCACAATTCGGTTACGTTCACCTTAGTGATGGAAAGGGATAGGCATGAACCTCGGGCCAGTGGTTTTAGCTGGGGGAAGGGTAATTATGAGGCTATTAGGAGAGAATTAGGAAACATAGGTTGGACTAGGAGATTACAGGGACTGGGAACGTCCGACATGTGGAGTTTTTTCAAGGAGCAGCTACTGCGAGTCTGTGATAGGTATGTCCCTGTCAGGCAAGGAGGAATTGGTAGGGCTAGGGAACCGTGGTGCACCAAAAAAGTTTCTTTGTTGGTTAAAAAGAAAAAGGAGGCTTATGTTCGGATGAGACGTGAGCACTCGGGTAGTGCACTAGAAAGCTTTAGATTGGCTAAGAGGGAGTTGAAGAGCGAGCTTAGAAGGGCTAAAAGGGGACATGAGAAGACTTTGGCGGATAGGGTTAAAGAGAATCCTAAGGCGTTCTATAGGTATGTCAAGAACAGAAGGTTGGTTAGGGCAAGTTTAGGGCCAGTTATAGATGGCAGAGGGAAGTTATGTGTGGAACCGGAGGAGATTGGTGAAGCATTGAACCAATATTTCTCTTCGGTGTTCACGCAAGGGGACATGAATATAGCTGAGGAGGACACTGGGTTGCAAGGGAGTAGAATAGACAGTATTACAGTTGATAAGGAGGATGTGCAGGATATTCTGGAGGGTCTGAAAATAGATAAATCCCCTGGTCCGGATGGGATTTATCCAAGGATTCTCTGGGAGGCAAGAGAAGTGATTGCAGAGCCTCTGGCTCTGATCTTCAGGTCGTCGTTGGCCTCTGGTATAGTACCAGAAGATTGGAGGTTAGCGAATGTTGTCCCATTGTTTAAGAAGGGGAACAGAGACTTCCCCGGGAATTATAGACCGGTGAGTCTCACTTCTGTTGTCGGCAAGATGTTGGAAAAAAATTATAAGGGATAGGATTTATAGTTATTTGGAGAGTAATGAATTGATAGGTGATAGTCAGCATGGTTTTGTGGCAGGTAGGTCGTGCCTTACTAACCTTATTGAGTTTTTTGAGAAAGTGACCAAGGAGGTGGATGGGGGCAAGGCAGTGGACGTGGTATATATGGATTTTAGTAAGGCGTTTGATAAGGTTCACCATGGTAGGCTTCTGCAGAAAATGCAGATGTATGGGATTGGGGGTGATCTAGGAAATTGGATCAGGAATTGGCTAGCGGATAGGAAACAGAGGGTGGTGGTTGATAGAAAATATTCATCATGGAGTGCGGTTACAAGTGGTGTACCTCAGGGATCTGTTTTGGGGCCACTGCTGTTTGTAATATTTATTAATGATCTGGATGAGGGTATAGTTGGGTGGATTAGCAAATTTGCTGATGACACCAAAGTCGGTGGTGTGGTAGACAGTGAGGAAGGGTGTCGTAGTCTGCAGGAAGACTTAGACAGGTTGCAAAGTTGGGCCGAGAGGTGGCGGATGGAGTTTAATGCGGAGAAGTGTGAGGTAATTCACTTTGGTAGGAATAACAGATGTGTTGAGTATAGGGCTAACGGGAGGACTTTGAATAGTGTGGAGGAGCAGAGGGATCTAGGTGTATGTGTGCATAGATCCCTGAAAGTTGGGAATCAAGTAGATAAGGTTGTTAAGAAGGCATATGGTGTCTTGGCGTTTATTGGTAGGGGGATTGAATTTAGGAGTCGTAGCGTTATGTTGCAACTGTACACAACTCTGGTGCGGCCGCACTTGGAGTACTGTGTGCAGTTCTGGTCCCCACATTACAGGAAGGATGTGGAGGCTTTGGAGAGGGTGCAGAGGAGGTTTACCAGGATGTTGCCTGGTATGGAGGGGAGATCCTATGAGGAGAGGCTGAGGGATTTGGGATTGTTTTCGCTGGAAAGGCGGCGGCTAAGAGGGGATCTTATTGAAACATATAAGATGATTAGAGGTTTAGATAGGGTGGATAGTGATAGCCTTTTTCCTCTGATGGAGAAATCCAGCACGAGGGGGCATGGCTTTAAATTGAGGGGGGGTAGTTATAGAACCGATGTCAGGGGTAGGTTCTTTACCCAGAGGGTGGTGAGGGATTGGAATGCCCTGCCAGCATCAGTAGTAAATGCGCCTAGTTTGGGGGCGTTTAAGAGATCCGTAGATAGGTTCATGGACGAAAAGAAATTGGTTTAGGTTGGAGGGTCACAGTTTTTTTTTTTTTTTTTAACTGGTCGGTGCAACATCGTGGGCCGAAGGGCCTGTTCTGCGCTGTAATGTTCTATGTTCTATGTTCTATGTAATGGTGCCTATGAAACTATCATTGATCGTTGTAAAAACACATCGCGTTCACTAATGTCCTTTAGGGAAGGAAATCTGCCATCCTTACCTGGTCTGGCCGATATGTGACTCCATATCCACTGTAACGTGACTAACTCTTAACTGCCCTCTGAAATGGCCTAGCAAGCCACTTAGTTCAAGGGCAATTAGGGATAGGCAACAAATGCTGGTCTTGCCAGCAATGCCCCCATCCCATGAAAGAATTAAAAAAAATAAAAACAAAGATTGGATTGGATTGGCATTACTGTGGCATTCAGCTTTGTGACACAAAAAGGCTAGGAAAAAAGGCTTGGGAAATAAGGGAGATCCAGTCCTTGGATTTTGAATTTCAATGTAAACTGGTTGCGTTTGCAAATGATACAAGTTAGAGGAAATGTTGATCAAACTATAGTTCTCTGGTCAATTGAGTCCTTTACCCAGTTCTGGTTGCCAAGAACAAAATATACATTTAAATGCTGGTGACAGTTCATTGCAGATGGGCTGATCAGTGGCAAATGGAATTGAATCCGTATAAGTGTGAAGTGAAGCACTTGGGCAGGGCAAACCAGGCAAAGGAATACATGATGACTGTCAGGACCCTGGGAAGCACCAAGAGCCAGAGGAGAGGGGCTTTGGTGTGCATGTACACCGGTCCCTTAAGGTGTACATGCCTGGTGTAGATAAAGCAGTTAAGAAGGCATATGGAATATTTGCCTTTATTAGCCGAGGTATAGATTTTAAGTGCAGGGACATTATGTTGGAACTATATAAAATGCTGATTAGGCCATAGCTAGAGTATAATGTGCAGTTCTGGAATCCACATTATAGGAGGGATGTGGAAAGGGTGCAGAGGAGATTTACTGGGATGTTGCCTGGGCAGGAGGTTTGTGTTGTGAGAAAACCTGGGATTTTCAGTTTTGGAAGTGAAGTATCAGGTAGATGTTCTTATAAAGAGAAATCAGCTCGGAAAGGATATGTAATATTTCATTCACAATCTTCTTCTTCCACTCTCAATCCAAAGGCAGGTCCCTGCTGATTATTAGCCAAACCACAGCAAAGCATTATGATTTTTTTCACCACAGGAATGTAGCAGAAAGCTCCAAGTCTTTCCCAGCCAGAACAGAGATTGAATCCCCATGTTGTTGGCATTAATCTGATCCATTTACCATTGAGCCAACTGACACATTGCACACTCCCCAGGGAAGCTAGAACTTGGTTTAAAAACAGAGCAAAGCAGCACACTGTCATTTTAAGTGTAAAAAAACCTACAAATCTTCCATCAGATCAAAAATTGCATTGCTTTCAGGAGCATTACAGTCACATCTTGAAACAGTTAATTTAGGAATCATCATAATCTTATGCTTTAATTATCTGATACTCAACCTGCTTAAGCATTACCGTTGTTATTTTAAAAATGTGTTTTTAAGGGAAGAGGCTATAGTATTCCATGCAGTCTCCAGTTCAAGATGCAATCTTCTCTGATGGAGTTAGATCTGCACCATCTTTGATAAAGACACCTACCTGAGACATTGCCTGGAATGACAACACAGGCACTGCAACGTGGGGACTACACCTTCTGCAGTTGTGGCTTCAGCAAAGCAGTTTAAACAAAATTAAAACACTCCTTTCTAAAGGTAACATCCAGTGGTCCCTTTAAGGACATCTGGTATGGTTACCAACTGCCTAATAATAAAGGTAAAGGTGCCATAGTCCGAAATGACCATAGGCTGCTCTCCCCTTTAAGTGGGAGCTCTGATTGGTGGTGATTTAACCTGTGGATCACCACACCTCAGACAAGGGGCAAGGTTGAGAAGGTGGCCCTTCATGAATAACCGATTGAGTGCAACTTGTAGGATACATGCTGCAACCTGTTGCTAAGAGAATTTGTAAAGTGGACCTTAGACAGGTGTGTGCCCCCCTATTTGCACATGCAAAGATCCTAACCTGTATTTAAAGTGGAGGTTCTGACCACCATTATTACCCTTAGAATGGCCAGCATACCACCAGTCTGCCACGAGCATGTGCATGCTGTCTATCATCTTAAATTTTTACGTTCCAGTTTTACACCTGTAAAACACTTTTGAGAAGCGGTTTATTACTATCAAATATCTAAGCCAATGGATGTTAAATCATAGAATCCCTGCAGTGCAGAAGCAACCAGTCAGCCCATAAAGTCTGCACCAACTCTCCAAAAGAACATCTTACCCAGGCCCTTTCCCTCACCCTATCCCTGTAACCCCACACATTTACCATGGCTAATCCACCTAATCTACACAATTTTGAATACTAGGGGCAGTTTAGCATGGCCAATCCACCTAACCTGCACATCATTGAGTGTCAATGTCCCAGTTTGGGCCCAATTTGAACAAGCAGCAGTGACAAGCCAGAACAGAGAGGGTTAAGGACTGAAATACATTTATCTTCAGGCCTTGCCATCATAATTCAGGGGAGGTGCAGGTACTCTGATGCATCCCATCTCTTATAGCTGAACAAATGTTGGATGCTCTATAGATGAATGGCATACAGTAAATAACAAGGGAGGGGGGGTGAGGGTTATTAAGCGAGGATCTGCAGTTGCTTTGTGGGGGAAGGAAGAGTGTTCCTGATCCTTCAGGCCCCACAAAAAAAAAATCAAAATCTTATAAGATTCCAGGGTCATTTGATGAGCAGCCTCTTTAAGGACGTCTCATTAGGCAACTGGAGATTCAGAAATGCTAGTTTAGGAAATAAGTCTGAAATGTGTGTGGGAGCCTAATTTATACGTTAAATGAGTACTGTGTTCATCTATGGCAGCCACTAGGCTGCATAAAAAAAAGGCCCCAACAAATTTAACATGATCAGCTGGATCCAACAAGGGTTTCTGACTTGCTAAATTGGCTATTGTTATGGCCATTTTACACCTTTAAAACATGTGCAATGATTTTGAATTTAAGCCGGTATCTCTCTTGTGATATATTGACATTTTCCATTGATTTTAGTCTCTTGACTCAAGTAATTTGACACTTCCCTCTGATTTGCTTGTCTTTTCTCTAATAGACTGGTTAATGAGGTAGAGGAGTGATTCTCCTTGATTGCTATACTTGGGGAACAATAAAGAAATCCCAGATGAAAGATGGTAATTGCAGTGCTTAACTGTCAGGTACAAACAAATGTTTGCTACTGACTAGCAATTTTGAACAATACTGTATCTCATTCTGAGCCTCTACATAGGTACCAAATTAAAAAACATCAAGGGACAGCACTTCTCCTATTGCATTAACCAGTCAATTAAATCCTATTTAGTATTCTGAAAGGATATTATGTTCACATGCAAATTTTGGTGACTGAAAGATTTGTGTCTAAAAACTGGGAGATAGCAGGAGCAAAATAATATGATGCCAGTCATAGCAACCCAGATCTGAATCACCAACCATCCTGACTTCAGGTGGACATCAATGCAGAAAACTCAAGCATCTGTTGCAAATCAGGTCCGAATGTTTTAATTATAACCCACAAATACCAATTTTGTTGTGACATTATGGCCACTGCCAATTCCCAACCATTGGTAGCATATGCCATAGGTAGGAACATAGGAGCAGGACTACAAAGAACAAAGAACAATACAGCACAGGAACAGGCCCTTCGGCCCTCCAAGCCCCAGCCGCTCCCTGGTCCAAACTAGACCATTCTTTTGTATCCCTCCATTCCCACTCCGTTCATATGGCTGTCTAGATAAGTCTTAAACGTTCCCAGTGTGTCCGCCTCCACCACCTTGCCTGGCAGTGCATTCCAGGCCCCCACCACCCTCTGTGTAAAATATGTCCTTCTGATATCTGTGTTAAACCTCCCCCCCTTCACCTTGAACCTATGACCCCTCGTGAACGTCACCACCGACCTGGGGAAAAGCTTCCCACCGTTCACCCTATCTATGCCTTTCATAATTTTATACACCTCTATTAAGTCTCCCCTCATTCTCCGTCTTTCCAGGGAGAACAACCCCAGTTTACCCAATCTCTCCTCATAACTAAGCCCCTCCATACCAGGCAACATCCTGGTAAACCTCCTCTGTACTCTCTCCAAAGCCTCCACGTCCTTCTGGTAGTGTGGCGACCAGAACTGAACGCAGTATTCCAAATGCAGTAGGCCATTCAGCATCTTGAGCCTGCTCCGCCATTCAGTAAGATCATGGCTGATCTGTGGCCTACCTCCATGCACCTGCCCTAGGCCCATATCCCTTGATACCCCTGCTCAATGAAAACTTGTCTATCTCAGGCTTAAACCTAACAAGTGAATCAGCATCCACCGCCGTTTGAGGAAGAGAGTTCCAAACCTCTATCACTCTCTACTTGTAGAAGTGTTTTCTAACTTCTCTCCTGAATGGCTTGGCCCTAATTTTTAGATTATGGCCCCTGGTTCGAGAGCCTTCAGGAAGTGGAAGCAGCTTATTCTTATCCGCCCTGTCCTTCCCTGCAAATATTTTGTAGACTTCTATGGGATCACCCCTCGACCTTCAGAATTCAAGAAAATAAAGGCCTAATTTGTCTAATCTCTCCTCATAACTTAACCCCTGAAATCCAGGTATCATTCTTATAAACCTGCATTGAACTCCCTCCAGGGAGTGGTGGCGTGGTGCCCATACCTGTTCACAGGACTCTAAGTGGGGTGTCCTTCACAAGGCAGGCATTTCTCGTAAAATTAACTAAATCAGTTGCCACCAAGGAAAGCTGAAGCAAGGTTTGGGACACATTATAATGGCAACTGCTTTTAGATTTTGTTCTTTAGGATCTTCTTACTAGATACATACCATTCTAAAGTGCTGCTTGTTTTAATTCCTAATTTTAGTAACCTTTCCTTTTAAGATACAGCTGCAGATCCCTAACATTCAGTCACCCCGTCCCATCTTCAGATGAGCATTAAGCACAACTCACTGATAATGATGTAATCAAAATATTAGGAATACCAAACCATTAGTTTCTGGTTCCTACTACAGACCTCTGAGATATCTGCACTCCTTCAAATCTGGGCTCTTGAGTAAACTGGATTTTAATTGTCCCACTACTGGTGACCGTGTATTCAGCTGGCTAGGCCCTAAACTCTGAAATTCTCTCCCTAAATTTCATTGCCTGTCTAGCTCTTTCTTCCATTAAGACATTCCTTAAAACCTATCTTGCTGGCCTTTTACCTTAATGTCACCTTATGCGTTAAATTGTGCTTTATAATGCTATGTAAAGTGACTGGAGATATTTTTATTACATTAAAGATGTTATAGAAATACAAGTTGCTATTGTTGACCGTAAATCAGATTGGATTGACCTTAATGCTAATGTCTCCAGGTACCTGCCATTCATACTTTATTAATTGTTCATGGGATGTGGATGTTGCTGGCTATGCCAGCATTTATTGTGCATCACTAATTCTCGAGAAATTGATTCACAGCAGGTCTTGTCCTGTAGGAAAACCCACAGTGCTGTTGAAAAGGGAGTTCCAGGATTTTTACCCATTGACAATGAAGGCAAGGTGATTTGGTTCCAAGCCAAGATGGTGTGTGGGCTTGGACTTGGAGAGGAAATTGTAGATGGTGGTGTTACCATGCATCTGCTGCCCTTGCCCTTTGAGGTGGTAGAGTTTGTAGGTTTGGAAGTTGTTGTTGAAGCAGCCTTGATGAGTTTCTGCAGTGAATCTTGTAGATGGTACACACTGCTGCCACTATGCATTGGTAGTGAAGGAAGTGAATGCCGAAGATAGTGCACAGGCTGCTCTGTCCTCTATGGTTTTGAGCTTCCTGAGTGTTGCTGGAGCTGCGCTCATTCAGACAAGTGGAGAGTATTCCATCACGTGCCAGATTTGTGCCTTGCATATGGTGGACAGGCTTTGGGTAGTCAGGAGGTGAGTTACTCTCCACAGAATTCCTAGCAACAGCATTTATATGGCTGGGCCAGTTCAGTTTCTGGTTAATGGTAACCCCATGATGCTGATGGTGAGATTCAGTGATGGTTATGCCATTGAATGTCAAGGAGCAATGGATTCTCTTTTGTTGGAGACGGACATTACCTGGCACTTGTGTGGTGGGAATGTTACTTGCCGTTTATCACCCCAAGCCTGAATAATGTCCAGGCCTTGCTAAACGGACTGCTCCACCACCTGAAAATCACCTACATTGCGTTCTGTAACTCAACTTCCACTCTCCGTTGACAGGAATATACCTGAATACTTGGTCTGAAACTAGAGAAGTTGGGAATGTTCTAATTAGAGTAAATTATAGGCATGTTGCAAATTATGAAGGGTTTTGATTGAGTCAATTGGGAGAACTGCTTGCACTGGTCAATAACTAGCCAGGTTAATAACCAGAGGACAAAGATTGAAGCTCATTGGCAAAAGAAGCAAAGGGGAATTTGCACACAGTGAGCTGGTCTGAATGCACTGTCTGAAAATAAATTTGGAAATGTATTTGAAGGGGAAATATTTACTATAGGGAAAGAGCAGAGGAATGAGGTTCATTCAATACCTCTTTTAAAAAGAAAAGTACAGGCATGATGGACTGAATGGCCTCCTTCTGTGCTGTATGATTCAATGATTCTATTAGCTTTACCATTACTGGTCAAGAGACAAATGAAACAAAGGAAAAGAGTCATTGGAGGATTGTCTTCCCATGGCTTTGTTCTATCTTAGGGGTCTCTGGCATTCGGAAACTCATCTGCCTCTGATGCGCCAATAAGTCGCTCTTTGTGTGTGAGACACCCGAGAGTCAGCACTTTTGCCGATCAGAGCGTGGCCGTGTTTGCCAATCATCCTCGGAGGGGATCTGCCCACAGCTGACTCTGCCTCAATCTCCTCCTGATCACTCGTGAGGTGTGAATCACCCAATGCTCCTCGTTGTAATCTAAATTGAATCCCAACCAAAGTGAGTGCAACTGCAAGGGTGCAAAGGAATGATGTGACAGCACAGCCTCAGGGATATCTCTGCCTACTGAGGAGGCCAGTGACAACTTTGCTGCAATATCTTGCTCCTCTTCCACCACTGGCCCGGTGGGAAACATAATGGTGTAGTGATCAGAACTTGGACTACTCAGCAAGTTCCCCTGTACAACCAACCCCATAGATTACAGCTGCTATACAGCCACAGTATGCATTGGGCAGGAGTGACCTCTGTGCCCTTCACATGTAGAATGAGTGACCAAATGATCCTGTTCTACATGGACACCTGTCCCACCATATGGCCTGAGGCTGGTACAATAGCATTCTTGCAATTTCCAGGGTTACCTCTGCCATTGGGGTCAATGTGTGGGGCTGCAGCTCACCACCACCCTTTTGAGCCATCTCTTTGGAATTATGAGCTCTATTCTATAATAGAATGAAAAGAGACACATTTATGAGAAGGCTGCCTTCATCAATTTCAGCGTGACATACACATGTTGCATGCCTCAATGGCATTCCCTGTTCAATTGTATACTATGTCAGAGGCTTGCCAAGGTCTCAATGATGTACCTGCCCCTTGATCTGACAATGTAAAGGATGTGGTCTCTCTGGGCACTCAGCCCACTCAGCTTGTGTGTATGCAGGTGTATAGAGAGTTAGAGACCTGTTAGCTGAGTTATTCCAGACTTCAACACATCACTGGAGCGCTTTCTGTACTGGACCCCCATTCTCCTTATGACTCCAGAGCTGTTGACCTTTGTGACCACCTCCATCCATATCCCCTTGATCTCTTTTGGAGGATTTCTTTTTCCAGACGGAGAGAAACAGCATGGTGGCACAGTGGTTAGCACTGCTTTCTCACAGCTCCAGGGACGTGGGACTGATTCCCGGCTTGGGTCACTGTCTGTGTGGAGTTTGCACATTCTCCCCGTGTCTGCGTGGGTTTCCTCCGGGTGCTCCGGTTTCCTCCCACAGTCCAAAGATGTGCGGGTTAGGTTGATTGGCCAGGCTAAATTGCCCCTTAGTGTCCCGGAATGTATAGGTTAGAGGGATTAGTGGGGTAAATATGTGGGGTTACAGGGAGAGGGCCTGGGTGGGATTGTTGTTGGTGCAGGCTCAATGGGCCAAATGGCCTCCTTCTGCACTGTAATTCTATGATCTAAAAGCCTAGCATATTTCTCCTCGCAGATGCAGTGCCCATCAAAGCCTCAAGAGAGCATGGAGCCCCCCTGCCCTGGCCAGCTCTGACATTTTGATCTCCATGCTGTACCAAACCTCAGGCCTGGTCATGGCTGCCATTTGCCTTTTAAAGATGCCCTCTGTTACTGGATGTTGCCTCTAAGCCACTCTCAAAACCATTAATTGGGTGTCGAACTTGCCAATGGACCAATTAGGATATTTGCATTTGAAAATCACATCATGTCACTGACACTGATTCAGCGCAGGGGCAGAAACTGGGAATGATCCAGATGTCCGGTTTCCCAATCCCATACTGAAGATCGAGTAAATGCAAAATTTGAAAATTATCAAGCCAACTCACATTATTCACAGAATATTCACCCAACTGCAAAGAAATTACAAGCTTAATTGTTTTGCTGCACTTCTAACCTAATGGAGACAGGAGTTGACAGATTGGTTGTATCATGCTTTGTCAAGCATCATCTGGGCACAAGTAAGTTGTGAGTAGACCCAGGTCTTATATAAATACTGAATTTGCTCATTGAGCCTGCACATATTGCGAGTTCACCCAGTCATAAAAATGGTAATTCTGATTGTACTGCCTAAACATCCAGAGGTTGAAGTTTGAATCAGGAATGCATTTGTGATCAGCTTTGATCATTTGTGTCATGGTAACTCATTACTCATTCCATTCATTCACAGTTATTTTGAAGTTTTGGTCATGCCACTGGCTTGCTTTTTGAGAAGGAAATAAGTATTGGGAACTAAGAGCAAGAATGGATATTAGAAACACATACAATAAATTCTCCATTCTTTATCAATTAAAGCATCTCTGAAAGTTTGACTTCATCCTCAGTTCCTAGACCATGCTACATCGATAGAAATTCTGCGGCAATGTTGCTGTGTTAGTATCATGAAAAGGTCAGCATTCCTGACTTTTACAGTACACTCAGAACACAATTAAGTGAAGTTGCACAACACTTCTGGCTTTGCACTGAATGCTGAACATGTGAAGGATAAATTGGGTATCTTGGACTCAGTCTTTCAGTGCAGCGAAGTGGACTGGATCTACAACCTCCCAGGGGTCTCAATTCACTTCACTCGAATGTCAGATTAAGGTCCTCATGCCAGATTTAGGCATCGTTTTAACTATAAAAGACACAAAGCAAAACGACTACACATCCATTGCATAATTGTGGTGTGAATGCATGCCGAGAATAGGGAGGCATACTGAGGCAGTTTATTTCATAGATCTTGCATCAAAAGAGCTGAATATACTTTTAGTAAACAAGCTTAAACAAGTCTAGGGTTAAAATAATTTTTTGCAGAATTTAAGATTGTTAACTCTATATTCCTGAATGCTTTATCACTTGACATCCCACTTCCATAAGCCCTACTGAATCAGTCTTTTTCTCCCCAATTCCAGCACATACTAATAAATAAAAATGTTCAAAGAATGTGCAACAATTTTATAATTTTTTTAAGGCCACTGTGATTTCTCTTCAGAAATCAGCAGAATCCGGTTAATGTTTTGGAGTTTTGAAAGGTTTTCTTTGAGAATTAGAGGGTATAGCCCATAATTAAGTAAGTTGCGTATTGAAGTATAGAATCCTTACAGTGCAGAAGGAGGCCATTTGGTCCATCAAGCCTGCACCGACAACAATCCCACCCAGGCCCTATCCCCTTAACCCCACATATTTACCCTGCTAATCCCCCGAACACTAAGGGGCAATTTAGCATGGCCAATCTGCCTAACCTGCACATTTTCGAACTGTGGGAGGAAATCCGGAGGAAACCCACACAGACACGGGGAGAATGTGAAAACTCCACACAGTCACCCAATGCCAGAATTGAACCCAGGTCCCTGGCGCTGTGAAGCAGCAGTGCTAACCACTGTGCAACCGTGCCACCCTCAAAGTGAAAGAAGTAAATTTAGTGGACCTCTCATGCTATGCTTCCTTGTGATGTCTCAGATATTGTATTTTTATTTAATACTTTCACAGGATGTAGGTGTCACTGGCTAGGCCAGCATTTATTGCCCATTCCTAATTGTCCTTGAGAAGGATGTGGTGAGCTGCCTTCTTGGATTGCTGCAGTCCGTGTGGTGTAGATACACTTACAGTTCTGTTAAAAAGGGAATTCCAGGATTTGGTCCAGTGACAGTGAAGGAATCGTGATATATTCCCAAGTCAGGATGGCGAGTGACTTGGAAGGGACATAGCAGGTAGCGGTGTTCCCAGGCATCTACTGTCCTTGCCCTTTTATGTGGTTTAGGTCGTGGGTTTGCAAGGTATTGTCGAAGGAGATTGGTGAGTTGCTGCAGTGCATCTTGCAAATGGTACACACTGCTGCCACTGTGAATCAGCAGTAGAGGAAGTGATCAATGAAGGTGGTGGATGGGGTGCCAATCAAGCGGGTTAATTTGTCCTGGATGGTGTCAAGCTTCTTCGGTGTCATTGGAGCTGCATGCATGCAGGCAAGTGGAGGTTATTCCATCACACTCCTGATGTGTGTTGTAGAGAGTGGACAGGCTTTGAGAGCTAGGAGGTGAGTTACTCACAGTAGGATTCCGAGCCTCTAACCTGCTCTTGTAGTCACAGTATTTATATGGCTGGTTCAGTTCAGTTTCTGGTCAATGGCAACCAACAGGATGTTGATAGTGGATATAGCAATGCTAATGCCATTGAACGTCACAGGGAGATGGTTGGATTCTCTTTTTGGAGATAGTCATTGCCTGGTAGTTTGGCGGCATGAATATTATTTGCTATTTATTGCTGTAATCTAGGTTCTTTAAATGTCAATGATGAGATCTTGAGACTTATACAATTAAAAATGAATCATTTATTGTTAGTCTTTTACTATTTGCATATCCCAGGTTACTCTCATGCATGGAGCTACTTCTCCATGTAGGTAGACATCCAGAATGTTTTCTCTGAGTCTATACCATGTGAATCTATACATCGTACCGTGGATGGTGCTGTTCTCCAGTTCCATGTTCATGCTTTCTCTGCCAAGGACTTTTACATTCCAACAGTATGCAATCAGTATCACAACATTTATCAATCCAAACCTGAATGTTGTCCAGGTCTTGCTGCAGATGGGCATGGACTACTTCAGTACTTGAGGAATTACGAATGGACATTATGCAATCATCAGCAAACATCCTCACTTCTGACCTTATACTGGAAGGAAGGTCATTGATGAAGCAGCTGAAGGTGTTTGGACCTAGGACACTACCCTGAGGAACTCCTTTGCCGCGGCATAAACTTGAGCAAACTATTCTACCAATTCTTAACTTTTATTTGAAAAAAGTAATGATAACTTGGTAGCACCAGATGATATCAGTGACATCACTAATCACATTGTTTGCAGTTTCACCATTGTCTATAAACAAGCATGAAGGTATGTCGCCATGGCGACAAACCTCCTCAAACAGCCATAGATGTGAGCAAATATTATTTTTGCGCATTAGAGAATACGTACTGAACCTGAAGTAATTTTAAATCATTAATAAACTAAGGTTAGAGCATCTACTGGAATGCAAACTTCCTGTGAGGAGTGATGTGGAATGTTTTCAGAGAGTGTCATGTCACATGTGAGTAATGGTATGTCGCGAGCTCTGCTTATTTATCTTATTTTGCCACTGGTCATGACATATGGCATTTATACTCGCGTCCAAATTATAATTTTAAGCTAATTTATATTCTTAGGCTGTCTTCGGAACAGTGGGACAACAAGTTGCTGTTACTCACTGATAATAGTGAAATTGAATTTCTCCGCAATGGGCAGTCAACAATTCACGTTGTGTTTTCCTCTGATAGTGAAGTAAATATACAAAATTATAAAGAAAAGATGCTAATGGATATTAATACGAGAGGAGAGGGATGTGAGCCAGCAAATTTGATGAGATTGAAAAAGCGGAAAGGATGCAAATGAATACATTTGTTTTATGTTCTTCTGCCATGCTCATTCCGTTTCCCCGACATCAAAACTATCAATAGTCCTTGAGGATGTCTGTGCACCTTAGGGTCATAGAATCTACAGTGCAGATGGAGGCCATTTGGCCCATCGAGCCTGCACCGATAACAATCCCACCCAGGTCCTATCCCCATAACCACCCCTCCTAATAACCCTGACACTAAGGGACAATTTATCATGGACAATCAACCTAACCCGCACACCTTTGGGCTGTGGGAGGAAACCGGAGCACCCGGAGGAAACGCACGCAGACACGGGGAGAACATGCAAACTCCGCACAGACAGTGACCCGAGGCTGGAATCAAACCTGGGTCCCTGGTGCTGTGAGGCAGCAGTGCTAACCACTGTGCCACCATGCCGCCTTCTTGTCAACATTTTCACTATAACACACATGCTTATATTTTTATGCACATTGTCAATATCAACTCAACACACCAACATGACACCCTGCCTCCAGTCATAGCTCTCTACTTTATCAGTTTGTTTCTCCCAGAAATTCACTTGCAACAGACAAACTCCTCTGGTCCGACTTAACTATTTCTGTTCTTTAGATTGATGTTTAATTATAACATAAAATCAAAATATTAAACAATAAAGACAGAATATTTAACTTTACGGTGGTGACTGAATTACGTTTGTACATCCCTGGATGCATTATCCCAAATCCTCCAGTCCTGCTCTCTCCTAAGAACCCATTTGATCTGGTGGCTGAATTGGGAAATATTCAACAGGTTACGGTTGAAGATGGAAGGCAAGAGAATATCACAATTAGTTTTCATAGAATCATAGAATTTCAACAGAAAGAGGCCATTCACCCCATCAAGCCTGCACCAACAACAATTCCACTCAGGTTCTATCCCTGTTACCCCATGTATTTACCCTACTTGGCCCCAGACACTAAGGGTGAGATTTTATGGCCTCGCACAGGTGAGACTGGAAATTCCCGCCCGTGGTCAATAGAGATTTCTGTCGTTGGACCCTCACCCACGCGATTCTGTGGTGGGCGAGGTGGAAGAGTTCCAGTGTAAGGGCCAATTTAACATGGCCAATCAATCTAACGCGCACATCTTTGGACTGTGGGATGAAACCGGAGCACCCGGAGGAAACCCATGCAGACACAAGGAGAATGTGCAAACTTCACACAGACATTCACCCGAGGCCGGAACTGAACCTGGATCCCTGGTGCTGTGAGGCACCAGAGCTAACTAGTACTGTGCCACTGTGCCATCCTTTGGCAGGGGATCTGAGTTTGATTCTGGGCTTGGGTCACTGAGCAGAATCTGCACATTCTCCTGTCAGCATGTGTTTCCTCAGGGTGCTCCGGTTTCCTCCCACAGTCCGAAAGACATGTTGGTTTGGTGCATTGGCACTGTGAGGCAGCAGAGCTAACTACTGTGCCACTCTTTGGCAAGCCTATGGAAGGAGTAGACTCATTTGAGTTAAGTGGACCTTTCTGAATCAACACTTTTGTATATTGGTTTAGCTGTTATGTGGGAACATGCACATCAATGTATGTTCCGAGAAAATATTAAAAACTTTGATTTCTTCCAAACTGCTCTTTGCCTCAGCTTCAAATTAAGGTCAGTTCATCTTCAGATTTCCAAAATGTTAACTTCATACCAAAAATGTACATTTTTCATGTATTATGCAGGTTAGGTTGTCAAGTAGTTGTCAATATTATGTCAATACATATAAGCGCATGTATAGTCAAGGCCTACCATTGGGTGAGTGTGTAGATATTGCAAAGATATACATCTTCAATGGCTTTCAGCTGTAATCTCTAAATCTGTAATTAGCCAATTAGACTTAGTAAAGACTCACACAAAACGAGAGACCATTTGCTTCACTCTGTTACTGAGGTCCATCAAGTGTTGTTATTATTTCTTGGTGAGATACCTGTGCATGACTCAGTAGAATTTTAAAAAATTATTATTCATTCTTTGGGACGGGAGAATTGCTGACATCCCTAATTGGGGTGGCGGGGTGGCACAGTGGTTAGCACTGCTGCCCCACAGTGCCAGGGATCCAGGTTCGACTCCCAGTTGGGTCACTGTGTGTGCAGAGTTTGCACAGTCTCCCCCATCAGCGTGTGTTTCCTCCCACAGTCTGAAAGATGTGCTGGTTAGGTGCGTTGGCCGTGCTAAATTCTCCCTCAGTGTACTCGAACAGGTGCTGGAGTGTGGCGACTAGGGGAATTTCACAGTAACTTCATTGCAGTGTTAATGTAAGCCTACATGTGACACTAATAAATAGACTTTAATTGCTCTTGAGAAGCTGGTGGTGAGACACCTTTATGAAACATCGCAATGGTGTAGGGACACCCACAGCACTTTTTCTTATCCTTCATAAGGACTGTTTAACCACATTGCTGAGGATTAGGAATCTCATGGAGGCCAGGCCAGGCCAGTTATGGATGGTAGATTCCTTTCCCTGAAGAGCTATGAAGGGCATTAGTGAAGATGTTTTTTACAATCCAATAACTTCATGGTAACCTTTACTGAGACTAACATTTTATTCCAGATTTTTCAATTAATGAGTTTAAATTCCACTGGCATTGTGGTGTTTAAATTCATGTCTCCAGAGTAAGTGCAGGCTCTTGGATTACTAGTCCAGCAACATTACCACTGTGCTACTGTCCAAATCATGCATTTCCTTTTTGAGTATTTCAGAAATATTATTCATTACCCTGATTGGAACATATTTTAGATGTCATGTAATAATTAGCACAAATGTGAAAAGGATATACACATTTTTACACCCTTGGTGCCCTGCACATGAATGTGTGTGCAGAATTTGAGAAGCTGCTAATAGCATTGTGTACTTCATTGCACATTCCTGCCTTAGGGATTGTAGATTCACCCGTGGATCCCATTTGTTTCCATTCTCCTTGTCTGACCATTTTCTAAAGATAAAAAAGCAATTTTTAAAATATAACGATATACAGAGGGACCTGAGGGTGTATGTGCATCAATCTTTGATAGTGGTAAGGTGTATTGAGAGAGTGGTTAGCAAAGTATGTAGGATTTTGGGCTCCATAAATAGAGGCATTGAGTTTAAAAGCTGGGAAGTTATGCTGGACCTTTATAAAGCTCTAGTTACGTCCCATTTAGAGTATTATCCAGTTCTGGTCACCACACTTTAGGAGAGATCCTCGAGATGCTATAGTGGAGATTTACCAGAATAGTCCCAGGGATGGCTGGGCACACAGTGACATTAATTATAAGGTTAGGTGGAAAGAGAGGGTTATTTTCCAAGGAGCAAAGGAGATTGAGGGGTGATTTGTAATGCTGTACAAAATTATCACAGGCTTAGGTAAGTTAGACAAGAAACATTTCTTCCCACTAGTTGCTGGGACAAGGACACGTGGACACAGATTTCAAGATTTTGGGCAAGAGTTATAAGGGGAATGTGAGGAAGAACTTTTTTTCAGCAGTGAATGGTAATGACTTAGAGCTTGCTGCTCACGAGGGTGATGGATGCAAAACTATCAATGATTTCAAAAGGAAATTGGATGGACACTTGAAAGAAATAAACTTGCAGGGCTACAGCGATTGAGTCTGGGAATAGGACTGACTGCTTTGCTCTGCAGGTAGCCGGCATCAACCCAATGGGCCGATTGGCCTCCGTCTGTGCCACTTATAACTCCAATGACGCTAAAAGGACAAGGGAAAGATGATCCAGCTGTAAATCTCACTTTCTCATTTAGTTGCTCTTTCATGAACACATGTGAATCTGAAGCTATGCATCATATCTTATCTTGCTGGCTGATTCAGAAGTCAAGGGCCTGATATTTTGGTGCTCCAGGAAGGGAGGCTGGCAGGTGATTGAAATAGTGGAACCAGTTGGCATGCTGATTTCCCATCACCATTCTGCCATTCCTGTGTTTCATCGGTGTAGGGAGAAGGCCAATCCAAACAACTGGTCCCATTTGCATTTGGATGTGATTGAGGTAATTAAAGAGATGACTGAAAGCCTGGTGAGGGCTATGTTCAGATTTTGGTGGGGCCCACAGGCTGCGCATTGCTCATGAGCAGACCAGGTGCATGGAGCAACAACTGAGTGAGAAGCCAGTCATGGCCACCCCAGGGTATTGCATGGGTTCTGAAAAGGGAGAGTGGTTCAGCCATTAACACAGTGGTGCCATTGGGTGTGCAAAGATTGTGGGCAGAGTGTTGGCTGTGTTCGGGCAATGCAGCAGGTTGTTAACCTCCTGGTATCACGGGGGAGTAAGAGAAGAGGGCAAAGCTTCCTGGCACAATTCTTGGGCTACCTGAACACAGAGAAGGCAGAGCTGACAATGGGGGCATTGACACTCAGATGTCAGGAAGACCAGGGCCTCATGCTTGAAGAGGGCAGAGCAGAGGGACAAGGTCAAGTTACTGATGCATTGGATTTTACTGAATTCCCCCAGGGGTGAGAGTTTAATGATTGTACTCACCTGGCCATCAAGGCACCCAGTTCCACTCTCTCAAAGTTTGACTGGTCTGCAACTGTTCTTTCTGTATGTGTGTTCTCACATTCCTGACAGTTGCCATGACTCCTTCCTTCTCCATCAATCTAAGCTGCCAAAACTCTTCACTTCACCCCCACCACCCAGGCCCTCCCATCTGCCCTAACTCCACGCATTCTCCATGGCTAATCCATCAAACCCGCACATCTTTAGACTGTGGGAGGAAACCAGAGCACTCAGAGAACCTGGAAACCCACACACACATGGGCAGAATGTGCAAACGCCACACAGTCACCCAAAGCTGGAATCGAACCCGGTTCCTTGGCACTGTGAGACAGCCGTGCTAACCACCGTGCCACTGAGCTGCCATTTCTTGAATAGATTCAGTGACTTGGTCTCCACAGCTTTCTGTGCTTTCACAGCTTTAAGATATTTTTCTTAATCTCTGTCCTAAATAATCTCCCCGTATCCCCTGGTTCTAGATTCCTCAACCAGTGGATGTGGTGTATTTGGACCTTCAGAAAGCTTTTGATAAGGTCCCCCATCCTCCCTGCATTTGTCTGTACAGCCAATTTAAAATTTTATACGTTTCCATCAGATTTCCTCTCATCCTGCTAAATGCCGGTGAATACAGGCCCAGTTAAACCAATCTCTCTTCATAGGACAGTCCCACCAACCCCGGTATCAGCCTACTGAACCTCTGCTGCATTCCTTCTATGACAAGTATATCCTTTCTTAGTAGGGGGACCAAAATTTCACGCAATAATTCAGGTGTGATCTCACCAAGTCCCTGTACAACTGCAGTAAGACATCCCTACTTCTGAACTCAAATCCTCTTGCGATGAAAGCTAGCATACCATTCGCCTTCCTAGTTGCTTGCTGCACCTGCCTCTCCACTTTCACTGTATAAGGACACCCAGATCCCTTTGCACATTCACATTTCCCAGTATATCACCATTTAAATAATACTCTTCCTTTTTGTTTTTCACACTAAAGTGTATAACTTTACATTTGGCTACGTTATATTGCATCTTCCATGTGTTTGCCCACTCACTCAACTTGTCCAAATCACCTTGAAGCCTCCTTGCATCCTCCTCATGATTCACAATTCCACCCAATTTTGTGTCATCAGCAAACTTGGAAATGTTACATTTGGTTCCCTCATCCATATAATCTATATACATTGTGAACAGCTGGGCCCCACTAGTCACTGCCTGCCACTCGGAAAAAAGATTGATGTATTCCCACTCTGTTTCTTGTCTGTCGACCAATTCGCAATCCATGCCAATACATTAACCCCAACCCATGTGCTTTCATTTTGTCCACTAGCCTCTTATGGGGAACCTTATCAAAAGCCTTCTGAAGGTCCAAATACACCATATCTACTGGTTCTCTCTTATCTATTCTACCAGTTACATCCTCAAAAACTCCAGTGGATTTGTTAAGCATGATTTGCCTTTCATAAACCCATGCTGAGTTTGTCCAATCCTGTTAATGCTTTCTAAATGTTCTGTTCTCAACTTTTATAATCAACTCTAGCATCTTCTCCACTGCTAATATCAGGCTACTGGACCGTAATTCTCCCTTTTCTCTCTCCCTCTCTTTTCAAATGATGGGGTTACTCATTCCTTTCTGAGGAGCCTGAGACAGAGCCACCGAGGTGTTAGGAGAAACCATCTGCTCAGCAGAATCCCATCGAGCAGGCTGCTGAAAATATGGTTCAGCTGTTGGATCAGACAGGTGGTGCTCTGCAATATACTCCTACAAGGTTCTCAATCATTGTGATGGACTGTTGCACCCTCCATAACATGGCCCTTCAGAGACATGTGATCCATGAACAATGGAGATCATCAGGAGAAGAAGAGGATCAGGATGTGGAAGAGGAGCAGGAAGTAGTGGAGGGGTAAGGTGCAGACCACTAAGTGCCTTGGCTGCACAGGGAGGTTGCCAGGCCCAACTCAGGATGCTATTAGCATCAAGGATCACCTGCTTCAGGCTAATTCCAGCTGAGCCCCTCTGACCCAGGAGCAACAGCAATTGGCTATCAAATTTCAGATAATCAATCGATGTCATAACATGGTTGATTTGTGGGTGTGTCAGAAGTGACATGCATTTATACACAGGGACCCATTCTCTGTAAAGAAAAGGAGTATGATCAAGGTTTGCACCTTGATTGAATTACTCAGGTGCTTGGGGAGCCTATAGTTCCCCATTGCTTTTTCCATGGCAACATCCTGGCCAGAATCAACTTGTCAACCAATCAGTATAATTTTCTCCTGTAGCGTAAGTTGTTGTGATCATTTGAAATTTAGTATTTTTGTATATGTCCTAATGCAACCAAAAAGCTTCAGTGACCTGCCGCTCTTTTTGCCAATATTAAACTGAAAATCTCATGGCTCACGTTCTGGTCTGCCCACATCACAACTGGGCAGATCTTCAGTCAAGGAATCCAGGGTGGAAGGGATCAGATTATCTCTTGACCCTGTGCCTTTTGAGATGAGGTTGTATTAATGACTGAAGTAAGACTGGAATCCTTCTCTGTCACTGAGGAACACAAGTCACTTAGGAGCAAAGTCCAAGAAAAATCAATCTTACTCAGCCTTGAATAAATTCAGTGACCCAGCCTCCACTGGTTCCTGGGGAAGAGAATTCCTCAGACTAATGATGTGCCAAGAAAAGAAAAGAAAATATCTCCTCATTTCAACCTTAAACTGTGTCTTTTCATTCTAGTTTCCCCACAAGGGGAAACACCCTGCTGGTAAGCACCCTATCACCCTTCAAGTGATATAAAAGTACTCATGCTACCTTTTCAAAGAAGGACAGGAAACTCTCCGATTATCCTGGCCAATATTCAACTGTAATTCAATGGCACCAAAATTGAAATTAACTGACTGTTCATTTCATTGCTGCTGGTGGGACCTGACTGTAAATATACCTGATCTGTCTTTGTCCTCAATACAACAGTAACTGCATTGCAAAGAGTGAAGAATTGATTATGAAGCAGTTTGTTCTGTAGCTCTAAAAGATACCATATATGTACAAGTTTCTCCTTGCTTCAGGCTGCTAATTATTAAATAGTTCGTTTATTTGGTATGTCCTTTTTGGTATACTCTGTTATTTTGAAGAGAATTGGGTTGTGTATGAGAGACTAAGCAAAACTAGTAAGCAGGATTACTGTAAGTGATATAATTACTAGCCCTCACACATTTCTGCAGAATGAGGATCAAAGGAAACAAAAGTCAATTTCTGAGTCAGAAAGTTATGGTTCAGGACTACTTGAGAACTTGGCCGTGTAACTTATGTTAATATTTCAGTGCAGTATTGAGGGTGTGGAGAGTGGTTGGCTCAGTTGGCTAGGCAGCTAAGTGTATGGATCAGTTAAATGCATGGGATTTCAACCTTGTTCTTGTTGAGGCAGAGTTGGGGCCTACCTCCACAGCATCTCTAGAGAGAGAAACAGTTAACACTACGAGCCCAATATGACCCTTCTTCGGAACTCATCTCTGCACAGATGCTGCCAGACCTGCTGAGTTTTTCCAGCGCTTTCTGTTTTTATTTTAGATTTCCAGCATCCTCATCATGGACTGAAGGGCCTGTTCGTGTGCTGTACTCTTTCAGTATTTTGCTTTTATTGAGCTGCCTTTTGTCTGGTCTGGTGGCTCAGGTTCATGGTAAATAGCGTACTTGGCGATCATTCCTCCTTCAACCAAAACCAAATGGTCAATCATCCCAATGCTATTTGTGGGACCTAATTGCATGTAAATTAATTGCTGCATTCACCCACATCAGGTAACCACGTGTCAAAATAATTAATTGCAGCATTTCTGGGCAATAAAGATTTGCATAAATATAAGTTCTTTCTGAAGTTCTGTTTTATACTGAACTGAGTTTATACTGTTAAGATTAAAAATGTCAAAACTGTAGCAGAATATGAGGAAAATAAGTTGCATGCGTGTCATATAATGACAGCGTGATTAAAACATATCTACAAAAGCAACTTACTGCCGATATAGTTGAAGGAGGAATGATGGCCGCAAACACTCTGTGGTGAACCATAGTTGGTTACCACTATGAGTACTGAACCATAGATGGTCAGCACTATGGGTACTTGTAGATATGTTACTGTTGTCACTGTTGGGGTTAGGGTTGGGCTGTTCTACCTGTTGATATTGTTCTGTGGTACACTCCAGTTGGCTTCGCCTACCTGGAGGAGTATAAAGGTCACTGCACTGCCTGGTGACCCTTTAGTCTGGGATTGTATTGTATATAGTGTGCTCCATTCTTGTTAGTAATAAAAGCCTTTATTTCTCGGGTACGATCTAGCCTCCCGAGTGATTTAATCGCGCATCACACTCTTTATCATGGTTCCTGAAAACACTTCAATTCATTGTCCCAATTGAAAGACAGCGCCTCCACTAATGCACCACATCCCCAATCTTCTTCTCCAAATTCTTCCCAAAGGCAAGTCCTTGGTGATTATTCATTGAATCACAGCTAAGTGGATAGGGCATGAAGATAGGCCACAATTTTGCCTGATCAAGAAAAGGGTTCAAACCCCATCTGACCACACTACCCATCTATCCAACTGAGCTAATTGGCTGGAAACATGAAAGAAAAACAGAAAATGCTGGGGAATTTCAATTGTCAGGCAGCATGTGTGGGGAAAGAAACTTCTGAAAATAGTTCTAGCTTTCTAACTTTGTTCTAGCGAAAGAATAATGGTTTGGGAAATTCAAATGTAATCATTTTCATTTAATATAAATATTGTCATATGGATGATAGTGTGGGTGCTGTTTGGGAAAGATGATTTGATATTATGGACCAATATTATTTGACAAACTTTCAATTGCGCTTACTGTACTTAATACACATTTACATAACAATTCGTTTCCCACTTTTGTACTTTTAAATGGCTCCTCCGAAGAAGAGTCATATCAGACTCGCAAAAGTAACTCTGTTTCTCTCTCCACAGACACTGCCGAACTGGTTTGAGTTTTTCCAGCACTTTCTGTCTTTATATCAAATCCAAATTAAGGTTGGGAATAGGATTTTAAATGAAGATGTCCCATCAGAGCTAGACAGAAAAAAAAGTAGCAAGCGTTTAGATAAAACCTTACCAGATCCTCAGACTACCCGAAAGTGCTTTCAAACCAATTGACGATCTTTACAGTGTAGACACCAATTATTTAGACAAACACAGCTACTTCAATTGCAGCTAGAACTCACAAACAGCAAATGACCAAACAGCTAATCTACTTTTGGTGATGGTGGGTGAGGGAAGAACATCGCAAGGACACCAGCATCATCATTATATTTTTTTATAATGATTCTTTTGGATCTTTTATGTTCCCTGAGCTTTGCCCTTGATTTAATGAGTTATCTAAATGAAAGAACTACCCCCCCCCCCCCACCCCTCCTCCACATACCCTTCCAACAATGCGACACTCTCAGTACTGTAGCGAAGTGTCAGCCTTTTGTGCTCAGGTTTCCAATGAGACTTGAATCCGCAGCCTGATCTAGAAGGCAAGAGCGCTAGTTTTTGAAGCCAGGTGATGATCCTATTACTAACTGAGCCAAATTGGTGCTTAGTGATTGCTTTTACCACAATTTGAAACTCTTCCTTTCACAATCTCTTACTGCAACCTCCATCAGCTATCAGCAGGCAACTTAACAGAACATATACTAGCCTTTTATTCCATTGTTCACCCAGTAGGAGGCAGATCAAGGCAGCCAGACTCGACTGCCTCTAATTGGACTTTCTTAGGGAGAAGGAAAGGCATGAGCATTGTACAGTATTCTTCACCAGCAGTTTGGGTGAAGTTTAATAAGCCAGGTTGCTTTATTGGCTTCCATTTATATTGAACTGTGTAGTCGCATAAATGTGCGGAAAGCACTAAGTGCTTTATACACAGTTCATGCTACTTAAGTATACTTTAAAATGCTTCAAATCATTACTTTTTCCCTCTTCTTTCATTTTGCTGTACTTTAGTTTTCAAGTGTAATTATATATGGAGCTTGTAAAAAATCATCTCTCAAGACGAAAACAAATGAGGACATTCCACAGATTTTGTTTGAAGCATACGTTCGAATTTGCCTTGGTCAGGACTTTATACCCAAAGAATGTTTGCAATAAATTACTTGATATAATTATCAAAAAAAATCAATCAAGTTCTTTCTTTCGCTGCTGTTAAGATGATTCTGAATTTTGTACTTACACAAGTATATATACACACACACACAGAATTGAGAAGTGAATCACCAATGTATTCAAATCAATAATTATGTTACTTCACTTTCTTTTAATGACTGTATGACAACCAGATCAAATTTAACAATATGGTAATTGCGAATCTTCTGTGAATTAGCACATCATATGGCAGTGTCCCAGAGGCAACCTGGAGTCATACTTCTTCATCATTCCTCCATTATTTGAACTATTTTAGGTAAAGCTATTTTAACAGTATAGCAGCAAATTAAACTAATGAACAAGTCGGAGAAATTAATTTCATTTTGAATGGATATATACAGGTTCATGGTCAAATATTTTGCTAACTGGTACAGTATTCTATTTCACTAACAAGCAAAAATGATTATAAACAGACTTTTGCTGGCATGCTACTGGTGGTAATTAATAAATGTGAATGATTCACTGGGCTGTCAGTAAGTTGGATTTCCCATTCACTGCAGTGAATTTGAATCAGTCACGCACCATCGTGGAATGACAGCCCAGATCTATTATTGCAACAGTGCTATTCTTATTAACTTTTTTTCTTTCTGTTCATTCTTTTGTATCTTGTAATTAGATGAATTTAGAAGTTTTAAATATGTTTTCCACAAGTTTAAATGCAGAAAAGTTGCCAGGAAGCAGGAGATGAATCTGTTCAGCTGCCATGGTGATGATGTAAGATGCAATGGGAGTGCTGAAATCAGCTTTAGAGCATGTTGCGCGGTATAATAACTGCCTCGGGCAGATATTGTTCATCAGCACTGGAGGTAATTCCACCATTCCTGAGGAATGACAGTAATAATACACTACTGCCTATTTAATAAATGATAACTATTTCGCAAAAGAAGGGAAGTTGTTTCACAGGTGAGATGATCATTTATAAACAGGTTTGTGAATGGAATTGAAAACGCTATTACGAAAACCTGCATGAAATATTTTGCTTGCAATGTGTTGTACATTTTGTTAAATAGAATTATTACGAGGAAATTAGATGGTGTAGTGGGCTGCAGACTTTCTTTTGACCTCTGATATCTGGATTTGAATCCAAATTAATTTCTGAAATGGATGTCCCCTTGCTCTGGTAGCTCTGAGGACTCAAGGCAAATGGTATACTTCTGCAGTGGAGTTAATATCACCTTGTTCACCATCTAGCTTATTATCCATAACCTAGAAAGTTTCACTCCCTAACGCTGACATGCTCGGCAAAACAAAACTAAGTTTAAAATAGCAACCAGCCATGACAAACTGTCACTGTTTCTTTCTTAAGTTGCATGCACAGAAGCATAATTTGCCTTCGCAGACAGCTTTGCCAATTCATTGCAAGTGAAGCCTGACCAGTCAATGTTTTGGACCTCTCATGAATGGCATTAGGTTGGTGTTGAGATTGCTAAATTTACTGCCTGTTAGATGCGGGCAGTTGGGGCAATTGGGACTAGCTGGGAGAGCACCATGGTCAGCATAGACCAGTTGGGCGGAAGGGCCTGTTAGCGTGCTGTATTGCTTTGTGACTATGTATACAGAAAATTGGGATCATATGTCATATACCAAGCTATTTATACACCTAATGAACAAAAACCATTATCGTGGAAGGGAAAAAATGAGCTTACCGTATATCTTGAACCGACTATTTGTTAGTATCCCATAGTTTTCATTGTATGGCTTAATTTGTTGCTGCAATGGCAAGCTGAGAACATGCCCGAAATTGTTATGCTCCTGATTAACAAAACACATCAATAATCTGAAATTGTGTTTCACATTAGAGTTCACATAGGAGTTTGTTCTGGCTGATATTTATTCACCCACTCTCTTAATAAGTCACAGTTGTTCTTTAAGTACAGAATACATGTGGAGACAGGACTGAAATATATAATTAACTTGTATTTGCAATGCAAATATTTCCTATGCATTCTCCTTTGCACTGTTTCAGACCTAACGCACAACTTATGCAACCACACATTTGGCAGATTCTAACTTTAAGAAAGTAGGTCAGTGCTTAAATGACTTGTTTGAAAGTATGCTCTATGAACAGAGTTGCTACTGTAAGACCTTTGACGAAATGATTATTTTTCTTTCTTTCTACAGTGCTCATTGTGGTTAGCTTGGCTGTGTGTTGGACCCCGATTCAAATCCGTCGCATCATGGCAGCATCCAAAGCAAAGTCAGAGTGGACAACATCATATTTCAGAACCTTCGTAAACCTATTGCCTGTCTCAGATACTTTATTTTATCTCAGCTCAGTATTAAATCCATTGCTGTATAATCTGTCCTCTAAGCAGTTCAGGGCAGTTTTCATGCAGGTATTACGCTGTAAATCCATAGAGCATGTTAACATGCGGACACTAAGAAGAGCCTATATCAACTCCAAGGGCAGCAACACCCACTCCACAAGTTCATTGCTCCGTTCCACATTCAAACGCACCTATCCACGCAGGAAAGGTGACAAGAATCTTTCAAATACTGTGATGAAGAACACTAATTTTGAGCTTGAGCCATTGTCACAACACAACTGTGATGCCAGCATAACAAAGCCAGACTCTGGATTTAATACCGCCAACTCAGTTTCAGGACTGAGCTTGTCAAAAACTAACTCAGAGTTTCCTCCCCCAGAGAGCACCTCTGAGCTACACCTAATACAGCGACCAAATGGAGTAAGTGAAACAGAGATATGAGGCTTTTATAAAAACATAAATATCTCAAACAAAAATCACAGAGAAAATTTTCAAAGTGCTGTTAGTGATTCTTCCAAAAGTCATCTTTACAATATCATGTAAACTTTCAATAAAGCAACAGAATTGGCAATTGTCTTTGCATTAAAATGGTCTGTTAATGTTCTTAGATGGTGACTGCCAGTTATCATTATGTAAGCTGTTACACAACAGCATGTGAAATGTTGACAGCAAAGCAAGGCAGGGAATTTCAGAACGCCTACACCTGGAAATGATTCTTGCTACAGTTTCCTTCACTTTATGAGTTTATGTTAGAAGAAGTGCTGATGTGAGTATTCCGACAGCGGCTAAGAGTTTTAGGCTCACTCTTAATGACATCGCCGAGCTTCCTCTCCTTCTGGGGCGGGGTCCATTACAGAGTGGCGTGTTACAACAGCTGATGCACACAGACCCCACTTTTCCTGGGGAGCAAAATGACTGGTAGCCTGCAGACGTAATGAGGCAAGACGTAGACGCAGCGCAAGACTTCCGATACATAACTCCTGCGAATAGAAAAACAGTAATGGTCAGACAAGTTTCAGTTTTACATTGCTGCACGGTATATTCCATCATTTACTCTCTCTAACACAAAGGTAAGATTGGACCAAAATTCTTTAGCCCTTCTGCCATATTTCTGCTGCAACCAATGGGAGTGTGGCCAATGGATGTTTAAGTTTATTTTCTATTATTATTTAACAAGTAGGCTTACATTAACACTGCAATGAAGTTACTGTGAAAATCCCCTGGTCGTCACACACCGGTGCCTGAGGGAGACTTTAGCATGGACAATGCACCTAACTAGCACATCTTTCAGACTGTGGGAGGAAACCCATGCAGACACAGGGAGAACGTGCAGACTCTGCATAGTGACCCAAGCCAGGAATTGAACCCGGGTCCCTGGCACTGTGAGGCATGAGTGCTAACCACTGTGCCGCCGATGGGAAAATAGGTTAGAATCTGGTCTCCACTGAGACTTCCTGGAGACCTAGTAAGTGTTTGAGCCTCCATGCAGCAATTGCCAGGCTGTTGGCATAGAGAATTTGGGCTTGAAAAAAGATCCTTCACTTTCAAGAGATCTGATGCATCTTTTGAAACTGGCACACCCAATAGGAAGAAGCATACTAGCTTCTTTCTTGGAAGTGGGAAGAAAGTTAACTTGTTCCTGGCATCTGGAAGAGGTAATACATTTGAAGGGTAATCTTCAGTCCAGTTTTAAAGGAGACCAAATTGTCAGGAAGTTGGAATAAAATGAAGATTAAAGAATTGGATACAAGGAAACTGATAGGGAGTCAGCTGCAATGAGGACTTTTGAAATGCAGATCAGCCAAGAGGCAAGATGGACAGATATTTACTTAAGTAAATTGGAGAACAATAGGGCATAGAATTACAGGAGTTAAAATAAAGAGGGTAGGCATTCAAAATGAGAAATAAGAATGAATGCCTCACTTAAAGCATGACTCCTAAGGCGAGCTGTTCAGATAAGACAAGGTCAAAATTGATAAACTATATATCAGTGGCGGAGTAATCCGATACAAAAAAGGATGAGCTGACACGTGACCAAGATCACAGCAACGCCCATCTGGATCCCAAGAACAAGCATTTGTCCGAAAGACTTGTTTTAAACCCAAGAGGTTCTACTCTGAACCAGACGGCAAAGTTTCTTAAAAGAAAGAAACAGATCGTGGGGCGTAATTATTGTTGGACCATGATGATAAAACCTGTGGGATGTTGTTTTGGGGAAGGTATCATCTCAGTGTTTTGGAAAGTAGATACATTTGAACTGGGGTTAATTCAAGTATACTCTGAGCATAGCCATCATTGTAGTTAATTGCAATTTTTGTTCTGTATCAATGCCCTTCTGTACTTTACAGTTCAATAAACATTTTTCTATTTGATGATTACAACAAGACTAACCTTACTTCCCTGGTTTTTATCTCTTTCCTCACATTATAACAAATTGCAAAATAAATGGTTAAGAGCCAGCATACCAAGTTTCACTCCTGGGATTTGGGATGTCCTCACATTTAATGTCAGCGGGGTTCTTAACACAATGAAGTAAAGACAGATATCTTTCTGGGACGGAGGGTTTGCTGTCATTGAATTATGCATTAAACAACAGCAGGGCTATGGGGAAAATGTCATAAATGAATGAGGTAACCCAGTGATTTTTGTCATTTAATTTACCAGACTTTGGAACTAGGTTCCATTAAGAGTCACAGGAAGATTTTCTATTTTACTGCTGCAAAACTGCAATGATTCTGCAGGCTGCTTCCTATAGAGCAAAATACTCAGTGACCAGAGCCTGGCTGTTCTTAAAGCCTTCCTTCTGGACATTAACTTTTAATGATCTATGCTCTTCTGGTGAAATTATAGTAATGAAATGGGAGCAGATCCAAGGAAATTCCAAACCCTAAGGTGTAGAAAAATGCAGCAATGGATTTGGAAAGTATTAAAGGAGACCTGAATGCTGAAAAGATATGATTTATTGTTTTCAGGGATCTGCAGGATAATTCCCCAAAGAATCATTTTTATTTTAATGCTTTACTTGATATATTTCCCAGGACTTGGATCCTACATTAATTCTGTCAACCAAAACTTACCTTGGAAATATTACAATGTTTTAGGTGAATATGTGAACATTAGTACAACTTTGGAGCGTCTGCTCCCCATGATACATCATGTTAATTTGTGAATGAAAACATTTTACAACATAGACTTATACTCATCTCAATTTTAAGTTTATTCTACATTCAAAAGGTAAACCTGCCTCATTATCACACTTGTCCCATGGACTCTTATAGGTTTCAGGAATGCATTGAGCTCAGTAGTAACAGGCAGATGGGAAGGGAATTGGGTACATGGATTTAGCAACGGGAAACCCAGAGGTATGGGTGTCTTCTGAATTTAAAGGTAGGATCTCCCTTTAAAAAGAATTGTGCAATAGGTGGCAGGCAATCAGGCAGTAGCCATGAACTTTGGGGGGATGGGGACGGTGGGGGATGGTGGCCACGGTGGGGGGGGTGGTGGCCAGGTGTTTACAGTTTTGCTTGCTGAGACAGGGTGAAAAACTCCTACTTCTCTTGGCCCTTAAGCAGTGCTATAAAGTTACATACAGCTAAAAAAACAGATTAGTCAGTTTCTGACAATCTTTCACAGCCCCCTTCAACTGCTGGGCTTTCCTATACCCAGGAAATTGGCCTGGAGCTTTAAGAGTAAAAATAATGTTGAAATGGAGACTCACAATCTCCTTAAAATATTTCAAGGACCCAGCCCATAGCCTGCAAGGGGGTTGGTTGGTCATCCCCCAACCCACCTCCATTAAAACCAAAAGGAAATGAGTCAAAGGTTGGTCGCCTCATTTTAAAATTTTAACTGCTCAAACCTGCCCCACTGATTCAACTGTGTTAAATAACTTTAAGAAAAATAGGAGTGAATGAGTATCACAATTAAAACCTTAGAACTGAACTATGATTAAGCGTCACACACACATGTTGACCTTTCTTTCTCTGTCACAAGTTAACCAATTGACTGCATTACACATGTTGTTAAAATCCGAAAACACAAAGTTAAAAATTACTATTGGTGAAGTTAACATATTCTTAGGAAATTTCTATGACATTTCTTTTTCTGCTAATTTAATACAGCCTGCTTAAAATAAATACCGATTCTGTTTGGTTGACAGGCCGAGATCCTGCCCCCTGACTGATCTGATTGGGTGATAATATCTTATCCACGTGTTAAAGGCTGGTTTTTATTGTGTGAAGTACTGCATTTCAAACATAGACTGAAACACATCATTATTTTAAAATTCACACAACTGGCACGCGATAAGACTTTTTCTTCAACACCCACACAGCCGGTTATACAAGACATAATCATCTGGAAACTGCAATTAGGAGGTATTTATAGTCTAAGTCAAGTTGGGGAAGTCAAGGTGAAACTTGACATTGCAAAATGACTGGTCACTGGAGCACATCAGCCCAGCCTGCAGATGTCCTTCTGGAGGTAGAGTATATGGAGCCTTCCTCTCCATAGAAGGCAGAAGAGAAATTAGCAAATAGTGCATTGCTGTCTTATACACTAACAGAAGCTAGGAAAATATTAGGAAGATGTCAGACCTTAAGAAATTTGAAATGATAAATTCTACTCAAGTTTTGCTCTATATGGGGTGGCACAGTGACACGATGGTTCGCACTGCTGCCTCACAGTACCGGGGATCTGAGTTCGATGCCTGGCTTGGGTCACTGTCTGTGTGGAGTTTGCACGTTCTCCCCGTATCTGCGTGGGTTTCCTCTGGGTGCCCCGGTTTCCTCCCACAGTCCAAAGGTGTGCGAGTTAGGTGAATTGGCCCGGTTAAATTGCCCCTTAGTGTCAGGGGGACTAGCTAGGGTAAATGCATGGGATTAGGGGGATAGGGCCTGGGTGGGAATGAGATCAGTGCAGACTCGATGAGCCGAATGGCCTTCTTCTGCACTGTAGGATTCTATGATTTTACATTGTAGGAGTACCTAGCAATAGTGCCTGAAGAAGATGTAGCTGTTTATTAATTTAGTGTCTCATCTGGACATGTTTCGCTCCACATTAATTTATAGATGTAGATCGCCACTTTAAAAATTTAAGCAGTAACATGAAGCACTGGCTTGGTAATCAAATTATTGCCACCACTTTGTTAATTTTGCTATTTAGTATCCTTTCCTTCAACCTAAAAGGATAGGCTTGTTTGTCAGGAGAAAAATGAACCACACAGCAGTTAAAAACTCATTGTGGAATTCTGGGAAACATGTCAGTAAGGAATAATCTGACCCTCCCATCTTCACATTTGTTTGAGAGTGGTGGAAATGGTGCTCTACGTTTCCCAGTGATTCTGCATGTAATGTGAGCTACATTAGCATTCAGGACCTCTCCTCCTGTCCACACAGTTCACAAGCTGGTGTCATGAGCTATAACTGCAGAGGATAGATTTAGCTCCCTCGGATTGAGCCACCCTTCCTTAATAAGGCTGGAACAGATAACTGCCTTGAAATGAAGAGATCAGGAGACCTATGACTTGTTAAGTTTCTAATAATGTTCTTAGGGAGCTGGAATCAGCAAAGACTTTGCAAAAGCCTGTCTTTTTGACCAATGTGGCTTTGCAGATTACAGGAGAAACTAAGTAGGTCCTGCATTCACCCACTCAACAGTCCTAGAAGATGGCATTTAATTAAATTTTTGCTTGTGATATTGCAAGACTTAACAAATGGACATTAAAGAACCATTGGTCATAATAGTCCCTGATGTCTGAACTAGGTAATGTTAAGGTACTGGAGTAAAAGGAAGTTTTAAGAACTGAGTAAAATCAAGATTAAAAATGAAACTGGGTAAAATCAAGTAAAGAAATTGGATAAAAGGGGAATGATAAGTACAGCTGTCTGAATGGGTATTTTTGATATGCGAATTGGCATAGCAGTAGGAAAACAAAGGTTTACCAAAGTGACCAATGGTATATAGAAATAGGGGTTTGAACTATAGTGTTCAAAGTAGAGAGCGAAGAATATAGTTTGCACTGATATGCTAAAAGCCTAATCCGAGGTGTTATTAATATAGCATAACATCAAAGGGAAAGGACAGTATAACCATAGGAGGATAGGAGAGAAACAGTGACCATCATAGCTACACCCAGGTGGAACATAGGAACTAGGAGCAGAATTAGGCAAATTCAGCCCTTAGAACCTGCTCCGCCATTCAATCAGGTCATCACTGATCGCTCCCTGGTCTCAAATCCATCTCCCCACCTGTTCTACATATCCCCTTATCCCTTTCTCTATCAGAAATATATCTGTCTCCTTGAAACCAGTCAACAATTCAGACTCCACTGTGCTATAGAAGCATAGGATCTCTATAGTGCAGGAGGCCATTCGGCTCAGCGAGTCTGCACCGACCATAATCCCACCCAAGCCCTATCCCCTTCACTCCATGTATTTACCCTGCTAGTCCTCCTGACACTATGGGGCAATTTACCATGGTCAGTCAACCTAACCTGTGGACTGTGGGAGGAAACCGGAGCACCTGGAGGAAACCCACTCAGAGACAGGGAGAACGTGTAGACTCTACACAGACTGGAATCCGAGATCGGAATTGAACCCAACATAGGTCTCCTATGGGGCAGCGTGTTCCACAAATTCACCACCCTCTGCGAGAAGTAGTTCCTCCTCCTCTCAGTTTTAAATCTACTGCTTCTCAACTTATACCTATGACCTCTTGTTCAAGATTGCCCCATAAGAAGACACATTTGGTCTATATTTATCATTCCCTTTTAAAATTTTATATACTTCGATCAGATCTCCTCTCATCCTTCTAAACTCAAGCAAGTATAAACCCAAACTGTTTAATCTCTCCTCATACGTCAACCCATTCATCCCTGGAATCAAACTGGTGAACCTCCTCTGAACTGCTTCCAATGCCACCACATCCTTCCTCAAATAAGGAGATCAAAACTGGACACAATACTCCAGATGTGGTCTCACCAACACCCTATACAATTGCCATGATGTGGAGATACTTGCGTTGGACTGGGGTGGGCATAGTAAGAAGTCTCACAACACTAGGTTAAAGTCCAACAGGTTTATTTGGAATCACGAGCTCTCAAAGAACTGCTCCTTCATCAGATGAGTCCTGATGAAGGAGCAGCGCTCCGAAAGCTCGTTATTCCAAATAAACCTGTTGGACTGTAAGTTAGTGTTGTGAGACTTCTTATTATACAATTGCAACAACACTTCTCTACTTTTATACCCCAGTCCCTTTGCAATAAATGCCAACATCCCATTTGCCTTTTTTATTACGTACTGCACCTCCATTCCAACTTTCTGCGATTCACGAACATAGACACCCAGATCCCTCTGCCTGGATGCATTTTGAATGTGCTTTCCATTTGAGATATCAGGCTCTCCTGAAAACAGGAAAAATAATAATAAGCTAAAGCTGCTGTTAGAAACAAATTCTAACAGAGAGGAGCCACTATGCTGGAATGAAGATGGTCCCAAAGCTGTAAAATAAGGTATGGGTCGTAACTATGTGCTGGATTCAGCTCATAGATGTTGTTTGCAAAAATAGTTCAGGAAACATTGGTCGTTGAGAACGAGGGTTAACTTCATGAGATATGGTGTGTGTATAGCCTGTATTGTAGTTACATGTACTGCTGTAGTGTGTTATCGTCTTTCTTGTTGGGTGTTTTCTGTTAAGTTAATAAATATTCTTTACTAATTGATTACAATGCTGGACTGTTTCTCACTGGTTTACATATCTTTTCTCATATTATACCAAATTAGAAAATGCACCACTAAGAATCGGTGTTTTAAGTTACCCTTCTGTGTTTTGGGATACCCTCACATTTAACATTAGAGTGGTTCTTAACGGCAATTTCTTAAATGCCATAGGTAAGTTTTCTGCCCTCACGTGGGTGCAGGAAAGTAGGCTGGCATATGGGTACATAAATTTGCCCCACCAGCTGGTTTGCCAGTACTATTCCACCCCCGGGCCATTTCCTCAGAGGTATGATCAGAAGGCGGGGGAGGGTTGGGTAGTGGTGGAAGGTCTACCCACCTGTCAGTGGTGGGTGGCCAATTAACGTAAGTTAATGCCCAATTAAGGTCAATTATCAGAGGCCAACTGCACTGGTTAACCCCACCGCAGCATCAGGACAAGGCCAGCCGCCTTTAAGATAACCACCTGATTTTGACGCCCTCGCCCTTGCTTGTCTGGTCACTGCCACATGATGCGGGCCTTGCAGTCGTGGCCAATTTTGCTTCAAGATGGAAGTACACCTCTTACCTGAGATGGCAGGCTGCAGTTCTTTCCAAGTTAGAGGACCTCCTATTGGTATTCCAACTTTGGAATCCTGTCTGTCATTCTTAATTGGATGGTGAACTGGCCTTTAGGCCATGAACTGGTCAATTCAGGGAAAATCACTATCAGGCGACTGTTCCCCACACAGTCCGGGGTTGGAACCCCTATTTGGCCCCACTGTTGGCGTCCTGATACAAAACCTAAAATTATGCACCACATGTCTCAAGAGGCATCATGGGGACAATTCTCCCCAAAAAATTCTAAGTGTTGAATTCTTATAAAAACTGGAGTAAATTGCGGTGGTTTTTTTCAGCGGGATTTTCAAAACTAATCTCCCACACTCTGTGCACTGCAGAGTGCCTCAGCGTAAATCACGCGAAAATTCAGTAGGCGAGGCCTATGCCCGCTCGAGAGGCCGGCAGCACAGTGCTGAGTGGGCCACTGCGCATGCGCTGTTATGTTAGCGCCGAGCTCGGCACAGGCGCAGTGGCCCTGTACTGCCAGCCTCCTGATCACTGGCCAGCCTCACGATCCCCACATCGCCAGGCATGCAACCCCCTCCCACCCTCCACCAGGGCCCAATCGCTTGCCCCTATGAACATGTCCAGGCCAGCATCAACCCCCCACTCCCCGGCTCTTCCTCCCCCCTCCCCCCCATTCCAATCTCCCAACTTCGCCCCCCCTCCCCCGCAGAAGGCTGAGCCCCCCCTCCCCCCCACCCCGATGCCCAGTGCTGATTGCTGGCCTCCCTCCCCCTGTCACTCAGCTCAAATGCAGAGTGGCAACAGGACTTCCCACCCCCACAGATCGCCCCACCCCACTAGGCTCTGCCCCTTGGCACTGCCCAATGCCCAGTTGGTAGTACCAAGGTGCCCCCTGGGAATTGGCACTTTACCCCATGGGCAGTGCCAGGAGGCCCAGGCTGGCACTGCTAGGCTGGCAATGCCTAGGGAGCAGCACCCACCCCAGCCCCCGACCCTCTGGAGGGCCGTGATGGCTCCCCTTCACTCCAGCGGTGTCGGGCAGCCAGCTCCCTGCAAGTATGGAGCTATACTAAACCCCGCTGGAGTGAACCACTCCTGGGGTGGGGGAGGGGGGTGCGGGGGAGTGACGCTAGCTGGCCCGGAGGCTTTAGTCCCGGGCCCGCTAATTGGATTTAAATTATATTAAAATTAGCATTTTCATAAATTATTCAGCCATGTGCCAATTTCTGGTGCAGAGCTGATGGTGCCGAAAATCCGGCACTCGGAGACTCATGGAAGCCTAGCACCCAGTGGAATGCCTGCGAGAAGGCCTCTGCTTGAATCTCCCGGCTCGTGGTGCTGCTGGGAGAATCGCCCCCCCCACCCCACATTTTTGCACTAAAACGCTGAAATCGTGTCATTCAGTTGTGCATCTAGATTTGAGGGTAGCTAAAAAACTCAGGTCTTGTTCCAAGTCAGATTTGGTTCCTTGGCCTCTGACAATTGACCTTAATTGGGCATTAACTTACTTTAATTGGCCAATCACCACTAACAGATGGGTGGCCTTTCCACACTCTGTAACCCACTCCTGATCTCAAACACTCCTTCACTAATGTGGCCTGACAACGAAATCATATATGATCTGCAATCTGTGGGGATGAGTCTCCCAGCCCACTGCGCTGCTCAAGCCTCCAGGGTCTCCCAGCCCGCTGCACTGCTCAAGCCTCCGGGGTCTCCCAGCCCGCTGCGCTGCTCGAGCTTCCGCGAGTCTCCATGGCCACGATTTCCAGAGTAAACAGCTCCGTGCCGGAAATCGGCGCACAGTTGATTACCATATAGAAATCACTATTTCAATGTCATTAGCGGGCCCAGGTCTGATGTCTCTGGGCTCACTAGCATCTCCCGCTGCTCCCACCCACTAAGAGTGGTTCACTGCAGCGTGATTTACAACTGCTCCCCACTAACGGGGAAACAGGTGGCCCGACCCCGCTGGAGGGAACAGAGGCCATTGAGGCCCCCTGGGAGGTTGGGGCAAGTGGGGTGTGCCCCTTGGGCAGTGCCAGCCTGGCACACTGGTATTGCCCAAGGGGCACATTGGCACTGCCCACCAGGCATTGGGCAATGCCAAGGGGGAGGGGCCTATTGAGGCGGGGCCCATAAGGGGGCGATTGGTGTGGGGTCCCGCTGCCACTCTGCAATTGGGATTGCAGGCAGAGGGAGGGAAGAGGTGATTGGGGCTGGCCATCCAGGTGGGTGAGGGGTTCAGGGCTGCTGGTGTGTTGGGACTGTTGGGGGTTGGGATTGTTGGGGGGTGATATTGGGAGATCGGGGCTTTCCGGGAGTGAGGGATCAGGAGATCAGGGATGGCCTGGGGGGGGGGGGGGGGGGGGGGGGGTTGGGGAGTTCTGGGCTGGCCAGGAGATGGGGGGTGCAGGGGGTCTGCAAGGCCAGTGATAGGGGGTTGCAGGGCTGGCCAGCGAACTGGAGTCTGGCAGTGCAGGTCCACTGCGCGTGTGCCGATCTCCGCTCTTACAGATCGGCACATGCACAATGGCCCACTCAGCACTACGCTGCCGGCCTCTCGGCTGGGAATAGGCCCCACCCCCTGATTTCCAAGGTAAATCACACTCAGGCAATCTGTGATGCACAGAGTATTGGAGATTCATTCTGGAAATCACAAATTTCCAGCGGGATTTATTCCCATTTTCCCACAAATTGGGGACTTAGAATTTTTTTGGGAGAAAAATTTTGTCTTGAAAATTAATGTAGCTGAAGTTTACCAAACACTCTGGGTCGCGTGATATTTTTGTAATTTGTGTGGAATTCTCATTACATATTCAGTCTTTCTATCTCTTAAAAGATAGAAATGATCGCAATAAATAATTTGCACAGATATGAAAACAAATAATTCAATTTACTCATAATTAAATAGTTTACAACAAAAAATATTAGACATAGTAAGTTTGCATCAATGACAAGAAAATTTCTTTATATTTAAAAACAAATCTTGTGATGGAGATATCAGCAAAACAATATTTATTTCCCATCAATCACAATGATCAGCACCATTCGTGACTCCTCAGATACTGAAGCAATCCATGTCCATATGCAGCAAGACCTGGACAATATTCAGATTTGGGCTAATGAGTGGCAAGTAACATTCACACCACAGAAGAGTTAGGTAATGGTCATCTCCAACAAAAGAAAATCTAACAATCTCCCCATGACATTCAATGGCTTTGCCATCATTGAATCGCCCTTTATCAACATCCTGAGCGTTATCATCGACCAGAAACTGAACTGGACAAGCCATGTAAATAGGGTGGTTAAAGAGCAGGTCAGAGGCCAGGAATCCTGCGGGGGAGCAACTCACTTCTTGACTTCCCAAAGCCTGTCCATCATGTACAAGACACAAGTCAGGAGTGTGATGGAATGTTCTCTACCTGCCTGGAGAAGTGCAGCTCGAACAACACTCAAGAAGCTCAAACTGATCCAGGACAAAGCAGCCCACTAGATTAGCATCTCATCCACCACCTTTAACATTCACTCCCTCCACCACTGATGCAGAGGCAACAGAGTGCAGGTCTATAAGATGCAATGCAGAAACTCACCAAGTCTCCTTTAACAGCACCTTGCAAATTCGCGACCTCTACCACCCAGAAGGACAAATGTTGCAGATGCATGGGAACATCACCACCTGCAGGTTCCTCTCCAAGTCACATACCTTAGAACCATATCACTGTTCCTTCACTGTTGTTGGGTCAAAATCCTTACTCCCTTCCTAACAGCACTGTGGGTGTTCTACAACACATGGGCTGCAGCGGTTCAAGAAGACAGCACAGCACCACCTTCTCAAGGGCAATTAGGGATGGGTAACAAATGTTGGCCTAGCCAGCGATGTCTACAATCTATGAATATTTTTTTTTTAATTCATTGCCCCAAGGCTAAACCACAGAGTGTGGGACTGGAGTCACATAAAGGTCAGACTAGTTAGCGTGTACAGGCTCCCTTCTACTTACTGAAGCACATTAATAAATCGATTGAGTTTTTAATAACAATCCAGCAGCTTTCATTTTTTTCAGTCGCAGCTCACAATTAAGCAGCTTTATTGAATTTACTTTAATAATTTATCATTTTGGGATTTGAATTCAGGTCCACTGGCTTACTAGTTCAACACAATAACGGTTTGATTATCATACATAGCAATCATGCTGCGGCAGTGACCCTAATGGGGCCTTGTAAAATTAGAATGACACTGTAGTATCTTCAAAGATGGGTGACCACCAAGTAGATTAACAAACAAAGGTTTATTGGAATGAAAAAAACTATTTACAGAGAGTGATATAAAGGCTACTGAACTCCATAACTCCAGCATCCTAACTGCAGGAAAAACCACACTCAGCCACAGGATTTGTGCACCTTGTTCCAATTGGTCAAATGGGTCACATGACCATCTGAGCACTTGCTCCTTAAAGGGGCACGCTACTACATCCCTCCCCCTTTAGGTTTCTGATTGACACATCCACAAACAATTGAACTATTTACAAGATTTTCACAGTAATTTTGTTGCAGTGTTATTGTAAGCCTACTCGTGACACCAATAAATAAATTTAAAACTTAAATTTAAAACTTATTATACACAAATGGACCTCAAACACAGTCCTTGCTCAGGTAAGTCAGTCCGGGGACTTCCACATCTCTTGGGAGTATCGTAATTCAATAACAGGTGCTCCGGCAGTAGAGGTAACTTTAGTTTGAACTTCAACAGGTTGACTCTCGAGTTGCGAAAGTAAGTCAGTGCAGATTACTTCTCCAGTTCCCACTGGAACAATACTTCTTAGTGTGGCACAGGATCCGGGTTCGATTCTGGTCTTGGGTGACTGCGTGGAGTTTGTACGTTCTCCCTGTGTCTATGTGCGTTTCCTTCAGGTGCTCCAGTTTCCTCCCACAGTCCAAAGATGTACAGGTTAGGTGGATTGGCCATGGTGAAATGTACGGGGTTGCAGGGATGGAGTGGGCCTGGTAAGATGCTCATTTGTTGAGTCTGTGCAAACTCGATCAAATGGCCTCATCTGCACTGCAGGGATTCATTGTGGGAATTCCATTGTTCCTCAGGGTAACTTGATGCAGCATTACTTTTGTCTGTAGTAATGTCACTAATAGGACCAGACTCCGAACTACAGGGAAAACCCACGCTCAGCCCCAGGATTTGCCCGCCTCACTCCAATTGGCCAACTGGGCCAAGTGAGTCTCCAAGAACTCACCCCTTAAAAGCGGCATACTACCAGAGACACTCTGCTCCTCCATAGTTAGCTTTTGGGATTTAATGAGGTCCTTAATGAGCTGAAATGTATTTAGTCCCCACAAGGATTGAATGTTTGCTTTAACGTGTGATTGTTCTTTTTGGGATAGATTATCTTTCTTCTCAACAGGCACACAAGTTTCACTGGACTATTGATGTAATTTTGGTCAGAAGTGTCAGAGAAGCCTAGACACCCACTCTCAAAGCTGGCTGGTGGTTAGTTTAACAGTATCTGCACTCCTCAATGTCCACCAGTGCTAAGTTTAAGCCACATTCTAGGCTGAATTTACACAGTCCTATTTTCTTGCTTGTTCCCCCCATATGTATACTACTTTCTTGATTTCTCTCTGCAACCTTTTACACTTTGCTCATTAATTATCCAGCATCATTTCTGGATGGTGGATTTGTGAAACAGCATTCCACATTTTGATAACATTGCATAAATAAATTATTTTAATCCCGCGTTTATATATTTAAAACTTAGCACCATATGTGTCCAATTTACCTACCAATGGGAATCATCTATATTTAACTGCTTTTTCCTTTTATTCTTTTGAATGCTCCATCAAACCCTGCATCAATCTTCTTGTTAAACAGCACATAGTCCTAATTGTTCCATCCATTCCTCGTAACTCAAATAACCCATTTCAATATTATGCTGGTGTTGTGCCTGCCGCACAGTCTGTTTTAACCCTTATACGGTGGACAAAGAATTGCGAGTAGACTTGTTGTTAGCACAACCAATATTTATTTAGAACACACAATCAATAATCACCCACCCAACCAACAATAAATTATCTTACAGAAAATACTAAAGTTCAAGTCCAATACAAGACCTTGACTTAACTTTGCGTGACTGGCAAGTACCCAAGCAGATGTTGGCCTTTATCTGTGCGCTGGTCTTAGTCGTCCTCTGCGTAGTCTGGTCCTTTGGTCTGGTCTGGCACTCTGGCTCTGGTCTTCCTTCCTTCTCGGGTGTGGTGGCTTTCCTCGTGCTGATCATTGCCGACGACGGTCACCGTTGTTGTAGTTCGTTCATGGGGTCAGAAAGAGAGAGAGATTCTTGGTTGCGCAGCACCCTTTATACCCCGTTGGGTTTCGCGCCCCTTTTGGCCATTGCCAATCAATCGATCAGGATTTGATCACCCTGATCGATAAAGTCCAATCGGGTGCTGCCACACCAATCTCTGGGTGTGTCCCCAACGGCCATGTCTGTAGGTGCTGGGGGCACGTAGGACACACACCTCCTTCCCAAATAAGAGGTTACGGCGCCCACATGTCTGGTAAAAACCCAGTTTGACCAGAAAGTCTCTTTTGTCCTGGAGATGACCCATATCCTGTGCATTCATTCGTCTGGGTTGCAACCTGTTTATCTCTGTCTTTTAGGCTGCAGCCTGCTGTTTTAGTTCTTGCCCAATTGTCCCAGAGTGCTTTACAAATCGCCATTTTAGATGGTCCGTTTGGCCACACTGGTAAATCACATTGACAAACAGAAATGACAGATAATTCCAAATGTGACCTAAACTGGGTTCTCCTGACTCCACAAGTAAAGAAAGATTACCCGTTTGGACCTCTTCTACCTCTGGATTCTTTGCCATTGCCTTTCCTACTCAGGCCATTATGAAATTGCAGTTGAAATACAATAGCATTTCAGATACTCAACTGCTTACTTAAGGAGGGACCCTGCTGGCTTCTGATAGGTGTCCTTGTTGCCTACTCCAAAGAACAGGATAAAACTGATGAAGGCAAAATCAGCACAGAACATCAGCAGGTAAGTCAGCAAAATGATTTTAACGGTTCATCCACTAGGCAGTTAGAGTTAAAATCACCTCTTTAACCTGGATTCCCCATGTACAGGAGATGGATCTGTAACATCTTTTTAAAAATCGTGCATCTCTGCACTTCCATTTCCATTATCGGCATGTATTTTTTTGCAGTTTATACTGGAACTTGCTTGTCTGGGCATCATATAATAATTACATTACCCCTCCAGTGCAGGCACTGTATTATCACCATAGGATGTAATCACAGTGCAACAAACTTACAGAAGAAGTTACGATTAGAAATCTGAAATTTATAACAGAAACTTAAAATTGAGGACAGAATTAATTACTTTGAAAAAGGGACTGAATAACATTTGTGTACATTGTCCAATTATCGCTTGTCTCCAACCCTATTTCATCTGAATCCTCCATGCATAATACAAAAGTGGTCACAACAGGGATCCCTGAGGAACCCCAATAGATGGAGCCATCATCAGCTACACGATCAAGGAATATCTATTTACCATCACACTTTCACTCTGCCTTGATAATCACTGGTGCTGATTTTCTCAACCAATTACTGATGCAGCATTTCTCAAATGCTTTTTGGAGGTCAATACATCTAATTATATAATACACTTGCCCTGATTGTCAAAAACTTCTATTTAGAAAAGTCAGACATGACTTACCCTTCACAATGTTTATTATCTTGGATCAGTCAATTATCTCTAAGTATACTCCCTAGTTATTCAACTAATGATTTAGTGTTAAACAGTTGGTAGTTACTTAGAATTATAGAATCCCTACAGTGCCAAAGGAGGCCATTTGACCCATTGAGTCTGCGCCAACAACAATCCCACCCTAGTCCTATCCCTGTAACCCCACATATTTACCCTGCTAATCCCCCTGACACCAAAGGGCAATTTAGCAATCAACCTAACCCGCACATCTTTGGACTGTGGGAGGAAACCAGAGCACCCGGAGGAAACCCACGCAGACATGGGGAGAATGTGCAAACTCCACACAGACAGTCACCCAAAGCCAGAATTGAACCCAGGTCCCTGGTGCTGTGAGGCAGCAGTGCTAACCACTGGGCCACCCCTTTACATATTCCATTTTCCCTTTCAAAATATAATAGAGATGAAATATTTCCTATGATCATCAGTTTTTTAGTTTCAGCTGTAATGCATTTTGAAAGTCAAGATTTGTCCTCCTGCTCCCTTCTGTCACTGTTCTAGAGTGCATAGACCATCTGGCCCAATTTAGACTACAAATTTTAATCATACCATAACTTACTTAAGCAGGTCAGGAAATTTAGCATGTCAGCTACGACTCTCACCAACCTTTACAGATGCACCATAGAAAGCATTCTTTCTGGTTGTATCACAGCTTGGTATGGATCCTACTCTGCCCAAGACTGCAAGAAACTACAAAGGGTCGTGAATGTAGCCCAATCAATCAGGCAAACCAGCCTCCCATCCATTGACTCTGTCTACACTTCCCACTGCCTCAGCAAAGCAGCCAGCATAATTAAGGACCCCACCTCGGAAATTGTCTCTTCCACCTTCTTCCATCGGGAAAATGATACAAAAGTCTGAGGTCACGTACCAACCGACCCAAGAACAGCTTCTTCCCTGCTGCCATCAGACTTTCGAATGGACCTACCCTGCATTAAGTTGATCTTTCTCTACACCCTAGCTATAACTGTAACACTACATTCTGCACCCTCTCCTTTCCTTCTCTATGAACGGTATGCTTTGTCTGTAGAGCGGGCAAGAAACAATACCTTTCACTGTATGTTAATATATGTGACAATAATAAATCAAATCAAATCAAAAGTTATCATTACAACTTTGTTACTTGTCAGAATTGTCCAAAAGTGCCACTCTCAATTTCTATCACACTACTTTGTGGTCTATAATGTACTCTCACTGTAACACATGTTTAAATATTATTTTTTAGCTCTGGCCTGACAGAATTGATGTGAGCTTCACCATGCATAAAACATTTCCTATTCATGGCTGATTTTATTGTGCAGCTGTGCTGTGCAGACAGGGGAGGAAAATTGTGCACTTCTCCATGTGAAGCACAATCTTCCACCGGAGGTGGTGCTGCCTTACAAATGGCAGGAATGTTAAAATGGGATGCAAAAGATGGAATGATATATTACAACGTGTTTCCTGTTATTTGCATGCTATCAACATTAAACGCAAGGGACACTGGCATATGGCAATGGACAGCAAATAGCAAGCTCACCATTAATTAGTCAGGCCATCTCTCTTTCGTTTTTTTTCTATTGCTAAATCACCTGGAAATTTTATAGCCAAATATATTTAGTTCCAGTCCTGCAGGTTTTCTATAACTGGTTTTACTACCAGGTCATAATTATGAGGTTCAGAGGACTTATAGACGCAAGTGAATTAAATCAGTTTCAAATTAACAGTATTTCAGTGTCAAACTCAAATTCAAACCAAGATCCTCCGACCCGATCAACTTAAAGTTTATTTATTGGTGTCACACGTAGGCTTACATTAACACTGCAATGAAGTTACTGTGAAAATCCCCCAGTCGCTACACTCCGGCGCCTGAACTTCCTTCTTTGCTGACCACTTCAGGGGGATCAACTTTTAGGAAATAAAATAAGGGACATGGCTGACCGTGGGACCGGGATGGTGAGGGGGCCGGGTAGAGGGGGGAGGGGGGTAGGGTGATGGGGAGGAGGGGTGGGTTCTTCATATTATTTCAGCTCTCCTGGGGTTCCTTCTCCACCTTGTAGCTGAGGACAGGAGCACAATGCTGCTATGCACAGGCTTGCAGCAAAAATTCCTAATAGTTTCCCAGATCGCACCCAAGAAATTTAGCAGGAATAGTGGACAAATAGCCTGCTGAGGAGACATAAAATGGGACGGGGGTTGGGGGGGCGGGGGGGGGGGGGGGGGAGGGTGGGGGTGAGGGGTGTCAAAAGGCTAAATTGCAGGGCAATCCTGTACAAGCACCCTGGACCATTTGCAAATTAATGACCTCAAGTTCTATAGTCTACCGTGGTTCACAAAATACAAGATAATCTATTCAGAAATCCCCTGCTGTTAACTCCCAGTTGGTCACGAAAGGAGTGAACATGAGGTTTAAATAAGCTGAGTGTACATACTGGCCAAAAGTCTGCCAGCATTTCAGTGATAGCAAATTCCTGCACAGGTGAAACACATGCTGCAGACAAGTAGAAGTCTTATGACTACAGCTTCAATACTGGCATCTACACAACAGTATGAAAGATTACCCAGGTGTATCCTAGCAATAAGGAGCAGGACTAAGCCAACCCAACCAATTACAATAGCATCAGTCTACTCTTAATCACCAGCAAAGCAATAGAATGGGTCGTCAACAGTACTATCAAGTAGCACTTACTCAGCAGTAACTTTATCACTGACACTTGGTTTGGATTCTGCCAAGTCTGCTCAGCTCCTGATCTCATCATAGCCTTGGCCCAAACATGCAAAGAGATTAACCTGATGCTGAGGTATTCAGCACTGGTAATGTCATTAAATGTCAAGGGGGGATTGTTAGATTCTCTCATGTTGGAGATGGTCATTGCTTGGTGACTGTCAACATCGGGTTACAAGCTGTCTTCGTGTCTTTCTTAACTCATATCTGGAAATCAGCTCTTTTGTCCATGTTTGGACCAAGGCTCGAATGAAATCTGGAGCCAAGTGGCCGTGGTGGTACCCAAATGAACTCCTGCACATGGTTTCTATTCAAGTAACCATCTAATGCCCTCTTGAGTGCCTTGGTTGAACCTGCCTTCACCACGCTTCCAGGCAGTGCATTCCAGATCTGAACCACTCGTTGTATGAAAAGGTTTTTTTTTCTCACGTCACATTTGCTTCTTTTGCAAATCACATTAAATCTGTGCCCTCTCGTTCATGATCCTGTTATGAGGGGGAACAATTTCTCCTCAGCTACTCCGTCCAGCTCCCTCATGATTTTGAAAAGCTCCATCAAATCTCCACTTAGCCTTCTTCTCTCCAAGGAGAACAGTCCCAACTTCTCCAATCTATCCTCATAGCTGAAGTTTCTCATCCCTGGAATATTCTTGCAAACCTTTTCTGCACTCTCTCCAATGCATTCGCATCTTTTCTATAGTGTGGCGCCCAGAACTGTATACAATTCCCCACTAATTGTAATTAGTGTATTTTATAAGTTCAGCATAAATTCCTTGCTCTTGTACTCTGTGCCTCTATTAGTAAAGTCTAGAATACTATATGTGTTAGTAACCGCTCTCTCCAGCTGTCCTGCCACTGTCAATGATCCATGCACATATATGCCCTTCTGTTCCTGTACCCCTTTTAGAATTTTACCACTTATTTTATATTGTCTCTCCACGTTCTTCTTACCAAAATGCATCACCTCACATATCTCCGTATTGAATATCATCGGCCACCTATCTGACCTTCGTATTGAATATCATCGGCCACCTATCTGCCCACTCCACCAACATTGTCCATGCCCTTTTGAAGTTCTACACTGTCCTCTTCACAGTTTAAAATATTTCCAAGATTTGTACCATCTGCAAACTTTGAAACTGTGCCCTGCACACCAAGATCTAGGTCATTAATGTATATCAGAAAAAGCAATAGCACTGGGGAACACCTTCCTTCAGCTCAAAAAATATCCATTGACCATTACCCTTTGCGTCCTATTACTCATCCTATTTTGTATCCACATTGATACTGTCCCTTTTATTCCAAGAACTATAACTTTTCTCACAAGTCTATTGGCACTGTATCAAATACCATTTGAAAGTCCAAGTACACCACGTTAACAGCATTACCCTCATCAACCCTTTGTTACCTTCACAAAAAACTCCTGCAAATTAATTAAACTCAATCTCCCCCTTAGGAATCCTAATCAACCCACAATTTTCCATGGTGACTATTAATTCTATCCCAAATAAATGTTTCTGGAAGCTTGCCCACCATTGACATTAACCTGACTGCTGTATAAACACTGAGTTATCCTTACAACCTTTTTTGAACAAGAGTGTAACATTTACAATTTTTCAGTTCTCTGGTGCCTCCTGAGTCCCCAGCACCCCTGCAATTTTCACTTTCACTTCCTTCAATATCCTTAGATGCATCTCGTCGGGTCCTGGTGCCTTGTCAACTTTCAGTACCAACAGTCTATTCAAAACTTATTTCTTATCATTTTGAACACTTCCAGTGACAGAGTTTCCTCATGTCACCATGTCCTGGGGAGCATCCAGCTCCTTTGTAAAGACTGATGCAAAATATTCACTTAATACCTCAGCTTTGGTCCCAGCCTCAATGTATAAGTTTCCTTTTAGGTCCCTAATTGGCCTCACACCTCTTTTTACCACTCTTTTGCTATTGATATGCCTGTAGAAGGCATTATGATCCCCCTTTATGTTGGCTGCCAGTCTTTACTCATAATCCTGCTTCGCTTCTCTAATATGCTTCTTCACCTCCCCTCTGAACCTTTTTGGTTCTCAATTGTATTTTCTACCTGACAACTCTCATAAGCACACTTTTTTCTTTCTTCTCTTCATTTCTATCTCCTTTTTCATCCAGGGTGCTCTGGACTGTTTGCCCTACATTTCCCTTTTAAGGGAATATACCTTGACTGTGCTTGAACCATTACTATTTTGAAGGTAGCCCATTAATCAGCTGCAGATTTTCCTGCCATCCGTTTGTTCCAGTCTCACTGGCCCAGCTCCATTCTTGCCCCTTTGAACTTGGCTCTCCTCCAGTTCATCATTCCTACTCTGGATTGTCTATTATCCTTTCCCACCATCATCCTAAACATCAAGATACAATGTTCACTGACTCCTAAATGTTCCCCGTCATTTAAGCTTCTGGTGACACTACCTGGCTAATGGCTCACATGTACCATTTTAGCCCTCCAGTTAAATCAGAAGCCATTGTTCCTCTTTGCCATTCTGACAAAACAAGCAAGTCATAATGTGTTAGAGTAAAAGGAATAATAATTTTCCTTTGCCCTTTTTTCTTGTTGGTTTCTAGTAACGTGTAACAAGGCAAAGCAGCGAAGAAGAATAAATTGTAATTTTACAGCATAAATTGCAAAACACTATTCTTCCTGGTCTTTTACTGCTCCATGTCTTGTTAGCAATACAGAGCTACCATGTGAAGAATAATATGATGACAAGAATATTCACAGTTAAGAACTGAAATATAATGGGCATGATTTTCCCCCAATTTGTGCCTGGGGAGTAATCAGTTCCTTGGCGCAAAGTAGAGGAATAAATAGTGGAGAAGCATGATGCCTGTTGTATTGAAAAGTAATCAGTGGTGGATTTAAAGAGAATGTGACTCCAGGTCCTTATTAATCTTGCTCCTGCTGGCAGACTCTATCATTCACTAATGTAAAGTTGTTCGTTATCAGTCTGATTATAGGGGAATACAGTGTGGAGATTGGGGGCATAGAACAACTGTACTGTGCTCCCTTTCAACCTGTACCTACCTCCTACCTCTGCAGCTGACCTCTTAGCTGCAATAAAATTAGAATCCTTTCTTGCTTAGTCTTGTGAAGCCCCTCTGTCTCTCCTATTTAACCTGCGTTGTTAAGCATTACTGAATGCAAATGTAATCAAGTGCATGATTAATTGTCAAATATTTGGAAAAAATAGTGTTTACACAGATAAAAATCATGATGCCCAAATTATTAGTTTATTTTTATCATGGACAGTTTGCCCCCTGATGAAGTAACTAGTTAATGTTACAAGTCAATGCATTTTCCAATCATTAGCAAGTTTCTCTTTAACATTTATCTGTCATTTTAGACTATGAGCAAAAGTGGAAGCAAAATTCTATGCTACACTACACTATGGGGTGGCATGGTGATTAGCACTGCTGCCTCACAGCTCCTGGGGCCTGGGATCATTTCTGGCCTCAGGTGACTGACCGTCCGTGTGGAGTTTGCATATTCTCCCCATGTCTGCGTGGATTTCCCTCGAAACCTCCGGTTTCCTCCCACAGTCCAAAAATGTGCAGGTTAGGTGGATTGGCCATGGTAAATTGCCCCTTAGTGTCAGGGGGATTAGCAGGATAAATATGGGGTGTTACTGGGATACGGTGCAGGTGGGATTGTTGCCAATGTAGGCTCGATGTGCCGAATGCCTCCTTCTGCACTGTGGTGATTCTATACTTAAATTCATCATCGCTTTTCTTCAGTTTTGTCACCTATTTTTAAAAATCAATGTTTCTGCCAACCTTTCATAGCTGTTAATACCTAGAACAAAATGAAACCACAAGATCGGATGATATTTTTTAATTTAAAAAAAACTATTCTGAACATAATAGTGTAGATTCATTTTTCTTTCAAAGCATCTTATAATATCTATCTTGTCAGAGGCTAACTTATATGTTAAAATATATTTTGTTGGTATACATTTGGAGAAGCCCAAAGGATACTCATTAAAAAAGAATCATAAAATTAGCTCTTGTAGCATGAAACATTTTTCTGTTTGTATTTTTTAAAATTTTGACCCAGCATATATAATCTCTATGCTGAAATCCTCATCAACCGTTGTCTGCTATGCTCAAATATCACTTATTCAAGACAAGTCCAAGCATATTTACAACATTCCAGTTAATTAATAGAAAATCTATTAACTGTACGGTGATTTTATCAAAACCATTGGATCAGGTGAAAATTGTGATGAAAGTGATCTTTTGAAAACAATGTTAGATGTCATAAACCTGAAGCAAACTGATGACTGACAAACTGTACAAAAAAAACAAACATCTGTTCTCATGGTGCTCATTGTAATCTTAATTTTTTTTAAAAGTCAGCATTCCACCCTAAAAATGAAAATATTTGGAAATTATATCAACAAATACAGGAATCTCAAACACACTGGGAAATTAAAATCCTACAGGGTTAGAAAAATTCCTTAAGAGATCAATTCCACCATGGTTTGATCAATGGGAATCGTTAATTGCCATGCACATTGCAATTTTTAACTTTATTCATCAAATTAGGTCTCCTGTAACATTAAAATCTCTTCCTTTCACTTCAGTAACATGATAGGTAATATTCTTCCCATTAAATATACTCTTTAGAGACTTTCCTATTTTCCTTCTTCTACTGCAATGCCAAAACCTGATTCCTTTGTCAGTTCCAGGCCCTTTAAGATAGGACGTGTGTAAAGGATAACTCTAACCTCTGATACCCATTATCAATTTTTCAGTTCCTCCTCTTATAATGCTGACTCATACAGAGGTACTGTTTCACAGGCATTAACAACCTTCCAGTATTTTGTCTAAGGACCAATATTTTTATACGCAAGGCCAGCCCCTAATCTTGGGCACTCAGCTGCAGCGGGCATCACAAGCAGGATCTTTGCTTATTAAAAAAAAAATTAAATTAAAATTATTTATTTAAAATTAGAAACAGTTTGTGATTGAGTCTGCCTTTTGTTTTATAATCTTTATAAAATGTTAAATAGTTGACTTTGTTTGATGTTCTATATTTTAAATGTTCCGTGACAGCATTGTTGAATTTAAAAATTCCTAACTATATTCTTTCTTTCAAAGTTGTTTTCCTTGAAGTGAGTGCACGTAGAGTATTTTCCATCTGTAAGTTGTCTGGATGAGCGCAACACGTAAGAAGCTTGACGCTATTCAGGACAAAGCAGCCTGCTTAATTGACATCCCTTCAACAAACATTCACTGTCTTCACCACCGACGAACAGTGGCAGCAGTGTGTATCATCTGCACTGCAGGAACTTACCAGTTCTTTTTAGGTAGCACCTTCCAAATCCACGATCGCTACATCCAGAAGGACGAGGGCAGCAGGCACATGGGAACACTACCAGCTGGAAGTTTCCATCCAAGTCACTCACCATTCTGTCTTGAAAATATATCACCATTCGTTCACTGTTGCTGGGTCAAAATCCTGGAAGTCCCTCTCTAACAGCATTGCTCATTTGGGCTGATAGGTCTCCTCCACATTATCACACCAAAACGTTTCCATTTTTAGGAATTTTGAAGTGGGTGATAAAAAAGTTTGAAGAGCTTTATAGTATCTTGTTTTCCCTAGGTGTAGCTACACTGTAGCAACTGCAGTGAAGTAAAGTAAAGTTTATTTATTAGTCACAAGTAAGGCTTACATTAACACTGCAATGAAGTTACTGTGAAATTCCCCTAGTCGCCACAGTCCGGCACCTGTTTGGGTCAATGCACCTAACCAGCACGTCTTTAGAATGTGGGAGGAAACCGGAGCATCCGGAGGAAACCCACGCAGACACAGGGAGAACGTGCAAACTCCACACAGTGACCCAAGCTGGGAATCGAACCCAGATCCCTGGCGCTGTGAAGCAGCAGTGCTAACCACTGTGCTACCATGTCGTCCCAAAATCACAGAATCACAGAATACTACAGTGCAGAAGAGGCCCTTCCACCCATCGAGTCTGCACCGATGCATGAAAGGCCCTGACCTGCTCACCTAATCCCAGTTGCCAGCAATTTCACAGTAACTTCATTGCAGTGTTAATGTAAACCTTACCTGTGACTAATAAATAAACTTTTTTTACTTTTGGCCCATAGCCTTGAATGTTATGGCGTGCCAAGTACTTGTCCAGGTACTTTTTAAAGGTTGTAAGGCATCCCGCCTCCACCACTCTCCCAGGCAACGCATTCCAGACCATCACCACCCTCTAGGTAAAAACGTTTTTCTTCTAATCCCTCTAAACCTCCCACCCATCACTTTTAACTCGTGTCCCCTCGTAACTGACCCTTCAACAAGGGGGAACAGCTGCTCCCTATCTAACCTGTCCATGCCCCTCATAATCTTGAACACCTTCAAGAAGGCAGCCACACCTTCTCAAGGGAAATTAGAGATGGGCAATAGTTGCTGACCTAGCCAGAGATGCTCACATCCCATAAATGAACAAAAAAAGTTGAAACTTCCTTCACAAGACACTCAAAATGCATAATTTCTGAGTTAAGAAAACCAAGATTCAGATCACCTTGCGATGTCTGTGAACTTTCAACATGAAGACCCAAGGACCTCATTCAGGTACAGTTGCCCAGGTTTTTCCCAACATTGATCTCAAGACTGTTGCCAGATTTAGTACCAGGTCAAAGGATATTTCACATTCTCAAGAGGTGAGAACATTCCTCTTCATTGAAGATTCACCATTTTAAGTCAACAACCAAGGCCACTGAATGCATTGACTAATAGGTACCAATCGCCAAGTGGATTTTACCATCTCCGTTTGCATTCAAAGACACAAATCTTCATTGTTCATTTGGGGATGAAAGGTCTCCTCCACACCATCACACCAAACAGCTCCATTTATAGCAAGTTTGAAGCAGGTGATATAAAAGTTTGAAGAGATTTATACTATTTTGTTTTCCCTGGGAATACACAAATGTGCAAATGATGCTGCAGAGATCAAAGAGAATCCAGTCAAAAGTGATAACTGGACAAAACTACTCTTATAAACAGTGGGAGGTGTTGAAAAAATAATTTAGCCTCATACAGGACTAGTATAAAGCCCTTAGGGTGAAGAGTTCTACATAGGAAATAAAACATCCACGATCAACAAGGAAGTGAGAGATAACATAAAACTAAATGAAAAAGCATGCAAAACTGAAAAGAATTGTGTCAATCCAAGGTAATGGAAGAAATATAAAGAAAAGCAAAAGAACAAAATATAGATATTAAGAAGTGCAGAAAGGAATCTGAAAAGAAACTTCTGACAGACATCAAGATTAACACAAAAAGATTTCATAATTTCATTCAAAGAAAAAGGGTTGGTAAATGTAATGTAGGCCTTATTAGACCATATCAGACACATCCTATTTGGGTAATATTGCAAATGAAAATAAAGATTCCCATCAGAGGAGGAGAAACTCACTGAATTTAAAGTAAGCAAGAAAAAAGTATTAGAAAAAAGTAATGCTTCAAAAGACTAACAAATCACCAGGACCTGATGATTTCCACCATTGGGTTTTAAAGGCGAGAGGGGAGAAAATTACAGATTCGTTAATCAGAATTTTCCTCAATTCTCTCAATTCAGAAAGCACCCCTTAAGATTGGTGAAATTAAAATTTAACTCCATTATTCAAGAAAATTGAGGGAGAGCAGAACCAAGTCATGATAGAAACAAAAACAGAAAATGCTGGAAAATCTCAGCAGGTCTGACAGCATCCGTGGAGAGAGAACAGAGCTAACGTTTCAAGTCTGGCTGACTCTTAATCAGAGCAAGACCTGATAGGCCAGTTCACCTAACATCTGTCGTGAGAAGGTTATTGAATCTATATTAAAGATGAAGGACACGATCTTACATGCCATTCACACCACATTCCGGCTGCAGTGAGCTCGGAGAATTTGGCTCCCAGTCAAATCTCACTGCAGTGGGATGGGAAAATCCTGTTAGTGTGAATGGTGGTAACGTTCCAGCCAAAGTAATTGAGTACTTAGAGAAATTTCAGAAAATCAAAGAGAGGCAAGTATACTAGTAAAGAGTAAGGTCATGGTCTAATAAGCCTAATTTAAGTTTTTGAGGAAGTAACACAATTAGCTTGTTAGCAGTTTGTACATACTTCCAAAGACATTCATTACGATTCCACTTCCATGGTTCAATTCCCGTATCGGCTGAGATTCTTAATGAAAACCTGCCTTCTCATCCTTGCCCCTTGCCTGAGGTGTGGTGATCCTCAGGTTAAATCACCACCAGTCAGCTCTCCCTCATCAAAGGGGAGAGCAGCCTATGGCCACCTGGGACTATGGCGATTTATCTTAAGAGTTTATTTGTTAAGATTAAAGCTCATTGAATTGAAGGAAAATTCTTGAACTGATTAGGAAATTAGAAAGAATGTAAGAAAATGGATTTGCATTCATACAGCTCAACTGTTCAGTATATTTATTAATGACTTAGCTAACAGAATAGAGCTACTTATATTTCTGAAGAAATATAAGTAGCGAAGTAGTGTGAACAGGGTCATCAAATTCCAAAATACAATGATTAAGCTTAAATGAGTGGGTGAAACTGAGACAGATGGATTGCAACACAGGTAAGTGTGAGGTGACCCAAATAGGATATGTCTGATATGGCGAAAGATTTTCCGACTGTTCACACCCCACTACTGCAAGCGAAGACGGAGAATTTGGCACTCAGCTAAATCTCTGTTCACTGCAGTGGGACCAGAAAATCCCGCCGGTCTGAACGGCTGGTAGATTCTGCCCTAGGAATCTTAGAGGTTCAAATGATTCAGGGATCCATTAACACAGGTCACTTAAATGTAAAATATAGGAAATATGATCAAAATTCTGAAGGAATGCTTGACATATAGGGGGCTAAAATGTACAGAAAGATGTTTTCCTACATCTAAATAAAACCCTGGTAAGACAATAATTGGATACTGCATCTTTAGGGGGATATATTGGCCATGGAATGAGTGCAGCATAGATTAATCAGAACTTTACCAAGATTTCAAAGGTTAAATTCTGAGGGGAAGTACCATAAATGAGGCTTATATTCCCTGAAATTTAAGGAAGGATTTGAAGAGATTTTTAAGATTTTGAAAAAGGAAGTGTAGACAAGGCACCATGTTCTTAATCTTACATCCAAACCATTCATGAAAGAAATTAAGAAATATTTCTTCCCACAACAGAAGTCTAGAATCGCCAACATAAAACAGAATAGATTAGCACAAATAATACTTTGAAACCTGAGACTGATATATTTTTGCCATGTCTGTATTCGGTGATGTGCAACTGAAGTAGGTGAATTTATTTGGGATTCAGGTTAGCTGTGATCTCATTGAATAGTGAAAGAGGCATAAGGAGCAGAATGGCCTTCTCCTGTTTATATGTTCCTAACCTCTCAGATGCTCATTTTGCCACAGACTCCAGATTTGCGTAGTACTCTCCTTGTCCAAATCCTTGATGCCACACCATGTGGTGTCTTTAACTTTAATGGCAAAGATTGCAAAGTTAAGCAAAGGGAAAGGGAAAATGAAATTTGAGGCCTTCACTAGGTCATTATTAGGCACCGCCCATAGGTTGAGAATGGATGCCTCCTGTTCTTGTAGGTTCAGTAGCTTCATACCCCCAGAGAGAACAAATAAACATTTTCAGACATTGCATAATAGTCCCTCAGAAATATGCTGAGAGAATCGAGGATGTCCATAAAGCTGTAAACGTTTACAACACAGAAGGAGAAATTGTCACCGTTTATGCCTGTGTTGAATCTACTAAAGCAATCCTAAACTCATCTCACTACCCTGCTGCTGTATTCAGATTTATTAAGGAAATGTATGCTGTCTTATTTCTCATTTAATTATGGGAGAAGTATGGATATTTGATATTGAATTACAGGACTGTAATCTGTTCAAGGGATTCTGATTAAATCATGCGTTATGAGAGCGAAAATTCAATCATATTTAAATAGTCAACTTAACTGTAAAGTTTAATTTTAGTCTTTTAGTACATTAATTTTACTTTATCTATCCATGTATGAATCTAGACACGTTAAATTAGAAGAGCAAAACTCAGATAGTTCACCAAGATAAGCTGACCTGAACAATACAGAGTTGTTTGAGTATTCTTTATATGAATGCAATACACTAAACTTCTGCAGAATATGTTAATGGCACCTATTGGTAGGAGGTTTTCATAGCCTCAGTACAGTGAGGCATGATATTGGCTGAAAGCATTAATATTCCTTTATGACATCATTACTGCAGGTCAGCAAGAAATTATTTTCACGTGATTGCTGCAGAGAAATTCTATCTTGAGTAGGTCTTACAATAGTTAGCAATACCATGGCTAAGAAGTTACCGATTGAGACAAAATCCGCATGAAGAGTGAACCCTACAAAGGCTCAGTGTACACCCACCCACGCCTGATACAACAAAGGTTAGGAAAATGGATTTGCAGTGTTTAAAACCAATTCTGAGGCCTTTGGGCACATGGCATGTGCTGTGTTTTTTATTTTATTTGCCAACGGTTAAGGAGCATAGACCAAAAGGTCTCTATCTGTATAGCCATATGATTCCATTCAGTTCAAGGATGTTTAGGCATGGAGATTTTTATACACCAGAACAGATTTAACCTTTGCATTCCTTTTGGTACCATTGAATGCAGCATCACAAGAAAATATAGACGGTGTGTATTAGAGCCATCGCAATGGTTCTAATACCATGGCATAATTGGAGTTCCGAAGAAGTCATATTGGACTTGAAACATTAACTCTGTTACTCGGTGCACTGAAACATTAACTCTTTTACTCTGTGCACTGAGATTTTCCAGCATTTTCTGTTTTAATCATGATTTTATTGGCCTATTGTTCCTAAACATACTTTTAATCTTTTATCCTATTTCACTACATTTTGCCATTCAGTTTCACACAAAGCATGGCATGTTCTATATTAATCTCACCAGTATAATTTCCTCTGCAATAGATTGTGTGCTATGGAAACTTTTGACGTAGGGTATATGTTTTCAGACAGAACCTAAAACTGACCTGAAATTGTCTCTGAATTTTAATGTTTTCAAAACATTACTTGGAGATAGCTAATTATGATGTCACCACATTCTCTTTTCCGCCCTGATTAAAGTGACTTCAATCTTTTCTAATCTCGACAGAATTCAAAGGCTTTGAAAGACTTTCGAATGCATTTCTTGGGAGCAAAAAGAGTTTTCACTTCAATCCTGGAAGTGGAAAATGATTTTTCTTGAAGTTTTTAAGAGGACAACCTCCGGCACCCATGCAGTTTAAATCTTACAATGCAATTTGCACTTGTATCCCTCCTAACTGCAATCATGTCAGTGGCAGTTTGGATGTATTGCCCATACATAGGAATGGTAGGCAGGTAGACACAGAAGAAACATTGAATGGGGAGGTAGATCGATCAGCTGCGTTTTATGTGGCCAAGATTTATTTTAGTTCTTCGGCAATGAAGGGAGACCTAGGTTCACAAGAACCCGGGACACTTCACTGCTTGATGGGGGCTATATCTCACTTCAGGCAGAAATTGGCTGGTCTATAAAAATTAAATTAGGGATGTTTATTGTATCTAGTCGAGAGGAAGAAATTCTAATTACAAGGTTGCAGTGTCAAAATAATCCATTTTTATTTATGTTTACATCCACCGACGAGGAAGCCCAGAGGTAAATTAGAACTAGCGGACCTGAATAAATATTCTCCAACGCAACGTACTGGGGGAAACGGTTCCTTACCATCGCTTTTGACAATCACTTCTTTCAGACACATGTCTTGCACGTTGACTGTACAGTTCGCTATGAACTCCGGAGATGAACAATCGTCGTTTAAGCGGAATTCTTCGCATTGGTAGCACTGGATTTGAAAGCCCAGACCTGGGGAGGTGGGGGGGGGGGGAGGATAAAATAAAGTTAAAACGAATGCGGTGTGTGGATTAATCGACTGTCAAGGCAGTCTCGTCGCTCTTAATTTATCTAAAGATTTGCCCATTGAGATGACAATGGAGAGGTACAGAGTGAAGTGAATCCAATAAACTGCAGAATCGCTCATGCGAAATAATTTCACGGTCTGAGATTATATAAGCTTTGATCATTCGTTTCTGATTCACTTATGGACCTTATTAACTTTTATTGTCATTAATTAACTGCTCCGCGCTCCGACAGATCACACATATTGATTTATGGAGAATAAACTACACAAACCTGAAATGCTTCTCTGCCCCAACCTTAGCATTGATTACAGCAGAGAAAATGCATGTCAGTTTTTTTTTGGTTGAGGCAATTTCAGAAGAAATGACTTCGGATGGTGTGAAATTGACTTTCCTGGGAGCGGGGAAAGACGGGGGGGGGGGGGAGGGGGGGAGGTGGGTAGAGAGAGGGAGAGGAGGAGAGGGCAAGGCAGTGACAGGCTTACCTGTAGAGGCTAAATATCCGCAGAAAGTTGTGTAAATGAAGAGCTCCATTCTGCTCGGGCTGTGGGGAGAAGGTTGGGGGGGGGGGGGGTGAGCGTCCGATCAGTCTCAGGCGAGCTGCCTTGGTCCAGCCATGTCTGCACACTGGGTCCCTCGGCTGAGAAAAACACTGAAGAGTTTGGAGAGAGAGAGAGAGCAAATGGACAAGAGACTCGCACCACGTGACAGCAGTCATCTATCACTTGGGATTCAGGGAGATACATCAGGGGGAGGGAGGTGAAATAGTCATTAAAACTCAGAAAGAGCGGAGTGAGGAACAATCCCAGTGATAAGCTGGAGAAGTGGAGGAATACTGATCAAAGGGAGAGGGGGAAGGATATATTACTGTAAGGGGGAGCGGACAGGATAGAAAAGGTGTTAAATCCTGCCCCCCATGGATAAAATCAATGCTAATAATTACAAGGGCGCTGATTTGGAAACAAAATCGACAGCCTCGTAATTCTTCCCTCCCACAGTTTTCTTGTGAGTTTGGATAAAAGTGGCAGAGGCGATCGTTCCACCTAATGGCAGCGTTTGTGTGCCCAGGGGCTTTGAAGCTGTTAAAAATCAGTTTGTAAAACCCACCACAAGGGCTGCGGGAATACCGCAATCACTGGGACTGAGCTCCGGGGTGCCAAGTGGAGTGAGTGGTTCCTCCTCTAACGCGGAGGGAACTCGCTGACAAAAGCGCCAGTTACGGTCTTCACACAGTTAATCACAACAAGCCTGACAAGCGTTACTGTAACAGTATTAGAGCGGCTTATCCGAAACACTGGATGATTAGCTGTATGCTTCAAAGCTTTTCCATTTGTTCTTTCCTTTCTTTATATATATATTATTGCGATCGCGGTTCAGTGGTCAAATCCCTACTTTGAATAAAAGCGCATTTACGATTTCGCCTCTAACCGCAGCCCGGTGTTTTATTATTAAGTAACTGCAGGTACGCTGCAAGCCTGGCATTGGCATCGATCCTCTGAGTGGAAAGAGGGTGTGTGCGGATAGGGTGGGCACTGGACTCTGCTGTCCAACCCCCCGGTTAACCATCTGAAACCCCGATGGGACCTGCTTTATTCACCCTCACTGAAGCAAAAGGCCACACAGCAAACAACAAAGGCGGACCCAGCTTCCTACAGCCAGGTTACTCATTTTGAAAGTTGCCCCTCTCTGCTGCCGAGACTAAAGAATGACCCAAGGTGCAGTATGATGACACAAGTCTGAAAGCATTTTTTTATTATTAATTTTTTATTATATTCGTCCTTACATGAAAATATGACACGAATTTCTAATATCAACACTCTAAAAGATTGCACCCAGATATTAAAGTAACACTGTTGGTACCGCAAGATTTCGGATTTTTTTTACACACACTTGGTACACTTTATCAGCCGCTCCGGATCAAAGACTTTTGTGTAGAGAATCCTAGAAAATATCAAATATACTACTTTACAATTCCATGTACAAAAGTAGATATAAATATCTCACGGCTAGAAAAAATACACACCATTTGAAATATCGCACCTTTTATTCCCCCCATACACACCCGAGCTTGATAGAAAACAAGGCGGTGGGATCACCAAGTGCAGCTCAGCACACATAAGAGCAGCGCTGTTCCTTAAAGAGATTTGCCCGCTGCCACTGCAGCTGAGATTTCGCACGAAGTTTGTTCAAAAGATAAAAGGAGTGAAGGGGGGAGGGGGAATTAGTTTGTTTGCCTCAACCCCCGCCCCCCTTCCCCGGGAACAGTTTGAGTTTGAGCTCCTAACGGGATTTGTGCTCATTATGTAGAACAACATTTAAAATCAAAACACTACCATGTGTGTCACAGATATCCCTGACATAGACTTAGTTTTAAAAAAACGTGGAGGGGGCGGGGGGGGGGGGGGAATGGACAAAAACCCTGGAAGAGCCTGGGAAACACATTGATTCAAGTCACCTGAGAGTTTAACATTTGCCTGGCCTGGCTTCCTCGGTCACTCACGTAGATACAACACTTGGGAAAAGTACAGAAACACTGTGACAGGCGGCCGTACACTATTTTTTTAAAAAAAGCCACCTGTCATATCTCCAAGACTACACCACTTGTGGAATAGTTCATGGCTTCTGGAATTTAATTCCAATCATACACATAAAACCGGGATGAACAAATGTCAACGTTAACCTGTGATATCCGACTGTCCAGTTCGAGGTGTGTAAGCCCAAGAGGATTGCACCATTGTTTTGCCATTTATTGCTTCATGGATTTGCTACAAATATATTTTTTCAATTTACAGAAACAGTAACATATTTATACAGTGCAAAATCGTCTTCCTTAAATCAGTTAATTCACTATTACAGGAGTTGCAGCGTTTCCCAGTTTTCATTCAGCTGTCAATGTCTGACACTCATTCGCCATTCGTTGGGCTCTCTCCATTCAAGCTGGTGGCCCATTTCGCTGTGGTACCGTCTCGCCGACCTTCCCAATGTCTTTACTTAGCGGCCCAAGTACTCCATTGGGGCGTTCAATGCGTTTCGCAACGTTTTATTCCTACACCTCATTGGACGCTTGACTGGCGCAAGATGAGAAACTATCATACAGAGAGTCACTGAGTGACTCCACATTGTCCACGCCGGGTTTTTCAGGCGAATTTAGTGAGGGCTCCTCGTTTTTCCCGGCGCTCTCCTTCTCCACTTGGGGTTTTGTCGAACACTTCTTATCCTCTTCTATAATACGCAAACTGTTGTAGTTGATCCTGTTGAGGGTGTCCAACGAGACGGTTGGCAGACTGGATAGCGTGAGGTCTGGCCCCTCTTTTCCCACTTGTTTGATTTTCTGTAATAAATCAAAATTGAACAGATTACACTCTTAGGAACTCATGAGGGTTCAGGGTGGGAATAGTTTCCTGTTACATTTATGCTGTCCTTCCAGCCGCGTTAACTCCTCATGTTGCAAACACTACAGGATCTCGAGTCACAATGGGGAATGCTCAATCTCTGGAATACAGCCAGTTCCTGGGGGGAAGGGGGGGGGGGGGCGGTGCGGACACACCATGCATGTTGCATAGTTTCTGGAGATAACCTCTGCTTCGTTTCCAGTTGCATAGTCAATGAAGCTGCTGGGCTCGTTCGCAGAGGTCAATCACAGTACAACCTTATTCCACTTTTAAGATATCATCTCAGGAAACCGATACCATGTCAGTAGAAATTCCCTTCGTGATTATGTCTACCTACTTTTCAATAACACTCAGTCGCCTTTGCTATGGGACTCGCAGACTGTTCACATCACTATTATAAAGAGCTCTTAATGTGATCCTCATGGTAAATGGATCAGTTATATATGTTGGTACCTCACACTATTTGTCAGTACGTCCAGGTCAAAATCAGGGTGAAGACTCAGAAGTTGACAAGTAGTTAAAGCGAGTGCACATTTAATCCAGATGAGAGCAGCAGGGTTGGATCAATTGAACTGTTTCAGCGCCTATGGTGCAATAATCTAGTGGAACTCACTGCCTAGCTTTCCATCTGTCTTTGAAAGTATTAGCTTTAGACCCGTCTTCAAAAGGACCATTCACAGACTTTGCTAAACAGTTTGCATCCTCTTTTTAAAAGAGAAGGGTAACAAAAAAACCTTTTTTTTATTTTCTATATTTATTGAATTATTCATTTATTGACTAGCACAATGGAGAGATTTTGAACTCAGAAATCAAAGTGCATTTATACTTGGACATAAAAACTGCCATTTGACTCGAGCATTTCAAAGTGCAGACAGCATTTAATCAATATTGCAGACTTGTCACAAACGAGTGTCTTAATGCAAGAACTCCCAAGAAGTAAATCTATAGTTGAAAGCACCCATTGCAAAAGATTATGTACCAAGCAGCTATAAAATCAATGTTAAATCCATCAGCATTCACTGGTTAGCCCAAAGTTGAGGATTAGTCAGTGGAACTACAAGTTTCTTGGTGCTTTTATAGTCGAATATTTCAACTATTTTTTCTTTTAGCTCCCAATTGAAAGGAATGGGTAGATGGTCTATTTGCAGACAATTATTTTTGCTTCAGTTGCTGTACAGTTGCCAAAATGGCCTAAAAGTTAGCTTTCATTTAAATTGTTTTTGACTAAGCAACCGTTTCGATTCCCACATCCTACCATACCATTCCCAACACACTGGGACATTTCTACAACATTTTAATGAGCACTGAACCCAAAGTCCCCATATGTGGAAAAGTTTGTCCCAATTATTGATTTGATATTTGCATGTACTTCTCCCCTAAAAGCCACAAGATTGAGAGATGCATATTCCAATCCAACATATTAATCTGTTGTCAATCCTATTATGCATGTGCGAAGCAGAAGTCAGGCACCTCGGGACAATGTGAACATAACATCAGAGGCTGACCCATTCATATTTAATGGCTATGAACCCTCTTGTGGCTCATTACAGTCTTGTTATTGGGGATACTGGACATTCATTACCAACCCATTTTTGAGCAATAGTGGTGCAAATCTTTGGGAGTTCAGATGAACGTGGTAAAGTATAGGAAAATCATGAAACAGAAAGCATTTTTCCCTTCCCTTCCAGTTTGTAAGAGTTTGGTACACTTGTATCATAGAAATCATAGAAACCCTACAGTGCAGAAGGAGGCCATTTTGCCCATCGAGTCTGCACCGACCACAATCCCACCCAGGCCCTACCCCCACACATTTACCCGCTAATCCCTCTAACCTACGCATCTCAGGACTCTAAGGGGCAATTTTTTTTAACCTGGCCAATCAACCTAACCCGCACATCTTTGGACTATCTTATAGTCTATGGACTATCTTATAGTATCTCCCCCTCCCCAAAGACAGGTAAACAGTTGAAGGGTTGAAGTTGAAGACTATCTTATAGTCTATGGACTATCTTATAGTATCTCCCCCTCCCCAAAGATAGGTAAACAGTTGAAGGGTTGAAGTTGAAGACTATCTTATAGTCTATAGACTATCTTATAGTATCTCCCCCTCCCCAAAGACAGGTAAACAGTTGAAGGGGACTGCCATAAATTGTGGATAAACCTTTGTGTAATCTATTATTCACTGAAAACACCAAATAAAATAAGTGAACACCAACATCACAATTGTATATTTTGATCAGGCCCATTTGTGAACTATATCATCAGTGGAATATTATATTCTGAATAAAATTCACTGAACTCAATAGGCCCTGAACAAGTGAGAAAGGTCATTCAGGGGGAGTTCAGTGGTTATTTATTGTCCCTAGGTAAACTGTTTTACTCTGACGAAGATTGCACTTTTTGTTGTCAAGAAACATTAAAAGGAGCCAAGTCTGCTTGTTGGACCATCTGTATCTAGGTCAATGTCAGTAATAATTAAGAGCAGTAAGTATGATAAACCTGCTCAGAATCAAAGGTTTGCAAGGAATCAGATAACGAGACAGTTATGAAGGATGAAACATAAAAATTAATAAATTACATACATGTAATAACAAAAAGATTTGAGAGCTTTGTATAGGGATCAAAGATATGAATTACAATATTGAACAGGAATAAAACACAATCTTTCAATATCATAATCTTTCAGTATCATCTTATATAACTGATGACAGGCTAAAAAACAAATAGCATTGCCATATATATGGGAGAGATGGATAATTATAGGCGATTAACCAAGATAGAGTATTAAAATGAAAATGTTAATAATGGTTATCATTTGATTTTATTTATGCATTTGGTTTTAGTTAAATTTCTATCTGCTTTTCAGTCAATTAAATGGAGTAAGGATACTTGGTTAACAGATTAGTGGTGTTGCATGACACAAAAGTAATCTAAAGAAGATGATATCATGCTGCTCTGGAGACTTAATCATCTTTTTATTGAGAAATTAATAAAACCTAGGTCCATAGTGCAGTACACCATCAAGGTTGCAAAGCATTGTAAAATAAATCAAGAGGCAGTGATTCAGTGTTAAAAAGCTCAAGTTTTAAAAGCCAGAGGATTGCAGGAAGGAAAGTTAAAGGTAAAATGGCCATCCATAGATTTGAGATCCTGAAAGAGAACAAGTTAAAATAGGAAACTGTATAATGAGTCTTAATTAAAACACAAGTGGGGATACAGTTAAGCAAGGATGAAAATGCATGTGTTATTTGGAGATTGGGAGGACCACAAAAAATTGCAGCAGTGTTGCTCATAGTGGTACTAGCTGAATAAAGAGGCTTGAAAGATTATAGCAAAGGGAGAGGTTGGATGTTAAACGTAAGAAAGTACATGGCGTGGCACAGTGGTTAGCACTGCTGCTTCACAACGCCAGGGACCCGGGTTCAATTCCCGCTTGGGTCACTGTCTGTGTGGAGTTTGCACTTTCACCCTATTGCATGGATTTCCTCCGGGTGCTCCGGTTTCCTCCCACAGTCTGAAAGACGTGCTGGTTAGGTGCATTGACCCGAACAGGCACTGGACTGTGGTGACTAGGGGAATTTCACAGTAACTTCATTGCAGTAAGCCTTACTTGTGACTAATAAATAAACTTTACTTTTACTTTACGTACATAAAACAAGAAACTTTGGTATGCTGTCCAGAAGATTGAGATGAAAAAGTGTCCCCAGATATTGATGCTGTGTTTATCGCTCAGTAGATAGATTTTATACAGTATTAAAAATTATTGTAGAAGTGCTCTTCATAAAAGGAACCAAGACAGTTGACAATGAAATTATATGTTCAGTGAGACCCACCATATCTAGAGCTTTATGGAGTGCACAGATATTTGGGCAAAGTTACGAAGATTTTGGCTCAAATCTTTGTGAACTTCTGATGATTTATGGCTAGAATATTTGGAAATAACTAAGCAATGGAGGTAAGATTGTTGGGACACAAGTTAGAACAGAAAGTGGAAAAATAGCATCAGGAAACAAGAGAAACAAAAATAATACCCAGAAGTAGGGGGCTCTGATTAGGGACTGGAAAGAATAGCTGGTGGAAAAGCAGGAAGGCAATAGTAGTAGTAGGCAATAGCAGGAAGGCCTTTCAATAAAGTTGCATTTAGCAACAGTAACCAGGATTCAGCCACTTTCAAAAAGAGATTGAAAGTTGGGTTGAGATGTTTCAGGCAAAATATGAAGCTTGACGCAAAGGACAGAACTTACAAAATCAAGCACAATGGTTAACTTGATTGAGCCAAGATTGAATACGTGTCCAAGGGATAGAAGAGCAAGATATGAAACTTCCCATGTCAGCAAAAATAACATCACATACTGGCACTAGGCCATGTAGTGAAAGCAGCAGCTAGAACTGAATAACGGAGAAAAGGAATTCTCAACAAGCACTCCAGTTTATTAATTTATACTGCCAAACTAGACAGGTCCCGATTACAAAGTGTGCCCTACTGCTTGGCATTCTGCAAGAAGCTCCTCAGATCAGAAGAGCTCAGAGGTAAGAAGAGATGAAAATGGACATGGAAAAAAATGGTTAATACTTGATAAATTGGGTTACTGTAACATTCTATGTACTAATCAACTAGATTGATATGTGGATAGTTGGATATGGAGATGGATGTTTTCTGAAAGATATCTTTATTCAGTAACATAGTGCTAGATTATTACTGGGGGGGCGGGGGGAGTGGGAGGTGGGGTGACTCCAGTTGCCCCAACCTAAACATTGGGGATGAGCCCACCTCTGCTTAGCCGGCTTGCCCCTCTTTAATTTCTTTTTGGTGATGATCCTTTAATTAGTATAAGGCAGGACCTCCACCCAATCAGAGGTTGGAAGTTCTGCACACCAGAGATATGGTCAAGGAAGTGGTGTTCAGTGATGGACCCGGACATTCAGAAATAATAGGGATCTTGCTAAGGGTTGGCTGACAGTCTGCAGTGAGGTAGCATGAGGGATATTTTGTGCAGGGCTGGGTGGTGGGGGGAGGGTGGGTAGGGTGTGGGTGTTGGGTGGCCAGGGTGGTTGTGAAGAAGCAAAACTCAAAACTCTGGAAAGGGCTTTTGATTGACATTGGTGACTCAGGAAGACAGAGGCATTTAATTGTCCTCTTGAGGGCCTCAGTTGAGCTATGGGCGGGTGACCCACCAGATGCCTCTCTCGTTGCTTGTAAAGTCATGATGAGGCTGCCAATGGTACGGTTCCCTAAATTTATGGGATCCAGCCTCCTGTTTTTCCATAAAATGCAGCCTGTGGTGAATTTTTGTTGATTTTGTTTTTGCAAAAGCGGTGTTACTTTAATTAAGGACAACATGCAAACTAAGTGCATTAAATACTTTCTTAGTCTTGTACAAATTACAACTTTAAAATATAATTTATGAACCATAAAATGCCATCAAATCTATATAGATAGGTGTTTATTGATATATGTTTAATAGAGCTTTGCCTATGCGTTCAACTTGTCAATAATGGTTCATACTTTAATGTATCAATATCATTCAACCATATACACTAAATTAATGGTGTTTTACTGTGAATAACTCAACCAGGAAGTTGGTAGTTTGAATGATACAAAAGTTCATTGATTTTGATTACCAATTCACATTGGAACTTGATAGACTCAGAATAACAGTCAAACTTTTTCAGGTATAATTGTAAAATGATGCTGTCTATTTGCCAAATATAGTCTGATCACACAATGGGACATTACAATGGGATTGAATTAATCTTCGAATTATGTCTACAGTGAACAGGCATTATAACAAATCAATGTAAACTGAGTTTGAAGGATAAAAAATTGCATTTGTCTGCAATATTTCAAATTATAAAAATAATAGAAGTAATAATTATGCGCTGACATAAATTGCACTGCTGTGGCCTATAAAATAGCAGGAAAAATTAGAAGGATGGTCAGGTTAGTGTGGGAAAAGGCCCAGCAATTTAATACTGATATGATATATCTTCACTACGCTCTTAGTGGCAAGATTATAATCATGAGCAGTTGAGTGGAAATGGGAAGTACCAGCTACACATTCTACAGGCTGCAAAGTCTTTACATGGTTGACAGCTTCAAGGTGGACAAAGAGAACAAATGGATAGAGGTCATGCAAATTATCTTAAAGATGATTTGCTGCCAACTGATTATGAACAACATCTCAGTTAAATACAATAGGAAGAAAATGTTAGCAAAAAAGATTAAAGATAACTGAGAAGCAAGTTAAAAACAGGCAGTGAAAAACATTTTTTTCTGGAAAGTATATTTCAGCATCAGAGAGAATAAGAAAAGCCATCAGACAACAACATTAATTTTCAAACTACTTCTATTTAGGTAAATGCCCAGAAAGATTATATCCTGAGAATGTACTACTTATTCTGAAATCAATTTTCTTCTGAAATACAATATACTGGAGTAGAAATTGCTAAGCATTGGACCTGTATTTTCAGGTGTCAAATGGGTACAAAGCATATTATTTCAGCAGGGGGGATGCACTGTGCCAAATATGCACAAGTATTGTGTCCATTGCTAAATTTGTGAGGCCCTTTGAAACAAGCTCAATCTCCTTAAATATGTAAATGAGGGGTCTAATTACCATGTATACTCCTTTTAAAAATGTGAGTGGGTTGGCAACAGGACCAATTTGTGTTGATCATCACGCCTCTTGCTTCGAGTACACATTGGTCACACATAATCAAATCTGAACTCATAAAAGGAGTCCAGATTAATTTCTACCCCACCATTTCAACAATGTCACAGAACTTTCAAAGCTCAGATTTTATATAATCACTGTAGTCATTTCTATAATCATCCACGCATAATGAAAGCAAACTCATCTTTGACTCATTCTTAAACATAGCAAAGTTTAGGATGTATTTTACATTATTATATAACATGTAAAATTGTATAATAGAATAGTCCATAATATAGCATGTTGCATTTGCTTTTGTAAATCATGAATTTGTAAAAAAAAAAGTGATCTGCTGTGACGCTACTGTGCCTTTAAGAAATGTATTTCTAATCACGTTCTCTGCAGTTTGTAAGCAGGCCTGTTTTTTTTTGTTATTGGCCCCGAGCTGTCTGAGCCAATATCCTTTCACTATTGCTAAAGTTATATCATGGGACTTTTGTTTATTTTCATTCTGGGCCTAATACAGTGTCCTGGGGTTTTATGACCCTTTTTGAATTGTTAGGGAGAAATCATTGACAGGTCAGGTGGGACAGTTTTTTTCACAGGGTTACCTTTAGTTTGGTAGAAGCTGTTTGGACTGAAGGCTGGGGGCAGTGTTTTTGTCTCTGTCCCTGATATTGGAAATTCTGCTGTCTGCTGGCTAGTTAGAAGCTGTTTGGACAGCAGGCTGGAAGCAGTCTTTTTTGCCTCTCTGGAGTGAAAATTTTGGTTTGTTAGCTAGAAGCTAGAGACAAGCAGTGGCTCTGTCTCTAGCTCGAGGTGTGCTGGGAGCTCCAGAACAGGGAAGTCAGAGTTTCAATTCTGAATCCACAATCTGATTCATAGCAGATGTTGCAAAGCTGCAAAATCCAGCATCATGTGAGCATACTTACTTTTTGTGCTAAGCCTGGGATGGGGTGTATGTTTGTGGGGGTGTGATTGTTTGGAACAGCTGCTAACGTTCTTAGCTGTTAAGGTTTATACAATGTTATAGTTGTGTTTGTGTAATTGGTAAAAGCTATTGCTAATTTTCTTACTGTATGTTAACTGTATTCTCAAATAAGCTTTGGTTGATAAAAGCTCCCTAGTGGGTCACTTGAATCATACCTGGGGTGAAACATCTAATGCTTACCTGTGCCAAATTCAAAGTGCAAAATGTATGGTCTTGGCTGACTTCACAACATACCTTTGAGTCTCTGACCCAAGTTATAACACTGCATATAGTAAAATGAAGAATTACAGCCTCATTACCCTACATAGTAATTTTCTCATCTTAACCAAAGAATCAGTCAGTGGGTTTAGCCTGTGATAATGTGCACCCCACTTGAGAGGAAAAAAATTAAAGCAATATTGCCCCCTACAACCTTTTAACTGGCAAATCACGATTGAAGATAAGGTATCGACAAACCTAAGGTAAAGGAAGGAGGACAAAAACAGTCAGTGAAAAAGAAAGAAACTGCTAAAGACATAGAAGTAACCAACCATTACGAGTCAGGAGGATCTATTCATAAATGAAAATGAGGAAAAAATCTTTGTTTCTTTACTTACTGAAATACTTGAGATTCAGAAATTTACACAAAAAACATAGGCCTGAATTTTCTGGATGGCTGGGGCTTGCTATCTGGACAGATGGCGGGGAATGAATCCCCCACAACTCCAACAGACCCACTGCCATTTTACACTCTAATGAGCTTTTATTGCAGCAGGCGGAACCTCTGTCCTCAGCTGGAAGGCTGACATCCCTCTAATCCATCCAGGAACAATGCTGTATTGGCCAGATGAGGCACTCCAGCGCTATGCCTGGGACTAACGGCAAAATCCTCCCATCTCACCCGTGACAGGTTCCTGGCGGATGGGGACGGAAAATTTCATGGCAGGCAAAAAATTGGAAACCTACCAGCATAAAAGCAGATTGCAATTCTCTCAATGGTGGGTTAATGGCGGTTTGGCTGTCCTGCTGCCTGGTGGCGTGAAGGCCATTTGCATTAATTTCCATCTCATGCTCATTAAAACAGCTGCTTGCCGAAATCTCCTCGCACCTTCCAATCTTGCATCACGCCAGCCGGAAATTACGGTGACCTCAAACCCTTTTGGAAATCTTTGGTATGCACAAGTCAGACCACAGTTCCTTCGTGACTTTGAGGTGAGTGCAATATACATAGATTACCTGCCATAGACTGTGCCACTCTACACTACACTGCTGGGGCTGTAGAGTTGGTCCCCTCCTGTTCTGTGCCGACATTGTCTGCAAGGCTGGCACTGTACTGTGGTACTCATGCAGTCCTCCATATTCAGACACAGGCTAGTACTGTGCCGGGGGTGTGAGAGTGCAGGGATCTCTGCAGCCTCCATATTAACCAATTCGAAACGGTGGGTTGTGAGGTGAGGATGACGAAGACAAGGGGGCCAATGGGGAAGCAAGGGGAGGGGGAATTGCAGGGCAAGAGGGTATGACAGAAGGCAGAGGGGCAAGGAGATGAAGGAGGATGATGAACAATGGAAGGCAGAGGGAAGACCCAAGGAAGCTGGACCCTAACAAGGTTGCATTAAACTGACAAACAAGAGGCTCAAAAGGATAACAAATCTTTGACTGGAAAGGGATGCACATAAAGTCTGAAATATTGGGGGAGGAGGCTGTCAGCGTGGTACATTGGGGATGGTTCACAAAAAGACTCAGAATCATAGAATCCCTCCAGTGCCAAAAGAGGCCATTCAGCCCACCGAGTCTGCACCGACTCTCCAAAAAAGCATCCTACCAGGCCCTCCCCTTCGCCCTATCCTCGTAACCCTACTCGTTTACCTTAGTTATTCCACGTAACCTATATATCTTTGGACACTAAGGGGCAATTTAGAAGTCGGGGGTATGAGTTTTGAGAGGGTCACTGTTATCATTAGCCCTCATTGAAATGTGGAACTATGTTGTGTGAAGGTTACAGTTTTTGTTCAGGAGCTGGCAAACAGCAGTCACCCAGTTGCAAAATGGAAAGGAGTCACAGATGACAAGCAGTCCGGGGCTATGTTGATTCCATAGTCAGAGTGATGAGACAGTGCAGAAGAGCAGTGGGTATGTAACAGGAGCAATCATTGGGAGCGTGGTGTACCCCAGCTGTAGCGAGGAGCAAGAGTTGTGTACTCCACAGCTTGTGTGCAGGCCTGTCTTACAGTCAATGTTCCTGGGCTTGGTGGTTCTGTATTGGGCTTCAGAGAGAATGGTGACTTGTGACACCTGTAGGCTGTAGATAGGGAAGACACAATACCGGGAGCGGGGGGTTATGTGAAGCTCTCGCGGGAGGTTCACCTCTGTGCACACAGCCTCCAGATGGGGTGGATCGAGCTCCTCATGGGGCATGGGCACTTCACAGGTGATGGGTTTGGAAGGGAGGGTTGAAGTATCTATTACAACAATGGGATCCAGTATTACTGGAGAAATACAGGAGGTAGTTCTAACTTCATATAGTGATGCTCGAGGTAAACTGCAGATACACGGACAGTGAGGGATGAGGCATTGAACTTGATCCTGAAGTAGATGTGTAGCAGCACCACCATGAGGTCCCAGAACAATTGTGTCCAACAAAAACAAAAGTAACACTGGCTCTGTCTGGGGGGAGTATAATGCAGTGTGGGAGGACCACTATGCTGGGCAATGGGGCCCCTCCTTGGGGATGCCCTGTCACTTATGGGTGCCGCTAGAGTGGACAGGATCCAGGTCAGTTACAAAGGAGAGAGACCTCTTTGCCCAGGAAACAACTGAAAGCTAATCCTTTCATTCTGCGCTGTTAAAGGGATAGACACAATTCACTGGCTTCACATCAAAGTCGCGACATCGACAGAGTATAGGTAGGAATGTAGTCTTGGTGAATTCAGGCAATCGTGAAGAGGGCACAGCTCCATTATATATGGCATCCCATCGGCGAAGGGCAGTCACATGTTAACAATGAACGTCATTCATCACTTGTCAAGCGGCTTCCACTCATTGACCATGAGCAACTGGTATGTCAGCTCAAAGAATGGAGAACACAGCTGCTTTGAACAAAGAACAAAGAACAATACAGCACAGGAACAGGCCCTTCGGCCCTCCAAGCCCGCGCCGCTCCCCGGTCCAGGATTGAATCCTGAATCCAGGATCCCCGCCCAATTTTCCAGCCTATCTACATACTAATATCCTATCCACCGAGCTGTCCCTCACAGCTACGATGCTTTGGTTCAATTATCTTAATTACACCTTGTGGAGATGCCAACATTGGACTGGGGCAGTACAGTAAGAAGTCTCACAACACCAGATTAAAATCCAACAGGTTTATTTGGAATCACCAGCTTTCGGAGCGCTGCTCCTTCATCAGGTGAGTCACCTGATCGTCAGGTTGACTCATCTGATGAAGGAGTAGTGCTCCGAAAGCTCGTGATTCCAAACAAACCTGTTGGACTTTAACCTGGTGTTGTGAGACTTCTTACTGTGCGCACCTTGTCACCCCACAGGAGGCTCCAGATGTTACATTTCTAGAATGGCAGCTGGATCACATCAATGTGTGAGTGTGCTAGCATCTCAGGGTACAAGTTCTATCAGAGATGTGCTCGCCCGATTGAGGTGTGTGTCTCTGCACGAATGGAGGGTGAGGGTGAGCGTTGTGACAGATCTTCCTGAGCCGCCTCATCCTCGGAAGTGGTTTGGAGGCTCAGTGTGCTGCTCAGCTGCTGGAGGGCCTCGATCTGCTCGTGCCTAGAAAATAGAGAACAGAGTTTTAGTTGATGAGCATAAGCTAGTTCAGACTACATGTGACTCATTGTGATTGTCAGGATTTGAGGAAGTGATGGAGCTGTGATCCATGCTCGGTTTTAGGGAGAGACCGGTCTTCTCATCCCCACAGGAGCAATCCCTATCCTCCCCAGCAAGTTTGGCTGCACCTTGCCGCCCCTCTCCTACTCTGGGCTCTCTCGCCTTTGTTGTGTGCAGGTTTGGCCTAAATGAAGGTGAAAGAAAAGTCTATGATCAGAGGAGTTGGTGCAGAGGTTGGGTGAGATGTATGCTCCCTGTGTGTGGCGAGCCCTCCCCGGAAGGATCAGAGATGGAGTTTGAGCAACATGATAGATGGGGTGGTGGTGATGTGAAAGTTTCTGAGAGAGAATGAGTGTGGGTATGTGTCTCCCCGCAAATGAATGTGCGAGATCTGTGAAGAGAGTCCCTTTTGAAGATATGATGGCATGATAGGAATTAGATACTGGAGGGGGTTGAGAGGGGACTTACCCTTGTGCAGCAGATGAGACCATTCATCCGCTTCTTGAACCGGATGGCATGTTAGGCATTGTTACCAACCATGCGGACCTTCTAGACGTTGGCCTCCCAAGCCGGAGAGGTGAAGTTGCTGTACTTCTTGAAGCCATCCCTCGAGTACAGGACATGTCTTTATGCCAGAACTCCTTGGATCAAGGCCTCTAGGGGCCTGGTGGCTGAATTGGAGTGCAGCCATCTTCTTGATGCTGCTCGTCATTTGCTTCTTGTTTCCTGACATGTTGGAGGGCATTGTGAAGACAGGTGGGCTGCTGAGAGTGAGGTCTATGTGTAGCACTGGCATTTAAGTATGGCACCAGGACCTTCAAACCTGCCAGCTGACAGCAGGCAGACAAACCAGCTCCCGACTTGGAGGTATCCAGTCCTTGAAGGGAGGGTGCCCCCAGTTAGAAGGGGCCTCGCTAACGTCCCACCCGAGATCGAGGATTGAAAATCTTTCTGTTTTGCACCCTGGGCTATCTGATGCCCATCAACCTAAAAATTGAGACTGGGTGGGAAAAGACCCTTAAGTGGCTACCAAAAGAATCATAGAAACCCTACAGTGCAGAAGGAGGCCATTCGGCCCATCGAGTCTGCACCGACCACAATCCCACCCAGGCCCTACCCCCACATATTTTACCCGCTAATCCCTCTAACCTATGCATCTCAGGACTCTAAGGGGCAATTTTTATTTTTTTAACCTGGCCAATCAACCTAACCCGCACATCTTTGGACTGTGGGAGAAAAGACCTTAACTGATGCAAGGGTGGGCTTCTTGTCCAGGGTCCTGCCTGCCCTACCATAAAGTCAGGTCCAGCTCCGGGCAGGTGGGATCCCAGTGGGAATCCCATCCATACAATTTCATGTACCACTCCCTCTGAAAATCCACCAGCGGGAGGAGGGTGTGGGGAGCAGTATGGGGGTAAAATTCAGACCATGAATACATATTTCACAATAACTTGACTAAACATAAGTACAAAATAATCTTTTGTGTCCTTGAGTACTCTCATTGATTTTCTTTTACTTGAAAGCCTCACGTTTCTCAGAAGCCGAGGTTCGGACTTAATATTCCTGTCTGGAGTTATGACCCTGTTAGTTGAAGGCAGATTTTGCAATTAGAACATGTGCTGTATGCACAGTTGCTCAGGATGCTTCGGCGACATTAGTTAGCTTAACTGATGCAGTGCGTCCCTGAAGTCTCTTAGCACTATCAATTTGATTTTTTTTTCAAAGTTATTTGAAGCAAAGTTAGAGGGCAAATTTAAGAAAACTCAATTCAGATAAAGCTTAGATGGGATGGTATTTGTAAAACACATACTATCTGCTCGAAGGAGACAGCAGAAACAGAGACTGATTTCAAAGCTGACAAATAGCACCGACTAAACACACATGGTCTCGTCTGTTGTTGCTGAGAAAAGTCAAATTGTATCGTCGTGGATTTGAAAATGAGTTGAATACAAACTCATGAATGATGAATTGGAGTCAGTGTTCAACTACACTTTTAAATAATAGCTGCTCATTTCGTACTGCAGAAAGAACGGGAAGATGAAAGACATGCATAGGAAAGGTAGGAACAGCAAATGTGGGTGTGGGGGAGAGAGAGAGAGAGACCCAGGCCGTGGTTGTCCCATTTTAAGCTGGAAATCTGCAGGGAGAGGCACAGACCACTTAATTGGTCATTTCAATATTATGTGAATATGATTAGCGAGCCCAGGACTGAAGTCTCTGGACCCACTAGCGTCTCCCACCGCACCAACGCATTTCACTCCAGCGGGGATTACACAAGCTCTCCACTTTCGGCGAGGTAGCAGCCTGACCCCACTGGAGTGAAATGGGGGCAATCGGGGCCTTTCGAAGGTTCAGGCAGCAGGGGGGTGCTCGCTGGACATTGGCACCCTGGCAGTGCCCAAGAGGCAAAGTGCCAACGCCCAGGGGGAACCTTGACACTGTCCATCAGGCATGGAGCAATGCCAAAGGGGGCGGGGGGGGGGCGGGTGTAGGGGGGTGATTGGTGGGGGTGGGGGGCTAACCAGGGGGCAGGGAGGGGCACTCTGCAGTCAGGATCGTGGGGGGAAGGAGGGAGGCCAGCGATTAGGGAGGGCTGGAGGGGTTGGGTTTAGCTGGAGGGCGAGGGGCGGTCAGCCTGCTCGGGGGAGAGTTACTGTCGGGAAGGGGGGCGCTGGAGATCGCAGCAGGCCAGGAGGAGGGGGGTCGGGGCTGGGCCCGGGAATGGTCGGGGGACCAGCAATTGGGGCGTGGGGGTTGCAGAGCGGGGTTCGCGGGGCTGGCCAGCAATTGGGAGGCCATCAGTGCCACTGCAGAGGCACCAATCGACACTGACAGAGCTGCGTATGCGCAGTGGCCAGCTCAGTGCTATGCTGCCGGCCTCTCCAGTGGGGGATAGGCAACGCCCACTGAAATTTAATGATATTCACGCTGGTGGCCTTTGCAGTGCACAGAGTGGGAGATTCTTCCCTGAACTCCCACTGAAAAACCCAATGTGAATTACTCCAGTTCTCATGCGGATTTGACACTTTGAATCTTTTGGGGAGAATTTCACCCCTTGTATATTTCCTCAATGGTTCCAGACATCAAGGCACCCCTCACATTGCCATTATGCCCTGAAACTCCCATTGTCCAATTATTGATAACCCCACTACTACTAAATTCCAAGAAGTAATTAAAATTCCCAATTCACCAACCTAACTGCTACCAAATTGTAGGTTTTCCCTATGCAGTACTGCCAAACATGATAATGTTCTCAAAAGATTGCCAAACCCAATACCCTTCTACACCTGCTCCAAAACCTCACAACCCACTACTATTAAGTCACACGTATCTACTCCTAATTTGATATGCACTGCCCACCATCTACCAATGCCCTTTTTGACTTCTATTGGTTGGATGGATCTTTGATTAACGTTGAGTAAAAACATTATCATTCCATAATGTTTGTTCTCCAAGTATTAATGTCCTAAACAAAAACAGAAAATGCTGGAAAATCTCAGCAGGTCTGATGGCATCTGTGGAGAGAGAATGGAGCCAACGTTTCGAGACTTGAAATGTTGGCTCTATTCTCTCTCCACAGATGCTGTCAGACCTGCTGAGAGTTTCCAGCATTTTCTGCTTTTGTTTCAGATTCCGGAATCCGCAGTGTTTTGCCTTTATAGTAATGTTCTAAATTGTCTTTCTACATTGGTGATTTGTGAACATGCTTTCACTTGGTTCATAATTCAAAGCTGCACTTCCGTTATCCGTCATTAGTCAAACGTTGATCGCGATCAAGTTAAGGGACAAGTGGGCTGAGAGGAGAAAAAAAAGCAGAATCAGACTCCAGAACTCAGCTGAATTCATGTCTTTCTGAGCAGTGACTTGATGATGAGGCAATATACTTTCTTAATGTGTTCTATGTAGGTCATCTATTCAGATGACAGCCTTATTACTTATTCACTACTAAAAACACAGTTTGGCATTTTGGCTGCTGCAGCTCCTGATCATGGGAAGATGGTAGTTTGCATAAATTGTCCGGAGCAACTGTAGAATGTACCTAGCGAGATTGCATCGTTCAGTGAATCCGAAAATATCCTTGTGATACTCAGATTTTTTTTTGCGATCTTCTCATTCCTCGTAAAACAGCTGGAAAAACCTTAGGTCAAGGGATAAATTGTTAAACTTACTTTTTGCTAAGCTTTTTACAGCAAATAATAAAAAGGTCAATGCTAATTGACATTGCATGACAAATATAGGAGATATGGCGGTTTTCAGAATTAGCATGGCCATCTTTTTCATTTACTCTGTCTAATAACAAGAATCTTTTGTTCAGCCTGATGGTTACCATTGCCTCTTCAGAACCGGGGTTGTCTTTCAAAACCTCTTTGCAGACTCTTGAAACAATCTCTATTAAACATCTGTTAAAAGAATGGAAAAATACAGAGAAGAAGCCTATCTAAGTTCTGTGCTGTCAGGAAATGTCTCAATGATAAATGGAGGTCGGCTCAGGCCTGCAGGACTGTGATGTGTGCCACAAGAGTTTATATCAGTCGCTCAGGCTTCTGTGAAAGGTTATTAGAGATGTTCAAAACAAACATTGGAGTCGAAACTTCTCAAAATTGCTGCTATTATAGAATGCCCTGAACTAAACTCAAACTGGTGGTATCCTTTCTCACTAGCCTATGGTGGTGGTATTTTATTTTAACAATCGCATTACTGCAGCAACTAGGGAAATTATATTTTGAAAAGTCCACCAGTTTCAAGTGATGTTGTCATCCACGGTAGTCGGAAAATGCAATGTAGTTTTTTTTAAAATGGGTTAAGTGTTCAGAGAAGACTTGGTAAAGCTGTGGAAACAGTCCAATTTAGGCTAGGATCAACTGAATTTCATAACCAAGGGAGCAACAATGATTGCAAAGGCATTATGATCAACAGTGCAAAAGGATAACCTCACTTGTTCTGTAAGAAGGTAAACATTCAGTGGTGCCATATTTGTACTTCTTTCATGTCAGTTTGTATTTTATGGCATAGGTACATGAGCGCTGCAGGGAATTTTGGCCTAAGTACAAGCTGGCATGATCAGCAAGGGTACGGGCATGAATTTGGCCATCATTTCTTGCATAAATCGATTTAGGAAATTTGAGGCCGAATTGTTAGCCAAAAGGTTATTTTTATATGAGGTGTTTCAGTAGAACCTGATCTTGCCCTTACACAATATTCCATATGGACATTTCTATTAAAGAAGCAGTCAGAAGCAGCAAGCTGGATTTTAGACCAGTGCGGCCAGAGAACTCCGCCTCAGAAATCAAACTTTCATCTTGTGTGTCTGCATGTGTCAGATATTTGTGAAGAAGCCCACTGATCCAAATGGGGAGTCTTCAGTTTTAGTTTCATGCTTGTGTTATTAATTTTTATTTACAAGATATCTTATGTGTTGCAACTGTAGATATGTTTTAAATGTGCTCTCCACAGAAAATATCTGTGCTTCCGTATTGCTATTTAATGGGCTTCTGTAGTAAAATGTGAAACTTGAGCATATGAAGTATGAAATCGAGCACTGATGCTTCTCAAGAACAATACTGTATCATTTAGTGCTCTGGTGAGCATGTTCAAAACTTACATAATGAGGGAAAGGAAATATGAATTAATGTCAAACCTTTGCTCGAACTCACAGTTGAGATTCCTGACATTTCACCACCAGGTCTCTGGGAGAGAAATGTATATCTGGTCTAGCCTCTTATTTCTTCATGCAACTAAAAAAGCAACAGCTCCACTGTTATGTCCGGTAACAAAAATAGTTTATGCACCTTCCTCTTATCATCAATTAAGTCAACATCAAGCAAAGCCTTTGCTAAAGTCAGAAATATTTCAAGTTTACCTTCTGAGATTAACATCCCCATCAGATCAAGTGTTACCTTGGCCAAGGAATTCCTCCCACTCCAACAATATGTCAATGGGGTTTTCGCCACTTTGCCAGCAAAATAATACTAGGAGTGGGTGAAACACTAGGGGCTTTTCCAAGTATTGCAAAGCTGTGCTTATGGTTTCACCCTCTACATACCTTCTGCCATCAATGCCTCACTCTCAGAACCACATGCCTCTTTGCTTTTCCATCATTATGCTGAACAGAGCTTATATCTGTTGCATAGTTTCATCTAGTCCTTCTGAGCAAGCTGTAAGGGATCGGGGTGTGGAGAGGGTGCGGGGTGGGGGAATGCAGAGGCCCAAAGGACATTGGTGTTCTGACACTAGCATCAATTTTGATAACTATAGGGAAGGTCTCTGTAAGCTTTGTTTTAAAATCATGAATAAAATCACCATCAAACTCTAGAAATCTCATTAATGCTGAAGTCAGGTGACTATGTGCCTGGCTGTTCCTAAATTTGACATTAAGATGACCGAGGAAATTTACATTACAGCTAATACCAGTGTAAATTAGACTCATAGAAGATACAACCATCTAATCAGTTCCACTGCGCTGCTCTCTCTCTCTCTATAGCCTTGTTAATGCTTTTTCTTCACGCATTTATCCAACTCCCTTTTGAAAGTTGTTATTGAATCTGCTTCCACCACTCTTTCAGGCAGTGCATCCCAGATCACAACTCACTGCATAAACAACGTTTTCCTCATGCCACTTCTGGTTCAATGATAAGCACCCAAAATCTGTTCTTTGGTAACTTTCTGTCAGTGCAAACAATTTCTTCTCCTTTATTTTATCAAACCCTTCAGGATTTTGAATACCTTTATCAAATCTTCTCTTTATCTTCTTGAAAGTTCATACCCAGATTACCCTTCCAATAAACCTTTTCTGTCCCTTCTCCAAGGCTCCCATATGCTTCCTATAATATGGTGTCCAAAACTGAACACAATACTCCGGCTAGGGTTTGATCAGGGTTTGGAATAACTTCCTTGCTTTTGTACTCAATGCCTTTATTGATAAAGCCAAAGTTCACATATTGTTCTTTTATATATGCACTTACACCTTTAGGTTTTTCTGTTCCAGCACCTTTGTAAAAATTGTGCCATTTTGTTGATATTGCTTCTCTTCCTTCTTCTTACCCCCAACATCCATCACTTCATGCTTCACTGTATTAAGTACCATCTGTCACCACCTGTATGCCCAGTTCTATGTTTTCCTGAAGTCTGTTACCATCCCCCATATTGTCTACGACACATCCTAAGTGTTGTGCCATCTGCAAACCCAAGTTCAGGTCATTAATAAATATCAAAGAGAGTTTTAATACTGGCAGGCTTGGGAACAGCACTGTATACTCTGTTCCAGTCTGTAAAACAACCACTCAACTCCACTCTCTACTATCTTTCTGTTAGCCAATTTCACATCGTCATTTCCCCTTAAATTCCACAGACTTTAATGGGGCTAACAAATGTATTTACGGTTCTGTAACAAACACTTTACCCTCATCAACCATTTCCATTATTTCAAAGGACTCAATCAAGTTTGCCAAGCCTGATTTGCCTTTAACAAAGACTTTCATTATTAACCCAAATTCCAATTAATTTTATCCTGGATTATTGTCTCTAAAAGTTTCTGTATTTCCAATACTAGGCTGAGCAGTCGGTAATTGATGAGTTTATCCTCTCCTTTTCTGAAAAGGGGTGTATTATCAGTGATCCTCCAGTGCTCAGGCACCACACTATATCCAAAGGAGATGTGAAAGATTGTGATTCTCGCCAAAATTTTCTGCCTGTTCGCGCCGACGGGATTTTCTGGTTCCGCCCATGTTGATCCCTGCCGTGGGTTCCCTGATGGCGAATGGTGCAAACAATGGGAAAACCCATCGACAACGGTGGGCCTGGAAGATCCCACTGCTGGCCAATGGCGGGCTACCTCTGCCACAGCAAAGCTCGCCATGGGGGGGGGGGGGGGAATCCTACCCTCTGTCTTTTATTTCCCCCCACCTCATCATCTCTCTTTTTAAACATCTCTTCTGTGCTTTCAGTAATGAGCTTAGTTTTCTACTCTATTGGAAATAATACATTTGTCAAAGGCTTCAAATTTTTTAATTTGTTTTTTTATCTTTCATTATCCAGGAAGTTCTGGCATTGGATCCCCTTCCTCTTCCTTTCATGGGAATGAGTACCAAAACCATCTCCTCCTTGAAGGCTTTCCATTGTGCAATCACTGTTTTGCTGAGCAATTTTTATTCCAGCATGCCTGGGCCAGAACCCTTTACAAATCACTAAAATTAACCCTCCTCCAGTTAAGGGCAGCACGGTGGCACTGCTGCCTCAGAGCGCCAGGGACCCGGGTTCGATTCCTGGCTTGGGTCACTGTTTGTGCGGAGTCTGCACGTTCTCCCCGTGTCTGCATGGGGTTCCTCCGGATGCTCCGGTTTCCTCCCATAGTCCAAAGACATATTAGTTAGGAGCATTGCCCATGCTAAATTCTTCCACAGTCCAAAGGCATGCTAGTTAGGTGCATTGGCCATGCTAAATTCTTCCACAGTCCAAAGGCATGCTAGTTAGGTGCATTGGCCATGCTAAATTCTCCCACAATGTACCCGAACAGGCCCCAGAGTATGGCGACTGGGGGATTTTCACAGTAACTTCATTGCGGTATTAATGCAAGCCTACTTGTGACACTAATAAAAAAAACTTTAAAGTATTCTCAAGCTTGATTGTTTTTTCATAACTATTTTAAACCTGAGGCATGAATTTTCCTCGAAAAATGGTGCAGCTCTTACAATGTGGTAATGGCAAAAAATTTTAGGTCTCACTAATAGGATTCAGGTAAGAAGTATAGAAGAAAGGTACGGACAGCAAATGACATTAAATCATGCCTGGTAAAGAATCTATGCATTCAGAAGAGTTTGTGGGTTAAAAAATATACTGCTTTGCATTGCAAATCACGGCAACCGCTGTTATTCAGGATAATAAAAAAAATGCATTGTTCCAGCATTGATGACAATCTGCTACAGGTTAACACCAGCACAATAATTATACCCACATGCTGAAATTATGACATTCTGCAATTATTGTTTTAATAAAATCTGTTGGAAATGGAAGCTGACCTTGAATACTAAATAGGAATAACAGGACAATATATATTTCTCAGTTGTGAGGAACATTCAGTAGATAAGTTTACTTCTCAATGCTGCATAATTAATCTTTACTCAGTTCACATAAATATAACTCGAGATACTGCAAAATGGGATTTAACACTGACCTTTGGCAGAGGCTTAAAACTAGCAGATTTCAATGGAAAGGATTCTGTCTGTAAAAAAGACAGCTGGTTCACCACTGTTCATTTTATGCTTCTGCACTATGGCAGTTTATGTTTTGAGTTAGTCTAAAAAAATTCCGACAGTGTGTCTGAAAATATATATACATTGTTATTGAGTATTTATGCTCATCAGGATGAATGTTAAGTGTGTTGAAGAATGTTGCAGCTTTGAACATCAGGCACCAATTAGTGCAGTCAAGCATTTTGAAAAAAAAGACAAGTTGTTCTAGGGATGTGCGTAAAGGGGCAAGGTAAAATTTACTACCTTTTCTTTGTGGCTCCATACCGTAAAACTGGCACCACACACAGACCAGACTAGATCACTTGTGAACCAGAAGGATTGTTTTAAACTAAGTAGCTGCTTTTACGATCTATACCAGATCAATTGAATTCAACTTCTGAAGTTATCATACTCTGGGCTACCAAACTAATGCAACCCTATGTATCCATGCAGTTTGCTCACTCGAAGCATTGACTATTTAAATGGATACCATTATTACTGGTGAACAAGACTGCAGCAAATTATTCTTGAATAAACAAAGCAAGATCACAATTAGTTTTATTTAAACTACATTTTCCAAAATAAAATCAAACTGATGTTAAAAGTGATTAAATCAATACTTCTTAATTAAACGCATATAATTGGACAGAATTGCTTCCATTTAAGAACCTCTGGAAATCAAGTCAGAACTGTATTTCTTTGGTAATATGGACACCAAACTATATCCACCATTCTGATGGCCTTGGAGTCTGGTTTTATATCAGGATGCTGCAATGTGAGATTCTCAGAACATTGGTTGGTGTCACCATGGACCCATCAATGTTGTTCAGGAGGCTTAGGTCAGTACTGAAACATGTAGCATGCTTTCTTCCTCAAACTTTGCTGCTTCAGTTGTCAATGTGCAGCAGTGCGGGCTCCAACCCAACACTACTTAAGGATATTTGGACCATGCAAGATGCTATTTACAGTACTAATTGAGCATGTTTGTTATTGCAGCCAGGGCTGAATAGTGCGAACTGTAACCCAACACCAGTGAAGATGATTAGGTATCCAATGGGAAAGTACATTAATGAGGTGCAGACCGCTGAGTGAACACTTGTTTCTGGTTTAGATGGGGCACTTAATACCTGAGTGGCAATTGTGTAATTGACTATAATGGAAATGGTAATGTTTAGTGTTACTTGTTTAAATTGAGCAGTTGTTTAAATTGGTCATAGTCAATTTAAGTGATGGGGACCGTATCATGGTGATTTGGTTTAACACAGTAAGAGTTTTAACAACACCAAGTTAAAGTCCAACAGGTTTATTTGGTAGCAAATGCCATTTGCTACCAAATAAACCTGTTGGACTTTAACCTGGTGTTGTTAAAACTCTTACTGTGTTTACCCCCGTCCAACGCCAGCATCTCTACATCACGATTTGGTTTAAACCAGATTAGATCAGATATTTCATTCACCGAATATACGAACATATGTATATTTCGTGAAGCTTCACTATTTTTTTTAAATGTGCTAACTGCAGCTGGTACACTTTCCATATCTATTTAAATCATGCATTGGACAACGTTTATCCCTCAACGCTATCAGATCATTCGTCCTGTTGCTGTTTGTGAGATCTCACTCTGCACCATTAGCTGCTGCATTTCCCTTCATCAGGACAGTACTCCATTGCCCAGAAAGCATTAGGGATGCCGAGGATGTGAATGGTGTTATATTGGGGGATGAGCGAATTATCTTATCAGGAAAGGTTGGACAGGTTGGGCCTGTATCAACTGGAGTTAAGAAGGAGGAGAGATGATTTTACTGAAACATACAAGAAACTGAGGGGACTTGGCAGGGTGGATGCTAGAGGATATTTCCCCTTGTGGGAGAGACTAGAACCAGGGGACACAGTTTAAAACTAAGAGGCCTCCTATTTAAGACAGAGATGAAGAGAAATCTTTCTCCCTCAGGGGGTTGTGAACTTGTGTAACTCTCCTCGCCAGAGAACAATAGAGACGGGGTCTTTGAATATTTTTAAGGCATGGATAGATAGATTCTTGACTAACAAGGCAATCAAAGGATATTGGGTTAGGCAAGAAAGTAGCATTGGGGCCATAATCAGAACCGCCATAATCTTATTGAATGGTGGAGCAGGCTCGAGGGGCCAATTGGCAACTACTACTCCTAATTTGAATGTATGTAAAGGAAAATTTCTTTCTTTTCCTTCACGTTTAGAGATTGCCAGTATGTGCAGAATTTTGAACAGCTGTGAGCCAATGCTCAATGCAAATGCAGCTAAGATTCCTTAAACTATTTTCATGTAAGATCCTCAAGAGCGAGGAGAAGTGGTGCTTTCAACTCATTACTCTGAGCAGAATTTTCATCAGGCGGCTGGGTAAAGAGGACAGTGGGCTGAACTACTGTGCCCACAGTCCTCATTAATGAAAACTGCAGCTATTTAGAGCAAGTAGCAAATCACGAGATGCTTCATTTACTAAATTAGAAATGAGTCTGAATACAAAGGACAATTGCTGTCAGCATTTAAAACAAATCTAATGGGCTGAATTTTACAGACCACCAGCAGGTGGGAAAGCAAGAGGGTAAATCCATAACTTAGGGTGCCATGCTATTCACTGCGCACCCGCTGCTACTCCAACTATCCCACCCCTCCATGATTGTATTGGCATGCAGAGATGCTGGGGGACATTACTTCCCCACAGAGCAAATGGTGCCCTTAAGTGGATAACTAATGCCCAATTAAAGGCGTCATCCTATTCTGAAATAACAGACAGAGGTAGAGGCCTGTGCCTAACCCATTCATAGAATCACAGAATCCCTACAGTACAGAAGGAGGCCATTCAGCCCATCAAGTCTGCACCGACCACAATCCCACCCAGGCCCTATTCCCGCAACCCCATGTATTTACCCTGCTGATCTCCCAAACACTCGGGACAATTTAGCATGACCAATCAACCTAACCCACACATCTTTGAAGTGTGGGAGGAAACCGGAACACCCGGAGAAAACCTACACAGACACGGGGAGAATGTGCAAACTCCAAAGTGACCCGAGGCTGGAATTGAACCTGGGACCCTGGCGCTGTGAGGCAGCAGTGTGAACCACTATGCCACTGTGCCACATTGCTGAACAGATTTAACCTTGCGGGAAGCCAGTCAGTGAAAAATGGGTGCCACTTTTCCAATGCCCACTGTGTCTATCAGAGGCCCCTCTCCCACAGTTTTGCCTCCCCATGTCTGCCCTCCCCCTTGCCCTGTCCAACGTACCCCCCAACCCCCTCGCTGGTGCCTGTTGGACCTGACCCCAGTGTGATCTTGGAATTAACCAAATGCCTAGGTCCATTGCTAAATGCCACTTCCTTTGCCCACCTCCAGCATTAGCAGTACCCAATGCTGGTGCACGGTGCTGCAGGCATGCAAAGTCAACAGCTCCATGAGCTGGAAATCCTCCGAAAGATGGAGGGAAGTTGCACCTAGTACTGACTAAAGGGCCATCACCCAAAGAACCAAAGGCGGGGCGGGTGAGCTGGCTAAATGTACATTGGAATGTGGGAAGCTCACCCTCAGCCTAAAATCCAGCCCCAATTTACTAAAACGGTCTTTCTTTCCATTTGTTAAAGCTTAATATTCAATGAATAATGTGGTTTCAAGGTTCCTTAAGCTGAATAATGAACCTGGTCAGAAGTTATGTCTGGATCTTTGTTTGTTGCGTATGAACAATAGTTCCTCTTGCTCACAGAAATGTCACTGGAAATTCTACTCTTGGGATTTTTCTGTCCTTGAAAAGGACAAAATGTCCCTCCACACAAGAGAGCAATCTTATTGAATCTCCGTGTTTTCTGTTGGATTTTCAAAGATATGAAAAATAAAAGGAAAAGAAAGACTTGGATTTATCTTTCATGACTTCAGAGCTGTCACAAGTGCTTTACAACCAATGACATACTTTTGAAGCTTAGTCACTGTTGTCATGTAGGAAACTCAGCCAATTTACACACAGCAAATGAATGTGTTCACACTGCTGCCTCACAGTGCCAGGGTCCCAGGTTCAATTCCACTTATTGACTGGCAATCGAGTATAAAAGTTGGAGTGTTATGGTAAGGTTATATAAGGCATTGGTGAGGTCGAATTTGGAGTATTGTGTACAGTTTTGGTCACCTAGTTACAGGAAGGACGTAAATAAGGTTGAAAGAGTGCAGAGAAGGTTCACAAGGATGTTGCCGGGACTTGAGAAGCTGAGTTACAGAGAGAGATTGAATAGGTTGGGACTTTATTCCCTGGAGCGTAGAAGATTGAGGGGAGATTTGATAGAGGTGTATAAGATTTTGGTGGGTATAGATAGAGTGAATGCAAGCAGGCTTTTTCCGCTGAGGCTAGGGGAGAAAAAAACCAGAGGGCATGGGTTAAGGGTGAAAGGAGAAAAGTTTAAAGGGAATATTAGGGGGGGCTTCTTCACGCAGAGAGTGGTGGGAGTGTGGAATGCGCTGCCGGATAAAGTGGTAAATGCGGGGTCACTTTTAACATTTAAGAAAAACTTGGACGGGTTCATGGATGAGAGGGGTGTGGAGGGATATGGTCCAAGTGCAGGTCAGTGGGACTAGGCAAAAAATGGTTCGGCATAGACAAGAAGGGCCAAAAGGCCTGTTTCTGAGCTGTAATTTTCTATGGTTCTATAGCAAGGTTCTACAAACAGCAATGTGATAATGATCAGATAATCTGCCCCTTTTTAGTGATGTTGATTGAGGGATTAATATTGGCCAGGACAGCAAATCTACTGTTCTTCAAAATAGCACCATGTGTCTCTGAAAGATGGTGGGTGAGATTCTCTGGCCTGCCCTTCAGTGTTTATCTTGGTGGCAGGAGGCGGCATGCCGTTCACAGGCAATGGGAGCTTCTGGTCCCGCCGCTGTTAATGGGAATTCCCATTGAAGCCACCTCAAGCCGCCGGAAAACCCGCAGCAAGAGGTGCACCACTGGTGGGGCCAGCAAATCCCGTCAGCGTGAATGGCCGGAGAATTCCAGCCAGAACCTCTGACACTGCAGTGCTCCCCCAATACAGAAATGTGTTTCAAAATTCAGCATTTTGTTCTCAAAGCTCTGGAGTGGACAAGAAGTCATCAACCCCATGGGGTCAGTGACAAAAGCAGATGTATTGGGCGGGATTGTCCAACCACGCTCGCCCCAAAACTGGAAAATCCCGCCGGGATCAAAGGACCTTTCCATGGTCCACCCTTGGGCCACTCCGATTCCCATGGCGGGCAGGATTGTAAAATTCACCCCATTTTCTTTAAAAATTGAAGTCTATTCCCATATCATCTGGTGAAAATCTGACCTGGTGGGGGTTAGCTTGTCTGACCACTGACATTTTAGCAGGGTGTGAGGATGATAATTTGTATCACCAATGCCTTGATATTGAATTGAAATCTTGCATCAACAGCAAAGCAAGTTCTCTGACTGATTCTCCAGGGCAGGTTGTATGAGTGAGAGCTGCAGTGTAGAATTAAGTTAGCCACACAGTTAAGAGCACATTCATTTAACTTGAATGTCCTTGTTGCTTATTGACTGGCAATAACAAACCCTATGTGGGTTTGAAAGCAACTTATTGTGACTCTATTATGTTTCAGAGAGAAACAGTTAAAATCAAGGATAACCTACACCAGAAACGCCAGCTTCCCTTATCCGTATTCCTTTCAGATACTGTACTTTACTCAGTGTGATTAATTCAGTACTGATGTTGCAGTGTTTTTTTTTCATCTTGCTCGGCTCCATGTTACTGCAGCTGCAAAGTAATTTAAGATGAAAAATGTAAATGCCAACTACTGGTAATGCAGCCACTCTAAAGGCTTTTCCCAGCAAAACTAGAATTGGAAGCTAGCTGGCAAACATAGAGATATATGAAGCATCGGTGAGATTGCATCAAGGTTCAATGCACCGCCAATGTCCCTCCTAACTATCACACTGATTACCAACAGTTACAGAGCCAATGGAAACATTTGTCACAGATAAGATTTTCAACTTGTGTTCTGGACATGCAGATCAGCCCACACTACGAGAAACTGCCCAATTCTTACTTCATTGATTTCGAGATGGGACAATTCACATGTTGGGAAACTAATGAAAGATATAAATGCAACGAAGTATCGGGAACAAAACTGTTTTGAAATGACGTTTAGCAAGGAAAAGGGGCAAATTGATCCAGGTTAAGAGCCAGGAAATATTTGAAAACTCATGGAATAGACTGGGTGCAGTGAAAAAAAGATCATATCAGAAAGAAAGCTGTGCAGCAAAAGTGTAATAAATGCAGAGGATAAAAAGCACTTCTGATAAAACTGTCACTGAATGTCCAAAGCTCATAGATTGGCCCAGATCTCCCAGTCCCCAGAATGTCAGATCTGCTGTGCTGACCTCCGGGGGAATTGCTCAGGCAGTTTGAACTTCCAACAGGCTTCGAAAGGCCAGTCATGGCACAAACCAATTCCAGCCTCCCGGACTACCTGGATCCACTACAGTTTGCCTACCGCCGCAACAGGTCCACAGCAGATGCCATTTCCCTGGCCCTGCACTCAAACCTGGAACACCTAGATAACAAGGACACCTATGTCAGACGCCTATTTATTGACTACAGCTCAGCCTTCAACACTATTATTCCCACGAAACTCATCTCCAAACTCCGTGGCCTGGGCCTCAGCACCTCCCTCTGTGACTGGATCCTGAACTTCCTAACTCACAGACCACAATCAGTAAGGATAGGCAACAACATCTCCTTCATGATCATCCTCAACGCCGGTCCCCCACAAAGCTGTGTTCTCAGCTCCCTACTATACTCCTTATACACCTATGACTGTGCGGCCGCTCCAATTTGATTTTTAAGTTTGCTGACGACACCACCGTAGTGGGTCGGATCTCAAACAATGACGAGGCAGAGAACAGGAATGAGATAGAGAATCTGGTGAACTGGTGCAGCAACAATAATCTCTCCCTCAATGTCAACAAAACGAAGAAGATTGTCATCGACTTCAGGAAGCGTAAGGAGAACATTCCCCTGTCTATCAACGGGGACGAAGTAGAAAGGGTCGAGAGCTTCACGTTTTTAGGTGTCCAGATCACCAACAACCTGTCCTGGTCCCCCCATGCCGACACTATAGTTAAGAAAGCCCATCAATGCCTCTACTTTCTCAGAAGACTAAGGAAATTTGGCATGTCAGCTACGACGCTCACCAACTTTTACAGTTGCACCATAGAAAGCATTCTTTCTGGTTGTACCACAGCTTGGTATGGCTCCTGCTCTGCCCAAGACCGCAAGGAACTACAAAAGATCGTGAATGTAGCCCAATCCTTCACGCAAACCAGCCTCCAATCCATTGACTCTGTCTACACTTCCCGCTGTCTCGGCAAAGCAGCCAGCATAATTAAGGACCCCACGCACCCTGGACATTCTCTCTTCCACCTTCTTCCTTCGGGGAAAAAAATACAAAAGTCTGAGGTCACGTACCAACTCAAGAACAGCTTCTTCCCTGCTGCTGTCAAACTTTTGAATGGACTTACCTTGCATTAAGTTGATCTTTCTCTACACCCTAGCTATGACTGTAACACTACATTCTGCACTCTCTCATTTCCTTCTCTATGAACGGTATGTTTTGCCTGTATAGCACGCAAGAAGCAATTCTTTTCACTGCATGTTAATACACATGACAATAATAAATCAAATCAAATCAAATTCTCTCTGGGAACCTTTGCAAAGGTCTCCGATTCGACGTTAGAGATGAAAACCTCAGATAGTTCCGTGTGACTTACCTGAATAGTTACCCAGGAAATATTAAACAGAAAAATCCTCGTCTAACTCCTGGATAGCTATAGAACTGATCCCCAATCATTCGCACTGACCCACCGACTCCACCCTGGCAACCTGATTACCTCCACTTGCATCCCCAATACCCCCAACCTGACCTGATCATCCCTAGACCCAACCACCCTTTCCAACACCAAAAGAGAAAATGCTGAAAAATCTCAGCAGGTCTGGCAGCATCTGTAAGGAGAGAAAAGAGCTGATGTTTTGAGTCCAGATGATCCTTTGTCAAAGCTCCCGTCAAAGACCTGACTAACCATCCCCCCCGGCCCAACTACCTTGACCTACCTAACCACACACCCACTTGTCACCCTACCCACTGCCACCTCATCCATTTGTCACCCTACCACTCTACCCAAAAGTCACACCAACCTCCTTCAACCTTACCCATTCCTTCACCCACCCTACCCATTCACTCAGTCATCCTCTTACCCATTCCCTGACATTGACAATAGACCTTTAAACTTATCATACGGCAGCTAATGCCATAAAGGAAGGATGTGGCTTGTCAATCACTGGACCCGCCAGCACTACGATGGAGTCCTTTGTGGGACTGTGCACTCTGCATTTCTGAAGAAGCCAGGCTGGGAAGACCTGGCCAGAAATGCGGAGCACCATTTGAGGGGAACAGTAATCCGACAATGATTGCCACTTCACAGAAGATCCAACTCATTAAACTTAAAAAAGGAAGCAACTACATATTAAAGTAGAAGTTATTTAGTGGGTCAGATAAAGGCTACTACTGAATTTTAGGGTGTTTACTATTATACTATTTTCTCATCTCAGACCGTACCCGCAGGCAAGTTTTCACTCCCTCTGTGAGTGTATTTTTATCTACTCAGTATCTAGATCATCTTCAGCAAGCTGAGAGACTGAGCAAACATGGTTCTTGTACATTGGCTTATTAACATCACATGCCTTCAAGTCACTTTCCTTGTCTGCAGAAGGATGTAAATAAATTATTTCATTAATAGTAATAAAATTAATAAAAACATTTCACCTAAGTCCATGGCTTGAACTATAACCGCCAAACAGATTTATTAAATAGTAAATGGACAAGCGTAAAGAAATAAAACACTGGGCAGAGTTTTGAGCCTGCGTTAGCTGTCAGCGCGAACAGCGAGACAGGCGCAAAATCCCGCGAGAGTCGGCACACGCAATTCCCGCCGGCGAGATCGCATTTCCTGATTTTCCACGTCGCTCGTCGATAAAGTAACGAGGTTCCCGCCCAGGAAGGTTGGGGACTTAATTCATATTAATTAAGATCTAAGTAGTGAACCGTCCCGCCAGGACTGCCCCCCGCCTCTCTGAATATTCATTACATGCTGGTGTACTATTTACAACAGCTGTATAAAAATGAGAACCTGGTAACCTCACCTCTCAATGGAATATCAGAGGGGAGTGTCCAGGTCATCATCACCCACCAGGGTGTAAATTGGAGAGGCAGCACACGGGGGGGCCCAGATAATTAAAACTTGGGGCTGGCTGGTGGGGGGGGGGGGGGGGGGTTAATGGTGTTGAGTCCCAGCATTTGCGGGGGTTGGGAGGAGGGTCACTCTCAGCCCTCAGCAACCTTTCATCGTTGTGGGCCTCTAGGCCTCAAGGGGCAGACAGCAGTTCTCAGGTCCCCTTTACTGGGCTTGTGGCCAATATCTCCACAGAGGGATTGCTCTTCTAGTGTGGAGCTGGAAGTGGGTGAGAGAGGGTGAAATCATAGCGTCAACAAAAGGGGGCGACTGTGAGGTCCCAGAGTGGGTCTCATGAAATGTTAGGCTGTATGGGCAGAGGGGGAGTCTGACAAGGGAAGTTTAACAGCAACATGAGAGCAGAAGACCCTCACAGGGAGGAGGAACGGGTAAAGTCAGAATGAACTCCCACCCACCCTCAGGCTGCAAAGAGCATCCTCACGGCATGAGCTGTCTGCAAAGGGAAAACCACTGGAGCTGATCCTCTAAGCTCTGAACTCCAAGGCTTACACTCACCACTCCATAATGGAGGGGTGTCAGGGATGTTGTCCCTAATGCAAGGCAGGAGGATAGTGGAGACAAGTCACCACAGGCACGGCGTGAAACCTGTGGAATAAAACTCTCTGTTTGAAGAGGCTGAATACATGTTGATTTTAATTGCCAATGGCAGGATTCTCTCAGGTTTTCTCGCTGGGACTGACACTTTAAACAAATATCTGAAAATTCCACACCCACTGTTGGTTGACAATCATCACAAATTTAACCATAATTTCTCAGAAGGTAGAAAATAACTTGTCACTGCTGCACTATACCGCAATGTGAACCAAACCTGCTACAAGGTACCTGACTGTTAACCTTCCATGGCAATTTGTTGCTAACCATTAACAAAGTCACTCTTGCCTATCTAATGCTGATAAATTAAGGTAAATTACTCAATTGGAACTAGACAATTTTTTTTGTCAAATTTTAACAGGGACAAAGGAAATTTAAATATGTGGCTCTTAACCTAAAAACGAGTTGTGAATCAAATACACATGCTCAAGATGTCTGAACTAGTATTGATGGGCTCAATTCTTCTTTCAGATACATAACCAGATGTACTGGGCCCAACTTTCACATGTGGTTTTAAAATGGGAAGCATGTGGGCCACTGTTTGCTTCAGTGCTGTGAGTGAGGCTGCCTTAATGACTGACTGCATGTGCCAAAACTGTAGTCTTATGGAGTAGAGTGTATGAAAGATTGGCCGGCTCTTACGCAGACACAGCTAACAATCTGGGCCTGGAGAGGGATGAGGAGATAACATGAGACATATTGCACACAAGCCAGCAGCAGGTTGGAATATGTTTGTAGTGGCACAGGAGCATTCCTGCTTAGAGTCATAGAGGTTTACAGCATGGAAAAAGGCCCTTTGACCCAACTTGGCCATGCCACTCTTTTTTTCAAAAACCCCAATTGCCCGCATTTGGCCCAATAGAGGGCCTGACTTCTCCTGACTCCCCCAAAAAGGCAAACAGCTTCAAACAGTTTACTTGAGTCATGTTGAGTGGTCCTTTCAAGGATCGCTGGTTAGCCCATTCAGTGCAATGGATGCAGTATTTAACTGTACCTCAACATTGCAATTATGGCTCTGTGTACAATGAAGGATCCTATTTTGCATATCTAAATGTGGATTCCCACTGAATCAGGTGGGCATTGTGTCTGCCCATCCTTACCAAGATGGTGGCAGCTGGAAAGTAAATTGGATAACCATTTTCAGGATGCAACACCTTTATTTATTTGGGTTGCCACATTCAAATTGGCCTCAGAATCTCTTCTGGTGCTATTGTGAGCAAAGCAGACGTTTTTTAAAACCACGATATTGGAGCCAGGATAGAAAGACAAAAAACATGAAACGTTAGTGAAAAAATACACTTTGTTTTTGTCCCAGTTATGATCTCTCGTTTGAATCTGATGGATTTTTACAAGACCTTTGTGCAAGTAATTGATATGCCAATGAGCTCAAAAAATAAATCCAATTTTAGTTAATCTGTGGTCAGTGAGAATCCATGAATCTGGGAGCTACTTAGCTTCCAAACATGAAGACCAAGTGGAGGAAGAAATGGATGTGCAGTATGAAACACAGGCAGGGGAAGATGGCTGCACGCTGGCACAGTGGTTAGCACTGCTGCCTCACAGCGCCAGGGACCTGGATTCGGATTCCCGGCTTGGGTCACTGTCTGTGTGGAGTTTGCACGTTTTTCCTGTGTCTGCATGGATTTCCTCCAGATGCTCCAGTTTCCTCTCACAGTCCGAAAGTCATGCTGGTTAGGTGCATTGGCCATGCTAAATTCTCCCTCAGTGTACCCGAACAGGCACCAGAGTGTGGCGACTAGGGGATTTCACAGTAACTTCATTGTGGTGTTAATGTAAGTCTACTTGTGACTAATAAAAAAAACTTTATTTTAAGATGAGGGCAAAATTCAAGTGAAAATCCTCAACTAAGGAACAGCAAAACCATGGTGACTAGTGGCTGTGTTTTAAGTTTTCAGTAATGAATGAAAGACTTTCAAGTGTTCATTTTTCAGGGAATAGAATACTGTTTGTTCTATCAGTTGCTGAACTCTGTTTTGGAATATGTTTTATGTGGTTTTTGATGTTATAAAATAAAATTAACATTGTTTTGAAAAAAAATGCAGTGTCAGGTTGATAGCCTGGAACCCAGTTCCCTTCAAAGGAAAGGAGAAGGAGGACATTGTTTCACATTTTCAAGTTGATCTCAAAGTCACACATATAAAGTTGTTCACCATAAAATTACCTCTCTTTGTAAATTAAGTTGCAAAGAAGCACAAACACTAATTTATTGATAAGAAAGTTCTTACAATGGTCAGTGTTGGCTGGCAAGAGTCTCTTCAGTCATGGTAATGAAGGGATGTCTTGCATCAATTCAAAGCCACTTAACAAAATCCTCAAATATAATCACTGCCTATTTTGCACCAGAGATAATGCTTTGCCTGAACTAATGAGCTAATGAAACTATTCACTGATTTTGAAGCAAACAATGGATTTTTTGCCATGTTGTATTAGATAAAGAAATTAGTCTGCTAATTATCTTTTCAACACAATGTGGAAAAAAACAAACTGCTATTCATATCTTTTCCAAGGCATTTCAGATCAGATTCCGTTTCCAGGATTTTTATCCATCCCATGGGCAGTGGGAGGACTCTTGAAATGAAAATAGGTGGCCAATTAGGTGGCTAATAGACAGCCACCTACTGGTGGGTGGATGGCCCTCTCCACATGGGGAGACCACCAGGTACATCGAGGTGGCCTCCTGGGAGCAGCTTCCTTTTTAACCAGTCCATGGCCAGAGAGTGCCCACTAGCAACAATGACTGCCAACACAGTGAGTTATTCTACTGAATGCCATGGTCTGCCTGCCTGGCCATGACTCAGAAATAAAAGTTCCATTTTACCTATGAGTAACCTCTCCTTCCCCTTGCAGCTGTTGCAGTACCACCTCAGTGGTGCTGCCAAGGCTACAGAGTTGCTGACCCTCTGACTGGGCTAGCACCTTAGAGGGGAGGCTGAAACCTTCAATTGGATGAAAGCCTGACCGTGATTAATCTCTTAATTGGAGCCAATTATGCAATAGTCTCCATGGTCCCACTACCAAATGATATTTTAGTCTGTAATATTGCTGAAGAATATTATAAATGAAATCCAGATGTTCTAGTAAAACAAATGCTAATAAAACAGTTTCAAACTGAACAAGTACGAAATGAAATTCAAGGAGTGAGACATTAAGTATAGAACGATGTGACCAGGAAGAAGGCCATTCAGCCCATCCGGCTTGCGTCAACTCCCTGCAGGCGCATTAAATATAGTTCAAAACAAAGTTGAAGCAGCTTTTAAGGTGCATTTCCTACTGACAAACAGGATATCCAGTTAACTCTTGGAACTATTAATATCTGCATTGGTTTGCCCTAAAGTTGTCAGAGGTTACAACATGACTTTACATGATGACGGGTCGCCGAGACTCAAAACGTTGGCTCTATTCTCTCTCCACAGATGCTGTCAGACCTGCTGAGTTTTCCAGCATTTTCTGATTTGGTTTCAGATTTGATTTATTATTGTCACATGTATTGATGTACGGTAAAAAGTATTGTTTCTCACGTGCTATACAGACAAAGCATATCATTCATAAGTACATAGGGAAGAAGGAAAGGAAAGGATGCAGAATGTAGTGTCACAGTCATAGCTAGGGTGTAGAAAAAGATCAGCTTAATATAAGGTATTATATCCATTCAAAAGTCTGATGGCAGCAGGGAAGCTGTTCTTGAGTCGGTTCCAGCATCTGCAGTATTTTGCCTTTATATTGTGACTTTGCCATGGAGCTATCACAGTGCAAAGTGCCTGAATGAGGTAGACGACCACATTTCTGATTCACCTGAACTAAAATAGTATGGCACTGATAAGCATGTCGCTCTACAATGTGATGCATCGAGTATGATAAATGTAAGAAAGGAGCTTAAGGCCTTAAAACAGTCCATTGGATCTGAGGAAAGAATGGGAGCATACCTCATGTAAGAATATTATACTGTGCCTTATGTCTCAAGATCTCTCAGAGTTGGAAAAGAACTCTTAGCTATTGCCTTTGGTCTGCAAAGATTCAAGAGTCACACTTTGCAAACAATGATCACAAACCACTTGGAGCTATTTAGATTAGTGAATCGACATGGCTTTAGAGAATAATTTTATAACTTCAAAAATATAAATGTATTATTTTCTACAAGAGAGGCAAGGAAGCTTTCTCCTGGCACGTTAAATACAGTGTACGTATTGAAAATGAGGAATTCCTATTAATTGATGTTAAGTTTATTTATTCGTCACAAGTAGGCTTACATTAACACCGCAATGAAGTTACTGTGAAAATCCCTTAACTGCCACACTCCGGTGCCTGTTTGGGTACACTGAGGGAGAATTTTAGCATGGCCAATGCACCTAACCAGCACGTCTTTTGGACTGTGGGAGGAAACCGGAGCACCCTGAGAAAACCCACACTGACACAGGGAGAACATGCAAGGTCTACACAGACACTAACCCAAGCCGGGAATCGAACCTGGGTCCCTGGCGCTGTGAGGCAGCAGTGCTAACCACTGTGCCACCGTGTGTAGCATCAGTAACAGAAAAAGCCCATGGCAGATATCAATCTACAATCCTAATTCCTGTTACAGTGAGGTGGGAAGGAGCACATTTAAGATGCGTATGCAGCAGGTTAAGATCTGAAGTAGTTGAAAATGAGGAGCAAAAGATGGCCTGACTCGAGAGATGTGCCAACCCCAGATTGCGACATGTTTCTCTGTGAAAGATGAATGAAAGTCTAGTTCGATATTCACATGACTTTGAGCAGTTATACTATTGCATGTGAGAAAAGAGATAAGGCAAACAGCTCACTCAAGCCACATCAGAATTGACTTTGGGAAAGCTAGAGAAATGATTTATTGGCCTCTGACAGCGATGGAGATCGAGAATTACATACCTGCTTCCAACTACATAGCAAAAGGAATTCTGTATTATCCACTAAATATCAGAGAAAAACAAAAGTATGAACTGTTTGAAGTGAATGAAAGCGAAAGGAGATTACACCGAATGTCTACCACTCTAATTCATTTTAAATGAACAGTTTCACTGATAAAAAGAGAAATAAGTCACAACCAAGATGAAAGCTTATTTTGCATGCCAAAGCATTCCAAGTTAGATTTAACAAACACTGGATCATCATCTAACTCGGAGAAGTTTCCACAACAGTATGAATTCAGTGATGTTTCCAGGTCACTACCGTCAAACAGAAAGAGAGAAAATGCTGTTAACATAGCAATGAGTATGAATGGGATGTTCCTAGCCCTCCTGCCTCACTTTTCTTGATGGAGGTTTGAAGCACAGACACATCCTTTGAAACATAAAACTATATTCTATCCTCAGATCTCTGTTCAGTGCCCTTGAATTAAAGCCAAGTAACGACAATTCATCGGCCCCTACCCTTTCCTCATCTAACCTGGGGAGGATTTAGAAAATGCAAGGCCATTAGGCTGCCTGTGTTGATCCTTCAGGCACAAAGCCCAGCTGCAGATGGGTGATCACCTGCAGTGTGTGCAGAAAACTCAGGCACTTTGGGTGAACTGCTCCTGTCAACAGGCTGGGCAGAGGAAACTTAGAAAATGGACCCTCTCGAGCATTGTTTGATCAACAACCCCAATTAGAATACTTTAAGAAACCCACAAGGGATCAATAGAATATTGGATTTGGTGTTAACAAATGAAGAGGGAGCAATAAACAAAGCAGAAATAAAGAGTCATTTTGGATTTATTGGCCATAAATGTTCCGACATTCAGCTTTAGAGATGCAGGTAGAAAACAAAAGGAAGCCAAATTAGAACAAAACTCGAATTTAAACAAGCTGATTTTTTAGGGTAGGAAAGAATGCCTCAGGGCGGTAAAATGGGAAAGGATACTGAAAAGAGATGTGGCAGGATTGTGGAATAGTTTCAAACAAATCGGTTTCAGGATGTGAAGAAAGAAAATGTATCGCTGGAATAAATCAGGGATAGATGTAAGAGTAAAATTGTTCTTTTCAAAAATACATTCTCAGCATGTGGGAATCTTTAGCAAGGCTGGCACTTATTGTCCATCCCTTATTGCCCTCAATAAGGTAGATGTTGGCCTTCTTGTGCCACTGCTGTGCGTGTAGTAAAGGTATTTTCATATTGTTATTAAGTAAGGAGTTCCAGGATTTAATCTAGTGACAATGAAAGAATACAACAGAGGAACAAACATAGGAACATAGGAATTAGGAGCAGAAGTAGGCAAATTCAGCACTTAGCCTATTCCGCCATTCAATCAGATCATGGCTGATCCTTCCTGGTCTCAAATCCATCTCCCCACTTGTTCCCCATATCCCTCTTTCCCTTTTTTTAAAATTAGAAATACGTCTATCTCCTTCTTGAAACCATTCAACGATTCAGATTCCACCATTTTATGGGGTAGCGACTTCCACAAATTCACCACCCTCTGCGAGAAGTAGTTCCTCCTCATCTCAGTTTTAAATCTACTGCCTCTCACCCTGTGACCTCTTGTTTTAGATTGCCCCATAAAAGTAAATATTTGGTCTACATTTACTTTATCAATCCCTTTTAACATTTTATATACCTTGATCAGATCCCCTCTCATCCTTCTGAACTCCAAACAAACTGGGTTTGTTTGAGTACAAGTCCAAACTGTTTAATCTCTCCTCACTCATCAACCCTTTCATCCCCGGATCTGGTAAACCTCCTCCGAACTGCCTCCAATGCCACCACATCCTTCCTCAAATAAGGAGACCAAAACTGGACACAATACTCCAGATGTAGTCTCACCAACACCCTATACAATTGCAACAAGGAATGGTGATACCTATTCAAATCAGGATGGTGTGGGACTTGGAGGGGAACTTTGAGGTGGTTGTATTTCCAGAAATCCACCAAACCCTTGTCCTTCTGGATGGCGGAGGTCATTAGCTTGGGATGGGCTGCCAGAGAAGGACTGGCGAGTTGCTGCAGTGAATCCTGTAGGCAGTACACACTGCAGCCACAGTATAAGGATGATTGAAGAAGTCGGTGCTTATGCCAGAGGACAGGGTAAACTTGGTTTCTTGATAAAGTTGTGAAACACATTAGAGAGGAAAGAAACCATAAAAAATGTCTGAGTGTTCAAGGATGGAAAAGGATAAGGAAATCAATAAAAATAAGCTGATGAATGCCAAGAAACTGATAACGGTTGCAAGAAGAGATCACAAGGGAAAATATACCTGGGGAAATAAAGCAAAGAGTAAAGCATTCCTTTGGTATGTCAGGAGTGTGCCTATTAAAAAAAAAAGCAGAATTACTTATCACACATTGGTAAAACTGCTGAGACCTCTGGCTCTGACAACTTGGATCACTGGTTTCTGAAAGAATTACCTCAAACAAATGCAAGTTCTCTCATGGATATTTTGCACAGTTGATTGGAATCAGGATTGAAAGGTAGCAAATGTGTCTCCCATCTTCAAAAAAAAAAGGGGACAGAGATGATCCATCAAATTATAGAGCTGTACATCTTTTTTCACCAATGGAAAACATTTTAAAATATTATGAGCAGTACAAGGGAGCATCTTGAAGGACCGTGAGACAGTCAGCATGAGAGTTCACAGGAGTCCTTCCAGTCCAGGAGGGTATGTAGCCAGATCATTATGCCTGTAGTTATTCGGCAGAGCACTACACAAGGAGCTAATGCATCTCCGGCGTTGCATCATTTCTCATTGCAAGACCTACTACTAATTGCCGGAACTAGCGTTTGCCTGCTGTAGTCAAGATCATTACTGCTGGCGCCTTTGTTCCCTGTGTCTGTTTCCAGATTGCAGTACAACATAAATAATGTCAGTTAGTCTGCACGCCATACTTAATAAGTGACCAATGCCATGTTTTCCCAAGAATTACATTCAATAACTTTCTCTGTGGACAAATAGAAATAGCTTTGGGGTTTTCACAGTTTTCATTCAGGGCATTTTTGACTGCACCCACACCATTTTCCACATTTTCCCTGCATTGCAGACCTAATTGTATAAATAATGTTCAACTGGTGTATGATGCCCAGCAGCGCATCATGAAAGTCTTTTCTTTCTATTCTGGAAGCTGTGGTGGCCTTAATGTTACAGCCTTTCATCCCCGAACCTTCAACGCCACACAGTAATTCAAAGGCTAGCCATTTGGAGGTCAAGGGCTATCCTCTGAATAGTGGGCTCGTGACTCCTTTGTGGAATCCACGATCAATGGCAGAAATATGATGCAATCTGACGCATGCCTCAACTTTACCCAAACCAAGTGTCAGAAAGACGCCACTATTGACTTACTTAACAGCAGCTTTTCATTTAACTGAATGTACCACCCTCCCAACTTGTACCATTTGTATTGTTGGAAGGTTGTAGAATAAGAATGATACCAATGGAAAATAAAATGACATTTGGGTCCTTAAACCAGTGTATTGTCTTGATTTATATTATGATGTTAGGTTCCTCCTTCATATGGAAGTGCCTATCGGTACAATTTCAGTACAATTTAAAAAAATACTTATTTTGTTGCTCTGTTCATGCTAAAAATTGGAGTCTTCATAGAATCATAGAAACCCTACAGTACAGAAAGAGGCCATTCGGCCCATCGAGTCTGCACCGACCACAATCCCACCCAGGCCCTACCCCCACATCCCTACATATTTTACCCGCTAATCCCTCTAATCTACACATCCCAGGACACTAAGGGGCAATTTTAGCATGGCCAATCAACCTAACCCGCACATCTTTGGACTGTGGGAGGAAACCGGAGCACCCGGAGGAAACCCACGCAGACACGAGGAGAATGTGCAAACTCCACACAGACAGTGACCCGAGCCGGGATTCGAACCCAGGTCCCTGGAGCTGTGAAGCAGCAGTGCTAACCACTGTGCTACCGTGCCGCCCCCTTTTAGCAAAAGGTAAATCATCCCAAATGACTTTCATGATGTAGACACGTCAAATTTATTTTCTGACTACTGCTATTCCCCCAGGAGCCATTTAGAGAAGTTAGCTCCTTACAAAATGCTTTCATAAGAAATGTACCGAGAAATTCAATTGGTATTCAAAATGGGCTGGTCAGGAAAGGTGGGGAATTAGCCTGCTTCCTGTGCTGAGCTAGCTGGTTGGCTGGGTCAGGAAAGGGGAGATCCAGGCTGTAAATCTTTTGTGGACCCAGAGGAGCATTGCTGCTTCTCCTGGGTCTAAAAGGAAATAAATATATACTCGACTGTTTGGTGAGTGGCTTCCAGGAGTTTATTCAAAGATTTCTACCTAAGCATCTCAACACATAATGCAACATGATGCAAACTCCAGCCCTTTTACAAGAACTTTGCATCTAAGCTCCCACAATTGGCCCAGGGCCACAATTCGTATGTTCAGGGAGCCTAACAATTAAGCAATTAAGAAGAAAACATGGTTCTTTTGGTAATTAATAAGAACATGTCCAATTCCTTCCTTCTTTTAAATTCAAGATTTATAACTGTAGCAAATTTTGTAAAAGTCCTTGGGAGAAACTATGCAAGATTAAGTAAGTTGACCAGCAGCTAGTGAGTAACATGTCCTCTATAACTTTGTGACCTTATTGTCAAACTTATTTTTCCAAATTTCCATGAAAATTCAATGGAAGTTGCTTTTTTCCACCTCACCATGTGTAGTGCTGGGTTAGGGGAGCATCAAAATACACTCATGAGCTTGTATTGGTTTCAGAAATTAAGGATTTCACAAGTTAGTTTATTTCCTGATTGTTCTCTGAAAAGTGACCCTACTTGCTTTAAAATTGCTAATTTCCCGAATAGTTGGTGTTGTCCTGTGAAATAACTCCTCAGAGGCCAATGTTCCTTCACTAGATTCCCTTTATTTACAAACTTGTCTCCACTCCTAAGAGTGCTTCTGGTACAAAGTCAGAATCCTGAGTGTCAATAGACCTGACACTCCTCACAATATACACTGGTGAGACTCCCTGATTGGACAGGCAATCATTACCTCTGTCAGGGAGCTTGTACTCCAAGAGGCCGCTTCATGGGTCTCATTGAGGTCATTACATCCTGCAAAAAACTGTACACCGGATTTTCTATTGTTGGAAAAGAAATGCATTGATTCCCTGCATTGAGAAATAATTTACAGAAGCCTACATCTGCTTCATTTGGGGGCCCTGCACAGCTAAAGTTGCCTGAACCAATTTCGCATTCAGCACACTTTGGGTGCAGATTGACAGATCACGACATGAAGTTTGGAGGTCTAATAACTGGAATTAAGAAGTCTAATGATGGCCATTGTCGATTGTCGTAAAAACCCATCTGGTTCACTGCTGTTCCTTTAGGGAAGGAAATCTGCCATCCTTACCTGGTCTGGCCTATGTGTGACTTCAGAGTCATAGCAATGTGGTTGACTCTCAAATGCTTTCTGAAATGAAGGGCAGTTAGGATGGGTAACAATTGCTGGCTCAGGCAGCGACGCCCACATCTCGTAAATTAATTTTTTAAAAAGCCAGAATTCTCCGACCTCAGCCGTGGCTAGGATTCTTCTTGGCTGAGTGCCAAATTCTCCGTTCTCGCGGGCAGCAGACATCAGAGAATTCCAGCTACTGTTCCTATGCCAGAGAAATAAGTAGCCATAACTTGTATTTCTCTCCCATTGCTACCATCATATAAGTATTTCTTTGTTGATGAGCTGTATAAAGGGACTCTGTCTTCAGCTTTTTAGGAAACGCAGAAAAGAATAGTGGTTAATAATTAGATCCCGCTTAACTGGCATCCATCTTTAGTTTTGGGATTATGCATTTTGGATTTGTTGAAGTCTTAGAATTGATGGAAGTTTGCAAACTAAGGGAAGAATATTTCTGTTGTAATCACGAAACCATTATTAGCCCTTTGATTTTTTTTTAAACTTAATGTTCTGAATCCTGCAAGTTCAATTTAAATACTATATAGATCTTTTTGTGATGAACAAATTATTATGGAGAACATTTGTAGCGTTGGACCAAATACAACAACATCAGAGCCAGTATACTTTCATGGTCAGTGCTTCCCATTTGTCATTCTGAAAAGTTAAATACTGATAGGCAAATCTCTTGAGCATTACAGAACCAATGTATTACAGATGGAGTTCACACAATTAATTCACTTTTTATAGTGGCTATTTCTCTACTACCCAAACAACTCCAGCAGAGAGAATCTATAGGTTGAAATACTTCTAAAAATGTGAGGATAGATGGGTAACTATTAGCTCATGAAAAAAATTGCGTTCACAGATTCGTAAAAGCTAAGTTGAAAAAAAAAATCCTGTAAATTATTCCTCAATGGAAGGATCAATACATTTCTTTCCCAGCAATGTTGATACTCTGCTGGAAAATGCATTGTTATGTTTTTTTTGTCCGACAATGTCAACTGTTAAGAGAATTACCAATTTTAAATCAAGCAGGGACACTTGTCAGAGAGCTGTGTAATGCAATCAGGTAGTAAAACCAACTTGTGAAGTCTATAATTTTGGAAGCAATACAGACTCATGAATGCATTTTGATGGTCCCTTAACCCAGCATTAATCATGGTGAGAGGAAAAAAACCCAACTTCCACTGAATTTTAATGGTATTTTAGAGAAATATGCCTGGCAGTAAGATTAGAAGGTTATAAAGGACATGTTACTCACTAACTGCCGTTCAGCTTACTTCATCTTGCAAATATTTGCACTAATTTCTCCTATGGACTTTTACAAATCTTGCTACAGCTATAAAATAAATCTTGAATTGAAAAGGGAGGACTTGGACATGTTCGTACATTAATTACAAAAAAAATACCATGATTTCTTCTCGACTGCTTAATTTACCTTTACATTTGCCAAACATTACAGTTTTCAATGGCAGGCTATAAATCTAATGCAGTCTTTTAAACATTTAAATTGCAGCCTACATACTTGGTCATAGTTTTATAATGCCTTTTTTTCCCTTATAACATACTACATTTAAATAATGTTACTGCTTCCTATTCATTATTACACATCATTAGTATTGTAATGGTTGCCTTATCAGGAAAATATAAACAATAGCTGTGGCAAAAACACATTTCACCACTAGATTGCTGAATTAGCTGAGCAAGTTACTTCCATCTTTCACTTGGTACAATTCACTATTCTAAGTCTATAAAATTTGTCATTTAATCACATTTATCAAATAAAAGCTCAATGGCAGATCGAACCAAAAACAAACTTTGTCATTTTCTTTGCATTTCCTTTGCATTTCCTACATTTAATCACCACTATATTATGTTGAAATAAAATTGGCTACATTATGAGTTCTGTTTGTGTAAACTTGATTGGTGTTTCCATGAGTTTAGAAGGTCGAGAGATGATCATAGAATCCCCACAGTACAGAAGGAGGCCATTTGGCCCATCGAGTCTGTACCAACCACAATCCCACTCAGGCTCTATTCACGTTACCCTCATTTACCCTGCTAATTCCCCTGACACTAGGGTCAATTTAGCATGGCCAATCAACCTAACCTGCACATCTTTGGACTGTGGGAGGAAACCAGAGCACCTGGAGGAAACCCACGCAGGGAGAAAGTGTAAACTCCACATCGACAGTGACCTGAGGCTGGAATTGAACCTGGTACCCTGGCACTGTGAGGTAGCAGTGCTAACCACTGTGCCACTCTCTCATTGCTATATTCAAAAAGATAAAGGGGTTTGATAGAATGAAGGTCAGTTGACTGGTGGTTGGTTCATGATGCAGAGTGACACTAACAGTGCGGGTGCAATTCCCATTCGGTTTGAGGTTATTCTTGAAGACTCGCCTTCTCAACCCTTGCCTCTCGCCTGAGGTTAAAATCACCACCAGTCAGCTCTCTCCCCTCAAAGGGGAGAGCAGCCTTTAGATATTTCCTTTACCTTTCGCAGACAAACATTTCCCCTAGTGAGGGACTCTAATATAAAGATGCATAATGTTAAAGTCAGAGAGGGAACATTTAAGATTGCAATTGGAATGTACCTTTTCACAGAAGGTAAGTGGAAATCTGGAAATCTTAAATCTGGAAAAAATTGAGTTTAGTTATTAGTGTCTCAAGTAGGCTTACATTAACACTGCAATGAAGTTACTGTGAAAATCCCCTACTCGCCACACTCCGGCACCTGCTCGGTTACACTGAAGGAGAATGTTGTATGGCCAATGCACCTAACCAGCACATCTTTCAGACCGTGGGAGGAAACCGGAGCACCTGGAGGAAACCTGCGCAGACACGGGGCGAATGTGCAGACTCCGCACAGACAGTGACCCAAGCTGGGAAGCGAACCCAGGTCCCTGGCACTGTCAGGCAGCAGTGCTAACCACTGTGCCACCCAGTGAGATTGATAGATATCTTTTTGTTAGACTTTTGTTCAGTATGAATATAGGTGGGTAAGTGGAGTTGAGGTACAGGTCAGCCATGATCAAAATGAAGGGCTGAACTGATTTGAGGGGATGAATGCCATACTAGGTTGTTTGGTATCACAAGTAACATATTTAAAGCACCCATGTCAGGTATCAACACAATCAATACAAAAGTTGAGAGAAAAATGATGAGCAAGGAAATAACAGTGATCATAATACCATTAGTTTCAATTTGATCATGGATAAAGATAGATCTGGTCCTCAGGTTCAGGTTCTAAACTGGAAAAAGGCCAAATTTGAAGAAATGAGAAAGGATCTAAAAAGCGTGGATTGGGACAGGCAAGGATGTGATTGGTAAGTGGGAGGCCTTCAAAGAAGAAATTTTGAGAGTGCAGAGTTTGTATGTTCCTGTCAGGTTTAAAGGCAAAGTGAATAAGAATAAGGAACCTTGGTCCTCGAGGAATATTGGAACTCTGATAAAGAAGAGAGAGATGTATGACATGTACAGGCAACAGGGAGCAAATAAGATGCTTGAGGAGTATAAAAAGTGCAAGAAACTACTTAAGAAATCAGGAGGGCTAAAAGAAGACATGAGGTTGCTTTGACAGACAAGGTGAAGGATAATCCTAAGAGCTTCTACAGGTATATTAAGAGTAAAAGGATAGTAAGGGATAAAATTGGTCCTCTTGAAGATCAGAGTGGTTGGCTATGTATGGAACCAAAAGAAATGGGGGAGATATTAAATGGGTTTTTTGCATCCGTATTTACTAAGGAAACTGGCATGGAGTCTATGGAAATAAGGCAAACAAATAGGGAGGTCATGGAACCTATACAGATTAAAGGGGAGGAGGTGCTTGCTGTCTTGAGGCAAATCAGGGTAGATAAATCCCCAGGACCAGACAGGGTATTCCCTCGGACCTTGAAGGAGACTATTGTTGAAATTGCAGGGGCCCTGGCAGATATATTTAAAATGTTGGTATCCAAGGGTGAGGTGCCGGATGATTGGAGGATAGCTCATGTTGTTCCGTTATTTAAAAAAGGCTCAAAAAGTAATGCAGGAAATTATAGGCCGTTAAGTTTGACGTCAGTAGCAGGTAAATTATTGGAAGGAGTACTAAGAGATAGGATCTACAAATATTTGGATAGACTGGGACTTATTAGGGAGAGTCAACATGACTTTGTGCGTGGTAGGTTATGTTTAACCAATCTATTAGAGTTTTTCAAGGAGGTTACCAGGAAAGTGGATAAAGGGAAGGCAGTGGATGTTGTCTACATGGACTTCAGTAAGGCCTTTGACAAGGTCCCGCATGGGAGGTTAGTTAGGAAGGTTCAGTCGCTAGGTATACATGGAGAGGTAGTAAATTGGATTAGACATTGGCTCAATGGAAGAAGCCAGAGAGTGGTAGTGGAGGATTGCTTCTCTGAGTGGAGGCCTGTGACTAGTGGTGTGTCACAGGGATCAGTGCTGGGTCCATTGTTGTTTGTCATCTATATCAATGATCTGGATGATAATGTGGTAAATTGGATCAGCAAATTTGCTGATGATACAAAGATTGGAGGTATAGTGGACAGTGAGGAAGGTTTTCAAAGTTTGCAGAGGGATTTGGACCAGCTATAAAAATGAGTTGAAAAATGGCAGATGGAGTTTAATGCAGACAAGTGTGAGGTATTGCACTTTGGAAGGACAAACCAAGGTAGAACATACAAGGTAAATGGTAGGACACTGAAGAGTGCAGTAGAACAGAGGGGTCTGGGAATACAGATACATAATTCCCTACAAGTGGCGTCACAGGTAGATAGGGTCGTAAAGAGTGCTTTTGGTACATTGGCCTTTATAAATCAAAGTACTGAGCCTAAGAGTTGGAATGTTATGGTGAGATTGTATAAGACATTGGTGAGGCCAAATTTAGAGTATTGTGTGCAGTTTTGGTCACCTAATTACAGGAAGGATATTAATAAGGTTGAAAGAGTGCAGAGAAGGTTTACAAGGATGTTGCAGGGACTTGAGAAACTGAGTTACAGAGAAAGGTTGAATAGGTTAGGACGTTATTCCCTGGAGCGTAGAAGAATGAGGGGAGATTTGATAGAGGTGTATAAAATTATAATGGGTATAGAGTGAATGCAAGCAGGCTTTTTCCACTGAGGTTAGGGGAGAAACCTCCTCATAGCTGGGACCCCCCTCCCCCACCCTCAGCCTACCTCCCAAAACCACAATCACCGTTCCCCCCCCCCCCCACCCCCATCCCCCCACACACCTTCCGACCTTCCCGGCATCCCCTACTCTCCTGCCCGGGAACTTACCTTTTCAAAGGTGTTGGGACGTAGTCCCAGGCAAAACACAGCAGCACTGCTTTTGGCCACTGCAATGCTGTTTCTGGCCAAGTAGAAGAGCTATCGGTTAATCTGACTGGCCAACAGCTCTCATGGATGTGACTTCCTTCCAAGGGCAGACAGAAGTCCTGCCCGCTGCCAATTAGCACTCAAGTGAGCGTTAAAGGGCAGTGGGGCTTAGAGAGTGGGTGGCTGCACATTGGATGCCAACTCTCTTGTCACCCTTAAAATTCTACGTTAGGTTTCCCGAGCCCTCTGAAACATGGCCCATAGCATTTGTCTCTAAAACACTGGTAAGATTTGAGGTTTGCAGCCTCATTTAAATTAAATTGTGGGACATGTGCATCATTGGCTAGGCCAGCTGTTATTGCCCATCCCTAATTGCTCTTGAACTGAGTGGCCATTTCAGAGGGCAGTTGGGAGTCAACCACATTGCTGTGGTTCTGAAGTCACATGTAGGTCAGACGAGGTAAGGATGGCAGATTTCCTTTCCTAAAGGACATTAGTGAACAAGATGGGTTTTTCCAGCAATCAACAATGGTTTTGTGGTCATCTGTAAATTTTTAATTCCAGATTTTTTTTGATTGAATCCAAATTCCACCATCAGCTGTGGCGGGATTTGAACCTGGGTCGCCAAAATATTAGCTGAGTTTCTGGATAAATAGTCTAGCGATGATACCACTAGGTCATCGCCTACCACTTTAAATAGTTGCATTCCAATTTTTGAAATGTTAAAATCTCTTCCATCCATCTCCGGCATGTTCTGTGGAGATTAGAGTTCTCACTCTTCCATTCTAGACTGAACAACAGCACACTTCTAACCTTGCATATTCAACTTGCAAAGTAACAGATAAAATTATTGGATATTTTGAGACCAAGGTCAGCTTTTCAACTTGCAGTTTCTGAACTGTATTCTAGTTGTTCTGTGCTACAGACCTGGGGCTCAAGATTAATTTCTTCTACTTGATCAATGTAATTGAAAGAAATTAAAACTCGTTTAAGTCTGAATGTTTGGACAGACAGTCTGAAAGTTTGAGAGGATAAGTGGAGAAGCAGAGGTTGGTTTCATGGTTTAAATAGTTGAAGGAAGGACACGATTGGCAACTCAACATTCCGGGATATAGAATCTTCAGGCGAGACAGGGGAGAAGGTAAAAGAGGAGGAGGTATTGCATTATTAGTTAAGGAGTCAGTTACTGCTATAAGGAGAGATGATATTTGGAGGGGGCATTAAATGAAGCTTTGTGGGTAGAGCTTAGGAATAAAAAAAGGAGCAGCCACATTGTTAGGCATTTATTATAAATCCCCAGATAGCCAGAGGGATATTGAGAAATAAATATGTGCTCAGTTTGTGGAGGTGTGTAAAAACAATAACAATAGGGTTATTGTATTAGGTGATTTCAACTTTCCCAACATTAACTGGGATATACATAGTGTCAAGGGCTTGGATGGAGTAGGTTTCTTGAAATGTGTAGATGAGAGCTTTTTAAAATCAATATGTGGAGGGCTCAACAGGGGAGGAAGCTGTGCTGGCCCTGATTCTGGGGCATGAAGCCAGACAAGTGGTTGAGGTGATGGTGGAGGAGCATTTTAGTGATAGCGATCACAACATGGTACAATTTAAGTTTGTTATGGATTAGGATGTTAACAGAAATGATATAATGGAGAAAATGTTGTTAGGTACTTTATATTATAGTATATTACTATATCTTATTGGATAGTGCCCGATTTTATTTTTAAAAATAATTAAGGTAGACATTTAAAGAGAAAATTAGTGAAAATATGTGCATCTCAGCTGGAAATCAGGCACTGCACTCATTATTACTTTGATTTGGTTGTGTCTGATACCAGCAATAAAACATGTATGGCATTATCTTTTCACCATTTTGATGAAAGATCATCAACATGAACCCTGCTTCTCTCCTCAGATGCTGTCTGACCTGCTGAGCATTCCAGTTTCTGTTTTTATTTCAGATTGCCAGTGTCTCCAGTATTTAGCATTTGTTTTCACACCTCTCGATCATATGCAATTTTGAAAAGTGTGTAATGGCAATAGTCACTTCAAAGTTTCTGATGTCTGCACAATATCACACAGGTTACATTATGAGAAGTACAAAAATATTATAGGGTCCATTAACACCAGCTACACAGAAACAAATACATTGACATATATATATATATATACTTACATTTGGAGTATCACCAACCCTGCCATCATTACTTATGCCACTGTGCAACCGCTTAACGTTGAAATGTTGCCTTTCCTTTCCATAATGCATATATAGATTTGGCTGACAGAAGCTAATAACTGCTGATGTGTTTCCAAAGCATGGATACTTGTCAATGTGGTGTTGTTGACTTCCTGAAAAAAGTAAACAGAAATTAAATCTATAACACAAATGCTGAACTTAATATTACATTATTTCTAAGAGCGCTGAGGGTCAGTGATTAAGTCATGGGGAAGTCAAGAGGGTTTTTCTTGGTTGAGCACCATTGCAAAGTGCATATTGATCATGGCGCCGCTTGGCTTCAACAGCCTATCTTGTTCAAAATAACATAGCCGCCAAAACAACAGCAGTGAAAACGTTTTAATCATTGTGCCTTTTATGCCTACGAAACTTAATCCTTTTTAATCCTACTTAATATGTGTAACAATCCAGCCTGTTTAAAAAGCAAGTATAAAGGTTAGTCAATGTCGACTAGGAATTCTCCTCCTAGATTGACTCACATTGTACATTCATAGCTCAGTGAGCAGAAGGGCTGAATGGCCGACTATGGTTCCTATGCTACCGAGAGGGAGCTGGGTAGTTAAGCAGTAGTGCCCAGTTTGATTTTGATTTATTGTCACGTGTATAGGTATACAGTGAAAAGTGTTGTTTCGTGCGCCCTATGCAGACATAACATACTTTTCATAAACGAAAGGAGAAGGTGCAGAATGTAGTGTTACAGCCATAGCTTGGGTGTAGAGAAAGAACAACTCAATATAAGGTAGGTCCATTCAAAAGTTTAAAGGCAGTTATGTTAGGACTCTTCTTATTAGATTTTTCAAAATTCTGCTGGTACTGTTGGTGGATGCTTCTTTCATCTGTCCCCTTCGTTATATCCATGCCATGGCACAGGCAGAAGTCTCAACTTGTCTGAGTTCATCTGAAAAACCCTCCAGAGGAGTTTCAAGGTTCTATTCTTCAAGTCAATTAAAAACACAATCTACCCTTTGCTGCAGAAAACTAATAAAAACAACTGAATAAAATCTATATTCCTAAACAGCACGTTCCAAAAAGGGAGGGGAGTATGCTTTCACCTGCAACTTGTGCCATTGTAGCTTGCTTCATTCAGTAAGGTGGGTACAACCAAAAAAAAGCTGAATAAATTAAAAGTGGTTAATCTATATAATGGTGAACCGGTCAAAGAACCGGACAAAATATTTTCCCTGGTATGGTTCACAGGACATTAACACACTTCTTCCTTTCTCTATAGCACATGAGGCAAAACTCGTTCATCTGGTTTTTATGGCTGCTCAGACTATTACTTATTGAAAATGAGCCAAAATAAACTGTGTAACGTATTAAAATAGGCCATAAACTGTAGTCAGATATTAGGAGAATTTACAGTGCCCCGAGAACATTTTTTTCTGCAAGAACTGGTAACTGCTTAGGGTTAAGATATAAGATTTTTCAATTAGTTTACCATGCTTGCAGTTCCTCAGTTTGCCGAGTAATTCTTTACCCCCGGTTCCATGCTCATTTGTTCCAAATTCTGCTTCTGTTTCATTGTCACTGCTACTGGCAGAGTATGAACATAGCCGCATCGCTTGTTCCTGCAAAAACAATTGTACAGCTGCTAGAACATGTCCATTCATTTCATCCTGATACCTTCATTACATTTTGCCAAAAGGTGGGGTGGCACAGTGGTTAGCACTGCTACCTCACAGCACCGGGGATCTGGGTTCAATTCCCAGCTTGGGTCACCGTCTGTGCAGAGTCTGCACATTCTCCCCATATCTGCATGGGTTTCTTCTGGGTGCTCGGGTTTCCTCCCACAGTCTGAAAGACATGCTGGTTAGGTGCATTGGCCATGCTAAATTCTCTCTCCGTGTACCCAAACAGGCGTCGGAGTGTGGCAACTAAGGAATTTTCACAATAACTTCATTGCAGTGTTAATGTAAGCCTACTTGTGACAATGATAAAATAAACTTTAAAATAAAGGTTTCCATTTTGCATCTGAGGGGGTAAAAAAGACAACTTCCAGGATTGCCTCTTCAGAAGCTCATTGGCAGGAGTTCACGTATTTTGCTGAAAACTTCTTTCCGATAACTGCTTTGCCTAATCTGGTATTACACAGGAATTGGAGTCTTACAATTTTCATCTCAAGTGATTCTTTGTCAAGTACCTTCAGAAATATAATTTAAATGTTTTAAGTCAAAACCTTTGTTTGCTCTAATAGAGGGCAATGTTTTAGTGGAATGCTGCACTACTTTAGTGGAGTTTTGCATAAATTAAATACATTGCTGTGGGATTTAGATTTTTTTTCGAATGGAAGCTTACAACCCAACTAATGATGCATATTAATAATGTCAGTTAGGGATGGACAACAAAGTAGTCAAGAAAATGTTTACTTAGCAGTTAACAATGAATGACATGCAATATAAACTGGCCACTACATTCACTTAATAAAAGGCAGTTACATTTCAAAAGCATTAATTATCTGCAAGTTGAAAATCAGAATGTTTAGTCATTTATCTGTATATTCAAATGTAAGATGCCTAAAGATAGCAAAATGGTTCCATTTGCTTTTTGATTCCCCAGTTGCTTCTTTTGATTTGCCAGGAATGGAATTTCAAGGGTTGGCGCTTCCAAAATGGCTGTGCTTGGATGATTTTCAAATCACACTCATAATCATTCCCGCTTTTACCAACGGTTCAAACTCTCGTCCCAAGTGTCACCCACAGACCAGTCAGTGGAGAGTCTGTAATTTCCTGAAGCCATCAGAAATCCAAGATGTATGCGGGTGATTGTGCACGAGACATAATAATAGCTCCTTGAAAATGTTCCTGTTGCTTTTAAATGGTGGAGATCAAGAAAGCTTCAGTTTCTGCATATCCATTACAAATCCTCTTTTAAAATCAAGCTTTCACTATTAGGAAAAGAGAGGTAGTTTTAAAGGATTTATATTTGTATTGGTAAACATTAGAAATGAGATATAATTTTAAGTGGGTTTAATAAAATGTTTCTGTGGAAGAAAGGGCTAAACCAATGGTTAGATTCATGTTGTAATAGTTTTAACAACACCAGGTTAAAGTCCAACAGGTTTATTTGGTAGCAAATGCCATTATGTTGGTTTATGTTGGACTTATTTTATGGCGTTTGTATGAGTGGGTGTTAGTTCAATTCCAACTGTGTTTCTATTATGCTTAGAGAAAGCCACGCCATGAAGAGGAAATAAGCTAGCAGAAGTATGTAGGCATTGCTTAGCAACTGGAAGCCCTTTTAATGTAGAAAAGCATTTTGTTCTTAGTTTAGCTGAATTTGTTTGAATTTGAAGAAGGAGACTAGGGAGTAAACATTTCCCAACACTGTCAGAAGATTGGACAGGACAAGAGCTGCAAAGAGAGAGGCTTCCCAATGAACCAATTAGTCACAGTCAAGGTAACTAAGTATTTGAGACAGAAAAGTCTTAAGACGACTGAAGTTAAGAGACCAAAAACCAAGGTTTTGTTCAGAAGAATTCAAGGAAGGGTAAACAAAGTGTTCTGAGTTAACGAGGCAATTGCAGTAGCCAGATTTAAAGTGGGAAGATAGACTTCAGTGGTAAATCAAAAGTTTGACGCTACTTTAATAGAGTCTAAGAATTGAGAGTTAAAGTGTTTGTCAACAGTTTGTACAGCAGTCAAGACAAAGAAATCCTAAAGGGGGTGGTGTAAAGATTGGATACTGGATCCACTGCTAAAATTGGAATGGAGTCATCCTTCTGCTAGCTTACTTGCTTTTCATGCCGTGGCCTTCTCAAAGCACAATAGAAACACAATTGGAATTGAATCAACAGCCACTCATACAAACACCTTTGTCCAGCATAAATCTAACTATTAGTTTAACCCTTTCTTCCACAGAAGCATTAAATTAAACCCACTTAAAACTATACCTCATTTCTAATGTTTGCCAATACAAATATAAATCCCTTAAAACTGTTTTCCTAATAGTGAAAGCTTGATTTTAAAAGAGGATCGTTTAAAAGAGTCATCTGGAAAACCTGGCCTGAATTTTGGAATGCAAACCGCTAATGGGAAGCATCATTGTGAAAAAAGATTGTAAAGTGTTGTGTTGGAGTGGAGTTTAGAAACTGTCATGTGACAATCATCCGGGGGTTTCTGAAGAGAAATCCACAGACATTCACTTGGATTCAGAGAAGACTGTGTGTTTGACCACAGCCAAAATGTGTGCACAAAGTGTCTTTGTGTTACTGAGACATTTGTAGCTTAAGATATACTTTGTAATTTATGTTAGTCTTAAAATCTGTGTGTATTTGTTAAGATAAGATAAGGGGGGAGTAAAGGAATATTGTATCATAATCCATTTTCATGTTTAATAAATGTTTTTCTTGTTGTTCAAACTAATTAACAGTTCTGTTACTCTGTTCCTCCATGTTTTCTAAAAAAAAGTAAAAGTTACAATCTTTTGAGCCAGGGTTCCATCCTGGGATCTTCCCATCCTGCTACAACACCAACTGGGGTCGTAATATCACGGATTCCCGATACTTAGCAGCAGATCAGCATTACATAGATTCATAATCTGTAAAACTGCTTCCCCACAATTTTACAAAAAATGTTTAGATCAAAACTAATCTCATCTCATGGTTCAGATACCAACTTATTCAACTGATAGTTTCTACTACAAAACAACACTCTGTGGTGCACTATAAGCCAACAATGTGTAAAGGGCTAAGATGGTGTAAACAGTAATAACAATGCTCAAGCCTTTAAGAATCATGTCAAGCCCAATGTATCATTGCGTGCAACACATTGCACATTGGGCTGTGTTTTATACTCAGTGGCAAACACACAGCACTGGCTACTTGTTACACATACATTTACCCCCAGATTTGTTTGTAGGCTTTGGCAATATTAAATCTTCCTTGTTCAACATGCATAAATGTTATAGAATTATTTTTATTAAGTCAAATCACATCCATATATATCCAGAAATCAATAATTCCTAAGTAAACTTCTGTATTTCAACATTTCTTATACTTATGACGATGTCAGCTATGCTTCTCACCTATAATAGAGTCATAGAGATTTATGGCATGGAAACAGGCCCTTCGGCCCAACTTTACATTATAATGATGAGACATTGTTGTGCGTAATTATAATATATGCTGTATAAATTTGCAGTTGATAATATATTTCATCTGTAATTATAAGGCAAACATTTAGTTTGTGCACAAGGACACATGTATATAATAGTTATGTAGACACGTAGGATAACACTTTGCATTTTGCTTCAAGAAAGCAACATATCAAAGAGTAAAATTAAACCATGAACTGTGAGGGTGAAGCACAAGCAGTTTATGAACATCAACGCAACTCTGCGATATGCCAGTGCCATGAACCGTACTGGCAAGTATTTTATCCTATACAATATATGAGGAGGCTTAACAATACTTTTCCTTTGTAGTTTTCTATTTTCATTTTCTTCATGGTTAAAGATTCATGTCTGAGTGGAGCAGAATTGAATTACATGGCTTAAGCAACAATGGGATTGTGATTTATTTCATTGCTACAGGAAAATATCACAGCTTGTGTATCAAGAATAATGGATATCAATGTGGCTACAAAGTGATAACATAAGCAAGGGTTCAAAAATGTCAAGATATGAAAGCAAAGCTCAAGCACTTACGACTGTCATCTGAAATCCGAGTTAGATTACAGCATTGAAATCACTTCATGTCACCTGTCTTTTACACACAAACTGTTTAGATATTGTATAAGGGATTTATTCAGCTTTGAACCTGTCCCTTACCATCCTCTGATGGTTGGTATTATATGTGCTATTTCTTGCAAAACGGTTTAATGATGAGAAATAATGTACCTGAAATTATATGTGCAATTCACATTCCAAGATAGCAAATATCTGAGAGGCATTAATGGCTTCTCATGAATTGAAGTGTAACATTTAGCAAACTTATTTATACCTTAAATATAAGAATACGCTCAATGATGTCTTACCTGTGTACTCAGCACATGAGAGCTACCTGGCTGTGGCAAATCCTTCATTTTCTCTGGAAGGTCTGAATGTTGACTTTTACAGATGTTTGAAAATTGGGCAGGAATATAACTTTGATTCATATCATCTTGTATTTTGCATTTAGACACCAGGAAACCTAGGATGGAATCATATCATTAAGTTACTTCAAATTCCATTTAATGTCAACAAAATTTCTCTTTCTGGTAAGGGCATAATATCCAGGCTATTAACGGTATTTAATATTTACATTACTTATTTTAATATATTGTTCATGGTAAAACAATTGTTAACTATATAATAAATAAAATGGTTCAACTAACAATGCGCGGACTGCTCTCTAGAGATGTGCACAGAAAGTAGAATCACCTAGCAAATAATCAGGTGGCGAATACAGACACACTGACTATCTGGTTTACAGTATCTTGCGATGTTGACATCTTGACATGTTAATTAAGAGACCGTACTCTGCCATTGTCAGTATGGTGACGTCTTGCAACCAGATCACTACAGACTTTTCCTATTACCCGGTCTTCATAAAACAATCCATTGCTCATGGATTCTATTCAATTTGTTATAATGACAGTGTTTAATCACATAGCCTGCTCCATACCAGAAATAAGGTCACATACGTGACCATCGAGCTGTACAGCATATAATGTATGGCTGAGGCTTCTCGCATGAGCTGCCCACAAACACGCACATTATCAGTGCAAATATTTGAGACAAAAGGAATATTGTTGAAGCTATATACACACAGCATTGCTCAATTTATATTGCTATATGCTAGTTACGCAGTATAGCCTTTACACTTAAAGCACATTTGAAATTATGTGAATAAAATCATGTGATTGACACACTAATTATGATATTCACATTGCACGAGTTTAATTTGAAGGGTTTCATTAAAATTTTAATATGAATATGGTAGATGCCAATGGATTTAAAATTCTGCCAGTTCTCTCCTCTGAGACTTCACATTGATAAGCTTTACTAGCAGGAACTCACATTCTATAAGTTAATTAATCCCTTTATTCCATGACCTGTTATCGCGCTGTGCAGAGACATTTGGGTGTATAACTTGCTAAAAGTACATTTGACATTTACCTGCAGTAGATGGCTCAGGAAGGCAACTTTGAAATGCCTGTACAGCCTTGGCAGCCACTGTCGGATCCGAAGCTGAATGACCAATCACGTCTTGCCCGGGACTGCTGCATTCAGTCCTGTTGGGCACTTCTCGCTCCAGTGTTTTTGCTTTTTGAGAAACATTGGTCAAATGGGCTGCTTCTTGCAGGGATGAGGAAAGGTCACATTCAAGGTAGGATGTTGCTTTGGGAAGGTGTCTTCCTGTCACCCGGTTTGTAGAATCAGGAAGGGGAAAAGTTCCAATTCCACTGTCCAATGTCCTCATCTGACAGCTGGACCCTGAGTTATAGGAAGAGTAAATGAGTGGGTGGAGCAACTGGAAATTCTGGCTGTTAAGAGCCAATAAAATGGTATTTCTCAGGAAAAAGATGCTAAGAGAATAAACATTAACGTTAAAAATAATTCTCCAAATACTGTTACAAACATTGTTGTGATTAAGTTACACAAAAGCAAAATATAAAACGATTCTTCATTGTTTCTGATACACTCTAGTTTCTAACATGCCTTGTTCATGTTTATACCTTTTGCAGAGAAACAGCACATGCCATTTCCTTTATTCGTACAGATATAAATCTCTGAAACATTTCATCTGCTGCTGAAACCTTCTTCCATACTTTTGTTACTTCCAGACTTGTCTATTGAAATTCAATTCGAGCTGACCTCCCATCTTTCATTTCACCACCCCCTCCCCTACAACCCATAACACTTATTTGAATTTATTTATAATGTCTTTACCACAACAAAGCATCCCAAACCAATTCACTGGAAAGTTATAAAGCAAACATTTGGTACTGAGGTGAGATACAGAAGGAGATATCAGGCCAAATGGCCAAAAGCTTGGTCAAAGATATAGATTTTACGGAGCGTCGTAAGAGAGATTGAAGGAGGGCATTCCAGAGCTTTGGGCCTTGGCAACTGAAGGCACAGCCACCAATGGTGGAGTGATGAAAAATTCAAGTGGCCATTCGAAGCCCATCAAAAATTCTTATTTCAACTTGCATTAATTTCCTGTCATCCATCACTTTTGTGTTTTCTAACCTGCACTGGCTCCCAGTTAGGCAACAGCTCAATTTTAAAATTCTCATCCTTGCTTTCAAATCCACCCCCCCCCCCCCGCCCCCATTGTCTTGTCCCACCCTATCTCTGCAACTGCCTTCAGCCGACAACCCTTTGAGATACATGCATTCCTCCAAATTAGATTAGGTTGATTGGCCAAGGTAAATTGCCCCTCAGTGTCAGGGGAACTAGTAGAATAAATTTATGGGGTTAAGGGGATAGGGCCTGGGTGGGATTGTTGTTAGTGCAGGCTCAATGGGCCAATTTGCCTCCTTCTGCACTGGAGGGATTTTATTCTACGTAAAATATGCAATGGAATTTGGAGTGTCAGCATTAGAACAGAAGATCAGAAAAAGCACCTTCCATCCCAGTTTACTAAAGGAAGAAAATTCACATGCCCTGATTGTGAGGCAGCAGTGCTAACCACTGTGCCACCCCAATCAACCTAACCCGCACATCTTTGGACTGTGGGAGGAAACGGGAGCACCCGGAGGAAACCCACGCGGACACGGAGAAAACGTGCAAACTCCACACAGACAGTGACCCGAGGCCGGAAATGAACCTGGGTCCCTGGCACTGCGAGGCAGCAGTGCTAACCACTGTGCCACCTATTTTGGCCCTACCCACCAAGTGAACTCATTGGTGCATAATTTAATGAGGCCAGTGGTGGCTGCAGCTCAGAGTTACCATTGCTGCTGCACTGACAATGCACTCAGTGTGGGCTAGAATGAACAGCATAAGCTGTAGTTTATGTCAGAATCAAATGAGATACCTGGAAATTAGAAGTTTAAGGGTCTGAACAGTTTCATCCATGATTCCTGCAGCTCAGAATAACTTTTTGAATAATTATTGTTTTGCTGGTGTCCTGCTCACACAGACTAGCACTTGCTGCTCACGGTTCATAGAATCCAATAGTCCATAAGGAGGCCATTCAGCCCATCGAGTCTGCACCGAACACAATTCCACCCAGACCATATCTCCATAACCCCATGCATTTACCCTAACTAGCCCCCCTAACATTAAGGGGCGATTTAGTATGGCCTATCCACCTAAGCCGCACATCTTTGGACTGTGGGAGGAAACCCACGCAGACAAGGGGAGAACGTGCAGACTCCGCACAGACAGTGACCCAAACCGGGAATCGAACCCAGGTCCCTGGTGCTGTGAGACAGCAGTACTAACCACTGTGCCACTATACCGTTTCTGAGGATGGGACATTGTTGACACCCTACAATGGTCTTGGCTTCTCCGAATCAGGAATGGCATTTCCTCCAGACATACCATTACCAAGCTTAAGGAAGAGGGAAAATGACAGAGACTGGGGCAAAAAAATGAGCCACACAGCCCTTTTAGAGAATTCAAACTAGTATCCAGTATATAAAATGACAACACAATAGTCCCTTATGCCACTACACATCCATGTCAATACTCATTACCTGACAAAGGCTCATTGGCCCGAAACGTTAACCCCACTTTCCTTTCTCCACAGATGCTGCCTGACGTTCTGAGTCTTTCCTGCATTTTCTGGGACAGAAATGACACTATAACTTTGAAAGAAAATTAATATAAGCAAAAGCTTTTATCTAACCCAAATTGATCTATGTTACCTCTATGATTATAGTCATCCAATATGGCAAAGGAAGCAAATAAAGCTTTTCAGTTTACACAGAGAAGTCATAATTGAAAAAAAAAATGTTTCCAACAATACTTCTTGCATCTACATGGCTTTTTGCCCTGCCTTGACTGAAATAATATGATTTACAATTGAAAGATATTGGTCAAAGTCTTAGGACCTTGCAGAGTGACAAATTTTGTACTTAAGTCCCAGATTTTGCAGTGGTAATGACAACAAAACTGTCATCAGTGTCATTACTCCACTGTAACTGACAGCAACTCTGGGAGCCAGGACATGCGTCAATATTGCTGAAATCCAGAAGTTGCTGTCATTGATTCTATGCTCTTCCTGAGCTTACTAACTTGACAGGACAAGTGAATTGACAAAAATTTCCACTTTAACTCTGTTGTCAGAACCCTTCAAAAAGGGATGTACCTTGTTGAACCTGGTGTAAACGGGATTTTAATGGCGTATTAAGCCAATAATTACTGCTGAGCACCCTCACTGGTCCTGGAGAGCCAATGTAAAATTTCTGGACATTATAAGAAATTCAACATAGTTTAAAACTTATTTTTAATGTTCACTTATGGTGTTTTAGTTTCTACCTTAATTGAATCATAATCATTTATTTCGCTGTCTGAAAATTTAAATCAAAAGGTGAAGGACGGTCACTTTTAACTTCCTGGTTTGCTTTGTATGTCAGACATTTGGAGATCTCCGTATTCAGGTACCAGATTTAAACTGCCATCAGGAAAGGGAAAATCAGGCTGAGGAAGTGGTTAGGCTTTTATGGGCAGTTTTCTTCACGGTCAGCAGTGAGCATCATTGCTTTTACACTGGCCACAAAATCCACCTCAATGTTTTCCTGTCCCAATGGAAATATTTATCACTGTGTACTGAACCCAACCCCCCCCCCACCACCACAGCCCCTTCTCCTTCTCATAAATGCTGTTGGCACATTTCTTCGTAAGACCTGACATCACCTGATATCAATTGTATAACTGAATAGACCCCACTAGCTGCAAATTTCTCCCTTGTTGCCTAGTTGATGTTACAAGTTTTTTGTTTTGTCTATTCATAGGAGGCACCCCAAGAGTTAACGAATTGGGAACAGTAATGAAGAAAATAACTGGTTTATTATTTTTCTTGCCTGCCAATTCTGCGCTTTATAAGCCTTCCTTTCTCAAAGTTCTTTGACTTTAACTTCTTCATTAAAACCTTACTCTTGCTGAGGAAAGCCCCAGTCTAGTTAAAAAAAACATTGCTACTATCTGGCACTAATCTCTCACAGAGATGGGAGAGTTTCATCCTGATACTGGCCACCTTAAAGAGCACAAAGAACACACACAAAACATTTTTATTTCGAGTCATAGAGGTTTACAGCATGGAAGCATGCCCTTCGGCCCAACTTGTCCATGCCATCTCTTTTTTAACCCCTAAGCTTGTCCCAAAAATATGCGTTTGGCCCATATCCCTCTATACCCATCTTACCCATGTAACTGTCTAAACGCTTTTTAAAAGATAAAATTGTATCCGCCTCTACTACTACCTCTGGCAGCTTGTTCCAGACACTCACCATCTTTTGTGTGAAAAAATTGCCCCTCTGGACCCTTTTGTATCTCTCCCCTCTCACCTTAAACCTATGCCCTCTAGTTTTAGACTCCCCTAACTAATGTCCCTCATTATTTTATAGACCTCCGTAAGATCACCCCTAAGCCTCTTACAGTCCAGAGAAAAAGGTTCCAGTCTATCCAGCCTCTCCTTATAACTCAAACCATCAAGTCCCAGTAGCATCCTAGTAAATCTTTTCTGCACTCTTTCTAGTTTAATAATATCCTTTAAAAAACAGTTCCTGATTGCTTGATCTTCCCCTCTTATTATCTACATGGGAGTCTCTCTGTAAAGATGCACTTCTTCCTGCTAAAGGGACTTAGGAATGGGAATGAGGCTACTTCAACCAAGGTTACATTATGACACCAGCTCATTTCCACACACAATTCTTTCCCCATCTTCCCTCTCTGCATTTCCTTCACAACTTGGCAACCTGATCACAATTGAGGGTTTGATTCTGAAATGGACCAAAATTGGAAGCGGTACAGCCTCAGAAATGTTTCCCTTATACTCCAATTCCAAGCCTTCTCTGACACTTTCTGGGAGGGGAGGTTGTGCAGCGAGTAGTTGGCTGGGAGGGAGGGAGGGTGCGTGCTTGTGTGTGTGCTCTGTGCACAGTGTGCTGGCTGAAACAAAAAAACTGGCATGCAGCTCTCCAGAAAACCACTCTGGAAGAGTGGTTTTTGCTGTCATGTTGGTGGGGCCAGCTGCACAGAGGTTGGGGTGCCAAATTTAAAGGGCACCCAATGTGCACTGAAAAAAATACTCCCTACCTCCACCCCCCACATATGAGGGACCTCCCACACAAGCATGGGGGCAACCCAGTCCCCCATCAGGACCAGGGAACCCCCCCTCACCCTCTCCCCACAAGCACCAGAGGAACCCACCTCACTATGGGGGAACCCCCCTCCCCACAAACAATGGGGCAACCCCCCAAACAAATAAGGTAAAACTCCCCCCAGTGGGAGTCCCCAAAAGGCTCACCCCTGGCACTGTCCCTAGCATGTCCCTCTCCCCTGTAGTATAGTTCCTGGATGATAGCAGGTATTGGAATTTCCAAACCACATGACTTGGTGGGAACCTAATCTGTACTTGTTCAAACATGCAAGTCTACTACCAATATTAACTGCCAATTATCCTCAAGATAAACATGCATTATACCAAAGACACAAGTAATAATTGAGCAAAATCTCATCATGCCTAACTACATTTACAAGATTGTAATAGTTCTTTTATGTCAAACATCCTAGCAGTCATATCCTTCTTGAGGAATCTCTGTACCAACATGGAAAGCAATGTTAATAATGGATAACATCAGTCAAGCAAACAAAATTCCAATGATTAGATTAACTCGTCCTTCAGTTATCAATATAAATTAAAAGGACAACAACTGAATGTGTTTTGTTTTGTCAACTTAACAGGACTTCAAAAATCCTAAATGATGAGAGATTCAGAGTTGTGGAGGAGCAAATGGATTTAGGTGTCCATGCACACAAATCATTTAAAACTAGTGAACAGGTACAAAATGTAATTAAATGGCAAATTGAATGTTAGCCTTTATCTCAAGAGAGTTGGATCACAAAATTGAGAAAGTTGTGCTTCAGTTGCACAGAGCCTTAGTCATACCCCACCTAGAGTACTGCATTCACTTTTGGACATCGCATGAAAGATATATTGGATGTAGCATAGATTCATCAGAATTATTCCAGGCAGAAGGGTTAAACTATAAGGATAAGGTGCAGAAACTTGGTTTGCATGCCCTTGTGCTTAGAATGTTGGGGGATGATCTGATCAAGATTGTTAAGTGATAAGAGATTCAACAGGAGAAATGCAGGAAACTATTTCCTCTTATTGGGGGGGGGTTTCAGAATAAATGAACATAACCCTAAAATCAGATCCAGGCCATTTAAACTGAAATCAGGATGCACACAATGAATGTCTGTAGTAGAAATCTAAAACTCAAATTCTCAAGAGGCTGTGAATAGTGCTAATTGACAAATAATCATTCATTCACAGGATGTGATAAGGTGGCACTTAGAAGGTTACTATGCAAGATAAGAGTGCATGGTGTTGGGGTAATATATTAACATGGATAGAGGATTGGCTAACTAACAGGAAAACTAACTAGAGGAGTCTCACAGGGATAAGTCCTGGTGACTCAACTATTTATAACATATATTAACAATTTGGATGAAGAGATGGGGTGTATTGTAGCCAAATTTAATGATGATACAAAGTTAAATAGGAAATTAAGTTGTGAAAGAGACACAAAGGCCGAAATTTTACCAGCACGTCTGCCCCGATTCCGGGGATGGACGAGGCTCGGAGAACGGCATTCTCCATTGGCCTCAGGTGGGATCATTCGAACCTCGGGCGGACGTGCCGACAAAATTCCGCCCAAAGAATCTGCATAGAGATATTGATATATGTTAAATGAGTGGGCAAAAGTTGGTTGCATATGTGAGGTTGACCATTTTGGCCGGAAGAACAGAAAAGCAGAATATTATTTAAATGAACACGGATTACAGAATGCTGCAATACAGAAAGATCACAATAGGTAGCAAGCAGGGACAGCAAGTCATTAGGAAGGCAAATGGGATGTTGGCCTTTATTGCAAGGTGGATGGAATATAAAATGTTGAGGTTGTTTCCCCTTGTGGGAGAATCTAGGACCAGAGGACATAATCTCAGAGTAAGGGGTTGCCCATTTAAGACAGAGATGGGTAGTGAATTTGTGAAATTCCTTACTGTTAAGCATTGTAGAGATTGGGTCATTAAGTATGTTAAAGGCTGAGATAGACAGATTTTTAATCAGTAAAGGAATCAAGGGTTATGGCAAAAAGCAGGAGAGTGGAGCGGAGGATTATCATATTAAAATCATGATCTCATTGAAATGGCGGAGCAGACTCAATGGCAGAACGACCTACTCCTGCTCCTACATCTTATGGTGTGATGGAAGCGAAGTCTTGGTATAACTGTACAGGATGTTCATTAAACCACAACTAGAATACTGCATAAGGTTTTGGTCTCCTTTGACTGCATTGGAAGCAGTTCAGAGATGTTTTGCCAGATTGATTCCTGGAATAAAGGGGTTTTCTCATGAGGAAAGATTGAACAGTTGGGCCTATACCCATCGTAGTTTCAGCAATGAGAAGCGAAAGAAACATGTTAGATATTGAGGAGACTTGACAGGATAGAGTTGGAGAGGATGGCCTGGATTTTCCTCTCCATCATTGTGGAAAAGGCAGAGGAGACTGAAATCAGGAAGTCGCACCCCCAAAAGTGGCATCTGCCATTTATTGGGGTCTGAAATGGGGCTGGGTTGAGATTTGCGCATGAATGTCCATGACTGGAGGAAGCTGCTATTTTATATGGGCAGTTGTTAGGTCCGATTTTCATTAGCCAGGTGTGGGAAACATGATTGTACAGATCAGAACTGATAAGACCAGATCTAAACTTTGTGGAGTCCTCTTGACAGTTAGGGTGTCCTTTCGCAGAATACGGTATTCCTTTGGATATAGCCCTGGGACATCTTTTACGGAGGTTAAGTGCCCTTTGGGAGAGGCCAGGTGGCCTTTAGGATTGTTAAAATTGGACATGAATGTGCATAAACTCATTGGAACTGTCAAGCAAGCTGTAAACAGCAACGGTCAAAAGTGTAAAAAGGAAATGTTCGAAGCAACTGTTAAAAGGAACTGTGAAGCTTTCAGGGCATTTAACATTCCTGCTTTGTAAATCTTTGAAAAAATGTCAATAGAGTGAAATATGGTGAAACATGGTTTTTCACACGAGGGTTATCATTGTTGGATTAGTGCTGCAGATCCGATTTCATAATCTTCCATTATCATGGTTGGGTGTCTGCCATTTCAAAGGTTGATTGATTGCTACAAATGGTCATAGACTCTTTGAAGTAGGATGGTGAATTCCAATGCTTGTTTTTAAGTGATTACATAGTTGAAGGAATGTAAATGTAGCAAGTGGGTTTTTATAAATGAGAGGTTTTTTTAAAAAAATTGAATAAAGTATGCAACGGACAATTAGAACTTTATTTTACATAATCTCAGCATAGGTCCTCAGGTCTGCCATGGTGGATACTGGGTGAGTTGGCATGGGAGGTGTAAGGGCAAACAGTGGCGTGTGAGGGGCTTGGATTTACATGTGTTGACACTAAGTTGGCACAGAGGCTATAAAGGGCCTTGGGGGTGAGTAGATTGGCATAGAGGCTACAAGGAGCCAGGGAGTGAGTAGAGGGACATAGGCTGACATGGAGGATAGTGGGGCAAGAGGAGATTAGAGGGATAGGAACAGACCAAGCCTTTTTGCTTTTTGTATGCCTGAGCATTGTTTAATTTTGTTGAGTAGATCCTATTGCTGTATTGTACCAGAACAGCTTGATTAGTCCTGGAGAAATAAATCTTCAGCACTGCAGCAAGGATGCTGTCAGGAATCCATAGCCTTTGCTGTGTCTAGCATACATCTTTTTAAGATCACAGGAAGCGAATGGAATTGGCTGAAAACTGGCATCTTTGATGCTGGGGAGCTCATGAGGCAGAGATGGACCATCCTCTTGCTGTTTCTGTCTGAAAATGCACTCAAGTGCTGGGCCCTGCCATCATTTGGGTAGAGATAGTCATGGAGTCACCTTCACCCATATTGTCTACTGTCATTCATGTGTTCCTGACATGCTCTTCAGCATTTCTCATTTAATTAGGTTTGGTTGCCTAGCTTGATAGTAATGGCCAAGTGAGGAACATGCTGGATTATGAGGTTACACACTGTGGTGGTGTGTGGAGTTATAGTTCATCAGGGCTGTTGTGGTTATGTACACTTGTATGTGAATGATACAGTCTGAAGCTATGGATAGTGATGGTAGAGACCTATTTGACCGAGTCACGAATGTACCTTCCATGGTCAACGTGGCCTGGGGTGGGATGCAAACCCAGAGCTTCTGGCTCAAAGGAAGAAATGTTATCTACTGTGCCACAAGACGTTTTGTTACGTATTGTGGTGGAATACAATTCCATTTTGCTCTGATGGTCCACATTGCCTCATGAAAACTTAGTTTTGAGCAATTAGAGCTGATGTGACTCAATCCCAATTAGCACTATGATGGTGTCACACATCAAGATGATGGGTGACCTGAGTGTGAAGATGGAACTTCATCGCCACAAGGATTGTGGAATAGTTAACGAGGTTATTGAATTTTAACCATGAGCATAGCACTAGAGTATGTACTACATTGACAAGACTAAGTGACTTTAGAAGGCTTTCCTAACAACCCTACACAGTAATGGAGATGTATGAACTCCAAGCAAATGGAGTTAGTGTTATATTGATTAAATCCTTAAAAACAAGCAGAATAAAAATCTGGTTAAAGTCAAGAATTAAGGGAATATGCATGAATCTCAATACTAATAACCAGAACATAATGTACAGTACAATGGTGTACCTGAGTTGCTCAGTCAATTGAAACATCATCTGGGGATCCATAGTTAATACAACAGCTATTAGATGGATATTATAGAATTGCATTAACTTTAGAAGTCATGAAAGAATTTTGAGCATGAAAATAAAAGTAAAATACAGTGAATGCTGGAGATCTGAAATAAAAATAAAGTTCTGGAAAGCTCTGCAGATCTGGCAGCTTCTGGGGAGAAAGAAACAGAGTTAACGCTTCAAGTCCAATATGACTCTTTTTCGGAACTTTTGAGCAACCTGCCTTCAAGAGATTAAGTAAGTGGGGTTGAAAGCATGATATTGAAATGGTGGAACAAATGTGATTAAATGGAATTAATAACATTTTCTTGTTTTACACTGTTTAACAACACTATTTTTCTATAAAATTTACCATGAATTTTTCCTTGTGATTGTGGTACAATGGACTCAGACACTACTTATGCTACCGGTTCCACAAATGGGGTTCTGGAGCCCTCACAGAGCGGAGCACATCAATTTTATTTTTTCCGCTGCTTTGTTGTATACAAAACATGTTTATTAAAAGCCACCATACTGTATACGTCTGCAGCTTTAACTGCCATGTACTTGTGGAATAAGTCACATGCAAGATCGTTGGAGAACAAATCGTGACACTGAGAAGGAGCTCTGTCAAATATGGAATAAGATCCTGGAATTTTCAGAACATGAAAAATTAAAGAGAACAGCTCAGTACTCTTCTGTGTATCAGATTTCAGAAGTAGTAATCTTACTCATAGCCAATATATTGAGAAGACGCAATACAAAAATCAAATGAAAATTTTAAAGGACACCTTGGAGAAAAGGCTATTTTAGCCTTGACAGTGATCAATGAATGTAACCTGAAAAAGCTTCTCATGTTAAAATGTTTCTGAACTACCTACATTTGCTGGAAAGATTTTGATATTCTTTTATAACATTTGCCCAGTTTTCAGCAGACCAGACATGAACCGACTAGAGAAAGTGATGATCCAGTTTATATACTTTCCGTACCTATTATTTGATCTTGGCATGTGGATTCAGTGATGGCTTCCTTCACGTTATCTGGATTTACATTTATTTTCCCAGGGGCACTCATAATCTGCAGCAATCACAGACGCATTGAAACATTTTAGATTCATAAGTAGCAAAAATATGAACATTAATGAACTAACTACAAAACACTCCATTTTTGTTTGGAATCAAATATTCAGCCAACCGTAGTAACTTCTTAACCTTATAACATGTCGCTGTATATGTTGGGTGAATCATTATTTTTTCTTTACTCCTAATACAACGCAGCAAATTACAATTACATTTAACAGAAGAGTCTGCTTCCGACTTGACAGTCTTTTCTTCAATATATTCTGCAGGCTGCAAAAGCTTCTCTTTTCTTAGCGCTCACTGACATAACGAGGTCTCAGACAGTAAATGTAAGTATGTCACTGAAAAGGTCATTCAAACTTTTATCCATGATGGCAAACATATTCTAAACATAATTAGGTGACCAACTGGTAGAGTAAGTGCAGACCCCAAGCCTGAATACCAGCTGTGACAGATATTAATGCTCCGTTTTATATTTTGAATCAATGGAAGCTTCCAATAAAACTAGCTCATTAATTGGGCTATTCTTCTATAGTTGAAATGGTGCACATTATACTGCAGAGTGAGATTGGCAACCAATGCACCTATGCAGCAGTTCAATGTTCTCCACACATTGCTGAACTGTCCAAATCCACAAAACTGTCAATGTTAATTGATAACTTATTAGTTTGTAAAACTAACGGCACGGTAGCACAGTGGTTAGCACTGCTGCTTCACAGCTCCAGGGACCTGGGTTCGATTCCCGGCTTGGGTCACTGGCTGTGTGGAGTTTGCACATTCTCCTCGTGACTGCGTGGGTTTCCTCCGGGTGCTCCGGTTTCCTCCCACAGTCCAAAGATGAGCGGGTTTGGTTGATTGGCCATGCTAAAATTGCCCCTTAGTGTTCTGAGATGCGTAGGTTAGAGGGATTAGCGGGTAAAATATGTAGAGATATGGGGGTAGGGCCTGGGTGGGATTGTGGTCGGTGCAGACCCGATGGGCCAGATGGCGTTTTTCTGCACTGTAGGGTTTCTATGATTTCTATGATCAATTCGTACAGACAGAGTGGGACCGAACCCTGCGCAGGGTTGGTGTATCCAACAGTAAGACCAATTGTACTACAGAAGTGCTTTCTGCAATGTTATTACAGTTTTTGTCAGATATTTGTATCAGACTGATATTTGCAGGCTGTTGCATGCAGCCAGCCAACCCAAGTTATATCGCTGGCTGCACCTTGCATTCCAAGTAACAATCATGCCACTCAAGCCTTAGGCAAGCACAATTTCCAACTGGGCAAAGTCTAACCATTTCCCCTTGAGGTTCAGTGGCATTGCCAATGCTGAATCAAACACCATCAGCACCTTGGGGGCAATATTGAACGAAACTTAACTGGACTAGTCAAATAAATACAATGACTATAAAAGCAATGTCCAAAGCTGGGTATTCTGTAGCAAGAAGCTCACTTCCTGACTCACCAAGGCCATTATCTATAAAGAGCAAGTCAGGAGTGTGATGGAATACTTTTTCTTGCCTAGATGAGCACTAGTCAACATGATCCAGAACAGAGCAGCTCATTTGACTATTACTCCATCCACCACCTTAAATATTCACTCCATCCCGGCACAATGGAAACAGTGTGCATCATCTACAAGATGCACTGCAACAACTCACTAAACTTTCTTCAATGGCACCTCCTAATCCTGAACCTCTAAGGCCTAGAAGGACAAAGTACAACAGGCACATGGAAACACCACCATGATTAAATTCCCCTGGAAGTCATGTACCAACAAATTTGGAAATGTAACGCTGTTCCTTCAAATTTGCTGGGTCAAGATCCTGGAACTCCCTACCTAACAACACCGTGGGAGTAGCTCACCGCATTAACTGAAGGGATTCAAGAAGGCAGCTGGTGTATGCTCAGCCTTCAGCCATTAGGCTGGATTTTACTGGGGGGTTGGGTTTATCCCCCAACCAGAAGAAAAGTTGGTTCCAAACCGACTGACTTTAAGGACGGCTGCCCTGCAGCATCAACATGTTGGAGGTGGCCTTAACAAGCTGACAGTGGGACATTTGTCCAACAATGACTGGCAGCTCTTGCAGTCCCAACAGCACCGGGGCTCAATCATGGGTGCTGCCAGGACTCCAAGATTGAAGATGGACTTTGGACTCAGGCATGTACCAGGTTTCTTGGGCACGGATGGACGTGAGGGCTTTGGAGGCCAGGAGGGAAAGCACAAAGAGGGGTACAATCTCGATGTGCACAGGGCACCCTCTGAAGGAGGTACCTCCCCTTTCTTCCCATCTTTTAGCCAATTTTGCTGAGTAAAATGGCCTCACCACTTTTGCCCGCCTTCCACTGCTCAGGGCCTAAAGTGGGCAATAATGGGCTCTGCAAATCCCTCAATAGGCCTAAAAGCAGGATGTCTAGTGGGCACCTTACCCAACTGCCATATTATGGGGCATTATCAGGAGTGGGTGAGAAGGCAGTGGGGTTGCCACCTGACATGTTTTCCCTGCCTCCTGCCAAAAACACACCCAGTGGAGGGGGTCTGGAAAATTCAACCCAGAGGGCCGTAAAGTCATCATGGCACAGAAGGAAGCCATTCAGCCCATTGAGTCCATAGTGGCTCTCTGTCTAACAATCCAGTATAAGTGCCCTGCTCTTGGTGTCTTGGTGTATGATATTCATATAGTAAAACTTGACAGCCTTGATGACCTGAGAAAATAGGATTCAATTTATTCCTTACTATGCTTACAAATTCCATGTTGAATTATATTGCACCTCTATCTTGAAATTGAAAATGGAAAAAAAGAGTGATGAATAGTGTACATTACGTATAGGTCACCATAGATACTAATACTCGGCCCAAGAGCATATTTGCAAAGAAATAACACAAAAAGGATCATGGGAATTCTACTGAATCAACATATAATCTGATGTGAAGGAGCATAGCTCCTATTTAGTTCCTCCTTAATATAACAAGGACATAAGGCTAGTAAGATTTTTAAAGTTACGTAAATGACAAGCATAACATGGAGGCAATGATTCTGCCTTCTTTGGCTCTGCTGCCTCCACTGAGACATATCCACATTGATTATCCATCAATGAAGTAACATTGTGTAATAGATGGAGCCAACATAATACTCCAGAATTTACATCAAAAAGTCATGATACATACTGGTGTTACCCTATACCGATCTGTTAGCATAAGTCTAACTTCCCAAGCTTGGCAATGTTATGCTGCAAAGTCAATATAATCTATGTGCAACTATGTTACATGGGCCACAGTAACCTTAAGAATTCCAGTTTGTTCCCAAAATTACAGCACCATTACATAAATGCAGGCACGGTTTGCTCAACTGCACAAGTCCAAATAGGCTGACATTATTTGGTATGTTTCTCTATCAGCAGACAGGTTGGCTCAAAGCAGAGGCTGTCTTTGGTCATTGCTGTGCTTCTTATTGAAGCAGCCAGGGAACAGACATTTTCTCTAACATCAGCTCAGTGATCTCATGAACAAGGACAATGAAATATGTCTCTCGATTCAAGAGATGGGATGCTACAAAAAAAAATGTCTGTTCCCAGGATGTCACAGGTTAGGTACAAAGCACAGATAAAAGAGAGGCTTGAGAAACACAAACAAACATATTGGAATTTGCCTTTGTACGTACATATACATAATAAAGGAATGGATTATCTGTTATAAACTATTAATGACCAACGATTGTATAGTAAAAGTCTAAGATTATATTAATAACCTTTGTTACACTATTAGTAATACCCCAAAGCATGATATCTGTTGACCAATAATAAATATTCTTTAGTCATGGTATTTAATCAGCCAACTCTCCTCTGCATACCATTTTTAATTAGGAACAATTAAGAGTTAAGGCAAGAATAATTTATATAATGATCTGAATCAATTCATAACACTACAAAGCTAATTTTCTGTTAATGACAATTTTGATAGACAACCTTTTTTTCAAAAACCTGCATTTGCTTTTATGCCAATTTTATTCAATCTTTTGAGAAATAATCATTAATTATTTTCAAAAACCTCGTAACTCTCTCACCTGATTATGGCTGAACGTATAAAAGGCTGAGTATAATAAAGATTTTTCCAGATGCAGAGTGTCATTCTTTCATGATAAAATGTTATACAAAGCTCATTTTACAGTGTAGATGCACAAGACAGAGTCAGGCAGAATGGATTCTGCAAGATGAAGGAGACAACCTGACACAGGTCAGAATGAATTATAAGATATTCTTAACTGTTTCCATTTACATAATTCAAATGTGTCTCAGCACTTTTCGCATTATCATATCCAGCTAATGCAGTAAAGTGAGCTCAAATTATACATAAAATATGTAAGTTTTGAATTTTTCTACAAAAACAAATGGAAAAAAGACTAAGAATTCTCTCCACAAGCAAAAAAGATCCTTTCTTTTTTAAAAGAGAAAAATCACGATCAACATGTATCGCTTAAGTGCTTGCTTACAGAAGCTATACTTTCGTCCATCACCCTCATATTAAATGAACCGCAGCTGAATAAAATGACTCTGATAAGGGGTTACAATTCACTATCAAAGTTCTAGATCACAAGGATTGAATTTCCTGCATGTTGCACATTTCCCGACTTCCAATTCACTCTGCTCTCAATGACAATACAAGGTCAGTTTTAGATATGCTTCTTTGTCTAAGTACCGTTATAGCAATGATGCAAAATACATCTGCATTTAGACATCAACTAATCGTAGTGGAAAGTCTAAACAAAAGCTTTCTTGAAAACATTTGTTTTTTTCCTTAGAGCTCAAAATTAAATGACAATAAAAATAAGGTCAGATTTTCCATTGTTGAAAAATTAATCAATGAACTGGAAATTTAAATAAATAAGTATATGCATCAGATGGCAAAACTTTACATATAAAAAAGCAAGCTTTCAACTAATTTTATGTGACAAATTTATACAAATGAATACAAAATTTGTTTGCAATTGTTTGGAAATTATTTTTCTCCTCATTCCTCTCAGATTTCCCAGTTTCATAGACCATCCCTTGATTCGGAGAGCAAGATAACCCTCTGCAGGATTTGTCAATCTGGAGGAGGCAGCTCAGAAATGTCAGAATAAATTGGTTAAAATATATCAGTGGACAGACCAACAGAATGTGACATTTGATGCCGACGAGTGCAAAGTGCAGTGCAATGGAAGAAATTTGGGCAGCACAGTGGTTAGCACTGCTGTCTCACAGCATCAAGGACCGGGGTTCAATTCCGGTCTCAGGTCACTGTCCGCGAGGAATTTGCACATTCTCCCCATGTCTGCGTGCGTTTCCTCCGGGTGCTCCAGTTTCCTCCTACAGTCCAATGATGTGTGGGTTAGGTTGATTGGCCATGTTAAATTGACCCATTAGTGTCAGAGGGATTAGCAGGATAAATATGTGGGGTTATGGGGATAAGGCCTGGGTGGGATTGTTATCAGTGCAGGCTCATTGGGCCAAATGGCCTCCTTCTGCACTGTATGGATTTTATGATTCTATAAAATATAGTTGGGGAACTAGCACCTGTGAATAGTGTTGGAATAGCTGAGGCTGAAGCAAAAAGAGACCTCAGAATCTCAGCAGATTCCAACATGTTCAACCAACGCAGAGCAAACAACAAAAAGGGGCAATAGAACTTGGACTACATGGCAAATGCAATATAAATCAGTGGAAGTCTGTACAGCGTCTGGTAAGACTATTGAATACTTTGTCCAAAAAAAGGATGACCCCTCATGTCAGGAGTCTGAATTGTGAAGAACAACTGGGGAAATATTTGTGGTGTGGAAATATGTACTTAAGAGGTGATCTTATAAAATAAATGGTAGTTAAGGAAATGAGGAAGTTAAATTTGTAATAGAATATAACTTTTAAGTAAATTGCAGTAAATAGGGCAGACATTTAAAAAAAGAACGCAGGACTGATGGATATTATTTTTTCACGATAAGGATGATCAATGTATCAGATGGATTTCCAGGAAGAGCAGTGGGGTCAAAATTCCTGGAATCTCTTAAACAACAATTGAGTACTAAAATGGAGGGACTTAAGGATCTTTCTGGATAGATAATTTAAGATGGACTAAATGGGTTTTCCTATCCATAATTATCATGTGACCGGTACCATTATACATATCGGGTTTCCCTCATAGCTTTCATTCCATCCTACGAGGGCAGTGTCTCACCTTCACTTCCTTTTTCTCCAAGATACAACAGGTTAATTTGAGCAATATTTTCCTCTTTTTCAAAATGAGAGCAGAAAAGTAAATTTATTATAATTTGCAGGCTGCTAACAAATAAACAAATGGGCGGCACGGTAGCACAGTGGTGGGCGGCACGGTAGCACAGTGGTTAGCACTGCTGCTTCACAGCTCCAGGGACCTGGGTTCGATTCCTGGCTTGGGTCACTGTCTGTGTGGAGTTTGCACATTCTCCTCGTGTCTGCGTGGGTTTCCTCCAGGTGCTCCGGTTTCCTCCCACAGTCCAAAGATGTGCGGGTTAGGTTGATTGGCCATGCTAAAATTGCCCCTTAGTGTCCTGGGATGCGTAGATTAGAGGGATTAGCGGTTAAAATATGTAGAGATATCTGGGTGGGGTTGTGGTCGGTGCAGACTTGATGGGCCGAATGGCCTCTTTCTGTACTGTAGGGTTTCTATGAAATTGTAAGAATGTATGATTTCGAAACATTTGACCCTGAGAATGAGATTTGGTTAGCACTACTTAAAAAAAACCCAAATATTCCTGCAAGACACACCTATTACCAATTCTCAAGCAGCAAATACAAACTTAATCAACAAATCTAACGCCCAATTTATGCTCCCAATTCGAGTATGTGAAGTCGAGAAATTTTTTGGCTTGCTTGATCCGCCTCCGGGGAAAGCACTCTCAAGGGCAGAATCTTCACCAGATGGGAGTGTGGGATAGAGTTGGACCCACCAATCCAATCTGGAGATTGGAGGTGGCCACAAGGGCTGCTGGGTGCCACGGCAGACCGTTTAAAAGGTCTGCCTCAGTTCTTCGGGACTTCATTTCAGTTACTTGTTTATGTTTTCGGCCCTCCAGTTCTTATTCCCATGCCCCCTGCCATTCCCAATGCCCTTTATGCCAACTTGTGCTCCACACAATCACCACCCGTTGTCCTAAAATCCTTAATGCCAACTCACTCAGTATCCACCATTGGCACCATTTTGAGATTAAACAAAATAAAGTTCTAAATATCTACATTTCATTATAGATGAAAAAATATTCTCATTTATGAAAGACGATTCAATATATAACTATATTTAAATTCCTTCAAATACTTAATCCCTTATCAAAACAAGTTGTATTCGGTTCCCCTCATCAAAGTCAATTAATCATTTAATAAACTCTTTGAGCTGTCAATCAAAATGTGAATTTATAACCCCCTACTGAGGTCATGAAAGGTTATGGAAACCAACCAAGCATTCATAATGCTAGAATGATAGCATTCAGTGTAATAATAAGAGAGCAACTAAAATTGCTGGAATAGATTTTTTCAGCTCACACAGGCAGTTTACAATTTGTTAAAGGGCTGGTCATTTAAACAACTTGACAGTTCTACATATCTTATCTGCCCTTCAGAAGTATTTATGATGAAGGATTCATAATTCCTACATTGCATGATAAGAACCATGGTGCAGTGAAAATGAAGCCTGTTTGAATTCAGCACTGAGCAATATTTGTGGAGTATGGCTCAATTAAATTTGAAAAGTGCTAGATTTTCTGACTCAACATATAATTACGATTAATCCCTTTAATACAGCATTGTCGATTCATGGTGGAAAATGGTGACCCCAATATTGTACAGAAGCAACAACTGTGACAATTAGTTACAGAAATTCAATGCCATGTATTCAGAAGATCTGGAAGAAATTCCACAAGAGACAAGCGCAAAAAAGGTCAATATTATTATAATCATTGCTTAAAATTAGAGGGAAAGATGTATTCAGAAAGTACTGTGCTCACAGAATAAATAGTAACAAGAATGTATCCAGATTTAAGAAGTAAAAATACTGGGGCTACACAAATTGCATTATGCATGTCACAATGGGAAAAAAATACATTGCAATGATGCACTTACATGCACAGAATCACCTGCCTCAAAATCAGTGTCCTTACCTTTAAGATCAAAATTAACAGTTAATTAACAGACCATGGGAACGGAAGATGGCCAACCTACCAGGATCAAGTAGCTTGATATAAACAACCAACAACTGAATTATTACATTGACGAGACGATTGCACAAGGCCACTGGCATATTCCAAAATCATACACATGTACTGAAAACACAAGGCATGCAGTGTCAAATCTCTCACTTCTAGAGAATTCCTCTGATCTACAAGGGTCATTGGTGGAACCTTACCACCAGTATCAAACATTAACATCCCCTATTTTTTTAAAATTCATTTTATGGCATGTGGGTGTTGCTGGCTGTGCCCAACATTTATTGCCCATCCTTAATTGCCCTCCATTTCAGAGAGTATTTGACAGTCAACCACATTGCTGTGGCTCTGGAGTGACATGTAGGCCAGAACAGGTAAGGATGGCAGATTTCCTTCCCTAAAGGACCAGATGGTTTTTATGACAATTGACAATGGTCATCATTAGACTTTTAATTCTAGATTTTTACTGAATTCAAATTTCACCATCTGCTGTGGTGAGGTTTGAACCTGGATCCCCAGGGCATTACCCTGGATCTCTGGATTCTAGTCCAGTGACAATATCACTACACCACTGCCTCCCTTATTGAAACAGGCATTCACCACAAATGATTACAGCGATGTTGAGTAGGAGTATGAGGTATCAACAATATTAACAAAGGGGTAGCATTATGATAAGTAATGAGAGTACAGCTGATTCATACTGTTGGCCCATCGTACTGTACAGCCCATCTGATGATACATCTTCCAATGGGCCCATTAGGAAACGGCAGAGCAGCAGTAAATAGACTTAAAAATCAGTTACCAATTTTACCAACAGCTATAAAACTCACTTTTACGTTTTTGCTCAACTTAGCAATTGAAGAAGACATGGCCTATGCGATTTTCTAAAGAGTTAACACTTGGTTTCACCTTGTGGTAGCTCGCACTAATGAAAAATTATTAATGTTTAAGTAGCGCAATCCATGCAAATTCACACCTCTGTGACTTGGGTTTAACCTGTGACAATATGTTGCCAAAAACTACACGAATGTGATAACATAAATGCTGAATTTTACCTTTTGGCTCCCTTGGTTCTCATAATTTAAACCTTGCCAATTAGAAGGTTTCCCCAGAGAAGGATCATGCAGCTGCCACAGTTCAACGAAACTTTCATGTGGATTGGAATCACCTTTACCCTCAGAATCAATTAGCAACTCCTTCTGCAATTAAGGAATATTCATGATGACACGATAAGAACAAAGAATACGACGAAAGGTAATATCTAAAGAGAATGACATTTTACGGCTATTATTGAGATGCTGCAGAGATGCTATGAAAAGATATTTAAGAATTGCATCCATTTTGTTATCAGTCTAATAGTTGGTGAAATCATTACCCTGGATCCCTGGAACTCTGGAATCATTCTTCCACCGGAGCAAAGTAAAGAGGGAGCGATTCGTGTCAGTAGTGGCTGAGGGTAAGAGTGATTTTTTTTAACCATACTTTTTAGCGGAGTTTTTTTTCCAGTTAAACAGGAAACTGGAAGTAGGCCGCGGGGAGGCCTGGGAAGGTTTTTTTTTGCCCAATAAATTTGAATGGGGAGATAACCCGAGACTCTACACCTGTAGAGTTCCCACCCTTCCCCCTCCTCTAACCTAAAAAAAAAGACTCGGAGTGAGAGCAGGTAAGCTTATTTTTCTCTCTCTTTCGTTTCTTAGTAAGGGAAGTAGCAGGGATGTCAGTGCAGGCAGTGCAATGTTCCTCCTGTGGGATGTTTGAGGTGAGGGACACCAGTGTCCCGGCTGAGTACACCTGCAGGAAGTGCACCCAATTCCAGCTCCTTGAAGACCGTGTTAGGGATCTAGAGCTGGAACTGGATGAACTCAGGATCATTCGGGAGGCAGAGGCAGCTATAGATAGAAGCTACAGGGAGGTAGCTACTCCTAGAAATTATGATATGTGGGTGACGGCTAGAAGGGGTAAGAAGCAGTCAGAGCAGCGATCCCCTGGATCCCCTGTTCCTCTGTATAACAAGTATTCCGTTTCGGATACTGTTGGGGGGGGGGGGACTTAACAGGGGTAAGCCATGGGGTACAGGTCTCTGGCACAGAGTCTGTCCTTGTTGATGAGAAGGGAAGGGGGGAGAGGAGTAGAGCATTAGTTATTGGGGACTCCATAGTTAGGGGGATAGATAGGAGATTCTGTGGGAACGAGAGGGACTCGCGGTTGGTGAGTTGCCTCCCAGGTGCCAGGATCCGTGATGTCTCGGATCGTGTTTTCGGGATTCTTAAGGGGGAGGGGAACCAGCCCCAAGTCGTGGTTCACATTGGCACCCAAGACATAGGTAGGAAAAGGGATGGGGATGTAAGGCAGAAATTCAGGGAGTTAGGGTGGAAGCTTCTGGCTGGAACAAACAGAGTTGTTATCTCTGGTTTGTTACCCGTGCCACGTGATAGTGAGGAGAGGAATAGGGAGAGAGAGCAATTGAACACGTGGCTACAGGGAAGGTGCAGGAGGGAGGGATTCAGATACCTGGACAACTGGGGCTCATTCTGGGGTAGGTGGGACCTCTACAAATGGGATGGTCTACACCTGAACCAAAGGGGTACCAATATCTTGGGGGGAAATTTGCTAATGCTCTTCGGGAGGGTTTAAACTAATTCAGCAGGGGGATGGGAACCTGAATTGTACATCCAGTGTACAGGAGGTTGAGAGTAGTGAGGTCATGGATAAGGTTTCAGCATCGCAGGAGTGTACTGGCAGGCAGGAAGGTGGTTTGAAGTGTGTATAATTCAATGCCAGGAGCATCCGGAATAAGATGGGTGAACTTGCAGCATGGGTTGGTACCTGGGACGTCGAAGTTGTGGCCATCTCGGAGACATGGATAGAGCAGGGACAGGAATGGTTGCTGCAGGTTCTGGGGTTTAGATGTTTCAGACAGAGCAGGGAAGGTGGTAAAAGAGGGGGAGGTGTGGCATTGTTAGTCAAGGACAGTATTACGGTGGCAGGAAGGACGTTTGATGAGGACTCGTCTACTGAGGTAGTATGGGCTGAGGTTAGAAACAGGAAAGGAGAGGTCACCCTGTTGGGAGTTTTCGATAGGCCTCCAAAAAGTTCCAGAGATGTAGAGGAGAAGATTGCAAAGATGATTCTGGATAGGAGTGAAAGTAACAGGGTAGTTGTTATGGGGGACTTTAACTTTGCAAATATTGACTGGAAAAGCTATAGTTCGAGTACTTTAGATGGGTCAGTTTTTGTCCAATGTGTGCAGGAGGGTTTCCTGACACAGTATTTAGATAGGCCAACAAGAGGCGAGGCCACATTGGATTTGGTACTGGGTAATGAACCAGACCAGGTGTCAGATTTGGAGGTAGGGGAGCACTTTGGTGATAGTGACCACAATTCGGTTACGTTTACTTTAGCATGGAAAGTAATTGGTATATACCGAAGGGCAAGAGTTATAGCTGGGGGAAAGGAAATTATGATGTGATTAGGTAAGATTTAGGATGCATAGGTTGGGGAAGGAAACTGCAGGGGATGGGCACAATTGAAATGTGGAGCTTGTTCGAGGAACAGCTACTGGGTGTCCTTGATAAGTATGTACCTGTCAGGCAGGGAGGAAGTAGTTGAGTGAGGGAACCGTGGTTTACTAAAGAAGTTGAATCTCTTGTGAAGAGGAAGAAGGAGATTTATGTAAGGATGAGACGTGAAGGCTCAGTTAGAGCGCTTGAGAGTTACAAGTTAGCCAGGAAGGACCTAAAGAGAGAGAGGTAAGAAGAGCCAGGAGGGGACATGAGAAGTCTTTGGCAGGTTGGATCAAGGAAAACCCTAAAGCTTTCTATAGGTATGTCAGGAATAAAAGAATGACGAGGGTAAGATTAGGGCCAGTCAAGGACAGTAGTGGGAAGTTGTGCGTGGAGCCTGAAGAGATAGGAGAGGCACTAAATGAATAATTTTCATCAGCATTCACGCAGGAAAAAGACAATGCTGTCGAGGAGAATACTGAGATACAGGCTATTGGACTAGATGGGATTGAGGTTAATAAGGAGGAGGTGTTAGCAATTATGGAAAGTGTGAAAATAGATAAGTCTCCTGGGCCGGATGGGATTTATCCCAGGATTCTCTGGGAGGCTAGGGAGGAGATTGCAGAGTCTTTGGCTTTGATCTTTAGGTCATCATTGTCTACAGGAATAGTGCCAGAAGACTGGAGGATAGCAAATGTTGTCCCCTTGTTGAAGAAGGGGAGTAGAGACAACCCTGGTAATTATAGACCGGTGAGCCTTACTTCTGTTGTGGGCAAAGTTTTGGAAAGGATTATAAGAGATAGGATTTATAATCATCTAGAAAGGAATAATTTGATTAGGGATAGTCAACACGGTTTTGTGAAGGGTAGGTCGTGCCTCACAAACCTTATTGAGTTCTTTGAGAAGATGACCAAAGAGGTGGATGAGGGTAAAGCAGTTGATGTGGTGTATATGGATTTCAGTAAAGCGTTTGATAAGGTTCCCCATGGTAAGCTATTGCAGAAGATACGGAGGCATGGGATTGAGGGTGGTTTAGCAGTTTGGAAGACAGAGGGTGGTGGTTGATGGGAAATGTTTATCCTGGAGTTCAGTTACTAGTGGTTTACCGCAAAGATCTGTTTTGGGGCCACTGCTGTTTGTCATTTTTATAAATGACCTGGATGAGGGTGTAGAAGGATGGGTTAGTAAATTTGCAGATTACACTAAAGTTGGTGGTGTTGTGGACAGTGCAGAAGGTTGTTGCAGGTTACAGAGGGACACAGATAAGCTGCAGTGCTGGGATGAGAGGTGGCAAATGGAGTTCAATGTGGAAATGTGTGAGGTGATTCACTTTGGAAGGAGTAACAGGATTACAGAGTACTGGGCTAATGGTAAGATACTTGGTAGTGTGGATGAACAGAGAGATCTGGGTGTCCATGTGCATAGATCCCTGAAAGTTGGCACCCAGGTTGATAGGGTTGTTAAGAAGGCGTACGGTGTGTTAGCTTTTATTGGTAGAGGGATTGAGTTTCGGAGCCAGGAGGTCATGTTGCAACTGTACAAAACTCTGGTGCGGCCGCACTTGGAGTATTGCGTACAGTTCTGGTCACCGCATTATAGGAAGGATGTGGATGCATTGGAAAGGGTGCAGAGGAGATTTACTAGGATGTTGCCTGGTATGGTGGGAAGGTCTTATGAGGAAAGGCTGAGGGACTTGAGGTTGTTTTAGTTAAGAGAGGAGGTTAAGAGGTGACTTAATAGAGGCATACAAGATGATCAGAGGATTAGATAGGGTGGATAGTGAGAGCCTTTTTCCTCGGATGGTGATAGCTACCACGAGGGGACATAGCTTTAAATTGAGGGGTGATAGATAGAAGACAGATGTCAGAGGTAGGTTCTTCACTCAGAGAGTGGTCAGGGCGTGGAATGCCTGCCTGCAGCAGTAGTGGACTCGCCAACATTAAGGGCATTTAAATGGTCATTGGATAAACATATGGATGATATTGGAATAGTGTAGGTTAGATGGGCTTTAGATGGATTTCACTGGTTGGCGCAACATCGAGGGCTGAAGGGCCTGTACTGCGCTGTAATGTTCTATGTTCTAAATGTATTTGTACATTGAAAAATGAAATCAGCATTTGTATTTGGAAAAGCATTTTTCATATAAGGGACAAGGCCTACTTTGTCAATGGGTGTATTCAGTCCAATAAAATTAACATATGCGAGTGAATCGATAACTTACATAGCATTTTCTCTCAATTATAGGAACCACAGGGAGAAAAAAAACCTTTCCATTTTATACTTATTTAATTTTATTGTTATCACCTTTGAGGGTTATATGAACTGATGCAGTGCTGTAACATATTGTGAGGCATCTAAAATAAGCAACATGACTGAATGGGTTTCATAAAGAAATGCATTATTTAAATTGCATTATTTAAATGCATGGAAATTGCAAGATCCTAGCAAGGTTTAACACTCACTTGAAAGCTAATGATCCTGAGTTTCCACATACCTATTTTTAAAAAATCCTTTTCTGAGCTTTGTGGTTCCCCCTGTTTGAACTGTGCCACTCTGGCTTTCCCCAGATGAACAGGTCTGGTGCCACAGAAGCACCTACCCCAGTTATATATACAAATATGGGAAAAGCAGCTGGATGGTGGGGGGTGTGGGTAAGGGGAGCAGGGTGGACCTCGACTACTTCTGCAACATTGTCCCTATTGAATTTCAGGGTCATTATGCCATAGGCAAGTCTTAGGATAAGTTATTTCTTTCCAAATGCCTCAATTATTATGTGTTTTCTAAATTGTTGATCAGAAACATGTCTAATTTAATCACAATTTAGTAAATTTATCTTCACCTTACATGCTCTGGCACAGATTATTTACGGTTCTTTCCTTTTATTAGAATATGAGATTGAAAGAGTTCAAACTTACATGCATTTCATTTTGAATCTCTGTGGCTGGCTTCATTTTGTAATTCTTTCCAAGATTTGCCTGAACACTGATAGAGTTGCTAGGAAATGCGGAGCCATGGGAGTTGCCCTTAGACATGTTCCTGCAGGAAACATGATTTGATCCATTTTCCTTCTGATGAGCAGCCTTCTTATCAACTCTGCAGGTAAAAGTGATTCCACTGATGAATTGCACCATCCTTCTTCAGTCAATTGCTCATTCTACTTTAATGTTGAAAGTAACCCTGTTGTATCTTTCTGTCTCCAGACCTTTGAATGATAAATGTTTCTGACTTAGCCTTGATATAATCTGCCTGTTGCAATTTGTGTTAAAAATATTCATAACTGCTTTTGTATGAAAGTTTTCCTGTTGTGGATTCTAGCGAATACATTGACACACATTCATTGTCCATGTTAACATCATACTTACAATTTCACACATAACGGGCCCGATTTTACCATTACACGGGCGTGAAAACGTGGTAAAGTCGGGTGAGAGGCCATTAACGCGATCCGCACCCGCACAGATTGCCACTTTACCGAAACCCGGGAATGGCGGCGATTCAATTTGCGCCCAAAACGGGCGCAACGCAATTTAAATGTATTTGCATGCATTTAAATTGAATTAATGAACTGCCCGCCCAACTTTATCAGCATTTCCCCCTTTACCACCGCGCTTGCCAATCCGGAACCGCGCCGTAATAGACCTGCGGCAGGCCTGATCATTCTCTGGTGGGGCGGGGGGGGGGGGGGGGGGGGGTGGCGGGGGGGGAGTGAGGCCAGATCGTTGTCTGGTGGGGGGGGAGGGAAGAGAAGGCGGGTCAGATGTATCTCTGGTGGGGGAGGAGGGGGAGGGCTGATCGATGTTTGGTAGGGAGGGAGGAGGAGGCGAGTCAGATGTTCCTCTGTGGGGGTAGGGGGGGGGGGTGAGTGAGGCCAGACCATTCTCTGAGGGCGGGGGGGGGATGAGGGGGATGAGTGAGACCAGATCATTGTCGGGAGGTGGGGGGGGGGGGAGAAGAGAAGGGAGACGGGTAAAATTGATCTCAGATGGGGTTGGGGGGGGTGGGGGGCAGATGGATCTCTGGTGGGCGGGGCAGACGGATCTCTGGTGGGGGCACGGGGGGGGGGGGGAGCTGGGGGGTCCGCTGCCATCCTGCAGGCGATCGGTGTGGGGGAGGGGGGGGCAGGAGCGACGATCGGTCTGGGTAGCGGGGGGGGGGGGGGGGGGGGTAGTGATGTGTGTGGGTAGTGGGCTGGGTGGATAAGGAGGACAGTGACGTGTGTGTGCACCATCGCTCCCGGGCCGCTTTCTCCGCTTTTTGCGGCCCGGGAGCGATCTGATACGGGCGCGCTTTTTCAATTTTTTTTCTAACTGCGCATGTGCTGTTCAGAGCTCCGATCGTTTCGGCCGAGCTAAGCCCCGCCCACAGCGCAAATGGACTAGAGATGGCTGAGTGCGTATGGGGGCGCCTGAAAGCAGATCTCCAAGTCGGATCTGCATTATGCCCAGATTCAGCACTTAGAGTGAAAATGGTAAAATCAGGCCCAACATGTTTTGATATTTTTCTATACACACACATATATATATATATTTATATATAAGGTATGTATAATAAAATATCATGATGTGGAGATGCCGGCGTTGGACTGGGGTAAGCACAGTAAGAAGTCTGACAACACCAGGTTAAAGTCCAACAGGTTTATTTGGTAGCAAATACCATAAGCTTTCGGAGCAATGCTCCTTCGTCAGATCAGAACAGAGACCACTCCATCTGACGAAGGAGCATTGCTCCGAAAGCTTATGGTATTTGCTACCAAATAAACCTGTTGGACTTTAACCTGGTGTTGTGAGACTTCTTACTAATAAAATATCAGCATGTGAGACTGTCTGAAAAAATTGGGCCAGGATTTTTGCTGAGTCGAGATGGCTTGGGAGCCCTCTAAAAATGTTGCATTGAGAATACTTAATGAGGCTTGGTCACGAGCCCAGATGCCCATTACTCCAAAGAAACAACTAAGCCTCAGGAAAAACATCGCTTGATTGGCAGCTCTTGCTGTCTTATCTCTGCTGTCATGTGCACAGTATTTATTTACACATGGTTAAGAGGTTTCAAGTGCCTGCCATTTCTTTTCTTGATATTTTAAAGGGCGTGGACATTTTTATTTAGTGAAAGGACAATTTTAAATAGGGTACAATAATGAATTAATGACTTGTTTAAAACTTTTTTTTACATGACCGATTGTAATTTAGACAGTTACATGGGTAAGATGGGTATAGAGGGATATGGGCCAAATGTGGGCAATTGGGACTAGCTTAGGGATTTTAAAAAAAAGAGGCGGCATGAACAAGTTAGGCCAAAGGGCCTGTTTCCATGACTCTAATGATAGGGTTCATTGGTTTTATACAGTATATAGTGGGTGAATATGGTTGGATGTACTATAGCTTGGTGATTGGAAGTAAGAGGAGCCATGGGGGAATGGCATGGGAGGGGGCATGAGAGGCCATTGGGGACTAAGTGGAGGGCATAGACTGGCATGGATGGTGAATGGGGAGTATATGTTGGGGTGAATTGGTCTGATGGGTGAGGGTTGAAGGGCCTTTCTGTTTTTATTTTAACTGGGGTAAATCCTACAGCATTGGGAAGAGATTTATAAACAATCTGCATCCACACCCTGTGGCTGTCTTCAACCTTTCTCCTGGATTGGCTGGTCCGCTTCCAACCTGCAACAGCCCCAGGCTATGAAGTTCCCACCATTGTGGGCACATTCTCCTGAGGCATACTGAGTCAACAATTTTCCCCATTCCCTCTATCAACTCCATGAAAATCCAGGCCTAGGAATCTTGTGAGGTGAATATAATAAAGGATGAAGGCATTAATTGAATCAATATTTTTATAGAATAAATGCAACTAAGATTATTTATATTTTAAATATCTTCAAAAATAGTTATGTTATTTTGTATGTCCCAGATTTTGCTGTAATGGGAGATTAAAACAATGGCTGGGATTTCCTCTCCCTCTGCCCCCATGGTATGTTTGTGATAGTGAAGGCAGCCTGCCATTGCCCAAAGTGGGATCTTCCAGTCCCATCATTGTCAATGGAGTTTCCCGTTGTTGGAACCCTCCGCTGCTGGGGGATAATGGTATCATAGAATCCCTACAGTGCAGAAGGAGACTATTCGGCCCATCAAGCCTATACCGACAACAACCCCACCCAGGCCCTATCCCCATAATTCCATGTATTTACCCTGCTAATCCTGCTGACACGAAGGGGCAATTTAGCATGGACAATCAACCTAACCCGCGCATCTTTGAACAGTGGGAAGAAACCAAAGCACCCGAAGGAAACCCACGCAGACATGAGGAGAATGTGCAAACTCCACACAGACAGTCACCTGAGGCCGGAATTGAACCCGGATACCTGGTGCTGTGAGGTAGCCGTGCTAACCACGGTATCACCGTACCGTCCACCGAGGATCCCATCAGTGGGAGCAGCCGGAAGATCCCATTAGTTAGGTTTCCCTTTGCACGGTTATGTTTTTTAATTTTTTGTGTGCTGCGTTGGTGAATGTGAGAGTTGATAACAATGCAATGAGGGAGACCAGGCATCTAGGAACTGAGTAAGCAGGGAAATATACTGCATACTCTCCTTAATCAATTAGATTAACGGATTGTGTAATTAACAGCGCAAGGATCAAGAACAAAGTAGAAATTAGAGTGGGTGAATCCAATGTTAAATCAGGTAGAGCGAAAGCAAAAGGAAGATTAGACTGGAAGAGAGAAAAAAAGGCAGAATGATAAAGCTAAAAGTAAATTAAATTTAAATCACGATAAATTAAAACCTGAAAGAATAATATTCCACGCTGGGAATAGTTTATTTTTATGTATCAGAGCTGTTACTTAGCAGAAATTATCATTTGCCACATTGTTAAGAGGGTACTTAGACAGGATTAGACGAGACTTAACTTTATATGATGAGTTTAGTTTGTATCTAACACATCGATACAGCAACTTCACGGTATTCAGTGGTGAGGCCAAGAACAAGAGGACATTTTTGCAAAGTTAATGGTGGAATGGCACAACCTGAAGTTTTAAAATTTGAGCTCAATCTGCGTTTCACATCAAAAGTGCTTGCATCATTTATGCACAAATATCCACAAGTGCCACTAGCCTCACCATTATATTGACAAGAAAATCTGGGTCAGTATCCTTAAAAATGTTTGTATTCAGAAGCTGTGAATATTGTTACTGCACAGTACCAGCTTTGATATCGAGAGAGTAAACAAATCAAACATTGCTCATGAACAGGATCAAATAATAAATACATCAACACTTACGGGTATCATGGAATGCCTTTGGTAACATCAAAAGACAAATTCAAAGTTACAGTCTCATAGTTAACATTTACTGATATAGTGAAGTCTATCTCGTGATATCATCCCCTCTGACTAATGTTTGTTATAAAGATCTATTTCTGGAATATATCGTTTCTATGCTGATAATGTGATTTCTGCTTTTTGCCAGAGGGTACAGAGATTGGCAGCAAACCAGGGGTCAATAGTAAAGATACAAAAAGCTTTAAGGGCGGAATTGTCTCATTTTGAGACTATGGGCTGAGCTCCCCCAAGTCCCTGTCAGTGGGTTTGATGGCAAAATACGATGGGAGTCTCAAAACTTGGTTTCACGCCAGCGCGAATTTGCAGCGGGATCTTTCACCGCGGTGGGTTGGAAAACCCGCAAGAGGCCAACAAGAACCTTATTTGCATCCTGTTAATGGGATACAGATAAAAGCCTGACATGCTACGCATCTACTCTGCTGGTAGGAAAACACACTGGTGTGAAACACATTCAGAATAACAGGGTGTGCAAATGTTGAGACTCTACTGAACAATGCCTGCAGCCGCCTCTGGAGTACAGGACGGAGGCTGCCCTGCAAGCTGGAACACTGCAGCAGTGGGTGGGTGGAGTATCTGCATGTGAACCTTCCAGATTAGGTGTCCAGGAGGAGGTCCATCTTCCAGCCTCAGAATGTTCCCAGAGATTCATCTTCATTTTCAGGATCTCCATCTCCTTTCTTCAACTGTGTGTCAGTGATGTTGGGCGCCTTTTCAATATGGCACCCTGACACAATGGCGGACTACATGCCATCCAGGCCTCACCTGCCATTGAATACAGTGTGAAACAGCCGAATGCATAATTAGTGAGGTCACGGCCAAAAGTTTTGGCATAATTTCCATCGGATGCCACAGTGGGAAAAACTCCACATTCTCCCCCCCACCATGACACATTTTTTTCATTAGTAAGAGTGGGCTTACATTAACACTGCAATGAAGTCAATGGGAAAATCCACTAGTCACCACACTCCGGCGCCTATTCGGGTACACTAAGGGAGAATTTAGCATGGCCAATGCACCTAACCAGCACGTCTTTCAAACTGTGGGAGGAAACCGGAGCACCCGGAGGAAACCCACGCAGACACGACGAGAATGTGCAGACTCCGCACAGACAGTGACCCAAGCCAGGCATCAAACCCAGGTCCCTGGCGGTGTGAGACAGCAGTGCTACCCGCTGTGCCACCGTGCCATATCAAAGTGGGAGAATTCCACCCAAAGTCCTGTGGCGGATACAGGAACATGGAATTTTCCTTGCTACGGCGGCCAATGGGAAAACATTTCTCACCTCGATCTCATTAATTAAGCACTTGGGTGTTTTACACTATATTCGGTGGCAGGGCAGATCTGGATTGCAGGTAGTCTGCCATCTTGTCCATATTGAAAAGACGCCCAACATCACTGATCCACGATTGAAGAAAGAAGGTGGACCACCTGAGAACGAAGAAAGATCTCCTGGAACATTCTGAGGCAGGAAGATGAACCCCCTCCACAACACCTAATCTAGTAGGTCCACCTGCAGATGGACACGCCACCCACTGCTGGTCATGTTCCAGAATCCAGGCTGCTTCCATCCCGAGCTCCGGAGGCAGACCCAAGCGTTGTTCAAATGAATCCCGAGAGCTACATTAATGGGATGCAACTGAGGTTCACGCCGGCTTCAGGCGGGTTTTCTGACCTGTCATCATGCATACCAGCGGAAGATGCCGCTGCGAATTCACACTGGCATGAAACCAAGTTCTGGCCTTTTGCCACATTCTCCCACCATCAAACGTGCTGGTGGGGTCTTGCGGGATAGTGTTGAATTAGTGTTGAATCTGCTGTGAATACTTGAACATTCACCCACCATTAAGGTACATTGATTTTTAATAGGTGGGCTTTTTACCTTTCATCTGCATATCAAAGTACAATTACCTAAAGTGTGACAGAGGCAATTTATATTTCTTGGAGAGGAAATTTGTCTTTGTACCCATCTTACAGGCATAAAACAAGCCCAATAAAGGCAAATTTTAGGAACCAACACCCTGATAATAGAGGACACCTGAAAGCTATCTGACACATTATTGGTTTGGCCCACTCTTCAGGAGCCCAAGACAGCCACTTAAAACAGGCATTAGGCCGCTTACATATGGAAATTAGGATTTTAATACCTGTTAAGTCCCCTGGTAAAAATTGTTTGGCTATCATTGAAAATGCTGTTGGACCTATTCCACTTAGGATCTTTCATCACTCCTGCAGTCGGCAATGTAATGCAACTTTAAAAAATATATATAAATCAAAGATCCTTGGTGCGCTGCTAGGGAGAGCAGGAGAATGTCCTCATTTACAGCACATATGCAAACAGTCACTCCCTGACTACCAATTGTTACTCGACACCACCCTCTGAAATTTACCCTTGATCCGCTGTGGGTTAGATAAGTAGCGCGACATCAAGCTTTGGAAAAGGGACGAGCTGCTTGTGGAAGCGAGATAGGCATCCAAATTAAGCAATAGCGGAAGGATATATTGGCCTTGGAGGGAGTGCAGAGAAGGTTCACCAGGTTGATACCAGAGATGAGGGGTGTTGATTATGAGGAGAGACTGAGCAGATTGGGTTTGTACTCGTTGGAATTTAGAAGGCTGAGGGGGGATCTTATAGACACCTATAAGATAATGAAGGGGCTGGATATGGTAGAGGTGGAGAGATTCTTTCCACTTAGAAAGGAAGCTAGAACTAGAGGGCACAGCCTCAAAATAAAGGGGGGTCAGTTTAGGACAGAGTTGAGGAGGAACTTCTTCTCTCAGAGGGTGGTGAATCTCTGGAATTCTCTGCCCACTGAAGTGGTGGAGGCTACCTCGTTGAATATGTTTAAGTCATGGATAGATGGATTCCTGATCGGTAAGGGACTTAGGGGTTATGGGGATCAGGCGGGTAAGTGGAGCTGATCCACTTCAGATCAGCCATGATCTTATTGAATGGCGGGGCAGGCTCAAAGGGCTAGATGGCCTACTCCTGCTCCTATTTCTTATGTTCTTAATAGAGGTCTGAGTCTCAGTTTCAGAATGGTCTCTGGTCTCCAATGTAGGGTTCACTGTAGGGGCGCACTGCTGGTTATGGATTGAAAATGGACCATGAATTACTTCTATCTATTACATTCCATTTTGTTGAGTACACTTAAACATTTAAAACATATGCTACAAAAGATTAGACCGAACGACAGAGCAATGCACCAAAGAGTGTAATATGATATTCAAGTGCAACTATTTGGCGTAAGACCCAAAGGCCTTTTGCTAAGTGAAGCTATAAGAATATGGGGAGTTCGAATAAAGGGTGGCGGCTGATAAATAATTTTGTGAAGCATTATTAAATACAAAATAATTGAGATCATTACCTATGTAGTAGCTCTTGCATGAACTGGTCACTTGCGGACTCTTTCATCGGAACATCATGATCCTTATAGCCATGATACTTTGATGCAAGGTTGCCTTTTCTACTGTTGTGTGTTTCATGTCGTGTGATATCACAACTTTTACTTGGAAAAGCACCGTCTAATTTTTTATCACAATTGGCATCTTCTTTAGTAACTTCATTCGCCTCTTCACAGGCTTTTTCATTTTTCCTTTTCTCTCTTTTTTTGTCTAATTTTGTTTGCTTGATTTCTAAACCAGTTCCATTTTTGGTTTCTTTCTTTTCATCTTTGGATTTTGGAGCGTCAGACTTTTTGCTATTCGGTGCTGGCAACTTGCTTCTCCGGAAGCCGAACCACTTGGCGATGGAAGGCCCAGTCTTCTGCTTTACCTCCGATACCTGAACCTTGTCCTGTCCTTGCACCTTCTGCATATTTTCTTGGATTCCCAACATGACTTTTGCTTCAATGCTACATTCTGTCCCGGGAGCAGGAGGCGAAATGGGCACTTTGTCAGAAATTTCAGGCCTCTTTAAGAGGTTCTCTTGTTTCTTGACAAGTTTTACCATGTTAAGTTTGGAGGGGCTCTGTGGTTTGCTCTGACCTTCCAGAGGAGACATATCTGGTGACGACAGAGACTCGTGTCCTGTCTGCAATACGTTTTTTCCTTTCTGAGGCATTGGTTTCGATTTTTTCTCACTCGGTTTGTCACTTGGAGGTAGACTTCGGATTTCCTTCTGAGGTGGTGACTGGTTGCTGTCAAACTTCAAAGAACTAAGATGGCCATCTCCCTTTGGTGGAGTTCTACAAGGCAACTTGCTGGGGCTGCTTTGATGGCTACTTGAGCTACTTACACTTCCATATGATACTTGCCGTGAATAGGAAATGTTTGCTGTTCTTGGGGAATGTGAAGGACTAGGAGTAGCTGAAGAGCCACTGGCGGGTTTAGTTTGCAATGTTTCTGTTGCACCGGTAGAGTTCTGCCTCGTCAGTGAATTACCTCTTTCCGTTGTGTTTGTGATTATCTGGGTTCGCACCTTTCCTGGTCCATCTACCAACGAAACAGAAGGCTTGTCCCCAGTCTGATTGCTGAAGCTCTGACTTCGAGCTTTGGCACCATTCATGCCTAAGGCTGGCTTGAGGTTGGGTTTGCTATTAGCTGAAATTGACCTCTTAAATGCCTTAATTTCTATGCTGTCAACATCACTCCCAACTGCTGCGCTTCTGTCAAGATTTGTTTTATCCTCAAGGTCTGCAGGAAAACCTATTTTAACAGTAAGACCATCTTGAAGGTCACCTTTTTTCTCAAAATCAACCAGTGAATCTGTTTGTTCCAGAGGTTTTGTATTTTTTGATACATCAGCTGGCTTAGATTTTCCTTGAATCGCGTTTCCTTTAGAGTAGATATTAATACTATCTTTTTCATGCTTCCCAGGTACAGTTGAACTTTTTCTCAGTAACGGGGGAGATTTTAAAAATCCCTTTAGTCCGACAGGAATTCGAGTTTTCAAGTTTTTTTCATCAGAACAGTAAACGTTTGTATGAACGTTACTAAAACTAGGAGACGAGCAAGAAGGCGGGGGCTGAAACATAGGTTCATTTATGTTTGCTGCATGGCACTGAGAAACTGTTGCTAAAATGTTGGACGGTTTGCATTGTAAGATCAACCCATTTTCACTTACTTGCCCCGCTTTGGCAGAAAAGGTATTTTGTGGAGATGGATCCTTTTGGTTTGCATGGATGCATGTTAAACTTCGAATCGCTTTAACAGCTGTTTGAGAACAAGGTTGAATGTGGGGAGGATTTGAACAGTTTGTTTTCAGGTATCTTTTTTCAAAAGAGCCCACTGTCAAATCTTTGACCACTCCATTTGATTCCTGGGAGTTTTGAAGTGCTTTCTCATGGTGGGAACTGCATACGTCATCCATTGCTGGGGGCTGCTGGGATTGCGGACTTTGTACTTCTTTAGTCAACTGGACACAAGATGAAACAGAACCTGCAAGTCCTTGTGGCTTTAACGATGAACATGCAGGTGCATCCTTATTTATGGCAACAGAAACATATTTTTCAGGTTTTGTTGCTATTTTCGGCGACTGTTCATAATTTGGTTTACATAGTAATGAAGTAGATCTCCCTGGTGGAGGTGGAGGTGATGGGGATTTTAATTCTTCCAGTTCTAAGTTATCATGTTTATCTCGTGTGGGACATTCTCCAAGATCTGTCATCTGTCTCCTGGATAATAAAGATCCTTGAGCTATATTGGCATGGTTCTTTCCCGTTTCAACGGGGAATGTAATTCCAGAGTCTCGAGAAAGGTGCGGGCTACATTTTGGAATGGTGGAGCCATCTTTTAAACAGTGGTTAATACTAATACTTGGCATTTTTAAATATTTGGTAAGTTTTACATTTGATGATGATGGTGACTTGTCCTGGACAAGAGAACCAGGTGTTGAAAACATATTGCTAACATCAGTGCTGTTTGTTTTGGAGGTTTTGTGTGGTGAGCTTTTGCCTCTGTTAGGTATTTTGGTTAGACGTGGCTTTTGAGGAGATGATGTCTGCAGGGAAGATACAGAAGAAACACAGTTTGATTTATAAGCCGCGTAAAATGTTGGCTTCAATACTTTTTCCTGTTGAAAAACGTGCGGTTTCAACGGCCTTTCAGAGTTTACAGAATCTGTACGAACAATGGAACTAAATATTTTCTTGTTGACTTCAGGGTCTTCTAACCGTCTTTGCTCGGTATGACCTTGCAATGACTCTAAAACTGCATAATTCCTTGCATCACTTCCTCTTTGACAACCTATCAGCCCTTGAGGCACCAGTGCAGCATCTTTAGCAAAAACAATTTGCTGGTGATTCCCATCTAAAGCAATTGGACTAGAAATGTCATTTGAAGACACGGTGACACTTGCTGTCTGCTGGGAGTTAAATTTAATTGGCTGGCCATCTTCAGCATCAAACACTATTGTCAGGCACTCTTCAGACGATGTTTTCACGGCCTTGGTTGTTTGACAATTTTCGTTCAGCGAGTTCAAAGTCTTTGGCCTGTTGTCAGAGCAAGTTGAAAAATGGCCTTCATCTTTATCTGCAGATGAGAAGAATGCTTTTTTGCAACTGAGTAAGTTTGCATGACTCACTGACCGTCTGTCAGTCAATAAACTCGCTACCAAATCTGAAGAATTTCTTTCTTCCTCGCATTCCAGACGCAGTTCGTCTAACATCTCAATATCTTCGGTGTCAGATAGCTGGATTGTTAAATCTTTATAGTGCAGTTTGGTAGAATTGAACTGCAATTCCTTGGCAGGCGACTTGCTGGTTGTACATAGTTTTTCACTTGATTGAAAGCTGCTGACAAAACTAGTCAACTTCTCGGGCTTTTCTCCTGAGCTTGTGTGTGTAAGGCTTTCTGAAACACATTTTACACTGCCATCCCAACTAAACAGGCTATCAGACATGCTGTGTGTTAGTTTTCTACAGATTGATTTGCAGTCTTTACTTGGCACCTCATTTACTGTGGTTATGAGCGCTGTACAGTCATCGTCTGCATCATCGTGAGAATCAGAATCATACCCAAATGTTTTACTAGGCCCTAAGCACATGCCTTTAGTGGTAACCTCGAGAGGTGTTTGATCTTTACTCTTGCCACGATTCCGACATTTGAGGCCCAGAGAGTAAATTCCTTCATTTGAGTTCATGCAATCTTTGTAAGCCCATTTTGACACGATTGAGGATTGCTCGAGCAGAGGTTTTCTCTTTTGCAGCTTCCTTAATCCTTCTAGGATGTGGCTCTCTTTTTCTCGAGTTGGAGGTAGTTCTTCTGCGGGACTAGAGAGGTTGCTGGGAAGTGAGGAACCGATACTGAGTCTCTTCTCCCAGCTTAGAGAAGACTAGAAATGAAAAGGAGAATATTAGTAATTCAGTCGACAAAATAGGATAAATATTCAAGTCAAGGCATAATCCCAGTACTCTTAGGAGATGGCAATTGGAAATACTAATATTTTCTCCACCCACTGAAAACAGATGAAGCTTGATCAAGCAAACAAAAGCCTGAGTAAAGAAGAAGTCTACTACACTTCTAAACCTCATTATTTGTCATTGGGGGTGCGTATGGGGACCTGCTATAGTTGTACTTCTGTTTGTTCAGAAGTGGCTTACTTCCCTTTTTTAAACTTCCCAAATCATTATTTGTTGTTGACATAAAGGTCCTGAAATTCCTGCTCGGATCAAAGCTGGAAAGTGGGTATCAATGGCTAGTATTTGAGGAAAAACACAGTTCTCTTGGGATTCCATTGTTTTTTGCTTGAGAACTATTGACTGGGAATGTCACTGGTTATTTTTCCAACTCAAGTCCATTATCATGGGGATGTATTTGGGGATGCGGGGGTGGTTTCACTGCTTTCTCGAGAACATTCTCCCCTTTGACACCCTAGGGCCTCCATGGAACTCTGGGCAGCTAAGAACTAGCTGGTATGCATCCAATTGAGGCCTGTAAAAAATATCCCAAACCAAAAATATTTGGTTCCAGAGAGATTCAAATACTCTTTATTTTACATGCGGAGCATAACACTAGAAAGGGCAATTCCTTTTGTGGCTTGTTGCTGCTCCTCCTCTCCACCGTTAGAGTGAATATTTTAAATTTATTTATTAGAGTCACAAGTAAGCTTAGATTAACACTGCAATGAAGTTACTGTGAAAATCCCCCAGTCGCCACACTCCGTTGCCTGTTCAGATACACTGAGGGAGAATTTAGCATGGCCAATGCACTTAACCAGCACATCTTCCAGACTGTGGGAGGAAACTGGAGCACCCGGAGGAAACCCACGCAGACACAGGGAGAACATGCAGATGCCGCACAGACAGTGACCCAAGCCGGGAATTGAACGCGGGTCCCTGGCGCTGTGAGGCAGCAGTGTTAACCACTGACACCATTCCAATATTTCGCCAGAGATTGAGGATGGCTGATACTGATGAAACCTTGCAGTTACAGGCTATCCATGTGTCACTGCAGATGGACCAATCCCCAGGATTTGGGGCATCTTCAGTCTGGGGAAGAGGGGTTTTACTCTGTTGCAGTTGTGCCAAGAAAGTGGATCCCCGGGGTGTTTGGGTCAACGGTGCTCTGACAACTGGTTAATGGAAAGTGTTATTGTCAGCCAACTGCACTCCCATTCTTGAAACATGATTTTCAAATGAAGTTTACTCAATAGGACTCATACTGTACCCTCTTACTGCATGTCTTTCCTTCATTCCAAGTAAATGAGCCACTTGAATGTTCACTGCAGGCACTTGAAAGAGAGAGTTCACTGCTGCTACAGCTGCTCCTAGGGTAAAGTTGGCTGGGTACTGCCAGATTTACTTGACTCTGGCACTTTAAAATAGGTATATTGGTGGGTGTATTCTCCAGAGCTCCCTGTGAATACAAAAATGGGATGCTTGTCACACACTGCAAATGTCCCTCCCTTCAGTCTTGGTTAATGTAGAACATTTCCCCCATATTCACTGTTTACATACACTTCTAATGTACACATGTTTCTATTTCTCTTCAGAGTCCTTACAGTGTTCCTTCCCTTTCATATGACTACACTTCCAATTTTGAGGGCAGTGAAAATATAACTATGACAGCTATGACTATGTTCAGGGGCTGGCAAAAAACAAATTGTTAAAATTTAGGCTGCAGAACCGGGTTCGGTCCGAACAAAGCATCAATCCATCTTTTCGTATTTCCGTGGCCTGTTGTGTTTTTCCAGCATTTTCAGGATTATTTTGCAGGTTGCAAATATTTACTCCTCAATAAGAAAGAAAATGGAGGCCATTCTCCCAGCTGCTTTTGTAGCCATTTCGTGGGCTCCCCGTAGGCGCCATGGCCTCCGCAAGTGTCCGGCAGCTGGATTTCCGGTGCCGTCAGCTCCGTGCCGATTTCTGATGCGGAGCTTGTATAATTTATTTAAATGCACATTTGAATCTTTTTTTCAGTATCATTAGGGGTCCCAGGTCTGAAATCTCTGGGCCTGCTAGCCTTTCCCACCCTCCCCCCACCTGGAGTGTTTCACTCCAGCGGGGTTTACTATAGATCCCCACTTGTGGGGAGTTGACAGCCCGATCCGCTGGAATGAAGGGGGGGGGGGGGAATCAAGGCCCCCTCGAGGGTTGGGCGCTGGGGCAAAGTGCCAGTGCCGTGGGGGCATCTCGGTACAGCCCACCGGACATCAGGCAGTGCCAAGGGGGCAGGGCTTAATGGAAGAACTGGGCCTTTTGGGGAGGGGGGTGGTAGATTGGGAAATCAGGGCTGCAGGGAGGGAGGGGGAAGGGAGCCGAAAGATTGAGGTTGGCCTGGACATGTTTGAAGGGGGCCAGCGATCGGGCTGTGGCAGGGTCAGAGGGCCAGCGATGCGGGGGTCGCTGTCTGGCCAGCAACTGGGAGGCTGGCAGTGCGGAGCCATTGCGAATGCGCCAATCTCTGCTCTGACAGATCAGCGCATGCGCAATGGCCCACTCAGTGCTATGCTGCCAGCCTCTCCAGTGTGAATTGGCCCTGCCCACTGATTTTCAACGTGATACACACTGAAGCACTCTGCAGTGCGCAGAGTGTGGGAGATTCATTTTGAAACTCCCGCTGAAAAAAAAGCGTGATTTACTCCAGTTTTTACGCAAATTCAACACTTGAACTTTTTTGGGAGAACCCAATAGAACAAAGAACAAAGAAAATTACAACACAGGAACAGGCCCTTCGGCCCTCCAAGCCTGCACCGACCATGCTGCTCGACTTAACTAAAACCCCCGACCCTTCCAGGGACTATATTCCTCTATTCCCATCCTATTCATGTATTTGTCAAGATGCCCCTTAAAAGTCGCTATCATAATTGCTTCCACTACCTCCTCGGCAGCGAGTTCCAGGCATCCACCACCCTCTGTGTAAAAAACCTGCCTCATACATCTCCTTTAAACCTTGCTCCTCACACCTTAAACTTATGCCCCCTAGTAATTGATTCTTCCACCCTGGGAAAAAGTTTCTGACTATCCATTCTGTCCATGCCCCTCAGAAATCTACAAGATTATTTCAGGTCGCCCCTCAACCTCTGTCGTTCCAGTGAAAACAAACCAAGTTTCTCCAATCTCTCCTCATAGCTAATGCCCTCAATAACAAGCAACATACTGATAAACCTTTTCTGTACCCTCTCCAAAGCCTCCACATCTTTCTGTAGTGTGGCAACTAGAATTGAACATTATATTCCAAGTGCGGCCTAACTAAGGTTCTATAAAGCTGCAAGACACTTTTTAAACTCAATGCCCTGGCCAATGGAGGCAAGCATGCCGTATGCCTTCTTGACTACCTTCTCCACCTGTGTTGCCACTTTCAGTGATCTGTATACCTGTACATCCAGATCCCTTTGCCTATTAATACTCTTAAGGGTTCTGCCATTTACTGTATATTTCCTATCTTTATTAGACCTTCCAAAATGCTTGATTGATTCTAGTCTCTAGGGTTCTGAATAAAAAGCTAGACTTTCTAGGTGTTCCCACGTTAGCTTGAGATGTATTGCACCAACTCTGTTATTAAAATAAATGTTTCATGTACAGAAGCTCAAAGCACATTTTTGAATTAAAATCTATTCTATCAAATCAGTTCTGTACTTCAAAGATGTAGCACATTCCAAGGTAATGATTTCCTTCTTGTTCAAACGGACACACGTTGAAGAAAATAAAATTTAATTACTCCATCCAAATAAAAAAATAATTGCAAGACTGTGTTATACAGATCAAAGCATCTGTTGATTCATTCATAAGGGGGAGAAATATAATTCAACTTGATTTGGATATCATCCAGATACCACAGTGGAGCTTTGTTTGATAGATTCAAAGGAAATTTTGTGCAAATAGGCAATGCCATTCATGCTCTCCTAATCCCAATCAATTCAAGGTTCAGTTACAATCGGGGTATGAGAAAATGGAAACACTGCAGCAAAATTGAAGGAGATTTAAAACTACAGTAATGTGAAAAAGATACTGGAGATATTTTCAAATATACTGAACATCATATGAAGCAAGGCTAGTTGACTGAATGGAATATTTTTGGAACTCATCATAAATTCACTGCTGCTGATCGCAGACTATGATCCAACTGTGCTTTTCAATAGCCAAGCCATCAACACAAATGTCTGTGTGTTGGGTTGCAATTTTTGACAATCTTTTGGGAGAAACAGGAAACAGAGAAAGCCAAATGCAGGTTACATGATTATTTTGACAAACTCTCCATTTTGTCTGCAAGAATGGGCTTCCAGTATTTTGCCACTTTAATTCTTCTTCCGATTTGCTCTTTGATCTTTCGGTCTTACTCCTGGCAAAGCTTAGCACAAACATCAGGAGTGGCACCGTTGTACATTGGTGATGTGAGGTGGATGCCCGGTGGGAGAATGCTGGCATGTGGAACTTGATTCTCTGACATAGTAAAATGTTGCGGGAGGGATTGGGTGTTAGACCTTGGTGCCAGTCTGATGTGTTTTCTCTTTCTGTAACGCTGCTGACTGACTGGCTGCGTGCTTCCAACCAATTCAGATTTTATTTCCAATTTCAAGTATTCGCAGTTCCTTGCTTCTTGCATTACCTGAAGATCATTGCTTCTTACAGTTTTGTTTAGAGGATGACACTCAAGGTATTTTAAGATAGTTTATTGCCTGGTTCTGAATGGCACAGAGACATTAGGCTCCTGGGAAACATTAGAAGAGTAGACAGGCTGGCTTGGATAATAGAATATTTGATATTCTAATACTCATTTAATCTAACCTATTTCTGGATTGGAGCTGAAGACTGTCCTACATATTTTTAAATAAAAGTCCAAAAAATCTTTTGCTATGGAAAAATGAACTGACTGAATGGTACAGACCTTGAAACAGACAAAATAACCCAGAGGTGAATATACACAGGGTTGTACAATGGGGTATTTCTCACCTTAATTTGAATAGGCTGGCAGCACATAAAGAGTGTGACTTGCAGTACACTTAGTAAAGATCCAGTGAAGTGTCAGGTTGTAAAGCGTGTCAGTTCTAAAAGTCAAATTAGGCCGACTTGTCCACAAAGTCACTGTGGATAAAACGGGAAACCCTGTTGTTGCAGGATGGGGTCGCAGGTCAATATTCGGTCAAAGCACATGTGAAACCTGCAAGTGGTTGACCAAGATCCTGGCTGGAAAAGAATTTCCTGGGATCAGGGGGAGGGCAAAAGTAAATATGCTTTTCACCATAGCACACATGGGAATGTCCACAACTCTGGGACATACCATTTTGAACTGTACACAGCTTTAATTCACAGGATGGAAGTGGATGGTAGACCATTCTTGCAAGTGATGACAGCAGAGGTGGCAAAGCAAACATATAGTCATGCTGCCATATCATGGCACACCTCCGTTATTAAGTTTGTTTTAGTGGATCAACGGTCACTGATGGATGAGTTAGCTTGGCTCTATTAATGGCATTCTCCACCGATAATTCCTCTCCTTAAAGAGTGTGCACTGTGATATGCTACACAATGATTTGATTAATTATTGTCACATGTATTAACATACAGTGAAAAGTATTGTTTCTTGCGCACTATACAGACAATACATACTGTTCGTAGAGAAGGAAATGAGAGGGTGAAGAATGTAGTGTTACAGTCATAGCTAGGGTGTAGAGAAAGATCAACTTAATGCGAGGTAGGTCCAGCAGCAGGGAAGAAGCTGTTCTTGAGTCAGTTGGTACGTGACCTCAGACTTTTGTATCTTTTTCCCGAAGGAAGATGGTGGAAGAGAGAATGTCTGGGGTGGATGGGGTCCTTAATTATGCTGGCTGCTTTGCTGAGGCAGCGGGAAATGTAGACAGAGTCAATGGATGGGAGGCTGGTTTGCGTGATGGATTGGGCTCCATTCACTGACCTTCTGTAGTTCCTTGCGGTCTTGGGCGAGCAGGAGCCATACCAAACTGTGATACCAGAAAGAATGTTTTCTATGGTAATGGCCAGGCTGTGTTGCACGGCAGGTGTCCTTGGGATGGCTTGGAAAGTATATTTTAGTGTGAAAGCTTATAAAGGACAATTATTCCTTGTTTCAGATAGTGCTTAGTGATGTTTCGGAGATAAGATACCATCTAAACATTAATTGAGTGCAAACCCTTTCTGTTCCTGTGGGCCAGGAGGTTGACATGAGGAATTGTAATGCTTACCTGAGTGCCATCTATAATGGTTTGTCAGACTGAATGTTGAACAGGATCAATATTACTCCTTTCTGACATAGCATTTGACAATTATATATATATATATATATATATATATATATATATATATATGTGTGTGTGTGTATTGCAGACTATGTAACATGACAGATGTCCTTGGGATGACTTGAAAGGATCTGTTCATATGAAATCTCTACAGTAATTGTTCTAAATATTGCCTGTAGGGCAACCTGCAGTAAATAGTAGTACTCAGTGGCTGTGTGTCTTGTGAAACATTAAAGGTAAAAGGCAGATCTGTTCTGACACCAGTACGGCTGTAATTCTCCCAACCCGCTGCGCTAACAAATTAGCGCAGTGGGCCGAGAGATTGTCGCATCGGCCGATTCGTAGGGTTCGAGTAAGCGTTCGTTCCCCACTTGCGTCTCCCAGTGCCAGATTTCCAGCGGCGTCTGCTCCTCGCCAGAAATCGGTGTGGAGGCACAAAGCCTATTTACATGGTCATTGTAATATAATTTAAATATGATTAGCGGGCCCAGGACGGAGGCCTCCAGGCCCGCTAGCATCTCCCACCCTGTCAGAGTCTTTCACTCTTGCGGGGATTAGAGCAGCTCCCCACTTTTGGGGAGCTGGCGGCCCAGACCGGTGGAGTGAAGTGAGGGAGGGGGGACAATCGGGAGCCCCCAGAGGGTCGGGCAGCGGCAGGGTGCCACCTGGACATTGGCACCAGTGCCAGCCTGTGCCCCCTGGCACAAGCCATAAGGGCATATGAAGGCACAGGGCCTAGAGGGTGGGGCCTGATGGGGACGGGGCCTAGGGGGTGATTGGGTTTTGCTGCTACTCTGCATAGGAATCAATGGTGTAAGCATGCAGGCCAGTGATTGGATGGGCTGTGAGGGCGGGGGAGCAGTCAGCCTGCCCGGGGGTTTGTGGGGGGGGGGGGGGGGGGGGGGGGGTGGTCAGCATTGCAGGGTGGGGGGTCAAGACTATGGGGGTGGGGAGTTGGGGGGGGTGCTGGAGATCACGGTGGGCTGTGAGGTGGGGGGGGAGGGGGGTCAGGGCTGGGACCAGGAATGGGTGAGGGGAGGGGCCAGTGATCGGACCTTGCGGGGCAGAGAGCGGCATTGCGGGAACTGCCTGAGCTGTCCAGTGATCGAGTTGGCCAGCAGTTGGGAGGCCTTCAGTGCGGGGTGACTGCACATGTGCCGATCTGTCAATGCCGATATCGGCGCATGCGCAGCGCGCTGATTTCAGCCTCTCCAGTGGGAACAGGCCCTGCCCTCTGAAGTTTAATGATATTCACACTGGTGGCCTCTGCAGTGCACAGAGTGTGGGGGATTCTTCTCTGAACTCCCACTGATAAAAGCAGCGTGAACTACTCCAGTTTTCACGCAAATCTGACACTTAGATTGTTTTGGGGAGAATTGCACCCAGCATGTTGGAAGAAAGAGACTTCTGCATGCAAATTCCAGAGTAGTGATGAATGTGAACAAAATGCATCAAGTGTTCTGACATCTGCCTGCATTGGTCAACTTATTGGCTGGAGATTTACCACCCCGCCCGCCACGGGAATCGGAGCGGGTGAGAGGCGGACAATGGGAAAGTCCGTTGACCCCAGGTGGGAATTTGCGGTTTCTGGATGAGTGAGACCATAAAATCCTGCCCATTAATTAGTCTCTCTCATATAAATCATTTCATGCATTTGGAACCCCTAAAGGAATGCCCGTGCTCACCACTTGATATGTGATGACTTCAATGAGAATATCAGCAATAATTAAGAAAGGAGATATTGCCAAGAAAGTAACCCACAAAATGGCAGACTACCGAACAAACATTACTGATGCTTTGAGCAAATGCTAAAAAGAGATAAGTATTTTCATCCAACAACTAAAGCCATGTGCCTCTCTGCAGGAATCCTACTTGAGCAGGCTAGGTCTCAGATACTGCCCATCTTTTTCAGGCAAAGTGCTCACTGTGGGCAGAATCTGAGGACAACACCAAGCTTTCATGCTCACAGTTTCTTTGTCATTCTACTGCAGCATGTAATCTGCAATTTACTATGGGCTGTGTATATCTAACTTTCTCTTGTAGTGCAGACTCAGATTCTCCTCCTACACTGCGGTATGGAAAGTTAGAAGTGTCTTGATTCAAGCGTGCATGCTTGGGATCCTGCTTTTCTGACTTCCTGTGGCCACCAGTGTAACTTAGGGTTCAAGTACAGGCCATGACCTATTCACAAAACCATGACCACATTTTCTTATGCAATTTCAATATGCAGTTCTCTAAAACCTATTAAAATAAGCACGTAGAGGGTGTCAGATAAGAAAAAAAAGGCACAGGAATGAATTTTGTGCTTTTCAGTAAATAGTTTGCTCCTAGTTTTTACTTACGCTGCCAGTTCAGGAATACTTTAAAGACAAAATCACTTTCCACTGATGCTAAATGCATCGTGTAACTCTGGAGTCTGGGCCTGATCTCACCTCAGAGAAGCAGAGAGAGATTCCAGAAAAATGCCATGTACACCATATATAGCATAAATTCACTGGATGAGTGAGACCATAAAATCCTGCCCATTAATTAGTCTTTTTTGGGAGAATCGCCCCCAGTGTGTCTCATTGAAAAGTACTGAGGCACTGGGCTCGTTTCAAGTCCGTCGAGCCTTATTTAATTTTTTTGGTGAAAGCTCGGACCACCCCATCCCCAACTTTATTCAGGTACTTGGGAAAGTATGTTAGAAATTCAGGCATGAGCAAAGCAAGGTAAACATGGTTCTGCTTGGCTGCATCCCGAACTGCAGTGACCTGAATTAAACCAACATCTGCAGTGTACGTGCAACCTTAAGTTGCTTGAAAAGCAAAATCTATTTTGTGTATTTCTTTGTAAAGACAAACAGCAAAGTTTGGTGTTACATGGAAATATGTCAAGCATACTTGTGATGAAACAGACAAGGGCAAAGAAGCAATCCGAAGATTTTCAATGTCATTCATCTGTTTCACACAGAAATCTCAAGAGGGGACTGCATCCCCCCAGAATTATGACATACTTAATTACTATAAGTCTGAAACATAATTGTGTTCTCAAATGAGTGTTCATTCATATTTGCTTCAGTTCATTATTTTCCTCTGTGTGAGATTTTATATTTAGTAATAAAGCGATACAAATTCTAAAACTTAATTTATCTAGCATTGTGAATCACTGATGGCATTGACTGTTCTAGGTTTTCTGGTCATCAGTGAGAGAATGTTGTCAAACCCACTGACTTTAGAAACCTGCTGTTCTTCAAAATATGAAACAGGGCAATAGCCCCTGGAGGGGATCTGGGACTGCGAGAGCAAGGTGGAGAACAGTGGAGGCGATTCTCCCATTAGCGTGTCGGGCCGGGAGAATCGCCTGCCGGCCGATTCGCGGGGTTTGCGCATGCGTTCCCAATGCTCGTGCATCTCCCAGCGCCGGATATCCGGCGCAGTCGGGACCACACTGGAAAGCGGCGGGAACAGCAGGTAAGTTATTTAAATCTATTTTTAATCTTATTTAAATGTTGATTATTGGGCCCGGGACTGAAGTCTCTGGGCCCGCGAGCATCGCCCACCCCACTAGTACAATTTCACTCCGGTGGCATTCAGACTAGCGCTCCGCTTTCGGGGAACTAGTGGCCCAACCCCGCTGGAGTGAAGGGGGGCAATCAGGGCCCTCCAAAGGGTCGGGCGATGGGAGGGTGATGCCCCCTGGGCATGGGTGCCCTGGCAGTGCCAGTCTGTGCCCCCTGCCACGGGACAAAGTGTCCAGGGGGCACCTTGGCACTGCCAATCGAGCATGGGGCAGTGCCAATGGGAGCCTATTGGGGGCATGACCAGCTGGAGGCGCGGCCGAGCGGGCATTCGATGGGGTTGGGGATCCCACTGCCACTCTACATTGGGATCGATCAGGGCTGGAGGGAGGCCAGTGATCAGGTGGGCTGGGGGTGGAGGGGGGGGGGGGCTGGGCTGCCTCCCATGAGGGTGGGGTGTTTGCCGGGGGGAGGGGGGTTCTACCACCCTTGGAAGGGGGATGGCTGGCCCAGTAATGTTAGTGGGGGCCGCGATCGGGCCATGGGGTTGTTGGGAGGGACAGCACTGCGGGGATTCCAGGCTGGCCAGCGATCGAGCTGGCGAGCAAAGTGCAGGCTGACAGTCCGGGGCCACTGCGCATGTGCAAAGGCCCGGAACGGTCAGCCTCGGGGGTGAATAGCCCCCTCCGGGTTTTTAATGATATTCACGATTGTGGCCTCTGCATTGCATAGAGTGTGGCAGATTCTAGTGTGAACTCCCACTGAAAAAACAATCGTGATTTACACCAGTTTTCCCGCAAATTCAGCAGTTAGAACTTTTTTGGGAGAATCGCCCCCAGTGTGTCTCCTTAACAAATCATTGAAAATTCCTTACTAACACACAAGTGTGAATTTAGTTTATGCCAGTGGCATGATTGGCAGCCAATTTTTCTTTCTTTCTGATGGAGTTCACAGAACAACAGCTTTGAAAAAGAGTTTCAACGAAACTCATTGCCTAGCCTGACTTTGAGTTGGGGGGAGGGGGGAGACTTTCCGCTCCCATTTTTGGTGAGCAGGAATGGTGACAGGGCAGAGAATCCAATGGAAATCCCCAAACATCTTTTATGCTGTCCAGATTTCCCGTTACCATTGTAACACACCACACCAATGGGGTTGGGAATTCCACTGTCTCTTTTTCTTGGTTCGAGATTAAAAATCTTGGCAATGTTTTCCAAGTCAGTGGAATTTTTTTCTAAATGATGCAGTGAGAAGGTTCACGCTGCTGGTTGTGGACCCATTTCACCCCCACAGCTTCTAAACCGGGAAATGTACTTTAGAATAGGTTATTCAATATAAAATTATATACAGAAAGCAAAATCAAAGGGAATAAAAGTGGAATTCAGAAAAAGATAGAGATCATATCACAATAACAGGATTTATGCACGAGTGATATCAACTTATAATTTGATCGGCTGACCAAACTTATACTGAACCGTTTAAAAAGAAGTTTTTAAGGACAAGAAAAGACACTGATTAAAATGGCTGCCACAAGTCACTTACAATTCAAATTAGAACCGTAGAATCCCTATACTTTGTAGGAGGAGGCCACTCAGCCCATCCAGTCTGCACCGACTCTCTGAATCTTACCCAGGCCCACCCCCTCCCACCATATCCCTGCTCATCTACCATAGCCAATCAACCTAAACTCACATTTTGGACTGTGGGAGGAAACCAGAGGAAACCCACGCAGACACGGAGAGAACATGCAGACTCCGCATAGATAGTGACCCAAGGCCGGAATTGAACCCAGGTCCCTAGCACTGTGAAGCAGCAGTGCTAACCACTGTGCCACCCAAATTCTGTAATTTGAACAGAAACACTAGGCCACATTCCAAGGTGAGCCGTCAAGGAAATGTGGAGAGGGAGACAATTCCTAGTCCAGACACCTATTGAAACTCATCACTGTCTGAGGTAGAGACATTAAAATGTAAAGTGTTGGATATTAAAGCAATGGTTGCCATAGACTGACACACCCAACATCCTTTGGAAATGCACAACAGGGAAGGCTGGGAGTTCAAGGCAAATGGCATTGCTTAAGATCCATACAGTTCTTTTCTGAACTTTGTTACAGTTGAATTATAATCCAAGAGAGAGTTTTAAAAAGGAATCACTGATTTCAAGCAAATGGTTAGAGCAGTCTAGATCAAACCATTTACCTAACTCGCTGATGCACTATCAATCAAGCAAAGACTAGTTTGTATGCTAGAACAAATAGGCTTTTATTCGCAAAAGACTTGGAGCACACCCATGCCGATGAACTGGTCCAGGGACTGAGGCAGGGGGGTAGGGAGGGGGGGGGAGGAGTCTCAGGCAGGGCCGGCAGGGGCATGTCCAGGCATGTCACACACACACACACAGGCAATAAGCTTAACAGTGGTTTACCACACTCGCTGTTAAGGACACAACTCTAAATTACATACTCAACCTGATGAGAAACAGTGACACATAGGTAAGGAAACATTTAAGAGTCTTATTATATTTTAAGAAGATTTGCCCCATCGGGTCATCTCACACTACGTGGGGTTTTGTTGGGAGAAAACAAATCCTGTCAAGAGTGAAATGGGATTTAAAAATTACTCAGTCAACTGGATAATTCTGGCCCTTTATGAGCTAAGTACTGAATCTTCATCCATCCTCACTTAATATTAAAAAGTTAGCGTGCGTGCGCCCAGCCCTCTTGATGAGTATGTACACAGAGCAGCTCATAGCCTAACTAAGTCACTGCCAACTGTACTTTGTGCCCTTTTCTTAAATAAGCAGATGAAAGTAATTCATTCATTTCCTATTACATTGTACAGAAGCAGAATTCAACCACAAAGTCTAAATAATGTTCATAAATAACTCTTGTACATTATTTGAAATGACAAAGTCTATAATTTACTACTTTAAAATCTCCAAACATAAGTGACAATGTACTTCTAATGACTCTCCAAACTATATTAAATGTTCCATGAATGATGGCCAGGTTGCAGCTTATCATGGAAGCAGCAGATTTACCATAAAATGCATTAACAGATTAAGTACGTTTCATGTTTCTACTGAAATCAAGGAAGTGAATTAGGTTACTATCCAGTTCAATTTTTTAGCAAAACTAAGTTTTGTACTGCACTGTCATTCATCTTGATGCCACTTGGCAATAACTGCACTTTCCTGGTTACAGCACATATTGACACTTTGTATTCTCCCTCAGTAATGGGATAGCAATCATTACACAGCTGATGCGATTTCAGCTGACTGAATACAACTCAGCTTTAAGGAAAAGGATATTTGATTGTTTACTCTGCACACCCCCTGCAAAATGAAGACATTATGTAACATAAAAATATGGCAGTCAAGACCATAAACTGTCAATATTAATTTCTCAATGATGCCATCATAAATTCATATCATTTGTGATCAGCATAATTAGATACAAAATCAAAACAGCGCAGAATAAATTTGAAACGTTACTAATTTTACATTGTTAGCTAGCATGGTTGGCTTGACTCTGTGTCCTGTAGTCTGTTATCATCTACGGAGACATATAAGGGCAGGAATGCAAAGAATACAAACTATAATGAATAGACAGACCTTTCATTCCCTCAAGATTAAGCTGTAGATGTAGTTGGCTTAATTACATTTTTTATTTTGCATCGTAACTATTGTATCGATCTTTTGTTTCCAGCAGAGTTAAAATAAGTTCTTAACCATTACTCTAAAATTCTAAAATGTGACGGACCCCACTAATGTAACGTTTTGATTATAACTCTGCTGTTGATAAACCAAAACCTGACAGGATCTACACTTTAACAAATTGACTTTGTTTTTATTTATTTTCTGACTCATCATGTTAAACTAAATGTACAAACCATAGCCTTCACTGACAAATGTCTGCAAACTCCTTCCTTTGCTGAAAATTGCAGAGCACATGAATTTTTAAAAGTTCATACATAATATATCATAAATATAGGGTGAGTAATGTGGTACATGGACCTTAATAAAAAGCTCCTTCCCATTTCTCAGAGAGACTGAGATGTAATCAATACTAAAAAAAAAGTGTCTCGGAGAAATGACTTGAGATTTATTCCTTTTTGTACAATGTGACACATTCTGCTTATTCCATCAGCTGGGGAGATGGTATTGGATTTCAGAAAAACATTTTTAGAGTGGGGTAATGAGAGTGCTTTTTAATACACTACTCTGATAATATTTTTAAGGATGAGCGTTATTCTTCATCTGAAACAGCAAGCTTTGGCACAAAAACAGGATGATTGTTTCAAGGAGAGAAATGTTCTAAGAAAATAACCCACATGAATTTGAGCCTCTGTAGTTCTTGACTGGATTGGGCTTCTGTTCTTCTCCGCATTAGAGAACAAGTCCCCAGACGAAAGATCTACGATCCGTGAGTGAAGTTTCTGCAAAATAATTGACACAGCATTTGATAAAAAAAAATGAAAAATAGAAATGTTAATGATTTTTTTTCCAATTGACTCTTCTTCTAAACGAATAGCTGCAATGGTTTTTAATTGAACTTACTGAGACAGTTCATATGATAAAACTATAGTTGCATAAATGTATCAAAAATGGTTAAAATATTCATAGGGCTTGGGATGAATCCATTCTCATCACATATGCTCTTCTGTCAGAACATAATTTGTATCTTTGAAACCTGCTGAAGTCAGACAATAAAGCAAGTTGGCAGCAAGCTAGGTAATGATAACTTTATTAAATACAAACGTACATTTCTCTCTACTGGTTCTGTTTGTCTAACAAAATTGTTTGGTAACCTGTTCATACCACAATGCACATTTTTCTATTTATAGGAGTGTAAAAATTCAACTATAGCGACACAAACAGCAAAGGCCGTCAACACATTACTCAGTAAAATAATTGCCGCACATTTTTTCCAAACACATTAATACATTAATCAGAAGCAATATTTTAAAATCACTCATTTCAAATGTTTACCGTACAAAAAAATATTTTTGAAGTAAAAACACTAAATTATCAGTGGCTTATTATGGAAAAATCATTTCAGAAAAGTAACCATGTAGTGTGTGAGAAGCGTAAAGGTCTAATTTTGTTTGGAATACTTTTCGAATGTCTTCTTGTTATTACGTTATCATCCATCTTCACAACATTCAATAGCTTGACAAATATGCTGTTCAATGGGGATGAACAAAATATATGATTGGAATTTAAATCTCGCCTTTTGATTAATATAGCATCATGTTCATTTGCTTTTATTTTCACCATACAAAATTAAGCAATGCATACATTTTACGCATATTCTTATCAACAATAAGAATGAAGGCAGGTTGAATTGTGTGATCACCACTCACATGATATAGAAAAATCCTGACAAGACTAAATTTAGGAACGATTATATAAATGTTATTTTCAGACCCAGAAGGCAAATTTGAACATCACCTTCCTTCGTAGCATTTTCTTCCAAAGAATTCTAACTCAAAGTCACTAATGTCATCTGTTAAAGATTATTAAAATGAATAGAAAATAATTGCACTGGGGATCTGGAGACTAAAGATTCTTGGGTATTAATATTTGCATGTTATTTGATTATATACTCAATTCTTTAGTTCAATGGCACTCAAGGGACTAGTAAACCAATGCTGATTTACTACTAGTAATCTGTACTAATTAGCAACCTTTTCTGCATGCATTCTTCCACAGATTTGTTACTTCAGCTACAATAAAAGACCAAGTTTATATAAATATTGATACTGCGGTACTGAACAAATACTGAATTACCGTACGGCAGCTACATGCTTGAGCAGGTTTTGTGTGTTTTATGCCTAGCTTCGCTGCCTATGACAGATAACAATCTGTAATTAGCTGGTTTGAAATTTTGCATGAATAGCATTACCTTTACCCATAATCGTGCATCAAAAAACTACTGCACTTTCCAACCGTTATCTAACGATCATTATACGTCATTTATAAACTGTCATTTAATGCAGTGTGATCAGATGAACCATTTACATCATCGAGAAAAGACACACAATTTAATAGCTATCCTTTGGTCGGTTAGAAACCAACACTGGAAAATTCTCAGAATAACCTCAGAGAAACAATTTAAAAAACTAGAACGCCACAATGGGGGTTAAATTGTGGTAACAGAAAATGGGACAGCAAATCATCAGCTTGGATTACACCCCACCCTATTTTCTCTGTATCAGCTTCAATTGAGAACATCAGACTGTGGGCACTACTAAAGCATTATTGCCAATTTTGCATTATTGATAAAAAACAGTTTCACCCTTTGGATGAACAGAAAAAAACACGAGGTGGCACTCCAGAAGGGAATTCTTCATCAGATTCTGGCAATGATGTGGAAATCATAAAATAAAAATCCCTACGGTGCAGAAGGAGACCATTCGGCCCATCGAGTCTACACTGAACACAGTCCCATCCAGACCCTATTCCCGTAACCTCTCATGTTTATCCTGATAATCCCTGTGACACTAGGGTTAATTTAGCATTGGCCAACCAACCTAACCTGCACTCTTTGGACTGTGGGAGCAAACTGGAGCACCCGGAGGAAACCCATGCAGACATGGGGTGAACGTGCAAGCTCCACACATCAGTCACCCAAGCCAGGAATCGAACCCGGGTCGCTGGCGCTGTGAGGCAGCAGTGCTAACCACTGTGCCATCAAGGCACCCTGCATGCCGGTGTGGTGGACAATATGAAAGGTCACATGACACCAGGTTATAGTCCAATGAGTTTACTTGAAATCACAAGCTTTCGGAGTGCTGCTCCTTTACCTGCTCCGAAAGCTTGTAAATCTGTTCGACTATAACCTGGTGTTGTGTGAACTCAATTCTGGCAACGTGTCCCTAACCCCGTTAAGCTTTTTCCATACACTGGTGGAGCCTCAGTGTTCCTCCAGTATTTGCAGTTTTAATGTCAGATTTCCATCATTCACAGCTTCAGTTTTCTGATCTCTGGAGACTAAACACTGCTTCAGAGCGAACTTGCGGACCATTTATTTTATCATTAGAAATTGTGACCTTCCCGTCTCCGTTTTACCACCTGTTAATGAATTACTGAGTGAAATTCTGATCAGGCCTGGCTGTAATTTGACAGATCACCCAATGGGTGCAAAAACCCAGGGTGGCCCAATGTTCCCTTAGGAGGAAACTCTTTGTTATGGCCTTTCATTGATTGGCATGGTGCTGCTTCCATTTTTCTGGCCATTACTGGGGAAGATATCACAGCCATGTTCTTATAAAAAGGAGTTGAGGTGCAAATCAGCAGTAATCTAGGAGAATGGCACAGTGGTTAGCACTGCTGCCTCACAGTGCCAGAGACCTGGGTTCAATTCCTTGGATGATTGTCTGCACGTTCTCCTTATATCTGCGTATGTTTCCTCTGGATGCTCTGGTTCCTCCCACAGACCAAAGACGTGCAGGTTAGGTTGATTGGCCAGGCTAAAATTGCCCCTAGGTATCAGGGGATTGGCAGGTTAAATACATGGGATTACGGTAATAGGCCTGGGTGGGATTGTTGTCAGAGCAGGCACGATGGACCAAGTGGTCTCCTTCTGCATTGTAGGAATTCTATAATTCCAATGGTGGAGCAGTCCTGAGGATTAAAATGGTGCATTCCTGTCCTTATGTTTTCCATTAACAGATTTCTCAACCAGCCTTGAAGAGGACCCAGGTCCTGCAATTTAGGGTGGGGTCTCAGGTTTCTGGACATCTGCAGGTCTGGTGGCAAAGTGGTCCAATTGGTCTTTTAGACTCTAAGCATTCATTAGAACTAATACTAATTAAAATATTGCAGCAAGCGTGGAGGACCTGCAGTGAAAACAAATTTGTCCATGATTTTCAAAACCACTGAAATACCAAGAGTTTATTTTACAATACATTCAGCGAGGTTTATAGACAACAGACTTATGGGGCAGGATTTTACAGCTTTGCTCATCCTGAAACCGAAAAATCCCACCCAATGTCAACGGACCTTTCCATCGTCCTTGCCCGCTCCAATTCCCATGGCGGGCGGGTGGGAAAATTCCAGCCATGATGAACATTCCAATTGACTACATTCAGCTGTGTTGTGCAGCATTGAAAGATGCAGCACACTTCAGTGTGAGGATGGTACCTTGAAATGGCCACATTTACAAATTAGAACTAGAATCAAGATATTCTGAAAACTGCCGCAGTGCAGGCACTACCTGTTCACCCAGCAAGGTACAATTTTTTTTCCAGTTGAACTTTTAAAGATATTTTCCCCATAGTTCATGTTAATCACACACCCGCAGTGTGTGAGCGAGGTGAATGAGTGAGAGAGAAATAAAGCACGTCAAATCACCAGGACAAGGAAATAGAAACTGCAAACATCCCAGTTAAACTGTACTATGAATCACCAAATCAATCCCAAGCGCCAGTAACTAAACTTTCAACGAGCTGCATTTTTAGCTGTCAGCATTCTTAGCGCATCAATGCATTCACACAAAACGCTTCCAAACCATCAACTTTGAAGGAGTTTGGATATTTATTTTATTCTTTCAGAGACTTCTAATGTTGACTTCTTTTTTGAGTGCAAAGAGATTCCGTCAAAATTGCATTTTCTCCATACATTCCTGGAATGAGTGTGAAGTTTCAAAACTGATGCACATTTACAGTTCAATCACCGACCATTGCTGCTAAGTGTTCCACGGCTATTACTAGACTTGCCCTCCTAAAGATTAGTGATAAAGGATTTCAACTGTATTCACAGCAGCCCATTGAATCCTTTAAACTAAAAAGAAAATCAATAAAAAGTTTCATTACCTGGGAGATGCCGGCATAATGAAAATGCCAAATGCTACTGCATATATATAATAGTGAATTTACTGGTTTGTGTCTGGCTCCGAGACCCGAGGTCAATGGGCCTAGGTTGATTTGAATTGAACAAATAAATATTCGGACAGATGCCTCCTTTCTCACAGCTATTGCTGGCTATTTCTGTGCCAGCCATTATTACCATTGTTCCATAGCTTCCTCCCTTCAACCCTTTCACTTATATTGTCAACCCGCAGAAGCCCTCACTAGACCTAATGTTTACAAGCTGCTTCATGAATCATAGCCATTTCAATAGTTGTAGACCAGGAAGAATAATTGTTTGAACTTGATGGTTTCTGCATGCATGGAACACACCCAACAATTACAGGACACATTTATCTTAACTGAGCACAGCAACTGACAGCCAGTCATTTGCCTTCACACAATCGCCACTCTCTTTATTTAAATATTTACCTCAGTTTAGCTTTCAAAATAATGGTGAGGCTAATGGTGCTCCCAGTATTTATGTACGAGAGTCATAGCAATTTCAGGTGAAGACAGAAGTGAGTTAGATGGCCAATATCCAAAATCTACTGTCCAAGGTGACCACTCCACTATTAGTTCACAAGGGCAACATCTCTCCGACTGCCTCATCATTGAAATGCATTAAATGGCTTTAAGTTGCTAAATTTAGATGGTAACTATGGATTGAACTCAGACAGAATGTTGAGTCATCATTTCCAAATCTAATTTCTAATCTGAAGTGTAGATGCTCTTTCCTTTAGGTATTAATTGTTGTTGGACATTCTACAAACATGAAAATAATTTTACTTCTATATCTCCTTTATTCTTTTCTCAATCATATCATTTTTCTCCTCTGTATTTCTAGTTCTGTCCTTGACTGATGTTGAATGCACCCACACTATATTTTCTTGTCAGTCTTTGTGCTGTTAATTTCACAATCCTTCAATCTAACAATAAATGAGAACTACAGATTTTTGCCCTGTTCCCTCAGGTCCCAGGTGTCTGGTTTCCTTTGCTGTGACAGCTTTATCAGCTCGCATTTTCAGCAACTTGCCATATAAAAAATTTGACATGGAGAGGTTACTGTGCCCCTTGAGAGCTTGGGTCTCCTCCGGCACCATGTCTCAGATATTTGAAAGTAAGACACAACTGGGAGGATAAGTGTTATGTATTGTATGTTTTGTCTGGCTTGCCATACTTTACAGGCCAGTGCATTGTGGGATTGCAAGATCCATGTTTTCTCCTTAGTTCAACTGAGACGGAAGTAAAGGACAGTTGCAACGTTAATCAACTCTGTGTCTATTTGTGTACTCATTAATCTTGAAAAGTGCCTGGACCAAAAACGTAATAATAAGGCATCATTCCACATTTCCATGTCTGTAGTGTTTGTCCTCAGTAGCCCCTTTTCTCCTGTGCAGGTTGGACACTCTCATGCACCTCCAGTGCCCTCTCCCTCTCCTTCTTAATGTCCTTTTCCTCATCTACTCCTCACTGGAAGATGTGTCCCCCATGACTGTCACAGCACAAAGTCTGTAGTGCAGGTGAGGCACTGGGAACACAAGTCAGCACCCAACTTTCAGCCTTAAATCCCTCCAAATATCACACCTTCAAAGAATAAGTACTCACACAACTCACAGCAGCTGGACTGGTGAATTCAAGCAGTGGACCTAGCTGCAGTTTTCAAACCCGCCCTGACATACAACTCAAATAAAAACCACTGGGTTTCCCGCCGGCCGCCTTTCCCACACTCTGACCATACTATTGCAGTCAGCATGTACTACTGCAATTGATTGGACTGTTAATGAGCTTGAGTACCCATTCACTGACAATTTGAATATGGTAGGTAGATTCCCGAATTTTCCGGCCACCAATTCGCTGTATTAGTGCCTCCCGGCATGATGACATCCGGAACATGACCCAACGTCATTGTACAAGACATTACGTTGCTGTGGGCACAAAGTAGCCATTTTCAGAGCGCATTATTCACCCTGTTACAAGTCAGGTTGGATACTTCAAGGTGCTCTATGAAGCTCACCTGACCTGTAACATTTTACGTTGGCTAGGATGGGCATGAGAGGTTTCACTTCAGGTGTGATTCAACTGACCCACGAGGAGTTTTTTTAAAATCAAAAACAACGTTTAATTAAGAATATTGTTGACATGTATAGTAAGACAATTAAATTAGCAACAATGTTTAACAATTACAAACAAGAAACACAACAACCACGATAATGTATAACTCTTAAGGAATATCTCTAATGTGATCCAACCAAAGCCTACATCCAATACACAAAACCCTCCAAATAAGCACAATACAGCATAGGTTAATGCCCACTTGTTAAAGAAATCCAGCCTCCTGGGTTGAATGCTGAAAATCCCTCGTGAAGAGGTTGTAATCGAATCTGTTTCCCAAAACACAGCTTCTTTAAGGCGGGATGGCAATAAGCCTCTCCTTCAGCTAACTGATAATAGTTTCAGAACCAAACAAAGAGAAGAATAGAGAGGGAGAGAGAAAGAGAGATTGCTTTTTAGCTTGCTGCTAAACTGATTCTAACCCCCAAAATGAAACTGAAAGCCCAAAGGAAAGAAACCCCTATCACCTGACTGCCAGAAACGAAACTGAAATCCCGATCACCTGACTGCCACAGCTTAGCTTCACCCCCAATGACATTGCTGAAGCTGTAAGCTGCATGATTTAAAAAAAAACTTTTTTGAAGGTACACTCACATGGCAACCCCACCATCTTCTTTGTCTTTTGTTAATTTAACTATGTCAGTTAAGTTATCCTTAAAGCAAAGTTTGACTTAAGATGGGTAAAATTAAGACAATTCTTTGGCCTTTGATTCTCGGGAGTAAAAGAAAAACTTCTAATAGCACATTTAGAACAACTTATCATCTCAGTTACATTATTTGTCACAATCATAAAACCTGTTCCTTGAGCCAAAGGCATTATCTATAACTGAAGTGTACCGATGTCACTCAAACAGGTCTACTTCGGGTATGATGTTTTTCATTAAATAATTATTTGAAACCATGAAAAGCAGCATAAAAATTAGCTTTACATCACAATAAAAACACAGCTCTTACTTTTTTTGTTATTTTTTAAAAGGTTTCTCTCATGTTAATGTGATTGAAGTGGAAAAAGCTGGGAGTCATAAATGTGATACTAAAAAGTAGCATTCCTTGCTAACTTGTAACCCTCAATCGACCCAACTGAACCTCGTTTTCTCATCCTTACATACGCTTCCTTTTTCCTCTCGACAAGACATTCAACCTCTTTTGTGAACCTCACTTGGCCATTTCCTCCCTGCCTGACAGGGACATACCTATCAAGGACACGCAGTATTTGCTCCTTGAACAAGCTCCACTTTTCATTTGTGCCTCTCCCTGAGAGTTCCTGTTCCCATCTTATGCGCCCTAATTCTTGCCTAATCGCATCATAACTACCCCTCCTCCAATTATAAATCTTGCCCTGCCGTATGGCCCTATCCCTCTTCATTGCAAGAATGAAAGACACCGAATTGTGGTCACTATCTCCAAAGTGCTCTCCCACAACCAAATCTAACACTTGGCCCGGTTCATTACCCAGTACCAAATCCAATGTGGCCCCACCTCTTCTTGGCCTATCCACATATTGTGTCAGGAAACCCTCCTGCACACACTGTAGAAAAACTGCTTCAGAGCCATAGGTTGTATATCTCTGGACCATAGGTATAGGCACAGGCACAAGATTGTACGTAAGTAGCAAAATCACCCAGCCCCAACCGTCTATTTGATAGCTGCTATGGCACATTGGCACAGTTGTTAGTACTGCTGGCCCACAGCGCCAGGGACCAGGGTTCTATTCTCAGCTTGAGTCACTGTCTGTGCGGAGTCTACACGTTTTCCCCGTGTGTGCGTGAGTTTCCTCCGGGTGCTCTGGTTTCCTCCCACAGTCTGAAAGACGTGCTGGTTAGGTGCATTGGCCACGCTAAATTCTCCCTCAGTGTATCCGAACAGGCACCAGAGTGTGGCGACTAGGAGATTTTCTAATTTCAGTAACTTCATTGCAGTATTAATGTAATCCTACTTGTGACACTAATAAATAAGCTTTAAAAAAATAAGTGGAAGTGAAGTAGCCTCATATGCAAGTCTGTGATTTCAGCTCTATAAGATTAACACTGCAACATTCTGCAAGAAGCCAAGCCAAGTTTCAGTACATATCTAGCTATTCTTATCACCAAATTTTCAGCTGCATGCTACACGGTAACTTCAAAACAGCTAAATAAACTTAACATTTAGTTCAATAACATTAGACTGTGACTTTTCTCCACTATTTTAACTATTTAAAAAAAAATATCCCAGACATTTTTTGTCCCAATGCAAACCCCCTCTCCCGCCCCCCCCCCCCCCCCCTCCCTCCCCCACTGGGCCATCTGTCACTTGTTCTTAAGTTTTCCTACATCTTTGTTGCAACTCTCCTAGCTCCCACTAATCACTGACCATCTATTCTGCTCCATCTCCTCTTATACAGTATATAATCCAATGCATTTCTCCCTCTCTTCAGCTCTGAGGAAGAGTCACACAGACTCGAAACATTAACTCTGTTTTCTCTCCCTAGAGATGCTGCCAGACCTGCTGAGTTTTTCCAACGTTCTCTATTTTTGTCTCAAATTCTAGCATCCACAGTGATTTGCTTTTATAAAAGAAAGGTCATATTGGTTTAGGCAATAATAGCGTTAACAAAGTCATTTAGTTTACAGGCTGAATACTCCCTGTTCTCATGAAGTTATTTCTCTTCTTTCCCATTGCTTTGGACTGCTAATTATTTATATTCATTTTACAGTTTTGTCAGGGAAGCTCATTCTTTATTTCATTTTATTTACATGGTGGTACACAGAAATAGCTTATAATTGACAGTACACCAATAATAAAAGTGTATTCTACAATAATACCCCACAACCTGTAGTTACAATACAGCTTAACTATGCAAAATCACATTTCAGTAAAGGGGTTGGCGACTGAAGTAGGGAGAATAAATAGTAAAGACATGGTTAACTGGTAGGTTTGAAGATGGAAAGTAGCCAATTCAGGGGTCCTTTGTAAGACAATTCCACAGTGCAAGGCAAGATAGCTGCCACCACAAGTGAGTTGTGAATGATAAAAGGGAAGACAAGAAAGTATTCCAAAGGCCAGAGTTGGGGAAGTGTCAGCTGCAGGAGGGAGTGCCTGGCTGCATTAGATGGCTGGAGCTTGGTGGAACAATGCATGCAGAAAATTATGAGAAAGGAGAAGAATTTTGAAATCAATAAGAAGCTACTGAAGACAAGTAAGTATAGGGATGATATGTCAGTTGACCTTAGCATGGGATAGAACTCAAGCATTCAATTTCTGAAAGAGTTAGGTTATGTGGAATAAAACCTGAAAATCAGGAGACTCAGGGCGAGTATTCTAGAAGTCAATAGGCAATCACGGAGGCGATTGAGGTGTAGATGAAAAGTTCAGCAATGGTAGGGTTGAGGTAGAAATGGACACAGGAAATATCTAGAAGTTGGACACAAATAGCCTTGGCAACTGGTATGAGTAAGACACTGAAATGCTACACCCTGGAGATCAGACTGAGTGAGGAGCTGGAACTGTGAATAGAATGGCCAGCCAATATGTAAAGTTTCTGGTATCAGAAGGGCACAATGACTGATTTTTCCAATATTCAACTAAAACAAACTTCAGCTCTCAAAGATCACGATGTTTAATTATTTAGACAACACAATAACAGTCATTAAGGTGACTGTGAAGAGGCAAAGTTGGGCATCATTAGCATACATATGAAAGCTGATCCCTTGCTTACAGATAATGTTGGTTGAGTAGCAACATATAAATGAGGACAAAGAGGGGGACAACTTTAGGACTCCAAGGCACATGGGAGATGATCGGAGAGGCATGGAAAGGAAAGCTCTTCCGGAACATGTGCAACTAAACTGAGATAAGTAGGAAAGGAACTAAGTGTGGGAAGTAGCATGCAACCATGTTTAAACTAGGGGGAGCTGGGCTAATGCATTACAGCTGCAGCCACACTGGTGATTGCTGCAGACCATGGATGGAATCCTCTCATTCTGGGTCTAAGTCCCATTGCAGGAGCAGAAACATAGTGCAGGTGATTCTCCCAAAAAAGATAAGTGCTGAATGTGTGGAAAAACTGGTGTGAATCACAATTGTTTTTTTCAGTGCAAGTTCACACTCAAATCACCCACTCTCTGCACTGCAGAGGTCACAATCGTGAATGTAATTAAAAGCAAGGGGGCGGGGCCTATTCATGCCAAATTCTGACAGTTCCGGAACTCTGCGCATGCGCAGTGGCCCTAATCTGTCAGCCTCTGGTTTGCTGGCCAGCTCAATCGCTGGCCAGCCCGGGACTCCCACAGTGCTGCCCTCCAGCCCCCCCATGGCCCAATTGCGGCCTCCACAAGCATTCCCGGGCCAGCCCTGATCCCCACTCCATCCAGGAGCGCCCCAATCTCCAGCCCCCCCCCACCCCCCAAACCAGCAGTGACGATCACCCCAACGCCCCACCTCGGAATCCATCCTCCCCCCACGAGAGGCAGACTGCTCCACCCCAGCAGACCCTACCCCCAAAGGAGGAAGACCCTCTCTCCCCCCGGCAGACCATCACCAGCACCAGCACCAAGCCCGCCCTGATCGGTGGCCTCCCTCCAGTCCTGACCGATTCCAATGCAGAGTGGCAGTGGCAGCAGGACCCCCCCCCCCCCCCCGCCACCGATCGCCTCTGAGGCCCTGCCCCAGCTGGCCCCACCCCCTTGACACTGCCCCCTAGGTCCCACTCCTTTGGCACTGCCCCATGCCTGGTGGGCAGTGCCAAGGTGCCCCCTGGGCATGGGCACTTTGCCCCTTGGGCAGCGCCAGGGGCCCCATGCCCAGGGGGCACAACACCCCCACTGCCCGAACACCTGGGGGGCCCCAATTGCCCCCCCTTCACGGTCTCTCGCTAGTTCCCCGAAAGTGGGAAGCTACTCTAAAACCCCACCAGAGTGAAATTGTACTGGGTGATGCTATCGGGCCCGCATAATTCAGTCCCGGGCCCCAATAATCACATTCAAATAACATTAAAATAAGATTAAAATAACTTACCCTCCGGTTTCCAGTGTGGTCCCGACCGTGCCGGATATCTGTCGCTGGGAGATGCGCACGCGTTAGGAACGCATGCGTGAATCCCACAATTCGGCGCATTTGCGATTCTCCCAGCTGACCCGCCAAAAAATTAGTAGGATGGGAGAATCGTGGCCAGTGTGTTTCCCACTATGGAGGCTGGTGAGAAAATATGCAAAATCTTCCGGTCCCGACCCGATTAATGATGCAATTGGGTGCTACATGCGGTATTCCATGGCAGGGCAGGCCTGGGTCGCGGGTAGTCTGCTGTAGATGAACCTCCTGAGAATGAAGATAGATCTCCGGGAACACTCCGAGCCAGAGGATGGACTTCCTGAGAATGAAGATACATCTCCAGGAAGATTCTGAGGCTGGTAGATGGACATCCTCCCGGCCACCGAATCTGAAAGGTCCACCTGCAGATGCTCCCCTGAACCACTGCTGTGGTGTTCCAGATAGGCTCCTTCCTGAAATCCAAAGACTGTTCCAAACATTGATCCAGTGAGTCCCGAAATCTGCATGCCACGTTTTTCCAAACGTGTTTCACTCCAGCGTGTTTTCCCACCGGGGTTGTGGAGAATTAAGTGTGGGTGGAAGTTTCCAATCAGGCCTTCAGCAACATCGCATTAGCAAAATGCAAATTAGTTTCACACTGGCCCCTGGTGGGTTTTCTAAAACTCCCCCCCCCCCCCCCCCCCCCACCAGTGCGAGCACCAGCGGAAGATCTGCTGGGAAATTCATTTGTGAGCAAATATCCTCTCCATCTGACGAAGGAGCAGCGCTCCGAAAGCTAATGGCATTTGCTACCAAATAAACCTGTTGGACTTTAACCTGGTGTTATTAAAACTCTTACTGGGTTATGCAGGTAGATGCTGCATAGGTTATGTAGGTAGATGCTGCATAGGTTATGTAGGTAGATGCTGCATAGGTTATGTAGGTAGATGCTGCATAGGTTATGTAGGTAGATGCTGCATAGGTTATGTAGGTAGATGCTGCATAGGTTATGTAGGTAGATGCTGCATAGGTTATGTAGGTAGATGCTGCATAGGTTATGTAGGTAGATGCTGCATAGGTTATGTAGGTAGATGCTGCATAGGTTATGTAGGTAGATGCTGCATAGCGAGAAACCGATTTCAGAGCCTCACACTATATCCCCCCCCATGCCCGTCATCAAACCTGCTGGCGGGGGCTTAGGAGAATTCTGCCCAATGTTTAACTATCAGCCATCCATGATGCATGTTTGGCAAATTAAAATATTAGCATTTACTAATGAAAAGCCTGAACCACAAAGGATTAGTAACAGTTGGTAGGCAAGAGTAATGAGAAAAAGGAAACATAAATGCTATTTCATTGTAACTCTTGGGCAGCCAAAAATGAGTTTAACAAATTGATCTGATGTCGTCGGGTGCTACAGAACTTGAGAATTGCTGGAAAAGTAGAGAAAACCTTTGTTGAAGCTTTCCGTCTTGCAATTGCAGAACAATTTGCAAGGATACCAAATGTAAAGGGAACAACCAACTATACTACACGAGAAGAGAGTGCTGATTGGTTGGTTCATGGAAATTGATTGGTGGTGGCATTGCCATGGATAATACACCAGTTGATGGTGACTGACAGTTAACTGTCAAACATTGTTTGAAATTTAAACCATGCAGCTCGACTCTGAATGGTCAAGATATTGCCCTGACAAATGAAGCAGTGAATAGTTGTCAATTATTTTGTTTGGCTAAAACAGGCCCAGTGCATGTACATCATTTGTCTGCAAAGAACAGGGCCCTCTGTATTAATGTATGTACCTTCCAGTACATGCAAAGGCACTACATTGCAAATCTGACTGGCTACCCCTTCTCCTTCCTCTGTTCACAAGCGGCAAGGTACAAATAGTATCCAACCAGTCATGCTTGCAAAACTCAAAACACAGTATTCAATATTAAATATGATTCTGAGATTGGACAACATTTGCGAAATAATCCTCAGTGTGCTAAGAATTACACTGACAACCAATTGTCAGTCAGGCTCGCAGTGTGCTGCATCTGTGTGTACTAGAAGCTGTGCATATTAATATACAGGAGCCTGTTTGTTGCAGACAGAAAGAATATGTACACACATTGTTCCCATTTCAGCCAAACAAAATAAGTGACATCCATTCACTGGTTCATTACTCAGGGACCTCTGTCTATCAAATTCAAGCTGACTGGTTTAAATTTCAAACAATGTGTGGCAGTTAACTGTTAGTCACCATCAACTGGTGCATTCTCCATGGAAATGCCTCTACCAATCAGAGTCCACTTGCCAACTAATTGGTACGCTCTTCTCATAAAGTATGAATTGTTGTTCCCTTTACATTCGGCATTCTTGAAAATTGTCTTGATGAGTGCAAGACAAAAAGCTTCAACAAAAATGTCTAATTTTTCAACAATAATCATCATGTGTGTCACTGCAGCTCCCTTGCCTTCTCAAGGCCAATTAGGAATGGGCACTAAATACTGGCCAGTGACATTCATGTCCCATGAACATACATAAATAAATCTAGCCACTGAATCCAAACTTGCAGCTGCAGAGACGCGAGGTGCACTTTTATTGTTCTCACGCAATTTTGGAACTATTTTACAACTTACCATTACAACACTGAAATGTCTCCCCGATAATTTGTTTTTTTCCACTCTCCAGCTAACACAGTCTACTGAACTTACTTAACACTTCGCAGACTACAGTATCAGCTCATACAATATTGAGTCAGTATAATCATTACAAAATACAGTATCAGCTGAATTCAAGTCGTATAGTGCCACTATGTTTCACTCTGTCCATCTCTGACTAAATCTATGTCCTGAAATTGTGTGTTTCAAGGATGTTAAGTACATCAGAGGTCCCGATGATATTAATACTTTCCTCAATTTTTGCAACATTTAAACCGGTTTATGCTGAGTGTTACTAGGGCTCGAGGGTTAGATTATGAGGAGAGATTACATAAACTGGGTTTGATTTTCCTATACTATTGAAGGTTAAGGGCTGATTTGATTGAATTTTTTAGGATGGATATGGAGGAAGGTTCTCTGCTGGAGGAGGAGTCTAGGACAAAGGGACATAACCTTCCAATCATGGCCAGGACATTCAGGTGAGAAATTAGAAAAAAACCTCTTCATGCAAGAGGTAGAAGTGCAGAACTCCCTCTCCCGGGAAAGCTGTAGATGTTGGCTCAATTAATAATTTTATATCTGAGATTGATAGATTTTTGCCACCCAAGGATTGAGTTAAAGTCTCTATCCTTTAAAGTTTATTTATTAGTGTCACAAGTAGGCTTACATTCACACTGCAATGAAGTTACTGTGAAAATCCCCTAGTCGCCACACTCTGGCGCCCGTTCGGGTACACTGAGGGAGAATTTAGCATGGCCATTGCACCTCACCCGCACATCTTTGGACTGTGGGAGGAAACTGGAGCACCCCGAGGAAATCCACGCAGACACGGAGAGAAGGTGCAGACTCCGCACAGGCAGTGACCCAAGCCAAGAATCAAACCCAGGTCCCTGGCGCTGTGAGGCAGCAGTGCTAACCACTGTGCCACATATCGCCCACAAAGGAATAGTGAATTGTGTTCGAATTTTGAACAGCTGATAGGCTCGAGCGGCTGAGTGGCCTACTGCTGGCTGTTTCTCTGTTTCCTATGACATAACTGACTAAGTTATGTGGAAAGTATCTTTGATTTAAAGTGGCACGGTGGCTAGCACTGCTACCTCACAGCGCCAGGGACCCGGGTTCAATTCCGGACTCGGGTCACTGTCTGTGTGGAGTTTGCACGTTTTCCCTGTGTCTGCATGGGTTTTCTCCGGATGCTCCAGTTTCCTCCCTCAGTCTAAAGATGTACGGGTTGATTGGCCCTTAGTGCCAGGCGGATTAGCAGGGTAAATACATAGGGTTACAGGGATAGGGTCTGGGTGGGATTGTTGTCAGTGCAGGCTCAATGAGTCGAATAGCCTCCTTCTGCATTGTAGGGATTCTATGATTAGAGTTGTGAATTATCAATAAACATCTAGAATAGTTAACAGTCGTTAACATGCAGAGCTTGGTATCTTAGCTCGCTGTGACACCCATGACTGGATATAAAGTGATACAAGATGTTGGGAGTAGTTCATTTAAGAGACCAATCCTGATGCTAAGACCCTTCACTCCACGAACTATGTTTCAAACAAGGAACAAAGGATCAACAAAGGGTCAGTAATCTGATCAAGCAGCTTAGCTGGGGTTATGTATCACATGTGTAAAGCTCCAGTGCTTAAAATTCTGAGTTCAATTTGTTATCAAATTATTTCAGTCTGGTTCTTACTTTTTAGTCCATGTACGGTTAATGTTGAGAGTGAGCTTGATTCAGTATTCAGACAGTTCTGGTGGCAGCAGCAGATGGTGGTCCATATGCTGACTGCCAATATTCTGTGTGATGTTGATGCACCATGATGTGCATACTGAATGCTTAGCAGTCGTGATGATACTAATGCAAGGTGAATGAGAAATCATTTGCTGCTAATCAAGGTACCGCATGGTAGGTTGTTGCATAAAGTTAAATCTCACGGGATCCAGGGTGAGGTATCTAAATGGATACAAAATTGGCTTCTTGACAGAAGCCAGAGGGTGGTTGTAGAGAGTTGATTTTCATACTGGAGGCCTGTGACCAGCGGTGTGCCTCAGGGATCAGTGCTGGGCCCACTGTTATTTGTCATTTATATTAATGATTTGGATGAGAATATAGGGGGCATGGTTAGTAAGTTTGCAGATGACACCAAGATTGGTGGCATAGTGGACAGTGAAGAAAGTTATCTCCAATTGCAACGGGATCTTGATCAATTGGACCAGTGGGTTGACGAATGGCAGATGGAGTTTAATTTAGACAAATGCGAGGTGATGCATTTTGGTAGATTGAACCAGGGCAGGACTTACTCAGTTAATGGTAGGGCGGGCAGGACTTACTCAGTTAATGGTAGGGCGTCGGGGAGAGTTACAGAACAAAGAGATCTAGGTGTACATGTTCATAGCTCCTTGAAAGTGGAGTCACAGGTGGACAGAGTGGTGAAGAAGGCATTCGGCATGCTTGGTTTCATTGGTCAGAACATTGAATACAGGAGTTGGGACGTCTTGTTGAAGTTGTACAAGACATTGGTAAGGCCAAACTCGGTCCGATGGTAGTGGGTTATCGATGATTTTTGCTTACAAGGCCACATTTGGAATACTGTGTGCAATTCTGGTCACCTTATTATAGAAAGGATATTATTAAACTAGAAAGAGTGCAGAAAAGATGTACTAGGATGCTACCGAGACTTAATGGATTGAGTTATAAGGAGAGGCTGAATAGACTCGGACTTTTTTCTCTGGAGCGTAGGAGGCTGAGGGGTGACCTTATAGAGGTTTATAAAATAATGAGGGGCATAGACAAGGTAGATAGTCAATATCTTTTCCCAAAAGTCGAAAACTAGAGGACATAGGTTTAAAGTGAGAGGGGATAGGTATAAAAGTGTCCAGAGGGGCAATTTTTTCACACACAGGGTGGTGGGTGTCTGGAACAAGCTGCCAGAGGTAGTAGTAGAGGCGGGTACAATTTTATCTTTTAAAAAGCATTTGGACAGTTACATGGGTACGATGTGTATAGAGGGACATGGGCCAAATGCGGGCAATTGGGATTAGCTTAGGGGTTTTAAAAACAAAGGGCGGCATGGACAAGTTGAGCCAAAGGGCCTGTTTCCAAGCTGTAAACCTCTACGACTCTATTTCAATAGGCAGCGAACCTGTCCAAACGTTTCACACTGTTCTTTACTTGGGTAAGGAAGAATAAAAAACTGTCTGCCGGAATTTACTAACAATTACATTTAAATAAACTTTTGAGGACTGTAAAGAAGAACTGCGAAGGGATAGAATCATACAGTACCGAAGGAGGCCATTCAGCCTATCAAGTCTGCACCAACCACAATCCCCCCCAGGCCCTATCCCCATAACCCCATTTACCCTAGTAGTCCCCCTGACACTAAGGGGAAATTTAGCATGGCCAATCTAGCTATCCTGCACATCTTTGGACTGTGGGAGGAAACCGGAGCACCTGGAGGAAACCCATGCAGACACGGGGAGAATGTGCAAATTCCACACAGACAGTGACCCAAGCTGGGAATCAAACCCGGGTCCCTGGCGCTGTGAGGCAGCAGTGCTAACCACTCAGCCACCGTGCTGCCCGTAAGAGTTTGGCAGAAAACACAAACATGAGTATACATTGAATGAAAAGATGCTGAGAGTTGTGGGAGAACAAGAAAACCCTGAAAGCTAAATGGATATTTCATTGTAAAAGCAAGCGTAAATAGATAAAGCGGTAAAACTGGTACTTAGGGTTTTAGAAATTGCATAATGGGTACAAGAGTAAAGTCAGACACATTAGTTTGTACAAAACATTGGGCTAGGCTGCAGTTAGAATACTATATGCAGTTTTAGACAGCGCATTATAGAAATGTCATAAAAGCCACGGAGAGCATTGGCCGTTTTTCACCTCCCTCCTCCCCAGATTAATCAGGATGAATGAGACACTATAGTTACAAGAAAAGGCACAAAATATTGCGACTGTTTTCGCTGAGCGGAGAAAGCCAGGAGGAAATTTAATAGAGGTTTTAAAACTTGAGTCAGTGCCATGGGGCCATCAATTTTAAAATATCACTCAGGGAGTGAAGGGATAGGTTAGGCACAATTTGTTTACAGAGACAGTTGCTAGAGGATAGACTTTCCCACAAGGAGCAGTTAAGTTGGAAACTATTGCATCTTTTAAGGGAAGAATAGATAAACATTTGAAGCAGGCAGAGATAAAGCAATATGCGGAGAGGCGGAGAGGGCGAGGGTTGGGGATTGGAAAAGATATGAAGGTCCTTGAGAATTTGCAGAGGAGTTTACAGAATGATTAAATGGGTGGGGGTTGGTGTTTAGTTACTTATGCTTGGCTGAAAAGGCTGGGGCTGTTCTCCTTGAAGCAAAGGAGTTTGAGGGGAGATTCGATACAGGTATGCAGACCATAGGACTAGGAGATACAGGTTTAAAATTTTGGGGGAACGTGAAGAACTTTTTTTTACGCAATGAGTGGTAATGACCTGGAGCTCAGTGTCCACAAGGGTGGCTTCCTTCTGTGTTTTAGATAATTCTATCGCCTCATTTTATTGCAAAGCCAGAAGGGCTCCATGCCGTAACCGAAATGGCACCGGAGCCCCAATTCCAGAAGTCCTGCCCCAAACCTGGTTCCCACGGGTGTCGAGGGGCATTGGTTGGCCTGGAGGGTATGAGGACCATAGGGCATATGTTAGTATGGAGGTTATGAGAAGCCATGGGTGTGGTTGAGGTGGGAAGCATGAGGTGACATGCGTTGGCATGGATGGGGCATGATGGGATATGAGGGGTGAGGGTTAGATGGTGGTTTTTTGTTTTATTAATTTTATTATAACTGGGACAAAGGGCAGAATGTTCCCAAGCCCCCGCCAATAGGTTAAATGGCCAGGGGGGTTTGGGATTCAGCAGGAGGAAGTTTTATGCCACTGTGAATTTACAGCGGTATCTTCCACTGGTGCCCGCCATGGTGGACTGGGAAATCCACTTAAAGGCTAGTGTGAAACTCATCTGCATCTTGCTACTGAGATGAAGTTAAAGGTCGCAGCCCCCATGTCTGATTCTTCACGGTACCAATAGGAAAACATACCAGTGCAAAACGTTTGGAAGAACGGTGCATGCATGTGTCGGGACACATCTGAACAATGCCTAGGACTGTCTCCAGAGTTCAGAATGAAGGCAGCCAGCAACCTTGAACCCTGGAACAACGCAGCAGTGGGTTGGGGAAGCATCTATAGGTGGATCTTCCAGATTCGGTGTCATGGAAGAGGTCCATCTTTCAGCCTCAGAATGTCCCTGGAGATCCATCTACATTTTCAGGAGGTCCACCTTCTTTCTTCAATAGGAGCCAATGATCTTGGGTGCCTTTTCAATATGGTGCCTGGATAGGCTGGAGGACAATGTGTCATCACACACCATGTTCCCGCCTCTGCCATAGGTCTTAATGTCCAGATGGGACAATTCCACCCAAAAGGCGGATTTTCCAGCCATGTTCGCCCCAAGACCCAAAAATCTCACCCGAGGTCAATGGTGGGTGTGGCATGGTCCACACCCACCCACCCCCACCTCCTGCTACAATTCCCATGGCTGGCGGGACAGGAAAATTCCGCTCAAAGTCTCAGAGCATCGAGATGGGTCTTTTAAAGAGCCCACTTCGGCATTTGTCGGTCCCAGCTCCAGTTAGCATCCACATTCCAGGATTGAAAAATCCAAAGATCCAAGGAACTTTCTTTGAAGCCAGCTCTGTGAAGTTGGGAATTTTCCCAATTAAGCTCCTGATTCAGGAACAAAAATTTGACCCTAAGATTCAATAATGCTCTGAATGGTGACCTGCTCTGTTATAGTACTCTTTAGTGCAGTAGTTATGGAGGCAGCTTTGTATTTTAATGCTCAAAGTTTAAATGAGCATCTAAATATGCAGAGTCCATTCGAGGTCAGATCATCCCGACTCCCGGGATTTTCCAACCCTCAGCCACACCCAATGGGAATCACTACTTGTCTCAACAAATGGAGACCAAGCGTGATGGTGTTGCCAGGAGGGTGGGGAGGTCATTGAAGTCCCCAGTGCTCAGGGATATGGCTACACATTGCCCATCCGGGCAATATGCCAGGGGCCATGCCAAGAATGCTGGGGCATGAGGGGGTGGAGCCTGGGGCCTGAGGGAACTGGGGTCTGAGGTGGATGGGGTATGAGGGGGAGTTACGAAGGGGGGCATGAAGGTGGGACATGAAAGTGTTTCATATGGGGGGGGCTCATGAATGGGGAGGGTTATAAATGGGGAGGTCGTGAATGTGGAGGGTCATGAATAGGAATCCATTAGGAGGTAATTATCCCCTTCAAAGAGAGGAGGTCACGGGGTCCCCAATGTCTGTTGAGGGGATGGAAGGGGATCCTCAATTTCAATTTGGGATTTGGGATTTGCGCCTTGAGAAATGACACCTGACCTTCGTGAAGCTGGTCTTACCAGATTAAAACAAACACTTCAGCAATTAAGATCAATTATGCTTCTGCAGTATCAACAGGGACTGTTGGTAACAGACAAAGTGGCACCAATAAATAGAATTGACTGCTAAAAAATCCTGCACAAGAAACATGCCACAAATACATTTTTTAAAGGCACAGCACTTTCACAGATATAAGAAAAAAAATGTCTGGGGACTGTGGTTCTGAGAGTTCTGCTGTTTGATGCTTGAATATGCAACACTGACCACACAGTTCACTACCTTTTTGCATCTCATTTAATTTGTACAGGTTTGAAGCTCTCACTTGTTTGAAGCGTTTACCTGCACTCTCACTTTTCTTGGGGCATGGAGTCTAACCCTCTAACTACACCCACCCACCTCCCCATCCCCCGATAGCACATACCCAATGAGTACAAAATTAAAGCCCTTTTTGTCCCTGCAGATATGGCAGAAGAATCGTTTGTGAAGCATCACATTGGGTCTCACCCAGCACCCACAAAAGGTTCCATTACTGTGTCACATCATGGCATGTCCAACCACAGCTCACCCATGGCAGGGGAATTAGGGAACCATTTTGAGACCAGCATAGAGGATAAATTTACGTTTATTTATTAGTGTCACCAATAGGCTTACATTAACAGTGCAATGAAGTTACTGTGAAAATCCCCTCGTCTCCACACTCTGGCACCTGTTTGGGTACACTGAGAGAGAATTTAGCATGGCCAATGCATGTAACCAGCACGTCTTTCGGACTGTGGGAGGAAGCTGGAGCACCCGGAGGAAATCCACACAGACATGTGGAGAATGTGCAAGCTCCACACAGACAGTGACCCAAGCCGGGGAATTGAACTTGGTTCCCTGGTAACCACTGTGCCACCGTGCGCCCTCAGAAGTGAAGGCACCAAGTTCACACTTCTGTAGACCTGTTGTAAATGGCACCGGCGTGACATCTCGCTAGTGCCCGCTGAAAATTCTATGGTGGCTCAATAGCCGGAGAGAGTACTCGCTAATGACATGCTAATATACTAAAACGTGGTTTGTGGCCTTGCGATGTGTTTCACGCCACTCGGAACCTCGCCGGTGCGAATCGCACCCTCTGGATTGTGAGCTTGTGTCACCATTACTGCAAATGGAGAGTGTGGGCTCAAAATCACTCCCAACAATGTACTTGAGAAATAATGCATTGGCGATGAAGTGCTTTTGAGATATCCTAATGTGATTAAAGGTACTTCGTTGATGCAAGTTCCAGCTTTCCATCCTCTCTCTCAATACATGTTTGCTGTTGAACTTTGATCAAAGAAAGTTAGACTTCACTGGGTACTCAAAAACTACACATACAGCTTGTAATAAATGGAACCCCCTCCCCTGCAACATTTTCTGAATGGGATCCTGGGATCCAAGTATTCACAAGTTTTCCTTCAGATGTTCTAAGCATCAAACACCTCTATTGCAGCTACAGAATTCAGCTTGGCTCAGAAGTCAATTGAAACATCTCACCAACATGTAACGTATCTGATTAAACTTTCAATCTCTGAAACCTGGCACATGAAACTCAATGTCCTGTTTGAAAGAAGCATCGCCTGACATTGACAAAAATGGAGCAAATTTGATTGAAGCTGACTCTGCTGGCAATTCTATTCTATGGGGGAAGATGGTATTGTGGTGGTAATATCACTAGACCAGTAATCTAGAGGCCCAGGCTAATGCCCTGGGGACATGGCTTCAAATCCCAGCATGGCAATGGGTGAAATTTAAATTCAATTCATAAAATTTGGAAATGAAAGCTCACCTCAACAATGGTGGCCCTGAAACCTAAAAACCCATTATGAAGGAAGGAAAATTACTGTCCTTATCCGGTTTGGTCGACATGAGCCCCAGATCCACAGCAACAAAGCTGCCTCTTACCTTCCCTCTTAGCAAGTCACTCAGTTCAAGGGCAGTTAGGGGAGGGCACTAAATGCCAGTGATGCCCACATCACATGAAACAACACAAAATAAATCTTAAACATTAAAGCCTTTGAAACACAACAAAGCCTGTTGTGTTTGTCTTGTCATAAGTAATACATGTGAAATGCAAGTGGAGCCCAATCCTGGGGTAACAGGTCGCAACACAGTTTTTATCTTTGCTTTGTGTGCCAGAAATACATGGGTGCAAAAAAAGAGAAAAACCAGCATTGCTATATATTAGCAAACTTCAGCAAATGCTGTTCTCATATTTATGCCTCCATTTATGTTTCATTTTATTTACGCTGAAGGAGTTTCCTCTGCTTTATATATTTTTGTGAACACTTCCAAAGAAATTTAGATCTTTCATGCTGAGCAATATTCTTTGATCCTTTGATCTGAACCCAGCCTTGATCACTGCCTTGAGTTTCTGGAATGTGGCACGATTCATTGATCATTGTCTGCAGTTCTGTCTTCAGTGTTACAGTACTTCAATCATGCGCAGTTCACTCATATTATTTCCTTATTTTTCCATTACAAAGGGGAAATCAAGGTACTTTTAGGTTGAAAAATCTTTGCAATTGTCCCAATGAAAATTGACAAGCCGTGTGTTACTTTATAACTGAAATTATTAATTCATCATGTGCAGATCTGTAAATTCCTTATAATGGAACACAGCAGGCAAAAATATTCTTGTCATTGGCAGTGGGAACAGTAGCATTACTGGTGGCAGCAATTGCAAAAGTTTTCAATTAGTTTGTAGCAATAAAACTGGGTTAATAGCAAGTTTAAAAACTTTGCCCCCATCTCTGATCACTGGCAATGGACAAAGAGAAAAGGACAAGACAGTCAATAAAGATATTGCCATTGTTACCCGCTTGTAACATGATTTCACCTAATTTTGTACACTTAGGCCAGCCTATTCGAAAGGCTGACACATCTCTAGCCCGACTGAATCATTTCATTTTTTTGCATTTTACCCTGATTGTTGTCTTGTCAAGCAGCTCTGCCCAGAATAGCTCTTGTTCCAAATCACCACCATCTATGCCATCCTTTCTTTGGCAGCTCATTAGTCCAGTGAGTCCTCTCAACCCAGTTTATTTGTTTTATTTTAAATTTTTTACTCCATTCTTAAAGTTACACTGCTAATACTCGGAATGAACCAAGCAAACCCAAATCCATTCCTTGTTTGCTCCAAAAGCCAAATTCAAAATCCAATTGAATCCAATTCAAGATCCCCACAAGGGAGATAAACAAGATCCAAGCTGACAAGATAAGGCACTACACCCCATCTTTGGCTTGATCTGATGCTTGATCTTAGCCAAAAGGCCGAGAACCGTTCACAGGGACACAGGGAATACCGAATCCATACACTTCCACTTTATGGTTTTGGTTGCTAGTATGCCAATGTATCATGTGTGCTTTTGATAGAGGAAGTATCCTGATCATTGGTGAAGCACTCCAATAATCTGTCATGCTCTTCATCTCATGATTAAAATTGGCTCCACACCAGGGTCTGAATTTTACGCAGCCCATCAGTGAATAACAGTCCACCCCAGAAGTGTGTGGATCACTGACTCGCCTTTTTAAAGACTGGCAAAGCATCCTGTGGACAATGAAGTGCCACCCAATGGGAAGCCCACCAACTTCAATGAGTAATGATGCGCAGTGTGTCCAATCGGTCATGAAAGGCCACCTGGTTAAAGGGTACCTTGGCAGGGTGGTGGTCGCAGCTTCAGCTGCATTGGAGGAAGAGGGTAGAAGACAGAACATTTTAACTTTGAATTCCTTTCAATTGGAGCAGCAGTAGCATAGAGGCATAGAGGTTTACAGCATGAAAATAGGCCCTTCGGCCCAACTTGTCCATGCCGCCCAGTTTTTACCACTAAGCTAGTCCCAATTGCCCGCATTTGGCCCATATCCCTCTATACCCATTTTATTCATGTAACTTTCTAAATGCTTTTTAAAAGACAAAACTGCCTCTGGCAGTAGCAGCAGTAGATAAGAGATTGTTCTTAAACATTGATGACTGTTGAAGACTATTCAGGACCCTTGCATGGGACAAAGAACATTTGAATACACCTGACCCATGCTTTGTGGAATTTAGGAAGGAAAGTGTGTCTCAATGTTGAAGGGCTGAATGTTCCAATCATAGAATCCCTACAGTGCAGAAGGAGGCCATTAGGCCCATCGAGTCTGCACCGACAACAATCTCAACCAGGCCCTATCCCCGTAACCCCACACATTTACCCTAGCTACCCCCCGGACACTAAGTGGCAATTTAGCATGGCTAATCCATCTAACCCGCACATTTTTGGACTGTGGAAGTAAACCGGAGCACCCGCAGACATAGGGAGAATGTGCAAACTCCACGCAGACAGTGACCCAAGCCGGGAATCGAACCCGGGACCCTGGCACTGTGCCACCGTGCCGCCCTTATTAGCTACCATTCCCCAATGGTGCCAGCATTTATTTTGAGGAAGCGTGAATCTTTAAACTCACCTCAAATGATGATGATGCTGCTCCTCATTCTCTGCGCTCCCCCCCCTCCCGACAAACATTGACAGATGCAGCCATTAGCCCAGGGGAATCAACATCAACCGCTGAGGAGGAGGAGGAAGCTTCAGAAGGTGCAGCATCACATCTCTGCTCTGCACTTAGTTTCAGGGCAGACACACAGCTCGGCGGTAATGTGCGAGTTGGATCTAAGGGACCCACACACTGGTGTGGGCAAATACTATTTGCCAGACGAGTAGTCAGAGACTGACATTGAGCAGAACACTGGCACATGGAGATATGCTGCAACTGATCTGGCTGCTGAACCTCAGTCTGATGATGAGCCTCAGGAGTCATCCATCAGGCGACAGATGTTGGAGGTGCAATGCAAGATATGGCAGAGATTCCACAGGGATTGCATGCACCGGCACGGATAGCGGGAGAGTCCACCCAGGCCATGAGTGCGGCAATCAACCATTCCTTAAAATGTATGAGTTCCTCCAATGAAAGATTGGCGATAGCCATGGAGGACCGAACCCAGCAGCTCTCTGTTGGGATTCTGCGATCTGACCTGCACTCCATCGCTTTGTCTCTGAGCTCCGGTGCCCAGAGCTTGGGAGTCACATCCAGGTCACGGTTTCTCTCAGGAAAGCATGGAGGGCCAAATGGACCTTGCTCGCAGTGGTGGATGAGCAACTGCTGACACCACTGGGGCATTTCTCAGGGTGCAGCTTATTGGGACAGCCTTGCCTCCACTCCTTTTCCATAGGCAGGGATGCCTACAAATGCTCCAGTGCAGGAGACTCTCACCCTGCCAGTGCCCAGTCATGGGCAAGCAGAGGACTGGCTCATCACATGCAAAGGGGTAGAAAGTGCTTTAGATGGGTCAGTTTTTGTCCAATGTGTGCAGGAGGGTTTCCTGACACAGTATGTAGATAGGCCAAAAAGAGGCGAGGCCACATTGGATTTGGTACTGGGTAATGAACCAGACCAGGTGTCAGATTTGGAGGTAGGGGAGCACTTTGGTGATAGTGACCACAATTCGGTTACGTTTACTTTAGCGATGGAAAGGAATTGGTATATACCGAAGGGCAAGAGTTACAGCTGGGGGAAAGGAAATTATGATGCGATTAGGCGAGATTTAGGATGCATAGGTTTGGGAAGGAAACTGCAGGGGATGGGCACAATTGAAATGTGGAGCTTGTTCAAGGAACAGCTACTCGGTGTCCTTGATAAGTATGTACCTGTCAGGCAGGGATGAAGTGGTCGAGTGAGGGAACCGTGGTTTACTAAAGAAGTTGAATCTCTTGTGAAGAGGAAGGAGGAGACTTATGTAAAGATGAGACATGAAGGCTCAGTTAGGGCGCTTGAGAGTTACAAGTTAGCCAGGAAAGCCCTAAAGAGAGAGTTAAGAAGAGCCAGGAGGGGACATGAGAAGTCTTTGGCAGTTGGATCAAGGAAAACCCTAAAGCTTTCTATAGGTATGTCAGGAATAAAAGAATGACGAGGGTAAGATTAGGGCCAGTCAAGGACTGTAGTGGGAAGTTGTGCGTGGAGCCTGAAGAGATAGGAGAGGCACTAAATGAATATTTTTCGTCAGTATTCACGCAGGAAAAAGACAATGTTGTTGAGGAGAATACTGAGATACAGGCTATTGGACTGGACGGGATTGAGGTTAAGAAGGAGGAGGTGTTAGCAATTCTGGAAGGTGTGAAAATAGCTAAGTCTCCTGGGCCGGATGGGATTTATCCCAGGATTCTCTGGGAGGCTAGGGAGGAGATTGCAGAGCCTTTGGCTTTGATTTTTATGTTGTCATTGTCGACAGGAATAATGCCAGAAGACTGGAGGATAGCAAATGTTGTCCCCTTGTTCAAGAAGGGGAGTAGAGACAACCCTGGTAATTATAGACCAGTGAGCCTTACTTCTGTTGTGGACAAAGTTTTGGAAAGGATTATAAGAGATAGGATTTATAATCATCTAGAAAGGAATAATTTGATTAGGGATAGTCAACACGGTTTTGTGAAGGGTAGGTCGTGCCTCACAAATCTTATTGAGTTCTTTGAGAAGGTGACCAAAGAGGTGGATGAGAGTAAAGCAGTTTATGTGGTGTATATGGATTTCAGTAAAGCGTTTGATAAGTTTCCCCACGGTAAGCTATTGCAGAAGATACGGAGGCATGGGATTGAGGGTGATTTAGGGGTTTGGATCAGGAATTGGCTAGCTGTAAGAAGACAGAGGGTGGTGGTTGATGGGAAATGTTCATCCTGGAGTTCAGTTACTAGTGGTATACTGCAAGGATTTGTTTTGGGGCCACTGGCTGTTTGTCATTTTTATAAATGACCTGGATGAGGGCGTAGAAGGATGGGTTAGTAAATTTGCGGATGACACTAAAGTCAGTGGAGTTGCGGACAGTGTGGAAGGTTGTTGCAGGTTACAGATGGACATAGATAAGCTGCAGTGCTGGGATGAGAGGTGGCAAATGGAGTTCAATGCAGAAAAGTGTGAGGTTATTCACTTTGGAAGGAGTAACAGGAATACAGAGTACGGGGCTAATGGTAAGATACTTGGTAGTGTGGATGAACAGAGAGATCTCAGTGTCCATGTGCATAGATCCCTGAAAGCTGGCACCCAGGTTGATAGGGTGTTAAGAAGGCGTACGGAGTGTTAGCTTTTATTGGTAGAGGGATTGAGTTTCGGAGCCAGGAGGTCAGCTGTACAAAACTCTGGTGTGGCTGCACTTGGAGTATTGCGTACAGTTCTGGTCACCGCATTATAGGAAGGATGTGGAAGCATTGGAAAGGGTGCAGAGGAGATTTACTAGGATGTTGCCTGGTATGGTGGGAAGGTCTTATGAGGAAGGGCTGAGGGACTTGAGGTTGTTTTCGTTAGAAAGAAGAAGGTTAAGTGGTGACTTAATAGAGGCATACAAGATGATCAGAGGATTAGATAGAGTGGATAGTGAGAGCCTTTTTCCTCGGATGATGATAGTTCGCACGAGGGGACATACCTTTAAATTGAGGGGTGATAGATATAGGACAGATGTCAGAGGTAGGTTCTTCACTCAGAGAGTAGCAAGGGCGTGGAATGCCCTGCCTGCAGCAGTAGTGGACTCGCCAACATTAAGGGCATTTAAATGGTCATTGGATAAACATATGGATGATATTGGAATAGTGTCGGTTAGATGGGCTTTAGATTGGTTTCACTGGTCGGCACAACATCGAGGGCCGAAGGGCCTGTACTGCGCTGTAATGTTCTATGTTCTAAAGGTCAGCAGCCTGTCTCTTGCACATCTGGCAGCAAGAGGGGATTACCACATTATAGTACCCATACGAGAATTAAGACAATACGTTGGTCAGACATAGGTTCACACGGGTTATTTATTTTCATACGAGTGTGTTATGAAGCATGTTGATCAATTTTGTAACTAAATTGTTATTTTCACACAATTCCCTGGCTACATTTGTGCAGTATCTGTGAGAGATATTATGGTTTTGAATTGGATTGATGGAGGCTGTTAAGGGAGATTGTGTTCATCTGGGTCCCTCAGATTCACAGGGTTTAGTGACTCTGCTTTGCCCTTTGCAGATGTGGCTCTGCTGCTCATGAGTGGGAGTTAACAGCAAAAGGTGACAATGCCCAGGGTGATGTCATGGAGCCAGAGACACATTGCTATTGGAATCTTTGCAGTGTTAGAGAATCTCATGTGTTTTATTGATTTTTGTGGGTGATGCTGCCCATCCCTAGTTGTTTTTGAAAAGTGATGCTGAGCTGCCTTCTTGGACTGCAGCAGTCCCTGAGGTGTGTACACCCACCCAATGTGCCGTTAGGGAGGGAATTCCAAGTCAGGATGGTGTGTGACTTGGAGGGGAACTTCCAGGAGGTGATGTTTCCAGGTATCAGTTGCCCTTGCGCTTCAAAATGGTATCGGTCGTGGGTTTGGAAGGTGCTGCCTCAGAACCATTGGCGAGTTCCTGCAGTGCAGATTGTAGACGGCACATACTGCTGCCATTGTTCATTGGTGGTAGAGGGATCGCATGCTTGTGGACGGGGTACCATTTAAGCATGCTGTTTTGTCCTGGATGGTATTGAGCTTCTTGAGCATTGTTGGAGCTGCACTCATCCAGGCAAGTGCTGAGAAGTCCATCACACTCCTGGCTTATGCTTTGTAGATGGTGGAGCTTTAATTGCAACACGGATGCAATCAATTACCCCTTAAACCCCGGTCATGGTTGCAAAGCCTCTGATTCTTTCTGCTTATTAAAAATTCATTTGTAGGGTGTGAGCATCGCTGTCTGGGTCAGCATTTATTGCACATCCCTAAGTACCCTCCATTTCAGAGGGCATTTTGAGACCAAAGCGTTGCTGTAGATCTGAAGTTACGTGTAGGTCTGACCACGTAAGGATTTCCTTCCCTAAAGGCATTAGTGAATCAGATGGGTTTTTGCAACAATTGACAATGGTTTCATCGTTATCATTAGACTTTTAATTCAGATTTTTATTGGATTCAAATTTCACCATCTGCTATGGTGGGATTTGAACCCAGGTCCCCAAAGTTTTATCCGAGGTCTCTGAATTACCAGTCCAGTGACAATACCATGATGCCACCACCTCCCCATCTTAATCTGTGACAATGTCAGTCACAGGTTAAGAGGTGAACTCATGGGAACACCTGAACATGACATCCATGAATATCTGAATGCAATATACACTACAGGCTGGGAAATTCCATTGAGGTTTGCACATGATGCATAGAATGACATATGCATTGCCGTTCGCTTTGGGAATCATCTATTCTGTTGGATGCACCTTCTCCAGTGGAGAGAAAGAGGATGGCAGTTGGCCAGGGATAGATGTGCTATGAGGTTTAGCAAGATGCACAAACTGCTATTGAGCAAGGCTATGAAGGACAGACAGTAAAATCGGGCAGACAGAGATAGGGGTGAACAAGTTCAATACCACAGGCTTCATGTGGCCACCCACATAATTAGAAGCTAACTTCTGAGAAAGTATGCCACAAAGCAACATGACCCTCTCCCTTCAGAGATGCAATCTTCTGAGGTAGTGTCATTCCGACGACACTTGAAGTTATCACATCCTGACCCTGTAGACAGGGTAGTGTCTTCACCTATCTCGGTCTGCCTGATGTTGCTGTCTGTCTTCTCTTGCCTTGCACAATAGCAGTTTGCCCATCTTGCTAAACCTCATAGCACATCTATCTCTGGCCAACTGCCGTCCTCTTTCTCCTCACTGGAAGAGGTGCATCCAACAGAATAGATGATTCCCAAAGTGAACAGCAATGCATAGCACAAAGGATGTACTGCTCAATGTTGATTTGAGCACTTACTTTTTACCCCCCTTCCCTGGGAAAATACCCGAGTGGAGGTTGAAGCCTAATGAAAAACAACATTAACAACACAAGCTAAGTCTCAGTTTCAGCAGCAGACTATTCTGTTAGAGTCAAGCATGGCCCCACTTGGTCCCAGGTTGCCTTTGCAACACTGGGGGATAAAAAAGAGATCTTCCTCCTACTGTGTTTCCTGTACATCCATCGCATTATGGCACTGACAAGGCATTGTTCCAGTTCATTGTCTTGTTAGCAAGCTTATTCACTTGTCAATTAAAAAAATTGATAGGCAGGCTGCCAATTCTAGTGTCCCAACCAATTTCTGTGTTGTTGGAGACCGGTTGGGACACTAGAATTAATGCTTCACTAGAATGGTCTAGTTTGGACCAGGGAGCGGCACGGGCTTGGAGGGCCGAAGGGCCTGTTCCTGTGCTGTATTGTTCTTTGTTCTTTTGTTCGGTGTGTTGATGGTGAATTAGCGACCCGAAACATCACGCCAGACTTTACACATGTGGCAACGGTCATGATTTCAGAAAATAAAATTCCCCTCCGACTTATAATTCCTTCATAGTCACAATCTAAAATTGGACAGAAGAAAAGCTATGAATAAAGCACAATATGGACCCATAGACTGAGCACTGATGTTTGCTTTGCTACTGATGAATTGAAAGTATCAGTATTAATCCGACTACATTACAAGAGGAATGTGTGAATGGCTTTGAATTGTGTATGATTTTCACTCGAGGAAATAGCTCAACATCTCAAATCCATCACACAAACCAGCCTCCCATCCATTGACTCAGTCTATACTTCCCGCTGCCTCGGAAAAGCAGCCAGCATAATCAAGGAATTACGTGAATTCGACACTTAGAATTTTTTAGGAGAATCGTCCCCATCACCTTTTTGTGATTTTTTTTGTGTTTCTATTGGCTAAACTGGTTGTAAATCTGACTGTCCATACAACGGGGGAAAAAACTCAAACCTTCAGTTGCTATAATGTTAAATGAATATGAATATGTCATAGATCTTTCACCACAAAAGTAGTAAAAATTGTTTTATTACAAGATGGCTAACCACCTCTTTCCCATTGCAACTTCTGATAATGCTTCAAATGGATGTTCATCCATCCAAAATCTTCATAGAGGAGGTTATTAGACTCGAGCAAAAAGTGTCTTACACCTGTCAAAGTATGAAACATGCCCATTAAACTCAAAGCAACATCGTGTCTCATCTAATAACTCAAGAATTATACAGAGTATCCTCACCCAATAACTTTTGACAGTTACACAGTGGATGCTTTATGACAAGCTACTGCACACAAAACAGATTCCCCAAGAGATACCAAATAACTTAGAAGTATCCCAGGTATGAATCGATTTTATTGCCTTGCGCTGTATTCTGTATGTAGTTACTGGCATTCCATTAAGTGCTCTTTTATATGTCAAATGTCCTAACAAAATACAGTCTCAAATAAAAATTCTCCTTGTAAATTTATCGCAATCTGCTTTGAGTTTGGAACATTGGAAGAGTGGAAGGTGTTTTAATGCTTCTCACTCTTAACAATTCACTCCTCCTCTTCCAGCTGCAAAGGATTGTGTTGGCTCTCAATGTTCAATTAGCAGTAATTCAATTTAGAAACTATGAATATGTACAGTACCAACGTTTCTGAATTTTAATAACTTGTCAAAGATTTTGAAGATCTGTCTGTCCGGTTGAATCAATTAATACTAAATTTATTCCAAAGCCATGTACTTCCTATTAGATTGTCTAGTCATTCTGTAAATTAGTTGTTAAAGTATGATTTTTGCTATTAGCTCTTAAGTGATAGTGTTCACACATAAATGATTTTTGCCTTTGGTCATTGTGTGTGTTACGGACCAAGTACTGAAACCAACTAACAGGAATATTTTTAAAAGAATAAATTAAATTATTTACTTGTATTGTGTGAAAATGTCATTCAATTGATATTAAAGGCTTACTAAAATATTTTCTGCATTAATAAACACATTATGGATATTTCTGCATATTTTTGACTGGTTTTAAATAACGTTTTTGCAAATCTTGGAACATTTTTTCCTCTATTTTTAGCCATAGGTAGCTACACTGCAAGAAAAGGAATTTTGCATACATCAGCGAGAGGCTTTGCCATTTTCTTTCATGTTGAAAGATCGTACAGAATTTGGAATCACTATGCCACTTTCCTTACTAGATTCGATCTTGATGTTGCCACCATCATTTTTGCAGACATAGCGGAGGTATCAAATACTATTATTTTTACTTTTCTATTGGGAAAATGTGGCTTCCCTGCAATAGTCATGAAAATAAACTTGTGTTGCATTAGAAATGTGCAAGGCCTTTTGAAATCGGAGCTGTAATTTTTTTTAATGTGCAACTCATCATCAGCTTTTGAATTCCATAATCAATAGTGATATTCAGTCTAGGCTTTTGAAATTATTAACTGAACTCATTTTGAAGCTGATGTTCCCCTCTTATTTCTATCAGCATAATGTAAATGTATTAATATTCCTTTAAAAATACAGTATTAATGACAAATGCAGTGGAATCTGGTGTGGTGAAATGAAAATCTTCCGATACACAAGTTCTTTATATCTACAATATATTGAAAGTTTGCATATTGCATGCATCCCTTGTAAATGTCACGCTTACTTCCCATCACACTTAATTCTTTGTATGTGTATGGTCTGCATTACAATGCAGAACACCAGAGGTAATCTAGAGTATTTGAATCCAGTAACCCCACCTTGTTTAAAACAAAATTATTACACATGAAGTCCTAAATACAAACCTTTCATTTAACTCTTAAGCAGAACTTATGTTACAAATGAATGGAAAATGCTGCCTCCCTTAACTTTCAACATGATTATCACCTCAGTTTCTCAGGGGTTTTCTTTAAACAAAATAGGTGTTGGACGTTTAATGCATCAGAAAGTAAACCCAACGATGCTTGATTCTACTGTTATCTCTTAAATCATAGGCAGGACTCTTCAAAAATGTCAATGCTTCACATTCCCACAAGGTTATTTCTGGGGTTTCGCCTGACACTTGTGATCAGCCTTATTGATCTCTGTCTGCACTGACTATGAGGCTCTTGATGTTGCAAATACTAGAAGTGAGTACAGTGCTTCAGCTACAGTCTGACCTGGGTACTGTACAGCTTTGGTATGACATTTTGAATATGAACACAAATGATTTGGCATTATAACCCAGTATCATATTAATTTTGCTTATTGCTACTTCATCTTGTTTAACCATAATTAGACAGGAAATCAGAGATGCATGTGTTAAAGGAACATCTGTGGTTACGGGTGACTTTAATCTGTATATAGATTGGGAGAGTCAACTTAGTCACAGTAAAATAGAGAAGGAATTTCTGGAGTGCATACGGGATGGTTTTCTGGAACAATATGTTGGGGAACCAACAAGGGAGCAATGAGAAAGGATTAGTTGGCAATCCTTGGGGACAAGTGACCATAATATGTTAAAATTCTTTGTCAAGGTGGATAATAATGTAGTTGATTCTGAGACCAGGGTCCTGAATTTCAATAAAGGTAACTATGATGGTATGAGGCATGAATTGGCCATGATGGACTGGGAAACATTACTGAGAGGAAAGACAGTGGAAAGGCAATGGCAGGCATTTAAAGAACGAACAGGTGAACTCCAGATGTTTATTCCTGTTTGGCACAAGAGTGGTAAGGAAATTGTGGTCTAACCATGGAATACAAGGGAAATTAGAGATAGCATCAGATTCAAGAAAGAAGCATACAAATTGGCAAGAAAAAGAAATGGGCCTGAGGATTGGGAGCAGTTTAAAATTCAGCAAAGGATGACCAACGGATCGATCAAGAAGGGAAAAATAGAGTATGAAAGTAAGCTAGCGGGGAACATAAAAACTGACTGTAAAAGTTTCTATAGGTATGTAAAGAGAAAAAGGTTGACAAAAATGAACGAAGGCCCCTTACAGTCAAAAATGGGAGAATTCATAACGGGAATAAAGAAATAGCTGAGGAATTACATTTGTACTTTGCTTCAGTCTTCACTAAGGAAGATATGAATAATGTGCCAGAAGTGCTGAAAGAAACGTGTTTTCGTGAGGAGCTGAAGGAAATCAGCATCAGTAGAGAAATGGTTTTGGGAAAATTGATGGGATTGAAGGTGGATAAATGTCCAGGTCCTCTCCCAGGGTACTTAGGGAAGTGGCCCTAGAAACAGTAGATCCATTGGTGATTGTTTTCCCAAATTCTTTGGACGCTGGAATAGTTCCTACAGATTGGATGGTAGCTAATGTAAGCCCGCTATTCAAAAAGGGAGATAGAGAGAAAACAGGGAACTATAGACCAGTGAGCCTAACATTGTCAGCACTGGGGAAGTTGCTAAAGTCTATTATCAAGGATTTCATAACTCAGCATTTGGAAAGCAGTGGTATAATCAGACAAAGTCAGCAGGGATTTACAAAAGGGAAATCATGCTTGACAAACCTATTGGAATTTTTTGAGGATGTAACTAGTAGAGTTGACCGAGGAAAACCAGTGGATGTTGTTTACTTAGGCTTTCAGAAGGCTTTCGACAAGGTCTCACGCAACAGACTACTATAGAAAGTTAAAGCACATGGGATTGCAAGTAATGTCTTGAGATGGACAGAAAGCTGGTTAGCATATAGGAAGCAAAGAGTTGGCATAAATGGGTCTTTTTCTGATTGGCAGTCAGTGGCTTGTGTGGTTCCGCAGGGATCTTTGCTAGGCCCCCAACTGTTCACATTATATATTAATGATTTGGAAGAGGGAACTTAATGTATGATTTCCAAATTTGCAGATGATATAAATAGACATTTAAAAAGTAATTCAACATTTTCAGCTGTTGTATTTAGCTTTTACCTATTATATAATCCCAGCAACATTATATGAATATTGAAAGATCATGTAGGAGGAAATGCAGTAAGAGATGCAACCTTTAACTTTACTTTCGAATCCTTTCACATGCCCTCTCTTTGATGCCCTTACTTCCTTTGTTCCTGCACTTCCTATATTTGTCTCGGCTATCTGCAGTGCTTAGTTCTTTGTGCCTATCGTACACCTTCCTTTTCTGATTGATCTTCCGTTGTATTCCTCTAGACAACTGGTTGGGGGGAGGGTAGATTTCACCCCTTTAATTTTGGAAGAGACATGTCTACTTTGAACATTTAGGACTTCGCTTTTTAGTGGTTCCCACTGGTTTTTCACCAATTTATCCTCTAACAGTGCTGTGTAGTCCACCTCAGCCAAGCCCTTCTCATTCCTGCAAAATCTGCCTTCCCCCAGTTCAAAACATTTACTCCTGCTTTATCTCTGCCCTTTTCCATGGTAATGCTAAATACATGAGGGGCGGCACGGTGGCACAGTGGTTAGCATTGCTGCCTCACAGCGCAGTGACCTGGGTTCAATTCTAGCCTTGGGTAACCATCTGTGTGGAGTTTGCATGTTCTCCCCGTGTCTGCGTTGGTTTCCTCCGGGTGCTCGTTTCCTCCCACAGGCAAAAATGTGCAGGTTAGGTTGGTTGGCCATGCTAAATTGCTCCTTAGTGTCGGGGGATTAGCAGCGTAAATATGTAGGGATCTGGGTGGGATTGTTGTCAGTGCAGGCTCGATGGGCCAAATGGCCTCCTTCTACACTGTAGTGATTCTATGATTTGATTATTCTATTTTATAATTTGTAGGAATTGGAAAATGAGATTTGTCTCTGGTTGACCTTAGCATATCCCCTACAGCTGAAGACCTGGGCATGTGTCATCCACTCAATCTCTCAGTTGAGCTAACTTTGGTCCAGAGAAAGCAGGGGAGTTTCAAAAGTGGAATAAAGGACTCAAATGCTCGAAAACTGAATACCTTGATGCAAAACAATTCAACATTTTGTTCGCAATGTTACATAAGCATGCAGGTGTTATACAGAGACTGGCATTCAACCCAAAGAAGCAAATTAGCAGACAATCTGTAGTATCGCAAAGATCTGGGATTGTTTCTGTGAGAATGGCATTTTATCAGTGACTCTGTTACTGACTGTCAACTTCTTTCTTTTTGTCTGTCACTCAAATGCCAAAGGTATAATAAGAGCTCTGATTTCAGTGTTTATAAAGCACAAATGATGCTGTCAAATACGAACACACTAAATACTTAGGAGGCTCTTTCAGTGCACAAGGAAAGTCAGCATCTTCTGTTAGTGACCTAACTTTAAAAAACCCTGAATGCAAACATCAAGAACTAATGACAAAAATAAGCTATGCTTCCCATACCGCTTGTCAAATGATATAATGCCTGGACGCAAAACCAAACACAAAAAGGGGATCATAAACTGAAAGTGAATCCTAGAGCATCACCCTGGGTCTCTGAATTACTAACCCAATGACAATACCACTATGCCACTGCATACCCGAGTTGAACCAGCTGATAGACTCCATGCTACGGTCTTAAAAGAGATGGTTAATGATCTAATTGTTGGGTTGATGTTAATTATCCAAAATTCGCTAGATTTTGGAAAGGCTCCATCAGACTGCAAAGTAGGAAGGATAACCCCTCTATTCTGGATGAGTACTTGGCACGCCATAACATTCAAGGCAATGGGCCAAGTGCTGGCAATTGGGATTAGGGTGGGCAGGTCAGGGCCTTTCATTCGTCGATGCAGACTCGATGGGCCAAAGGGCCTTTCTGCACTGTAGTATTCTGTGACTCTGTGATATTCAAGAAGGAAGGGAGGCAGGAAACTGGAACTATAGGACATTTAGCTTGATGTCTATTGTGGAGAAGGTCTTAGAATCAAATCATTAAGGAGATTATAGTTGTGCATTTAGAAAAACTCGAAGTAATCGGGAAGGGGTGGCATTGTTTTGTAAAAGGGAAATGTTTGACCAATTTATTGGAGTTCTTTGAAGGAGTAACATGCGCTGTGGATAAAGGGGAGCCTGTACTTTACTTAGATTTCCAGAAGGCATTTGATAAGGTGCCACGTCAAAAGCTATTACGGAAAATAAATGCTCATGTTGCAGAGGGTGATATATTAACATGGATAAAAGGATGGCTGGCTGGCAGAAAACAGAGCATGCATAAATGGGTCTTTATCTGACTGGCAGGATGTGACCAGTGGAGTCTCGCAGGGGTCTGTGCTCAACTCTTTACAATTTACATCAAGTTCCACGAGGGCAGTGAAGGCACGGTAGCTAGATTTGCAGATGATATAAAGATAGGTAGGAAAGTATGTTATGAAGAAGACATTAAGGGTGGACACAGGCAAGAACATGGAGTGTTTCCTGTTGTGGAGGACAGTGGGAAAAGGGCCTTATTCTTCAGCACCAATTAATTATGCAACTGGATGTTTTGTGCCGCATTCCATGGCAGGGCAGGCCTGATGGGTGTTCAAAAATAATAGTCCTTCTTGGTTCCTCCCATGTGTCAAGGGTGCCAGTAAGTTTGCATACTGTATAGTTTCAGGCCTGATGGCAGGTAACCTGCTTTTGTATCCAGGCACCATACTGAAAAGGCACCCAATATTACTGACCCACTTTTGAAGATGGAAGATGAAACCCTTGAAAACCGCAGCAGTTCATGTGGTTTGATTTGATTTATTATTGTCACATGTATTAGTATACAGTGAAACGTATCGTTTCTTGCGCGCTATACAAAGCACACTGTCCATAGAGAAGAAAACGAGAGAGTGCAGAATGTAGTATTACAGTCATAGTTAGGGTGTGGAGAAAGATGAATTTAATGCGAGGTTCAAAAGTCTGATGTCAGCAGGGAAGAAGCTGTTCTCGAGTCAGTCGGTGCATTTGTACATACAGTTTGTATCATTTTCCCGACGGAAGGTGGTGGGAGAGAGCATGTCCGGATTGCGTGGGGTCCTTAATTATGCTGGCTGCTTTGCCAAGGCAGCGGGAAGTGTAGATAGAGTCAATGGATGGGAAGCTGGTTTGCATGATGGATTGGGCTACATTCACGACCTTGTTGTAGTTTCCTGCAGTTTTGGGCAGAATAGGAGCCATACCAAGCTGTGATAAAGAGAGAAAGCCTTCCATGGTGCATCTGTAAAAGTTGGTGAGAGTCATAGCTGACATGCCAAATTTCCTTCGTCTCCTGAGAAATTAGAGGCGTTGGTGGACTTTCTTAACTATAGTGTCGGTACACTCACAGCGTTGCTCAGGAGAGAGTTCCAGGATGTTGACTCAGTGACACCGAAGGAAGGGCAATAAATTTCCAAGTCAGGATGCTGTGCGACTTGGAGGAGAACTTGCAGGTGGTTGTATTGCCATGCATCTCTGCCCTTGTCCTCTAAGGCAGTAGAGGACAATTACTGTAATTACCAGGGCTGGCAGTGAGAGTGGTCAATAATGCAGATGATGTTTGCAGCTTGGTCTTTGATATACAGTTTCATTTAAAACACAAATCCAAACATATTTTACACTATTACAGCAACTATAAACTAGTTTTGATTTAAACGATAAGGTGACAACAATAAAAAGCAGGGAGGTAGAGCCATGAATGCTATGATTAAATTCTGAATTGTCTATGTGTGTCTGCTATTGCATTTCCCGTCAGCTTGTCTGGTTAGATCCAAAAGGTGGGCAGGGGTGTGGGGTAGACAGGATAGCAAGGTTAATACTGGAAATTGTTTTCATGTTAATGAGGAGGGTAAATTTCTATCTGTACCGCACCAATCATTTACTAAAAGCACACATCAAAACAAACCATGTAATTTTGACCCTGTTATGCAAAAGGGCATGGTGGCAAATATCGTGAAGAATGGGTTGTTTTATAGAGTCATATGCTGTAATTCTACCATCCCGCCACCAGGATTCTGGGTGGGTGAAGGGCAAACAACGGAAATGTCCATTGACCTTAGGCAGGAATTTCCAGTTTTGCTCAAGCGAGACTGTAAAATCCCACCCATAGAATCATACAGATGTACAGCACGGAAACAGGCCCTTCGACCCACTCGTCTGTGCTGTCAGTTTCTTAAACTGAACTACTTCCATTTGCCTGCATCTGGCGCATATCCCTCTAAACCTTTCCCATCCATGTACCTGTCCAAATGTCTTTTAAATGTTGTAATTGTACCCGCCTCTGCCACCTCCTCTGGCAGCTTATTCCACATTCGCAATACCCTCTGTGTGAGTTGCCCTTCAGGTCCCTTTTAAATCTTTCCCCTCTCACCTTAACCCTATGCCCTCTAGTTTTGGACTCCCCCACCCTGGGGAAAAGACCTTGGCTATTCACCTTATCTATGCCCCTCATGGGTTTATAATCCTCTATAAGGTCACCCCTCATCCTCCTATGCTCAAGGGGAAAATAAATCCCAGCCTTTCCCTATAATTCCAGTCCCGGTAACATCCTTGTAAATCTTTTTTGCATCTTTTCCAGTTTAATAACATCTTTCCTATAGCAGGGTGACCAGAATTGTATACGCAGTACTCCAAATGTGATTCAGATATTGCCTTTCCTACCACTTTGAACTGAAACGATCCCGACTAGTTTGAATTAGGACCATCACAACCGGAGGAGAGATTATTTTCATCCTGTCAGCTTGCCTTGGATTCTGATGGCAGTGAAAGCAAGCATTCCAACCTCGTTTCAATCATATCAGCATCATCCCTTGTCCTGATTTATTTCAAATATCTTCAACACGCACGCACTTTGTGGCTGTTGAATGCCTATTATGTTTCAGTAGATCACTTACATATACTTGCCTACTATAACTTAAAACACCAAAACATTATCTTGTGACTTTAATTCACTCAAAGTATGATAAAAGCATGAAAATGCAACAGTGAATTTGTAATAATGACCATTGGTTATCTGAATATGCAGAAAGATGGAAATGAAAAAAAAAAGCTGATCTAATTGGGGTTTTGGCAAAATGATGCTTACAGTTCAATTTCAAAATATTACTGAACAAAAAGAATCTGTAAAAGATAGAATCAAAGACAGCCAATTAGTATCTTTCAACAATTTTTACACACACTAATGCATCACCAGTTTTTGCCTACATAATTAGATCTTTTTGGATCGCCAATTGTTGTGTTGGGATATTTTCCACTTTGAATTTAAAAAAATTAGAACCCCCCACAGTGATTATTCTGAAAATAATGCGACGCTGAAAATATTTTAGTCCCATTATATTAAATTAAAATATAATTATTACCCAATAGTTGCTTTTGATTGTGGAGTTCCCCTTTAAATAATTACTTCATCTTTCTCCTCTGCTCTGACTTTATACCTCAACCCTTCACCAAATAGTTCCGACGGTAAACATAAAAGATATATAAATGAGCTAAGTATTTTGTTCTTCAGCCAAGTCTTTCATTTAAAGAAATGAATCAAAACCACTCAAATTCCAGCCCTAAAATGTGCATAGTTACCGAAATTTTAAAAAAGTTCAGCAATTTTCTTTTAAAGAACCAAGTCGTGAACAGTGGCAAGGTAGGAATTTCCCTTTTTTTTCCCAACATTGGATGCACAACACAATTGTCATCGTTATACGTTGCAGTAACCATAATTCTCAATGATATTTTAGCCTGTGGCATTACTTTGACATTCAGAATACATTTGGAAACTTTTGAATTGTATCAAAAGATGCATGGATGTCTGGGAAATAAATACTATTATTGCGTTCTAGCCTTCATGCCTGGAAGGGAAACTAAAAGCACTACTGAAGAAATTGAGAGAAATCTAGATCGATATCATGCATTGTACAATGACAGCTTTGCCTATCTAGGAAGCGTCCCGACAAAAGCATTAGAGAACAATATGAATAGATCTTGACAGTTCAACTTTTACACATTTTCCAGCACATTGGGATTGAAGGTTTTCTGACACGATTGCATATTTATCTTTGAACTACCCGTTTCTCTCTGCCAAAACAGTCAGACCATTGCTGATTTCCTTATGGACTATATTTAATTTCACTGTGACTGAACGAGTTCACTAATTACACAGTTTTAAGCTATAACTAAGTCAATTATATAGTGTTGTTAGTGCTTTTAAGATGGAATGGAAGATATAAATAAAATACAATGAAGGGTCCAATGGATATATGGAGCAGAGAAACAATGCTTTGAGACAATACACACACCATCAATATACATGAAAGGTAACAACTGCTTCTTACTGTATAGGAATGTAAAAAGCACTACACAAGTTTAAAGAAAAATTCTAAGAACCAGCTGCACTTGGGTACTTCCTTCTTTTTTTCCTTCAATTTAAAAATCGCCATTAAATGGAAGCTAAATGAAATAGCTCTTCATCGCACCCTGCAAATACATGGATAGCTGTCAACACAACAATTTTGTGTCTGTATGATAATGAAATTTGCAAGATCTGTTCAATTTAGATGCATAGGGGGATGAAATTATACGTGACCTTCACTCTCTGTAATCTAGCTTCGTATGTCTAAAAAGCTGCTTCAGCCTCAAGAGGACTCGCTAACTGCAGCTGCTCCTCAACTCTGGTTCCCGTTTCATCGCCAGTCCAAATTGTGTTGAGTCTCAATACTATGGCCAGCAGGGAACAGCAACATTAGGATGGGTTAGCAAGCAGCAGTTGCTTTAACTTAGTTAGCCAATTCAAATTACCTCATTCTCTAGGGAACCTTCATATCAGGCACTGAGATTCTGGCATTGTTATAGAGTATTTTTTGTCCAAATTTCTGTTATTCTATGTAAACGTTGTTCATATTACAATGAAATTAGTCAAGTATCTACGGCGGAGATAGTAACCTGCATTGGAAGATGTATGGGGGGGAATATTCCATTTGCCTTCCCACAGTAACTTCAATGGTGCAGGACATCCACTCATCCTTTTGCTTGATACTGACCTCAGCTCATTTCCTGGAATCAGTCTCATTTTGACATATTTTCAGGATTCCTGCATCTGTTAAGGAGCCTGCTTTGCAGCAAGTAGGAAATACAAAAATCACTGTGGGGCGGTGTTTAATGGAGACGACAGGGGTCTCACCTAAAGAGCCAGTCACAACCCCGAGCCAGCACATTTGTTTAAGGCCGGCCATGTTAAATGCCAGTCAAGCACCTCAGTGGAGAGTGGCAGCTCTTCACTGGGATCAAAGACCTCGGGGTCAGGAGTCCCACCCATGGAGAGCTGCTGCTCAATCAGAAGCCAACAACACTATAGAACAGTAGCATTGCTGGGGAGGCAGAGGCTGTCGTGAGTAAAACACCCACCCAAGGCCTAGTATCATATTTGGATCTCCCAGGCCACAGGTGAGTGACGGTGGAAGCGAGTGGGCTGGGGTTTGTGTGGGAGTGGGGGGGGGGAAAGGGGCAGAATAATAGCAGCAGAGGCAGTGGTGGCTTTCAATGCAACCCCTGCCCCCCCACACCCCTTTCACAATATGTCAACAGGCACTGAGCGTCTTTGAACAAGGGACTCCTCTAGGAGTCTGCATGAGTCTGCTTGTTGTGCTCCTCTCTTGGCGAGCCCACCACCCGACGATAGGTTAATACCAGCAGCAGTGGGATGCAGAGGCCCTTAATTGGGCATTTGTTGCCCCCTTAAGGGCTTCAATTGGTGGCAGACCAGGACGGCTGCCCATGGACATTCACATCATGGGCTTAAAGGGGTGGCAGGATCCTCACCTCCCAGATTTTCACCTGATTGGATGCCCCACCACCACCATCATCAAAGGGAAGGGCACGTAATTCTGCCCTTGGAGTCAGATTAGTGCCGGTTGCCTCTGGGCTAAAGTAATTTTTAAAGGACAGAAAATAGTTTGGCAGACAGGGAGAGTATAATCAAATATTAATTTCAAATAACATCACATTTTTCTAATTTCTATGAATGCTTGTGATTAAAACGTTAATATTTTTTAAAAAATCTCTTCCTTCAGTATCACTGAAGATTTGAAAATACATATTTTTTATAGATGCGTGCTGAATGTTTGTCTTCAATGTTGAATAGAAAGATGGCAGTGCACTGGATAATGCATTTGATGTTATTTTAGTAGCCTTGTGCAGCCCACATCGTGAGATAAGAGAATTTTGCAATCTCAGCAAAGTTAGCCAATTCTGTCGATAGTGTCACAACCCTTAGAAGGAGAACTAAAGAGGCTGAGCCTCAAACTACAGCTGCTCGCCGGAGTCCCTCGAGAGAACAAATAATGTAATAACCTGATACCCAAAAATGGACATGATTATTGCTTATTTCAGGCTCCAATGACTTGAACCGGCAAACCTTTCGTGACCTCATTCTACTAACTATAATTCTGTATTACATGCAGGCTCCCTTAGTCTAATCTCCTCAGTCATTTTAATTCCAGAGCACCTATCCAGACAGTCTGCAATCTAATTTCCTTTGCAATGTCTTTTGGTTATTCAGCTACTGAAGTATTTGAGATGGTTTCACAACAGAACGCAGAATGTCCGATTGAATTTGATTTTAATATCTTAGTTTGTGTTCCTATTAAGATACAGATAAATGAAGCATATAAAATGTGATAACAGTCAATGCTTGTGAGAAATCATTAGATCATTTACCTGTGGCAGCCTTAAATTATTTTTCATTTTTCTTATTTATTTTAATTCTTCACAGCCTTTTTATCAGGAATATTTTTGAAATAATTATTGCTTTTCATGGGTGAATTAAGTATTTAATGAACTCAATTTAATTTCCTAAAGGTTTTTTTTGGGTTGCAAACCCAATTAACTACAGTCTGGTAATTTAATTAGTTGAGCTCTTAACTTATATCTTTTGCATGCATTTCAGAAAAGCCATTTTGAGAAATAAGGCATTTTTCTAGATTATGTTGCGTTATCATTCTCTTTTCAATCATGAGCAGATTAAAGATGAGTTGGTAGCCTGAATGCACACCAAAAGCATTAAGTATCAGCTCCCTTTTCACAGGTGGCACGGTGGTACAGTGGTTGGCAGTGCTGCCTCACAGCACCAAGGACCTGGGTTTGATTCCTGGCTTGGGTCACTGTCTATGTGGAATTTGAACATTTTCCCCGTGTCTGCGTGGGTTTCCTCCAGGTGCTCCAGTTTCCTCGCACAGTCCAAAAGATGTGCTGGTTAGGTGCATTGGCCATGCTAAATTCTCCCTCAGTGTACCCGAACTGGCGCCAGAGTGTGGCGACTAGGGGATTTTCACAGTAACTTCATTGCAGTGTTGATGTAAGCCTGCTTGTGACACTAATAAATAAATTTTGAAGTGGTACCAATATGGCAACAGCTAGTAGCATACTTACCTGACACAGTATTAGTAGCACCATTATGGAAGTATCACTTACGAACATTGGGGATGCCCACATCCTGAGGACAACATTTTTAAAACATTGACAGAAGAGTGAATTATAATAATTAATTCCAAAGGGTAGGTAATTAACGAGGTCCAACTAAAAATCTGTTATGTAAGTTTAAGTGATCTTCATATCCGAAAGAATCACCATTGTAGATACTTTGGCACAAGCAATGAATTTATCAACATATTCCAATGGACTTTATCCAATTCTGGGTGTAGAATTAAAGGTAGAGGAATGAATTTTGGGTTGCAACTTCCCATGCTGACTTGCTCTGCATTTGTTGCCATATTGGAAGTGGGAATCTTTCAGATACCTAGGGCCCGACGCTAGGCACACTGCATTTCCCATGTGGGTCCACTTTTGCTAAGCATAGGATGTGATGGGTGCCATAGTCTCTGATACTTATGGCGTCAAACATGTTCCATTTCAAAATTCTCTCTATCCTGTGGAGCACACATCATCTGCCTCTCATTAGTGCTGTGTGGTCACCTCATAGAGCCTGGGTGGTACTGTGACAGTAGGAGGTAATTGAGTGAAGCCAGGCTCAGCTGGAAGCACTTGATTGGAAAATCCAGCCCGATGTCTCTAGAAAGAGAGTTCCCCGACTAAAAATTCAAACAGGAGCTTGCTCATGAAAAGCCCTGAACAGTTTTACATTCAGCAGGGAGTCAGTTGGCTCAGGGTGAGACTTCCGCCCCCATCTGGGGAGCACATCCTGCCTCAGAGAGCTGCCAGCTAAGCTGATTTGGCTAGCTGCTCTGTAGTCCCAGCACCATCAGCTTTGAGCAGTGGCCACCACTCAGACTGCAGCCAGGACCCAAAGAAGGATTATATAGAAGTGGGACTGAAGGCAAGTCCAGGGTTTCAGTGAAACTTGGCTGGCAGGCCCCAGCAAGGGAGGTAAGAGAGCTGCTGATCCAAATTTCAGCAGGCTGTGGGGGTTACGGTTAAAGAAGGGCATGACTTTGGGGTGGGGGAATGGAGGGGTGGTGGTGGAATGTGTGGGTGTTCACTCCAATGGGCACAGGGGACCCCTGAAAGGAGGTCTCCTCCTTCTTTCCTGACACCAGTTGGCTGAGCTACATGCTTGGTCTGGGCCTCTCCCTGCTATGGATAAAATAGCAGGAGGGATGAGGCACTTAAGTGGACATTAAACCCACGCCACCCGCCCCACCCCCCAACTTCAAACACATTGGTGGTGGGCCGTAAAATGTAGCCAAGTACTCAAACAACATGTGGAACAGGAAAGACACAAACACCAACACCCTTATAATGGCTGTAGGACCCAAAGGTTATGGTGCAAGCTCCACTTTGTTGTACCAAATATCATTCCCTGGTATATTATGGATTTTCAGTCAGTACTTTTGAAAATTAGATACAAACAAATTATTAAAACGGCTGCTAAAAATCATGTGATCATTAGCCTTTGAGCTTCATACAGTACCAAGTCTCAAGCAAATACCTAATTAAAAATGGACATTCACAGTCATCTGGGAAATTCACACAGCTCTTTGTTAAAGGATGGGGCAACAAAAAGGACTTTAGAATTTACAACCTGCTTGTCTCTCTCTATTTCATTCGAGACAAAAGGGAATATCAAAGCTCATTCTGTGGAAAATGGCAGTGAATGGGCACTATCAATCTTTTAATGTATTATGATGTTTTCATCATCATCCAGACTAAACTCGGTGAATTTCAAATCTCACTCAACAACACAGTTGGAATCAATATAAATCTCCATGTTTTTTAGAAATAAAAGACTTTCAACTTGCAAAGGTCACATGATGACCTTCGTGATGGGAGATTTTAATTTCCCAAACATAGATTGGAATATCCCTAGGGCTAGGGGTTTGGATGGAGAGGAGTTTGTTAGGTGTGTCCAGGAGAGTTTCCTGACACAGTATGTGGATAAGCCTACTAGAGGAGAGGCTGTACTTGATCTGGTGCTGGCTAATGAACCTGGACAGGTGGAGGATCTCTCGGTGGGTGAGCATCTTGGGGAGAGCGATCATAATTCTATCTCCTTCACGATAGCATTGGAAAGAGATAGGATCAGGCAGGCTAGGAAAGTGTTTCTCTGGAGTAAAGGGAAATACAGTGTCATCAGGGAGGAAATTAGACGGGTAAATTGGAAGGAGGCATTCTTGGGGAAAAGTACCGAAGGAAAGTGGAGGATTTTCAAGGAATGTTTGTCTGGAGCTCTGCATGACAACGTTCCGATGAGACAGGGGGGTGTTGGTAGGGTACGGGAACCGTGGTGCACGAAGGTTGTGATGAACCTGGTGAATAAGAAAAGAGAGGCGTACAGAAGGTTCAGAGAGCTAGGAGGTGTTAAGGATTTAGAGGAGTATACGGGATGTAGGAAGGAGCTTAAGAAGGAAATTAGGAGAGCGAGAAGGGGTCATGAGAAGACCTTGGCGGGTAAGATTAAGGAGAATCCCAAGGCTTTCTACAAATATGTCAAGAGTAAAAGGATGAGATCTGAAGGCATAGGACCCTTAAAAGATGAAGGGGGAAAAGTTTGTGCGGAACCGTTAGAAATGGCGGAGGTGCTTAATGAATACTTTACCTCGGTATTCACGGTGGAAAGGGATCTGGGTGGTTGTACTGCTGGTTTGCGGTGGACAGAAAGGATCGAGCATGTGGACATAAAGAAAGAGGATGTGTTGGAACTATTGAATGGCATCAAGGTTGGTAAGTCGCCGGGACCGGATGGGATGTACCCCAGGTTACTGTGGGAGGCGAGGGAGGAGATTGCGGAGCCTTTGGCGATGATCTTTGCATCGTCGATGGAGACGGGAGAGGTTCCGGAGGATTGGAGGATTGCAGATGTGGTCCCTATATTCAAGAAAGGGAACAGGGACAGCCCGGGAAATTACCGACCGGTGAGTCTAACCTCAGTGGTTGGTAAGTTGATGGAGAGGATCCTGAGAGACAGGATTTATGATCATCTAGAGAAGTTTAGTATGATCAAAAGTAGTCAGCACGGCTTTGTCAAGGGCAGGTCGTGCCTTACGAGCCTGGTTGAGTTCTTTGAAAATGTGACCAAACACATTGACGAAGGAAGAGCGGTGGATGTGGTCTATATGGACTTCAGCAAGGCGTTCGATAAGGTCCCCCATGCAAGACTTCTTGAGAAAGTGAGAGGGCATGGGATCCAAGGGGCTGTTGCCTTGTGGATCCAGAACTGGCTTGCCTGCAGAAGGCAGAGAGTGGCTGTGGAGGGGTCTTTCTCTGCATGGAGGTCAGTGACCAGTGGAGTGCCCCAGGGATCTGTTCTGGGACCCTTGCTGTTTGTCATTTTCATAAATGACCTGGATGAGGAAGTGGAGGGATGGGTTGGTAGGTTTGCTGACGACACCAAGGTAGGTGGTGTTGTGGATAGTTTGGAGGGATGTCAGAAGTTGCAGCGAGACATAGATAGAATGCAAGACTGGGCGGAGAAGTGGCAGATGGACTTCAACCCGGATAAGTGTGTAGTGATCCATTTTGGCAGATCCAATGGGATGAAGCAGCAGTATAATATGAAGGGTACCATTCTTAGCAGTGTAGAGGATCAGAAGGACCTTGGGGTCCGGGTCCATAGGACTCTTAAATCGGCCTCGCAGGTGGAGGATGCGGTCAAGAAGGCGTACGGCGTACTAGCCTTCATTAATCGAGGGATTGAGTTTAGGAGTCGGGAGATAATGCTGCAGCTTTATAGGACCCTGGTTAGACCCCACTTGGAGTACTGCGCGCAGTTCTGGTCACCTCATTACAGGAAAGATGTTGAAGCCATTGAAAGGGTGCAGAGGAGATTTACAAGGATGTTGCCTGGATTGGGGGGCATGCCTTATGAGGATAGGTTGAGGGAGCTTGGTCTCTTCTCCCTGGAGAGACGAAGGATGAGAGGTGACCTGATAGAGGTTTACAAGATGTTGAGAGGTCTGGATAGGGTAGACTCTCAGAGGCTATTTCCAAGGGCTGAAATGGTTGCTACGAGAGGACACAGGTTTAAGGTGCTGGGGGGTAGGTACAGAGGAGATGTCAGGGGTAAGTTTTTCACTCAGAGGGTGGTGGGTGAGTGGAATCGGCTGACGTCGGTGGTGGTGGAGGCAAACTCGTTGGGGTCTTTTAAGAGACTTCTGGATGAGTACATGGGATTTAATGGGATTGAGGGCTATAGGTAGGCCTAGAGGTAGGGATATGATCAGCGCAACTTGTGGGCCGAAGGGCCTGTTTGTGCTGTGGCTTTCTATGTTCTATGTTCTATGATGAGGGAGCCATGTTGTTGTCTGCTTTTAAACTCAGTTAGCTGTTTGCAGACAGTTCCACCAGAGTGCCATGGAACCAACACATCAGTGTGGTCAAAAAGCCACACTATGAATTCGCTGCAAGTCACCAAGCAGCCAAGGTAATCAGCAGCAATAATTTGAAAGCAGGAGAACCCAACAATGAGGAGAACTCCACAAACTGTTCCAACTTCGCGTTCACCTGAGAACCAACCTCCTAAAAATTCAACTACAAGAAACCTCAACCTGCTGAAAGTCCTTTGCTTTTACAAGACTCCTGCTTCAACTTTAAGGTATTGAAATCAACCAAGAAACTGCAGGCCTGCCACATGGAGATCATAAACCAGAGATAATTATAAACTGTAACAGTAAATTACCTTCACCTACGTCTAACCTTTTTGTACGAGAGTGTGTGAGATGTTGCATTAATTTGGGTGAGAGAATATATAACCTTTCTTAATTTAAAACTCAGGAGAACTTGCTGCTGGAATTATTTAACTGGGATACACAATCCAAGGCTAAGAGAAAACACAGCACTTTCATCACATATCACACTGATCGTGGATAGTAAGAGAACAGATACATTCTGTACATGACAAGTCCTGAGCAGTCTAAACTGTGATATATAAAAAGACTGCTGAGGACCACTCAATAAATGGCCACAAAATAAAAATCTTAGAAGTTACATTTCTGTGGAATCAGGAAGAAATATATAGCTTCCACTTCACATCCCTTTTATCTCAAGGCCCAACTTGTAGCCAAGCATGACATTGGATCTGGCTAGAATATAGCAGGCCTGACTTTTGAGCTGTGTTGCGATGCCCAATTGATACCCACAGCTTGATGGTTTCTCTTAGATTAGGCCTGTTGCCAAATTAAACTTAGGCCTCAGTTTGCACCCCAACCCCTTCCAGCCTAAATGTTTTGTTGACTTCCAGTTTTTGTTAAAAACCCAATTGCTTCCTGATTTTTTTCCAGTCCATGGGGCATAATGCCTGCAGCTAGACTGGAAAACCCACTATAGCCCCAATTATAGTTTAAAAGCAAAATACTGCGGATGCTGGAATTTGAAACAAAAACAGAAAGTGCTGGAAAATCTCAGCAGGTCTGACAGCACTTGTGGAGAGAATAGAGCCAATGTTTCGAGTCTGGATGACCCTTTGTCAGAGCTAAAGACAAAGAAAATAGGACAAGATTTATACTGTAAGGGTGATGGGGAGGGACATTTGGGTAATTGATCAAGATATCAAAGGGAATGTAAATGGTGGTAGTGAAGGATCTTTAGTTGCACTGCAGCAATTCACCAAAGATCCCTAGACAGCACCTTCCAAACCCATGACCACTTCCATCTAGAAGGACAAGGGCAGCAGATAAATGGGAATACCACCACCTGCAAGTTCCCCTCCAAGACACTTACCATCTTGACTTGGAAATATATTACTGTTCCTTCACATTTGCTGGATCAAAATCCTGGAATTCCCTCCCTAACGGCATTGTGGGTCAACACACAACACATGGACTGCAGCGATTCAAGAAGGCAGCTCGCCACCACCTTCTCAAGGGCAACTAGGGATGGGCAATAAATGCTGGCCAGCCAGCGACGCCCATGTCCCATGCATGAATAAATAAAAAGGCTGAGAATGGTGCTAACAGTATCCATTAAGACATTGGAAAGTGTAAATGGCAGAACAAAGGTGCAGAGTGTCAAAGGACAACCATTATAGTTTGCAGGGTACAAGCTGATATGTGCAAATCTTAGATGATATGGGGACACATCTGCTGTGCTCCTCACCAACAATCTCAGGAATATCGACAATGGGATACCAGCCTGCAGTGGGAAGGGGTGGGGGGAAGAAGGGTGTTGGGGATGGGGTTGAGTTGCTCACCTTCTTCTGAAAGAACAGTGCGTTCAAACAGCCCCTTGCCACGCTCCTTGATCGCTTTAAACAACTGCCTATTGTGGATCCAGGTCAAGCCTCCCCATTGGCCTGGAGTGAGAAATAGGTGGAGTCCTGACCCCCACCCTGGCCTGAACCAAAGGCTCAAGCCCTTGGCAGTGATCTTGCATTGCGTCAAGAACTATAAACATTTTTTGTTTGCAGTCCAGGAAATGAGTACAAGCACAAAAAGGTATAAATGTTTCCAATACGCTATAGCTGCACTGATTAAAGTGTGAAATTCATTCACCCTGTATCTTGAGTATGAACAGTAGAGATATGCAGACATTCAGAGTGATACAGAGGAACAGCACTGTGGGATTTCAACCCTCTCAAGATGCACTGGAATAAAGGTAATGCATGTGGTCAAAGAATAAAAACCTTTTAGAATGCAGTCAGCACTACTTAGATCAATATGTATCCAGTTCAACAAAGAATGAAGCATTGTTTGAGTTGGTGCTGCAAAATGAATGGGGCACATTGTTGATGTGAGACTAGGAAAACAATTGGAAAATGGTGACCACGGTATAGTTAGGTTCAATCTGAGAATGGAGGAAGATAATTAAGAGTAAAAGATAAGGCTCCAGGATCGGGAAAAGGCAAGTTCAGCAAGATAAAAAGGTACCTGGCCTTAATTAACTGAGCTGAAAAGCTACCAAACAGGTCAACAAAACAGCAGCTAGAAATCATGAAAGACAAAATGGGCACAGTGCAAAATAAATACTTTCCGGTAAATCGATAAGACTGTGTATGAAAGGATAGAACTGTTAGCGTAAATGGAGATTAAAACTAAATGGAAGTTTTTAATGCTTTGGAGAGATAGCAACAGTCTAAATTCACAGGACTTTAATTAAAAAGTGTGGAAGATGCATTCTTAGATAATGGCGAAAGGTATGCAGGCATATTCACCTAGAAAAAAAGTAAAGGCTGCACACAGAAACAGTTGGCAGCTCAGAATAATCTTGAATTTGGATCTTAAGGCAAATGAAAACTTGGAGATAAATGTCAAAAGTCTTCAATCAAAGTGAAAAAGCAGCCTCTTTTAGCCAAAGTCTTGAAAGCTGACACACGCTGCCAGATTAAAATGCGAATGGTTGATTTATGTGTGCGTCATGATTAGAAATTACAATGGACAGTTTAATACAACAAATAGAAAAACAGAAGATGCAATTTAATACGGATAACAGGGAGGTAATGCCTCCTGACAGGAAAGCAAGGCATTTAATATTTTAAGATACAGAAACATTTATAGAGGCCGGAATTTTACCAGCCAGCCCACCATGGGAATCGAAGCAGGCGAGGGGCGGAGCATGGAAATGTCCGCTGATCTCAGGCGGGATTTTATGGTTTTGAGACAAGTGAGGCCATAAAATCCCGCCCGTAGTGCTTATCATGATCTCTGGTCGTCCCAAATGGCTTTACAGCCAATTAAGCAGTTACTGCTGCACCGTGGTGTAGCGATTACATTAACATTTGAAGAATAAATCCAAACACCCAGAAATTAACCAACATAACCATGTTACAAGATTTCACATTTTTTTAAAACAGAAAAATATTGGGCAGGATACTCCCAAAAAAGTTGAATTAGCTGGAAAACTGGAATTATTCATGTTGATTTTTTCAATGGCAGTTCAGACTAGAATCTCCCACACTCTGTGCAATGCAGAGGCCACCAGCGTCAATATCAATGGATTTCAGGAGGTGGGGCCTGTTCATGCCTGGGAGGCTGAAACCAGCGGGCCTCTGTGCATGCGCAATGGCCCCAAACTGTCAGCATCCCAATCGATGGCCAGCTCAATCGCTGGCCAGCCCGGGACCCCTGCAGTACTGCCCCTTCCCCCAATTCCCCCATGGCCCAATCGTGGCCCATCACCATTCCCGGGCCAGCCCCGACTCTCCCCAGCCCAATCTCCAGACCCCCTCCCACATGCAGTGCAGACAACCCTGCAGGCAGACCCCCTCCCCCGCAGCTCACCCCGATCATTGGCCTCCCTCCTGTCCCCATTGATCCCAATGCAGAGTGACAGTGGGACCCCCCCCCTCCTCACCGATTTCCCCTAGGCCCTGCCCCATCAGACCCCACCCCCTAGGCCCTGCCCCACAGGCTCCACCCCATTGGCACTACCCTATGCCTCATGGGCAGTGCCAAGGTGCCCCCTGGGCATTGGCACCTTGCCCCTTGGGCAGTGCTGGGGGCACAGGCTGGCACTGTGAAGGTGCCCATGCCCAGAGGGCATCACCCCCTTGCCACCTGACCCCTGGGGGGGCTCCGAAGTGTGCCACTGCCCACTCATCTTAACATTCCAACTATGCCCGGAGACTTCAGTCCCAGGCTTGCTAATGATATTCAAATGATATCAAAATGATGATTTAAATGTTCTTTGTGCCTCCCTGCCCATGTCTGGCACAGAGCTGACACCGCCGGAGACGTTAGTGGGGCGCAACCGCATGTGCGAGCCCGTGAATTGGCCGACACAAGGATCGCCCGGCCCGCTGTGCTAAATGGGAGAATTGTGGCCTACTTGTCACTTATCAGCCCAAGCCTGAAGGTTGTCCAGGTCTTGCTGCATATGAACACTGACTGCTTCAGTACCTGAAGAGCTGCAAATGGTAATGAGTGTTGTGCAATCGATCAGTGAGCATTCCCGCTTCTGACCTTCTGACGGAGGGAGGCTCATTGTTGAAGAAGCTGAAGATGGCCTTGGGCACTGAGGAGGCATAGTTAACCTTTAACTGCATTTAACTCCAAACCTGCTTGAATTGCATTTACTTCAGGTTTGTTTGTCAAATCAGATGCCCCATTTATATACAGTTAAATTTCTAACCAAAATTTGTATTCAAAAGCATTTGAATTATGAACTAGATACATGCAACAATAGGCAATGTGGCAGCCAATTCCCAGATAAATATGTCCCATAAACAGCAATGTAATATTGACTGGATCACATCTGTGTTTCTGTAATGGTGTTGTTTGAGGAATCAATAATGGCCAGGACACTGGAGAGGATTTCACCAGTCTCCCTCAAATAGTACCATCAACTTAAGAACACAGAATAGAGCCTTGGTTTAATGATCCATCTGGACGACATCACCTCACTCAGTGCTACACCTCCCAGTACTTCAATAGATTACCAGCCTCGATTTTCTGCTCAAGTCTCTGGTGCAGGACTTGAACCCATGTTAAAGGTCAAGGGTGAAGGTGCTACTCATTGAGCAACGGTTAACACATGAATGGAAAACGACTGAAAGGTTTGGCTCAACAGAGAGAATTTGGAGTTCAAATACAGATAGACACACCTATCAAAAGACCAAATGTATTTTGGTTTTGAGCAATGGAGCAAAGAATATAATAGAAAGAAAATAAGAATACCAGGAATTTTCCTACATGGGAGTTTCGCTCATGGGAGTTACTGCAGTGACTTTGCTAAAGTGTACTTGGAACTTGGAAGAGGCGGAATAATCTAATCTCAACTGGATAAACCGTGTAATTACTTGCATATAGGCCCCAATTTTGTTAGCAGTCCTAGCCATTCATTGCACTTACACTTTTACACTGATTTGCAGAAAACATAGAAATATATAATCCCTACAGTACAGAAGGAGGCCATTTGTCCCATCGGGCCTATACTGACAACAATCCCACCCAGGCCCTATCCCTGTAACCCCACATATTTACCCTGCTAATCCCTCTGACACTAAGGGCCAATTTAGCACAGCTAATCGACCTAACCCACACATCTTTGGATTGTGGGAGGAAACCGGAGTACCCGGAGGAAACCCACAGATACACGAGGAAAATGTACAAACTGCACACAGACATTCACCCAAGGCCACAATTGAACCCAGATCCCTGGCACTGTGAGGCAGCAGTGCTAACCACTGTGCCATCCTGCCAACTCAAAGTTGTAAAAAGGGGATCTTAGACTGATGTGAAGAGGGCACAGAAAGGCTCATCTCCTCAACTAGATAGAAGGATCCTTACTGAGCGGTAGGGCTGTATTTGCCAACACTGTCGGAACCCTGACATTGGCCTCAGTTCCGGATTGGGAACCTGGAAGTGGCTGTGGCAAGATGCGCTCATGATCTTCCCAGAGGCAGTGAATTACAAAGTAGTGTCCATCACCCAGTCCAATTAAGGATAGTGAGGTGCAAGATTCAATCAGAGGGACCACTGCAATATCCATCTGGTAGTTCCACCAGGAGAGGTGGGTGCCACTGAGACAGGCAGGGGATTGTGACCACACCTCAAACTGGAGACACTCTCTGCAAGATTGTAAAAAAAAGCTTAAAAGCCCTTATGGCCACAAGCTGTCAGCTCATCATTACGAGGGGGGAACCGCTCCTCAGAAGGTCCTCCCACTCTGGCCATCCTATCCCAGTGGGTCCATGCTGGGGTGATATAAAGGAGGCAGTGGCGCCCCCACCCACCCCCTTCCCCCCAGGATGCCTCTAGTCAAATGAGTGGCTCTGGCCTCAGCAGGGGGGGCCGGCTGCCATAGGGAAGCCATCCCAATGAACTATTTTCCAATTTTTTCCCCCAGTGCTGCCTCCTAAATGATTTCTGGGGGAACCAACCCATAAAATCTAAAGCGGGAATTTTAAGTTAGAGTGCTTAATCCAATGTAAAATCACGTACTGAAAGCACATTAAGAGAATTAAAGAAAGATGCTGTTAAAAGAGAGAAAGAAAAAGTTAAAAATACAAATAATTTATTTATTTTATTACTTTTAAATCACTAACAATTATTCAAAGCTGCAGGAATGAGGCACAGCACTTGTAAAAGTTCATCTTCGGTGCCAGCAAGATGGCCTAGCAGTAATTAAGACTCATTACACTGTTAACGACTTGAATGAAGAAACCCCAACTTACTTAGGCATATTTTTATGATGCGTTTCTACTTGAATTTTTTTTAAATCCATTAGTGTGACATGGGTGTCGCTGGCTGTCCAGCATGTATAACCCATCCCTAGTTGCCCTTGAGAAGGCGGTGGTGAGCTGTCTTGGCAAAGTTACAATGTAGTGAAGCCTCTGGAGGAACAGGGCAACCTGACTTCAAGCTCGTATATGATCATAAGAGGTTGCTGTCTGATTGAGCAGCACGGTGGCACAGTGGTTAGCACTGCTGCCTCACAGTGCCAGAGACCCGGGTTCGATTCCCGGCTTGGGTAACTGTCTGTGCGGAGTCTGCACATTCTCCCCATGTCTGTGTGGGTTTCCTCCGGGTGCTCCGGTTCCCTCCCATAGTCCAAAGATGAGCGGGTTAGGTGGATTGGCCATGCTAAATTGCCCCTTAGTGTCAGGAGGACTAGCTAGGGGAAATGCATGGGATCATGGGGATAGGGCCTGGATGGGATTGTAGTCGGTGCAGACTCGATGGGCTGAATGGCCTCCTTCTGCGCTGTAGGATTCTATGATTCTATAATAACGGTGATGCCAACGGCCTCATTGTTATTCTTACTGCAAGTCTGGACCATCGGAGACCTGTCGGTTGTAAAAGACAATCTAAAGGAAGTAGATCTATGTCTTCACCAAAATAAATTGCTCACCTAAACCTAGTGCAAAAAATTCAAAATGGTTTTAAAAAAACAATTTAATTCTTGTCCTGAATATCGCTGTGATCTCATAGCTTCATTTATTTTTTAAATAAACTGCAGGAATATTAATAAAAGCCAGAGTTTGGTATAAAACTGAAAAATCGAAACAAAAATAATTCATAGCTCCATTATTATAGCAAGAATTCCAAACCTGAGGTCTTTCACCTCAACCAAAGAATTGCATTTCTGAATTAACGCTACAACTGGTCACTGCAGTTAGCAGTGCTATATTTTGTGCAGGCACTTTGGTGGCACGATCAATCCAATTCAGACTTTAAAGCCATAAAATCGTCATGTTTTTTCCTTAATCAAAACAATGCAAAATAGCTGTTCAAATATGTGTGACATTAATTACGAGTATGGGCCAATCAATTGTTGCAGCTTTCAAAACTATCAAGTGTAAATGCTGCCCAGTCTGCAGTATGTTAATTTCGCTATTTGAATCTGTCGGGTATACTCGCAGTGGAAATAGAGCAAACATTGAACAAGTCCCACTTTCATTCAGCATCCTTTCTTGCATCACTTGACTGAGGGCACTGCAAGTGATCCTGCTTTTGATTAGGTTTCATTTCTACCCAAAATATAAGGCAAGATAAGAACCTTTATTACAAATACTTTATGACTTTTTTCCTATTGGGCTTTCTCCTTAATCTATTGACTGAGAAGAAAACGATAAAATGTAATCTTTATTTTGATTCCATATTATCTACAGAACGGCGATCAGATTGTGTTGACCCTTTGAGAGCTAAAAGGTGGTTTATCTCCTGAGAAATAAATGTGCACTTTATTACATATTTCTCCAGTATAATTATCATCTGGAAATCCGGAAAGGTGAACGCTATAAAACAAAGTTTGAACCCGATGTAGGAACAAATCACCTTCTGCTATAAAGAGGAAAGAAACAACCTGTGATGCTGAGACTTACAGGAAATTTCAAACAAGCAAATGTATCTTTCCCAAATCTCCCAATCTCTATTACCAAGGTTTCACCTCTGCCACACCAGCAATAAGGGTCTAACTAAAACTACGAGTCACATCCTTACTAGATAGAGCGAAACATAATGGCCGCGATTTTGCAGCCGCGTCGCGCCCAGAACAGATAACATAGGGGCAGCATGGGGTCGGAGAACTGTGGGGGAGGGGCCTAGCATGTTTAATACTGGCGCAACCCCCGTTTTGGGATTCTCCCAGCTGCCGCACCCGGACGTAAGCTGGTTCCTGCCCAGCGAGGGCTGGTTTGCATATTTAAGGGAGGAACGGTGGCACAAAGGGAGGCATAGTGGTTAGCATTGCTGCCTCACAGTGGCAGGGACCTAGGTTTGATTCTGGCTTGGGGCGACTGTCTGTGTGGAGTTTGCACATTCTCCCTGTGTCTGCATGGGTTACCTCCGGTGCTCTGGTTCCGACCCACAGTCCAAAAATGTACAAGCTAGATGGATTGGTATATTGCCCCTTAATGTCCAAAGATGTGTAGGTTAGGTGGATGATTTATGGTAAGTGCGCAGGGTTCCAGGGATAGGGCTGGGGGAGGGGGTGCTGATTGATTGATTAATTACTCATTGTAACTAGTTACATTGCAGCCACCATGGCTACTACCCACTGCACCCAACTTTTCTTCACTAACAAATCAGATCTGCTCCAGGCTCTCCCAACTGTATCCTTACACTTACATATTTCTGTTTTTTTCTCTAATCACCACTCAAACATTCCCCAAGTTCATCCTATCCTTGAGATCAACTCTCATGACTCTTTTGCCTTTGGGTAAAAGGCTTTTCACTACCTTGATGTCATATTGGACCACAAGGTGACCACATATTGCTACCATCATGAAGACCGCCTATTTCCACCTCCATATCACCACCCAACATTGCCCTTGCCTCAGGTCATTTGCTGCTAAAGCCATATCTATAACTTTGCTATCTCCACATTGACTTTTCCATTAAACTCCTGGCTGACTTTACAGCTTAATAAAGGCGCAGTAAAACTCGGCTCATCCAAAACGCCTTGGTATCTTTACCTGCACTAACTCCTGTTCTCCCATCTGCCCTGTGTTCGCTATCATACATTAACTCTTTATTCAGCAAAGGTTCAATTTTAAAATTCTTATCCTTCTTTTCAAATTCCTCCATGGCCTCGCCACTTTCTATCTCTAACCTTCTCCAGCCTACAACCCTACATAATATCTGCCCACCTCGAATTCCAGCCTTTTGCACATTCCAAAATGCTAATACTCCACCACTGGTAATTGTATCCTCAACTGCTTGGGCCTGTAGCTCTGGAATTTCCTCCCCAGAAACTCTTCTCCTCCTTCAAAACCCTTCCTAAAACCCACCTCTTCGACTGTGTTTCTGGTCATCCTTCCTGATATCTCCTACTTTGGTGGGGGCTGCAGATAAAGAGGGTATAACCTTAAAATGAGAATCATGTCATTCAAGGGTTACATCAGTAAGCACTTCATTACGCAAAGGGCCATTAAAATCTTGAACTCACTCCCATAAAAATCTGTTGAGCCTACATCAATAGATTTTTAATAGGTGAAGATATTAAGAGGTCTTGTGGTGCACTGCTAGTGTTATTGTTTCTCATCCAGAAGCTCCAGGTTCAAGTCCCATCCCAGGACTTGGTGACCAAGGTAGGCATGTTCATAATACAGTCAGACAGGTTGAGTATGTCACTATAAGGTGCAGGAAGAGAATTAGAATTAAGAGATTGGGAACATAGGTGAGTAAATAGGGTTAATTTACATACAAGTCATGATTTAATTAAATTGCAGAAGAAACTTTTTTTTGCAAACAGTGGTGATTGCTGAACGTCCTATTAGTGTTCCTATGTTTCTATCTTGGTATCCATTCATACTGATTACACTTCTGTGCATCGCCTTGGAATATATTTCTACATTAACAGCACTATGCAAGTTAATGTTGTCATTTGGGAAATCATCTACGCAATTGCTTTCTACCTGAGGAGCATGTTCACAATAGCACTTACCATGAAAAAAATGACTAATCCTACATGTGAGATAATCAATTATCTGCTACCATTAAAGGTCAAGGAATATATTTCTAACCTTCCACAGATACTTCTCTATTACAAGGTGGCAATGTGTTACAGGTCACTCAGGAATTGCTGTGACATCATGTACTTTTACATGCATGTTATAGTCTGGAGCTAGGGATTATGATGATAGAGGTTCCAACATTCTTTCCATTACATGGATGACCAGGAATCCCTGCTGCTCTTACCACCTGCCACTGGCATATACTGGAAGGATTTGCAGGTTGATATTCAATCTGACTGTGTTTTGAACAGCACCTTCCTTGGCCATCAAGTCCTGGAGTAGGACTCAAAGCCAGAGTTTCTAGCTCAGAGGCAGGGTCACTACCACTGCATCACAAGACCACCTGATATTGCGAGTAAAAGGTCATTGGGTGGGATTCTCTGGCCTCCCAGCCACGTGTTTCTCAGCAGTGCGCCATTCGCTGGCAGGATTGTCTCTCAAATTTGATTGAGGTTTTTGAAGGGGTAACCGAGAAGGTAGATGAGGGCAGTGCAGTTGATGTGGTCTACTAGGGGGCACAGGTTTAAGGTGCGAGGGGCAAGGTTTAAAAGAGATGTACGAGGCAGATTTTTTACACAGAGAGTAGTGGGTGCCTGGAACTTGTTGCCAGAGGAGGTAGTGGAAGTGGGTCCAGTAGTGACTTTTAAGGGGCGTCTTGACAAATACATGAATAGGATGGGAATAGAGGGATATGGTCCCCGGAAGGGTAGGGGGTTTTAGTTAAGTCGGGCAGCATGGTTGGTGCAGGCTTGGAGGGCCGAAGGGCCTGTTCCTGTGCTGTAATTTTCTTTGTTCTACGTGGACTTTAGCAAGGCTTTTGACAAGGTACCGCATTGTAGGTTGTTGCATAAGGTTAAATCTCATGGGATCCAGGGTGAGGTAGCTAAATGGATACAAAATTGGCCTCCTGACAGAGCCAGAGGGTGGTCGTAGAGCGTTGTTTTTCCAACTGGAGGCCTGTGATCAGCGGTGTGCCTCAGGGATCGGTGCTGGGTCCACGGTTATTTATCATTTATATTAATGATTTGGATGAGAATATATGAGGCATGGTTAGTAAATTTGCAGATGACACCAAGATTGGTGACATAGTGGACAGTGAAGAAAGTTATCTCCAATTGCAACGGGATCTTGATCAATTGGGCCAGTGGGCTGACGAATGGCAGATGGAGTTTAATTTAGATAAATGCGAGGTGATGCATTTTGGTCGACTGAACCAGGGCAGGATTTACTCAGCTAATGGTAGGGCGTTGGGGAGAGTTACAGAACAAAGAGATCTAGGGGTACATGTTCATAGGTCATAGAGTCATAGAGGTTTACAGCATGAAAACAGGCCCTTCGGCCCAACCTGTCTATGCCACCCTTTTTTTTAAACCCCTAAGCTAATCCCAATTGCCCACATTTGGCCCATATCCCTCTATACCCATGTAACTATCTAAATGCTTTTTAAAAGACAAAATTGTACCCGCCTCTATTACTACCTCTGGCAGCTTGTTCCAGACACTCACCACCCTCTGTGTGAAAAAATTGCCTCTCTGGACACTTTTGTATCTCTCTTCTCTCACCTTTAATCTATGCCCTCTGGTTTTAGACTCCCCTATCTTTGGGAAAAGATATTGACTATCTAGCTGATCTGTACCCCTCATTATTTTATAGACCTCTATAAGGTCACCCCTCAGCCTCCTACGCTTCAGAGAAAAAAGTCCCAGTCTATCCAACCTCTCCTTATAATTCCAACCATCAAGTCCCAGTAGCATCCCAGTAAATCTTTTCTGCACTCTTTCTAGTTTAATAATATCCTTTCTCTAATAGGGTGACCAGAACTGTACACAGTATTCCAAGTGTGGCCTTACCAATGTCTTGTACAACTTCAACAAGACGTTCCAACTCCTGTATTCAATGTTCTGACCAATGAAACCAAGCATGCTGAATGCCTTCTTCACCACTCTGTCCACCTGTGACTCCACTTTCAAGGAGCTATGAACATGTACCCAGAGATCTCTGTTCTGTAACTCTCCCTAATCCATTATTAACGATTATCCAGATTGATCTCCTGTTCCTCCATACTTAGGGGTTATTGCTCAATCGTCATGCTCTATTAGCTAAAGGTAATTTCTGCATCTTGCTCCCCATGTGGAGAGAAGATATTTCCATCTCCATGGAAGGCAGATGAAAACAGGATTTCTAAAATCATCAAGGTTAGCTACCAGTAAATTATACATCGTTTTTACTCAATGCACTCATTAATTATACATCTGAATTTCAACAATTCTACAAGCAAATTTAATAGGTCCTCCAGTCCAGTGCTAAAAGAAACATTATTTGCATGTAACAGAAACAATTGTCTTGAAGAATTAATTGGTGATGTTATGTCAACTCAAGGAGTTTATTTTAAAAAATGTCCTCGCATAACAATTTATCGGAGCTAACAAATGGCACAGCATTTTCTGTACAGGAGGTAAAGATAACCTGAAAAACCGTGTCAGATATGAAGGAATTATAATTGTGCTGACTGTCATAAAGACTTATCAGCCACCTGGTCTTTGCACTAATTGCCTGTTTATTTTTAATGAAAAGAAATGTAAAAATCCATTTTCGAGATATTTGACCTCCTTAATCTGATTTTTTTGGTCTAAGACAGTGAAGGAATGAAGTATTTAAATTGAACAGTCAGACTCTCCCCATTGATGTACAACCACCAGGGCCTCAAAATTAAGTTCAGCAAAATCTACAAGAAGGGGAGCAATGAATATCAATGTACTGTACTTAATGGAGACTGGAGACACCAGACAGAGAAAAAGATTCTGCTCCACATTAATATATCCAAATCTTTGGTAGCATCAGCCCTGCTCCTAGTTAAAATACACATATTTAGTTCAAACCACGTACTGTATTTATATAGCAATTTTGTAGAATATAGAATAATGTTCCAAGGTTCTTCACAGTAGTGTTATCAAACTAAATTTGACATAAAAACAGAAAATGTTGGAAAATCTCAGCAGGTGTGGCAGCATCTGTAGACAGAGAAATGGAGTTAACGTTTTGAGTCCCTATGATTCTTTTCCAGAACCATTATCATTATTTTATTTCAGTTATTCTAATATAGATGGAGATAAGAGTTCAGGGCCTGAACGGTTGAAAGCATGGCCACCTATGGCGGAGTGATTCATTCAGAGTTCTGCAAGAAGCCAGAATTGGAGCAGTGCAGATATCTCGTAGACTGTTAGGAGGGACTTGAGACAAAGATAAACTTTTTAAAATTGAGACATTACTGGACAGGAGCTATTTTTGGTCAGCAAACGCAGGGGTGATGGGGAACAGGACATGGTGCGAGTTAGGATATGGGCAACAGTGTTCAATGAGGACAACTTTATGTGGGCAATAGATGGGAGGCTGTCCAGGAGAGTATTTAAATAGTTAAGTCTAGAGGTAAAGGTTATAGATTGTAATTTAGAAGTTGTAATTAGCAAATTATTTCTCTTACGTTGCAATAGCACATGTCAACAATCTTGATCAAAAATTATGCTTTGACTAACAGTTTGCTACTATTGCCCCAGAGAACATCAGAACCTTTTGCTGAAGAAGCCGTGATGAAGTATTCTTGAAGTAGAAAATGTTACTGGTGAATTAGGCTGTTCAGTGTTTTATCGTGACTACAGAATGTTTAGCTGCAATCACACATTCTTGCTGTTTTATGTATTCAAATCACAAAATGCAATTAAAGAACTAGTTATTGAGGCAAGCATACATTAGCAAGCATGTTCATTTTCATAATGTGTTTCCAGAATGACAGACTAAGGTTACATTTTATGACATGAATTTCTGAATCGCTGTTTCTGAAGTAATTTTCTCCATTGACCAAGTAAGTGAACACCACAGCAGTATAAACGGAGAACTTTAACCAGGGCATTTATTTTTATTTGTGTCTGATCCTTACATTGATCAGTTGATGCTTTGCATAATTTATTACATTCCAGTTAATAACGGTGTTTATAATTACTGACAATTAAAGGATAAAGATACATTTATGAAAGCCCTTTGATTGCAACCAGGTTGGCTTGCACTATGATTGCTGGAAAAATTATATTATCTCAAAGTTTTGATCAATTAATCTACTTGGATGCGAAGCCTTTTGATAGGTGACTAAAAATTAGTGCGAGACTCTGACAGAGAAAAAGAGTTGATTTAAATACACATACCTGTAGCAGTGAATCAGAGGCCAAACGAACTCTCTGCTGGAAAAGAACACTCAATGCTCGATTTTGCTGTTCAAGATCAAACACCCTTGTGCGTAGTTTCAGGCATTCTTCCCTCAAATCCTGCAGGTATAATTACAGTGTAGGAGAGAGTTACAGAAATATTTTTGTTATTAAAATTTTCTATTTTTCAGAGAATCGATACAGAAGAATGAAAAACAAATACAAATCTCTATAAATGGGTCGAATTGAGGCTACACATTTTCACAGTGATTTTGATCAGTGAGTTGCAACATGAACCTCCTTTATCCCCAACCTTAGACTGGGGCCATTGCTCGATAATGACCTTCCACTAGTGCTTTGCTTTCTTGTCTTCCTGAGGGTGGGGGGGGGGGTTAAGAAGAACAGCCACTTGCTCTTGGAAAAACGATAGCTAGAATCAGTTTACACAACGCATTCTGTATTAATATTAATCACCATTATGAATAGATTAAACTGTTCAACACCATCATTGTGACAGAAGGACACTGCATAATACAGAACCCAATGAAAGGAAACAAGTAATTCTGAAATCAAGGTACAGATTTTTTAATGAATTAATCCACACGATTATGCCATGAACGTACATTAGTTAAATTAGATGGCTTTTTTTTGCTCCCTGCTGGTTTAACTTATTGTGAGGGCCATCCCAAAGAGGCTAAAAGCCTTAGAAACATATATTGTTGACAATAGAATATCATGGTGAAGGACAATTGCACATAACTGGTGCATTGCAGATTTTCTTATTTCTAACGTAAGAAGATACTACAGACAAAAAATTTTCCATCTGGCTCAATCACTTATCGTGCCCTATTGAATCAGAGGAATGAGATTTGGCAAGACTCAGTCTAATTTTCTCTCCCTTCAGAAGAAGTGCCATCTCATTGCTGCTCCATTGCTCCACGAGCAATTCTGACCGAGATCATAAGTGACCAGTAGAAAACTTAAAATTTCCAATTCCAATTTAGGGCGGCACGGTGACACAGTGGTTAGCACTGCTGCCTCACAGAGACCCGGGTTCAATTCTGGCCTTGGGTGACTGTGTGGAGTTTGCACATTCTCCCCGCGTCTGCGTGGGTTTCCTCTGGGAGCTCTGGTTTCCTCCCACGGTCCAAAGATGTGCCGGTTAGGTGAATTGGCCATGGTAAATGTGTAGGGGTACAGAAACAGGGCACAGGAGAGGGCCTGGGTAAGATACTGACCGGAATTTTACTGTCCTGTCCACCCCGGGAATTGTAGCAGGCGAGGAGCGGACCATGGAAAGGTCCGTTGACCTTGGGTGGGATTTTCTGGTTTTGGGGCGAGTGAGGCCAAAAAATCCCGTTCACTGTGTCAGAGAGTTGGTGCAAACTCGATGGGCTGAATGGCCTCCTTCTGCACTGTAGGGATTCTATGATTCCAGCCACTGCCTGTTAAAATGCAACTTGTGCCAGCGGAACATCATTTACAATAAAGGACTGTACTCGCTTTAAGAAACTATTGTGCTTGAATTTACGAGGAACTCATGTTGGGATAATGACATAATCAGTATCACAGCCATTAAAAAGGATGTGCCATCATGTCGTTTATATTGTTCTCAACCTCACTTTTGTTCTCTCTCACAGAAGTTGTTCAGTTTCTAATCTTGTGTGTGTTGGCTTTATAACAATTTAGACTAGGGCTAAGGTTTCCAGCCCCCTTGTGGCAGGATCTACCACAGGAGATGCAACAATCCAGCCAAAGGTCCACCGACCTTTGCTACAGGACTGGTCCATTTGGAAATAGACTCACCTTTTGAGTAAGCAATGCCTGAACCACTTGATTGGCAACCTTTGGAAAAAAAAATGGAATAATGATTAACCATTTTGTTACATTACTCAACACAACGTCCATTGAAATTACATTTTATGGCAGTTAATCATGAATGCTCATATAACTTAATAATCTTCTGGCAGCCTTTGACAGTTGTACGCTTTGGGCTAAACCTCTTATCATAGCATGCTTTTTACCCTCTCCCTGACAAGCAAGTCCAATGGGGAATTGAGGAGAAACATTCTAATCCAGAGACTGGTTAGAATGTGGAACTTATATGGAGCATTAATAACGGCAAGGCCTTGTTGATCCCAATTGCCCTCTTTCTGTCTGTAAATACTTTGTTGCATGCCCTGCTCCTCTGAAAGTCTTGCTTCAATGCTTTATGGTGTCTCTTTTAATTTTTCACTGCCCACGCACTCTGTCAATAGGTCAACCATTGCCACTTCCATCACACCAAATGGACCAAAGGCTAGTTAGCCCTTTTTCAGCAGATACAGACATAATGGGCTAAATCACAGAATTGTTATGGCACAGAAGGATGCCATTTGGCCCATCATGTCTGCACCGGTTCTCCAAACAAGAATCATGGGTGAGTGCCATTCTGCTGCCTTTTCCACATAACCCTGCTTATTGTTTCTATTCAAGTAATCATCTAATGCCCTCTGCAATGCCTTGATTAAAACTGCCTCCACCACACTTTCAGGCAGTGCAGTCCAGACCCAAACCACTTGCTGTGTGAAGTATTTTCTCACATCACATTAGTTTCCTTTGCAAATCATTTTAAATCTATGCCCTGTTGTTCTTGATCCTTTTATGAGCCTATTTACCCTGTCCATCCCCTTCATGATTTTTGAACATCTTTATCAAACCTCAAACAGAAAACGCTGGAAAATCTCAGCGTCCCTGGAGAGAGAATAGAGCCAATGTTACGAGTCTGGATGACCCTTCGTCAGAGCTATGAAAGGTCATTCAGACTCGAAATATTGACTCTATTCTCTCTCCGCGGATGCGGTCAGATCTGCTGAGATTTTCCAGTGTTTGCTGTGTTTGTTTCAGATTCCAGCATCCACAGTATTTTGCTTTTATCAAATCTCCACTTGACCTTCTTCTCTCCATGGAGAAAAGTCCCAATCTCTCCAATCTATCCTCATAACTGAAGTTTCTCATCCCTAGAAGAATCCATTAGTGTCGGAAATTTTCTCCGGTTCCCAAATGCAGAATATATTTAGTCTGCAAGGCATATTGAAGAGATCATAATATAATTCGCATGGAATATTTCAACATTTATTCGGCAGTAATTGTTCATTGAAATGCAAGCACAGGTATTTGGTTTCCTGAACTAATATGTACCAAGTGGCAAAGTTAAGCAAATCGTAGTATGATTGTTTCTTGACAGTGAAATGCTTCTTGATAAATATTGATGTCCTGGTGGATCATTCCGTTGTTTAATGGCAGTCAGTTTCTGTGGAACATTGCAATAATATACTTTACTTACAGTTATCAGCTCTTGGACAAGGACATGCAGACCACAGAGTATAACTGACCAAATCAAATTACAAGTTATTGATTAGAGGAAGACTATCAAGCTATCCAAACTAACCCATATAATGCACAGTTCTTACTCCACTCATCCAAACAAAACACTCATGGACACAGAAAATGTGTTGCATACTAATTATATTCTCCAAGAAAAGCATAACTCCAAGTTCTGGTGAGAGGCTACATACCAACGCTGTTGAAAACATACCATCATACTGTTGGTAATAAGTGGAGCAACATTAGGACTAAAACTAATCAAAAAGGAAGGATAAATTAACTTTTTAAATATCTCACGCCTCAGAATTTTAGATGACAGTCATGTATCAAGGGAACATAAACATAGGTTGTAGTGTAAAACCCAAGTTTGTTCCGATATAAAAGCAAAAAAATACTGTGGATGCTGGGAATCTGAAATAACAACAGGAAATGCTTTAAAGACTCAGCAGGTCTGGCAGCTTCTGTGGTGAGAGAGAGAGTTGATGCTTTTAAGTATGTATCACTTAAGTCTGAGAGAAACAATAAATGTTTGGAGTCTGTTTGACTCTAAGGAAAAGTAATACGGACTTAAAAGCATCAACTCCTCTCTCTCCCTCTCTCCACAGATGCTGCCAGACCTGCTGCATCTTTCCAGCATTTCCTGTTGCTCCTGTACCCACTTACTGTGGACAGAGTCTTCACTTTGTACAATGGACAGAGCCTTCCATGTATTTAATCCTTCATTACAGGAAACGTTTAAGGTGTGAATGGGCAATGCAGACCAGAAAGCTGTACAGATCTGGGCAATGCAAACCAGAAAGCTGCACAGACCTGGGCAATGCAGACCAGAAAGCTGTGCAGACCTGGCCAAGCAGACCATGTTAGCCATAGGCCACATGTGGCTTAATTTGGGTGAGCTGATCTCAGCAGTAAAGGTCCAATTAGTGTCACTATCCCTGGATGTGAAAAGGGGAAAATAAGCCAACAGTCACGTTCCAGGTGCTCTTGCTAAAAAAAATACTCATGGCATTGATGCAACCAAGAATAACAGCAAAATGAAAATAATTCAGTCAATTAAAATCAACATCAAAATAACTTTCCAGGTATTAATGGTAACAGCTTTAAGTGCATCACATCACAATCTACCCAATTAATTTTATAAGTCAAAATGAATGATTATAGAATTCCTACACTGTGGTCTTTGCATCAAGCAAGATAGAAAATCAGAGTAAATGAGAACACTTTGTTCATGGTTGAAAGCACTAATTAAAATAAAACTATTTGCAAGACAGTGGCTAGAGCAGTGAATTAAAACATTACCTTTTCTGTTGTAGGTCCTGTGTTAAAATATAGCCCTGGCACCTTCAGTGAAATATTCCCATTTGACAGCAGCCAGGGTTCCAATAAGGTTTGACCAGTCTCAGCCTGTTTCTAATTAACATGAATTTACTAAACAAAACTGCCCACAAGTTGAGATTAAATGATTTATTTCACGAGAATGATCCCGGAATGAAAAGTTTGATGTATGAGGAACGTTTGAGGACTCCAGGACTGTACTCAATGGAGTTTGGAGTTATGAAGAAGATCTCATTGAAACTTACAGAATACCGAAAGGCCTGGCTAGAGTGGACGTGGGGAAGATGTTTCCATTAGTAGCAGACACTCACATCTGAGGGCACAGCCTCAGAGTGGATAGTCAGAAGCTTTTCCCCAGGGAGGAAGAGTCAATTATTAGGGGGCATAGGTTTAAGGTGCGAGGAGCAAGGTTTAAAGGAGATGTATGAGGCAAGTTTTTTTTTACACAGAGGGTGGTGGGTGCTTGGAAGTCACTGCCGGGAAGGTAGTGGAAACAGATACAATGGTGACTTTTAAGGGGCATCTTGACAAATGCATGAATAGGATGGAAATAGAGAGATATGGTCCCTGGAAGGGTCGGTGGTTTTAGTTCAGATGGGCAGCATGGTTGGTGCAGGCTAGGAGGGCCCAAGGGCCTGTTCCTATGCTGTAATTTTCTTTGTCAGTTGTAAAGGGGCTTCTTCAGCCAGAGGGTGGTGAATCTATGGAATTCATTGCCACAGAAGGCTGTGGAGGCCAGGTCACTGAGTGTATTTAAGACAGAGATAGATAGGTTCTTGAATGGTAAGGGGATCAAAAGTTACGGGGAAAAGGCGGGAGAAACATATCAGCCATGGTGGGGTGATGAGGGGTTTGGATTATGAGGAGAGGCTGAGGAGATTGGGTTTGTACTCGTTGGAGTTTAGAAGGATGAGGGGGGATCTTATGGAGACTTTTAAGATAATGCGGGGGCTGGATAGGGTGGAGGTGGAGAGATTCTTTCCACTTAGTAAGGAAGTTAAAACTAGAGGACACAGCCTCAAAATAAAGGGGGGTCGGTTTAAGACAGAGTTGAGGAGGAACTTCTTCTCCCAGAGGGTGGTGAATCTCTGGAATTCTCTGCCCACTGAGGTGGTGGAGGCTACCTCGCTGAATATGTTTAAAGCGCGGATGGATGGATTCCTGATCGGTAAGGGAATTAACGGTTATGGGGATCAGGCGGGTAAGTGGTACTGATCCACGTCAGATCAGCCATGATCTTATTGAATGGCGGGGCAGGCTCGAGGGGCTAGATGGCCTACTCCTGCTCCTATTTCTTATGTTCTTATGTTCTTATGATTGAATGGCGGAGCAGACTCGATGGGTCGATTGTCCTAATTCTGCTCCTATATCTTATGATCTTCATTCAGACAGGCAAAAGAAGAAATGGGATATGGGAAAGACAGTACATTCAAAAAACAGGAAATTTCTTCTGAGATTGGAATTAAGTATGTTGTTTGGAGAAACAGAAGGACATTTTCAGTTTTGTGTTTAACCTGCACTACACATGCTCCAGAAGCACTCGACATTTATGATCACTCTGGCCTCACTTATCTTATTCTTAGCTGAAAGATTCCTTGAAGTGCAGAGCATTGAAAGCAAATGGTTTACAGAAGCAAAGTATTCTGCAATTGCCTCATCTTACCTCATCAAGACATCGTTCATACTGTTCTCTCTGGTGCTCATTTTCTAAGGCTAAGGCTGAATTCTCTGCCTGCAACATAAAACAAAAAGAATCCACATTAATACAAGTTCAGGCTGTGTTCTGTCATAAAAATCACTGACTAGAAACAGGCATGGTTACAGTGACAAAGTTTTATCCACAAGTACCATTAGTGGAAACTTCTTGCACATTATGCAGACAAATGCACTACATGTGTCCATCTAATTTAAGATCTACCATCATACTTTGCAAAACTTTACAGCTTTTATCTTTCACTGAAGTGTGGAATCCTAGAATTAATTGATAAGGCACAACACTTTGAGCTGCTATATTTTTGTCTAACAGCTGTGAGCAATTCGTTTGACTTCATCAGAGAGTAGTGTCTTGCATGAGATGTGCCAGATGTTACGATCTCAGTGGAGATCAGTAATTTCTTTGACAGCAGACAAAATTTGGAATCCCAATTGTTTAACGAAGAAAACAAAGCCACAAAATTCCATGGTTTAAAACAGAAGTTCCTGGTTGTAGGGTGGTCACGATTGGGAATTAAATATCCAAAGGTATCATAAAATCATAGAATCCCTACAGGCAGAAGGCGGCCATTCGGCCCATCGAATTTGCAGTGACAACAATCCTACCCAGACCCTATCCCCACAACTCCACGTATCTACCCTACTAATCCCTCTGACACTAATGGTCAATTTAGCATGGCCAATCAACCTAACCCACACATCTTTGGAGTGTGGGAGGAAACCAGAGCACCCAGAGGAAACCCACGCAGACACGGGGAGAATGTGCAAACTCCACACAAACAGTGATCTGAGGCTATGAGGCAGCAGTGCTAACCACTATGTCACCATGACTATTCGGAAGGTAAGGGAGGTGGTGTAGCTCTGATATTTAAGGATGACATCAGGACATTAGTGGGAGATAATATAGGTTGTATGGAGAAAAAGGTTGAATCCACTTGGAAGGAAATTAGAAATATAACGATAAAAGGTCACTCATAGGTGTAGTTTATAGGCCACCAAATAATAATGTCATGGTGGGGCGAGCAATGAGCAAAGAAATAACTGATGCATGTAAAAATGGAACAGCAATTATCATGGGGGATTTTAATTTACATGTCAATTGGTCAAACCAGGTCAGTCAAGGCAGCCTTGAGGAGGAGTTCACAGAATGTATCTGCAATAGTTTCCTTGAATAGTATGTAATGGAACCAATGCTATCCTAGATCTGGTCCTGTATAATGAGACAGGAATAATTAATGATCTCACAGTCAGGGATCCTCTCGGGAGGAGCGATCACAGTATGGTTGAATTTAAAATACAGATGGAGCGTGAGAAGGTAAAATTCAATACCAGTGTCTTGTGCTTAAACAAAGGACACTGCAATGGGATGGAGGAGGAGTTGGCTAAGGTAGACTGGGAGCAAAAACTTTATGATGAGACAATTAAGGAATTGTGGAGGACTTTCAAAGCAATTTTTCCACAGTACTCAGCAAAAGTATATACCAGTGATAAGGAAGGACCTGTTCCTATGCTGTAATTTACTTAAAAGGGATAATCTGCCATGGATATCAAAGGAAATAAAGGAGGGTATCAAATTGGAAGAAAATGCATACAAAGTGACAAAGATTAGTGGGAAACTAGAGGATTAGGAAATCTTTAAAAGTCAACAGAAAGCCATGAAAAAAGCTATAAAGAAAAGTAAGATAGATTATGAGAGTAAGCTAGCTCAGAATATAAAAACAGATAGCAAATGTTTCTACAAATATATAAAATGAAAAAGAGTGGCTAAGGTAAACATTGGTCCTTTAGAGGATGAGAAGGGGGATTTAGTAACAGGAAACAAGGAAATAGCCAAGGCATTGAACAGGTATTTTATGTCGGTCTTCACAGTGGAAGACACAAATAACATGCCAAAAATTGATGACAAGGAGGCTATAGCAGGTGAGGACTTAGAAATGATCATTATCACTAAGGAGGTAGGGTTGGGCAAGCCAATGGGGTTAAAGTAGATAAGTCTCCTGGCCCTGATGGAATGCATCCCAGGGTACTAAAAGAGATGGTGGGAGAAATAGCAAATGCATTCGTGGTAATTTACCAAAATTCACTGGACTCTGGGACGCTTCCGGCAGATTGGAAAACAGCAAATGTGACACCACTGTTTTAAAAAGGAGGTAGACAGAAGGCGGACAACTATAAACCAGTTAGCTTCTGCAGTGGGTAAAATGCTTGAATCTATTATCGAAGAAGCAATAGAGAGACATCTGAATATAAATTGTCCCATTGGGAAGACACAGCATGAAAGGCAAGTCATGTTTCACTAATTTACTGAAATTCTTTGAGGACATGAGTGTGGTGGACAATGGGGAACTGGAGGATGTGGTGTATCTGGATTTTCAGAAGGCACTCAACAAGGTGCCACACGAAAGGCTGCTGCATAAGATAAAGGTGCATGGTGTTACGGGTAATGTATTAGCATGAATGAAGGATTGGTTAACTAACAGAAAGCAAAGAGTGGGGGTAAGTGGGTGTTTTTCTAATTGGTGATCAGTGACTAGTGGTGTGCCTCGGGTCAGTGTTGGGACTGCAATTGTTTACAATTTACATAGATGATTTGGAGTTGGGGATCAAGTGTCGTGTGTGTCAAAGTTCGCAGATAACACTAAGATGAGTGGTAGAGCAAAGTGTGCAGAGGACACAAAGTCTGCAATGGGATATAGTTAGTTCAAGTGAGTGGGTGAGGGTCTGGCAGATGGAGTACAATGTTGGTTATTTTTTTTTTTAAACAGTGCAGAAGGAAGCCATTTGGCCCATCGTGTTTGCACCGACCACAATCTGCACTGCCCAAGATTTCCAGATAACAACACCATCAAGGGTGGGTGAATGGTGTGTGAAGATGGCATTGAGGTTGAAGACCAGCCATGATCTGGGTAAATGAGCATTAACGCTCTCTCCACTCACATTGTCTGTACCTTTAAGACTTGATTACCTGTAAAGACTCGCATTCCAACCATTATTTTGTAAATTGAGTTTGTGTCTTTATATGCCCTGTTTGTGAACAGAACTCCCATTTACCTGACGAAGGAGCAGCGCTCCAAAAGCTAGTGGCTTTTGCTACCAAATAAACCTGTTGGACTTTAACCTGGTGTTGTGAGACTTCTTACTGTGTTAAACATGGTATCACAGAGCTACAGGATTAACAACAAGAAACACTATTCTGTAAAGGACGAATTCAGTCAGAGTGTTGAGCCTGCAACATTAACTTAAGAAATAACTATCCTTGTGCCCTAAAACAAAATCTTCAGACTTTAGTCAAATACAATTCTAATGGGCTTATTTGGAATTTGCCCCTTGCTGAAGATTTCAGATGAAGAATTGACAAAATCAAAGACTAAACACATACTATCAGACAATGCAGTAAGTCTGGGCGGCACGGTGGCACAGTGGCTAGCACTGCTGCCTCACAGCGCCAGGGACCTGGGTTCGATTCCCGGCTTGGGTGACTGTGTGTGGAGTTTGCACATTCTTCCCCGCGTCTGTGTGAGTTTGCTCCAGGTACTCCGGTTTCTTCCCACAGTCCAAAGACGTGCGGGTTAGGTGGATTGGCCACGCTAAATTGCCCCTTAGTGTCAGGGATACTAGCTAGGGTAAATGCATGGGATTATGGGGATAGGGCATGGATGGGATTATGGTCGGTGCAGACTCAATGGGCCGAATGGCCTCCTTCTGCACCGTAGGATTCTATGATTCTATAAGTTTGTAAAAAACTCCAGGTGAGCTGCAAATACATTTCCAATTCTTGAGATTTTTCAGCATAAGATGCTCATTCTGTGTAAAGTATTCAAACATTTGCATACCAAAAGAAACAGAATAGGAACAGGAGTAGGCCATTCAGCCCATCAAGTCTGCCCCACTATTTCATGAATTCTTACACCCCTAATGTTTTTGTGATTATTATTTTAAGTGAAAATGTGCGATTAGTATATCGTAATCCCGAACAGAAGAAAACACAAAGTATAAGATGAGTTAAAGACATGAACAAATTGATGATCAGCGAAGATGGGAAGCTTGATGAACCTTTCAAGTACTTGAATGAAAGATACACCTAAGGTGGTTTGTGAAGAGTGAAGCAACATCTCATCACATTAGCCACTTCTAATAGTCAAATGAAAAGTTGGCATGTATGAATTTGTCTCTTTATAGCTGAAGACGAGGACTCCGAATATTACTTTGTTAGTTTGTGATCAGTGAAAACTTTCACCAAGCAACCAAATGAGAAATTTGAAAGTCATTTTCTACAGTTGCAAAAGCAGCTTGAACCTAAACTCTGCTGGCCTCAATCCTACGAGTTGTCTGGATGCCTCCTACCTGTGTTACTCTGTCACATTAGCGGGGTTGTTATCTGTTTTACTTCAGGCATGAATTCACCACATTAAAAAAAAAACAACATAACAACAGACGTGAATAAAAAAGTTCGACTCACGTTTAAATGTGAAATGAGTATGTTCACGAACATAGCATCAAATACCCGTGATTTGCTACCTGGATTTCCAAATTAAGGCAACAACCCTTGAAACCACACTGGCCGGTGCAATCTAACATAAAACTCTCCATTTATTGATCCAAACGGATTAAAATGCGTGGAAATATCATAAGAGTTATATTCATTTCAATTCAAGACATTGTACTGTATTGTGAATATTGTGTAAATTATGCACTTCCATCCTCAGGCGAAATGTGAGACCTTAAATAAATGCTAAGCATCCCTACGTTATTGAAGCTGCACCTTGTATAATTGGCTGGATATGCAGATTGATGGGAGTTCCTTTTTGAACCACCGGAGGGCATTTCTGTTGAACTGCACTGATTTCCACATTCCACAGTTTCGTTTATGAATTGGAAATGTTTGTGTGCTTGCTATGTTCTTGGACATATGATCCCCAATTGCATACAGACAGTGTGCATTAAATTGGTGATCAAAAAGGATATTCTTAAAAATATTAGCTCCCAAGCAGAATCGTCATTGGCAAAGGAGGGACCTGCTGCACACAAGGGGGAATTAGTTGAGGGGGAAGGTATAAATAAGGCTGTAGTTCAGTGAGTTTGGGGGAAAAAAAGTGTAAGGTCGGGTAATATTTACAGCTCTCTGCTGTTTCTCAGCCTTGATTCACTGTTTTCAGTTTGAGCGTTGTGCCCCTATAAGCAGACACATGTCTCTTTATGGGGCTCTTCTAATTTGTTCCTTAGTTTATTTAATACATTGGAAGTAGTAAAGACAGGAAGATGAGGACAAAGGAATCTTCAGTTTTACAGCAGAATGTGAAATGAAGTATATACACAAAGCAGTCCCAGAGAAGAGACATCTCAGTGATGTAAGCTTTGTAAGAATATGGGGGTTTTTCATTTAATTTGCTTTGAAATTGTAGTTGTGCATATTAACTATTTTTTATCTGAAGCAGGAGAATGGGATCTATTAATTGCATACAGACAGTGTGCATTAAATTGGGGATCATTTGTTCCCCTATAAATTGGCTCAGGCTGAAACTGTGGTTGTGGGGTTAGGAGGGTGCATGCTTGTAATGAGTAACTCTTGTAAATAAATGCTTACAGAAGTGTGTAAAAATTGACTCTAGTTTTATCCTTCACTAACTAGCTTTTGGGAATAAATGCTCTTCTGATAAATAATGAGGGAGGGAGAAAAGGAAAGGAAATAAGGAGCCGCATTTTGTGTGCCCCCGCTGGATGTGTTCACCGCAGGGTTGCAAATAAAATAGGACAAATGCCCACTCCACCATCTTCCTACCTGGAATACTGGTGGGTGGAGGGGAGGGGGGGGGGGGCACCAAGATCAACAGTCCACTGATAATCAAGGATCAATTCAGCTAGTTACCCAAACAGAGGATGCTGGAAAAACTCAGCAGGTCTGACAGCATCTACTGGGAGAGAAAGCAGAGTTAATATTTTGAGTTCTTTGACTCTTTATTAGAACTGAAGGGAGGGAGAATGTGTCAGAGCTTATAGAGATTGCAAAGTAACAACTTTAAGAACAAAAAACAGAATGCCTGGTGTGGGATGGGGTGGGGGGTGAGAGGGGGGGGGCTGCATTGGGGCAATGGGGTATTTAAAAAAGGGGGTTTAAATTGAGGAGATATGCCAAAATCTGAAACTGCCAAATTCAATGTTCAATCCCAAGGACTGTAAGGTGTCCAACTGGTAGATGGGTTCCTGCTCCTCCAGCTGGCTTCACTGGAGCATTGCAGCTGGTTAAGGATGGACATGTGGACATGACAGCAAGGTGCTGAGTCCAAATGGCATGCAGCAGGAAGGTTGGAATCATGCTTGCAGACTGAGCAAAGATGTTCCACAAAGCAGTTGCCAGTCTGCGTTTTGCCTCCCCAGTGTAGAGGGAACTGCATTGGGAGCAGCAAATACAATAAACCAAATTGAAGGATGTGCAAGTGAAACGCTGCTTAATCTGAAAGGAGTGCTTAGGGCCTTGAATGGTGGGGAGGGAGGAGGTAAAAGAGCAGGTGCTGCAAGGGAAGGTGTGGTGGGAAGCAGATGCAGAGTTGGGCATAATGGAGGAGTGGACTAGGGTGTCACGGAGGAAGCGGTCCCTGCGGAGTGCTGATGGGGTGAGGGGAAGATGTGCTTCATGGTAGCATCATGCTGGAGTTAGCAGAGGACGACCCTTTGAATGCAGAATCCAGTAGGGTGAAGGGGGATTCTCTCATGGTTCTCGGAGGGAGGGAAAGAGGTGAGGGCAGAGGTGGGGAAATGGGTCAAACCCAGTTAAGTGCCCTCGAGTGCCTTGTTAACCACAGGTGGGGGGTGACGGGAGGGTTGGGGGGGGGGGGGGGGCAGTGACAGGAACCTCAGCTAAGAAAAGATGACATCATCAGAATAGATGCCATGAAGGCAGAGAAACTGGAATAATGAGATGGAGTCCTTACAGGGAGCAGGGTGTGAGGAGCTGTAGTCGAGGTAGCTGTAGTTGAGGAGTCGGTGGGCTGGTAATGAATATTGGTGGTCAGTCTATCCTGGAAATGGAGGCAGAGGGGTCAAGGAAATGAAGAAAAGTGTCAGAGATGCAAGGAAGGGGGTGGGAGGGGGCGTTCGATCTTTGGGGGCTGCCCTTTGCAGTTGGGGTCAGATTCTCTAAGGACCCTCCCTTTTCAGCCTTAAACCCACCACACCTTTACCTGCATATTCTACTCTGCCCAAGACCCCGTCTTCCTTGTTTCTTGGAACACATGGGCCTTCTTCCTCCTCCTCCTTCTCTTGCAGTCCTGGTAGTGCCCACTAACACATTCTAGGTGCTGACAGGATTGACAGAGCTGCCTGCCAATAAGATTGCCCACTCAGAGGTCCCACACTGCGTAGCCTGCCTGTGGCACAGTGGTTAGCACTGCTGCCTCATAGCGCCAGGGACCCAGATTTGATTTCCGGCTTGGGTCACTGTCTGTGCGGAGTCTGCATGTTCTCCCAGTGTCTGCGTGGGTTTCCTCCAGGTTCTCTTGGTTGCCTCCCACATTCCAAAAGACGTGCTGGTTAAGTGCATTGGCCATGCTAAATTCTCCCTCAGTGCATCTGAACAGACACCGGAGTGTGGCAACTAGGGGATTTTCACAGTAACTTGATTGCAGTCTTGTGACTAATAAATAAACTTTTAACCTTTTTTTTAATGGCTGCGGAGAGGGTCAACATGGAGTGGGTCATCCCCACCCTGACTTTGCTTCCTGGCAGGAGAGGGGGTGTGAGCTGTGCACCGCCCCTCCCGTAATATTCAACTCAAGGTCCGAGAGTGAGGTGCCTGCACTGGCTCATTTTGTGTCGGTTTAATTTGATGTTATACAGCGAAATGAAGTCTGCAGAAATTTTGGACTTAGCTTCTCATTGGCAAGATGAATACAATCACCAACATGAGCTTTGGTGCGGGAGCCTGTCAGTGTAATCCAGGAAATTCCTGCCCAGATCTTTTTTTTATTCCACAGCTTAAGCTGTGAAGCAAACCAGCTTAGTTTATTTATGAGACTTGATGTGCAGTGATTTATAATCCATACAGTGAGATGCAAGGATGAAATTGTAAACAAATCTATTACTTTTTTGACAACGATAAAATAGCAAACAGAATAACAAAATACACAATGGCTGGAATTAACTGGAATTGTGGGCGCAAGAAGGCCTCGGCATCTCAATAACTCACGTTATTGGTTTTCTCCAGTTTATCCCAGGAGAACCTATTTCCTAGCGAGTAATTCAATTCTCCCGAAATCGTAATAACTCACTCTGTCTTCACGATTGTCATATTTAGAGATAACTATGTCCTTTAAACACTGGTGCAATTAGATGAGAGCTGCTCTAAGAAAACCTTTCTCTTTCCAACCTCCACACACTCAACATGCATCTCCCCATTCTTGTTTCTGCAAGGGAAACAGATGGTTGCGGGTGGGATAATTATGTGCGAGGCCAGACCATTGATTGAATGGCACTGGCTTAGTGGCCTCCAGACTCTTATCTCGGGCGCATTTTCATATCTTTGTATACAGGTAGCAGGAAGGACATGGGCCTTTTTCTCTGTGCTTTTCTTGAAAAAGCTAACTCCGAGAGTTAGCTTACGGGCAGCACGGTAGCACAGTGGTTAGCACTGCTGCTTCACAGCTCCAGGGTCCTGGGTTCGATTCCCGGCTCGGGTCACTGTCTGTGTGGAGTTTGCACATTCTCCTCGTGTCTGCGTGGGTTTCCTCCGGGTGCTCCGGTTTCCTCCCACAGTCCAAAGATGTGCGGGTTAGGTTGATTGGCCAGGTTTAAAAAATTGCCCCTTAGAGTCCTGGGATGCGTAGGTTAGAGGGATTAGCGGGTAAAATATGTGGGGGTAGGGCCTGGGTGGGATTGTGGTCGGTGCAGACTCGATGGGCCGAATGGCCTCCTTCTGCACTGTAGGGTTTCTATGATTTCTTTCTTTCTAAGATAAAAATTCCAGAAAGGGAGAAAATGGGTTTGCAATAATTGGGATTCAAGGGCTGGAATTTTCCAACCGTGCACACCAGCAGGATTTTCCCATCCCGCTGCAGTGAACGGGGATTTGGCTTGCCACCAAATTCTCCCTCAGTGTACCTGAACAGGTGCCGAAGGATGGCAACTAGGGGATTTTCACAGTAACTTCATTGTCGTCTTAATATAGCCTGCTTGTGACTAATAAATAAACTTTTAATTTTTTTTTTTAAATGGCTGCGGAGAGAGTCAACATGGAGTGGGTCATCCCCACATTGACTTTGTCTTCGCTGCAGCGGGAGCGTGGCATGAACAGGCAGTAGGATAAGATCATGCCCCAAGTCTATTGCTGGGTACCATGAACAAACAGGCAGGATGTTTTTCACTAACAACACACTTAAGATTGAATAAAAAGCGCAAGCAACCAAAAAAAGAATCGCTACTATCTGCGCAATGAACATTGTCACGAATCTACCAAGGAAGTGGGAGGTGAGACCATTCTTTTTGCAAGTGCATCACGAGACTGTTTGTGTACTTCCAAAGAATAACAGAACACAAAAAAATGAGTTTGGCTTTATAGGAGCGAAGGAATGTGTGCAGAGATTGAAAGGAAATAAAGAAGTGCTGTTTTAACAAAACAAGATGGTTGTTTTTTTGAATTTCATCATGCGTGGGAATCATCACTCAAGCAAGTTTTTAGTCAAGCTTTGCCATTAAGTTCCATGCAAAACATGAAACCAGAACAATTAAGATCTGTTGACAAAATGGCAAAAGGGTATAGACAGATTGAGTGAGTGGGTAAAACACTACAAGCCAAGGCTGACACTTGCTACAACATGCTTGCTACAAATACTAGAATAGCTTGCATTTTTAAATGTGGATAGAAGTCCCAAAGTACTTCATAGTGAGGGAGACCAGATTGGCTGTGGCAATAAACCAGACAAGAACAAAATCAAACCCACAGTAGACAGACAGCTCAAGATGTTAAATGAAGCAAAAGCATCAATTTAAAAATTAAATATTAAAGATGATTGGATTTTCAGCAATGGTGACAGCAAAATGCTACTGCTCGCATCTGGAATATCAATCTCTGAATGTGTGAAAATACCTGTCAAAGTATCCTTCTGGAAGGATTTCTGAAGATTGTAATTTACCTTATTTTCAACACTGTTAGTAGATTTCCGAGAAGACAGTAGATATGTCTGGAATGATCACATCTATTTCAAATAAATGTTGTAGGTAATACCAAGATGCTCTCCTATATAATCGCCTATCCTGCAGGCAAATTGACTGATGTGCCATCCTAATGAGGTGCTAATTTGTGTTGTATTCTGCTGCATATGGTTTGTGATGATGCTATTTACACGAGCAAAGGGGTGATACGTTCACTGTGCATTTACACAAATTAAATATCAGTCAGTAAAATGAAAATTAGTTTATAATCATTAGTATGACTTAGATCTTCCTTCAGGATGGAATAGGGTTAAACAGAGAAACAGCTTCAATAAAGACAACTGTAACAGCAACCACATCTCAACTTGGTCTCTTGCTTTCTAAACGAGGAGGACAAAGGGGAATCACAAAACTCGAAATGTGTCCAGCTTGATTGGACTGGGCCTATCAGAGAATTAGATTTATGAAGCAGATATTGTGTAATTTGTGCAAACAGTAAAGATAGGATTTGGAGAATCCTATACTCTGAAATCCTGCACTCGGTGATTGGAACTCTCTCCTTCAGTGACATTGGAACTATTCAGACCTCAGTCAGGTAGTGTCAATATTATGCATCCCACCTCTCAGCCACACATGGGTAAATCTGTTATCACCCTTGAGTGACATGCACTTTTGCCTTTGCACCATAGAAGACATGAAACCATGCGATAGGGCAGTTTCATCAAAAGGTGATTAGTGTGTAGCACACAAGTTGGGCCATAATCTTTATAAACAGGTTTTGCCAATTTCAATTTCTGCATCTCTGAAATGTCATGCTCACCAATCTGAAAAATTGGCATCTCTGCCTGCATATGTCACAGGTGTGGAGATGCCGGTGTTGGACTGGGGTAAACACAGTAAGAAGTCTCTCAACACCAGGTTAAAGTCCAACAGGTTTATTTGGTAGCACAAGCCACTAGCTTTCGGAGCGCTGCCCCTTCATCAGGCGAGTGGGAGTTCTGATCACAAACAGGGCAGATAAAGACACAAACTCAATTTACAAAATAATGGTTGGAATGCGAGTCTTTACAGGTAATCAAGTCTTAAAGGTACAGACTGTCTGTACCTTTACAACCATTATTTTGTAAATTGAGTTTGTGTCTTTATCTGCCCTGTTTGTGACCAGAACTCCCACTCACCTGATGAAGGAGCAGCGCTCCGAAAGCTAGTGGCTTGTGCTACCAAATAAACTGGTTGGACTTTAACCTGCTGTTGTGAGATTTCTTACGATGTCACAGGTGGCATGAATCAATGACATAGTGAGCGCAATTCTCCCATTGCCACTCCCATCAGCAGGAAAACCAGAGTGTTTCCCACTGCCGTTAGCAGCACCAGTCAGGTGGGATTTGCCTGCCTTAACAAATTAAATTTATGCATACCAGGAATCACGCCGGCCATTATTCCCACTAAACTCATCTCCAAACTCCGAGGCCTGGGTCTCGGCACCTCCCTCTGCGACTGGATCCTGAACTTCCTAACTCACAGACCACAATCAGTAAGGATAGGCAACAACACCTCCTCCACGATAATCCTCAACACCGGTGCCCCACAAGGTTGTGTTCTCAGCCCCTAACTATATTCCTTATACACTTACGACTGTGCGGCCAAATTCCCCTCTAATTTGATTTTCAAGTTTGCTGACAACACCACCATAGAGGGTTGGATCTCAAACAATGACGAGACAGAGTACAGGAATGAGATAGAGAACCTGGTGAACTGGTGCGGCAACAATAATCTCTCCCTCAATGTCAACAAAACGAAGGAGATTGTCATCGACTTCAGGAAACATAAAAGGAGAACATGCCCCTGTCTACATCAACAGGGACGAAGTAGAAAGGGTCGAGAGCTTCAAGTTCTTAGGTGTCCAGATCACCAACAACCTGTCCTGGTCCCCCCATGCTGACACTATAGTTAAGAAAGCCCACCAACGCCTCTTCTTTTTCAAAAGACGAAGGAAATTTGGCACGTCAGCTATGACTCTCACCAACCTTCACAGATGCACCATAGAAAGCATTCTTTCTGGTTGTATCACAGCTTGGTGTGGTTCCTGCTCTGCCCAAGATCGCAAGGAACTATAAAAGGTCATGAATGTAGCCTAATCCATCACGCAAACCAGCCTCCCATCCACTGACTCTGTCTACACTTCCCGCTGCCTCGACAAAGCAGGCAGCATAATTAAAGACCCCATGCACCCCGGACATTCTCTCTTCCACCTTCTTCTGTCAGGAAAAAAATACAAAAGTCTGAGGTCACGTACCAACCGACTGAAGAACAGCTTCTTCCCTGCTGCCATCAGACTTTTGAATGGACTTACCTTGCATTAAGTTGATCTTTCTCTACACCCTAGCTATGACTGTAACACTACATTCTGCACTCTCTCGTTTCCTTCTCTATGAACGGTATGCTTTGTCTGTATAGCGCGCAAGAAACAATACTTTTCACTGTATGTTAATACATGTGACGATAATAAATCAAATCAAATAAAATCAGCCCACCTTTATAGACATTGGAGCACCCTTTTTAAAAGATACCCTGATCTCCGCACTGACAGATAGGTCGCCCCCCGCACCACCCTCCACCCCTCAATGGATATGGCAACCTCCGCTGACAAGAGGAGACACCTCAGCATAGAGAGGCATCCTCCCCCACAACTGAAAGAACAGGTCACCCCATCACCCCCCACCACACCATACAGACATGGAGGGGGTGACCTGACACCCCACCCCCCCCCTCCCATCACCACAGCCAGAGGCCTAAACCCTGCCCCACTCCAGCCCACCCACCTCACAGATTGGGTCCCCTCAAGGCCCACCCCCTCCAGGCCTCCCCTCAGGACCCCCAGTGCCAGCCTTGTATTGCCTCATGACACCTGGCAGTGTCATCCTGAACTGATGCCTTACACTCCAATAGGGGCAGAGAGGTAAATGTTGTGGTCATGTGCCCCTCTGCCGCTGCCAAGCTGCAGAGGAAGGGTTCCTCGAAGGGACCTGGGAGTTGGATTAGAAGGGCTTGACCCCGGGATGTGGGTCTCGTGGCTGCATTTGTCTTTGTTGCCCTGGAAAAGGTATTATTCAGTTTCAAGATGGTGAATTCAGATACTATTCAGGGGTAAGGTATTCATTATTGTCTTTGTCCTCTAAACCCTTTGAAGTGCCTTGGTCACTTTGATATCCATGTCCATTGGGCACCTGGAAACCTTCAAAATCACCGCAGCACACCATTCCGCAGTAGGAATTGGTCCAAGTTTTAAAAGCCCTCTTTAAAACGCTCTTATAGAAATGGCCTGTCAGGATTACGTGGGAGATCCGCTTGCTTTCTCCCATAACCCACAGCTGCTGTGAAACCCATTTGAAGTGCTTTGATGGGCAGTTTCACTGGGGGGGTTCCCTTTACACATTGAAAGGTTCACAGATGGTGTTTGCATCCTTTGAAGTGATTTGATTGAGAGGTATGGATTACTTACCCATCAGCAAAGAGCCTTTGTTTTTCTTTCCTTTCACGGTTGAATGCTTCCCGAGTGCTGCCTTTGTTCCTAACCTCAATGTTTATAAACATTCAGCCGACAGCTTGGATATTTATGAGGTTTATCCTCCGCTTTTCTATTCGCAACGTTTACAAGCACTCTAGTCTTTGGGATTCCCACCAGGGACTAGCGGGCCAGGTGAATTCCTTTTCAGGTCATTGTTATATCATTAAGGCGAATGGATCATCTCTTCTGTTTACTTTCAATCGTACAAAAATAACAAAGTGCAAGTGCATTGTTCTAAGCCGTACAGAACAGGAAGGATCCATGGAAAACATTCATCATATAGTAACCAACATGATGCCAGGAAAGGAAAAATGTTGGTTATGAATAGAGATTTAAGATACTGTCACAATGTAATCCCCCCCCCCCCCCACCTACTCTTTCTCTTCTGCCACACGGGGGTACCCCCCATTCACCACCCCACACAAGAAAAAACTAACACGAATAATAATATATAAGAAAAAGGCCCAGGAGACAAGACGACAACAAGCCACAAGATAAAGGCAACGCATCACAGGGAGCAACAAGGGTTGGACACGAGCCGAAAGAAAAGTGGCAGAGCACGAAGAAAAGGGGACATGTCCTCTCTCTGTCCGACCCCAAAAATCTCACTCCATGACCAATATATGCTCCTCATTCTACTTTAAGGTTTTAATTTGTGAAATCTACTGGACTGGAGAAAACCAAGAAGAAATTTAATAAGCGCATTTCAATTTATGAAGAGTGATACCGAAAGAGTATTTCTCTGCTTCTGTCTACTTGGCATACAGACTTCTTACCTTGGGCTCGTGACTCTGTCTCATAAGTACCGGTAAAAGCCATAAAGGGGGAAGGTGAGAGAACTGGTGAGTGAGTGATTGAGGAGGTGGGGGAGAGAGAGCGCGAAGGTGTGTGTGTGTGTGAGGGAAAGGGGTTTGGAAGAGAGACTGGTGAGTGAGTGGGGGAGTGGGGGCTTGGGAAATGGAGCTAGTACGCGTATGTGTGTGCACGTGTATATTTGTAGGGTGGTGGACAGGAGGCAAATTCAATGTGTTTATGGGGGTGAGGGTGAAAGGGGTTCACTGAGTTTGCAGCGAATGTAGACAGCTTGGTTAAAACCAACATGAGTTTGTCAAATAAAAACATTTTTATAAAGAGCTTTAAAACACAGATTTTCATATTTATGTAATACATTATTATAGTGTTACGGACTGTGGGGTTAATTTAAAACAGTCCTTACTTCTTCCCTCGCCATCCATTCATGAACGGAGAGGAGTTTGTGATTTTTGATTTTCTTCCTTTGTAAGAGGTGTTGTATTTTCCTCAACTCTTCAGTTTTGAAGTGACCCGATCCTCTATTAATAACCCCACAGAAAACTCGAGAAAGGGTAAAATCAGAGGGCTTGGTTATTTTATATCATTCAAACGAGGGTTTGCAACGTTTCCCCCACCCATACTTTGCATTCATGCAATAAAAGAGGGAGAAGAGAAAGAACGGTACAGGGCAAAGATTACAGAAAAATAAGAGTTGTTGTTTTATGTGAGTCTAGAGTCCAGAATCAAACGTCTAATTGTATATTCCTTCAGAGGTCAGCAGACTTAATCAGTTGCAGGGCAATCCACTTTACCAGTAGCACTGAGATGAATTGGTCTTGCAGTAGGCACTGGTACAGAGGTTCAGATGTTCCAATAGAAATGATGTAGATGAGAGCCAGGCAATTCAGACAGGACTCTGGTTCTGCTGCTGTCTGGTTGATGAAAGAAGGCAGGTTGCCTCCTTTGGCTTCACAAGGCAATATTATAGGTCTAGCAACTGTGTGTGGGTTGGGGGGGGGGTGGTTGTGTGATATGAATCCTACTTCTTCCCCTTGATTTGGACAAAGGATGTGTATTCCTGACCTGGATTCCTGAGATGGTTAGTTCTTTAGTGTTTTATCCATTATAAGTTTACCAGAGGTTTCAGGTTCCTTTCTCTTGGCAGACAGATAATCTCCATTGGCGAAGGTTTTGCCTCAGAAATGTAAGGGCATCTTTGTGCGTTCCCTTGGAATTTAATTTCTGCAGTCACAGAGATATTAGTGCATCTTTAGAGATAACGAGGTTGCTGCAGTTTTCAGAAGTCTAAAAATTCCTTTTCCGCGAGTCGCAGCCAGTCCTGGCTTCAGTCAGTACAATTATAGAAAACAATAATTTTATAAAGTAGCTGGGATGAGAGAGATATTTTCTTTCATGTCTTCTTGGAGTGACAATACGCTGATCTATAATAGGTAAATTTTTAAACCTATCCTATATAGACTGAATGTTGCTGCTTCATTGTGGTTTTGCTTTTGCTGGCATCTGAGATCACAGTAACTTTCAGGAGTTAAAATTGAGTCATTGAAAAATAGTTCTGAGCTAAGGAGTGTTAAAGTTACTATGACATTTATACAAATTAAAATATATATCACAGTCCACATCGTGGAAATGAATTTACAGTCAGTAACAAAAAAATTATATACGCCCTCCTCAATAGTGTTAAACAGAGAATTTCTTCAATCACGACAACTGCATACAGCAACAAAATTTCAACCAGATTTCCTGCTTTAAAAAACAAGGAAAGCAAAGGAGAAACACAATTCCCCAAGAAGAAGAATTCCCCAAGAAGGACAGCACAGTGGCACAGCACTTAGTATTGCTGCCCCACAGTGCCAGGGACCCGGGTTTGATTCTCAGCTCGGGTCACCATCTGTGTGGACTGCGCACATTCTCCCCGTGTCTGCGTGAGTTTCCTCCGGGTGCTCTGGTTTCCTCCCACAGTCCGAAAGATGTGCTGGTTAGGTGCATTTAGCATTGGCCATGCTAAATTCTCCCAGTGTACCCGAACAGGTGCTTGAGTGTGACGACTGGGGGATTTTCACAGTAACTTCATTGCAGTGTTAATGTAAGCCTACTTGTGACACTAATAAATAAACTTTACATTTAAAAGAATATTAGATAAATATTTGAAGCAGAAGAATATAAACAACAAGCAGAAGAATGCAAGACACCAGGATTCATTTTACATTGTTTGAACAAAGAGCTATCATAGATGGGATGGGCCAAATGACCTACTCTGCTCCAAACCCCTATAGTTCTTTGATTTGATCCATGCTCTGAGGGGAATTGTTCACTTTCAGCCTGGACAGGCAGGGTTTCACTCTACTAGGCCAGATGATCCTGAGTAAGGAAATCTCGAAAATGCTGGAAAATCTCAGCAGGTCTGACAGCATCTGTGCAGAAAGAAGAGAACCAACGTTTCGAGTCAGGATGACCCTTCGTCAGAGCTGAAAGCAATGAAGGTGGACAGGGTAAAAGAGACAAACAGAAATTCTGTCAGAGAGAAGAGCAGTACTTCTTCAGGGAAGGCATTCCTGGAAGAGAAGTGGCAGTGAGTTAAAAATTAAGACAAAGGCAAAATACTGCAGGTGCTGCAACTTGGAGCAGAAACAGAAAGTGCTGGAAAATCTCAGCTCTTATGAAGGATCATCCTGACTCGAAACGTTGCCTCTAGAGCTCTGACGAAGGGCCATGCTGACTCGAGACATTGGCTCTATTCTCTCTCTACAGATGCTGTCAGACCCACTGAGATTTTCCAGCATTTTCTGTTTTTGTTTCAGATTCCAGCATCCACAGTATTTTGCCTTTATATTACGGGCAAGGTTATGTTTGGTTATTAAATACAAGCCCTTCTGATTAAGTAGCTTGCTGCCACTGAAGAGCAAAGTTGACACATGAAGAAGTATCTCTTCGTTACGAGACTGGAAAATTGTTGATGTCAGTAAAACATGTCCCAGTAATAATGCTTCTTGCACAGAGCGACTTTAGCAAAGGCAGAAAAGTGTGTGGGGAAACCAGAAGCCAAAAAGATCTGCGGTACTGGCTTTATCAGGATGGATTCGCCTTATTCCCTTTGATTGGGGTGCAAATTCAGTTCAGTGCAAGCGGTGACAGGACAGTTTCAGCTGGGAATCGTCAGTAAGTTAGTTGACTAATGCTGCTGTTGTTCGCTGAAGCCACTTGGTACACGGGACAAGAAGCATCTTCCTGGTGCACAGAGAAGATTGGAAACCGCTGGAAAGTAATAAACACAGCTCAATCCAAGGATGCTCCCCTTGTCATTCAGAAGTTCAGAAGGGCGGCACGGTAGCACAGTGGTTAGCACTGCTGCTTCACAGCTCCAGGGAGCTGGGTTCGATTCCCGGCTTGGGTCACTGTCTGTGTGGAGTTTGCACATTCTCCTCGTGTCTGCGTGGGTTTCCTCTGGGTGCTCTGGTTTCCTCCCACAGTCCAAAGATATGCAGGTTAGGTTGACTGGCCATACTAAAATTGCCCCTTAGTGTCCTGAGATGCGTAGGTTAGAGGGATTAGCGGGTAAAATATGTAGGGATATGGGGGTAGGGTCTGGGTGGGATTGTGGGTCGGTGCAGACTCGATGGGCCAAAAGGCCTCTTTCTGCACTGTAGGGTTTCTATGATTCCAATAATTTCAGGTAACGAGAGGAGCAAATTGGGATAAAGGAAAAATATACAGTGCATTATGTTTCATTACTTCATTTCTAATTGTACTGGAAACATCAACTATACCCACAGAATGTTTCAAACATTTCACTCAGTGAAGGCCTTTCCTGTAACACAAAAGGATTTAATTTGGTATAAACCAATAAGCATAGGATTGTACAAAGTAGGAGTAGACCATTCAGTCTCTCAAACCTGCTCCATCATTCAATGAAATCCTGGATTATCTGAATGTGGCTTTAACCCTCCGTTTTCTTACCTGCTCTCATAACCCTCGACTTCCTTGTAGATTAAAAATCTGCCTTTTGTCAGATGGTCCTATCAATACAGATGTGTTTTCCACTTTTCTATACGTCTGAAATATGCATCGCCATCTCTCAACCATATGGAGCTATGGCCATCAAATCATACCCTAGCCCCATTACTCACTACTGCAATATGATGCCTCATCAATTTAATTATTTCTTCTGTATAGAGACTTTTTAAAATAGCGACTATTCACCTCTGGAAACAGTTCAAAGCTAACTCTGATAATTGCCCGAGAGCAGTAGAGAGTCACATGTGGGCCAGACCAATTAAGGACATTAGTGAACCAGATGTGTTTTTTCCGACAATTGACAATGTTTTTCATGGTCATCAGTAGATTCTTAATTCCAGATATTTTTTATTTGAATTCAAATTTTACCATCTGCCGTGGTGGGATTCGAACCCGGATCCTCAGATCATTAGCTGAATTTCTGGATTAATAGTCTAGTGATAATGCCACTAGGTCACTGCCTTCCCTATATATACTTAAATAATATATACATATATACATACACATATATGTATTATTTACAGATTGCATGCTGTATAATAAAGATATGAATTGTATGCCATATAATGTATAAGGTTGTGTCCTACTTTGATGGTACTACAGAAAGAAAATGTATTAAGAAAATATTAGAAAACTTCAGCAGGTTTGACAGGGGTAGAGTGGGTGGAGCAGGATAGGTGGTCAGCAATGTGTTTTCTTATCATTTTCAGTCCATCCAAAAAAACAAATTCAAATTGAATCCAAGTCATGGGTCCCACGAGAGGGACATATAGATCACAACTGCCCAGCATTTAGTCACACTTCATTTCCCTCATTTAAAAAAAAATTCCATCAACAATGAAGAAGGATCTTGAGCATGATATTTGGCAGGCTCTGACATTCAATTTCTATCATATTATTAGTGGAACTCCTTTGGCCTTCTTCAGGGTGAATCAAAGAATTTGCTTTTGAAGGAACATTTACTGATTTGGATTTAAGTCCTCACTTTACAATCCTAGCTCAAATGGGATTGTGCTGTCTCACTTCATGACTGAAGTGCAGTGCATGTATATCATGCTATTAGCTTCACAGAACATGCTCAGAATTTTCCATCATAATTGTTTTAGGATTCTTTCAGGATGACTGGAAAGCTGACTAGAAACTGAAAGGTGTGTCTTCTCAAGATAAAAGTGGTATTGAATTACTTTTGACAGTTTAAAATTATTTTGAAACGAACAGCGGAATGATTTTTCTGAAATGTTATCAACATTTTTTTAAGATCAGAAATAAATATAGATCAAGACACAAAGGGACAATCCCGAAAAGAAGTATTGTTGCAACTATACAAGGCATTGGTGAGACCGCACCTCGAGTATTGTGCACAGTTTTGGTCCTCTTATTATTCGGGGGCAGCACAGTAGCACAGTAGTTAGCACTGCTGCTTCACTGCGCCAGGAACCCGGGTTCGATTCCCGGCTTGGATCACTGTCTGTTTGGAGTTTGCACGTTCTCTGCGTGGATTTACTCCGGGTGCTCCGGTTTCCTCCCGCATTCTGAAAGACGTGCTGGTAAGGTGCATTGACTCGAAGAGGTGCCAGAGTGTGGTGACTAGGGGAATTTCACAGTAACTTCATTGCAGTGTTAATGTAGGCCTTACTTATGACAAATAAATAAACTTTACTTAAGATGTACTGGCATTGGAGGCAGTTCAGAGGACTTCACTAGATTGATTCCAGAGATGAGGGGTTTGTCGTATGAAGAGAGATAGAACAATTTAGCCCTATACTCTCTGGAAATTAGAAGAATGAGGGGAGATCAAATTGAGGTATATATGACAAAAGGTATGGATAAAGTAGACGTAGGGCGGATGCTTCTTCTTGTGGGGCATTCTAGGATGAGAGGTCATAGTCTTAGGATAAAAGGTAGTGAATTTAAAACAAAGTTGACGAAGAACTATTTCTCCCAAAGAGTTGTGAATCTGTGGAATTCACTACCCCTAAGTGTGGTGGATGCTGGGACAGTGAGTAAATTTGAGGAGTTAGAAAGATTTTTAATTGGCAATGGGTTGAAGGGTTATGGAGAGAAGGCAAGAAAATGAGGATGAGAAGTATATCATCCATGATCGAATGGTGGAGCAGACTCAATGGGCTGAATGGCCTAATTCTGCTCCTACATCTTATGAAAATAAGATCAGACACCTCTAACAACAAATCTTCAACTACTCAGCATTAGAGGGAGCAATTTCACCTATGTTTCTCCATTGTGAACAATTAGCCCACTTCCTATCACAATCACATCTTCTATATTCATGCTACACATACAAAGCTCAGTTTCAGTTCTGCCAGGATGACTGGGCTCCAGAACTCATTGAAGCCTTGATCCGAACATGGTCAAAATAGGTGAATTCCAGAGATGCTGATTCCAGGTGAGAGTGGCAGCCCTTGCCATCAAAGCAGCATTTGACCAAGTATGCCATCAAGAATCCCTAGTAAAATTGAGATCAATGGGAATCAGGAAGAAAACTCTCGACTGGTTGGAGTCATACCTAGCACATAAGAAGCTGCCTGTGGTTACTGAAGGTCAATCATCTCAACTCCAGAACATCACTGCAGCAGTACATCAGGGCAGTGCCCTAGGCCCAACCACCTTCGGTTGCTTCATCAATGACCGTCCCTTCATTGTAAAGTCAGAAGCCTGGATGTTCGCTGATGATGGCACAGTACTCAGTTGCATTTGCAAACCCTCAGCTAATGAAGCATTCTGTTCACAAGTGCAGCAAGGCTTGGATAACATTCTGGTTTGGGCTGATAAGTGGCAAGTAGCATTTACACCACTTCAGTGTAAGGCAATGACTATCTCGAACATGGGAAAGCTTAACCACCTCTCCTTGACATTCAATGGTATTACCATAGCTGAATCCCCCACCAGCAACACCCTAGGCAATACCATTGATCAGAAAATTAACTAAACCAGCCACATAAAAACTGTTGTTGGAAGGCCAAGTTAGAGGCCGAGAATTCTTTGGCCTGCTTCCCCAAAGCCTGTCCATGACCTACAAGGCACAAATCAGGAGCATGACAGAATACTCTCCACTTGCCTGGGTGACTGGAGGTCCAGCAATGCTCAGTAAGTTTGACACCATCCAGGACAAACCATTCTGCTTTATTGGCACCCCACCTCTTACCTTAAAAATTCACTTTCTCCACAACCAGTGCACTGTACACCATTGAAAAGATGCACTGCAGCAACTTACCTAGGCTTCTTCAACAGCATCGCCCAAGCCTATGATTGCTACTGCCCAGAAAGGTAATGGCAGCAAGCACATGAGAAAACTACCACCTGCAAATTCCCCTCTAAGTCACATACCATCCTGACTTGGAACTATATGTTATTCCTTCATTATCACTGGGTCAAAATATTGCAACTGCTGGAGTACTTGTGCCACATAGAGTGGAACAGTTTAGGAAAATGGCTCGCCATTATCTTTTTTGGAGCAATTCCGGACGGTCAATAAATGCTGATCTGACCACAAACAAGTAATAAAACAAAATCTTGCCCAATTTACAGCAGGGGGCCGCCCCTGGATTTCTTCCAAACTTGATGAGATACTCATCCATACTTCAAAGGTTTAAATTTCCCAAGACAATGCCATTACATCCTAGGCAGTTATAAATAAATTTCATTCAGTTCCAAGGTAACAGGCATAATAAAATATACAAAAGCTATGATTCAGTGGAGACCCAGTCCTTGAGTAAAACAATGGACAATACTTCAAAAAGTCAACAAGAAATAACTACCCTTGTCTTTATCATCTGCAAATAGATCCCAGCTTTACTGTACCATTTCAATATCCAGAAACAACCACATGTTTCATCAATCTTGATTATTCCTGCACTTCCTTTGAATGGCTCTCATCAGGAAGTTAAGACAGCCACTCAATTGTATTTTGTAGTGATTGAGCACCAAGATGAAAGATGTTATAATGCATTTTGCTTACAATGACCTTTGTGTACCGTGGGGCTTTGGTTTGGATGAGGGACAGTCTATGAACATGGGAGTATTTCTGTGAAATTATCAATAACTATACGTGAAACCAATGAGTGCATAATTTCTACTACCATTGACTAAAATGCATCATAAGTATATTAATAAGATAAGTCCACAGTTCATAGAATCGCTACAGTGCAGAAGGAGGCCATTCAGTCCATCGAGTCTGCACCGACCGCAGTCCCACCCAGACCCTATTCCCATAACTCCACATATTTACCCTGCTAATCCCCCTTACGCTAGGGTCAATTTAGCATGGCTAATCCACCTAACCTGCACATCTTTGGGCTGTGGGATGAAATCAGAGCACCCGGAGGAAACCCACACAGACATGGGGAGAATGTGACAGTGATCCGAGGCCGGAATTGAACCCAGTTCCCTGGCGCTGTGAGGCTGGCTAATACTTTTTTGATAGCCACTATACTCAGTCTGGAGTCAATGCAATCAGCTGTTTCCAATGGGTAGTATTTCTTAGTCAACATGGTTTCATTTATCAAGATACTACTTAGTGATATGAAGAGCTAATTTTCACCATAAGTTACAGTGGTGGAAAAGAAAGTGAAAAATGAAATTACATTTGGATGTGAATTATATACTTTTCCCAGATTCTGTCCCTTCAGTCAGACTGATTTATATTTAACAATGCCAATCATTTACATTGATGCCAGGGAAAAATTCTAAAATTACAAAGAATGCCAATGAAAACCATGTTGAGTTATCCTGATATGTACAATGTCAAATTTCCCAGTTCAAACAATGCACGAATCAGGCCCACTATTTATGAACGAGAAATAAAATTTGATGGGCCCTTTATATTAAAAGGGGAAATACCTGCGGAATAAGTGGACGGATGTTTTTTTACGAATGCAACTAAGAGTAAAACAGGTAACGAAGGCTTAAAGGTTATGCACTCCAACTGAAAGTCAAGTTCTTTGGAGATATCATTAATAAAAGGTCAAAATTGTAGTTCTTGAAATGATGAACTTACAGAAGTAGAGAAACGAGCCAGCTTTCAGAGTAGCAGAGGCTATATACATTTTCGTGTCTTTTGTACAACAGCACCATTTTTTTTGTAGACAGGTATATTGATTCTATTTGTTCAAGTGTGTGAAACTAAACGAACTCTTGATGAACTCTCCGTTCACTCTGTTTTTTTTAGATAAAGGATAAATTGTGTAGTATCTTTGGATAACGTGAGTAAATTGGAGAAATAAACTTCAACAGTGAATTGTTTTATTAACGGGTCCTGCACAGATCACTAAAAGCGACTGCACAGGTACAAAAAGTAATCAAAAAGACTAATGGAATGTTGACCTTTATCTCAACGGGTTGGAAAGCAAAAGTGAAGAAGTTATGCTTCAGTTGTACAGCAGTCTTAGTCAGGCCCCCTGCGTGGCCAGAGCAACCACAAGGCAAGCTAGGCAAAATAGAGATAGAAAATGCAGGGGGCGGCCAGGGGGTGGAGATGCAGAGGAGACAAATAAAATGGTAATGATGTGGTTTTATTATGAGCGCGAACTACTTACAGTGGTTAACACTGCTGCCTCACAGTGCCAGGGGCCCGGGTTTGATTCCCAGCTTTGGTCAATGTGTGGAATCTGCACGTTCTCCCCGTGTCAGCATGGGTTTCTCCCAGGTGCTCTGGTTTCCTCCCACAGTCTGAAAGATGTGCTGGTTAGGTGGATTGGCTATGCTAAATTTTCCCTCAGTGCACCCGAACAAGCGCTGGAGTATGGCGACTAGGGGACTTTCACAGTAACTTCATTGCAGTGTTAATATAGGCCTACTTGTGACACTAATAAATAAATTAAACCAAACATAAACTCAATTTAACTGAGCTCCTGGGGGCAGGGATTTCAAATTCATGCATTCAGGAAGGCAACCACCTGGGTGATGTGGGTTGGGGTCCTACGAGCTTTGCAGGAGTGCAATGTCATGAAGGGAACATGGTGCTGCAGAAGCAAAGCAGTGGGGTGGGATTCGAGAGACTGAGACTGCAGCAAAGGCTAAGTGTAGGCCGCAGGTAACAACTACCTGCGGTTTTTAGCATTTGAGATTGCATTGGACCATTTTACTGCATTCATTTTTGAAAGTTAATTGTGGGAGTGGGTGAAGGCTTACCTAGGGCCACAAATATCTTTGCGGTGGCACACTGGTTAGCACTGCTGCCTCACAGCGCCAGGGACGGGTTCGATTCTGGCCTCGGGTCACTGTCTGTGTGGAATTTGCACATTCTCCCCATGTCTGCACGAGTTTCATCCGGGTGCTCCGGTTTCCTCCCACAGTCCAAAGATGTGCGGGTTAGGTTGATTGGCCATGCTAAATTGACCCAAGTGTCAGGGAGATTAGTAGGGTAAATATGAGGGGTTGCGGGCAGTGGGGCCTGGGTGGAATTGCAGTCGGTGCAGACACGATGGGCCGAATGGCCTCCTTCTGGGCTGTGGGTATCTAAGATTCAATGATATAACATCCCTGCTCCGCAGAGGCACCAAACCGCAGAACGTATATACTGGTCTACACAAGGTCAAGGCTTAAAGAGTTAAAATAGGATAGATATTCATTCCCTCAAGTTGAGGGGTGATATAATCAAAGCCATATATAATGACAACATCATTCAATAGAGCTGCTACCATTTCTTCAAATGTGGGATTCTAGGATAAGGAGGAATAATTTTAAAATTAGATTAGGAATGAAATCAGGAAATACCTTATCACACGAAGGGAAAATTCCTAGGAAAAAGCTGAGGATGTAGAGTCAGTTTATTTTTTTAATATTGAGATCAACAGATATGTTAGCACAGATATCATGTGATAACGAGCAAAAGTAAATAAATATAGTTATTTTGAGAGAACGGATGAAGTGTCAGCCACAGAACATCGATTTTAAGCTAGAGAGACTGTTAAATGCTTTCATGGCCCCTGTAAACTTAAATTAAAAACAGAAAATGCTAAAAGTACTTAGCAGGTTACAGCAGCATCTGTGGAGAGAGAAAGAGAGTTAACGCTTTCCGTCTGTGACCTTCTGTCAGACCTGAGAAATGTTGGAGACGTAATAGGTTCTGAGCAAGGGGTGGGTGGCACAAAGACAAAGGAAGGCCTATGAAAAGGTCGAAGTCAGGAAAGAGTGAATGATGGAATACACATCTATCCTATTTTAACTCTTCTAGGGCCAAACACAATGGTGACGGAGCAAGGAAATAAACAAAAGATGTGCCCAGAGCAGGTGTGTTTCTGAATGGAAGAAAGAAACCAAAACAAGCAAAGGGAACAAAAGCATGATCTGCAATTTTTAAAATTATTTATTCATGGAACATGGGGGTTCGCTGGCTGGCCAACATTTATTACCCATCCCCAGTTGCCCAAGGGCAGTTGAAAGTCAACCACATTGCTGTGGCTCTATAGTCACATTTTTTAAAGTTTATTTATTAGTGTCACAAGTAGGCTTACATTAACACTACAATAGTATAATAGTACTGAAGACTTGTGCTCCAGAACTTGCTGCTCCCCTAGCCAAGCTCTTCCTGTAAAGTTACGACACTGGCATCCACCCAACAATGTGGAAAATTGCCCAAGTATGTCCTGTACGCAAAAAGCAGGACAAATCCAACCCGGCCAATTACTGCCTAGTCTATTCTCGAACATCAGTAAAGTAATGGAAGGGGTCATCAACAGTGCTATCAAGCAGCACCTGCTCAGCAATAACCTGCTCAGTGATGCCCAGTTTGGGTTTCACCAGGGTCACTCAGCTCCTGACCTCATTACAACCTTGGTTCAAACATGGACAAAAGAGCTCAATTCTAGAGGTAAGGTGAGAGTAACAGCCCTTGACATCAAGGCCGCATTCGACCGAGTGTGGCATCAAGCAGCCCTAGCAAAACTGGAACCAATGGGTATCATGGGGCAAACTCTCCGCTGGTTGGAGTCATACCTGACACATAGGTAGATGGTCGTGATTGTGGAGGGTCAGTCTTCTCAGCTCCAGGGCATCTCTGCACGAGTCCCTCAGGGTGGTGTCCTTGGCCCAACAATCTTCAGCTGCTTCATCAATGACCTTCCCTCCGTCATAAGGTCAGAAGTGGGGATGTTCGCCGATGATTACACAATGTTCAGCACCATTCGTGACTCCTCAGATACTGAAATAGTCCATGTTCAAATGCAACAAGATCTGGACAATATCCAGGCCTGGGCTGACAAGTGGCAAGTAACATTTGCACCACACAAATGCCAGGCAATGACCATCACCAATAAGAGACACTCTAACCACCACCTTTGACATTCAGTGGTGTAACCATCACTGAATCCCCCACTGTCAACATCCTTGGGGTTACCATTGACCAGAAACTCAACTGGACTCACCACATAAACACAGTGGCTACAAGAGCAGGTCAGAGGCTAGGAATACAGCAGCGATTAACTCACCTCCTGACTCCCCAGAGCCTATCCACCATCTACAAAGCACAAGTCAGGAGTGTGATAGATTACTCCCCACTTGCCTGGATGGGTGCAGCTCCAACAACACAAGAAGCTTGACACCATCCAGGACAAAGCAGCCCACATTGATTGGCACCACATCTACAAACATTCAATCCCTCCACCACTGATGCTCAGTAGCAGCAGTGTGCACTATTTACAAGTTACACTGCAGCAATTCACCAAAGATCTTTAGACAGCACCTTCCAAACCCACGACCACTTCCATCTAGAAGGACAAGGGCAGCAGATGCATGGCAACACCACCACTTGCAAGTTCCCTTCCAAGTCACTCACCATCTATCTTGGAAATATATCGCCGTTCCTTCACAGTCGCTGGGTCAAATTCCTGGAATTCCCTCCCTCACGGCATTATGGGTCAACCCACAGAACATGGACTGTAGCAATTCAAGAAGGCAGCTCACCAGCACATTCTCAAGGGCAACTAGGGATGGGCAATAAGTGCTGGCCAGCCAGTGACACCCATGTCCCACGAATGAATAAAAAAAATAAGTTAATGTGAAAATCCCCTAGTCGCCACACTTCGGCGCCTGTTCGTGTACACTGAGGGAGAATTTAGCATGGCCAATGTAATCAGCACATCGTTTGGACTGTGGGAGGTAACCGGAACACTCGGAGGAAATCCACGCAGACATGGAGAGAACGTGCAAACTCCACACAGACAGTGACCTATGCCGGGAATCGAACCCGGGTCCCTGGCATTGTGAGGCAGCAGTGCTAACCACTGTGCTACCATGCCGCCCATGTAGGCCAGACCAGGTAAGGATGGAGGATTTCCTATCCTAAAGGACATTAGTGAACCAGATGGGTTTTTCCAACAATCGACCATAGTCTCATGGTCATCAGAAGATTCTTAATTCGAGATATTTTTTATTGCTTTCAAATTCCACCATCTGCCAGGGTGGGATTTGAACCTGTGTCCCCAGAACATTAGCAGAGTTTCTGGATTGATAGTCTAACAAAAATACCACTGAGCCATCACCTCTCCCTAAACTGTTAATGCCAATTAACTACATATATATGACTTCCTCTTACAAAGTTTTCTTTATGGCCCTACAGTCATGATCAAAGGTGATTCACGGGAACGACTTTGATAAATATCATCTGATCAATTTTTGAACCAAGAGCAAAGGCCAACCTAGACAGTTAGGCTAAATGGCCAGTTTCCATGCTATAAAGTAAAGTCAAGTTTATTTATTATCACAAGTAAGGCTTACATTAACACTGCAATGAAGTTACTGTGAAATTCCCCTAGTCGCCACAGTCTGGCGCCTGTTCGGGTCAATGCACCTAACCAGCACGTCCTTCAGAATGTGGGAGGAAACCAGAGCACCCGGAGGAAACCCAAGCAAACATGAGGACAGCATGCAAACTCCACACAGACAGTGACCCAAGCCAGGAATCGAACCCAGGTCCCTGGCGTTATGAGGCAACAGTGCTAACCACTGTGCTACCATGCCACCCATAGACATCTCAATGCTAAAGTGTGATTGAAGTATCACAATTACGGGCAATGATAGATCATAGAGATATTCCAGTCAAAATAACAGATAGGAACAGAGATAAACCTTTTGGCTTTGGCCTGACCTCAATAAAAGTTTTGATTTGTAACTGTGGATTGAGAAAACGGCGACCATTAGGAAGTGACCAATCATGGATTTCAACTTAGAATAAATTCATTGGGACATTAATATCTACACTTGTAAAAGAGGGAAGGGGTTTCTCGAGTTAATGAAAAGTTATTTTGTAAAACAACCAACTAGGGGAGTAAAGATTTTGGATTTGATTATAATGAAGCAGTGCATTTATACAAGGCTTTTCATGATAACCAGACATCTCAAAGTGTTTTGCAGCCAATTAAGCATTTTTGAAGAGTAGTTACTGTTGTAATACAGGAAACTCAGCAGCTAAATTACATATAGTAAACCCCCAGAAACAGCAGTCATTGAGACTAGATAATTTGTTTTAGTGATGCTGACTGAGAGATAAATATTAGTTAAGATAGATGCTGATTGAGGGGTAAATATTAGTCAAGATAGACAGGGCAATTCCCTTGTTCTTCATTGAATTGTGCCATGGGAATCTTTAACATCCACCCATGCAGGCTGGCCTTCGTTTAATGACTCATCTAAAAGATGGCACCTCTGACAATGCAGCACTACCTCAGTATCGCAATGGAATGTTAGCCTTGATTTTTGGTGCTCAAGTCTGGAGTGGGAGTAAGAGTAATAAGAATTATCAAATCTCCAAAGCAAAGTTGGATTTATGTACGAGTGATCATAACGTAATCACATTTGACATTAAAAGGATTTGATAAATAATAAAAACGCAAACAAAATAGGCAAATTTTAGAGTGCCCACTTCATGTACTTGAAAAGTCTTGTGAAACTGAACCTGGCAGATTTGTATGTGACTAGGAGAGCAGAGGAACACAGAGTTCCCTCCAGCAAATGAATCTCAATGCAATGGACCCGTGTATAGCCAAAAACATCATAGGTATACGGCTCAAAGGCACTTTTGTCTGGTTGTACAGAATTACAAGCAGTTCCCAAAGGAGGGGGAGCCAATGGCATTTTTTTAAAAATGGCAGGGAATCAAGACAAATTCAACACAAAAAGAGGTTAAAAAGATATTGGAATGGCTGAGAAAATGCACTGAACATGACAAGAGAAGTGAAGTCTTTTCATCAAATGGAGAAAAAGAAACAAGCATCTGAAGCACTATGGCTAAATTTTCAGATGAGACAAAGCTAATGATGATGTTAGACTCCAAGACTGAACTTGATAAGCTACAAGAAGATTTGAATATACTTGGCAACTGGCAGGCCAGAAGCAGAAGAAATTCAATATAAAGAAATGCAAACCACTTCACATGAGACAAAAATTCGATTGCGTTAATGTAAAGACAATAAAGCATATGCCAAATAGAAGAGACTGGGGAATCCTGTTTGACAATAAATTGAAGCTATTACAACAATGCTCGGAGGCAGCGGGCAATGCAAATCAGATTTGATGAAATATTAAGAGGCCAATATTGAACTAAAATATTGAGGTAATCTGACTGGGTAACCCTTTGTAAATCGCTGGTAGGCCCACACTTGGGTCACTGCACATAGTTCTGTTTGCTGCACAAATGGATATTGGAGCTACTGAAAGGTTGCTGAAGAGAACAACTAGAACAATGACAATGACAAGTGGTTAAGTAAATTGGGCACATTCTTTGTTATGAAAGCAAAGGTGGTGTAGCCTGATGGGTATTCATAAGTGAAGACACCAGCAAAGCCTGATGGTTAACAGGGTTAACTCTATATCTGGCTAGTGACTGTGGAAGCAGCAAAGAATAAGATGTATAACCATGGAGCAAGCATGGGAGTTGATTGGACAGTGGCTGTTGCGTAGCCTTGAACAGACAGTGACTGAAGACTGTGTGTCATGTTCCTGAGAGAATTACGATTTCTAACAGAGGCATGACTCTCTAGTATTTGAGACCAAAAACACACTAATTGATCAGTGCCAGTTTTATCAGCATAAGTAGGAGAGATTTGGAGACATCAGCAGCAGTAACCCAAGATCAACAACTGCAGAAGCAGCAGCAAGATCCAGAGAATGGGACTCAGAGACATCAGAATAAAGCCAATCAGGTGGGAATCTTATTAGTTCGCTTCATCATGGGTAGTATCTCCAAGTCCAAGTAATGAATTAGGATACTTTGTGAAGTTTTCATACATTGTTACACACAAAGTATTCAAAAGGTAAGTCAAAGGTTAGTTTACTTGTGCATAGTAAAGACAGGGGTTAAATATTGTGTATTTAAAGTTTTGCTAATATTTTGCAGTAGAGTTTGATACTTTTGTGCTAATTTGGAAAGTACAATAAAGGAGATTTGTTAAACAAGAATTCAAGAGTTTGATGTCTTTGTCCTTGGCATCAGTTGACCTAAGTTGGCAGGCAACAGTAGTTTTAAGGGATTTATATTTGCATCGGTAAACATTGGAAATAAGATATAGTTCTAAATGGGTATAATTTAATGCTTCTGAGCCTGGAGGGTAAAACCTATAGTTAGATTCATGCTGCACTAAGGTGTCTGCATGTGTGGGTTTCAATTTCAAGTGTGATTTTATTGTGCTTAGAGAGGGCTACCACACGCAGAGTAAATAAACCAGCAGTGGCTGCTTAGCAACTTTGCCGGTGTAAGGTAGAGAAGCTTTTAAGTTTTAGTTTAGCTAATTTGATTGCAATAGGTAATAGGTAGTGAGAGAGACGGCAGCTCCCACAGCTTTGCTAAAAGGCTAAAGAGGGAACATTTCTCTCAACCTTGCTAGCAGAAAAGCCATACTATGAAGTAATGATTAAGAAATCAGATGCCGGAAACCTAAATTCCAGCTAGTTAAGGAAACTAGAAAAATTAAGAAAAGTTTCCAAAAAGTCTGGAATTAAAGGAACATAGAACACTGGGAACCAGAACAGATTACTGTTCAGTAAAATCACAGAGTTGGAAAGGCATTGAATCATTAGAAATAGGAAGGCTATTTGCAGCAGTGCTAGGATCTGTGCACATTAATTGAAATAATTGCAGAAATCTGTGGCTGGACCTCGGAGTTTGTGTAAGGACGGCACGGTAGCACATTTGGTGGCACAGTGGTTAGCACTGCTGCCTCACAGCGCTAGGCCCAGGTTCAATTCCAGCCTCAGGTCACTGTCTGTGTGGAGTTTGTACATTCTCCCTGTGTCTGCGTGGGTTTCCTCCGGGTGCTCCAGTTTCCTTTCACAGTCCAAAGATGTGCAGGTTAGGTTGATTGGACAGGCTAAATTGACCTTTCGTGTCAGTGGGATTAGTAGGGTAAATAGATGGGGTTACGGGATAGGGCCTCGGTGGGATTGTTATCAGTGCCGGCTCGATGGGCAAAATGGCCTCCTTCTGCACTGTAGGGATTTTAAAAGCCTTATTAGACAAAGGAAACCTGAAGGGAGAGGTGTCAAGCTTGAAAGCAAAACCTTGATGGAAGCAATGGCGGCACAGTGGCACAGCGGTTAGCACTGCTGCCTCACTATGCCAATGAGCCGGGTTCAATTCCAGCCTCGGGTCACTGTCTGTGTGGAGTCTGCAGATTCTCCCCGTGTCTGTGTGGGTTTCCTCCGGGTCCAAAGATGTGCGGGTTAGGTTGATTGGCCATGCTAAATTGCCCCTTAGTGTCAGGGGGATTAGCAGCATAAATATGTGGGATTACGGGAATAGGGCCTGGGTGGGATTGTGGTCGGTGCAGACTGGATGGGCTGAATGGCCTCCTTCTGCACTGTAGGGATTCTATGATTTCTCTATGATTTTAATGGATGGAAAGCATAATTTAGAAGAGGTTTTGAAAGTGTGACTTTTGAAAGTGGAATTCGAAATCACTCATATGGAAGCCGAAGTTCAGTGAAACAAGGTGACTCACGCATAAGAAACATCTGGGGGATTTTGAGGAGAAAGCCACATACATTCACTTGTGTTCAGAGAGGAGTGCATCTTACTACAATCATCTTGTGTGTTTAAAAGGGACTGTGTGTGTTAATGAGACCATTATAGTTTAAAATGTACTTTGTAATCTGTTGAAATCTTAAAATCTGTGTGTAATCTTTAAGCCAACAGGGGACTAAAAGAATATTGTATAATAATCCAACTATTCATGTTTAATAAATGTTTTTCTCTTGGTGTTAAAACTAGTCTTTTGAGCCAGAGTTTCATTCTGGAATCTTCCCATCCAGTTATAACATCAAATGGGATCATAATATTGTGACAGACAGCAGATTGGGAGGTGACATGATTGCAGTTTTTACGCTTCAAAGGGAACTAGATAAAGCAGACCATGACAAATATTTCACCTTGTCAGGAAAAATAGGAACAGATCTCATGGCCTGTGCTTGAAGGGCTATAAGTTAAGGCATCACCTGAGAAAAGATTTCAATAAGTAAGGCTATGACTGGCAAAAGCAAAATATTACAACTGCTGTAAATCTTTAATAAAAGCAGAAAATCCTGGAAATACTCAGGAGGTCAGACAGCATATCTGGAGTGTTAAAATTTCAGGTTGATGACTTTTCATCCAAAATAGGAAAAGTTAGAAATGTTTTAAGCCAGTGAAAGGGAGGGGTGGGGGAAAGGTAAAAAAAAAGTGTAATAAGGCATGTGTAATAAGAACAAAAAAAGAGGTGTAATAAGGCATGTGTAATAGGAACAGAAAAGATGTGCAATAAAATGATTAAATTACAAAATAATTGGTGTTGTAAGGTCGAAGGGACTGGTATAGGGACAATTAAATAAACAAAATATGTGTTTCGAGAAAATTTTATCCTTAATGCTTTTATTCTTAAATGGACTTTGTGCTGAACCTAAAAGGTGGCTGCTACAAATCTCACGATCACAGAGTTGGTTCTTTGTCTGGTAGCGATTCCCTTAAGTTACAAGAACAAAAGAAGTCTTTGCTCAGCTTCTAGGATCTCATGCCTCATTGTACTGATTGCTTGTAATCACAAAAGGACAAGAGACCAGTGCATCAGAACCCACTATGCTTATCGAGCTGCTAACAGATGATACGGCACTGATCTGGCCCTTATCAAAGGGGGTGTCATTTGCATCTGATAAGCTCTTGTTGCTAGTAGAGTCAGTGGGTCTGCCTACACAATGGTTTCTCAAATAGCAGACCCTCAACATAGATCATGGATCTTTCAACCACTATAAACTGGAACATTTTCAGTCCTGAAATCAAAGCCAATTCCAGACACTGGACATCCTTCTCGAGGTCCTTGTGGAAAAGGAATGTCATGTGGCTCAAGTGACTATTTTGAACTCCTGATATGCCTTTTGAGAACTGAGAAATAACTCTGAACTCATGTGAACTAATATTCATTTCAGTGGTTCTTGTAGTGTAAAACTCCTTTCCTCTACCGGCCTCTTTATAGTGTGTGAGTATGTGCGTTTGGAGTGCAACATTGTGGACACAACTGCTCTGATTTTTTTGAACGTGAAATAAATGTAATCTTCTGAGTTAGAGGATCACTGATATATTGGATCATGAAAACCAAGGGATCGCAAAAACATGCCACCGCATATTTTTTTAAAAAATTCAAAACACCTTCTGCTTAAGGATAGGCAATAAGAGGAAATAAATTCAGTAAACCTGTTTCTAACTAACTGTTGTTTGAGCTTGCTTTGAGTTTCATTGGAATACTGCAGGAGGCCATGGATAGAGAGGTCAGAATTAAAATGACAAATAACCAGAAGCTTAGGGTCATGTTGTAACTAAACGGAGGTATTTTCAAGCAGTCACACTATCTGTGCTTCCCAATGTACCAACGTAGAGCAGGGCATACTAGAAGCAGCAAATACAGTATACCAAATTGAAAGAAGGGCATGTAAACTGCAGTTTCACCTGGAAGGAGTATTTGGAGCCTTGGCTGGTGATGACTGGGGAGATAAAAGGGCAGTTGTTGAAAAACTTGAGAAAGGGAGCCTGAGTAGAACTGAAACAAGGAATGTTCCTCAGTACTCAACATTAACCTCACTGTGATTGATAGGGTGTTCGACCGTGCCCATTCCACTTCCTATACTTCTGCCCCCACCTTCTCCCCTCCCTCCTAGAACCATGATTGAATTTCCCTCGTCTCCACCAGCCTCTCCATTCAACAGACCATCCTGTGTCTTTTCCACCACCTCCAACATGATGCTCCCACATCTTCCCTTCTCCTTCCCTTTTAGAATTTTGAGGAGAACATTCCCACCCTGATCTACTCCTCAGTTACATCTGGCATTTCTCCCACGGCCTTGCCATGCAATTTCAGGAGATGCAGAAGCTGCAATTCAAATGATTAGAAAATGGTGCATCGAAGGGTAGGTTCAATTGTAGCAATGGATTACTAACAGGCCTGCGCTTTATTTTTTAAAAAATCACCAGTTTATTGGTTTCTTTTGCTGTTACCCACTCAACCATATTATTTCAAGTATGTTTTGGATTGTTTCATACACGTAACACAGTAATTAAAATTTTCAGAGTGAGGATAAACAGTAGACTCCCTAACAAGAACTAGATCGATCTTGTTTTCCTTTACAAAACTGCACTTCTCCATATAATTAGATTCAGAGAGTGAATTGCACAGACAGAGGCCATTTGGCCCATCAATTCCAGGCCACTTCTCTATTGTGCAAACTATTCAGTCCCATTTGCCTACTCTATCCCCATAATTCGGCTAGTTTATTTCCCTCAAGTGCTTTTTCAATTTCCTTTTTCAAACATTGGTCCTCTCTGCTTCCACCACCCTCACGCAGAGCAAGTTCCAGGTCATCACCACTTGCTGCATTTAAACATTCACTGGAATTCTACTGCCCCACCCACCATGGAATCGGAGCGGGCGAGGGGCGGACAACGGAAATGCCCGTTGACCTCGCTTGAGCGAGGCCGTAAAATTCTCTATCTCAATACCCTTAATTCTCTTGCCAAAACCTTAAGTTGGTGTGTCCCATCCCTTTTTTTAAATTTGTTCATCGGATGTAGACATCTCTGACTGGGCCAGCATTTATTGACCATCCCTGAGGGCATTTAAGAGTCAAACACATTGTTGTAGATCTGGAGTCTCATGTAGGCCAGGCCAGGTGAGGACCACAGATTTTCTTCCCTAAAAGTCATTAGTGAACCAGTTGGGTTTTTATGACCACCAGTTAATGTGAAGATCATTTCCTTGACTACATTATCTGAACCGGACATGATCTTTCGCACCTCGATCAAATTTACCCTCAACCTCCTTTACTCCATGGAGAACAATCTCAGATTCTCCAACCTAACCTTATAGTTAAATTCTTTCATTACTCATAAATATCCTCTGCATCCTCTCAAGGGCCTTGCATCCTTCCTAAAGTCTAGCATTATTCCCTTAGTATCCAAAAGTCTTTTGACCTCTGACTTGAAGATATTCAGTGGCTGAGCATCCACAGTTCTCTGCGGAAGAGAATTCCAAAGATTCACAACTCATTGACTAAAGAAATTTCCTTTTAAATCGACAACACTTATATTCTGAGATTGCGAACTGGTGTTCTAGATTCCCCAGCCAGGGAAAATCTTTTCTCAGCATCTACTCTGTCAAGCTCCTGAAGTACGTTCTATATTTCAATGTGATCACATCTCGTTCTACTAAAGACTCGGAAATCCAGGCTCTATCTTATCTCATATTCCAGGAATCAGCATGTGGAATTGATCTGATTGCTATGTGGCACATCGAATCACAGAATGGTTATAGCACTGAAGGAGGTTTCTTATGTCTCGCATCACATTTGCTTCTTTTGCAAATCATCTCAAATCTCTGCTCTCTCGTCCTTGATCTTTTTACGAGGGAGAACACTCTGTTCAACCTCCTCATGATTTTGAACATCTCTATCAGATTTCCTCTCAGCCTGCTTCTCTCCAAGGAGAACAGTCCCAACTTCTCCAATCCATCCTCAGAACTCAAGTTTCTCATCCCTGGAACCATTCTTGTAAAGCTCTTCTGCACCCTCTCCAATACATAGAACATAGAACATAGAACATTACAGCGCAGAACAGGCCCTTCGGCCCACGATGTTGCACCGACCAGTTAAAAAAAAAAACTGTGACCCTCCAACCTAAACCAATTTCTTTTCGTCCATGAACCTATCTACGGATCTCTTAAACGCCCCCAGACTAGGCGCATTTACAACTGATGCTGGCAAGGCATTCCAATCCCTCACCACCCTCTGGGTAAAGAACCTACCCCTGACATCGGTTCTATAACTACCCCCCCTCAATTTAAAGCCATGCCCCCTCGTGCTGGATTTCTCCATCAGAGGAATACGTTCACATCCTTCCAAAAGTGTTTAACTCAGAACTGTACACAATATTCCAGCTACTGTCTTGTATATGTTCAGCATAACATCTTTGTTTTTGTACTCTATGCTTAAGATGCTAGAGTCGCCTAGGTCAAATAGGAAGTCTGCAAGCATAGGAAAATTGGATGAGATTTAAAGGGATAAACTTGGCAGAAGTAGAAGGCCTGCAAAGTCTCAGGGGGAGATTCTCCAGTGCCAGCCTGACCCACTGGCATTGCCCAAGGGGCACCTTGGCATTTCCCACCAGGCATAGAGCAGTGCCTGTGGGTGGGGGGGAGAATCGGTGGGGGTGGAGGGTCCTGGCCATCGAGGTGCGGGAGAAAATCGGTCTGCTGCGGAGGAGAGGGAAGGGGTTCAGGGAGATCAGGACTGCCGGGGGAGGGGAGGGGGCGGAGGGGGAGATTGAGGTGGGCCGGGAGGTGGTGGTTGGGGCTGGGCCGTTGGGGCTGGGCCAGATAAGTCCAGGAGGCAGGGGGTTGCTGTGCTGCCCAGTGAGTGATCGGAAGGCTGGCAGTGCGGGCTAGTGTGCAAGCACCAATCTCTGCTATGACAGATTGGCGCATGTGCAGTGGCCTGCTCAGCATTATGCTGCCGGCCTCTGCAGCGGGAACAGGCCGTGCCCACGGTGGCACTGTGGTTAGCACTGCTTCCTCAAAGTGCCAGAGACCCAGGTTTGATTCCGGACTTGGGTCACTGTCTGTGTAGAGTCTGCACGCTTTCCCAGTGTTTGCATGGGTTTCCTCCGGGTGCTCTGGTTTCCTCTCACAGTCCGAAAGACGTGCTGGTTAGGTGCATTGGCCATGCTGAACTCATCCTCAGTGTACCCGAACAGGCACCAGAGTGTGGCGACTAGGGGATTTTCACAGCAACTTCATTGCAGTGCTAATGTAAGCCTACTTGTGACACTAATAAGTAAATAAACTTTAAAACCCACTAATTTTTAACGGGATTCACGCGAGGGTCTCTCTGTGATGCAGAGTGTGGGAGGTTTATTTTGAAAATCTCACTGAGAAAACCAGCGGGATTTACTCCAGTTTTTACGCGAATTCGACACTTCAAATTTTTGGGGGAGAATTCCACCCTCAATCTTTATACAGACCTTCAAAGCAGTATGCAGACCAAACAGTTAATCTTACAATTTCTGAAAAATATCAGGCTTGAGTTTATTGCGGGTTTATGTCTAATGGGTATTGAAGGAAAGTGAACTGAAGGAGTTTGGTTTAGATTATAATTAACTGAGCTCATGTACTTTTAAAATCTTTAATGCAACTGACTATTTAAAATAAAGTGCAGGAATTAGGATTCATCTTCTTTGATTCTAGTGTAATACAATTATTTTGTTTTATACCGTCAATCTTGTAACTTCGTTCTTTTACTAAATAGCTGGGGGTTTCAGATTTAAAAAAACGCAACTTTTACTGGTCTCCACCGAGATCATAACTAACTGCACAAAATACCTTGAACACAGATTTCAGGGTTCAGTCTTTCCTTTGCAGTACACTCAAGGACTATTTTTCTGTATATTATGAATGCTTTTGATTTTGCCTTCCATTGTCCCATCGTGAGAATAGCTGATCTTTTAACGATTGTGTTATACACAACAAAAGGTCCAACAAGTACTTTGTTATGCATAATAAACCTACTGCATCGGCAGCTTGTGTGAAAACAATAGTGAAATGCTACTTGTAGACCATTGTAATCATTCTCAATACAAAGCAGCACTGGATAAAGTTTATTTAAGTGTCTATGGGAGAGCTTATACTTCAATCAGGAAAACACGCTGAACATAACTTAAACCAAACCTCCCATTCAGAAGATTTTTTTTAATGTACCTTTTCGCAATAATTATTCAGTGCCTTTGAAAAAATGTGTTTTCATAAATCACAGTTAAAGGGCAAGAACACAATAGTCTATTTATAGAACCCACAGACATGCTATTAAATGAGGACTTCAATGTAGAAGGTAATGTCATTGTGAAATAATTTCCTCAAACCCTCATTGATTCCTTGTCACCGAGCAGCAATCAGATTTTCACACATGAATTAAGTCTTTCACTGGAAGTTTTCAGAATCGAGCTGTTCATGGTTTTGGTTATTAACCCCCGACAAAAAAAGGAAAATATTTCTATGCCTTTAAGAATTTATTATTTTACTCTATCGAGCTCAATTATTAGAATAGTCTTTGTCGCATAGAAATTATTGTTTCATTGTGTGCTTCATGGTGCATCCATAATATTCAATTTCTCCATGTAATTATTCACAATTTCTATGGTTCATTTCTTAAAAACAACAGGTCATTTTTGTTTTAGCTTGCTGTGCAGAATTAGATACGGCCTTCCAATATTTCCCTAGAAAATATTGAGTGTGTTATGACTGAAGTTCCATTAGATATGCAAAATCTCATGTTGAATACAGGATGTAATTATGGAATGGTCACCACACAGAGGAGGCCATCTGACCCTCCACGTCTGTACTCAAGTGATAAGCATGTGCCTAAAGGGTAGAATGGGGACCGAACCCACCACATTGATGCGATCAGCACCACACATTAACCAGCCAACACAACTCCCAAAAGTTTAGGAAAAAGTGTGCAAGCAAGTGAACATTGGGGAATGGGATCAAGTATAACAACAGTAAAGTTTTGGGACAAATGGTCAATTTTCTCCCCACTTTAAACATGCAGACTGCTGAACTGCAGAACAATCAACAACATAGTAGCAGCAGCCAGTTCACATCAGCAGTGAAGTTTTATTAGTTCAATTAACTGGGTTTCCAACTCGATCATGCTTATAGCAATCTATATTCTACCATCTGTGCAAACCAAACAAATTCCTCTCAAATGTTTTCACACCTGCTACAGTATCAGTTTGATAATCTGCCATATAATTGAACTATATATGAAGTCAAGCTCCAGCATCTTTAAAAGGCCTTTCTACCTCTTATCTAATCTATATTCAATTTGTTTTTCTGTTTATTTGGCACAGCAGTGAAGGTGCAAGTGTGGAACAAAACAAGGCGACTTTGATAAATGAATGTTGATTTGACCTGGAAATGGTTTGGTTCCCAAAAGGGCCACTCTGGTGTACTTCCGCTGTAACATAGGTGGCAATATCCCAGAACTCCTGAAAGTGGGCCAGAACTTGAATAGTTTGAGCTGGATCTTTGCAAACACAGGGAAACTCTGCAGAGCGAATTCTAGGATTTCCTATGCCACTAATTTTCATCCACACCTGGTACGGGTGTGGGCTGGTGCAGGTTGTGAGCCCACACCCTGCCCTCCTGTCTTGCACTGCACCATTGCAGAAATAGACATCTCTTAGCCCGTTGCAACTTTCATGTAATCAGACAAACTTCTCAATGATCCATGGTTGAAAGTCCTTCAAAGGTGTCGTGAACCATAGTCTGGATGAACAAAACTTATGAAAGGCAAATTCAAAAGTTCTTACCTATTCTACCATGCTAACCAATGTCCTTTCACCCACCCCATTGCCCTTAATACCCCCAATGCCAAGCTATGCCCCTTCACACTCCACATCCCTCCCACAACTCCTCATATCCACCAAACTAAACAAGACCCCTCCGCCCAACATGTGTGGAAAATAGCATGTGTGGAAAAACTTAAGAAAACATTAATGCATTCATTACTTTCTACTTTAAAAATTGCTTTTGCTACAGCCTATAAAAGTGTTAATCACCCAAACCTTTGAAGTACTGACAGCAGAAACTACAAGCATTTGACACTTCTTTATCTTGTGTGAATAAACATTGTACAATTAAGAAATAGATCATAGAAAAAGATCTGTCAATCAAGTAATGTTTACCCTGAGGTGCAACTGTTTCAACAGACTGCTGGATGTCCGGGTTCTCAAGATGTCAATGGTGAGCAACTTAGAAGTTCTCAAATAGATGCGTTTTCTCTGAGCATAAGTGAAGCAAATGGGACACTTACCCCTGGATGAACTATCACATGAAATTTTGGAGCTTTTTCAATCTTGTATGCTTTTACACAATGTGAGCTTCACTGGCAAGGCCAGCATTTGTTGCCTATTCCCTCATAATTGCCTTTGAATTAAGTAGCTGATTAGGCCACCATAGAGGGCAGCTAAGAGTAAACCCTATTTTTGTGGGTCTGGAGTCACATGAAGGTTAGGCCAGGTAAGGACAGCAGATTTCCTTCCCTGCACCAGTGAGCCAGATGGGTTTTCACGACACTTGATGATAGTTGACACGGTCAGCATTACTGAGACGAGCTTTATATTCCAGATTTATTAACTGAATTGAAATTCTACCATGGTGGGATTTGAACCTATGTACCCAGAGGTTCAGCTTGGGCCTCTGGATTACTAGTCTAGCATTACCAGGACACCACCATTTCCCCACAATGCAAATACATCTCTGCTGAAATAACCTGGTGTTGACATAGAATGGAAACTCTTAACTGTGACAATAAACATTAAAGTGTGACAAGAATTCAACTGAAGAATATGTTTCAAAAATATTTAGTCATTACATCGAATATTCGGTTCTGTTCAAAAGCATACATCCTGAGACTGTAACTCAAATCAGTTGTCAATGCAGAAAAGGAGTTCCAACGTTTTAAAAGATACAAAATTGATGGACAGGTAAAGACCAACAATCCTGGCATATTCCATAGAGTATGATGGAGCCATCAATAATGTATCCAGCTAGGAGGAAGAATCAGTCAATGACAGAACATGTGTTGCAGAGCTAAAGAAAGGACTGCAGAATAGTTACACCCTCTCTAAACATACACCGGGCAAAAAGAGCAGATAAATAAGCAGGGGACACAGAATAAAATGAAATAGTGATAATGACACTTAATTACAATCACATTTCAGTATAGCAGATAGAGTGAACACACTTCAGACAATGTTGATAAAAAATTTAAATAAAAGTAAACCTGACCAAACAAGCCATCAGAGACCAATCATAATGATAACTGTTTTTGGCCTGGGATTTGTGATTTATTTATTGACTTCAATCAGGTGTGTTCCTCCCTCCCTCTCCTGATACCTTGAAACTGAAGCCACTAGCCACAGTGCCACTGAGTAAAATAGTTAAAGGAAGGATGGCTAACAGGTAAACAAAAAACTCTGATGCAATATACTCAGTCAGCTAGCAGTTTATCGTTAGCCAATACGGCATTGATTTTAAACTCACTACGACTGAATGCAGTTAAAGCTGTAATGCCCGAGAACACATTTGCTGATTTTAAAATTTATCATTAAACTATTTCACTCAACAGAAATTACAATCTTGTTAATCGATATTGGCCCAGAAAATGTTTTGCATAGTCTGACAGTGCAAGCAAAGTATCAGGACCTAACTGTGTGCTGGCTACGGAGACCTGGGACCGTATTTCATAGAATCCCTACAGGGCAGAGGGCGACCATTCGGCCCATCGAGCCTGCACCAACAACAATCCCACCCAGGCCCTGTCTCTGTAACTCCACATATTTACCCTGCCTATCTCCCTGACACTAAGGGGCAATTTAGCATGGCCAATCAACCTAAACCGCACATCTTTGGACTGTGGGAGGAATCCTGAGCACCCAGAGGAAACCCACACAGTCACCCAAGGCCGGAATTGAACCCGGGTCCCTGGCGCTGTGAGGCAGCAGTGCCAATCATTGTGCCACTGTGTCTCCCATCAAACCATTGAGCTGAAATTAGTGGGCCTCCCCAGCAGCTTATTGGTAAAGGTCATTTGGTTCTTTGTTCTTTCATGAGATGTGGGTGTCCCTGGCAATGCCATCATTTGCTGGCCATCCCTAATTACCTTTGAACTGAGTGGCTTGCTAGACAATTGAAGAGAGCAGTTAAGAGTCAAGAAGAGTCAACTGCATTGCTGTGGTTGACTCTTAACTGTCACATGTAGGTCAGACCAGGTAAGGATGGAAGATTTCCTTCCTTAAAGGGAATTAGAGAAGCAAATAGTGAAAATCGATGATAGTTTCATGGTCACCATTACAGAGATGAGCCTTCCAATTCAGATTTATTAACTGAATTTAAATTCCACCAGCAGCCATTGTGGGATTTGAATCCATGTCCCTGGAGGATTAGCCTGGGCCTCTGGATTACTAGACAACTGCACAATCAAGTCCTCTTTTGGCTGTCGCATCAGCATGTACTGTTTAGGAATGGGGTTCAAGGTGCTTACTGGGCAGGAAGAGGATACAGTGTGACAGACAATGCTCCACTGGGCTATAAAATATTAATGCGCTGTTCACCACATTCAGCACCCACTTTACACCTGTAAAACAGGTGCAGTATTGTTAACTTTATAGTTCATTGTAACATTTGAAAGTAAAGTCTTCCAATTGTGAAATGCTTTGAATTTTTTCTATGACCGAAATCTTGCTGCAATTCATGCCAGTGGCATCTTGTGGTCCTGCCGACAGTGCATCCCTGCCATGGGATTCCCAACAGCGAGGGGTTTGTTCAATGTGAAACCCAGTTGACTACGGCAGGACCATAAGATCCCGCCGCCAGCGAGCAGTGTGCCACCACCAACCATGCTGCAGAGAGGGAGAAAAGACCCACCCCATGTCTATTCTTCTTCTGGTCCTAATTCCTAGCCCCATGAGTGATAGACTAGAGCCACATAATGTTGTTCAGTGTTTTTTGAGAATATGCACACTGAAGAAGATCTCATGTTCATCTAGTAAATTAACTTTCCTGACCAAGACCCCAGTAAACCTACTTCTGTTCATCTGGAGCCTGGTATACTTAAGTTACAGATGCAAGAAGAATGTTCCTGATGGTGAGGGAGTCTAGAACGAGTGGTCACAGTCTGAAGATGCAGTGCAGACCGCTTAGGACAAAGATTAGGAGAAATTTCTTCACTCACAGAGTAGTCAGCCTGTGGAATTCACTATCATAGAAAGTAGTTGAGGCCAAAACTCTTTGGGCGTGATCTTACCGGCTGTTTGCACCTTGTTCCTGCTGCAACGAAGTCAGAGATTTTGGCGCCAAGTCAAATCTCCGTTCACCTGCAGCAGGATGGGAAAATCCGGCCCACGTGAACAGACAGAAAATTCCAGCTTGTATGTTTTTAGGAAGCAGTTAGGTATAGCACTTGAGGCAAAGAGGATCAAAAGATATGGGAGGAAGACGGGATTAGGCAATTGAGTTGGATGATCAGCCATGTTCATACTGAAGGCTCAAAGGGGCGAATGGCCTCCTCCTGCTTCTATTTCTATGTTTTCCTGCAATAACCTTCTGGTAAAGGGAAGATGCAAACTCTGCTGCTTGTAAGTCCAAGCAGGAATTCCCAAACAGGGTCAGGATTCCTGCATGTCCAGGTTTCAGCCTTTTTTCCAATCTGTTTTACCAACGTCCTGCTGGAGTTACTGTGAAAGCCTAGCGGAACAGAGGGAACGCAGCCCAGTCGGTAGGCAACTAATCTAGTGGTTTGGCATCAAGCACCCCAATTAAACAGCTGGCAATGTAAAGGTGCTATTACACGAGATGGTTAGCAATAAGCCTGTGTTTTATGATAATGAAGGGCAGCTTTCTCAGAAGTATGGCATGCTTGGGAGAAAGCAATAGTCAAGGCCAATGCAGCATATTTCCCTGGAAGGGCCTCGGAAATGGTACAGAAGATGTTGCCCTTAAAGAAATTTCCAAGGTGAGAGTTCTCAGCAGAAGCAAGTTATTTGTCAGTGTTGCCTGGCAATTTGTTTCACATTTAATGCTGCTTCTTATTAATCCCTCAAACAACAAGATGCGTTATTCATTCATTTCCAGATATACCAATATTCCAGCAGGACATACAGCCAAGCTGAAAATTACAATTTCAAGTCTTGGTATAGTTATCTTCAAAACCACTTCACATGTTAAATCATTATAACACAAACAACCTGCATCATGCAGAGGCACTGACTGATGCATAGAACGGGCTGGTAGTGGACACCTCTATTACTGCCTGTCGACAGCACAGACAAAGGGTTGGCGGTGGGGGCACGCGCTAGTGGCGGTTCTGTAGATGGCGAGAGTGGTGTGGGGGTGGTACCCTAGCGATGAAATAGTGAGGCGGCTTAGTGGGACAACTCCCTGATGCAGTCTTGCCCTGGGGCATTTTCCCATTTCAGGACTGGATGCAATGCAGCTGCCCGCTCCAAGGAAACGAGCAGTCAATTTGCACTCTTAAAGGCCTTAAGGGCCACTTAATGGAGCAGCCAGAAGATCACCACCTTCACCCCCGTGCTGCCCCTGTCAGTGTGGGAAACTGCCAGCTTAATGGAGGCCATTCCCCTACAGAAGCCAGGGGGACTATCAGAGCTGGAGGCTCCATGGGCCACTGGCAGGGAAGGAAGCCCCGTGACTTCAACCATCCCCACAGAAGGAATTCTCCTCAGTCCATTGGCCCCTTGAATTCTTCCATTTTCTAATCTATTGACTAAAGGGATACACTTTCATGCAATGGCATGGAGGGAGTAGCTGAAGTGGAATCTGCAGTCTCCTTTTTTAAAAAAAATTATTGTGGGTGTCGTTGGCTGGGCCAACATTTATTGCCCATCCCTAATTGCTCTTGAGCTGGATAGCTTGCTCGGCCGCATTGCTGTGGGTCTGGAGTCAAGTAGACCAGACCAGGTATGGGTGGAAGATTTCTTTCCCTAAAAGGACATTAGTGAAGCAGATGAGCTTTTTGCAACAATGGTTTCATGGTCATCGTTAGATTTATAATTCCAAATTTATTTTTTTTAAATTGAACTTCAATTTCACCATCTGCCATGGTGGGATTTGAACTCAGGTCCCCAGAGCATTACTCTGGGTTTCTGGATTACTAGTCCAGTGACAATACCATTGCGCCACCACCTCCTCATACACTACTTTATGCTTATGGCTCATACTATTCTGATCCTGTTCTTGTCTGTCTTTTCAATTACTTTCCAAATATTAGGCATACCACCTTGCACTGAAATTCCAGTTCAAAGCTCCATCTTAAAACTGGATTTCCATCATTTATTCCTCTTCTGTCATTGTTAAATTGAGAAGAGCTGCCCGTCAACAGTGCCAGTGATCCAAATCAAGACAGCACCTCACACCATACTGCATCTCTCTTCTCACATTTGCAAGCATGACTGCACACATCCCAGAACAGTTAGTAAGCACAAAGCGAGAGCAGCAGATGAATAATGAAGAGTGCAAAGGGCTGACGTGCCTTCTTTAGATACATTTGAAGGGATTTTAATATTGGAATTAAATTCTTCGACGTGTCACGGGAGAGCGTCTTGGGCCAAGCAGGTCTGGAAGATTGAATATTGTGCGAAGGATTTCACAAAGTGCTTACTGCCTAATATCCTGACTCCAACTTGCATGTTTTGAACTAGTGTGAATGGTGGCAAGAACATATTCCTTTAGAACTCTCGGCGTTTTAAAATTCATTAGACATCATCATTCCGGTTACTGATTTGTCAGGGTATCCGGCAATAGTAAATGAGCACAAAAAAAAACAGAAGCCTGTAATGTCTTGCGGCAGAATGCAACTTTTACATAAGATGCCTCAAAAATCCTGGATTCTTCAATGCGCCTCCGAGGGCAAAAATAAACCGACAACCCTGCAGTCTTAAGATCATAAAATCATTCGCTAGCGAAAAAGAAAAATCAAAAGAACTCGCAGAATTTTTTTTTTTTGCTGAGGGAATAATCTTGTCCCTTTGAGATTATTCTAGAAAAACTGTGAAATAACATTCCACAGTAAAAGAAAACTGTTACTGATCATTTTAATGATTAGGACTTGATCACATTTAAGGACTTTATGATGGCATTGATCTATCTTGGGGAAACAATGGACTGTGCTCAGGGCATATGACCCTTTTGTATTGAACTGTGTCTGTTGTGGCTGTAGAGGCTGACTCGTGACTGACAGTCCTTTCCCCAACTGGCACAGATGAATAGTGTTGACCTGAGGTCAACTGATGGTTTTTCCTTCCAACCTACTCTATTTTTCAGCATCTGGTCATTTCTTTTGTCCTTTGCTTTTTCCATGCCCTTCCTGACTGCTTGTCTGCAGGCACTCTGGTCAGCAACAAGGACCTCCCATGCATCAACTCCAATCCCAATCACTTGAAGTCTTGCCTGTGATCATTGTATCACAAATGTGGGTTACCTGTTGGTTTCATGCCGATAGCAAGCTCGCCATAGAGCATGTCTTTGGAGATGTGGCCATCACCTATTCGGCTCACATGCTCCAGCCAATGGAGTGGCTGCTGCCTCAGAGGGCAAGCACGGTGGGGATCTCCATGCTGGAGTACATCCATATTTGGCATTCTAATCATAGAATCACTACAGTGCATTTTAATCATAGAATCACTACAATCACTAAAGTTTTTTGAACCACCATGACAGTTGCCAGTGGAAGATCCTGCTGTAAATTCATGCTGGCGCGAAACCGATATCTGGGCCTCCTGCCATATTCTCCCCCCATGCCTGAAATCGAATCCACCTGTGGGGAATTGGGAATATTCCGCCCAGAATTTATTGAAAATGCTATCGTAGTATCCAAACTGCAACAGCAGATGGCAGCGCAGAGTGCGCAAAAGGCTGTGAATGAAGGAAAGCTATCTGAGGTAACTCAAAAGAAGCAAAATGTTCAGTAAGTGAATGAAGCTTTTGTGCAGGAAAATGTTTGCATCAGAGCTGAAATGGAAGAGTTGAAGCTGAGTCAATGAAACGGTGCACTGAAACCCAGACTAAGTTGCAAAAGGCCAACCGGCAAATAAACAGTTGAAAGAATGGTTGATTGTCCTTTGAGATCAACTGCAAAAGGACATGTAACCATTCAGCAAAATGAAGACTGTCTTAAACAGCAGAATGGAGGCACAACAGAAGAAGCTCGAGGAGACATTGCTGAATTGCAGGCAAACTCAAGGTGAAGCAAGCGAGCTTCGCAAAGAAAAGGAAAACCTGTTGAGAGATCTTCAACACGCGACAAGAATCCCTCAGGAAAAAAAGTTTGATCAGCTGGAATATTGCAAAGAGAAGCAGAATGAATTTATTCTTACTCTGAACGAAATGAGGAACCAGTAGGAGAGAAGATTCAGCAATGCTTTATATTCCAAGTGGAAGCCGGAAGCTACAAGAAAGAGACTGAAGAGCTGGAGGAACGGTTGGTTAAAAATAAGGAGGCATGGAAAGGAAAAGCCATAGAACTTTCCAAGTGCAAGTGGATAATGAAGCCATGAGTGGCACAATTACAGAATTGAAACAATTTCAGTCTTCGCTGGGGGGCAAACATGGCCAACAGTAAAACCAGGATGAAAGGCAAAGACAACAATCTACTGCAGAAAGAGAAAGAAATGACAGAAAGAAATGACAGAAATAAGACTGAAAAATGTAAATATGACACTAAAGCGTAAGGAACTGGAAGAAGTAAAAGCACTGACTACCTCTGACTTGTTGAGAATCATTGAGCTGAATAAAAAGATTCATAAGCTTACAAAATGATTTGAAAATAAAACAGCAAACAAATGTTTGGCTGAGATTGTGAAACAAGTGGAAATGAAGGTTCTGTTTGCGAAACGTATACGTCCAGCAAGAACAAGACAGACACCATGGAAAAAGCAATTGAGTCCACTCTCGGAATGAAAGGAGTGCACATTCCCTTCAGAAGACACAGGAGAAACTCACAGGGACCAAGAAAAATAAACAAGCTGTTAATAAAGAGAAACGCAACTTGAAGGAGCGTAGAAAACAAATCAAATGGAGATAACCAAGTCCCAGAAACACAGGATACTGCTACCATCCCTCCAAATGTTACAAGCCAAGATGCAGAAGGACTGTTGACCCTCTGATAAGGTGGAACGTTTTCTATGGGGAACAAAGGGGGAATGTTGTGATTTTGTGTGCATGCCATTCTAATATAAAGGCGCTTGGTGGAGCAAGGATCAACATGGGACTGGACAGTAGCACCACAGTATGATCTGTAGAATCACATGTTAATAAACTAGAACACTCTGGAAGCCTACCTACATGAAGAAGCAAATCCATGCATGACAGTAACCTGTTATGTGTAAATAGTTGAAAATTTACAATGGTTCATGTTTAAGTATACATGTCTCAAAATCTCATCATTGCGACATCTAAAGAATCCATGTTATATTAAAAAGAGTATCAGATATTTTCGATTGAAGTAGGAAATAAATAGTTACATCAGAAATCTTGTACATGCCAGAACTGTAAAACAGTGATTCTATTAAAAAGACTTGTACTTATATAATCCCTTTCAGAACCTCCGGACATCCAAAAGCACTTCACAATCAATTAATATGATTGGAGTGCAGTCACCGTTGTAAGGTAGGTAGCAGCCTGGCTATTGTGTTGTAATACAGTTTTTACTGTCATTTATTTCAATTGTTATTAATTATAATTTCAAACCACTTACCAGAGCATTGTCAAAAAAGGAAATGTTGCTATTACATATCTGCTTGCTGTCACTAGAGATACAAACATTTCTTGAAATAGCTACTGTAAACGTATAAGGACAGATAGCATCATGCCTGATTTTTTAACCACTAGATGTTGCTATGGTACTTTGCAGATAATATTCACCCCAAAATTGCATTTCTTCGCTAGTTACACCACACTGTTTCTGACCATGATATAACTGGACAATCATATTGGTATTCATATTCACCATAGGAAAGTTAGTGCAGAAAGAGGCCATTCAGCCCATTGTGTCTTCACCGGCCAAACAAAAATCTAGCCGCTCATTTTAATCCCACTTTTCAACATCTGGTCTGGAGCCTTGCAGATTACAACACTTCATATGCAGATCCAGATAACTTTTAAGCGAGTTGAATTGAGCCTTAACCACCAACTCAGGCAGTGAATTCCAGATACTCACCGCCCTCTGGGTGAAAAGGTTTTCCCTCATGACCCCTCTAATCCTTCAATCATCTTAAACCTATACCCCATAATAATTGACCCCTGTAGAGGAAACAAGTCTTTGCTGTCTAGATCCCTCATAAATTTGTACACCTCAGTCAGGTCACCCCTTAGCCACCTCTGCTCTAAGGAAAACAACTCTATCTAGCCTAGCCTATCTAATTTCTCCTCATAGATGCAATTTCAAGCCTGGTAATATAATTGTAAATATACTCTGCTCTCTCTCCAGAGCAATTATGTCTTTCCTGTAATGTAGTGACCAGAGCTGTGAACAAAATTCCAGCTCGGGCTGAACCAATGCATTATACACCATTACATCCCAATCAACACCTCCCCCAGTAAGGGAAAGCATTCCATATGCTTTCTTGATCATCTTGTCCTGCCACTTTCAAGGACACATGGACATGCACTCCAAGGTCTCTCACATCCTCAATCCCTCTCAATGTCTTCCCACTTATTGAGTATTTCCTTGTTTTGTTTGCCCTCTCTAATACCTCACACTTTTTTGAATTCAATTAATTCCATTTGCCACTTCTCTGCCCACTGAACCAAACCATTAATGGTTTGGTTGAGTGGGAGTCTGGAGTTGAGAAATATCCACTTCACTACCAACTACACGACAAATTTTTGTACCATCTGCAAATTTCCCAATCATTTCACCCACACTTAAGTCTAAATCATAAATATATATATAGCAAATAGCAAGGGCCCCAATACTGAGTCTCATGGCACACCACTGGAAACTGTTTTCCATTCGCAAAAACATCCATCAACCTTTGTTTCCTGTCACTAAGTCAATTTTGGATCCAACATGCCATGTATCCCATGAGGTCTCAGTTTTTTGACCAGTCTGTCATGTGGAACCTTGCCAGATGCCTTACTGAAATCTATGTAGGCAACATCCACTGTACTACATTCACCAATCCTTCTGTTACTTTAAAAAAAAATTCTATTCAGTAACTAAGATACAATCTTCTCCGAACTAAATCATGCTGAATATCCCTGATCAATCCATGCCTAAGTGATAGTTTCTCCTGTCTCTCAGAACTGTTCCTAATAATTTGCCAACCATTGAAGTCAAAGTGATCGGCCAATAGTTTTCTGGCCTATCCCCCGCACTCTTTCTAAATAATGGTCCAAGTTACACAGGCCTCCAATGCTCTGGTTATCTCGCCTGTACCCAGTGAGCATTGGAAAATGATCCCTAGAGCATCCACCGACAGAAAATTTCTTGCCATTCTTGGGCCTTCACCTGGTGTCAGGATGTTTCCCTGCACTTATTTTGTGCCTTAATAATGGCACAACTGAATTTCTAGGCCCATTAAACGCGAAGGGTTACATTGCAGCAAAAGTAAATACAACACAAGCACACCACTTAACAATATTTGGGCCACCAATATTCTATTTGTAATGCATGGGGAGATGCAATAAGGATAAATTAGTACACCATTTGGTGTACATGTGTCAAAGTCATGAAGCCAACATGTTCTGTCCAGAGCACTGCTGGGTACCATGTCATGTCAACTGTCGTTAGATTCCAGGAAATGTAACCTGAGATCAGTCATCTGGTTCATGGCACAAATTCTGTTTACAATTAAAAATACAGTACAGAACATCTGTCCAGGAAATGCACTTTTAGATTTTAAGGGGTTGTTAAAAATAATTTTATTCCCAGTGCCACTTGCAAAAACATTCATTATTTTTAAACATGAAGCCAGTTTGAGGAAGCGTGCTGCTCCTGCAGACAAGTCTCTGGCTCCATATGTCTTTCTAAAGAATTAGAACATGAAGCAAAGATGAGAGATCAGCAGTCTGAGTACACCTGCTGAGCTATCTTGAAACTCTCCTCAATGCTTAGAAAAGGACTTTTATCCAGGACAGTACTAAGAAGAAAATATTTCATCGCACGCATTGGCACGTCAAGGCGGCATGGTGGCACAGCTGCTGCCTCACAGCGCCAGGGATCCTTTTCCGTTCCAGCCTTGGGGGACTGCGTGGTGGAATTTGCCCAGTGTCGGTGTGGGTTTCCTCTGGGAGCTCTGGTTTCCTCCCCCAGTCCACAGATGTGCAGATGAGGTGGATTGGCCATGCTAAATTGCTCCTTAGTCTCCCAAGATGCACAGGTTGGGGGGTATTAGCGGGATAAATACATGGGGCTATGGGGATAGGGAGGGGGTGGGCTTGGGTAAGATGCTCTGATGGAGCATCGGTGCAGACTCATTGGGCCAAATGACCTCCTTCTGCACCGTAGGGATTCTATGATCAAGATATTTTATTCGTGCCAGAGTAATTGTAAGACAGCTTTACTTATTCAATGTTTCATTGTTAACAAATGTGGTTGTTCAATGCTATTGTGCCACAGGAACAAGGAGGAAACTGCCACCCTTTTAATTGGGCAGCACATCTAAGTTATTATCCGTTAATGAACCAATGTCACGGAAAAAGCCTTTGAATATTTTAGCAAACTAAGGCAGAGTTTCTCAACTATAAGTTGTGTGTAAAAATCCAAGTTGTCCAAATGCAAGAATCACAGCATCATCAGGTATTAACAGATGATAAATTCACATTTTCAAACACATTTTCAGCCCGTTTCCATTAGGTTTGCAGGCACTTGTGTATCTTCAGACAGTTTAACATTTAAATTGTGAATGAAAATGGAGAGAAACAAGTAAGGAGAAATTGATTATGTAGATAATAAAGCTGGCAATCTCAGTTCTATTGATTTCTGAATAAGCGTTGTTTTGTGCCAAAATATATTCTAAAAATATATGACTTTACTGAAGAAACAAAATACCATGCAAGAGCCTGGACATTGATTTAAATGGTAGGAAATTAATCTCCAATTTAGGAATGTTTTTTTGAAAGTCTGACACTGAAATTTTCCCCGAGGTTTCTCCCAGTCCCTCACCATAACATAAGCATGGAAGAACATAGCAACAGGAACAAGGATAGACCATACAGCCCCTCGAATCTGTTCTGCCATTCAATGTGATCTTGGTTGATCTTCTGCTTCAACTCCACTTTCCCAGCCATTCCCCATATTCCTCAATTCCCTGAGAGAATCATCCCAAATTGCCCGTAAGAAGGTAGTGATAAGCTGACCACTTGAACTGCTGCAGTCCATGTGGTGTAGGTCCACCCACGGTGCTGTTAATGAAGGCGTTTCAGGATTTTGACCCAGCGACAGTGAAGGAATAGTGATATATTTCCAAGTCAGGATAGTGAGTGAGGGGAACTTTCAGGTGGTGATGTTCCCATATGTTTGCCGCCCTTGTCCTTCTAGATGATAGCAGTGGTGGGTTTGGAAAGTGCTGTCTAATGAGTCTTGGTGAGATTCTACGGTGCATCTTGTATATGTTACACACAACTGCCACTGTGCATCAGTGGTGGACAGAGTGAATGTTTGTGGATGGGGTATCAATCAAATGGACTGCTTTGTCCTCAACGATGTCAAGCTTCTTTAGTGTTGTTGGAAGCTCAATATATTCATTATAAGATAACCGATCGAGTGAGCTTTTACCATATTGCCATCAAGGCAAGCATATGTCTTTGTATCCTTAGATATAAAGACAACACCCTGCAAACTATTCCAGGTGTAGCCTCACCAAAGTTCTATACAATTGTAGCAAGTCTTAATTCCTTGTTTGAGTATGTTAGTTTCCTTACAAAAAAGGCCAACATGCCATTTGCCTTCCTAATTGCTTACTGTGCCTGCATGCCATCTTTTCCTATTCCTCATACCAACATTTAAAAGTTGTATGTCTCTTGGAACACCCAGAGGAAAAGTAGTTGTGTCATTCCTTCAGAGTTCCCAATTATACTCTGCCAAAATTGTAACAAGGTGGAAGAACCTCATGGACTTTCTGTCCTAAATAAGAAGTGAATATAATCAATAAAGGTTGATCAGTTCTCAATCTCAAAACAATTGAAAAATACATTTGAGCAGCTGGTTTACTGCCACTCCCTTGTCGATGCAATGCGAGTTTCAATTGTTGTTCCCATGCCATTTTCTTCTGACTGCACTAGCTGATTCCCTTAGCGCAGTGATGCCAAGCGTTTCAGCACCTGGGACAACTGGACAGCTCAAGGTATTCCCCGGTTCAGAGGAGGAGTGCAGGCCAGTTTTAATATTTAATTTTAAAAATTCTGGAGCTTTATAGACATCACTGGGAACTTTAGGCTCTTTATGTCCATTTGTGGTTCTGTCTGAGACAGTCCTAAAGCTACATTTTGGTTTGTTCCCGCTCCTCGGGAAGGTGGTGCAAGTGAAAAGGAAATCATTTTATCTTAATTCTTTTACAAAAATGAAATTCTCTCTTCAGGAATCCATGCCCTGGGCGAGTCCCACTTCTTCTAGAGATCTCAGCAAGAGCATCCTTGTTACAGTCCACCAAATTCAAGCTGAGGGAATTCAGGCCTTCTAGACTCCCAGTAGCTGTACTTCAGCTCAGCAGGCCTATGCGGAATTCCTAGCTATGTTTACAGCCATTGTGACAGGCTACTTCCTGAATTCTGATGGCAGCAGTCAAAAGAGTCTCAGCACCAGACCGAATTGTCAATCTGAATTATATGTTCAAGTCTCTGAAGTGAGCTTGAAACCTAAGCCTTCAGATTCAGACGAGAGTAGCACCACTAAACCAAGGCTGAAAGTTTCAAAACTTCAGGTGCGCAGTCTACGCTTCCTTACTATATATAGGCAGGTTATTCAAAAACCTGCACAATTGTCCAACTGACTGGTAAACTCTAAGCAATAACTTGTATCTTGTATGAGCCACAAATTGGTGAAAACTAAAATAAATTGAGAATGCATTGCGCTCTTGTGAGTGTAATTATTGCTGTTGTGGTGGGCTGCGTACGTTAGCTCTTACAGGTACATTGAAAAAGAAAGTAAGTTCATGTGGATCAAGAGATTACAATCGGTAACAAGAATGCCATGTGTTACCAGAATAAGGTTTGGAAAACAGAGAAACAGACGACCAATGGCATTGGAATGTGTACACAAAGAAAGAACTTGAAGATCGAGTATTATGCTTGTGGAGAGAGAATAGAGCCAATGTTTCGAGTCAGGATGGCGAACTTGAAACATTGGCTCTATTCTCTCTCCAGAGATACTGTTCGACTTGCTGAGATTTTCCAGCGTTTTCTGTTTTTGTTTCAGATTCCAGCATCCGCAGTATATTGCCTTTATCTTTATGTTTGTGTATATGCTTTATTTTGAAAGTAGGTATATTTCTAGCTATTTATAACTGTTATGTACAGTGACAGGCAACAGAGGGATCATGCAATATAGTTGGCAACAGAGTGAAGATCTGATAGAGATATGAAGCAGCGCGACATGAATTAAAATCAGGAGTAATCCAGTGTTGGTGACCTCAGATAAACTACCTACAAAGTATGTGTTCTGTGTCCTTTGCAGAGGGAAATGTGGTATCAAGGATACATATACATTGCATGTTTCTGCCCAGAAGACACTGAGGTAGTTATGAGTAATCCTCTCAGTACAAATTATGCCTACGCTTCATTGGCAGGGCAACAGAGGTTTCTTATTTCATTTACAAAACGTTATCTTGGATTTTATTACAAGTCTCCATTTTCCAAGGTTACTTTTGACAAGATCAGTTAAGAATGTTTATGTAACAATGTCAGGTGCATCAATAATGCTTTCTAGAAATCATAGTAATGAAAAGCAAGCAATTAAATTAGTTATTGAATGCTTTGCATGATTGTTCACTGCAAGGTGACAGGAGGCTCTTTGTACTTGCGATACAATTTGACCTTGATGCTGAAAATGCAAATTAGCCAATAACCGATCACAACACGAAATTACTTAGCATGTAACATAAGCTGCAATTCAGATGAATGCAGAGAACTTAATCTAAAGCATCTAATCTGTAAAAGCCAAGAAAATTAAGACACATCGGGCAGGATTTCACGGCCTCTCTCAAGCAAGAGCGCAAATTCCTGCCTCAGATCAACGCACATTTCTGTTTTCCGCCCCTCGCCTGCTCCAATTCCGTGGCAGGCGGGGTGGTAGAATTCTGGCCATTGTACCAAGCCAGAAACACACTAAATAGAGACTTCTTTTCTCATATACCATTTATAAAGTCACAAAATTTACAAACTATCTTCCAAATAAAATATGCTCCCCTCAAAGATTTTCTTGTGGTTGGACTGTACTAAAGATCATTCATTAAATACCCTAAATTTACAGATGTTTTACTTGAAAACAACCTTAAGCTCTGATGAAGAATCTTCCTGACTTGAAACTTTGGCTCTATTCTCCCTCCACAGATGCTGTCAGACCTGCTGAGATTTTCCTGCATTTTGTGTTTTTGTTTCAGATTCCAGCAGCCACAGTATTTTGTTTTTATCTTAGTGATTCAGGGAGCCAGGGCAATGCTCTGAGAACCTGGGTTTGAATCCCACCATGGGAGATGGTGAAATTTGAATTCAATAAAAATCTGGAATTAAAAGTCTAATGATAACCATGAACCTATTGTCAAATGTTATAAAAACCCATCTGTTTCACTAATGTCCTTTGGGGAAGGGAATCAGCCATTATTTCCTAGACTGGTCTACGTGTGACTGGAGGTCCACAGCAAAGTGGTTGAATCGTACTTCTCCAGCCTGTGACGCCCACATCCCAGGCACGAATAAAACAACGCCACAAGTTTATACCTATGAGTAAAGGATAAATAGGTTGGGTTGCTTTTCTTTTGAAAAGAGAGGGGTTTCAACAGAGAATGTCTCCACTTGTGGGGAACAGCAAATTTAGAGTGCATTGATATGGGATCAACCCCTAGAAATATACATTTAGAGGAAACCTCTTTACCCAAAGAGTGATGAGGATGTCACCACAGAGCTTGGTCGAGACAAATTGTACAGATGCATTTAAGAGGCGGCTAGATAAATTATGAGGGAAAAGTGAATTGAAGGTTATGCTGATAAATTCAGATGAGGAACAATAGGAAGGGTGGAGGATTAGCTGGAGTGGAACATGATCTCTGGCATGCATTGGGCTAATGATTTTATATTATTAATTAAATCCTTTTATCCCTCTGTTGACTTCTTTCTGTGCCTGAATCCACTGTAATACAAGCTTCCGTCTCAGTCTTCTCATCATTAATTTCATAACCCTTCAATCCAATTGGTTAAGCAGATAGTCAGTTGCTTACCCTGGTCACTTGTGTCCCAGGTCCTGACTTCTCCCACTGTACAAGTATCAGCTCATATTTCCAGCAATATGCTTTGCAAAAAAAAAAATTAAAACCTAACCATGCAAGAACAAGTCTAAGTCAGGGGCTGTTATAATTCACTCTGGCACCAAATTATCACCCACCATATGCAGCAAGTGGTTGGGGACAGTAGGGTGTTTCGAGATGAATTAACTAATATGAACCAAGCAGGCTTCTCATTCATAACTATTGTGATCTCACATGTATTGGTCACAATCAGTCAGAGAATGTTTTGTTTTATGCTACATAAAGTACATTTTTAATCAGTGTAATTGATTCCTAGTGCCTAAACATATGCTGCTAATTGAAGCATTCTGGCTATGTTTATTGTGTATTTGCACAGAACGTATGTGATAATATCTATTTTAGTTGAAATGTTATATCAGCAGACGTATTATCATTTCACTCAGGTATGTAATGCATTTTATGTTCATTATCACCACCAAAGGCCCCGCCACAAAGTCCAAGATCTAGAGGAAGACGGGAGATAAGATGTTCCAGGTAGATAGGTGGCACTTAGGAATGTTGGGACCGACAGATAAAAAAGTCCAGGATCCATCTAGCTCACCTTCTACTATCCTGGTAGTGGTATGGTGCAACAACAGAGGTGCTGATTACTAATCATAGCAATCGCTTAGTCTGCAACAGGTATAAAACAGGATAATCTGTCAATTGTGAAAGGCTTTAGGTCCAAAGTGGCCTATTTCTTTCAAACATAATACACTTATTATATTTCATATATCGCACACATTACTCATTCAGAGCTCAAAATATTACTTTCTGAAAGTAATTTAATTTCCGTTTGAATGAGTCAAATTGGATATGGAGATTAACTAAAGAATAGCATGTTTGCTGTGTTGAATGCCAATAAAGGGAAAATACAGAACTTGCAATTAAATAGTGTCCTTCATGACCTTAGGATATTGCAAAGCACTTGCTAGCCAATTAACTACTTTTAACCTATCATTGTTGCAATGCAGGAAAATGCAGCAAATCAAATTTTGTTCAAGGCAAACTCTCACAAACAGCAGTGAGATAAATGGTCAAATAATCTGTTTCAGTCATGTTGGTTGAAAAATAAATACATTAGGACACTCGGCTAACTTCCCTGCTTTTGATTCAATAATGCATGCCATTTTTACAGCTACGCAGGAGACTTGCAAGGCTCACCTCATCTGAAAGACAGGAGCTCCAAAAGCATGAACCTCCTCAGTACTACATTGATGCATCAGCTTAGATTGGGCGCTTGAGTCTCTGGAATGTGTCTTGATCCCATAAACCAAGGATTCAGAGCTGAGGGGCTACCACTCGGTTAAGCCGGACACGGTTTTTTAAAATCAAAGGATGAATTTTAGGATATCACCATCACTTACCCAGCCAATAACCAAATGCCATGAAGAAGTTATCATGTAGCTAGGTATTTTTTCGATCACAACAATTTTAGTAATGCTCGGTAATGTGGAATTTTAATTAAATCATACATTTTACTTCTGTGGATTATTATCATCTTGCAGTGGATAAATAGGAGAAATTCACAATATAAAACTTACAGCATCAGACCACACATTTCATTTTCCATTCCAGGCCACATCAAATAAGATATTGCAAGTGTCAGCTATATAAAGCAATGATTACTTTCCTTCCATCTCTGTGAAAGCCACCTTGAATACTATTTTTTTTGTTAGGCTTTATGCAAATGAAAATTCTTCTTGTTTGTTGTATGATATCAACAAAGTATCTAAGCATTTAAGAAGGCTTTTGTGTGTAATATTGTTTGAAATTCAGTCACATTATAATTATTTCTCATTATATTAAACATACTAAAGAAAGAACTAGAATAATGAACAGCAATCCAGAAACTGGAACGGTACCAGAAATAATACAGCAGGCACTGACACTTAATTTGCACCTGATGTTCCCACCCACACGGTTCAAGATTCACAGAATTTACCATGTCAAGATCCAAACATATGTTACATTTAGCTTTTATGGCAGGACAGCAGATGTATTATGTTGTGTCATATAGATTGACATGAAGTTGAGCTTTATGCCAAATAAAATGATTTTTAGTTGACTGGCTGGGCGGCACGGTAGCACAGTGATTAGCACTGCTGCTTCACAGCGCCAGGGACCCGGGTTCAATTCCTGGCTTGGGTCACTGTCTGTGTGGAATTTGTACATTCTCCCCGTGTCTGCATGGGTTTCCTCCGGGTGCTCTGGTTTCCTCCCACATTCTGAAAGACCTGCTGGTTAGGTGCATTGACCCGAACAGGCGCCGGACTGTGGTAACTAGAGGAATTTCACAGTAATTTCATTGCAGTGCTAATGTAAGCCTTAATTGCGACTAATAAATAAACTTAACTTACTTAACATGCGAGTTTAAAAACTCAGACCAAAAATGACCTGAACTCACAGCTGAGATGGCTACCCATTACTGTACATTCCACATTCCAACTCCAGTGAGATGGAAACAGCATGTCAGCAAAAACCCATCAATGATAATGAATTGACCTCAGAGGAATGTGAGTGAATAATATTTCCTATTTCACGAGTGCAACTCCCAGATACTCAGCTAGATGGAGACAAACTATCGAATCCAATTGTTTTTTGAACATTTTTAAGGCAGAGGTGGAAAGATTCTTGATGAGCATGGGGCTAATAGTAATCTCAAATCTGCATCCTATCAAATCAGCCAGAGGAAGCTGGAAGGGCTGAATGGCCAAGGCTGCTTCTTGTTTGTATGTTCATTTTTATGTTCAATAATGGAACCCTGGCTAAGAGTGAAAATTGCCATAACTGGGCAAAGCAAGTTACAATTGAAATATACAATCATGTTTCAATTACTGGTAAGTTGGAGAGGGTAGCCATATGACAAACCAACCCTTTGCATATTTTAAGCAAATGCCTTTCTAGCAGAACTGAGGACAATCAGCTGAGAAAGATCCTTCCACTCACTCTCCCTCTCTCTCCATCCACCCTGAAAACCTTTGAACCCTAGCTGCTACAGTTTGACCCTCGCTCTAAAACCTCTGAATACTGAACATGTAAAGAAATAATTCAACTCCGCAGTCGTGATTCCAGAAGAACAGATGGATAATTTATCTGCAGTTTTAAATTGCCTCAATGCTGAAACCAGAAAACTATCGAGGGAGAGTACCAAGACCACCAGATTCAGCCTGAAGTGTTTCACCACATTCCGTGCGCGTGATCGTGAGTGTGTGCTTGAGCGTGTGCACAACAGGTACACAGTTAAGTACTCACTGAATGGGCAAGTAGATCCTTTTTAAACAAATGCACCTGTTGCAGCCAAACAAGGAATGGGCCATTTGACCTCATCTGGTCGTAATATAGAACATAGAACATAACAGCGCAGTACAGGCCCTTCAGCCCTCGATGTTGCGCCGACCAGTGAAATCCATCTAAAGCCCATCTAACCGACACTATTCCAATATCATCCATATGTTTATCCAATGACCATTTAAATGCCCTTAATGTTGGCGAGTCCACTACTGCTGCAGGCAGGGCATTCCATGCCCTTACTACTCTCTGAGTGAAGAACCTACCTCTGACATCTGTCCTATATCGATCACCCCTCAATTTAAATCTATGTCCCCTCATGCTAGCTATCACCATCCGAGGAAAAAGGCTCTCACTATCCACCCTATCTAATCCTCTGATCATCTTGTATGCCTCTATTAAGTCACCTCTTAACCTTCTTCTCTCTAACGAAAACAACCTCAAGTCCCTCAGCCTTTCCTCATAAGACCTTCCCACCATACCAGGCAACATCCTAGTAAATCTCCTCTGCACCCTTTCCAATGCTTCCACATCCTTCCTATAATGCGGTGACCAGAACTGTACACAATACTCCAAGTGCGGCCGCACCAGAGTTTTGTACAGCTGCAACATGACCTCCTGGCTCTAAAACTCAATCCCTCTACCAATAAAAGCTAACACTCCGTTCGCCTTCTTAACAACCCTATTAACCTGGGTGCCAACTTTCAGGGATCTATGCACATGGACACCCAGATCTCTCTGTTCATCCACACTACCAAGTATCTTACCATTAGCCCAGTACTCTGTAATCCTGTTACTCCTTCCAAAGTGAATCACCTCACACTTCTCCGCATTGAACTCCATTTGCCACCTCTCAGCCCAGCACTGCAGCTTATCTATGTCCCTCTGTAATCTGCAACAACCTTCCGCACTGTCCACAACTCCACCGACTTTAGTGTCATCCGCAAATTTACTAACCCATCCTTCTACACCCTCATCCAGGTCATTTATAAAAATGACAAACAGCAGTGGCCCCAAAACAGATCCTTCCGTACACCACTAGTAACTGAACTCCAGGATGAACATTTCCTATCAACCACCACCCTCTGTCTTCTTACAGCTAGCCAATTCCTGATCCAAACCACTAAATCACCCTCAATCCCATGCCTCCGTATCTTCTGCAATAGCTTACCGTGGGGAACCTTATCAAACACTTTACTGAAATCCATATACACCACATCAACTTCTTTACCCTCATCCACCTCTTTGGTCACCTTCTCAAAGAACTCAATAAGGTTTGTGAGGCACGACCTACCCTTCACAAAACCGTGTTGACTATCCCTAATCAAATTATTCCTTTCTAGATGATTATAGATCCTATCTCTTATAATCCTTTTCAAAACTTTGCCCACAGCAGAAGTAAGGCTCACTGGTCTATAATTACCAGGGTTGTCTCTACTCCCTTTCTTGAACAAGGGGACAACATTTGCTATCCTCCAGTCTTCTGGCACTATTCCTGTAGACAATGATGACCTAAATATCAAAGCCAAAGGCTCTGCAATCTCCTCCCTAGCCTCCCAGAGAATCCTGGGATAAATCCCATCCAGCCCAGGGGACTTATCTATTTTCACACCTTCCAGAATTGCTAACACCTCCTCCTTAATAACCTCAATCCCGTCTAGTCCAATAGCTTGTATCTCAGTATTCTTTTCCTGCGTGAATACTGACGACTATTCATATAGCTCTTTTCAGGCTCCACGCATAACTTCCCACTACTGTCCTTGACTGGCCCTAATCTTACCCTAGTCATTCTTTTATTCCTGACATACCAATAGAAAGCTTTAGGGTTTTCCTTGATCCTACCTGCCAAAGACTTCTCATGTCCCCTCCTGGCTCTTCTTAACTCTCTCTTTAGATCCTTCCTGGCTAACTTGTAACTCTCAAGCGCCCTAACCGAGCATTCACATCTCATCTTTACATAAGTCTCCTTCTTCCTCTTCACAAGAGATTCAACTTCTTTAGTAAACCACGGTTCCCTCACTCAACCATTTCCTCCCTGCCTGACAGGTTCATACTTATCAAGGACACCCAGAACAAGCTCCACATTTCAATTGTTGGCCTATCTACATACTGTGTCAGGAAACCCTCCTGCACACATTGGACAAAAACTGACCCATCTAAAGTACTCGAACTATAGCTTTTCCAGTCAATATTTGCAAAGTTAAAGTCCCCCATAACAACTACCCTGTTACTTTCACTCCTATCCAGAATCATCTTTGCAATCCTTTCCTCTACATCTCTGGAACTTTTCGGAGGCCTATCGAAAACTCCCAACAGGGTGACCTCTCCTTTCCTGTTTCTAACCTCAGCCCATACTACCTCAGGAGACGAGTCCTCATCAATATATGTATTGATGAGGATCAATTATCAATATCCTCATAATATATATGTATAAATAAAAAATCCTATTTAAAATACTTCATGCCAGAAAATCTACATTAATTTGCGAAAGAGAATATAGCTGTTAAATTCTCTACCTTGGCATTGCTCAGACATAGACTGACATTTTGGACCAATCCCAAAACAAAATGCCTACTGTTAGATGTGATTCCATGATTGGGCAACACTTGTTGAGCAATCCTGAGTGCAGTAAAAGTACAATGAAACCAATTTAAGATAATCAGTCAAGCTTGCAAATAAGCAATGAGTAAATTCACTCTTTCTAGAAGCAACATACATTCATACTCATCGAACTGTTCTCTACAAACTAAAGGAATATGTTCAAGCCTTGCACCTTTTTTGAATTACCCAGGCATTTGGAGAGCCTATAGTTCCTCCTTGCTTTCTCCATGACAACACCTTGGCCAGAGCCAACTTGCCAACCAATCAGCACCCTTTTCCTTCTGTATTATATATTGGTGATTGTTTGAAATATGGCATTCTTGCATTTGTCCTGATGAGTGTAAGGTTAAAAGTTTCGGCAACATGTTTCTCTTTTCAGCAATGTTCATTTTTATATATCTATTACATTACAGATTTTATTTTTAATCACATATCCTGATCTATGCGAGAAAGAAAAATGCTGACTGAAAGCATCGAGAAAAACTACTCGATTGATTGGATTGGTTCGGTTCAGTTAATAGTAATTATCCATAGAATAGTTGCAGCACAGAAGGAGGCTATTCATCCCACTGGTTTGTGCTGGCATTCTGAAAACAGCAATTTAGTTATTCACGCTCCCCTACCCTTTCCCCCTACCCATGCAAATGTCCTCCCTTCAGGTGCTTTTCTAATTTCCTTTTGAAATTACAATCAAGTCTGCAGCCACTACACTCTCAATCTGTGCATTTCAGACCTTAAGTACTCACTGCATAAAAAGGTTTTTCCTCATGTTACCATTGGTTCTTTTACCAATCACTTTAAATCCTTATGCTCGGAATCTTGACCCTTCCGCCACTCGGAACAGTTTCTCGCTATTCAGTCTTCACGATTTTGTGCACTTCTGTTAAAACTTCTCTCTACCTTCTTTTTTCTTGAGGTAAACCTCAGTATCCTCAAATGAATCCCAGTTGGTCCATGGTGACATCAACTTTAAATACAGCCAGCCTATCTAATGCCTCCTCTTTATTAGCCCATCCAATAGCTCGACCATCTTCTCTTGCACTGTAACTTTGGTGGCATCTTCTTCCTTGTTAAAGTATGCAATTTAGTATTTCAGCCAAGCCCTCTGCCTCCATGCATGTGTTCCTGTTTTAATCCCTACTTGGCCCTGCTCCTCCTCTTATTACCCTTTTGCTATTTATATACATATAGATCTTTGGGTGTCCTTTTTGTTAGCTGCCAGTCTCTTCTCATATTGTCTCTTTGCATCTCTCACTTCCTTTTCAGTTCCCCACTGAACTTTTGATATTCAGCCCAGTTTTTCCTTGTGTCAACAGCCTGACATCTGCCATAAGCCTCTTTTTATGTACAGTGGAGCCCTGTTTTAACACGATGGTTGGGATCCATAAAATGTGATCGCGAATGTTACCGGGGTCACGCTAATTCACTAAACCGGAAATAGTAAAAAAAAGGGTCCGTCGCGCGATCGCATAATATCCAATTTCGCGCTAAATCAGGGCGCGTAAAATCGGGGCTCCACTGTATTTCATCCTATTCTCTATTTTATTTGTCATTCAGGGAGCTTGATATGTAGCTTTGAAAATTAAGCAACTAGATTGGTTGGGTTTGTGTGCATAATTGATAAATGTTGCTGCCCGTCCATATTGGAGCATATCTGCCTTGGCTAATGTAACAAAAATTCCTCATTTGGATTCATCAGGTAGTGTGACATTTTGAAATATGAAGGAAACATCTCCCATGTACTAAACAATCACTGTGTGGACGACTTTCATTTTTACATAAATACAACATACTGGAGAAAAAAATTATTACTTTCTTACCTCTAATGCTCGTAATCGTTCCAAAAGGTGCAATGTGTTTTCTTCTTCCTCAATACTGCTGGAATATTTATCAGTTGTTGTGTTAACGTTTGCTGCTGTCTCCTTGCATGCTGCTGCTCCTTCTGACAATTTACCCTAAACATCCAGAATAATCAAGACATTAAAATAAAGTTTCAACTCGCAGAACTAAACAATTTAAGTAGATAACCCATAGGTTTAATTTAATACTCGATATCATGAAAATTTGCATTTATAACTTAAATAGGATCTGTTACCTGATGAGATCATGGCTGATCTGATTGTGGCCTCTACTTTCCTGTCTACCCCCTTATACATTTGACTCCCTTTCAGTCAAGAAACCATCAAACACTGCCTTAAAATATTCAGTGATGCTGAGTCAATTGGGAAAGAGAATTCCACAGATTAATGACCCTCAGAGAAAATAATTATCCTCTTCTCCATCTCAAATGGAAGACCCCTTATTTTCAAACAACATCACCTAGTTCTAGTCTCTCCCGCAAGGAGAAACATCCTTTCAGCATCAATGCTGCCAAGTCCTCTCAGGATGGTATTTGTCTCAATAAGATCACCTCTCATTCTTCAAAACTCCAATGGATACAGACCTAACCTGTCCAACATTTCCTCACAGGATAAACCCTACATCTCAGGAATCAGTCGAGTGAACCCTCTATGAACGTCTAATGTAATGATGTCCTTTCTTACACAAAGAGACCAAAACTGTACAAACTCCTCCAGGAGATGTGGTCTCACTGACACCCTGTAAAACTGTAGCAAATCTTCCCTACTTACATATTATATTCCCCTTGCAACAAATGCCAACATTCCATTTGTCGTCCTAATGACTTGCAGTACCCTTGTACTAACGTTTTCTTATTTGTGTTCCTTTTTCTCGCTTCTTCCTTCCCAACAGCACTATGGGTGTACCTATAACACATGGGCCGCAGCAGTTCAAGAAGACAGCTCAGCATGACCTTCTCGAGGACAATTAGATGTGGCCAGAAAATGTTGGCCTAGCCAGCAAGGTCTGCATCCTGTGAAAGAATTTTTATAAAATGTACCAGGACACTCAGATCCCTCTGTACCGCAATGTTCCGCAATGTCTCACCATTCCATACTTCCTTCCAAATTGGACAAATTCACATTTTCCCACATTATATTCCAGCTGCCAAATTCTTGCCCATTCGCTTAACCTATCTATATCCCTTTGCACTCTTCTTCCATATAACTAAATACAGCTTATTTCACAGCGGTAAAATGTAAACTGACATTTATAACATACCAGAAATAACTGAAAAAATAGTGGTATCTGATCAATGTTATTTATGTGTAAATCCACCAGAAAATGGTGGTAGGAAAGAAAGCCCCTGTCAAAATGGCACCTTACCCTCCACCTCACCACGATTTTCATGAAGGTGCTGCACATTAATTGTCCATTAAACTCACCACAAAGTTAGCACTAGCAATTAATAGCGCAAGTACCCTCTGGCCCAGAAAGCAACCATTTAGACTCATGGAATTGCATTCCTTCAGTTGGTGAATTGCGGGAGATTTTAATAATTTGAAATATTACATTTAAAAATTCTCTTTTAGCTTGTTCTTTCCTTCTCTCTCGGTATCTGATTTAACTTCAAATTTCCCATTCTAATTCACCCTCTTGCTTGGTCCTTTCTCTATTTATTTCTCAATCCATAAATATCATGGTTAAGGAGATAAACTATGGGTCCCATCATTTAACAGTGGCCCAGATAGAGTCATAGAGGTTTACAGCATGGAAACACGCCCTTCGGCCCAACTTGTCCATGCCGCCCTTTGTTTTTAAACCCCTAAGCTAATCTCAATTGCCCGCATTTGGCCCATATCCCTCTATACCCATCGTACCCATGTAACTATCTAAATGCTTTTTAAAAGATAAAATTGTATCCGCCTCTACTACTACCTCTGGCAGCTTGTTCCAGACATTCACCACCCTCTGTGAAAAAATTGCCCCTCTGGACACTTTTGTATCTCTCCCCTCTCACCTTAAACCTATGCCCTCTAGTTTTAGAGTCCCTACCTTTGGGAAAAGATATTGACTATCTACCTTGTCTATGCCCCTCATTATTTTATAGACCTCTAAAATTGTCACCCCTCGGCCTCCTACGCTCCAGAGAGAAAAGTCCCAGTCTATTCAGCCTCTCCTTATAACTCAATCCATCAAGTCCCGGTAGCATCCTACTAAATCTTTTCTGCACCCTTTCTAGTTTAATAATATCCTTTCTATATTAGGGTGACCAGAATTGCACACAGTATTCCAAGTGTGACCTTACCAATGTCTTGTACAACTTCAACAAGACATCCCAACTCCCGTATTCAATGTTCTGACCGATGAAACCAAGCATGCCGAATGCCTTCTTCACCATTCTGTCCACCCGTGACTCCACTTTAAAGGAGCTATGAACATGTACCCCAAGATGTGCTGTTGCCTTTGTCACAATGTTATTGGCTCACACTCCCACCAACATGTTGGGCTAAAGGAGGCAGAATGAAGTCTACCTAAGTGGGCACACTACAAGATGCCCCATGTCAGCAAATGCTAGACTTTAAAGGTAGAAGACACTTTGGGGGGAATTTTCCCATCCCGCCAGAATCACAATGGGGGGGGGGGGGGGGGGGGGGGCGTCCGTTAACCTCAGGTGGGATTTTCCAATTTTGGGGCAAGCGTGGCTAGAAAATCCCACCCTTTGAATATAAAGTCCTGCCCTCTATGTCTGAATATTCGATGGACAGCAGTACGAATTGCAGTTTTTGAGTAAAGTAAAATTCACAACAAAAAAGTGCCAGTGAGACCATATTCACTTCAGTTCATCACAATGTATTATTAGTATTGCATTTATGCCTTATATCTTCATGTTAGTAGACATCTTTAATTATGTTCCTGTTAACAATTGACCACAAGATAAAAGTAATCTTAATTTGACAATCTCGCTCAAAGACACCACCGAATAACCTGGTTGGGAAATTGCTGCATGCAGTGGGATATCGTGTTTGTTGCCAAGGTACCTCGCCAGGGCAGAGTAAAGGAACATAGCTCGGGCCTCTGAAATTAAGTGGCACCTAAAGGCCAATGTGTGCAGCAGGTTCAACCAAAGTCAGTTTCATAATAATAGATTCTGTGACATTTCTCATCCCTAGTTTGAGGAATTTCTCAGTATAACATGAATTTATAATATCTGCTACACATATCTATATCTATACTACACATATAGGATGGAATTTTCTGTTTTTTTGACTCAACTCAGGCGAGAAAAGTGCCACGTAGTCCATCGGTTCCACTGCCAGCTTTTTCCACCATATTTTTTGATACTTGGTCAAAAGGATCCTGGAAGCGGGTCCAATGATGTCAGGTTGGTGGGGCAGGCTCTAAATGAGTTCACCCCAGCAGCAATGTCAGCCTTCCAGAGACTGTTGTGTCCTTTTTAAAGGGTGCCCCGATCTAAACATAATCATAGAAACCCTACAGTGCAGGAGGCAGCCATTTGGCCCATTGAGCCTACACCGACAACAATCCCACCCAGGCCCTATCCGTGTAACCTCACGTATTCACCCTGTTAATCCCCTTGACACTTAAGGGACAATTTATCATGGCCAATCCACCTAACCTGCACATATTTAGACTGTGGGAGGAAACCAGAGTATCCAGAGAAAACCCACGTAGACACAGGGAGAATGTGCAAACTCCACACAGACAGTGACCTGAAGCCGGAATTGAACCCAGGTCCCTGGCGATGTGAGACAGCAGTGCCCTACCCACAGACATAGGAATGCCCTCTGCCTCGCACACAGACACAGCACCCCCAGCCAGGGAATTCCTCCCCAAGCACAGAGGGAAACACCCCATCCCCTTCGCCATCCCCACCATGGACCTCCACAAAGGAAGCCACCCCAACACTACCCAGACATGACCCTCTTCCCCGGCTGAGGGGGGTGGGGGTTGGGCTGTAATTTCCTGTTCCCCACCCCCTCCGGTGGGGACCAGGCACTAGTTTCCTGCTTTACAAAACCGGATATAAACTCAACCAATGTTGCATCACGTCAGCAGGGGGGATGGGTGAATCCCTATGTAAAGGGAAGATTCAGCGAGGATGCCCACGTATGTATATGTAATGTATTTCCCTACCTTTCATGGCAGGAACCCCATTAGGTCCTTGGCGGGGTTGGGGTCAATCAGTGGGGAAATCCCACCAGTGTGAATGCCACTTTGGGACTCCCCTCGATACTGTGCCCCCCCCCCCCAAAAGCCATTCCCACCCATCAAAAAACAGGGACAGAGAATCCCCTTCATAGTGTCTGGAATAGATAAGTCCCCTGGGCCGGATGGGATTTATCCCAGGATTCTCTGGGAGGCTAGAGAGGAGATTGCTGAGCCTTTGGCTTTGATCTTTGAGTTGTCATTGTCTACAGGAACAGTGCCAGAAGACTGGAGGATAGCAAATGTTGTCCCCTTGTTCAAGAAGGGGAGTAGGGACAACCCTGGTAATTATAGACCGGTGAGCCTTACTTCTGTTGTGGGCAAAGTTTTGGAAAGGATAAGAGATAGGATTTATCATCATCTAGAAATGAATAATTTGATTAGGGATAGTCAGCACGGTTTTGTGAAGGGTGGGTCGTGCCTCATAAACCTTGTTGAGTTCTTTGAGAGGGTGACCAAAGAGGTGGATGAGGGGAAAGTGGTTGATGTGGTGTATATGGATTTCAGCAAAGCGTTTGATAAGGTTCCCCATGGTAAGCTATTGCAGAAAATACAGATACATAGGATTGAGGCTGATTTAGTGGTTTGGATCAGGAATTGGCTAGCTGTAAGAAGACAGAGGGTGGTGGTTGATGGGAAATGTTCATCCTGGAGTTCAGTTACTAGTGGTGTACCGCAAGGATTTGTTTTGGGGCCACTGCTGTTTGTCATTTTTATAAATGACCTGGATGAGGGTGTAGAAGGATGGATCAGTAAATTTGCGGATGACACGAAAGTCGGTGGAGTTGTAGACAGTGCGAAGGGAAGTGGCAGGTTACAGAGGGACATAGATAAGCTGCAGTGCTGGGCTGAGAGGTGGCAAATGGAGTTTAATGCGGAAAAGTGTGAGGTGATTCACTTTGGAAGGAGTAACAGCAATACAGAGTACTGGGCTAATGGTAAGATACTTGGTAGTGTGGATGAACAGAGAGATCTGGGTGTCCATGTGCATAGATCCCTGAAAGTTGGCACCCAGGTTGATAGGATTGTTAAGAAGGCTTACGGTGTGTTAGCTTTTATTGGTAGACGGATTGAGTTTCGGAGCCATGAGGTCACGCTGCAATTGTACAAAACTCTGGTGCGGCCGCACTTGGAGTATTGTGTACAGTTCTGGTCGCCGTATTATAGGAAAGATGTGGAAGTGTTGGAAAGGGTACAGAGGAGATTTACCAGGATGTTGCCTGGTATGGTGGGAAAATCGTATGAGGAAAGGCTGAGGGACTTGAGGTTGTTTTCGTTAGAGAGAAGAAGGTTAAGAGGTGACTTAATAGAGGCATACAAGATGATCAGAGGATTAGATAGGGTGGATAGTGAGAGCTTTTTTCCTCGGATGATGATGGCTAACACGAGGGGACATAGCTTTAAATTGAGGGGTGATAGATATAGGACAGATGTCAGAGGTAGGTTCTTTACTCAGAGAGTAGTAAGGGCGTGGAATGTCCTGCCTGCAGCAGTGGTGGACTCGTCAACATTAAGAGCATTCAAATGGTTATTGGATAAACATATGGATGATATTGGAATAGTGTGGATTAGAGGGGCTTTAGATTGGTTTCACTGGTCGGCGCAACATCGAGGGCCGAAGGGCCTGTACTGCGCTGTAATGTTCTATGTTCTATGTGTCATATTTGGACATTGTCGACATGACATGTCAGTCCTGCAGTTACACACTTCAACAATGAGATGGAGCTCCAGAAACAGCATCGTCATATAACCCATTCCTAAAGCAGCAAAGTTAATTCAATCTTACAGCTCCAGAAGACAGGCAACATTCCCAAAAAACACTTGTGCTATCAAGTTTCACTATTTTAAGCTGCACTGACTGTTATTTTTGGCACCCCGTCAGGTTTTTATCTCTTTTGAACTCAGTTCAGCAGGTGGTTTCCACTTCTGCTCACACCCCCAGTTGCACACTACCACCACTTGGTGGAGCTTCGTACTGTGTAGATCCCCACACCCCCAGCTGATAATGCATTGTAGACCAATTACTTTTGCTTAACATTCTTTGGTCTGTTCCACAAGAGGTGCACTGACGATAATTTGTTCGTTTTTAAAAAATCTACAAAACTGTGCTTTTTGTTTAATGTGCTGCACGTTTGAATTTCTCTTGTAGTGCTCAAGCTGTGTACAGCAGTAGATGACACTTAATATTTAACTACCTCACCAGATTTGTAGCCAAGCTAGCAAAGTTGGTGCTGTTTTAGCTTTAAAAGAGTAATATTTATAAAACTGCATCTCCTGGCATGTATATGTTACATTAATTTTCATTTATACTTATGATAACTCCCATGACTTGCATTGGGAATCACAGATTGACCTCCCTGTAGGACTCGCTGAATACAAGCTCGCAGGGGATTGGTAATTAACTAACCAGGTGGAGCTCGTATACTGAGCCCTGTATAAAGCAGGCCCCTGAGTGGGACTATTATTCCATTTGTCTCAGTTGGAACCTGTTGTGCTCACTACAGGCTTGTGGGTTTTGCCTTACTTTATTTTGTGCAATAAAGCACTTTGCCCTTAAAGTTTATTTACTAGTCATTATTTATCATTCATTAAACAGCCGACTGCTGGAGTTATTGTAATACTGTAGCAATTAAGAGTCTGTATTTGCAATAAGACTGACAGTGAAGCGAACAGCCCTCACCATTATTAAGGATTAGAGTGGGCAGCAACTTCTGGTGTCTGTACGGGCACAGTTAAATGTGGAAATCATGAAGATGTTGTTTGAGTTGGCCTGCTCTTCCACAAGCTATATTAAGCTGATACCTTGGCAAGAGATTCTACATTGTAATACATGCAAGGGCATAACTTTGTAGCACTCATCCACTTGATACCCACTAAATAGGTCAGAAAAAGTTAGATGCTGTTCATTCAAATTTTAATTGTAGTTAGAGAGACAGGAAAAGAAAAACTCTCTCACAATATTTTTTCTTTCCCACTCTTTATTTCACTCTGTGCACACGATTTTACATTGAACTAAATACTGCCTGGTTTAGACTCTGCATGGCACAGAAAGGGTATTTATAAACTGATCGGTTGAGGAGGCAGGCTGTTGCTCGCACACAGGTCCCAGATCCCCATGCAGGAGACACCACACTGTTTCAGACACACAAAGATGGCAAGTTGCTGCTTAAAAGCCCACAAAACCTGTGAGCAGTAGTAAACCTAATGAGTGGCAAGCACTATTCGTTAGCCACTGACCCTAAAATCTGAGTGAATATGTTTAAAGTGCAGTGAACCTATTGTTGTTGACAGATTGTTTACGAGCTGCTGTTACATTTACCAATGGCTGCCAAGCGCATGAAACACACAAGGATATGCTTTTCCATAATGTTAATGATGAAAGCACATGCTTTAATAATATTCACCATGTTAAGTGATAAAATCTGCAAACACCTGCGCTTTAAATATTTAACACAGTGGCTGAGGCTTGGAGATTAGATTCAGACTTCTGCAAAGCCAGTTGATTGAAAAAAACAAGATCAATAGGGTTTAGAAAATTGAAAGGCCTGCCTGCTGAGTGAAGTGCACAAGGTGTGAAATGGTATAAACTGTGAAATGCATGGCTGTTAACAAATCAATGGAGATTTAAAAAATTGGTGTCAGATGACACTATTCGAATTTTCAACATCAATTATTTGGTCCAATATAATTACAACGAGAATTGTTCAGAGGAGGAACATAAACAGTAAATATCACAGGAAATATCACAGAGAAATTCTAAAGCAAATGACAAATTCCATGATTGAAATATCACTGGACGCTCAGAATTAAGACTCTACTTGAACTGATGGTGGCTGATGCTGTCATGGGATGTCTAACCTGGAAGCACTCCATTCCCAGGCACTAAGGTTAGGTGCATCAACCTGAACAGGCGCCAGAGTGTGGCGACTAGGGGAATTTCACAGTAACTTCATTGCAGTGTTAATATAAGCCTAACTTGTGACTAATAAATAAACTTCAACTTAACATCCCTCAGCTTTTATAAAAAGAGAAACGCGCGTACACCATCGCCACCAGCAACTACAATTAATTTCTGTAGCAACTTTAACATAATAAACATCCCAAGATGCTGTACACGGACATTATAAAACAAAGTATGACACTTAACTACATAAGGAGGCGCCAGATCAAATTTCCAAAAGCTTAGTTAAACTGGTCAGTTTTAGGAGTGGATTAAAGGAGGTAGCAAGGTGATAGGGAATGGGAGTGAATTAAGACTCATGCAGCAGAGTTTTGGATGGCCTCATGTTTACTGAAAGTAGAATGAAGGAAACTAACCAGTGCAAATCTACAGGTAAGATAGACAAGAATCTGGATTCCAGCAGATGATTATCCAGGTGTGAAGTCAGGCAATGTTACAGAGGTGAAAAAAAGCTGTCTTAGTGATGGAATGAATGAGTTTGGAAACTCATCTCAAGATCAAATGTGAAACCAAGGTTGTGAACAAGTTGGCTTAATCTCAGATTATTTGTCAGGGAATGGGGTGGAGTCAATAGGTAGGGAACGGAGATCATCATAGTCCAGTTATGATGAGATAGAACGGAACCATGTGAGAGCAGTCCCACCCAGCTGGACCACAGTGAAGAGGCATTGGTGAAGGATGGTGTGATCAACTGTGTCAAACGCTACAGACAAGTCAAGAAGGATGAGGAGGGAAAGATTACCTTTGTCACCGCCACATGGAATGACACGTGTGACTTTGATCAGAACTGTTTCAGTACTGTGGCAGCAAGGGGAACCTAACTGGAAGGATTCAAACACAAAGTCCCGAGAAAGATGGAAATGGATTTGGAAGACAAGAGCACATTCAATAACATCGGAGAGGGAGGTTGAAGATGGAATGGTAGTTTACAAGGACAGTGATGTCAAAGGTTGTGTTTTTGAGGTTAGGGTTGATGGTGGCAGATTTAAATGAGAGAGGGACAACACCAAAAGAGAGAACCGTTTAGAATATCAGCCAGCGCACAAAGTCATTTAAACTACATTTGTATGAATGTTGTTACAAAGAAATAAGGGCAGATAGTTTCAATAGTACAGAAGCTAATCATTTTAAATTGCATGTTTAGAATATGGGCTTCCTTGTGTAATTTCGAACAGTAGTGGCAGCTGTGAAAATATTACTGCTGCAGTTCAGTGAATCTGAATAATGTGAACTGATCTGACAATGGATAATCCAGAAAATAACAAATGTTTGTTATTGCAAACTCCTAGCAACCAGCCAGCTATATTCTCTTGTCAAAGATTCATCTCAACAAGCTTCGAGCTCTCAGGCTGATCATCATTGAGTTTTGGCTTGGGCCAGGGAATAGAGAGATGTGTAATAGCAGCATTTAACAACTGTGTTCAGGCATTGCATCACTGCATCTTGATAAGACATCTATAACACATGGCAAAGCTTGCAAAAATTCTCTCAACACCTTTGAAATTTTGTCAGAATTTTCCCAGCTGTTGGGCACTTTCAGCTTAATCCCTGATGCACACTGGTGATTACACAACTACATCAACGTGTTGACTTTAATTAGTTACAACTGTGTATCAATTGAGCATTCATTCCGATGCTGACAAACTTTATTTTAGCTCTAACATGTTAACAAGTCTGGATCTGCTTACGAATTACTCAATTTGAAGTTATGTACACTTAGGAGGAATAGGTCCTGTTTAACATGCAGCCCACACTTAAACACGTGACAACCAGTTTCTATGTAGAATTTTAAATAACACTCTGTTCAAATGTAGGTTAACTGTTTTCCCAGGTCTTACTAAAACGGATATTTTTGAAACCATTACCAAGCAAAAAGGAAATCCTACCAAGATTGTAAGTATGTTTTCATGCTAACCATAGCACAGGGAATTCCCCGAGTTGTGTGTCACAATCCCTGTAGAGACCAGGGCCTGGGAGAGGGGCCTGCAGACTTTGATTTGATTTATTATTGTCACATGTATTGGCATACAGTGAAAAGTATTATTACTTGCGCGCTATACAGACGAAGCATTCCATTCACAGAAAAGGAAACGAGTGCAGAATGTGTTGTTACAGTTATAGCTAGGGTGTAGAGAAAGATCAACTTAATGGAGGGTAGGTCCATTCAAAATTCTGATGGCAACAGGGAAGAAGCTGTTCTTGTGTCAGCTGGTACGTGACCTCAGACTTTTGTGTCTTTTTCCCGAAGGAAGAAGGTGGAAGAGAGAATGTCCGGGGTGCGTGGGGTCCTTAATTATTCTGGCTGCTTTTCTGAGGCAGCGGGAAGTGTAGACAGAGTCAATGGATGGAAGGTTGGTTTGCGTGATGGATTGGCCACATTCACAACCTTTTGTAGTTTCTTGCAGTCTTGAGCAAAGCAGGAGCCATACCAAGCTGTGATACAACCAGAAAAATGCTTTCTATGGTACATCTGTAAAGGTTGGTGAGTGTCGTAGCTGTCATGCCAAATTTCCTTAGTCTTCTGAGAAAATAGAGGCGTTCGTGAGCTTTCTTAACTATAGTGTCGGCATGGGAGGACCAGGACAGATTGTTGCTGTTCTGGACACCTAAAAACTTGAAGCTCTCGACCCTTTCTACTTCATCCCCATTGATGTAGACAGGAGCATGTTCTCCTCTACGCTTTCTGAAGTCGATGACAATCTCCTTCATTTTGTTGACATTGAGGGAGAGATTATTGTCACTGCACCAGTTCACCAGATTCTCTATCTCATTCCTGTACTCTTGTCATTGTTTGAGATCCGACCCACTACGGTGGTGTCATCTGCCAACTTGAAAATCGATTTGGAGGGGAATCTGGCCACACAGTCATAGGTGTATAAGGAGTATAGTAAGAGGCTGAGACACAGCCTTGTGGGGCACCAGTGTTGAGGATGACAGTGTCGAGGATGACAGTGTCAAACCTCAGGGCCCCGGGTCAGCGGTGGGGATCTCCAGCCTAAACAAACAGTCAGAGACAGCTGCGGACCTGAAAATTGGACTTAAAATCAGAACTTACAGGCCCAGTTCCAATTTTTTATAAAGCTGGTCTGTCAGTGTCAGGTCAATTTCACGGAGGTGCTGCTACTGCTCCTGACCTTCGGGTGGTTTGTGGCTTTGTTTTCTTTTAAGAAAGGTCACCAGAAAAACTATGAAACTGGTGGAAGATCAACAATATTGAAGATAAGATGTTGAACTATTATCCCAGGCCATTTTCTCAATCTCCCAACACTAATTAAGCTCTATTTATTGGTTAGTCATATACTTGGAAAACAGGAAAAAATAGGGCAAAAAGTAAGAAATGCTGACACAGCCACAATAAAAGCTGATTGTTGAAAACCAGCACTGAGTCTAGATCCTATGAAAACTCAGATGAGTCATTCATGTTAAATGACAGTAGACCTGTTATAACTTAAGCTGCAGACATTCCCACATTCCATTAGTTATTTTCAAACAAAGGAACACATGCTAAAATACACTAGTTTGCAACTGTGGTGGATTTAGAATTACTTTATGGATGATGTAAGTGAAGGTGCACCATAGGCTGATCTTAGAACATGGACCTTTTCCAGAAAATTTGCACATAGGTTAATTATCATTTTCAAACCTACTGCAATTGAGTCTTTCCAGCCAAATGTAATTATTCCTGGAAAACATAGCCCAGGATTTTGGCCTCTCTGTCATGCCAAAAATGGCAGACGAGCCCGGAATTCATAATTCCCGCCCCCAAACATGGCTGTTTTCATGGGAGCGGGAAGGGAGTCATGGCAGGGTTTGAGCATGTTCAGTTTACAGAGCCGGCTGGCTATTTAAATCATCAGCCGCTTCCACCCAAGTTGGATTTTGGTGGGTTAGGAGTGTGAAATCCAAGGTTAGACCAGGTAAGAGCAGGTCTGAACTTTGTGGATTCATTTGGGCAACCAGGGCTCCCCCTGGACATCCAGTTACCCCGTTGGATCTGGTCCAGGGGCACATTCAGAGTAGGTCAGGTTTCTTTTGAGGTATGTCGAGTCCCTCTTGGAATTGTTTAAAGTAGCCATAAATGTGCATTAAAAAATGCATAAACTCGTTACGGTCAAGCTCATTGGAACTTTTTTTTATTCGCTCATGGGATGTAAGCATTGCTGGCTATGGGCCAGCACTTATTACCCATCATCTAAGGTGGTGATGGACAGATGCCCTCTTGAACTGCTGCAGTCCATGTGGAGTAGGTACATCCTGAGTACTGATTGGAAGGGAGTTCCAGGATTTTGACCCAGTGATGGTGAAGGAACGGTGACATATTAGCAAGGCAGAATGGTATATGACTTGGAGGGGAACTTCCAAATGGTCATGTTCATATGCATCTGCTGCCCTTGTCCTTCTAGATGGCAGTGGTCATGCATTTGAAAGTTGCTGTCTAAGGAGTCTTGGTGAGTTCCTGCAGTGCATCTTGTCGATGGTACACACAGCGGCCACTGTGCATTAGTGGTGGAGACAATGAATGTTTGTGGAAGGGATAACAATCAAGCGGATTACTTTGTCCCAGATGGTGTTAAGCTTCTTGAGTGTTGTTCGAACTTCACTCATCCAGGCAAGTGGAGAGTATTTAATCATTTCTGACTGCTGCCTTGTTCATGTTGGACGGACTTTAAGGAGTCAGGTGCTGAGTTTCTTGCTGCAGGATTCCTAGTCTCTGATCTGCTCTTGTAGCCAGAGTATTTATATTGCTAGTCCAGTTCAGTTTCTGGTCAATGGTAACCCCCAAAATGTTGATAGTGGGGATTAAGCAATGGTAATGCCATTGAATGTCAAGAGGAGATGGTTGGATCCTCACTTGTTAGAGATGGTCATTCCATAGCATTTGTATGACATGAACATTACTTGCCACTTGTAAGCCCAAGCACTGATATTGCCCAGGTCTTGCTGCATTCATGAGGAGGCAAAAATGGTACTGAATAAATCATCAGCGAACATCCCCATTTCTGACCTTACGATGGAAGGAAGATCATTGATGAAGGAACTGATGAAGGTTGGACCAAAGACACTTCCTTGAGGAACTCCTACAGTGATGTCCTGGAACTGTGATAACTGACTTCCAACAACCACAACCATCTTCCTTTTTGCTGAGTCAATGGATGTAACTTGTCAACAGACTGTCAGAATCTGTCAGCTGTCACCTGTCAGCACAGTGGTTAGCACTGCTGCCTCACGGTGCCAGGGACCTGGATTCAATTCTGGTCTTGGGTGACTGTCTGTGTGGAGTTTGCACATTCTCCCTGTGTCCGTGTGGGTTTCCTCCGGGTGCTCTGGTTTCCTCTCAGTCCAAAGATGTGCAGTTTAGGTGGATTGGCCATGCTAAATGTGCACGGTTACTGGGATAGGGCGGGATTCCCTTTCAGAGAGTCAGTGCAGACTCAATGGGTCAGATGGTCTCCTTCTGAACTGTAGGGCTTCTATAATAATCATCTGTCAAGACTGTTAGGAGGCTCTTTCAAAGGAAGCTATCCAGCTGCCTACCCTTTCAATTTTTGAAAAAAATGTCTGCTGTGTTAAGAAAAAATGTTTTCTATGGGAACAGGGCCATATGTTGGCATGGTGAGTGTGGCGAACATGGTGGGTGGATACAGGCACATCATAGATTGACTTGGACAGTATGGATGATAATGGGGGGAGGATACCAGGGCATGAAGTTTCTTGGGTTGGCATGCATGGGGCATATGAAGTGTGTGGGGGATTGAGGGCTGGATAGATATTTTTCAATCTTTCACAGTGTGCCAATGCACACCCGCCTCCATACCCTTTCCAAGGGCGGTGGGCCCCGCCTTCTAATCCACGCCACCCGGATCCAAACTCTCAACTTCTGGGCCTCTTTTTCCCAGGTTGGGTTTGTGAAACTGGGAAGTATCTCGACTCTGCACATCTGACTCAGAAGCAAAAATTTGATCCTTAGGTATTTTACATTTGGAAATTCAAATATTTCAGGGACTTGAATACAACTTTATTCCACCAGATGTCTCATCCCAGAAAAGTTATCATTTATGAACTGAAACCCTTTAAGCTCAAAATACATGGGTGTGATTTTACTGCCTGTTCATGCCACGCTCCCGCTGCAGCGTAGACGGAGAAGTTAGTGACAAGTCAAATCTCCATTCACTGCAACGGAATGGGAAAATCCTGCTGGCGTGAAACGGTCGGAAAATTCTAGCCATGATGTTAATTTGTAAAAGCAAGCACACCCATAATTATTGCAACTATTGGGGCAGCATGGTGGCACAGTGGTTAGCACTGCTGCCTCACAGTGCCAGGGACCCAGGTTCGATTCGTGGCTTGGATGACTGTCTTTGTGGAGTTTGCATGTTCTCCCCATGTCTGCATGGGTTTCCTCTGGGTGCTCCGGTTTCCAAAAGACGTGCTGGTTAGGTGCATTGACCCGAACAGGCGCCGGACTGTGGCGACTCGGAGAATTTCACAGTAACTTCACTGCAGTGTTAATGTAAGCCTTACTTGTGAATAATGAATTAACTTTACTTGACTTTATTCAGTAATCCTGCACTCCAAGTGATACGTTACACTCAATGAGACACTGGCCAGAGAACTAGGGCTCCTACACTGGGGCACTAACCCATTGATCCTCTGATCATATCTCCTCGCTGCTGGTGTTTGCTTCCTGATTGAAAATCCTGCAAATCAATCATTTCCATACATTTGTAAGTTAGAAATGTCTCACTTTCAGACTCTCTCCCACGACCTCTCTCAGCTCAGAAGCAAGAAAGGGTTATCTGAATTGAGGTTATACAGGCATTGGTTTAATAATTTTAAATAAGTACGTTTCACTGTTAAGCAGCTTAAGGAGGGATATTACTGAGTCAAAAAACAAATGAAATTAATCCTTTAATATAGGTCAAATCCAAGCATCAACTTGCCTTTTGCTTTTTTAATGGTCTGTTAACCTTATGTGCACTTCAAGCATTTCAGTTTCTAAAACGTAAAAACAGAAGGCTACAATATGTCCATTAAGTGTTGACAACCCATAAAGATTGTCAGGGACATCCTCTAACCCATCAGATTGGTTCCAACAGCCTCTAATCCCATTCAATACCTTCTCCAATTGGCCGATATTGACAACTTCCAATCTGATTTTGGTTTGTGAAATGTTGATAACCTGACCCGTGATTGAAGCACTGAAACACGGGACGGAATTCTCCCCAAAAAATTCTAAGTGTCGAATTTGCATGACAACTGGAGTAATTCACGCTGTTGTTTTTCAGTGGGAGATCAGAGAAGAACCTGTGCAATGCAGAGGCCACCATGTGAATATTAGATTTCAGGAGCGGGGCCTATTCCCGCTGGAGAGGCTGAAATCAGAGTGCTGAGCGGGTCACTGCGCATGTGTCGATCTGTCAGTGCCGAGATTGGCGCCCCGCACTGATGGCATCCTGATTGCTGCAGCCCCTCGATCCCTGCAATGCCAGCTCTCTGACACCCACGGCCCGATCATTGACATCCCAACCATTCCTAGGCCCTACCCTGACACTCACTTCCCAGCCACCGCAATCTCCAGACAGTCCCCCCGCCCCATCCCACAGTCCTGACCCCTCCCTCGCAGTGTCGACCCTCCCCAGCAGGTTGACCGTCTCCCCTTCCACCGGCTCACCCCCCCCCCACTCCTTACCCCGTCCCGATCGCTGGCCTCCCTCCTTTCCCCCACCGATCCCGACTACAGAGTGGCAGCAGGACCCCCCCACCCCCATGGATCACCCCTCAGGCCCCGGCCATCAGGCCCCACCCCCTAGGTCCTGCCCCCCCCCATAGGGCAGTGCCAATAGGGCAGAGCCTATGCCTGATGGGCAGTGCTAAGGTGCCCCCCTGGGTACTGGCACTTTGCCTCTTGGGCAGTGCCAGGGGGCCCAGGCAGGCACAGCCAAGGTGCCAATTCCCAAGGGGCACCATCCTTCCCACTGCCTGACCCTCTGGGGGGCCCCGTATGCCCCCCTTCACTCTAGCGGGGTTGGGCCGCGAGCTCCCTGGAAGTAGGAAGCTAATGTAATCCCCACTGGAGTGAAATACAGTCAAATGCAGTCACGTGCATTCAGCCTCTGATCTTCAGGTACGCATTCTCCAAGGCAGCCTTCACGACACACGACAACGCAGAATCGCTGAGCAGAAACTGATAGCCAAGTTCCGCACACATGAGGACAGCCTCAACCGGGATCTGAGGTCCATGTTACATTATCCGTAACCCCCACGACTTGTCTGGGCTTGCAAAATCTCACTAACTGTCCTGGCTGGAGACAATACACATCTCTTTAACCTTTGCTTAACCCTCTCTCCACTTATTGTCTGTGTCTTTAAGGCTTGATTACCTGTAAATCGCATTCCAACCATTATCTTGTAAATTGAGTTTGTGTCTCTATATGCCCTGTTTGTGAACACAACCCCCACTCACCTGATGAAGGGGCAGTGCTCTGAAAGCTTGTGCTACCAAATAAACCTGTTGGACTTTAACCTGGTGTTGAGACTTTTTACTGTGCTTACCCCAGTCCAACGCCGGCATCTCCACATCATGAAATACTCTGGCAGGGTGGGAGATGCCAGCAGACCAGGAGACTTCAATCCTGGACCCGTTAACCATATTCAAATAATATTGAAAATAATATTTGAATATAATTATTGAAAATATTCAAATAGTCTGTGCATCTCACTGCCGATTTTCGGCGTGGAGCAGACGATGCCGGAAATCCGGCACTGGGAGACAAACGGGGCGCGAATGCTCGCGCAAACCGACCGCCGCAGGATTCTCCTGACCTGCTACACTAAAAAATTAGTGCAGCGGGACGGGAGAATCACGGCCATGCACCTTGACCACCTTTACACATCCCTCCTTCTGCTCTGCTGGTGGTAGATATTTCACACGTTTCTGTCCTACCCTCTGGAACGTTTTCCCTCAATCTATCTGTTTCCCCTCTAACCTTTAGAAAAGCTTTCTGAAAACCCATCTTGTTAACCAAGCATTCAATCATCTTTCTCTTCACAATCCTACAAAGATTAGTCATCTAATCTTTTCCTCGCCCCTTGGGACATTTAAGATGCTACTTGCCTGCAAGTTGCCACTATAAGCCACATCACTAATAAATTTTATTAACTATCCTAGAGTAAGAATTTGAGAGAGGTTGCAGTTGCAGAAAGATAAAATATACAGCCTTAATACTAGTTATATATGAATCCATACCAGTGTCAAAACAACTAGGTATTGGTTCAATACGTTTCTGGTGTTCCTTAATCACATTACATCAACAAGTCATACTACTGGGTATTTGGCCATCATTCAGCTTCCCTAAAAGGAAACACTGGATTCAATTAGAAAAACAACAATCAGAAGTCTGGAACAGAAAAATAAAGTAATCCTACTGTCTGCGCTGACCATTAACCACAAAGCCACAGAAAGCCAATGACAAAATCCTGAGGAATTCTGTGATATTGCAATTCAATGTTAAAGTGCTGATTTTGCACTTACTGAAGATATTTGGGAGTACAATTGAAGACGTGCTTACTGATGATCATTGATCTGAGATTATTTTTAGATAACCATGTCATTTTGTATGCTTAGCCTTTAAAATGAGAACAAATGCTTTCATCCATTGAGATTAAAATGTATTGAGTTATGTGCAAGATTCTGTCCTCTTCTGCATCCCAGGGTACTAAAAGAGATGGCAGGAGAAATAACAAATGTACCAGTGGTAATTTACCAAAATTCGCTGGGCTCTGGGGTGGTTCCCGCAGATTGGAAAACAGCAAATGTGACGCCACTGTTTAAAAAAGGAAGTAGACAAAAGGTGGGTAACTATAGGCCGGTTAGCTTAACTTTTGTAACAGGGAAAATGCTTGAATTTATCATCAAGGAAGAAATAGCAAGACATCTGGATATAAATTGTCTCATTGGTAAGATGCCGCATGGGTTCATGAAGGGAAGGCCATGTTTGACTAATTTTGGTGGAATTCTTTGAGAACATTACATGTGCAGTGGACAATGGGGAACCTGTGGATGTGGTGTATCTGGATTTCCAGAAAGCATTTGCCAAGCTGCCGCACCAAAGACTGCTGCATAAGATAAAGGTGCACGGTGTTGCGGGTAATGTATTGGCATGGATAGAGGATTGGTCAACTAACAGAAAACAAAGTGGGGGTAAATGGGTGTTTTTCTGGTTGGCGATCAGTGACTAGTGGTGTGCCACAGGGATCAATGTTGGGACCGCAATTGTTTACGATTTACATTGATGATTTGGAGTTGGGGACCAAGTGTAGTGTGTTAAAATTCGCAGATGACACTCAGATGAGTGGCAGAGCAAAGTGTGCAGAGGATGCTGAAAGTCTGCAAAGGGATATAGATAGTTTGTGTAGGCGAGGGTCTGGCAGATGGAGTACAATGTTGGTAAATGTGAGGTCATCCATTTTGGTAGGAATAACAGCAAAATGGAGTATTATTTAAATGGTAAAAAATTGCAGCATGCTGCTGTGCAGAGGGACCTGGGTGTCCTTGTGCAAGAATCTCAAGGAGTTGGTTTGCAGGTGCAGCAGGCAATTAAGGCGGCAAATGGAATTTTGTCCTTCATTGCTGGAGGGATGGAGTTTAAAAACAGTGAGGTTATGTTGCAGTTGTATAAGGTGCTGGTGAGGCCACACCTGAAGTACGGTGTATAGTTTTGGTCTCCTTACTTGAGAAAGGATATTCTGGCACTGGAGGGGGTTGATTCCGGAGTTGAGAGGGTTGGCTTATGAGGAGAGACTGAGAAGACTGGGGCTATACTCATTGGAATTCAGAAGAATGAGGGGAGATCTTATAGAAATATAGGATTATGAAGGGAATAGATAAGATAGAAGCAGGGAAGTTGTTTCCACTGGCAGGTCAAATTAGAACTAGGGGGCATAGCCTCAAAATAAGTGGAAGCAGATTTAGGACTGAGTTGAGGAGGAACTTCTTCACACAAAGGGTTGTGAATCTGTGGAATTCCCTGCCCAGTGAAGCAGTTGAGGCTACCTCATTGAATGTTTTTAAGGAAAGGATAGATACATTTTTGAACAGTAAAGGAATTAAGGGTTATGGTGAGTGAGCGGGTAAGTGGAGCTGAGTCCACAAAAAGATCAGCCATGATCTTATTGAATGGCGCAGTAGGCTCGAGGGGCCAAATGGCCTTCTCCAGCTCCTAGTTCTTATGTTCTTGTGTTCTCTTCAATTCAATTTGCTCAGAGACTGTTAACACTGGAAAATACATTGGCTGGGATTTTCCAGCCCTGGTGCCGCAGGTTCTCCCAGTCGGATGCAGCAAGCCGTTCAAATATCAGTTTTGTTTCAGATTCCAGCATCTGCAGTATTTTGCTTTTATTGTTCAAATCTCCGACAGGACAAGATCCTGCCGGTGGGAGGGACTGGAAAATCCCACCCATTGAAGCAAAAAAAGCAGCTTTTGAAATGCTAGGGATTTTCCCTTTGCTAAAGTAGTCCTATTTCAGTGTAATATAAAACTATATACTTTTAGGAAACTTCATTGAAATATTACTTTTTTTTACATATGGCCTTACAAAGTGTGATAAGGAAAGAAGTGTTGCTAATTGCCAGGTGACAAGTACTTCCAAAACAACATTGGAGTAATATTCGGAATAAAGTGAGCAACTGAATTAATATTATTTATGGTGTATTTGGTCAAATACTTGTTCATTTTAATCAAAGTTCATCTGCACAACTAATGGAAAATTAGGGAGCACTTACTGATGTCTAGTCACAAAATATTTGTTAAAGACAAATCAGATTTGACAAACTATACATATTTGCAGAAGTGACTAATGTATTTTTACAAAAATGACTGATGCAAGACTATATTTTAAACTCAAATAAGAAAATTATGAAGGCATGGCGTAGAGCTAGCTAAAGTGAACTGGCAAATTAGGTCAATATACAGTTGCAGACATTTAAGGGGATATTTCCAAATACACAGAATGGTTACATTCCAATGAGATAGAAAATTTCCAAGGGGGGGCCCACCATCCATGGTTAACTATAAAAGCTAAAGGCAGTATCAAACTTAAAGAAAAAGCATATAATTCCATAAAGGTGAGTGGTAGGTCAGAAGATTAGACAGAATATCGGTTTCCCCAACATCCAGTAACAGATGAGCAGAATTGTCTTCCAATGAAACATGGCAAAGACAGAAGCCATGGTTTCAGTGCCCATCACCAACTCAGTTCCCTAGCCGTCTACTGTACCCTCCCTGGTAATCTTTAAAAATATGAAAGGTTTGCAGCCTTGGTGTCGTATTTGCCCCATGAGATTTCAGCCACAAGTCCACATATCACTTAGAACCTACATCCTCCTTGGTAACATTTTCCGATTTTGCCCTCGTCTCAGCTGACCTGCTGCTGAAACCATCATTCAAGCTATTGTTACTCCAATTTACACCCAACAAGCCTCCCAGCTTACATAAACCAAAGCTCATCCAAAATTCTGCTGCCCGTGTCTTAACTTGCCCCACGTTATGTTCACCCATCGCTCCTGTGCTTGCTGATCTGCACCCAGTCCATCAACTACTCAATTTTAAAATTCTCATCCCAGTCTTCAAATTTCTCCATAGCTTCACCCCTCCCTAACTCTGTAACTTCCTCTAACCCTACATCTCAGATTCCTGCTCTTCTACAATTCTGGACATTTTGCATATCCCGATTAGAGTCATAGGGCCTTGCTCGTCCCAAAGTCAATGGACCTTTCTATAGTTCGCCCCTCATCCGCTCCAATTCCTGTGGTGGGTGGGCCATCAAAATTCCGGCCTTAGAGTCATAGAGAGTCAGAGATATACAGCATGGAAACAGGCCCTTCGGCCCAACTTGTCCATGCTTACCAGGTTTCCTAAACTGAACTAGTCCCATTTGCCTGCGTTTGGCCCCTGTCCCTCTAAAGCTTTCCTAACCATGTACCTGATTGTTATGAAGATGTGCAAAACTGAATATAAATTTGTAATTTCATTAGCTGGTCATATATACGTACATATTACGCCTTTTGTTGCGCCTGCATCTTACTTTGTCAAGTTTAGCATCTGCTACTCTGTAAAATAGTATTTTTTTCTGAATACTTGGGGTTTCAGTGTGTGTTTGCATGGGTTAGTAGGAAGTATTTGTATATTTTCAGCATGTTTAATATTTTTATCCAGCTGGATTTTAGCACAATAAAACTAACTTCTTGCATGTTTAAATCAAAGATGCCTATCTGGCTTAATTCTTAAAAACTGCACACAGTCAAGTACATACTGAACTGGCAAGTCAGCACCCTTTTAAAATCCAAAATCTCTGCAACAACTTGCAGCATCTAAAACACAATGTCTTATTATGTTAAAGGTGTTAGAAGTTGTTGTTATTTAGGCTGATTCTAATTTAGTATCATAACATTAATTAAGTCAAAATTCAAAGATGTTATAGCAATTTATAGGTGACAAGTGTAGCAAACATGGACAATTCACAACATGCCCATTTTTGAATGCATTTGCATCAGTTGCAGAATGCCACTGTAGAATGAAGAGAAACATTATTTTGGTGAAATGTAAATAGCAGGGATGCTGCTGAAACCCTTATTCATGTATTTTCAGACCTGGGTTCAGGTTCGCCAAAGTTCACCTCGATAATCTTCCAAACACCTTCCTATAAAACAATAGTTTGTCTTTATAAAGTGCCTTTAACATTAAAAAAAACTCAAGGTACCTCACAGAGGCAAACGCAGAAAGCAAGGCTTTAGTGCATTGAGCAGAAATGTTGGCCATAAACTTATTTGCACCAATTCCCATTCATCCATTGCCTTTGCTCAATCTGAACTTGAAAGGCTCTTTTACCATGGCAGCAATATTGAAATCTTCACCTTTGTTCACAAGTCCCTTCACTGTGTCCAGTTTTTTGCCATCAGTTTAGCTTTATTTCCCACGCCTTCCCTTCTAGATTCCTGACATTAGCTATGGTGCATCCCCTAACCCTTTCAATCCACATAGCTTTATGTTCTCCCTTCACCTGCTAATTCTACGGCTAAACCCTTGCACCTTATGTTCTTGCTGGCAACTGCAAATATGTTCTCAAAACCTCGATCATGCCTTTAGTTAGCTCCCCTAACTTATTTAACTGTTACTTGGTGCCTGTTTCACCTCTGTGAGGTGCACATAGGATGCTGTGTTTCGTTAAAAAGCACTGTGTATTTTTTTCAAGCTTTTCTTCTGCTATTACATCAGATTTCTGTGACAACTTAATAATGTTACATGGAATTCCTACTATGAAGCATTCTCTGCCTCTGCTGCTTGCAATAATACATTGTCAATCTTGTTAGGAATCCTCAAGTTTCATTTGGTTTAATGCATGCATTATACTTCCCATGTAGTTCAGTTTAAATGGATTGTTTATACCCTGAAAAATGCATTTTGTAGGAAGTGATTCTTGATAGTATACTATTTCAGCTTAATGGCATATCAGTGCAAGCTATTTTTAACGATTCATAAGTTACCAGCACTAGAAATGCAGCATTATGAAAAGACACAACAAAAAAACTAAGTGGCTTTGAAAACAATTATTCCTACACTTAGATGCAAAAGCAGGGCATCCTTCAGTAAATGCTCAGAAATTTAAATAATCAAAGTCCATTAGTCTCAACAATACTTTCACAAAGCTACTTTGAAAATGCTTTTCTTGCTATCAGTGCTGTCAATCAAAATACTCTGTATTGATTGAGAAGTTATGCCCTCCAAGTGAAATTTCAGTTCTATGCAGAACAAAGTTTGGATTTAAAAGCTCAATAATATTCCTGCTAATTATTGCTAATTTGCATGAATATACTTTCATCCATAATTCATTTTCAAGGTCACTAATGTGCTAGTTTGCATATCAGAACACTTCAAGAGCCATGGAGTGATAGGCTGATCAGTGATATCTCAGCTACCAAGCTGAAATGCATTAATGACTTAGCCTGAGGGACTGCCAGTTGCATTTTTACGAGCTCAAGTCAAAGCAAAATATACAACACCACATGTGAAAAAGTGTCAACCGCGTATTATTTGCACAACCGAACTAAGCTTGGTAATTGTCACATCAATCCATGAGCTAAGGAAACTGATACACTTCCTATTTTAATCGGTTCTCAGCCTTTTGCTAAGATCAAGCCCAAGATCAGGTGCAATCCCTTTTCCTGTCAGCTTGGATGTTGTATCTCTCTCTTGAGGGGACCATGAATTGGATTCAATTTGAACTGGTTTTTGGAGCAAACAAGGAGATGGATTCTGCCCGGTCCACTCTGCGCATTGGCTTTGTAACTTTAAGAACGGAGTAAAAATTTTAAAATTCCTTATTTTACATAAAAGACCCGTTCTGTTCAAAAGGCTAACAGTCCGTTTGGTGGACACTTGTTTTGCTAATTTTTAAAAAAGAACTTTCAAATAAAATGTGTCTCACATAATATGTTACCGGCACACATTTTCTGCAAACCAAACTGAAAACAACGGAGGTATGAAACATTATTCTGCTGACAATGGATGGAAGATAATTGTGGCTTCCTTAATTCATTTGACAAGTACGCAGTGTTTAATCAGCTCTACTATTTTTGAACTGTGTACTAATCATGCACGTAAGAATTCTTTCCCAACTAGATAATTGTAATATTATTCAATACCATCTCGCAAAATAATAAGACAAGATTGGCAGGGGAATTGGGGAATATGTTAAAACTACAACTTCAACTTAACTATTACTTATCATTCTTGTTCATTTAGTGTTTAAATTGTAATGAAATAATCAAACATCAATTGTTTAGTCAATCATCACCTTGTTCAAACACAAAGTAAAATATTTGTTTCCAACTAGACAATATTTCAAAAGGCAAATAATTAACCTCTAAACTCCTTTTGTAAATACTTCCAAAATGAAAATAGTCAACTGTTCTGTGCTGTACAACAACATAATTGAATGACAGGTACAAATAAAAGAAAAACAGCCCAAAAGGTAACCAATGAATTATTGAAGCAAATGCTGCAAGATTGCTTGAATTTAATAATAGTGCGCGGGGCCATTGCAACTGCATAAAGCCTGGAAGATTAATTTCTACAAGGCATCTCCCACTCTTTCCCTGGAATTTTGGCTGAAGAGTCTAGGAAATCCAGGGGGAATGGCTTTGGTTTGGGGCTCCCGCAGCTCTTCCAGCAAAGTGACAGCTGATTAGTGGGAGAACCTCACAAAAACATGCATTTGACACAAAAAATATGAGCCACTTTCCTATCACCTTAAACATAGAAACTAGAAGCAGCAGCAGGCCAATCGCCCTTCGGGTCTGCTCTGCCATTCATCTTGATCATGGCTGATCATTGAATTCATTCTCCTGAGTCATAGAGGTTTACAGCTTGGAAACAGGCCCTTCAGCCCAAATTGTCCATGCCGCCCTTTTCTTTTAAAACCTGAAGCTAGTCCCAATTCCCCACATTTGGCCCATATCCCTCGATACCCATCTTACCCATAAAACTGTCTAGATGCTTTTTAAAAGCATCCACTACTACCTCTGGCAGCTTGTTCCAGACACTCACCACCCTCTGTGAAAAAATTGCCTCTCCGGATCCTTTTGTATCTCTCCCCTCTCACCTTAAACCTATGCCCTCTAGTTCTAGACTCCCCTACCTTTGGGAAAAAATATTGACTATCTCGCTGATCTGTGCCCCTCATTATTTTATAGACCTCTATAGGATCACCCCTCAGCCTTCTACGCTCCAGAGGAAAAAGTCCCAGTCTATCCAGCCTCTCCTTATAACTCAAACCATCAAGTCTCGGTAGCATCCTAGTAAATCTTTTCTGTTTAATAATTTTTCGAGTTTAATAATATCCTTTCATCCTTTCTATAATAGTGACCAGAACTGTACACAGTATTCCAAGTGTGGCCTTACCAATGTCTTGTACAACTTCAACAAGATGTCCCAATTCCTGTATTCAATGTTCTGACCAATGAAACCAAGCATGCTGAATGCCTTCTTCATCACTCTGTCCACCTGTGACTCCACTTTCAAGGAGCTATGAACATGCACTCCTAGATCTCTTTGTTCTGTAACTCTCCCCAACGCCCTATTAACTGAGTAAGTCCTGCCCTGGTTCAATCTACCAAAATGCATCACCTCGCATTTCTCTAAATAAAACTCCATCTGCCATTTGTCAGCTCACTGGCCCAATTGATCAAGATCCTGTTGCAATTCAAGATAACCTTCTTCATTGTCCACTATGCCACCAATCTTGGTGTCATTTGCAAACTGCCTCCTATATTTTCATCCAAATCATTAATATAAATGACAAACAACAGTGGACCCAGCACTGATCCATGAGGCACACCACTGGTCACAGGCCTCCAGTTTGAAAAACAACCCTCTACAACCACCCTCTGGTTTCTGTCATCAAGCCAGTTTTGAATCCATTTAGCTACCTCACCCTTGATCCCGTGAGATTTAACCTTATGCAACAACATACCATGTAGTACCTTGTCAAAGGCTTTGCTAAAGTCCATGTAGACAACATCAACTGCACTGCCCTCATCTACTTTCTTGGTTACCCCTTCAAAAAACTCACTCAAATTTGTGATACATGATTTTCCACTCACAAAACCATGCTGATTGTCCCTAATCAGTCCTTGTGTCTCTAAATGCCTGCAGATCCTGTCTCAAAATACCTTCCAACAACTTACCCACCACAGATGTGAGGCTCACTGGCCAGTGGGAGGGTTTTGTCAAATTACTACATGGTGATGACAGAAAGATAAGGTTCAATATGATTGGCAGATGTAGTGAAATACCGGAAAAAATAATTTCAAGGTGATAATCTGGGGTTGTTTTCTCTGGAGCGGCAGAGGTTGAGAGGAAACCCGATCTTTAATCTACAAAACCTGGAGTTCTTGTACCCAGCATTCCTATCTGTGGAGAAGTGCACGTGCGCACTTCTTCCTGGTTTGTGGAGCATGCGTGGTCCCACGCAGTGATTGGCACATGCGCAGTAGAAGTCTACCAAATTCTGAGAGGCGTAGATAGGGTTGACAGTCAGAATCCTTTTTCCCAGAGATGAAATATCTAATACTAGAGGATATCCACTTAATGTGAGAGGGGGGACGAAGTTCAAAGGAGATGTGAGGGGACAAGTTTTTTGTTTACACAGAGTGGCAGGTATCTGGAACATGCTGCCAGGGCTGGTGGTGCAGGCAGATATGATAGGGATGGTTAGATAAGCACATGAACATGCAAGGAATAGAGGGATATGGACCAAGGGCAGGCAGAAGGGATTAGTTTAATTTGGGGTCGTGTTCAGCACAACACTGTGGGCTGAAGGGCCTGTTCTTGTGCTGTACTGTTCTATGTTCTATGTGATTGAGAGTTCCAAGTTAGGCATAGCATGTCCTTTCCCATATTCTTCATGCATAATTAAAAGATCATAAGGAAGGTTGTTCATCGCATCCCATTCATTCATTTAAGAGATGGTAGTCTCCTTCCATTCAGTGTTCAATGATTCTTAATGGACTCAAGGGTTTGGAAAATCAATCAATATGTTGATCACCCAACAGCATCATAAACTTGAAAAAATTGATCCTGTTGTGTGGCTGGCTTCTTTGTAGCAATTGTATAAATTCATAATAAAAATTATAGCAAAGAACAAATATTGTGATATCGCCTAATACTTGGGAACTATGGTTTGTAAACTTCATTTATTGTTTTATTTTCAAAGGGACTGAAAGCCATCACAATTAATCTCGAAGTGTTATGTAAGTAAAGTAAGTTTGCAGTCCCATTCTTTAGTTAATTGTCAAGTTATTGGAAATCATTACATACAGAGTTACACAAAAGCAAACAGGGCAGCTTAGTAATGAGTCATTTCAAGCCTCACTAAATACATACCAAACACATAATTACTCAGTAAACCAGTGTAATTATGCACAGCACACCAAATTGTCATTTACATTGTTCTTACTGTGCTGAGAATAAATAAGCAATAATGCCTGGTTATTTTAGTGCATCTTTGAAACTACAGTTGGTATAAAATATTAAATATGATTGAGGGAGTTAAATGGCGGAAATCAATTTGGACATTCTGCTGGTGTTCTCAAACTATCCTTGTGGGTTATGATGTCATCAGAATTCTTCAGTAAAATTATAGTCTCATAACTCTTTACGCAGTAGCTATTATTTCAGAGATTTTTCAATTGATTATATTTTATTGTTTTTTCTTCCCATAACATTTTTTTACAGCAGAGGCGATTCAGCTCATGGTATCAGCTGTCTGAAAGAGCTATTCATTATCCCCGTCTCCCCCAGCTTTTACCTGCAGTGTTAACAGGCAAGTTTTTCTCATTTTTTGATTATCTGTCAATTCAGGCAGATAAAGCAGGGTGCAGCCTGTCAGCTTTTCCCATCATATTTTTTGACACATAGTCAAACAAAATCCCGTGACATCACGCCAGCAACCATGGCTCTTGATTTCAGAATATCCTCCAACCATGGGATTCCCCCCCATCTCATGGAACCCCATGGGCACGGAACCTCAGGTATCTGCCCCCAGGGTACTGCCCGGGCATGACCCTCTTCCCTTCTGGGGGCTGTACTTATCTGTTCACCCCAAAAAGGTTCTGTTCACCAGTGCTCCATTTAAAAATTATCTGTTGTAATCGCTGTCAACATGACATCGCGTTGTCAGATGGGGGGGGGGGGGGGGGGATATTTTCCTACAAAGGAGAATGTTACAGTGGGGAGGCCCGCTATTTATATCACAATACATTCAAATATAGTTCCTGTCATTGCAGAGTGACAACCCGGTTACATCACTGGGTGAGGGGCAGGGACAATCAAGTGGGGAAATCCATTGGCTTAAACGCCATTTTGGGACTCCCCCTGAATTCACCGTCCCCTCTGTCATTCTCGTTGGCTGAAAATGGAGGTGGAAAATCCCACAATGTTTTTTGTCAAACATTTATCGACTCTCCCTGCTTAAAATTTGCTTCAATTTCCGTTCCTGGTAAAATAACCTTTACAAAACAAACATTTTCTCCTAATCTTTTCCATTATTTTACTGGTTTTGACTAAAATTATACCCTCCAGTTCCTGAAAACAGAGGGTATAAATGAGCTCAGTGGAAATAGTTTCCCTCCATTTAGTTTAAAAAAGAACTTTTGTTATTTTGAACATCTCTATCGGATACTGCCTTAATACGCTGTTTGAATGAAAAGCATCTCAATTTCTCTAATCTCATCATAAATGAGGTTTCTCAGCTATGGTATCAGCAGTGAATCTCCTCCATACCCATTACATCCTGAAGTGGGAAATTTCTAACCAGTTAATAAGGTTTTTAAACAGAATACATAAGGCACTGACAGGACTACCAGTAAAGGGTTAAATGATTCTTGAAACAAGTTAATAAGCTAATGAGAGAATATTTTACACATATGTGGATGCAATAAGGGAGTTAAGTAATTATGATTTTAAAACATATATATTGATATTTTAATGTATCATAAGTATTGTATGAATCATTGTTCGCTTCAGCCAAAAGCAGGTTACCGCAACGGATGATGGTAAAGGTGAATAGTTCAGAGCCAAAGGCCTGGGAGACTGTAGTTAGCAAAATTCTTATCAGAAAGTTTCTTACGCAGGAACATTTGCAACATTTATGAATAGGAGCATACATTGTCTTGACCTAGGATAAAGATGTTCCCGGATGTGAGATCACGTGTCTATCCAGTTTGACAATTATCTGGTGGGAACATCCAATTTGACCCCTGTAGTAAGTATCTGGTTTCCTTCCACAGTCCAAAAGACTGGTTAGGTGCATCAGCCATGCTCAATTCTCCTTCAGTGTACCCAAACAGGCATTCGAGTATGGCCAACAGGAGGCTTTCACAGTAACTTCATTGCAGTGTTAATGTCAGCCTACTTGTGACACTAATAAATAAATGTTGATTTAGATCATACCTGCAGCTCAAATAGAGCAATGATGTGGAGATGTCGGCATTGGACTGGGATAGGCACAGTACGAAGTCTCACAACATCAGGTTAAAGTCCAACAGGTTTATTTGGAATCAAGAGCTTTCAGAGCGCTGCTCCTTCGTCAGGTGAAAACTCATGATTCCAAACAAACCTGTTGGGCTTTAACCTGGTGTTGTGAGACTTTGTACAATAGAGCAAGTCATAACACATTAATCACCAAGCCCTCCCCAAGCCTATCTTGAGACCCACACGTTCCATCAATCCTATTCATACTAAACTATAGACTACCCCACTTGTCCCCATGTTAGTAGATATTGTAAACCTTTCTTTCTTTTCAGAAATAGGCCCTCTCGCTATGAATCTGCCAATATCACTCCTCGCCACCAAAATGCATCCTTTGACCTCACCATCCTGAGAAACTACTGTACCATCTCCAAACTCCCTTTCCTCTCCAAAGTCCTTGAACATGTTGTAGCCTCTTAAATAAATTCCCATCTTTCCGGAACCCCATTGGTATTCCTCCGATTAGGATTCCACCCCTGCCACAATGCCAAAACAGTTCTAATAAAGTCACAAATAACATCCTATGTGAATGTGACAAAGGTAAACTTCCCCTCCTGATCCTCCTTGACCTGTCTGCAACTTTGACAGGGTTGACCACACCATCCACCTTCAACAGCTTTCCACTGTTCATCCAGCTAGGAGGAACTGCGCTCACCCGTTTCCATTTTTAGTTATCTAATCTGATCCACAGCATCTCTTATAATGGCCTCTTTTCCATTTCCCAAACCATTACCCCAGATGTTCCCCAAGGATCTAGCCGTGGACACACCCGTCCTATTCCCCCCAACCCCCCCCCGTCCTATTCCCCCCCCCCCCCAACACCACCAATTCTCATCTATATTTCCAAAAGGACAGCATTAATCACAGAAAAACGCAGTATGGGGTTCCTCAGGGAACTCCATTGGCGCAAAATGGAGTTGGGGCAAAACAGCTCACACACCCATTTTCGAACACTAACTTGCATACAGCAAGTTTAAAGGTCCAGTCTTGATGTTAGCAAATAGATAAATTAGTGGGTGAGGTGGTTAGGTGAGTGAGGTAGGGTAGGGTAGGTGAGTAAGGTAGGAAGGGAGGTAGGTCTGTAAAACAGCCCTTCACCACCCCTCTTTGCCTTTGGTCCCTGAGACAATTCTGGATTCACGCTGTCCTATTCCTTTAATCCTGGGACTTTAATTTTGTTCAAGTCTGTTATGTGTTATTTTGTCAAACACTTTTTTGAGTGTCCAGGTACACAAAATCAATTGCCCCGTCCTCATGCATCTTCCTGCTTATTTCAAAGAACTCGATCAAACTAGGCAAATTCCATTTGCCTTTAACAACTCTATTCTATCATCATTTATTAGCCCACACTTTTCCAGATGCCAATTAACTTTGTTCCAGATTATTGTTTTTTTTAAATTGCAGATGCGCTTGCAGGGGAAAAAAATGAAAAGTCTGAGACAGTGAGGGATATGAAACCAATTTAGTTGATCTCTCATGGCATTACAAATAAGAGTTTCTTTTAAGGGTCGCTTTTCATGTCATCTTTACGATGTTCAGGCCCTTTGATGGTTTCCTCCCTTCATCTTTCTGTATGGCGCACTCACACATTTCGTTCAGTGTTGACATTTGTTTTGTCGCTAAATCTCCTCCACTGTTTCTTTTGTTTCTATTTAAGTCCACTGCATTCACTGTTACTAGGGACAAATTAATGTTTCAATGGCCCAAAAGCTAACAGAATTGATCACAGATTATGTAGATTTAAGGACTTTTATTGCTTATTTTAACAAAGATTAAACACTTCTTCAATCACACAATGTTACTGCAGGACCTGGTACATATAGATTTTAGCTAAGCGTCTAATGAAGTGCTCACGCAGCTCAGTCCACAGAGTTTAAAGTCATGGAATAGTTGAGACGGGTTCATAGAAACATAGAAGATAGGAGCTGGAGGAGGCCATTCGGCCCTTCGAGTCTGCTCTGCCATTCATCACGATGATGGCTGATCATCCAACTCAATAGCCTAATCCTGCTTTCTCTCCAATAGAAACATAGAAGATAGGAGCAGGAGGAGTTCAGCTTCTGCAGTAACTCTAAAGTTTCCTCAATTAGAGGAAGCAAAAAGTGGTTTCAGAGGATGCTACAAGTGAATGCAACACAGTGATTAATAAATAGTCTCAAGGGTCAGTATTAAACCTTCACTGATCATATATCCGTAAATAATTTAGAAGTGGGGTCAGATTAATACCGTCCAAGTTTGCGGATGATTCAAAAGTGTTGAGGTTGCAAATTACGGAGAAACAAACGGTTCAAATACAAGATCGGCAAAGATTGGGGGACTGAGCCGACAAGTTTCAGACTCTGCTAGATGTGGGCAAGCAAGTGAAATTTAATCCTTCAGATTCACTCGTGACACTGGTGTTACGGACAGGAGAGAGACGGGGGGAGGGAGTCTTGCCACAAAGGATCTTGCCTTTGTGGCAGGGTTCAGTTTCAAGCAGTTTCTGGTTGGAGATACCAATACAATATGAAAATCCTTGAAATGAGCAATGCTGCAGCAGGATGGGCTTTCTGTGCTTAGACCACTTGGCAGGCCTTGACCTTAGTTAGGCCGCACTTGGAATATAGTGTTCAATTCTGGTCGCCACACTACCAGAGGATGTGGAGACTTTGGAGAGCGTACAGAAAAGATTTACCAGGATATTGCCTGGTATGGAGGGCATTAGCTATGAGGAGAGGTTGGAAAAACTTAGTTTGTTCTCACTGGAACAACAGAGGTTGAGGGATGACCTGATAGAAGTCTACAAGATTATGAGGGGCATGGACAGAGTGGATAGTCAGAAGCTTTTTTCCAGGGTGGAAGAGTCAATTACTAGGAAACATGGGTTTAAGGTGTGTGGGGCAAGGTTTAAAGAAGATGTACAAGGCAAGTTTTTTTTTACAGAGAGGGTGGTGGGTGCTTGGAAGTTGCTGCCAGGGGAGGTGGTGGAAGCAGATATGATCATGAGTTTTAAGGGGTGTCTGGACAAATACATGCATAAGATGGGAATAGGAGGGATACGGTCCCCGGAAGGATAGGGGGTTTTAGTTCAGTCGGGCAGCATGGTCGTTGCAGGCTTGGAGGGCTGAAGGGCCTGTTCCTAAGCTGTAATTTTCTTTGTTTGAGGAGCTTTGGAAATCAAGCTGGCTTTGTGGAGTTGAGAGATGGTAATCGACTGCTTGCTCAGCTGGACTACTGGAAGCCTTTCTAGTTGATGTTGAAACAGTAGCCTGAGGGTTTCTCAGTTCCCAAAGCCATATCGACGGCTGAATTTTCCCCCAAAAATTCGAAGGGCGTTTTTTCTGGCCGTGCTCACCCCAACACCGAAATATCCCGCCCAAGATCAACAGACCTTTGCATGGTTCCACATGCCCGCTACAATTCCCGTGGCAGGCAGGATAGGAAAATTCACAAAAGTCTCGCAAAAGTCTGAAAACCACAACCTTGCCAGGGGAGCCGGCTGCAGATTGCTAGGCAAGCACCCTGATCTCACATACTGTGTAGACTTGTATACAGTGTATGAGAGATCTGTCAACCCCCTCCATGAACATCGCCCCCCCCCCCAACCACCTCCCCCCACAGAGCTCTCCCGATTGCCAACTCCCCACAGATCCACCGATTGCCAATCCCCCACAGACCCCCCCCCCCCCACCCCACAGACCCTTCCCCATAGATTTCCCCAATCGCCACAACCCCCAACAGTCTCCCCTCACCCGACCACCAGCCTCCTGATCGGCAGCCCCACCACTAGCCCCCCACCCGCCTTTGCCGAGTTCTCTTCTTCCCTCCCTTCCTACCGACCTCAGTTGGCCCCATCCCCGTGACACCTGAGTTTATTTGAAATTGCAGGTCTATAAAAATACGCAGGCCTGAGGCACAGTGCAAGGATCCAGTCACTCCTCTCCTGGTTGAACACAGCAGAGATCAGTGAGATTTTCAAACCGGAACTTCCCAATCCACTATCTACAATCTTAATTTGAATGCTTGCAGTCCTCATTTCCAAATGCTGCAATGTTTCATTTATTTATAACCAGATTATTTAGAAATCCTTAAGCAGTTTCTTCAAAATTCAGTGGTTCAAATGAAACAATACCTGACATGCTTTTAAAAGCTCAGCAGTGCCTCCTGCATTCTGTCCTCGTGTGCCTTGATTCTGGAGAAGATTCCTTACAGTCTCTTCCATCCTGAAACACAGTAAAGAATTGGTTACATGCATCTCATCCAGTTGATTCACCATCTTTTTTCTATCGCTCACTCGTGCTGTCCCTGTGAAGGATACCATTCAGCACTAGGCAGGCAGCCTCTGCTAATGATACTTTGAGGTGGAGATGCCGGCGTTGGACTAGGATGGGCACAGCAAGAAGTCTCACAACACCAGGTTAAAGTCCAACAGGTTTATCTGGAATCACGAGCTTTCGGAGCGCTGCTCCTTCATCAGGTGAGTCCTCCGCCAACAAGTCAATCTGAGGAGACACACCTGGTGAAGGAGCAGCGCTCTGAAAGCTCGTGATTCCAAACAAACCTGTTGAACTTTAACCTGGTGTTGTGAGACCTCTTACAATGATACTTTGGACTAGCTTTTAAGAGACACATTGAACAAATGATGGATACCTTTTTCTGATTCTTACTTTGTCCCCATAAGGAGCTGCCAATTAGGCCTCCACTGAGCATCTCCCAACAGTGACATGATAGTAATTTGGAGACCAATTAAAAGAGAACCCGGTTACACCAGTCCCAAGTCATTCCACGCTTAACAAATCATTGCCACAACTGGAAAGCACATTGTAGGAGGCTCCACAGTGGATAACAGAGTACACAACCGGAAGGCAAAATAGTCGCACATACGGTATCGTCCAAATTTATCAGAAGTTGAGAGCGACATGGGACGTCGCCACCTGTAGGTGCCTTGCGAGACACAGAGTGTGGCATGAAAGCCCCACATACGTATGACAGCTACAAGTCAACAAACTTCATTGCCATGTCACTTTGATGCAGCTCTGTGTTCCTTTGCAGCTAGCAACAGAAACAATAAATTGAACTTAAACCAAAGAAACAATAATCATTTATAGGAGCAAGTACACTTCATGCTGGCTGGTCGTAAAGTGACTATATGACAGTCAGCATGTTTCTTTAAAATGCCCTCTTACTGGATGATAAAATTACTGAACCTTTAAATGAAACAGAATTATACAAGGATACTTTTAATATAACATATGTACTTTTAATAACTTCCACCTTGGAACAGCATAAGCTATTTTCTTTAAGCATCTGCACTGCAAGCAAACATGTGGCAACACATTTATTTGGTCACGCAGTGGCATTTTACCAGGGTTTAAAGTGAACAAGATTAACTCACCTTCCATTTTCTTATAATTATTCAGTTGTTATGCAAGTATTTTATTGTTAACAGAGCACAACATGAATAGTTGCACCATCTGTTGGCCAAATGTGAATCAGCATAAACCACATCTAACCTCCACTTCAGACAGTAGTACATAGTTATTTGTGACAGAATGGAACAATCCTTGCTAAGAATCTGATCTTAATCAAGTACACCAATGCTCCAGAAACATCATTATACCATAAAGGTGCCTGATGGTTTAGAAGAGTTAAAATGCGGCACAGTGGCAAGCACTGCTGCCTCACAGCGCCAGGGACCTGGTTTCAATTTCCGGCTTGGGTCACTGTCTGTGTGGAGTCTGCACGTTCTCCCCATGTCTGCGTGGGTTTCCTCCGGGTGCTCCAGTTTCATTCCACACTCCGAAAGATGTGCTGGTTAGGTGCATTGGCTGTGCTAAATTCTCTCTGTGTTCCCGAACAGGCACCAGAGTATGGTGACAAGGGAATTTTCACAGTAACTTCATTGCAGTGTTAATGTAAGCCCACTTAAATGTATTAAATTTATGCTCCAAATAACAATGACATGGCCAATGTTCTTGCATTTTAAAAATTGCATTTTTGTCAAGGCATCTTATGGAATGTAATCCTTTTGCTTTATCATGCCAGATTAATGCAGACATTTATAAAAGAAAGATAACACCTTCAAATAAATAAAACTAACAACAGAAATACAGCAATCACATTCAAACAGGCTTTTGGCCTGAAAAATACACAGATCTGCTCAGTTGGCACAAGAGCTCCTAACGATCCCAGAATACCCAGGGTGGGGGAATGGTCAGCTCGTCTAAAATGCAGCGGTAGGTGCCCGTGTTACTGTGGGTGAATCTTGGGCAGTCACCAAAGGAGGGGGTAAGAGGAAAGTGACAAAGAACCAGTCACTTGCATTGCCAATTGTCTCTTGATGGAGCTCCTTTCATTAGGGACTGAGAAGATTAACTTCTGCCAATATTTTGATGGGGATCTAAGATCACTCGACTCCTTAACCAGCAGAACTGGTTGCTCTCCATCCATCCCTATGTTTTCCCCTCAATATCCTGAAGACTTAATTCAAATTACCCATTAACTTTTTAAATTCCACGGAATACAAGCCTAATTTACGTAATCTCTCCTCGTAATTTATCCTTATAATTATTGCCTTTTGTCTTCTGTACTCTAATTCTTGAGATAAAACCTAGAATTCCATTCTGTCTCTGTGTCTTCATCAGCCTGACGTGCTGCCAGCACAGTGGCACAGTGGTTAGCACTGCTGCCTCACAGCTCGAGGGACCTGGGTTCGATTCCCGGCTTGGGTCACTGTCTGTGTGGAGTTTGCACGTTCTCCCTGTGTCTGTATGAGTTTCCTCCGGGTGCTCCGGTTTCCCCTCACAGTCCAAGGATGTGCAGGTTAGGTGCATTGGCCATGCGAAATTGCCCCTTTGTGTCCCGGGATGCGTAGATTAGAGATATTAGTGGGGTAAAAATGTGGAGTTACGGGGATAGGGCATAGGTGGGATTGTTGTTGGTGCAGATCTGATGGGCCGAATGGCCTCCTTCTACACTGAAGGGATTCTATGATATCCTGTGAATCTGCATCCCTAAATCCCACCATTCTCTACCAGCACCAAACCTGCTTCCACTCGCAGTGCCATTACTGCTGCTTTACCGCATCCCCATCTACTTATTGACATAACTGTCACTGATGAAGTGTTTGTGGGGCATTGTGGGAGGCTAGGGCATTGCGGGAGGCTAGGGAGGACATTGCGGGTCTCCTGGCAGAGATATTTGAATCATCGATAGTCACAGATGAGGTGCCTGAAGATTGGAGAGTGGCAAATGTTGTGCCTTTGGTTAAAAAGAGCTGCAGGGAAAAGCCTGGGAACTACAGGCCAGTGAGCCTCACATCTGTGGTGGGTAAGTTGTTGGAAGGTATTTTGAGAGACAGGATCTACAGGCATTTAGAGACGCAAGGACTGATTAGGGACAGTCAGCATGGCTTTGTGAGTGGAAAATCATGTATCACAAATTTGATTGCGCTTTTTGAGGGGGTAAACAAGAAGGTAGATGAGGGCGGTGCAGTTGATGTTGTCTACATGGACTTTAGCAAGGCTTTTAACAAGGTACCACATGGTAGATTGTTGCATACGGTTAAATCTCACGGGATCCAGGGTGAGTAGCTAAATGGATACAAAATTGGCTTCCTGACAGAATGTGGAGATGCCGGCGTTGGACTGGGGTAAACACAGTAAGAAGTTTAACAACACCAGGTTAAAGTACATACTCTTGCAACTCGGCCAACGTTGTCTACCTGATACGCTGCAAGAAAGGATGTCCCGAGGCATGGTACATTGGGGAAACTATGCAGACGCTGCGACAACGGATGAATGAACACCGCTCGACAATCACCAGGCAAGACTGTTCTCTTCCTGTTGGGGAGCACTTCAGCGGTCACGGGCATTCGGCCTCTGATATTCGGGTAAGCGTTCTCCAAGGCGGCCTTCGCGACACACGACGGCGCAGAGTCGCTGAGCAGAAACTGATAGCCAAGTTCCGCACACACGAGGACGGCCTCAACCGGGATATTGGGTTCATGGCACACTATTTGTAACCCCCACAGAGTTTCACTGGCTGTCTTGTCTGGAGACAATACACATCTTTTTAGCCTGTCTTGATGCTCTCTCCACTCATGTTGTTTTGTTTCTTAAAGACTTGATTAGTTGTAAGTATTCGCATTCCAACCATTATTCATGTAAATTGAGTTTGTGTCTTTATATGCTCTGTTTGTGAACAGAATTCCCACTCACCTGAAGAAGGGGCTTGCAGCTCCGAAAGCTTGTGTGGCTTTTGCTACCAAATAAACCTGTTGGACTTTAACCTGGTGTTGTTAAACTTCTTCCTGACAGAAGCCAGAGGATGGTTGTGAAGGGTTGTTTTTCAAACTGGAGGCCTGTGACCAGCAGTGTGCCTCAGGGATCAGTGTTGGATCCATTGTTATTTGTCATTTATATTAATGATTTGGATGAGAATATAGGAGGCATGGTTAGTAAGTTTGCAGATGACACCAAGATTGGTGGCATAGTGGACAGTGAAGAAAGTTATCTCCCATTGCAATGGGATCTTGATCAATTGGGCCAGTGGGCTGATGAATGGCAGATGGAGTTTAATTTAGATAAATGTGAAGTGATGCATTTTGGTAGATTGAACCAGGGCAGGACTTACTCAGTTAATGGTAGGGCGTTGGGGAGAGTTACAGAACAAAGAGATCTCGGGGTGCATGTTCATAGCTCCTTGAAAGTGGAGTCACAGGTGGACAGAGTGGTGAAGAAGGCATTCAGCATGCTTGGTTTCATTGGTCAGAACATTGAATACAGGAGTTGGGACGTCTTGTTGAAGTTGTACGGGACACTGGTAAGGCCACACTTGGAATACTGTGTACTGTTCTGGTCACCCTATTATAGAAAGGATATTATTAAACTCGAAAGAGTACAGAAAAGATTTACTAGGATGCTACCGGGACTTGATGGATTGAGTTATAAGGAGAGGCTGGATAGACTTGGACTTTTTTCTCTGGAGTGTAGAAGGCTGAGGAGTGATCTTAGAGATCTATAAAATAATAAGGGGCATAGATCAGCTAGATAGTCAATATATTTTCCCAAAGGTAGGGGAGTCTAAAACTAGAGGGCATAGGTTTAAGGAGAGAGGGGCAATTTTTTCACACAGAGGGTGGCGAGTGCCTGGAACAGGCTGCCAGAGGTAGTAGTAGAGGCGGGTACAATTTTGTCTTTTAAAAAGCTTTAGACAGTTACATGGGTAAGGTAGGTGTAGAGGGATATGGGCCAAATGCGATCAATTGGGACTAGCTTAAGGGTTTAAAAAAAAAGGACGGCATGGACAAGTTGGGCCAAAGGGCCTATTTCCATGCTGTAAACCTCTATGACTCTATTTAAAAATGAAAACACATTTGTCCACCTCATCAATTGCTTTGCAGCTTCCTTTACTCTGCAAAACTTTAGCTACACCTCCTACTTTTCTATCTTCTGCACAATTCAGCAACACTTTCTACTCCTATATCCAAGAAATAGGCCCAGGATAGAAACCTGTGGGACCTACCTACTTCCTACTATTCTGGAGAACTACACTCAACATCATCTCTTTTATTTTTTTCCTGCGAACTAATTTTAATCCTACCCTCCCTCTAATTCTATACTCTGAATCTTAAGTCTTGTATCATAATAAAAGCTTTCCTAAATGTATTTTTCCCCAAAGAATTTTACATTGTCAAACACATTACATTATCCATGCTAGCTACTTGTAAATATGTTCTCTTTATCTAAATATGTGACATTCTTCGTAGAGACACAAATATTTTCCACAAGTACGGATGTTAAATTATGACATGTAATTAGCCAGAATAACTGGGGATAACTGCATAATTGGGGAACAACTGATCAATTGAATCTGATTTAAGCTGAAAAGGTATATATTTTTTTAAAAAGACACAATTGTGTGAGGCAAGTATACATTCACAGAGAAAGCTGCGAGTGGAATGAAATGATAAGTGACCAAGAATATGGCTTCTAAAATGGGAATTTGGCAAGAATTGGAATTTGGTACAGAGGGATAGAAGGTGCCAAGTAGGCAAGTTGCTATCTATATAAACAATACAAGCCTTATGGTAGAACAAACGAAACATGACCACGGCAGGAAAGACAGTGATGTTTTTAAAAATAGGCACTACTTTGGCCACTTCCCAGTCTGCCAGAGAACATCCACATCTGTACAGATCTGAAATACAAGGCGTTATTTTAAACTGTGTTGAGAAGAGCAGTAACCTGATAGAGTGCATCATCCACCCATTATAGAATCTACCTATGTTTCCAGCAATTTCGATAGAATGAAAATTAGATGGAATCTACAACAGGCATGCTTCTCAGAAAGTCACCTATCTTTGCTCCTCATCCACCTGTGCCCTCTCTCTCTCTTTGGATATGACAACCTATTCAAACTGCATCCATGACATGCTGGATTATCCCCATCTCATTATCAGATTCTAGCTATTTGAGCTCAAGCAACTGGACTGGACAACAGTTCCCCACGTTTGGCAGGTACCACTCAAATGTTCAACAACTCCAACATCTTGCGAGGATATAACATCACTGTCTTTCCTGCCATGGTCATGTTTCGTTTGTTCTACCATAAGGTTTGTATTGTTTATATAGATAGAAACTTGCCTACTTGGCACCTTCTATCCCTCTGTACCAAATTCCAACTCTTACCAAATACCCATTTTAGAAGCCATATTCTTGGTCACTTTTCATTCCACTCGCAGCTTTCTCTGTGAATGTGCTCACACAATGCCTCACACAATTGTGCCTTTTTTTTAAAAAGATACCTTTTCAGCTTAAATCAGATTCAATTAATCAGTTGTTCCCCAATTGTGCAGTATCCAAAATCCAATGTTTCGGCATCAAAGAGTTAAGTGCTGCCTGTCACTGCTCCATTGTGACTAATTTACTCACTTTCCTGCATCAACCACAACTTCTCTTAAAAGCCAACTGCAGCCTTTTAAAAACTGCTGCCTTGGCAGATTTTTACAATTCCCAGCTAAGTGTGCCAAACTCTCCCTCCTTATGCCTGGGGCCTAATCAAATAGAAGATAAAGAAAGACTTCCATTTATATAGCACTTTCATGACCACCAGATGTCTCAAAAGAATTTTACAGCATTGCAGAATTTTTTGAAGTGTAGTTAAGTTTATTTATTCATGTCACAAGTAGGCTTACAATAACACGGAGATGAAATTACTGTGAAAATCCCCTAGTCGCCACACTCCGGCGCCTGTTCGGGTACACCGAGGGAGAATTCAGCATGGCCAATGCACCTAACCAGCATGTCTTTTGGTCTGTGGGAGGAAACCAGGGCACCCCGAGGAAACCCATGCAGACATGGGGAGAGCGTGCAGACTATGCACAGAGTGACCCAAGCCGGGTCTTGAACCCGGGTCCCTGGCACTGAGGCAGTAGTGCTAACCACTGTGCCATCCACATCACTGTTGTAATGTAGGAAATGTGGCAGACAATTTTCACACAACAAGCTTCCACAAACACCGAAGTGATGAGGACCAGGTAATCTGTTTTTGCCATGCTGATTAAGAAGGATGAATATTAGCCAGGTCACCAGGCACAACAGTCTGCTCTACTTCAAAATAGTGCCACAGTAGATCTTTTACAGCCCCCAAACAAGCAGTTGGGGTCTCAGTTCAATATCTCATCTGAAAGATGACACCTCTGACAGTGCAGTGCACCCTCAGTACCCCACTGAAGTGTCTTAGGGAAAGAGACATCCATAGCAAAAAAGCAAAGTTTGCTTTGGGTCAGTTCAACTTCATGTTTGCATATCATTAAACCATTGCTTTAGAGCAAACAGGTGAGTGCTACCAATTTGGGAGACAGTTTGGGATCCTGCACTAGGGCAATAAAAAATGTGAATAATGTGACAAATTGTCCTGACAATTGGGGAACCAGGTGCCATAGACTTCAAGGGGGGGCCGGGGAAGGAGACAAGTATTGCCTCCTATTCTGCCCATGAGCTCATCTGCCACTGCCAGGCTGCTGCAACTTTATTATTGCCTGTCTTCTGCAGAACCTTTGAAGTATCCTGGTCTCAGTAAAATCCATGTCCCCTGAAGCCTTCAAAATCACAGCAGTACTCTATTCTACAGAAGGGATTCTTCCTCTTGGTTGATTTCAGAAGCTCCATGTGTTACCAGTGCTCTCTGACTGCTTTGAGTGACAGGAGCTGTCAGTTTCACTAGGGAGATCCTTTGTTTCATCTCATAAAGTCCAGCTGGTCTGAAACCTCTTAAACCTGCTTTGATTGACAGAAGCATTGAATTTCATGAGAGATCCCCCTGCCTAGCTTGAATGAGCCACAGCAGCCCTGAAACCTCTTAGAACTGCTTTGATTGACGGCTCCAGAGCAGATCAAAGAGGGGATTAGCCACGGTTTGTTTACACAAGGAACCGATAGTCCATTAGCTGCTAAAAGCTTTGCTGACTGATAGCTCCTGGGCAGATCAAACAGTTCACTGTTGATACAATCAGTTCACCCTCCATTAAGCCTGAAGTACTGCCTCTTGTCACAACTGTTCTGTCTGTATCCATTTGTTTAACACTGCATTTCTTTTCAAGTCTCTGCAGAAAGCAGCTATAATTTAGCAGATATGAGAGAGATGGTGAGCAGTTGGTGACTAGGCGATATGCGAGGGCTGGTATTGGGGTAACTCTACCTCCCTGTGTGGAGAGTGTTTGCCTTCTAATGTTTAGATGAGATTGGAAATTCATGAGGTTTGATATATGCTAATCTATTGTGTACAAGCTCAAAACCCTAGTGTACTGTGCCACCCTGATGCTCCTGCACTGGGTACAATTTCAGAACTACACTTGGATAGTTATCATGAGTACGTGGGAAAGAGAGAACCTTTGAGATGCGGCTGTCATGGGGAGAACTACATGTTTGATTCAGTTGTATCACCTATTTTAAATAGACATTTTAATGAACTAATTTTTTGGGGAGCAGTTCAGTTTTTTAAATTTTTTATTTATTAGTCACAAGTAAGGCATACATTAACACTGCAACTAAGTTACTGTGAAATTCCCCTAGTCGCCACAGTCCGGCGCCTGTTCGGGTCAATGCATCTAACCAGCACGTCCTTCAGAGTGTGGGAGGAAACTGGAGCACCTGGAGGAAACCCACGCAGACACGGGGAGAACGTGCAAACTCCACACAGACAGTGACCCAAGCCGGGAATCGAACCCGGGTCCCTGGCGCTGCGAGGCAGCAGTGCTAACCACTGTGCTACCATGCCACCCTTACAGGCTTCAATGATTTGCTCTGGGTTCTTGCTGCATTAGAGACTGTCAGAGGTAAATCCACAGTTATAACTCAGAAAGATTGGTCTCATAAAAGATCCAACATGAAATGCTTCCTGCATTAATGTGAGACTGGGTTATCCCTCCTTCGGTTATTCTGAGAGAAGGGAAAGCAGGAAGTGTTCTTGAATGTCAGCTTAACAGTTGATCACTGATTTGGGAGCCTCACATGCCTGGCACATTTGGCCGGCATGATTCACGTGGGGGCATTTTTCTGAGTTTTAAAGTGGTTGACTCCTCAGTGGCCTTGCCAATACCAGTGGGAAACGCACTGATTTTCCCGGTGGTGGCATCACTTAGAATTAATTCAGGAGAACTGAGGCTATAATTCGTGTTAAATACTATTCACTATGAACTGGATATTTTTCATTGTTTTTTGGCTTATAGCTTCAGCCTCAGTTTCATAGAATCATAGAATCTACAGTGCAGAAGGAGGCCACTTGGCCCATCGAGCCTGCACTGACAACAATCCCACGCAGGTCCCATCCCCGTGACCCCATGTATATTTACCCTTCTAATCCCCCTGACACTAAGGGGAAATTGAGCACAGTCAATCAACCTAACCCACACATCTTTGGAGTGGAGGAGGAAACCCACGCAGACACGGGGAGAATGTGCAAACTCCACGCAGACAGTGACCCGAGGCTGGAATTGAACCCGGGTCCCTGGCGCGGTGAGGCAGCAGTGCTAACCACCGTGCCGCTCTTTTTTTGAAAATACTTAAAGGAAATCAGATGTTGGCAAGTAAGTTAGAGTAATAGGGGCAAGTGCTTTTCCGTTCAATTACTGAGTTGCACTATATTTACCACGATATTACACAGATAAAAGCCCTCTCTGGCCGGAGTTCTCTGGCCATTCACGTCGCTGCCAGAGAGGATGGAGAACTTGGCCCTCAGCCAAATCTCCATTCACTGCAGCAGGACCAGAGAATCCCGCTGACGTGAAAGGCCAGAGAATTCCGGCCTCTGTTTCATTAGGGAAAGGAGTTCTGATGATGGGATTGGTTTCTGGCATTGACTGAGTGAAATATCAAATGCAAAAGTCCAAAAGTGCAACAACCAAAAAAAAATCATATACAAATGTGGTTGCTTCAGAAGTACAATTGACAACTTTATTCAGCAGGGACGATAGAAACTAATGGTCAAAAAATCTACTCCCCTCCTCAGTAGTGTCATTTTTGACAACAGGGTCACCGCTACCATATCCCAATGATGCAACAATGACTGCCTTTTCTTCCTTTACAATACTGGTCACATCTGTGGTAATGTGAAATATACTGTTTCAATTAACACCACTGCTAATTCAGGGAAGACATTAACAAATCAACTGTATTAATTTTTTGCATCTTTAAATTCACATCAATTTATACTTTTGACAAAGTTAACCTGGCTTTAACTAAGCAAAATGCCCCACTGCATATACCAGGATCTTAATTAAAAACCCGTAATTTCTTCGAACCTTCTTCAGCTAATATAAAAAGCTGAAAACCAGATAATGGTTTTTCAGCTTTAAGGGAGTAACTGGACCCGTGATGTTTTCCAGTGCACTCTGGTGGTCTCTCTCTAGAATTACAGCAAGGGACTGGCAGTATCCTGGATGGTTTTGGGGATCGTAACTTCTTGTAATGAATGCTGCTCAGTTACTATTTAACATTAAAAGTGCACGCTGATTTATAGTCTGAACTTCAGTTTAACTCAGAGGCCTCTCAAAGATGAGCAGTTTATTTGGTAGGATGTGGTATGTTCTTGCAAACCAACCAAAGTGAGGGGGGTAAAAGCACTTCTGACATCCAGGGGACATAACACCTACTTAAAAGGGAAATCAACTTTAATCCAGGGCGATCAACTATATGGCCCCAATCAACAAATGTTATTTGTAACTGTTGTTCATGATCATGAAATATTACAGGTTATATTGAATTCCTGCTATTGCAATGCATAGGCACACAATCAAAGGTAGCCTCTCCTGATGCTACCTGGTTCTAGACCTGGCACATGGCTGCATCACCCACACACACACAGCACCTGGTGAAAAGCCACACAGATACGAGGAGAATGTGCAAACTCCACACAGTCAGTCACCCAAGGCCGTAATCGAACCCCGGTCCACTGCGAGTTGCTAACCATTACGCCACTCGTGACTACATTTATAGATGACATGAAACTAAAGCAAAGTGGTGGACTGCCTAGCTGAACACGTTAAGTTACAGGAGCGTCCAAACATACTCTGGAATTGTATAGAAGTGAAAAATTTAATTCAGCATAGAGGAATGCAAAGTATTGCAGATGGAGACAAAAATAAATCTAGGAAGACACAATTACTTAAATGGAAATAAAATAATGTACGTGGAAAACGAGGGGGATTTGGGCTCACTGTTGATAAATCACAGAAATGCTTTGTGTCAGTGAGTAAAATAGACCAGACATTGAGACTTATTAAAAAGTTAATATTGGAACTGAAGTAGTGTGATAATCTAGTCACTTTATAAATCATCGATACAATCACACTTAGGAAACAGTGTGCAGTTTTGGTCATCTCAAAGCTAAAAGTATATTGCAGCTATTGAAAGAGTACAGAAGAGAAGAATCAGAATGATTCAGGGTTTAAGTTATGACAAGTAATTAATTAAATTAGTCAAGTTGTAACTGGAAAAGAGAAGAGAGATATGAAGGGTGATACAATTGCTGTCGGATTCAATTGTTATTTTTGTAATTGTGGAGGGAGTACATAATGTAAACCATTGACGAACTGTTTCACCTTGCCCAGAAAGTAGAATTAAAAGACACAGCCTGTGTGTGAAAGGGTGTAAATTCAAATCTAATTTACACAAAAAACATTTCAGTGAGCGAGCTATAAACAGGTTCCTGAGGGAAAGAATGGAGGCTGACACAGTGTTAATTCATTCAAATGCAATTCAGATCTTCATTTTCAGAAAATAATATCCTGCAATTTGAGCCATGATTAATAATGGATGTCGTGTGCTTGGGAGAGACAGGTGACTTTGCACCCAGGCTACCCAAAGTTTTCCACCTAGATAGACTGCAGTCTTTTTTTTGTACAGCAGTTCCTATGCATTCACAATTTCTTAAAAGGAATTGGAACATCCCAATACCCAGGTCTGGTGTCAACTCCTGGTTAATGGAAACAATTGCCTCTTGGTAATCTTCATCAAGAATAATCCAGATTTCAGTTGCAGTATTAGCACATCAAGACCAGGTATTAAAAGTTTTTTTGATCAAAATGTTCCACACTCGCAATTAGCTTGCACATCAAAAAGTACACGTCATATGTGGCTATTTGATTCCTTGACTGACAATTGACATTACAGAAAATAGCTGAAACAGCCATTATAATATTATATAATATTATATGGTCGGCTTATGATGAAAGTAAGGAGGTGTGGGATAGAGGGAAAGTTGGCCGATTGGATAGGTAACTGGCTATCTGATCGAAGAGAGGGTGGTGGTGGATGGAAAATTTTCGGACTGGAGGCAGGTTGCTAGCGGAGTGCCACAGGGATCAGTGCTTGGTCCTCTGCTATTTGTGATTAATATTAATGACCTAGAGGAGGCGGCTGAAGGGTGGATCAGTAAATTTGCTGATGACACCAAGATTGGTGGAGTAGTGGATGAGGTGGAGGGCTGTTGTAGACTGCAAAGAGACATAGATAGGATGCAAAGCTGGGCTGAAAAATGGCAGATGGAGTTTAACCCTGATAAATGTGAGGTGATTCATTTTGGTAGGACAAATTTGAATGTGGATTACAGGGTCAAAGGTAGGGTTCTGAAGACTGTGGAGGAACAGAGAGATCTTGGGGTCCATATCCACAGATCTCTGAAGGTTGCCACTCAAGTCAATAGAGCTGTGAAGAAGGCCTATAGTGTGTTAGCTTTTATTAATAGGGGGTTGGAGTTTAAGAGCCGTGGGGTTATGCTGCAACTGTACAGGACCTTGGTGAGACCACATTTGGAATATTGTGTGCAGTTCTGGTCACCTCACTATAAGAAGGATGTGGAAGCGCTGGAAGAAGTGCAGGGGAGATATACCAGGATGCTGCCTGGTTTGGAGGGCGGGTCTTATGAGGAAAGGTTGAGGGAGCTAGGGCTGTTCTCTCTGGAGCGGAGGAGGTTGAGAGGAGACTTAATAGAGGTTTATAAAATGATGAAGGGGATAGATAGAGTGAACGTTGAAAGACTATTTCCTCGGGTGGATGGAGCTATTACAAGGGGGCATAACTATAGGGTTCATGATGGGAGATATAGGAAGGATGTCCAAGGTAGGTTCTTTACTCAGAGAGTGGTTGGGGTGTGGAATGGACTGCCTGCAGTATTACTGGAGTCAGACACTTTAGGAACATTAAAGCAGTTATTGGATGGGCACATGGAGCACACCAGGAGGATAGGGAGTGGGATAGCTTGATCTTGGTTTCAGATAAATCTCGGCACAACATCGTGGGCCGAAGGGCCTGTTCTGTGCTGTACTGTTCTATGATCTATATGTTTTTCATTATTTTGTTACATTTGCTATTTTACTGATGCATGAAAGATCATAAATCTGCGTGGTCACCTGCCTGACTCCAACAACTTCCAGTCTACAGTCAATTATGGCTCCCATTACCCGAACTATTTTAAAAGTGATTAAAATGGTGCTCTACTTAGTCACATCCTTTTCTGCTAAGGATCGAGCAAAACGTTTGAAGGCAAAAATCTGGTTGAGTTGAACTTTCTGGTGACCTGCTCCTTTCTATCCAGTTTGATAGCCTAAAGATGCTTAGAAATAAAGATTTACTGATGACGTTAAGAGCAGTAACATTGTCCAAATCTCTCTCATGCATTCTAAAAATCCCTCAAGAGAATGGTCTACATGATGGTGTACAGCATACCTACTTCCGGTAACAGCAGGAGTTATAAATTACATTGTTAGTGGGTAAATGAGAAGGTGACGAAACAGAAACACATTAAAATAAATTAACACTGACAATATAAAATGTTAAGCTTCACAAACCTGAATCAGTTACAGAGAACGATCGGTTCCAACTGACGCATAAAAGCAAACCTTCCTTATTTCTATTTAGTTGCAATGCACACAATGTTGTTTTCACTACTTTTTAGCTGACTGAAACTTCCTACCTCTTCAAATTCTTTTAGGCAGGTGCAAACTACCAATAGCATGGCAACATCATGTATTGAAAACAGATGTCATGTTAAGGCTTACAGCTAATTTACTGCAAGATTACCTCTGAGGTAGCAATGTAAAAGAGACTGTATCTATTGACAATTTCTGAAAGTCTTGGAAAGCTCAAACAGCCTTCCTCTGCTTAACATGAAACAATGCGGCACAATTCTCAAAAAACATTCTACAGTTCCAAGCATCTTATTCGAAACCTACAACTAAATATTTAAGTCAGAAGTGCACTGGAAATTGTTTCATAGATGGTTAGGCAGCAGGGGATTTGGAAAGCGGCTTTAAGTGTTAATACTGTAAAAGTCAACAAATCTAGAAGAGTTGTGTCACTAATGGAGCATTATAATTACCTGACACACCATAAAGTGCCATATGTTTTCACATTCAAGCATCTCTTTATGCTTACCAAAATCTTTCTTTACTTTTGTATCACATTTCAAAGTTCAAAATTACTTTTAAAGTTATTAACTTCTCATCTGTATCAACTTGAGAATTACTATCTAAATTTGGTACGTATTCAAAATTCTGGTATCAAAACATAAACTTGAGGTTTTTTTTTAATAAGAGTATTAATTGCAACACTGTCCATGTAAAATGCTGGAAAGTAATGCACTGATCAAAGCACACTGCTTCAATAGCTGAGGAGCCAGGAATAGGGGATGTTGATACAGTATTAAATGCAAATGGCGTAAGGCAGGAAAGACTTCATAGAATCATAGAAACCCTACAGTACAGAAAGAGGCCATTCGGCCCATCGAGTCTGAACCGACCACAAACCCACCCAGGCCCTACCCCCATATCCCTACATATTTACCCACTAATCCCTCTAACCTACGCATCTCAGGACACTAAGGGCAATTTTTTTTAGCACAGCCAATCAACCTAACCCGCACATCTTTGGACTGTGGGAGGAAACTGGAGCACCCGGAGGAAACCCACGCAGACACGAGGAGAATGTGCAAACGCCACACAGACAGTGACCCAAGCCGGGAATCGAACCCAGGTCCCTGGAGCTGTGAAGCAGCAGTGCTAACCACTGTGCTACCGTGCCGCCCCACTGTGTAACTTCTTTACACAGTGAGCTGTGGCACTATGGAAATTTCTTCCAGGATTAGTGGTTGGGGCAAAAACTATGCCCCAGACTTTGTGGTCAGCAGTGCAATGACAGTGCTTGCCAGTTACCTTGAAGAAAGCTGCGCACAAAGATTACATAGACTTCCCCTTTCTCACTTTAGCTCGAACCTGACATGAAGAGCTGAATTTTCACTCGTGGATCAAGACAACTGAGGGTGGAAAATTCCCAGCTCCACAAATTGACTCAGGAGAAAGCATTCTAAATGGTCTGATTTTCATTCTGGAGCCTGGAAGGGATGGGGCATGTTATGCATACTAACTGGACTCAGGCTTGCCACCCCAGAAAGAGTTTGGAGGCAACTATAGGCTGCTGAGGTGAGTCCAGTTGTGAAGAAAACAGTAAAACCAAAAACAGCATTCAAGCCCTCACTCTTCACAACCCCTCACCCCCCACACACTCTCCATGTCTCTCGATGGCATCTCATACCCTCTATGCCATCTCATCACCCCCATGGCCCTTTATATCCCCTATGCCAACTCAGTGCCAATTCATGCCATCCCAAACCCCATGCACGCTACCCTATGCCTTTACACCCTCTATGCCAACTCACCCTGTATCCACTATGGGCACTCTTCAGGAGCCATGGTGGGGTTAAATAAAATAAAGTGTATATTGCAGACTTCACTATGTAAAGCTGAACCAAACCCCCACCCCGCACCCGCAAAAGTGGTAAGTTTAAGTTTATTTATGAGTGTCACAAGTAGGCTTATATTAACACTGCAACGATGTTACTGTAAAAATCCCCGAGTCTCCACACTCCAATGCCTGTTCGGGTATACTGAGGGAGAATTTAGCATAATGTGCCATATTCAGGAGTGGGATTTCGGTAATAGAGGTTGTAGTGTTATTTTGGCCAAAGTGCAGCGCACTTCCAGCTTTGTGAAAATTCAGACCTAGATCAAGGGGATCTCCAGGCACCCAGCAACAGTGATGTCATCAAGCAGGGCAAGCAGCCAATCACAAAGAAGTAATTGCACAGACAGTTTTGTATAAAGATCAGGGACATGGAACCTCATTTTTCGTTTCGCTCTTCACAAATGCTGAACGATCTCAGCACTTCATGCTTTCATTATATAAAACATATTTTGCAGAGAGCAAAATAAATGATTGCGATTTACTCATGAGATTAAGGTAGAAACTGAAATACTTTTTTTAAAAATTAAAAATGTGGAATATCATCGGAATGGAAAAGTTTGAAAATCTACAAATGTAAATATAGTCCAGTGACCCTACCGCCACACCACCAGCTTCTCCATTCCATGCATTTCAATGCATTTTAAAAGATGCACTGGAGTTATTTGGAGATTAAGGTCGGAATTCTATGACCTCACCCACGGCTGGGATGATCGGTCCCACAGCTGTGAGCTGAGATCAGGCTGTGCACCAAATTCTCCGTTCACGCCGGCAGTGATAGCGGGGTGTGCCCCACCCCCATGACCCTTCACATCCTCAATGCTTTCATGCCCATTCACCACTATACACTTGATAGAATCAATGAACCCTATAGTAACGATTGCATGTGTGAAAAAAAGTTCTAAAAAATACTATTGTTACTTTCCACTTCCTTGAAAAAAAACTTCTCATTACAAGCCAATAAATGTGCCAATAATCCAGGCCCTTAAAAGTGCAACGTGTAAATAAACTCTGAGCAAAATATATAATTAATGAATGAAATATTTTTTTAAGCCCTTTTGATAACACATCCTATTGCCACGAGAAGTTCTACACAATATATAGTAAGTGCCATGGCTTGGCACGGAGGTTATGAGGGACCATAGCTTGGCAAGGGGGGCATGAGAAGTTTTTAAACTTATTTTTTGAAAGGTTACCTCATCCAGGCTATAACTCGTGACAACTCCAAGGTGCTGTGAACCATGACAAAATAGGCCCAATTCCACAAAACATGCAGAGGACTAGGACATGTCTATTCCCACAATGGAGCTGGCTAGCTCTAGGTTGCAAGTTCATGGCCCAAAACTTGTCCCCCACCTTGAACATCCCTTGCAAAAATTGGACACCTGCGAATGGGGTCATAAATCCCGGAAATAATGCCCGGCTGCCATTGTCCACCCTCCACGGAGTCTCCCCGACTCCACATAAATCCAGGACATTCTGTAATAATTTCATCTTCGCAATTTTAAAATGCAGCTCAGTTGCACATTTGTCAAAAAGATATCTGATGTTGGCAGTAGCATGTGGGTGATGTTGGCAGTAGCATGTGGCTTCTAAAATCATTACTGAATGCTTTGGGAATCAGGGAAGTTATATTTTAAACTTGATAAGCAAGATAGATTTGATATTTTTGTAAATATGTTTGTATACATATATTTTAGTTCACTGTTGAACTATCTACATAGACTGCTGCAGACCACACAGAGGATGTGTCTGTTGTTTATCCTCCTCTAGTTCACATTGACTTACACTCTTGCTGCTTTAGCCATCAATTCAATTAGACACAACAGCTAAATGTACTTGAAACCTGAAATAATCATAAACTTAATAAAGCACCAAGAATGTGTAAGCCAAGATTGCAAGCGCACACGCGCTTTATGTAATTTCACGTAACAGCATCAGCTGATGCCTTTATTTAATCCAAGTCATGGGTTAGCTGCTAACCCAATTCATAAGCCCTTCCCCATCTGTTTATTTCTCTTTTACACCATTTAAATCGTCAACATATAATAATCACATTCTTACTCTCCAGGAAGGAAACAAACCTGGCATTGTTCAGTCTGATACATCTCCTATTGTGCAGCTGTTAAACTTGTGTGTGATTTGAGCCCTGCATTTTTATCACCACAGGTGAAAAAACATGTAACACATTAACTGCGTAGCATGTGTTTATCTTGTTGCAAAATAAACACTGAAGGTCTTTCATTGCCAAATGTCTCTACTTCTATCTAGAGAGCAAGAAGAAAAGTGAAAGAGTGTTTTTAAAGGACATTCCTGGTGCCAGGTTTCCAAACAGAAAATAAATATTAGCATGAGAAAAACCTCCTCAGAAACCAATACTTAAATGTTACTGCATAATTATTTAGTCTGACACGCGAACTATCATTTTAAAAGATGTTTAAGTGAAATATTTTAAGGGCAACATTGCTGAATATACGGTCCGTATACTGCAGCTGGTCAGGAAGCAAGAAGTGGCTTTGCACTCATCCATGAGAAATTATAATGAGGTCTTTCCCACAGAGAGGGGGAAAAAACTGTCCCTGTCTGTTTTCATATACCTCCTGGTCGTTATTTTAGTGAGGCATGAATGTAAGACTGTGAGCACGCCACCCAATCCATCTTTATAGTCTAGGTAAGACTAGACTAAATAGACTTGGCGTCTATTTCTGTAATGCAGCAAGTGGTTTTGGATCTGGAATGCACTTCCTGAAAAGATGATGCAGTTAGATTTAATTGTGGCTTTCCAAATGGAACAGAATAAACACCTGAAGGGGAACAAAAATGCAGGGCTCTGAGAAAAGGGCAAGCGAGTGGGGTGAACTCAATTGCTCTTGTAGAGATCCTGCATGAGCTTACGCACACCGCATGGCCTCCTTCTGTAATGTAACCAATCTATGATTCTAAAAATAACGAAGTCAACTGAAATATGCACCAATTGTGACAATTTGTGCAATACTTTTACAAATAAATATGGGGTAAATCATGTTCAATTAGCCAGTTAAACCTATTACAGTACACCTTTCTACTACAATCAGTGCAAAGTCTTCAAAAGGTGAATTCTACGTCACCTTGAATTGATAAAACATCAAAGCAAACCAAGTGATCTTGCTTCGGAATACAGGTTTTGTTGAACTGTAGCAGAACTACCTGGCATCTCTACACTGCTTATCTAAGAATTAAGAAATATTTAGCATTTTTCCCCATTTCATAGAATCCCTGCAGTACAGAAGGAGGCCATTCGGCCCATCGTGTCTGTACTGACTGCAATCCCACCCTACACATTTACCCTACCTGACACGAGGGTGAATTTAACATGGTCAATCCACCCAACCGCACATCTTTGGACTGTGGGGAGAAACAAGAGCACTTTTAGGAAACCCACCCAGTCACAGGCGGGAAAGTGCAAACTCCACACAGACAGTGACAGAGGCCGCTACTGAATCTGGGTCCCTGGCACTGAGAGGCAGCAGTGCTAACCACAGTGCCACCCTGAATTTCCTTTAACCCCCTCCATTTCTAAGACCGGAATAGTTCAAAAATGATTTTGCTCGCCTGCAGTTAGAATGCTGATGCAAGTGCCAATGTGCATTCAGCACTAGAAATTAATACTGCACCTGCTTTATACAAATAAAAGCATGAATATATATCACCTACCGTACGTGCACAGAGTGCTGGAACATGCACACATTAATAATTTCAGGGAGGAATGGTAGAGACTAAGGAAGGTAAATTGTTGGTACCATCTTTTTTGCTTGTCTTTTGCTGTCGCCATTTTAGAGCACTGAAACAGGCCATTTAGCCCAACGGGTCCACAATGGTGTTTGCTCTTCACACAAGCCTCTTTCCATTTTATCTATTCCCATTAACAAATGCTTCTATTCCTTTCTCTCTCATGTAACTTCTCCTTAAATGTGTCTATTCCATTTACCTCAACTACTCCTCATGGTAGGGAATTCCACATTTCAACGCTCAATGGAGAAATAAACTTCTCTGGAATTCCCTGAAGGATTTATCAGGATTATTTTATATTTATTGCCTCTTGTTCTGTCCAGTCTGACCAGCAACTGAAAACATATTTTCAAAGTCTGTCCTAACAAACCATATTCTCATCTTAAAAACCTTTGTTAGTTCATTCCACAGACTTCTTTTGTTATGAACAGAGGCACAACCTGTCCAACCTTTGCTGATAGTTACAACCTCTCAGTTCTGGTACTTTTCCAGTAAATTGTTTTTGTACCTTCTTCAGTGCCTCTATATTCTTTGTGTAATCTGGAGACCAGAACTCCAAGTATGGTCTGACCAATGTTCTGTGTAGGTTTGAAATAAATTCTCTGCTTTTCAATTCTACCCCTTTAGAAATTAGCCCCAATTTCTTATATCTAAAACATACGCAGGCAATTTGGAACAGCAAATGAAAGGATCCTGTGTTCAATAGTAACTTCAGTGAGCGTCTTAAAGCTAAATGAAGTACGAGTTCAAAACCACAGAATTTTGACATCATGGCTGGAATTTTACCGGCACACCCGCCCCGATTCCAGGAGAATTCCAGAAGCTCGGAGAACGGCATTCTCCGTTGGCCTCGGGCGGGATCGTACAAACCTCGGACGGATGTGCCAGTAAAATTCCACCCTATGGGTGAGATTTTCCTGAAAACCCACCTGAGTCAATGGACCTTTGCACGGTCCATGTCCCACCGCTACGATTCCCATGGCAGGCGGGACGGGAAAATTCCACCCTATGTTTTTCCCTAGATGATACCTTCATATAGCCCAAATGGCACCACCTAGGCCGGAATTTTACTGGCATGCCCGCTCTGATTCCAGGGGCGGGCGAGGCTCAGAGAACGGCATTCTCCACTGGCCTCAGGAAGGATCATACGGATCTCGGGCAGACGTGCCGGTAAAATTCCACCCCCAGACCTGTGATTGAGCTCCAAGAATTGCAGAGGGGAAAAAGGTTACAGAGATAAGGAGGGGTGAGGCCATGGAGGAATCTGAAAACAAGGATGACAATTTTAAAGCATGGTGTTACCGGACTGGACGGTTGGGCGAGGGGAGGGGGGGGAGGGGGTAGGCAGTGCAAATCAGTGAGCACAGGGTAAGGGGAATTCGGTGCAAGTTAACATACTGAGAGTTTATGGGAAACATAAGGCGGGAGTCGGCCTGGAGAGAAACAAAATAGTTAAGTCTGGAGGTATGACGTTGAATGTTTGTTTCTGACTAAGTATAATCTTGTACAATTTATACAAGATTTTTACTATAAGTAAGATCGCTACAACTTTAGCAATTTAATATTTTGACTCCATTCACAATTTGTTTCCTCAGCTTGCACGAGGTCTTTATCTCTTGCTAACTTTAATATCTACCATGAAACATTAGTTCTCCAGGCAACTCGATTATTCCCATCATGTATTAACTACAACTTCAAAAGAATCTGTGGCTTTTCACTGTAAAGTACAACATAATTTATAAAGTTGCTGGAAAGCTATTGAAGATGAACATTCCAATGACTCCTTCAGATCATTTACTGAACATCAGATCAATAAACAGAGATTTGTAAATGCAACATCTAAATCAAAAAATCTATTAGAAACTAATTGGTTTACAGTAGTTGTGAATTTAAAATGAAAGATTATTTTATTCACCTAACAAACAATTAAAGGCACAATGATCAATACCCTGAATTTACAGATGTTTTACTTGAAAACAATCTTACGTTTTAGTTTACTAATTTTTACTAAGTATTCTGGAATAGTTTTTTTTCCATACATTATGTACTTGTGATTATCAAGGATTACTTTTTAAAATTCCTTCAATCACATTATATAACATTCAACAGGGCATGCTTAACATCCTAATCATTGAGCCCTACTAAATAGCTTTGCACAAAAATGCAAATCTACTTTGCTGCAAAAACAAAATAATCTTTTTTAAAACAGATTGAACGTTGTATTAATGCTTTTGTTAGAATTAATAGCACATAGTATGTTCGGAATTTCACCGCTCGAAACCGCGTTTAGAACTCGCCAAGTCTCCTTCGATGGCTCCCTCCAAACCTGCAACCTCAACCATCTAGAAAGGACAAGGGCAGCAGATGCATGGGAATATCACCAGCTGCATTCCACTCCCAGTTATTCACAATCTTGACTTGGAAACACTTCACCATTCCTTCACTGCCGTTGGGTCAAAAATGCTGGAACTCCCACCCTAACAGATCTGTGGGTGCACTTGCGCCACAAGGGCTGTAGCGATTTAAGAAGGTGGCTCACCATCACCTCAAGGGCAACTGGGCATGGACAATAAATGTTGGCCTCATCAGCGACGCTCCCATCCCGAGAATGAATAAAAAAAGATGACCAGTATGGGATATTGTAGATTCTCTAACAATGGAACTGTAGTCAAATTAACTCTGTTTTCTAAATTTATCTTAAAGGGTTTATAATCTGATGAATTTACACAAAATTGCCATTAGCTCTCAAACTGTAGTTGGAATGTGCATGGAGTTTTGGGATTATTGGGCCACGCTGAGTTTAGAAAGAGCCAGAATTATTTTTGATCTTAGTCAGTCATGTTTCTCCCCATTCCGTGCTTTTTAGGTTGGTAGCTTGCATCCTCCTGTTTGCTATACTTAATTTTCTTTAAGAAAGAAGCATTGGCCTATGATTAATTACATTAGAATATCTATTGGGTGAACGGTAAGGCATAACTGCATCAACCTATTCATCAGGGATAGTCATGTGCTCAAGGTGGAAAGTTAGCCTCTGTGGAAAAAGAAATAAAGAATTAATCAGCCTTCTCCCACAGCTCCCTCTGTGCTCACTCTGCCAAGAAACCATTCCCTTCCATTCCATGTAAACTCCTCCTCCCACCCCCCATTAACAGCTGCACAAACATCACAGGGAGTAAAGAGCCTGCTGCAAAAACGAGGAGGGTGACATAAAACATTGCAATGACTAAAGGGAATGTAAAGGACGTTTATCAGAAAAAGGGAAAGTAAGAAATCGAAATGGAGTTGGAGTAGAAAGTCAAAGTATAGAGAGGAGGTAAGAATCAAAAGTGGAAAAGAGCCAACTCAAGACTTCCCGACTCCTAACCTGCTTCTGGTCGTCTGAATCCAGCACGAGAGGGATAGGCATGTAGACGTTCAAAAGTAATTGATAATTGCATTGTAAGGAGGCATTTCCACAAGTTTCATATTGGCCCTGGATTCAGCCAGGACAGATTCTACCTTGGTAGAGCAATAGAATAGGAAGAGCCATGATGAGCAGAGATCTTCAATAGGGATCTTGAAGGTGGAATCATGGGTCTGAAATATCCTGGAACCATTTGGGACAACTATGAAGCAAAAGCAGATTTGTTCTGTCTTTTCAGCAAAAAAAAACTCCAACTGATTCAGGCCTGTTTTAAGCTGAAACTCCAACAAGGAGAACTTCCCCATTTGCCTGTAGCATTTTGGCAGCGCACCTATTAAACTATTCTACTCATCAACAAAGCTCCACCCCCCCCCCTCCCCCCACAAAAGACATGCCATTTCCTGTACAGAGGCACAGCAGGACACATAGATCATTTGGTGGTGGGTCTGACATAGTGATATAGTGCTCTCACCTATGAGAAAGTTGTGGGTTCAATCCTCCCCCAGCAACTAGAGTACAAAATTCTGCGGGACATTCCAGTGTAATACTGAGGATCTGTTGCATTTCAGGAATGCCATCTTTTAGGTAAGAAGATATCGCAATGCCCGCTCTATCCTCCCAATTCCCATTTCACCATTTCAAAGAGCACATGCGTTCTTCCGGTGTCATTATTTATCTCTCAACATCAGTTTAAAAACAAAATGAAAAATTAATTGGAAGGATACATTGACCTTGGTAGGAGCAGGTACAGTGAAGATTTACTGGAATCATACCTGAGCACGGATCTCATCCCTCCATCCATGTCGGAATATAGTTGGATGATTTAAAAATGGTGGATATAATCCAATCTGGCATTCCAGCTTCCATTTCCATCATGTAGCTTTCCTGGCCCTGAGATAAAAATGCGGGTAGCAAGTCTGCACTCAGCAATCCCGCCCTTGCCTACTCTAATGGGGGAGGTGGGCACTTCAGACCCCCTAATATTTTCATGGTGTTTGGAACCTCAGAAGAGCCATGAACTTCAGGGGAACCCCAGTCCCAAGTGGAGGACCAAAAGAAAAGTCACCCATTCTTGGAATTCTTTCATATATTGACTTTGAAATACAAAAAAATTGCAGTTTCAGTAGATGCTGGGATTTTAAATTAGGCATGATTGATTATAGGGCTCTGTCCTGCAAAGGGAAATTGAGCAAAACATTGACCATCATTATGTCAGTGTTGACATGCATTACTGTACTTTTCCTAATGGAGAAAATACCATAATACATTCAAAACTGTAGAAATATGATCTGAGACACTTTACGGTCATGTTTTGGACTGAGGTTTAAATATCCAATATATTTCAGCTTTGAAAAAAATGGTTTTGAAAGTTTATAAAGATGTAAGCACCTGCTCCAATCCACTGACTGGTCAGAAATCTGCTTTAAAATTGAAATGGAACAGCTGCTGCAGCTTAAACATTCCAGTTTCAATTGACTTCAATGTTGACATCTCACAAGATTTGTTTTGATAGATGGGGCTATTATTGAGTTTCAAAAGATCCAGAAGCACTGATCTCAGCAGGAGGGCTGTGTTCACATTTTGATTGTCAGATTTAAGAGGTTATTAAAGGACTACCTTTCTTCGATCTTGTGGATAGGTGTTTGCTTCTTTAGAAAATTGAGCACTTGAGGGCATTTATATTTTTGAATGGGTTTTGTGAATGAGAGAAATTTTCAGTGTGGAACGTATTTGAATATAGTACTATTCAAAAAGGTTTCTCATGTTCATTTCAAAGATATCCTGAGGTGTGACCATTGTGGCTACTGGGTGCATGGCAATGGGGGATACGTAAGGGGCAGTGTAGAGGCATGAGGTATCAGGCATGGGGGTATGAGAAAACAGAGGTGATATGTGGGAGATACAGGAGGCATGGAGGCAGTATGTGGAGTGGATGAGATTTGAAAACCTGACCATCATTATTTAAACTGGACTGATGTCCCAGCGAACAGAGCTAGGTGTTTCAGCCTGCCAGCTTGGCCAACTGCCACCTTTACTGCTGCCCCACTGGTCTGCCTCTAGAGACAGCGGGTCCAACCCCATCTCTCCCCTGTCTATCCAGAATGAAAATATGACAGGCAGGACCTGGTTAAAAGGGACAGTCCAACCTGAAAATCTAGCTCCTGGACTCCAGGGAACGAATTTTACCGTCCCGCCCACCACGGGGATCAGAGTGGGCGAGGGGCGGACCATGGAAAGGTCCATTGACCTCAGGTGGGGTTTCTTTCAGTTTCGGGGTGAGTGAGGCTGGAAAATCCCGTCCCAAGTTTTAAAATACAAGAAGGGATAACATAAATTATGGCTGTATTCCCTGGAATTTAGATCCAGTCACCCATAATCTACTAAGGCGGTGGGAGTTCCTGCAGCAGGTGCGGCAAGCCATTGGACGTCGGCGGAATCTTCCAGTCCTGCCAAAGTCTATGGGATTTTGCATAGCTTGTCGGCTCTGCTGCCAGGAAATCCACCCCAGGTTTCCTGACTTTTGTAGGGCCAGAAGTTCCCACTGATGGGAAGAGTCGGGAAATCTCACCACAAGTTTGAAGATATTAAGTGGAACAAATAGAGAGAAATTACTATATTGGTTGAAAAATCTGAATTAAAGGAGATAACCTAAAAATTGGTGCTGGGCCTTACAGGAATCACATTCAGAAACACTTCGATATACAAATTCTGGCAGTGGTTCACACGGTGGGACAGTGGTTAGCACTGCTGCCTCACAGCGCCAGGTACCCAAGTTCAAATCCCAGCTTGGATCACTGTCTGTGTGGAGTTTGCACATTCTCCTCGTGTCAGCGTGGGTTTCCTCCGGGTGCTCCAGTTTCCTTCCACAGTCCAAAGGCATGCTAGTTAGGCGCATTGGCCATGCTAAATTCTCCCTCAGTGTACTCGAACAGGCGCTGGAGTGTGGTGACTAGGGGATTTTCACAGTAACTTGATTGCAGTGTTAATGTAAGCCTACTTGTGACTAATAAATAAACATTTTACTTTTTAGTTAAAAATTCTCTTCCACAAATGGTGGATCAGTTGTTTATTGTAAATGTCAGACTGATCCATTTCTGTTAACTGAAGGTATTACAGTATATGGGACAAAAACAGGTGTGTGGAGTTAAGTCAATAATATCACCCACTGAAAGACAGAACAGGCATGAGGAGCTGAATGCCTACTCTCAGTGATCTTAGTGCTTTTTGTGGAATCTCAGTGTACAGGTTTGCTGCCACAAATACCCTATTTTACAATCGTGACCTTACTTAAGTACAACTTTATTGGCTATAAAGCTCTTTGGAACGTCCTGAGACGCTACATAAACACGAGGGCCGGAAGTTTCTGGCTGTTCACTCCGGCGGCGGGATTCTCTGGTCCTGCTGCAGGGAACGGAAATGTGGCTGAGCGCCAAATTCTCCATCCTCACTTGTAGCAGCGGCGGGGCATGAACTGCCGGAAAATTCCGGCTTATATTTATTTTTACAATTCGCTTTGCATCACATTTACCAAGTCGAAGATGATGCTCCATCCCATTCCAGTACCAAATGCCAGTTTTCCACAACTACTTATAGTGTTTGCGCATTTGCGTTTCTTGTTAACCTCTGTGAATCAATATGCAAACACATCTTCAAATTTCTGCTTATCCATTCTTTAGGAATCAATGTTTAACTGATATGCTGTACGGCGATAAGCTGGCAATTGTGAGTAGCATTTTCATAAAGCAGTGGTAAACTTGAAAAGGAAAAAATATTACCTGAGAGCCTACATGAGAAATAGGTGCAGGAGTGAACCAAACGGCCCACTGAGCCTGCTGTCATTTAGTCAGGTTATGGCTGAACTTCAACATCAAATACACTTTCCCATTCTATCCCCATTTCCTTTGGTTCTTTTACTACCCAAAAATCTACCAGTCGCAACTTTGAATATACTCATTGGCTGACATCCTTTGGGGCAAAGAACCCTCCAAGTGAAGAAATTTCTCCTTATCTGAGACCAAAATGTTGATCCCTTTACCACACGACTATGGGTGGAACTTTACGAGAATGATTCTAAGTGTTCAGCTAGCATGAAAATGGGAGAGTTGCAGATCCTTTTTGTGGGTGAGTTTTCACGCCCAATCTTGTGCACATAGTGCATGGAAAAGTGGTTCAGACTGTTTCTAGCTGCTACAGGCAGTGGTAGGGCTTAATTCACCAGCCAGCCTGCAGAGGGAACCATTGCGCATGCACAGACCTGTGTCTGCACATGTGCAATAACAACTGCAGAGGGAGCTATTGCACATGTGCAGACCTCTGATTCTGCACATCCACAATAGCAGCAGTAGAGGTCTGACAGAGAGAGCCTCAACAAGCTGCCCCCTCCCCTCCCCCCCCCCCCCCCCCCCCGCCCCCACACACAATTGCGGAGGCCCGCAGCCGCTTGCGAGACCCACAGTGCCCAAAATGCAGCCTCACCCACCAGCCAGACCAAGCACGCACCCCCCCCCCTCCCCTCAAATGACCACGAAGCAGTTTGGGCCCCCCCATCCCCTCAAATGACCACGAAGCAGTTTGGGCCCCCCCATCCCTCCCCCCCTCCCGATCGCCTGCAGAGTGGTAGCCCATTTCTGGTGCGAAGCTGACCTTGCCAGAAATCCAGCTCCAATAAGATTGCGTGAGATTAAAAAATTGGGCGTGATCCTGATTTCTCGGCTCTCACGTGATTTTCCTGGCTTGCTCCACCCATTGATGGGCGGCACAAGCCGGTAAGATCCCTATGATTCCTACCTCGAGACTCACCAGCTTGGATAGAATCATGGCAATTACCCTGTGAAGCCCACTAAGAGTTTTTGTTTCAATAAGATCACCTAAATTCCAGAGAGTATAGAGTCATTCCACTCAATCTCTCCTCAAAGAATTGTTTTCCCATGCCAGAAATTATTTTGCACACCCCCTAAGGCAAGTATATCTTTCCTCAACGTATGATTCCACCAAAAGCTCTTATAATTGCAGCAGGACTTCCTGACTCTTATAGTCCCAAAAACCCTGTGACAAAAGCTAACCTACCATATGCCTCCCTCATTGCTTGCTGTACCTGCATGATAACTTTGCGATTCACGTTCAAGGACACCCAAATCTCGCTGAATACCAACATTTACTCGGCACGCATCTTCTAAAGGATATCCTGCTTTTCCATTCTTCCTACTAAAGTGGGTAAATTCACACACTCTCACATTACACTCCATCTGTCAGCTCTTTACCCAATAACGAATGGATCTATACCTCTGCCACTTCTTTGCACCTTTCCCACCAGCTCACTTGTTCATCTAATTTTGCATCATTACACTCTGTTCTATCATTTAAGCTATTGATATAGATTATAAACAGCAGTGCTCCTTGTGGCACTCCACTAGCTATTGAAAATGATGTTTATTCCAGTTCTGTTCTGTCTGTTAACCAATCCCATGAGCCCTAACCTTGTGTAGCAACCTCCTGTATACCATCTTATCAAATACTCTTGGATATTTATATCTAGTTATGAAGGCAAAAGTGCAGTAAGTAACTAATAAATCAAGTTGTGTTTGTAACTGAGACAGGCCAGTAAATGTAGCACTTAATTCCTTTAACAAGATTCACAAAATAGCAGCCAGCCACCTCTCGAGAGTATTTAACGGGAATTCATGGTGCACACTGGAGGGCGGGTTCATATACTCCACAGTCATTATTATTCCAATTCAAATTAATTAAAATGTAATGAAATATGTAGTAGCTAAAACTAATAATTTAAGCATGGAGCACAAACAGAATAATTAATGTTTGTTGACAATGAAATAAATCTTTCAACTGGCGCTGGCCATAATTTACCAAGTATACAGTGCTTCATGCATTATCGTCACAGAATAGTTACGGTGCAGGAGGAGACCATTTGGCCCATTGTGTCTGCACCAGTTCTCCAAATGAGCATCATGACTTAGTGCCACTCCCCTGTCTTTTCCCCATGTCCCTGCACATTGTTTCTATTCAAGTAATTATCTAATGCCATCTTGAGTGCTTCGATTGAACCTGCCTCCAGCACACTTCCAGACAGTGCATTCCAGATCTGAGCCACTCGCTGCGTGGAAAGTTTTTTCTCACATCACATTTGCTTCTTTTGCAAGTCACTTTAAATCTGTGCCCTCTTGTTCTTGATCCTATCGTGAGCAGTCTCCCCCATCTAACCTGCCCAGCCCCTTTACGATTTTGAACATCTCTGTCAAATCTCCTCTTAGCCTTCTTGTTTCCAAGGAGCCAACCTCTCCAAACTTTCCTCTTAACCGAAGTTTCTCATCCCTGGAACCATTCTTGTAAACCTCTTCCGAATGCGTTCACATCTTTTCTATAATGTGGTGCCCGGAGCTGTACATGATATTCCAGCTGAGGTCTAGCTAGTGTAATGTAGTGTAATTAATCTCCTTCATGAAAATATTTATTTCATAATACATTTATTTTCATTTCTCTCTCCCTATACACAAATACATTCATAATATGCTACCCACTGTCATATTACATTATTATTCACATGCTTATATTAATAAATTACTCTTGCAATTGGAGGGAGGTTTAATGGAATCAGAAATAAATTCAAAGTTATTTTATGAATCCCAGGTGTCAATTCAGATGTGTTTGGAACATTTCATGGTTGGCCAAATCTTAACAAGTCCAACCTTTAGCCAATCCAGGCAACTTTAGAGTAAGTATCTCGAGAGGCTTTCTTTAATATCATCTGCAAAAGGACTTAACTATTCGTCATGCTCAGACTCACCAACTGTCGCTCTTTAGGAATGATAATCATTTACTGTGGTTTTAAAATGTAGAAAATTCTGATAGGTCACTTTCAAACCAGGCATGGCTCATCATGTTTCATCGGGTGTGCACCTTAGTTCCTGTTACTAATCCTAAACGTCACGGCGAACCTCACCCAACATTCTGTGCATTGTGGTGAAATTTCAATACACTACTACAAGCAGCTATAAGATATTAATTATAATCTCAATCCCACACACAGTGAGTTCCTGATCCCAGCTGTGCTGTCAGAGGGAGATATAACGCAGGACCACAGATGGAGGGAAAATCATCCTCAGGCCACTATCTTGTAATGGTAGAAGGAAGTAACAAGATTTGACAACAGGAATGGCAGAAGGATCGGACAAATAAAAATGTGTGTGGAAGAGAGAGCACGGAATAAAATTGATTCGCTACAAATATGAATTTCAAATAATACAATTCCATTTGAATTCCCCAAGCAGCTCAAATTATTTTCTTTCTTTTACACATTGCACTGAAATGAAAAGTGATTTAAATCACAATGGGCTGTATGTTTAGTTTAATCAAAAGCAGCGATTAATGCTGTTTCTGTTGAGTTAATTATGGCCACGAGCAAAACGGCAAGAGTGTGCATTGGGAAATGTACAATGTCACTCAATGCAAATTTGATAGTGGGAATAAGTAATAAGGCAGCTGACCACAATCACTTAAATGCTCATCATGCAGTTGACAAAGACGCAAGAACCTATGAAACAGAAGCTGACGTAGACCATGTGGCCCATCGAGACTTTCCCACTATTCAATAAGAATAATTTTCTTTGATTCCTTTCGTGTCCATAATCTATCAATCTCAGTCTTGAGTAGTGACAGGGCAGATGCAGGGAGGATATTCCCGATAGTGGGGGAGTCCAGAACCAGGGCACAGTCTGAGGATTCAGGGTAGACCATTTAGGGCGGAGGTGGGGAGACATTTCTTCACCCAAAGAGTGGTGAGCCTGTGGAACTCATTACCACAAAAGGTAGTTGATGCCAAAACATTGAATGTATTCAAGAGGCGGCTGGATTTAGCACTTGGGATGAATGGGATCAAAGGTTATGAGGAAAAAGCACGATTAGGAGTTGGATGATCAGCCATGATTGTAATGAGTAGCGGAGCAGGCTCAAAGGGCCAAATGGACTCCTGCTGCTCCTATCTTCTATGTTTCTATGTGATGTAAAAGTCACCCAATGTAGAGGTTGGCTCAATATTTTTGGCTCCACAAATCGTGGTTTGGCATCTACTCAATGTATAAGTTAGGTCCTCTTTTCAGTCATGGCATGCTGGGCGGGATTTTACAACCTCGCTGGGATGAGGCTGGTAAAATCCCGCCCGAGGCCAACGGAGAATTCCATTCTGCGAGCCTCATCTGCCCCAATTCCGAACTGGGAGAGCTGGTAGAATTCCAGCCCTATGTTTGCATTAGTCAGCCTTCATTTTTCACCCTCCAAATGGAAGTTTTATTTACTAGTACCTTATAACTGGGTGCAAAGGAACAGTAAGAAGTCTCACAACACCAGGTTAAAAAGTCCAACAGGTTTATTTGGTAGCACAAGCCACAAAGCTTTCGGAGCACTGCCCCTTCATCAGGTGAGTGGGAGTTGTGTTCACAAACAGGGCATATATGGGTGGCACGGTAGCACAGTGGTTAGCACTGCTGCTTCACAGCTCCAGGGACCTGGGTTCGATTCCAGTCTTGGGTCACTGTCTGTGTGGAGTTTGCACATTCTCTTTGTGTCTGCGTGGGTTTCCTCCGGGTGCTCCGGTTTCCTCCCACAGTCCAAAGATGTGCGGGTTAGGTTGATTGGCCATGCTAAAATTGCCCTTAGTGTCCTGGGATGCGTAGGTTAGAGGGATTAGTGGGTGGATATGGGGGTAGGGCCTAGGTGGGATTGTGGTCGGTGCAGACTCGATGGGCCGAATGGCCTTTCTCTGTGCTGTAGGGTTACTAAGATATCTAAGATATATGGACACAAACTCACTTTACAAGATAATGGTTGGAATGCCAGTCTTTACAGATAATCAGGTCTTAAAGGTACAGACAATATGAGTGGAGAGAGGGTTAAGCACAGGTTAAAGAGATGTGTATTGTCTCCAGCCAGGACAGTTAGTGAGATTTTGCAAGCCCAGGCAAGTCGTGGGTGTTACAGATAGTGTGACATGAACCCAAGATCCCGGTTGAGGCCGTCCTCATGTGTGCGGAACTTGGCTATCAGTTTCTGCTCAGTGATTCTGCGTTGTCACGTGTCTTGAAGGCTGCCTTGGAGAACGCTTACCCGAACAGAAACTGATAGCCAAGTTCCGCACACGAGGATGGCTTCAACCGGGATCTTGGGTTCATGTCACACTATCTGTAACCCCCACAACTTGCCTGAGCTTGCAAAATCTCACTAACTGTCCTGGCTGGAGACAATACACATCTCTTTAACCTGTGCTTAACCCTCCCTCCACTCACATTGTCTGTACCTTTAAGACTTGATTACCTGTAAAGACTCACATTCCAACCATTATTTTGTAAATTGTGTTTGTGTCTTTATATGCCCTGTTTGTGAATAGAACTCCCACTCACCTGATGAAGGAGCAGCGCTCCGAAAGCTTGTGGCTTGTGCTACCAAATAAACCTGTTGGACTTTAACCTGGTGTTGTGAGACTTCTTACTGTGCTTACCCCAGTCCAATGCAAAGGAACAAGCAGGCTATATGGGCAAACAGGATGCAGGAATTGTGCAGGCGTTAAGAGCTGTGTTGTGAGGATGCACGGGAGTTTAATACATGGCCACACAGAGCAGACTCCGCACGGTGAACAGTAAATATGGCGATCACCCACACCAGTAGTTCACTTCTATACTTGTCATATAAGCCAACCCCTGTTCTTGGAGGGATTTTGTGAGATTTCAAAGGTCAACTTATGTAGTGACATTGACAATACTCAATGACTGAGTACCCACAACCCACAAGAGATAGAAAATTCTTCTGACTGAAGAGATTTCTCCTCATCTTAGTCCTAAATGGTCAACCCTTTATCCTGAGACTATCCAGTCAGTAGAAACACAGAGTCTCAGTCTAGTCTGGGTTACTATCAATATTATGCATATCAATGAGATCACCTGTCATTGTTCTAAACTCCAGAGAATACAAGTTCATTCTCGCAATCTCTCCGCACATAACCCTCTTATCCCAGGAATCAATCTGTCAGCCTTTTATCGCTTCCTTACGGCTATGTAATACCCTTCTTCAGGTAAGAAAACCAAAACTATGCACAGTACTCCAGGTGTGGTTACACAAAGCCCTACAGAACATACAAGGCTTCCTAGCCCTTATACTGAAACACATTGCAATGAAGCCTAATGTATCCATTTACCTTCCTAAGTGCAGTACCTGCATATTAATTTTCTGTAATTTGTATGGAAGCGTACCCAAAATCCTCCGCAAAGTCTTTCACCTTTAAAAATAATACTGCTTTTCTGTTCTTCTTAACAAAGTGAATATTTTCACATTTTCTTCACATTGTACTCCACATGCCACCTTCACACCCACTCACTGAACCAATCTATGCTCATTTGTAACCCCCATGCATTCTCAACATATTTATTTTCGCACCTATCTTTTTATCGTGAGCACACTTGGATATATTGCACTTGATCCTCTCATCCAAAGTCATTGATATAGATTGTTAGTAGTTAAGGCACAAGCACTACTTCTTACAGCACCATTTAATTACAACTTACATTTCATTTGATTTGGTTTATTGTCACATGTATTGATATACAGTGAAAAGTATTGTTTTTTGCATGCTATACAGACAAAACATACTATTCATTGAGAAGGAGAGAATGCAGAATGTAGTGTTACAGCCATAGCTAGGGTGTAGAGAAAGGTCATCATAATGTGAGGTAGGTCCATTCAAAAGTCTGATTGCAAGCAGGGAAGAAGCTGTTCTTGAGTTGGCTGGTGCGTGACCTCAGACTTTTGGTGGAAGAGACCATGTCCAGGGTGTGCTGGCTGCTTTCCTGAGGCAGTGGGAATTGTAGACAAAGGCAATAGATGGGAAGCTGGTTTGTGTAATGGACTGGCCTTCGTTCACGACCCTTTGTAGTTTCTTGCAGTCTCGATCAGAACAGGAGCCATACCAAGCTGTGATATAACCGGAAAGAATGCTTTCTCTGGTGCATCTAAAAGTTGGAGAGAGTTGTAGCTGACATGCCAAATTTCCTTAGTCTCCTGAGAAAGTAGAGGTGTTGGTGGGCTTTCTTAACTATAGTGTTGGCAGGGGGGGGACCAGGACAGGTTGTTGGTGATCTGGACACCTGGAAACTTGAAGCGCGTTTATGATCCGTTGACCTGTTTATTCCTGCTCTCTGTTTTCAGTCCATTCACCAATCTTCAATTGAAGCTAATACATCCCATGAGCCCTAATCTTCTGTAACAACCTCTCGCAGGACTGCACTTACCTGGATGCATTCTTCCCTATAAAATCGTAGTCAGAGTAACACTTGCAATGGCTTCTCTTCCCGGTCCCATACCGTTATCTGTGCTGTCCCGCAAGGGAAAAACCTTGGCCCTCTCCTATTTCTCATCTGCATGCTGCCCCTTGGCTGATACTGTCCGCAAGCACACTGGGTGCAATCTTACTGGCCATTCATGCCAAGCTCCCGCTGCAAAAAGGTCAGAGAATTTTTAACACCCAGCCAAATCTCCGTTCACTGCAACAGAATGGGAAAATCCCACCCACGTGAATGGCCATAACATGCCAGCCAGTGTTTGTTTTCACAGGTCTGCTGAGATATGCTGATAAGGGCGGCACGGTGGCACAGTGGTTAGCACTGCAGCCTCACAGTGCCAGGGACTCAGGTTCAATTCCGGCCTCGGTCACTGTCTGTGTGGTGTTTGCACGTTCTCCCCGTGTCTGTGTGGGTTTCCTCCGGGTGCTCCGGTTTCCTCCCACAGTCCAAAGATGTGTGGGGGTTAGGTTAATTGGCCATGCTAAATTGACCCTCGCGTCAGGGGGATTATCAGGTGTGTGGGGTTACGGGAATAGGGCCTGGGTGTGATTGTGGTCGGTCCAGACTCGATGGGTCGAATGGCCTCCTGCTGTAGTGTTGGAGTTCTATGATTCTATATATGGCATGAAACCCAGCTCTAACTCATCACCACTCCTAACACCTTCTCTGTTACCAAAATATCAGACTGGTTAACCTACATCTAGGACTGGGTGAACAGAAATTTTCTCCAGTATAATATTGTGAGGACTAAAGCCATTGTCTTCCTTCCTGACTACAAACTCCCTTCCCTAAATATCGACTCTATCCTCTTCCTGGCAATTGTCTGAAATGAAGCCAGGCTGTTCATTACCTTGGTGTCATATTTGATGCCAAGAACATAGAAACAGTGCAGAAGGCGGCCATTCGGCCGACCAAGTGTGCACCGACTCTCTAACGGAGCATCCAACACAAACCTTATGCTTGCAACCCCATGTATTTACCCCACTAATCCCCCTAACCTACACATCTTGAAACACTAAGCGGCAATTTAGCATGGCCAATCCACCTAACCTGACTGGAAAAACATCAGCTCCACTGCTGGCTTTTCCCGCCTTATTTTTTGACATTTAGTCAAAAGAAGTCCTGGAGGCGGGTCCCACAACATCACACTAACTGAACGGGCTCATTCAAAGCCCACCCGGCAACCTCGGTAAAAGGGCACTTCAATCTAAAAAAATCCCCTCCATGGACACAGACTCCCACCACCCCACCCCCGCCCCCTTCAGACATGGGAAAATCTCCATGGATCTCCCCAATGGAGGCCCCATTCCCAGGCAGTACTGCCATGCCAGGCACTGCCCAGACATGGCCCTCTCTCTCCTGGGGTGGTACTTAACTTGTGTGTGCCCCTGAAGGGGAGGGGTCGCCAGGACCTCATTTGTCAAATAACTATGGTAAATCCAACAGACGTGACATCACATCAGTCAGAGGGGGCAGTGGTTCCTGACAAGGGGGGGAGGGGGGGGGAAATACAACCGGGAAGCCCACTACTTGGGTTACCAACCTTTCATGGCAGGAACCCCATTACATCATTGGCAGGGGCTGGGACAATGGGAATGGGAAATCCCATTGTCATAAAAGCCATTTGGGAACTCCCTTGGATTCTTCACTCCCACCAGCTTTCCCGCAAACCTAAAACTGGGGCGGAGAATCCCGACCCATGTTTCCCTTTAAAACCCCTCTGGCACTAAATTCCTACAATCAAGTTTCAACCTAAAATTGACAGTGAGGCTTAAACCCACAAACTGACTCAGAGATCCAACTCTTGGTAAGAGGGCCAAACTGAATTTTGACTGAATCTTAATCTCCACATCAGCACAATATTTTACATCATATCTCTAGATGCATAACACATAAAATAATAAAACTCATCCCACTTAGCTTATTCTTCCACTTATTCCTATAATTCCCATTTAATTTTTTTAAACACTATCCACACCCAGATCATTCCAACTATTGATAATTGTATGTGCGACAAAGTGCTTTTTGTTACCAGTTCCAAACTTGATTTAATTTAAAACATTGCTTAGAATTAACTGTCTGCTTTCACTTAATTTCTTATATGTTTCTATAATGTTCTCTCTCATTGACTTCCAGCTAGAGTGTCACAGTTTTTGTCTTTATCAACTTTACAATGCCAGATACCAATCACACCAGTGTTTTACTGATTATTGCAAGGTTTGGCAGAATGAGTTTGCAACCTAAAAACAGCGAGTGCAGCTAATGACAGGGCAATCAATGGACAGTCCACCACCATTGGAAACAAACAAACCTCACCAATTAGCCGGGTAGCAGACTATCCCTTTAAGAGGCTGCAACAGTGATCCTCTATCCCACCCTGATGGCCCTCCAACACAGACAGAAATACAGAAGCTCAGAAACACAACTGTGCAGTAAGTGGCCAAACAGCCCATTGTGTGTGCACCAGCTCCCCAATTGAGCAATTCACTGCGTCCCATTCTCCCATCTCGTAACTCAGCACATTCTTCCTTTTTAGGTAACAGTCTAATTCCCTTTTGAATGCTTCAATTGAACCTGCCTCCCTCACACTCTCAGGCAGTGCATTCCAGGTCTAAGTGAAAAGGCTTTCTCTCCCATATCATTTTTGCTTCTTATGCCAATTACTTTAAATCTGTGCCCTCTCGTTCCCGATCACCTCACGAGTGGGAAGTCTTTGCCCATCTACTCTGTACTCTCAACTCCATCAAAATAACTTGTATCAGATTGACGGTGGGAAATAATTCAGTGTCAGCATTGAGATAGGTTAGCAGGTCGAAATCCTGCCCTATGTTTCTAGGGGCATTTTACTGAAATAGTATACTTGCAATTCAACATAGCAAGCTACAATGCAAATAGTCATCACCATAGCAAATATAGAGTAAAATCATTGCTCTCAAAAAATTAGGTCAGAAGTTCCAGAAAAGAAACTGCAATGAATTTCAGATATCTCAACTGATATTCAATTAGAGTAAAAAGCCTACCTGATTTGTTTCAGAATTTGAAAGCTTGTTTTTTGAACCGCTACTTGCATTCCATCATCCTCACTACTGTATATACACGGTTTTCAATACACAGTTCACTCTCGGATGTTGAGATTAGTTTTGACAGTCAACAATTAAAATCTTCAGTGTACTTGAAACGATACTCACCAAACAATTTGTTGATTGTTTGCCTCAACCCAGATCACATGATACAATTGGCATTCGACCTTGCTATAAAACCTGCTATTGGTTGATTTGCATTCTGATATTTAGTCCGGTAAGCTTCCTAAAGCAGGATATCATCTCAGCATAACTTCTCGTTTCACATTCGTGTTGCTCAGTTGCCTCCACCAAGGTTATCGTGGAAACTTCTGCTCTTTGCGATCACTCAATTGCTACTTTGTATTTTTCTTTCCCCCAACAATCAAGCTGAAACACATCTGATATTTGGAAGAAGAACATGAACGTGCTATCTTCTGAAAATTGTTTGTAGAACAGATATGATGGCATGAAATAAGTTGAGTCAACTTGGCACAAAAGGTGCTGTAATCCGGGCAGGAACAGTCTATTCTCACGCTCGTTTTGCCACAAATCCTGTGCGTGAAGTACTGGGTAGGTGCATAATATTATTTTTCTAGCATCAAATACTGTGGAAGCCTGGCGGAGGGGGTAATGGTTGTGGTAAATTTAAATAGCTAGTTTCTCGACAGTAGGGAAATGGATCAATTCAAATTTTGGCACTGCAACAATTGCCCTCTCCTCCACCTCACGCTCCCATAACCAGCCAGAGATGGGCACACTAGCTCTGCTAGAAACAGCGAGAGCATCTGCCCAAAATATTTAAATTGCCCTGATACTGGGAAGTGGACCAGGGTAAGGCACACTTCCACCGACAGCGAAAGGCCACCATGGAAATGTTCGCCTCGTGTTTCCCATCTCTTTCTGCATATTAAAACTGAGGACACGGAGTTAATGAAAATGACTGGAGCAAAAACCACTTGGGGTAACAAAAGAAAACCTGTCTAAAAAAGAACAAGAAATTTCAAATATAATTATGGATTGGCTTCAGCTGCTGAAATATTAAAGAATCTACGTCTTTCAGATGTTGACTTTTGTAAACATGGATAACTTATCTTTCTGTCAGATCTCATAAATCCTGCAAGTGCATCTGCGGCTTTTGATTGCGCAGAATAGGCAAAAAGACCCTCGAAGGCAGAAACTTGTCAAGCACACTTAGCGACACAGAACTCACAAAGATGACAATGTCTGCAAGAATACTATTTTTGTCCACAAACGTTTTATAATAAATGTGCATGTTATTATGTACTTAGCAGTTTAACAGTTGGAGGGGATGAACACATTAGATCACTTACCATTAAGCAGCAGACTACAAGTAGCAGAGTTCTTTTCACATTTGGAGATAGCGCATGATTACTACACCAGTTGTGATATTAATTAAATTGAGGGCTGACAAATATCTTTGAGAGTGCAATTAATTAACTGTCCCTCCATTTGTTTCAGAAAGTCATAGCGTTACGAACCACACTGATGTTAGTTACGAGGGTATCCCAAAACCCAGAAGAGGAACTTGGAGCACTGGTTTGTAGTGGTGTACGTGTTTTTCTTTTGGTATCATGTGAAAAATGATGTCCTACCCAGTGAGTAAACAGTCAAGACATTGTGTGAACAATTAATAAAGAGTAATTATTATCTTAAAAGAAAAATCACAAACACACACACACACCAAAAAGGACTATAATACTCAATGACACTTAAGGATAGTGATGGTATACACACATAATTTTACATGAAACTATCCCTTGATCACCCAAAACTACCTACATACACCCGAACTCTGAGACACCCCTTTTCCCAAACAACATCCAACATTAAGTAATTCTGTGAGCTAAATCCAGCAAATAATTACCACCAGCAGGTTAAAGTGGCCATGTCTGGGAAATAGTCCTCTGGTTCAGTAAAGGCAGAAGATGGTGGCTTCTCTCAGGAGGCTATAGCTGCAGATTTCTGTAGCTCTGATGTTTAGCTGAATCTCTCCCTTGTCTTCCATTTTTTGTGGTTGGCATTCTACAGTTATACCATTTCCTTCCCTTTGATTTTATCCCCGTGGAGTCGGCTTTTGGCAGGTACATGTCAATTTTATTCTCTTTCCACTATGAAGTTGCCACTTCTTTGGCCCCATTGCTTCTCGAGTCACATGTAAAATACTTATTTCCCACTGCTAGGCTAATTTGCATCTCATCATTTCTCCAGCTCTGCCTCTAATCAAATCCCACTTTGATTTTCTCTTTTTAATCTTAATTTTCCCCAATTCTTAAATGTAGAAACATTGAAGATAGGAGCAGGAGGAGGCCGTTTGGCCCTATGAGCCTGCTCCACCACTCATCAAGATCATGGTTGATTGTCCAACTCAGTAGCCTAATCCTGCTTTCTCCCCATAACCTTTGATCCCATTCGTCCCAAGTGCTATGTCGAGCCGCCTCTTGAATACATGCAATGCTTTGACATCAACAACTTCCTGTGGTAATGAATTCCACAGGCTCACCATTCTTTGGGTGAAGAAATGACTACTCACCTCCGTCCTAAATGGTCTACCCAGAATCCTCAGACTGTGACTCTTGGTTCTGAACTCCCCCACCATCAGGAACATCCTCCCTGCATCTACCATCTAGTCCTGTTCGAATTTTATAAGTTTCTAGGAGATCCCCCCCTCATTTGTCTGAACTCCAACAAAAACAATCCTAACCTAGTCAACCTCTCCTCATACGTCAGTCCCGCCATCCCCGGAATCAGCCTGGTAAACCTTCGCTACACTCCCTTGAGAGCAAGAACATCCTTCCTCAGGAAAGGAGACCAAAACTGCACACAATATTCTAGGTGTGGCCTCAACAAGGCCCTGTATAATTGCAACAACACATCCTTGCTCCTGTACTCAAAACCTCTTGCAATGAAGGCCAACATGCCATTTGCCTTCTTTACCGCCTGCTGCACCTGCATGCTTACCTTCAGCGCCTGATGCACAAGGACACAAAGAATAGAATGTGCAGCACAAAAGGAGGCCATTCAATCCATCATGGCCTTTACCAGCTCTTTGAAAGAGCTATCCAATCAGTTGCATCTGCTTGCTCATTTTCCATAGCCCTGCAATTGTCGTCTTATCAACTAAAGATACAATCCCCTATCAAAAGCTATGATAGAATCTTCTTCCAGCATCCGTTAAGTGGTGTATTCCAGATCACAACAACTCACTGCATAGAAATCATGTTCAGCTCCTTTGATTCTTTTACCAATTATCTCAAATCAGTGTTCTTTGACTCCCTCACCAATGGAAACAAATTCTCCCTATTTACTCCAAACTCATAATTTTGAAACACATCCATTAAATCCCCCTTTACCCTTCTCTGTGACAAGGAGAACACGCCTAGCATCTTCTCATTCCTATAAAAAAAGACTTGCATTTATACAGAACCCTTCATGACCACCAGGCATCCCAAGGCACTTTACAGCCAATTAAGTACTTTAAGTGTAGCCATTGTTGTAATGTAGGGGCAGCCAATTGAGCACAGACAGTTCCTATATTGTATTGGAATGTCAACCTTGATTTTTATCCGAGGATGGAATTTAATGTGGGCATCTGGGAGCCTGACATCAGCCACCAAAACTCTTAGCAATCCCACCAACCTAATCTCCAGCAGCCCCGAGAGAACTGAACCCCTAACTGGCAAAGGAAACCCTGCCATAGGGGCTCCCGACTCCATGGGGGACATTTCATTCCAGAACTTGCCCTACTTAAGGGCATCAGTTGGGCAGAATTTCCTCTTCAGCATTAAATAGTTGTCTCGTTAGAGTGAACTGAGACAAGTTGGTCGGGACAATGCCTTGCCCCAATACAGTTCGCATGATTTTCAATCCATTAATTTAAATTGACAAAAGGATTGGGCCTCCCACAATGTACCCTCCGAAAATATTCACTCTGCCACCTGTGACTTGAATCATGGCCAGTCCTACTCATTCATTTCATTTCCACTGGCTCCTGTTCAAGCAGTTCCTCATTTTTAAAATTTCTACCAGGGTTTTTAAACGCATTCTATATCCCTCTCCCTCCCTATCTTTGCAATTCCTTTATATCTACAGTTCCCTCCTAGAGCTCTGTGCTCCTCGAATTCTAGCTAGTTCAACAATCCCCGATTTTAACTGGAGGTTGTGCCTTCAGTTGCATAGACCCCAAGCTCCAGGATTCCTTCCATCGCCAATCCACCCACCGCACCGCCCTGCTGTTATTGCACGGCTGTGATTCTCCCCACTCTGTGGTCCTCTTTGTGCCCAACCCAGGTGAGGTTTTTTGGCTGGGCATCAAAGAGGAGAACAGTGTCTGAAATGAAATATCCGTCAGGATCGGAGGCATTAAAAAAATCCTGCATTTGCATTTCATTCTGATTTAAATGTTGACAATTCACAACTGACCAACCTTTTGAAACAGCACGACTGCCCACAAGTCAAGGAATTAACTCCGGTTCAAGGTGCTGTGGAGCTATTGACAATGGTGACAGCGGACTTTGGACAGAAGGAAAGAAAAAAACTCCATCTACATACAAGTTGCTTTTATATGGGTGCAATGCTTTGACTGCCAGTTCTCAAACCTCAGATCCTCTGCAGCACGCAGAAACCCCAAAGAGCTTACCCAATTCACCGGGAATGACCATCATGGAGATCTGGTGAAAAAGAAGGGCTTACATTTTTCAGATGGCAGGGTCCTGCTTCCCGCCATCTAAAATGACTCTAAGTGCCCTATAGCCACTTCATACTCGAATAAAGCCATTGTACCATAAGGGTGCCTGACTTCCGAAGGAGGTTTCGGATGCAGGTACACCCCTCCACCTTCTCCCTGTTCAAGTTGTAACTCTGAACTTCTGTGAGAAAAGCTCAAAGAAAACAATGCTCCTGACAACCTAAAAATTGAGTCTTGGTGAGAAATGGGTGGGGGCAAGGACGGGCTCTCTGTTCAAAGCCTTTCCCGCCACAGCGTTAAATCACTGTGGTCAGGAAGGGCAGGAAACGGAGGAACCCGATCCTTCAATGTCACTCTCCCCATCTCTCCCACACCCCAGTGCAGGTGTGTAACCTTCTGGCCACGGTCCTCATAGTGTCTGACTTCAGTGAATTTAGCAAGTCTATTTTGTGAATGTCACAAGCCACATGAGACCTGCTTGTTCTGGCAAAACCAAAGGAACTATGGAAAACATTTTTTAAAAATCAACTTGAAAAACTGGTGATCAATTGAGAGGTGAAGACTATTGGTTAGAAGTAGCCACAACGACCAAAACCAATGGCCTATGGGAATACCTGAGCAAAACAGAAATTGAATCAATGAAGTTTGAAAAAATAAAACAAACTACAACATAGATAAGTAGAGATCTTAAAGATTGGCACTAACTGATGGCAGCTGAGGAGGATGGGGAGAAAAATTCACAATCACGGAATACTACAGTGCAGAGGAGGCCCATCGAGTCAGCCACCCGCGCATGAAATGCCCTGACCTGCCCACCTAATCTCACTTGCCAGTACTTGGTTCATAGCTTTGAATGTTATGTCGTGCCAGGTACTTTTTAAAGGATGTGAGGCATCTCGCCTCCACCACCCTCCCAGTCAGCACATTCCAGACTGTCGCCACTCTCTGAGTAAAAAAGTTCCTCCTCAAATCCCCCCTAAACCTCCCATCCCTCACTTTTAACTTGTGCCCCCACGTAACTGACCCTTCAACTAAGGGGACCAGCTGCTCCCTATCCACCCTGTCTATGCCCCTCATAATCTTGAACACCTCAAATCAGGTCACCCCTCAGCCTTCTTTGCTCCAACCGAAACAATCCAAGCCTATCCAACCTTTCTTCATAACTTAAATGCTCCATCCCAGGCAGCATCCTGGTGAATCTCCTCTGCACCCCCTCCAGTGCGTTCACATCCTTGCTATAATGTGGCGAACAGAACAGCACACAGTACTCCAGCTGTGGCCCACCAAAGTTCTATACAACTCCATCATGCCCTCTCTGCTTTTGTAATCTATACCCCGATTGATAAAGGCGAGTGTGCCATATGCCCTTTTCACCACTCTATTTTTACAAAACAGAGAGGAATGATCAGATTTTTAAAGGAGGAAGTAATTAGTCAGGCAATCCTTCAGCATTCAAAATGGCTGCATCTGTCAAAAATGGTATTTTCTGGTAACTAAGAACAATGTCTCAAATATAATCAGAACAAAATTGAGAATATTTGTGTCATAAGAATGAATTGTACTAAGTTGCCAAAACTTTGTAACTTCCTTGTGTCAGTTTGATCAACTTTGTTGCATGATTATATCATCCCACTGGTACAGCTGCTCCTTCTTGGGACAAGCAAGCCAAGAGAAATCCCCCATGTCCTTGAACGAGTCTGAATGCAGTATTTGTACAACTAGAATCATTCGCTAATTCATGTTGGGTTTTTTTAACCTCAGAGTTCATATATATATTTTTTAAAAACAAGACAAAAGTGCAATGACAAGTTTGTGCGGAGTTAGCTAATCTCAGCCATGATGGCCTTTGAGTCCTATAAATGGACCACTGAACTAGAAGGGGAACAATGAGAAAAAATTCCTGTTCTTTATTGCTATCCAGTGGCTCCTTCTGAATCGTGCAATGATGCACATGTGAAGGCATTTCCTCTTTTCTGTTTCCAGGTTTTAACAGCCTATACCCAAAATTACACACATGATTTAGCCAAGGAAGGAAAGAATCAGGACCTTGGGTGTGGTCAGGGGACAACAAGATGATGTGTGGCGGGGAAGGGGGGGGGATGTGGTGTTGAGGGGCTGGTGATCAGAAGAATGTTTCTCGCAAGGACTTTCCTTTCTCTTTATGTAAGAGAGTCTTAGAGTGAATTTTCCCATCAGCAAAGAGCACAGGTTTCAAACAAACTAATGCCAGCTTCAGTCATGGGTGAAGGACGCTACTCTGGATGTACATGCAAACAAACAAATTAGGAGCAGGAGTAGGCCACTCAGCCCTTGAAGCTTCTCCGCCATTCAGTAAGATCACGACTGATCTGATAGTAACCTCAACTCCGCATTCTTGCCTCACCCGAACATTTTAGCCCATAGCTTACCAAGAATCTATCTAACTCTGCCTTCAAAATATTAAAATACTCTGCTTCCACTGCCTTTTGAGGGAGAGAGTTCCAAAGACTCACAACCCACAGAGAAAAATATTCTTCTCATTCCTGTCTTAAATGGGTGATACATTAGTTTTAAACAGTGACCCCTAAATCTAGATTCTCCCACAAGAGGAAACATCCTGTTCACATCCATCCTGTCAAGACCCCTCAGGATCTGATCTGTTTTAATCAAGTCACCTCTTACTTTACTAAATTCTAGCAGATACAAGCCTGTCCAACCTTTCCTCAGAAGAGTACACATTCCAGGTATTAGTTGACTAAACCTTCTCTGAACTTCCAATGCACTTACATCCTTCCTTAAATAAAGAGACCAAACCTGCACACAGTTGATCATAGATCATAGAAACCCTACAGTACAGAAAGAGCCCATTCGGCCCATCGAGTCTGCACCAACCACAATCCCACCCAGGCCCTACCCCCATATCCCTATATATTTACCTACTAATCCCTCTAACCTACACATCACAGGACACTAAGGGCAATTTTTAGCATGACCAATCAACCTAACCCGCACATCTTTGGACTGTGGGAGGAAACCGGAGCACCCGGAGGAAACCCGCGCAGACACGAGGAGAATGTGCAAACTCCACACAGGCAGTGACCCAAGCCGGGAATCGAACCCAGGTCGTTGGAGCTGTGAAGCAGCAGTGCTAACCACTGTGCTACCATGCCGCCCCAGTTCTTCAGATGTGGCCTCACCAATAGCCTATATAACTGAAGAAAAACCTCCCTACATTTGTATTGAATTTCCTTCACAGTAAGCTATAACATTTTATTAGTTTCCCTAATCATTTGCTGTACCTGCATACTAACCTTTTGGTGATTCATGCATTAGGACACCCAGATCCCTCTGCATCTCAGAGATCTGCGATCTCTCACTATTTAGATAATATGCTGCTTTTTTGTTCTTCCTACCTTTTCATAGAATCCGGACAATGCAGAAGTCATTCAGCCCATCAAGTTTGCACTGATTCTCTGACAGAGTATCTTACCCAGCCCCTCTTCACCCACCCTATCCCTGTAACCCCACACATTTACTATGGCTAATCCATCTAATCTACACATCTAGGGACACTAAGGGGCAATTTAGCATGGCCAATCCACCTAACCTGCACATCATTGCTCATGGAACCATAGCCAAGCACAAGTCAGCATTTTCAGAACAAGGGTGGGTAACTGGAGTCTAAAAATAATTTGATAATGAACAAGAAGGAGTTCATAGGAATTGCAAGAAGGAGTTGCCTTTTGACAGTACCTGAGCAGGATTCAGGGAAATCCCAAGACCTTTTATGCATATATAAGGAGGATGAGGGTAGCTCAGGAAAGGGTAGGTCCATTCAAGGACAGTGGAAGGGATGTGTGTGTGGAGGCAGATGAGATGGGTGAGGTCCTTAACAAGTACTTTGCATCAGTATTCACAAAGGAGAAGGATGTGGTGGATGGTGAGTGTAGAAAGGAGGATGTTGACATTCTAGGACATGTTGAGATAAAAAGGGAGGTGGTATTGGATGTTTTGAAAAACATTAAAGCCGGACAAGACCCCAGGGCCAGATAGGGTCTATCCCAGAATACTGAGAGAGGCAAGGGAAGAAATTGCTAAGGCCATGGCCAAAATCTTTGTATTCTCTTTAGCCACAGGTGAGTTAGCAGAGGAGTGAAGAGTAGCTAATGTTGTTCCTCTCTTTAAGAAGGGCAGAAGAGACAATCTGAGAAATTACCGGCCTTTGAGCCTTACATCAATGGTGGGGAAATTATTGGAGAAGATTCTTAGGGACAGGATGTACTCACATCTGGAAGAGAATAGCCTTATTAGCAATGGGCAGCATGGTTTTGTGAAGGGGAGGTCGTGTCTCACAAACTTGATTGAATTCTTTGAGGAAGTGACAAGAAAAATTGATCAGGGCAGGGCAATGGATGTTGTCATGGACTTTAGTAAAGCCCTCGATAAAGGTTCCTCATGGCAGGCTGATACAGAAGATGAAGTCATATGGGATTCGAAGTGAGCGGATAAGATGGATACAAAACTGGCTAGGGCATAGAATGATGTGGAGATGCCGGCGTTGGACTGGGGTAAACACAGTAAGGAGTCTAACAACACCAGGTTAAAGTCCAACAGGTTTATTTGGTAGCAAACGCCACTAGCTTTCGGAGCGCTGCTCCTTTGTCTGGTGATACAGCATGATGTAAATCAGCTGGAGACCTGGGCTGGAAGATGGCAGATGGAATTTAACCCGGACAAATGTGAGGTGATGCGATTTGGAAGGTCTACTGCAGAAGAAAAGTATCCAGTAAATGGTAGAGCATACAGAGGGATCTAGGCGTGCAGATCCACAGTTCCCTGAAGGTTGTAATTCAGGTGGACAAGATGGTCAAGAAGGCGTATGGCATGCTGGCCTTCATTGGTCGGGACATTGAGTGTGGGAATTGGAGCTGTTCCTTGAAGGCTTTCTTTCCTACTTTCACAACAGCTGTATAAGACTTTGGTTAGGCCACATTTGGAGCAGTGTACACAATTCTGGTCGCCGCAAGGATGTTGATGCATTGGAAAGGGTGCAGAAGAGATTTACCAGGATGTTGCCTGGTTTGGAGGATATAGACAATGAAGAAAGGTTGAACAAACTTGGATTCTTTTCATTGGAACTTCGGATAGAGGTTTATAAGATTATGACAGGCTAGGATAGAGTGAATAGTCAGAGCCTTTTTCCCCGGGTCGAAGGGTCAATTAGTCGGGGGCATAGGTTGAAAGTGAGAGGGGGAAGTTTAAAAGAGAAGTAAAGGGCAAGTTTTTCACACACTTGGATGGTGAATACCTGGAACGCGCTGCCGGAGAAGGTGGTGGAAGCAGATTCTATAACAACATTCAAAAGGCATCTGTATACTTACATGAATAGACGGGGAACAGAGGGATATGGACCACAGAGCAAGAAAATATTAGATTAGAGAGGCATCTGTGTCAGCATAGACTTGGTGGGCCGAAGGGCCTGTTTCTGTGCTGTACAGTTCTTTATCCTTTGAGCAATGTCGGGGTAGGGGTTCCATATGAACCTTTGTGCACAGGGATGCAATGGCGCCCCAATATTTAAACAACTAAGTTGCTGGCGGGCAGGCTCAATCAATGTTGACCCCCCCACCTGAGGCGTGACACCGTAGGAGCTGCTCCTTGAAGGCTTTCTTTCCTACTTTCACAACAACAATGGCAGAGAAAGCCGCCATTGGTGCTGGTGGCTTCAACGGCACTTTTCCTGCCCGCTGCCACACTCTGCCAAATACAGGGAAAATTCCATCTTAGCTTTCAATTCCAAATTTTATTAATTGAATTTAAATCCCCACAGTGGGATTTGAACCCAAGCCCGCAGAGGTTTGGCCTGGGTGTTTGGATTACTAGTCCAGTGACACTACCACTACGCCACCATCCCCCAGAGAGATGTCGGTCGGGAAGGTCATTCGTCAGCCCAGCTCCACAGTTCAGTGATGCCTCCCTCCCTGCGCATTCTCCTGGACAATGTTTAGGTGTGCAAGAATGTGCTCTACCCGCCTGGTGGGAGGAGGGGACCAAGCAGGGTTATCAAGAGGGCAGCAATTTAGTGCCAAAAGAAGATGAACAACTTTATTCACTCCACCAGGTTAAGCCCCATTGGCGCATAAACCACAAAGACTCCAATATATCAGGCTCCAAGGTCCAGTGGCAATGGCACGTCCTGCTGCGCAGCTCCATTTTTCTGCATCCATGCAAGACGGGATGACGAGATAGAAGGGAGGGACCAATTTCTCAGATCTCTCAATGTTCGAAGAGGGGGTATGTGAGCTTGTAGAAGTGGAGTGGGACTGATCCATTAGCGATAGGGAGCTTGGACTTAGGTGTCCACTAGGTAAGGATTCAGCTGTTCAAAGCAAATCCCGAGGGTCGAATGTGCCCCCATACTAGAGGCAACTGACACTGTCACTTGCACTCTCCCATGTCACTTACAGCTGCCTCCAGGAACAGACAAAGGCCCGAGGAGGAGGAGGAGTGGGACTGCCCATTAGGCCTCAGCCCCAGCCCAGAAATGAGCCAGAAGGGAGCAGAAGAGGAGAGTGCCACACCTGCAGAGGAGTCACAGTGCTCACTTGCACTAGCTCAGGAATACAAACCTCAGTGGGTATTAGTATTAGTTAGTTCTGAAAGGGTCTCACAATCTGGTGATCACTGCACAAACACGTGCTCTCAGCAGGAAGGGGCAGGTTATGTTGAGCTCCCCGATCTTGGAGGATTGCCGGGGGAGAGGTAACACTAAGGTCCCAGTCAGGTGACGAGCTTCTGGAATCGGCCTTTCAACTCATGCTGGAGAGTCAGCAAAAGGCGGGGGAGCATTCGGCAGCACTGATAGGAGCCCTGAACAGGAGTCCATCAGCCAGCTCTCTGACAAAGTGGTGCCCACATGTGCATGCATGTTTCCATGGGGAGGGTGGTGGATGCCATGAAGACCATGACCCAATAGAACGCCCAGTTTTTGCTGGAAATGTCTGCAGACCTGCACTCCATCAGCTTTGCCCTCAGTGAATTCATGCAGTGGCAACACAAGGGGAGAATGGGCACCTCCACATCCCTCCAAGTGCCCCCGAGGGGATAGGATATCCTGGGTCATTGATGCGCGTCAATGAGCACATGGAATCAAGGCTTTAGTATTGAAGGCTTTAATACAGTAACAATGAAAGCGCGTCAATGAGCACATGGAATCAAGGCTTTAGTATTGAAGGCTTTAATACAGTAACAATGAAACTACTAACACGAATACACCAGTTCAGACTGAAGGGGTCCTGCCGGAGCAGGGGGTCTTATACCCTGCCACCGGAGGCGGGACCCCACTGGAATGTGCCATGGTAACACTTATAACAGGTAAACACCCTAACCCAACAACATAGTACAACCCCCACAGTAATAACACCCTAGCCCAACAGTAACATGGTAACAAACCCCAGTGGTGAACCAACGATGGTTCACCACATTCACCCCTCCTTTAGGAACAAAAGGTGGCGGGGTGGACGAAAACAGACAATAACAAAAAAAAATCACAGGATTCACAAGTCCAGACGGTCTGGAGGACCGCACCGACGCTGCGATCTCCTCAACACCGGTTGCGAAACCGGAGCAGGTGCCGATCTCCTCAACACCGGTTGCGAAAACGGAGCAGGTGCTTGTAGTGGCTCTCTCCAAGTAACGTGTGGCTGTCCCCTCAAGGACTCCCGGGCCGGCCGGCCCTGGTGAGGCGATGGTGCAGGGGATCCTGGAACGTTTGGTGGTAGTGGTGGTGGTGGTGATGATGGTGGCGCCGATCTCCGAGTCTCAGGCAAGCTGTACATGGGAGTAAAAGTGTTATGCACTGGTCCCGGTGCTGACCGCGCCACGTCTGGGGAAGTAATGAGGAGTAGTGGATTTGTGACTGGGGGAATAGGAGCGACAGGGGTTGCTACGTCCCCTGCGGGCGCCAGGTCTCTAATGGAGACAGTGTCCTCTCGCCCGTCAGGATATGCCACATAGGCATACTGAGGGTTGGCGTGGAGGAGTTGGACCGGTTCGACCAAGGGGTCGGACTTGTGAGCCCTCACATGGCGCCGCAGAAGGACGGGTCCTGGGTACGTCAACCAGGCTGGCAATGAGGTCCCCGAGGACGACTTCCGAGGGAATGAGAACATCCTCTCGTGGGGAGTAGCATTGGTTGCCGTACACAGGAGGGAGCGGATAGCATGGAGCGCATGTGGAAGGACCTCCTGCCAACGGGAGACTGGAAGGCCCCTGGATTTCAGTGCCAGTAGGACAGCCTTCCAGACTGTAGCATTCTCCCTTTCCACCTGTCCGTTACCCCTAGGGTTGTAGCTCGTGGTTCTACTAGAGGCAATCCCGAATGAGAGCAGGAATTGCCTCAAGTCGTTGCTCATGAACGACGAGCCCCTGTCGCTATGAATGTAGCAGGGGTACCCGAACAGGGTAAAAAGTTCACTGAAGACCTTGATGACGGTGGCAGTTGACGTGTCCGCACAGGGGAAAACAAACGGAAACCGGGAATATTCGTCTATTATATTGAGAAAATAGACATTCCGGTCCGTTGAGGGAAGGGGGCCCTTAAAATCCACACTCAGCCTCTCAAAAGGGCGAGTGGCCTTGACCAAATGTGCCCGGTCTGGTCGATAAAAGTGTGGTTTGCATTCTGCGCAAATCCGACAGCTTCTAGTTACCGACCTGACATCCTCCACCGAGTAGGGCAGGTTGCGGGCTTTGATGAAGTGGTAGAGTCTGGTGACTCCAGGATGACACAGATCATTGTGGAGAGCCTTCAAGCGGTCCTCCTGCATGATGGCGCATGTTCCGCGCGAGAGGGCATCCGAGGGCTCATTGAGCTTCCCTGGACGATACATAATATCGTAATTATAGGTGGAGAGCTCAATTCTCCACCGCAAGATCTTATCGTTCTTGATCTTGCCCCTCTGCGTGTTACTGAACATAAACGCCACGGATCGTTGATCCGTGATCAGGGTGAACCGCTTACCTGCCAGGTAATGGCGCCAGTGTCTGACTGCCTCCACAATGGCCTGAGCCTCCTTTTCCACCGCTGAGTGCCGAATCTCTGGGCCTTGAAGGGTGCGGGAAAAAAACGCGACGGGCCTGCCTGCCTGGTTTAGTGTGGCGGCTAGGGCGAAGTCAGATGCATCACTCTCCACCTGGAAAGGGATGGATTCATCCACCGCGTGCATCGTGGCTTTCGAGATGTCGCTTTTCAAAACCTTGAAGGCCAATTGGGCCTCCGGCGTAAGTGGGAAGGTCGTGGACTTAATGAGCGGACGAGCTTTGTCCGCGTAGTTGGGGACCCACTGTGCATAATACGAAAAGAACCCGAGGCATCTCCTCAGTGCTTTCGTGCTAGCGGGCAAGGGAAGTTCAGTGAGTGGGCGCATACGGTCTGGATCAGGGCCAATGACCCCGTTTTCCACCACGTATCCGAGGATGGCTAACTTACGCGTACGGAATACGCACTTCTCCCTGTTATAGGTCAGATTCAGGCGAGATGCAGTGCGCAGAAAGTGTTGGAGATTCGTGTCGTGGTCCTGCTGGTCATGGCCGCAGATGGTGACGTTATCCAGGTACGGGAAGGTAGCCCGCAACCCATTCTGGTCCACCATTCGGTCCATAGCACGCTGGAAGACCGAGACCCCATTGGTGACACCAAATGGAACCCTGAGGAATTGGTATAGACGACCATCCGCCTCAAAGGCCGTATATTGTCGGTCCTCTGGGCGGATGGGGAGTTGATGGTAGGCGGACTTAAGGTCTATGGTAGAAAACACTCGGTACTGCGCAATCTGATTGACCATATCAGAAATGCGCGGGAGAGGATACGCATCCAGCTGCGTGTATCTATTAATGGTCTGACTATAGTCGATGACCATCCGAGGTTTGTTCCCGCTTTTGACTACCACGACCTGCGCTCTCCACGGACTAGCACTGGCCTGTATGATCCCTTCCTTGAGGAGCCGCTGAACCTCAGATCTAATAAAGATCCGGTCCTCAGCGCTGTAACGCCTACTTTTAGTAGCGATGGGCTTGCAGCCAGGTACCAGATTTTTAAAAAGGGATGGTGTCGTGATCTTCAGGATGGATAGATTGCACGCGGGGCGCTTTGGGCAATTTGGAGGCTGCGGCTGGTTCCCTACTGCCAGTGAAGGGAGTGGCCCACCGTACTGTAGGATCACACTCTTCATGTGGACCATAAAGTTTAGTCCGAGGAGAATTGGCGCGCAAAGGTGAGGTAGCACAAGGAGCCTGTATTGCTCGTAAACTGTGCCCTGTACCTCAAGAGTTACCATACATCGTCCTTGGATCGGTACAGACCGGGACTGTGATGCCATGGAAATTGTCTGTTTGGCAGGGAGAACCCGGAGTCCACACCTTTTAGCAGTTTCAGGGTGTATGAAACTCTCGGTGCTCCCACTGTCAAACAGACAATTCACAGTTCTGCCACTAACCTTTACCTCCATCATAGAATGTTCCAGTCTGTAATGCCTGGTCTGATCCAGAGAGATCGACGCCACCGTTGGCCCCTGGGCGTCACTGCATGCTGCCGATGTGGATGCTGAGGACCCCTGCTGGTCGCTCCTAGTCGTCGTGGACCATGATGGCCGCCCCCATGAATCGCACGTGGGCGAGGGCGCCAAGCGCAGCGACTCCTGGTGGTCTTCCTCCTCCTCTGTTTGCCACGATGGCGCCGTCCTGAGATCGCACGTGGTCGGACCTCGTGGGTACTGCGACGCCGAAAGAGATGGTCTCCGTTCTGGAGGGTTACAAACTGCACTGCCGTTTTTAGGTTTGGACCTGCAGACTTTGCCGTAGTGGCCTTTTTTACCGCACTGGCTGCAGATTGCCGTTCTTGCCGGACACTGTTGCCGTGGATGCTTGGCCCCACCGCAAAAATAGCATCGCTGGCCACCTGGAGCTGCCGCCGTCGTCGAATCGATCTGAGAGCGCGGGTTCGCGGGGCGAGGAGGGAGCAGAGCTTGCTCCAACCACGTTGACTGCACGTGGTCCTCGGGGTACAGCGCCAAGCTCTTCGACGCCGCCTCCAACCTCACGGCCATCCCCATTGCCTGGGTCAAGTTGAGTTTCCCCTTTTCTAGTAATTTAAGCCTGATGTACGAGGACCCTACCCCTGCTACGAACGCGTCTCGGGCGAGGTCGTACATATACTGCTCGGCGGAGACGTCCTTACAGTCGCAACCCCTGGCAAGCTGCAGGAGCTCATTGGCATAATCCTCTATGGTTTCGCCCGACTGCCGACGTCGTGTAGCGAGGAGGTAACGAGCATGTATCTCGTTGGGTGGCGTAATGTACCTATTCTTTAGGAGCTCGACGGCACCCTGGTAAGTGGGAGCTGCACGAATGGCTAGGTAAATCGTGTCGTTTACCCTCGCGTGGAGGACCTGGAGTCTATCACTGTCCGTAGTGATAGCTACCGAGGCTGCCAGGTAGTCCTCAAAGCACTTCCACCAATGGTCGAATGTGTTAGCTGCACCGACCGCACGCGGGTCCAGTGTCAGACGATCCGGTTTTAGGATCTGTTCCATACTGTCTGTTTACTGTATTAAATTGATGCGCGTCAATGAGCACATGGAATCAAGGCTTTAGTATTGAAGGCTTTAATACAGTAACAATGAAACTACTAACACGAATACACCAGTTCAGACTGAAGGGGTCCTGCCGGAGCAGGGGGTCTTATACCCTGCCACCGGAGGCGGGACCCCACTGGAATGTGCCATGGTAACACTTATAACAGGTAAACACCCTAACCCAACAACATAGTACAACCCCCACAGTAATAACACCCTAGCCCAACAGTAACATGGTAACAAACCCCAGTGGTGAACCAACGATGGTTCACCACAGTCATCCACTCAGGAATCTCAGAGGCTGTCCATGCCCTCTTAATGGCCTCAGCCAGTGGCCCCTTCAAGCTCATTCTGTCACTGCAGATGGGTCAGGTGGCCCACAGGGGGATAGCAAAAGCAGGACAGCGCCCTTCAGGCCTCAACACTGCAGAGGATGGCCACTAAAGTCAAAGGTAACAGGGCAAACAACTCTACAGGCTGTCTCCACCCTTACTGCTAATGGCAAAGACAGCACCTAGAAGAAGTGATAGGCAACAAAAAATGAAGAAACATTGATCACAAGTGGTTGCAAGGGTGAACACTGTCAATGTATTATCTGTAAAGATATTCACTCTTACTAAAAATATTTCCTGTTGTCCCGCAGCGCCATTTATATAGGCTTTGCGAGACCTCCCCTCTCAGCCCCCCGCTAGCAGTTCTCCTTCACGAATGTCCAGGTGAACGTGCACATTCCCTACATTCCTGAAAATCCGATCCCATCACATTGCCCTCCTGCTTCCCATCCAAGATCCCGTGTTTGCCTCTGTGACCCCCATCAACCACGCTCACAGCCCCCTCCACCCGGCTCCATCCTCTCGGCTCCCTCTGCCCCTTATCTCACTCACCATTCCATCCTGCCACGCCCACCCTGCATTCAGTCCCCCAGGAGGCAGACATTTTGACTCCACAAAGCCCTCACCCGCACTTTCACCTGGACATTCTATCATCATATCTCTACGGCCCCTTACACCTACCACTCCACGTGCACCATTCTCCTCAGTTATACATTCCTCCCTCCATACTCTATCTTCCCCCGGACAGCTTCCCCCCTCAGCACCTTTCCCCACACCTTCTTCCCCAATTACACCAACCTCCACACTAGCATCATTCTTCCCCGTTATACCTTCCCACCTCCAAACTCCCTCCTTCCAGCTTCACCCCCCGCAGAAACCTTCACATCCCCTGACCTCCACCCCCAAACCCCAGACTCACCATCCCCCAAAATGTTCACCCCCTTCCACACCTCTAGCTCCACCCCCAAACAACTTTATCCCCCATCCCCAGATTCATCCCCACCCTCCAAAACCTTCACCTCCCCCTGCAAGACTTTTCTCGCCCACTTACTCTTAAACCTTCCTCTCCACCGCCAACCCCCCTACCTCCATCCAACCGCATTGCCACATCCACACCAGCCCATGACAAGTCACCGCAGTTCCACGAAGATCTGAAGTATCAGCGACGTTGCGGCTGCTGTGTGAAGATCTCCCACCGTCCGAGAGCTGCTTTGAGGCGGAGCCATAGATATAAGGATCCACCCACAATGCAATGCACGTGTTCCTCCCAGGCCCAGGAGGTGCCAGCCTGCAGCCTCAGATGTCCAGGATCTGTGCAAGGCCCTAAAGGTAAGTCCCAAATTTTCCTGTGTTTTTCCGCTGGTATCGTGGGCATGGCGGGGCCGAGAGTCCAGTCAGCCTTTCACTTGCACCCTCATTCGCGGGATGCAAATCCGTTTCATTTCAGCCTCCAGCAGGAGTGCCGATCCACCACGGCGGGCATCATCAGAAGATCCCGTTGTAAATTCACGCCGGTATGGAACAGATTTCTGGGCCTCCTGCCGAATACTCTACCCGCTCCCCTCCCATCATTGATCCTGTCGGTAGGGGCATGGGAGAATTCCATCTGTAATGTCCCTGTGCACTCAACCTCTCCTGATGCCATTCAGCTTTGACATTATGGCATAAATAAGGCCGTTCCCAAGCGGCGACCTATTGTTTTTCTCAGGCCTGCCCCAAAATAATTGCAATATTAACTTATTGACATGAAAATCAAAACTCAGATATCTTAAGCTTATACTGGCCCTCTTTTGTTGTTACCTGACTAAGCAAACTGCATTTAGCAATTGTGAGCAGCTAGTGTGACTTAAGATCCCCAAGTTTAAATTTATGTATTAGTGTAACAAGCAGGCTTACACTAACATTGCAATGAAGTTACTGTGAAAATCCCCTAGTCGCCACACTCCTGTTCGGGTACACCGAGGGAGAATTTAGCATGGCCAATGCACTTCACTGGCACATCTTTCGGACTGTGGGAGGAAACTGGAGCACCCGGAGGAAACCCACACAGACACGGGGAGAACGTGCAAACTCCATACAGACAGTGACCCAAGCCAGGAATCGAACCTGGGTCCCTGGCACTGTGAAGCAGCAGTGCTAACTATTGTGCCGCCCCTATGAAAATTATATACGTTCACACATACATGTTGCATTGTTTAGCATATGTGACATTGTAATAGTCCAAGTACAGCTGCAGACTAAGTAGAGAGAAATTGAAAATACATCATTGCATGCCTAAAAGACAAAGTACAATGTTTAAGAGCCAATCTCTAAAAGGAAAATGCTCGTCTCAGTAACAAGATGCTTAAATTTTTTTTAAAAATAGATTGAAATGACATAAAACTACTTGCCCAATCCTTGAAACCAGTTTTCAAGCCTACAACACCAGATTGAAAATTACTACCCCTTCGTTACACAGCTACAAGGCACTTGCTTAGAAGTTACTTTTGAAATAAAGGACAAACATTGAGTAGCTGGAACATTTTTGAACAGATTGAGAAGAACAAAAGACATGCAAATCACAAACTCAACACTGTAACCATTGTTTTGTTTTAAGGAATTGCGACAACATCATAAAAAAATGGATCTCATATTAAAACTAAACATGCTTGACATAGGAAGCCTGACTCCACAAAAGCAGGAAGTTCAGATTAAAAGTTGCAGGCATGGTGACGAAGATTTCCCTACAAACTGCAGTTAAGTTGCAGTCAAATGGGATTTGAATCATTAATTGAATAAAGCACAAGCATTACATTCCTAAAAATCAATTGTTTGCTGGCACTATTCTTCAATATTGCCCACCTAGTTTTAAAAACTGCAATATATACATATCTCGACAAACACCAATTGGGACAATGTGGTCTAATCGCTGTCATTTTTCAATGTGTACTCCTGCTTATTTTTACTGAAAAATTATTCTAATCTTAGTGAGGGGAGAATTCTCCAAATGTCCAGAGTCTGAACTCTGAGTGAAAGTTAGCAGCATTTCAACAGAGAATCACAACATATTTAATAACAATTAGAGAGAAAATAAACGCAAATATTTTTACACGTGTCACTTTAACCCACATTGAAAATATCCCACCTTAAAAATATTTTTCGACACATAGATAATGATTACTGTAGAAATTGCTTACTACCTGCAGACAGCTTCCCTCAGCTTCAGCCTAAACTCAGGTTCTTCTGTGTGGAACATCAGTGAGATTGCCTTCTTGTATGGGTCTTGAGACATTGTCAATGCGGTTCCCTCACTGGCCGGTGTGAGTGACTTCTTACAAAAGCTGCATAAGAACTGATCTGCCTTTTTATATATGTAAAAGCAGCATTACACTGATCTCACACTGTGCAACTCCCGAGTTAGTCCACATGGAGCCTTCATTACTCATAAATTTCAATTCTATGCAGAACATATGGGATAAGCTATACCAACAGTTTCATCCCCCTTCATTCTTGTATGACAGATTGCTTCCAGCAATATAGCATGTGGTATTTTGCACTTTTAGTGGGAAGGATATTTCTTTCTCGCCAAACATTTGCAAGCATCTGACCTACATCATCATGGAGACAGGATTGCTCTTTAATCCACTGCCAAATAACTAGTCGTTCAAATACAGAGCCCTGCCTAAAACAGGAAAATTAATCATGTGATGAGGAAGGGGTCCCTCCCTTCTTTTCATGATAAATAATCTCATGTGTAAGCCACTTTCCTAATAATGCTACAAGTGATAACATATTTTTTAAATCTAATCTAATCAGGAAACAAAATTTGCTGCATGGATTCAATACACCACTCAGGGCAAAAAAAAACATTCAAACCATGAAACAAAGCAACTCCAGCAGGGATTATTGAAGAGAAAAAAAGCAACACGGGAATCACACACATAAATCTACAGTGCCTCGATCATTCTGGACAGCAAACTGTTATGGACTGTGGCAATGTGTTATTTAAAGACACACATGTTAAAGAAAATGAGGGATAGAAAACAGGGGCAGAATTCTCCCCAAAACTTTCTAAGTGTCATAACGACAAGAATAATCGAGTGGTCCACGCCGGTCTCAGGTGCACTCCACACCGCAATCCTCCCACACTCAGTCACTGAGGGGGGTGGGGCCTAAACACGCTAGTAAGCCTGACTTCAGAGCACTCAAATGCCGTTTTGCAAGGGCGCCGCGATCTCAGTGCACGAGGAGACTCCCCCGCCTCACCCCACAGACATCGGGACTCTCCCCCTCATCAGCACCATGTTCTCCCACCCCCTCCCTGACATGGGTCACCGGCATTGGGGCCCTCCTGATAGGTCCCCCTGCCCAAACCCCGATCCCCCCCCCCCCCAATCAAGACCCTCGAAATGCCCCGCCATCAAGACTGCCTTCACGACTCACTCCTGCATGAACCCCACCTATCAGGCCAACCCACCCCCACCCCCACCACATAGCACCCCTGTCGTGGCCCCAACTCAGGCCCACCTCCTCGGCACTGCCCCGGCACACTGGTGGTGCCCCCCAGTATTGCTGGGCTGTCTGATGACCACTGCCAGTGTGCTACTTGGGCACCAGCAGTGTGCCAGATGGGCTCTGTTGAATAAGCACTGCCCAATCGGCGTCACCCGGCCATGCCCCGACCACCTGGGGGCTTCAGTGGCTCCCACACCCCCAGCATGACCACTGCACCAGCTCGGTCTCCGCTAGTGGTGACCAGTAATTATTCTCACTATTATCTCGCTACTTTAAATATGCTAATCGGCCTCGCACCCTTTCTGAGCGCAATCTGGTTCTCACCATTAGAAAGGGGCCTGGCGACTCGCAAACTGTTTAAAGCCGGGTGCAAAACTGATTTTTTGACTTGCACGCTATTCTCCAGGATCGGAAAACAAGGGCAGAATTCTGCCCAATTCCGATCTACTAACAGCACAACGAGGTCTGAGAATCACCCTCCAGGGGCTGGATATTCCGGCCACACTCGCCCCGAAACCGAAAAATCCCACCAAAGGTCAACAGACCTTTCCATGGTCCGCCCCTCGTTCGCTTCAATTCCTGTAGCGGGCAGAAGGGGAAAATTCACCCCAGATCATTGAAGCGTAAGACAGTTTGTGGGGTCTGTTGATTGGAGACACTGCTGGAAGTTTCATGTCAATCAATGTCTCATTCATTTCTAAAGCACTGGACAGACTAAACAGATCTCGTTAATCCTTTGTTGTTTGAATTTTCAGATGCTTTCTAAGCGGCTTTAATATAAGGGCAGATTCTTGTGGAAATGACAGGGCTCTCAGCCACTGATTGGAGAGCTTGTGAGAGCCATGCGTCACTTCTTTTCAGGAAAGCTGCCACGTCATGTACCAATCAGGCACGTGGCAGGCCAACAGATCAAGGACCCCAAGGATGGGATTGGGGGGGGGGGGGGGGGGGGGGAGCGGGGGTTGCAGAGAAGAGAGTCCTGCCCTCTGATTGGCTAGAAACTCTATTGAATGGCAGCGCCAGTGGGGAGGCTGTGAGTATCACACCCATGTCAGGCCTAGGATCTAGATGTTTGATCCTAGGCCAAAGGTGAGTGATGGTCAAAGGGGCCTCGTGGGGAAAGATGACAGCAACAAGGGCAGGGTGCGGCTCTCAGCAAATCCTCACTTCCCAGTGCTATGTCCCGTGATTAGGTACTAATCACAGGTACTGTGTACCCTTGAATGAGGGACACCTCTGCCCCTGCCCCCCCCCCCCCCCCCCCCATGAGCAAACACGCCATTCCATTGCCCACCGTTAAGCTAATACCAATTTTAAGGCCTCAAACGCAGTTGGGTGGGAAGGCAGAAGGATCCCCACCGACCTGATTAATTGCCTCTCATCACCAAACTCACCGTGGGGAGAGCACAAGATTCTGCCCTCAGACACTGTTACAACTTATAAACTAGCAGAGCTATTTTACAATGAACGTAATCATTGCACTAAAACTAAATAAGATTTTATAGGATTTAACTAGATTTATGGGCTATCAGAAGGCAATATTAGAATATATTGTTCAATTTTATTACTATACTTGGAGATCAGTAGTTCCTCCCACAGTCCAAAGATATGCGGGTTAGGTCAATTAGCCATGGTAAATTGCCCCTTAGTGTCCCAAGATGTGAAGGTTAGATGGATTAGCCATGGTAAGTGTGTGGGGTTTTGGGGGTAGGCAGAGGAGGAGGTCTGGGAAAGATTTTGGGTGTGACCTTACCTGCCATTCATACCAAACTCCTGTTGCAGCGAAGTTGGAGAATTTGGCAGACAGCAAAATCTCCGTTCACTGCAGCGGGATGGGAAAGTCCCACCCGTATGAATGTTGGTAGGATTCTGGCCATTCTGTCAGAGAGTCAGTGCAGACTCAATGGGCTAAATGACCTTCTCCTGCACTGTAAAGATGCTATGATTTAAAACAATAATTGGAAAAATATGGAATTCTGATACATGATCTTGATCTCAATCTATGTAAATTCAACCAGTAACAAATATAATTCTATTTTCTGAATGTGTATGTGTCAATTGACTATAAACTGGACACAATCACACTAATTACAAGTATAAAATATATAAAGAACATATATATATATTTAATTCATTTACAGGATGTGGACATTACTGGCGAGGCCAGTGTTTATTGCCCATCCCTAATTGCCCTTCAGAAGGTGGCGGTGAGCTGTCTTCTTGAATCGCTCCAGTCCCCAAGGTGCAGGTACACACACAGTGCTGTTAGGGAGGGGGTTCCAGGATTTTGACCCAGCGACAGTGAAAGAACAGCGATATATTTCCAAGTCAGGGTGGTGAGTGACTTGGAGGGGATACTCCAGGTGGTGGTGTTCCCAGATATCTGCTGCTCTTGTCCTTCTAGATGGTAGTTGTCATGGATTTGGAAGGTGCTGCAATGCATCTTGCAGATGGTATACACAGCTGCTACTGTTCACCAACAATGGAGAGATTGAATGTTTGCGGAAGGGATAGCAATCAAGTGGGCTGCTTTTTCCTGGATGGTGTCGAGCTTCTCGTGTGCTGTTGGAGCTGCAATCATCCTGGCAAGTGGAGAGTATTGCGTCACACCTCTGACTTGTGCCTTGGAAATGGTGGACAGGCTTTGGGGAGTCAGGAGGCGAGTTACTCACTGCAGATTCTTAGCCTCTGAGCTGCTCTGATAGTCACAGTATTTATATGGCTAGTCCAGTTCACTATCTGGTCAATGGCAATCCCCAGGATGTTAATAGTGGGGGATTCAGTGATGGTAATGCCATTGGATGTCAAGAGGTGATAGAAATAAATCAACACAATCATATGCATTTAAAATAAGTAATTGTTAGCTTTGTGTCAATCAACACATTTTAATTAACGTTCTCCAGACTTTTGATGCAGCAGAATTAACTATTTCAGTTTTGGCGAAGCCTGGGTTGGCTTCAGGCATTCTCAAACCCCATGTTGAATACTGTTCAATGCAGCATAACACTGAGCTGGATTTTCATTGCAGTTGATAGCAGGAGTAAGTGCTGTGGGACTTCATCCCAGTTATAATGGAAACAGAAAAGCCCTCCAACTCTCACATCCCACATTCTCCCTACACCCCAATTATGTCACCACATGCCAAGCTATGCCCCAAACACCATCTATGACCCATCATGCCCCCCATGTCATGGTATGCCCCCACCCACCCCTAATGGATTTCTGGGCTATTGGCCAAGCATACATAATAAGATAGAGGGAAAATACTGCAGATGCTGGAATCGGACACAAAAACAGAAAATGCTGGAAAATCTTAGCAGGCCTGACAGCATCTGTGGAGAGAGAATAGAGCCAATGTTTGAGGGCTTGCACTTTGATGGCAATGCCATGACTGTGCTCATTCTACTTTACTGGCCTATTCATCAATGCCCTGCTGGTTTCCTCCCACAAGTCCAAAAGACGTGTTGGTTAGCTACATTGGGGGAGAATTTAGCATAGCCAATGTACCCAAACAGGCGGCGGAGTGTGGTAATTAGGGGATTTTCACCGTAATTTCATTGCAGTGTGAATGTAAGTCTACTTGTGACACTAATAAATTAATAAACTATACTCTGAACAACAAACATGGTTCAGCAACACCTTACTCAGACTTTCCCCAATGAACAATCGCAAAGGTTTTATACTTCACACAGCAGACTGTCACTTCTGTGCAAGTTGGTGCCAAATTAATTTCAATATTGTACTTTGGGCCTACTCAGCCGAATTGCAACTGACACTCCTGCCCCAATGTGCTTCATGTAGGGCCCTTTGAAACATGGGTAGAATACACGGGCCCCATGCATAAAATTGCAGGTAAAATGCACCATAGCTAGTGTTGCAAACCTTCCTAGGAATAGTACCACCAGGAATAGTAAATTAATGTCTCAGGCTTTTCTGTGATAAACCCAGGAGGAAATCCGGAAGATCATCAAATAATGACTTTTAGTATGTCGGCTAGAAACCTGAACTCAACTTCTAAAAAGTAGCTCTTTACAAGCACAGATACTAAGGTGACTTCAGATCAGAGTCAAAGATGGCTACTCCAATTTGCATTACTGCATATTCATCATTTCAATCTATTGAAATAGAGATGGCGTGTCTTCAAAACCCAAAGGTAATCAGATAAATTTCCTGATCCCATTTGCTGTGTGAATCTTCACGAGCGGGATGGACAATTTGATAGACCGTTTAAAAGTCCATTGATCCCGGGCAGGTATTTCCAGTCTTGGGGCGCAACAGGAAAATCCTGCCCAATGACTCCTTGGGAATGTTAGGTCCCACATCTCCTGTTCCATTAACAAGACATTAAGGCAATTACCCAAGGCGATTGCCTACTGGAGACGGGCCTTTACGACATTTTGACAATGGGACCCAGACATGTCCTAATCATGATACCCAAGCAATTACCTTATTGCCTAGCAGAGAGGCGATGGCCTAGTGGCATTATCGCTAGACTATTAATCCAGAAACTCAGCTAATGTTCTGGGGACCCGCCACGGCAGATGTCACATTTGAATTCAATAAAACAAAATCTGGAATTAAGAATCTACTGATGACCATGAAACCATTGTCGATTGTCAGAAAAACCCATCTGGTTCACTAATGTCCTTTAGGGAAGGAAATCTGCTGTCCTTACTTGGTCTGGCCTACATGACTCTAGAGCCATAGCAATGTGGTTGACTCTTAACTGTCCTCAGGCAACTAGGGATGGGCAACAAATGCTGGCCAGCCAGTGATGCCCATGTCCCACGAATAAATAAGAAAATAAATTTGGGTCCCCTGTCAATTGGAGAAAGAAGGTTGCAAGCTAAGCTAAACCTGTCGTATGGTTGAAGTACACATTTCGTCAGCAGAACTGTGGACAAGCTGCTAAGAAACAGAGAGAAAAGACTTAAAGTGGGCTCCCTCCTGTCTCCTTCTCTCCCCAACACACCTGGCAACACTGCTTGCCGGCTGTGACCATCCAGGGATGCCCCTGCTGCAGACAGGGACCTCTTAAGAAAGAATTCAGCCCGGCACGACCGTCTCCTGAAGAATGAGCAAATCAGCTGTCCTCCTGGGTTTATCTACATCTTTAAAATGGAAGCATCGGGACCATTGAATTTAACCTGACTGTGCTTACTTTTTATGGACTCTAATTTAATTAACCGATCTTTTCCCACTGTGTAATCTATGTTTTTGTGTGCATCAACTTTGTGTGAGAATTGTGTATGCCCGTGCACACAAGTGCAGGTGAATATCAGTGTACTGTGTTACTTTAAAGTAAAAGTACCGTGTAAAGGTACCGTATTTGGTGAACTGATGAAAAACTGTCTGATTGGTTGTTTTAGAATCATGGTGCGTAAACAGATAAGTATTGACTAAATTGGCATGATATCCTGGTCACACACAAAAAAACACATGTTGTTGTCAAATGAGGAGAAAGAGAAGAGGAGAGCCAATTGACTTCTCTTCACCTGTTTGTAACACCACCTATTCCCAACACCGTAACTTTGCCAGACTCTACCCTTGCCTCAGTTTAATGACATTGAAACTCTCAGCTAGACTTCACTATTCCAACATACTCTTCGCCAGCATTCCACAAACTACCCTCCATTATCTAAAATTCTGAGCCAAGTCCATCAAGCCAAGTCAATCAATCACCCCAATGCTTGCTGACCTACACATTAAACAAGACCACAATTTCAAAAGGTTCAATCTTCATTATTTTCAATTCCTCCATGATCTCACCCTTGTTAACTCTGCAATTTCCTCCAGCCTGATGACAATCCTTTGAGATATCCGTTCTGTTCTCATTTTGGCCTCGATGGGTCAAATGGCCTCCTTCTGCACTGTAAGGATTCCATGATTCGATGAAATTAGAGCAACCAAATAGAAGAGAGAAATGTGAAAAGCCTGGCAAACAGCTAGAGAAGTGATAAAAGATGTGAAACGTGTTGTTTCAGCAGTTAGCACTGCTGCCTCACAGCGCCAGGGACCCAGTTTCAATTCTGACTTTGGGTGACTGTCTGTGTGGAGTTTGCATATTCTCCCCGTGTGGGTGTGGGTTTCCTCCAGGCACTCCGGTTTCCTCCCACAGTCCAAAGATACGTGGGTTAGGTTGATTGGCCATGTTAAATTGCGCCTTAGTGTCAGGGGTTCTAGCAGGCTAAATACATGGGGGTTACAGGGATAGGGCCTTGGTGGGATTGTTGTCAGTGCAGACTCGATGGGGCGAATGGCCTCCTTCTGCACTGTAGGGATTCTATGGTTCTATCTTTTCCCCAATTGCAACTATTCTGTTTGGCTGCAAGAACTCAATTCACATCGGTCAAAATAACGGCATGGCACATGTGCTATAATGGGATCTTTCCTTGTAACAGCCTTTGACTGAGCCCCATATTGATATGAGTGAACAAGAATCTTTCTTTGCATGGAACAATGATGCCCATTGCATCCTGATGAAAGGCTCCAGCCAAAATGCGCCAGGGACCCAGGTTCGATTCCTAGCTCGAGTCACTGTCTGTCTGTGTGGAGTTTGCACATTCTCCCCACATCTGCGCCGGTTTCCTCCCACAGTCAAAAGATGTGCAGGTTAGGTGGATTGGCCATGCCTAATTGCCCCTTAGTGTCAGGGGGACTAGCTATGGCAAATGCATGGAGTTAGGGCCTGGGTGGGATTGTGGTCGGTGCAGACTCGATGGGCCAAATGGCCTGCTTCTGCACTGTAGGATTCTATGAAAAGGTGAAATCATTTTTTGTACTGGGATGCTGACTAACCATGTGTATTTTCAATCGCCGTTAATATTCTGGTTTTATTTATAATTTTTGAGAATGTCTTAAATTAGAATTTCTTTACAGAAAGCATGCACCTACATGCCAGCAAGATCGCATTCCACGAGCTTGAGTCTACACATTTTCAGTTTTATATACATATGTAAAATTTTATGTAAGCTAGGACAGAGCAAAAGGTTTATAATGTAAATGCGGATTAGGAAATACCGAAAAGAAAGGCCATGGAGAGCAAACTGTAATGTTTTCCACATGGTCAGTGCTCCAGAGGCATCTGAACTAGCCTTGGGCAAACTGTGCTTTTTTCTCTGCAAGAGGCGCAGAGGTCAAGGCCTCGCTTATGTACGGTAGTAAGGAAGTGAAGTTCAAGAATACCGAATGCCAGCCTGATTATGCTAATTGCAGCCCGCTGCTTTCATGCAGAGATAGATACATACTGACATCAGTTCTTAAGCCCTTTGTTCATGGTGTTTGATAAATCATATTTAAAGCTATGTCTGGAGCATTCAGATTACTGGAACCTTTCAGAGTCAACTAGTTTGTCACTTTTTATTAAGAAAAATGATTAATAACCTTATTCAACAATCAGCCATGCCACTCAAAATGTCTGCAGTGTGAGCCTGCTTTGCTTTTAAGATAGAAATCCTTTTTCTGAAAGAGTTCCAGCTATCAAGTAGAGATACCGGCTGAATAACAAACCTCAATTTAACCAATATAACTACTAATATTTCCTATCTAAAATCTCTGCATTTCTCAATGGTTCTGAGATTCTTTTCAGATCAATGAATGATGTTTTCAAAAAATTTAATCGATATAAATGACTTGGATATTGAAATACCGAGTTAAATTTCCTGATGATATCAAACTTGAAGGTACGGCAAACAGTGAGGGTGATGTCAATCGACTGAGGCAGGGCACAGACAGGCTAGCAGAACGGGCAGACAAGTGGCAGATAGAATTTAATGAGGAAGAGTGAGATGGCGCACTTGGGTGGAAAGGAAAGACAGAGGTAGCATCAATGGCACCCTCCTAAAGAGTGGGCAGAATTAGAGGGGCCTGAGGTTTTGTGTGCACAGATCTTTGAACATGGTAGGACACTATGACACTTAAAGTGGGTGGTTAGCAAAGCATATGGGATCCTGGGTTTCAGAAATCAAGGTACGATGTATAAAAGCAGGGAAGTTATGCTGAATCTTAATAAAGCTCTGGTTAGGTCACAACTAGGGCACTACATCTGGCTCTGGTCATCACATTTTAGGAAGGATGTGAAGGTCTTTGAGAGGGTGCAGGAAATATTTACCAGAAATGAGGGATTCTAGCTACAAGTCTAGGTTGGAAATGCTGGGGTTATTCACCTTGGAGGAAAGTCAATTAAGAGAAGATTTGATAGTGGCGTACAAGATTATGATATTTAGCTAAGGTCAACAAAGGAAAGATGTTACAGTTTGCTGGTGGTACAAGGATGAGGGGACACAGATTTGAGATTTCCAGCAACACCGACAGGGAGAATGTGAGAAAGAATTTTTTTGTGCAGTGAGTGGTAATTCTCTGGATCGTTAAGTTCAAAAGGAAATTGGATGGGTAATTGGATGTAAACTTACAGGACAATGTGAATAAAGCAGGCAAATAGAACTGACTGATTTGCTTTGCAGAGAGCAGGCATGGATTCAGTGGGCTAAATGGCCTGCTTCTGTGCCATCATGACTCTGTGGATAGAATTTACTTGGAAGGTCTGAGGCCCCAACATTGGTACTGGAAATGGGTGCCATTGCCCCATGTAGGATCAGCTAAAGCTAAATGTTACATCAACCAAGAGGCCAGAGGGAAAGATACATCCACTAACATTGACACTCCACAAGGTTCACTGGCACCATATTTAATGGGTAGTCGACAGTAAATGGCAAAAATCCTGGAGTGAGCACATAGCAAGCCCTCGAAACCTAGTCACATACTGAGATATCGGAGGAGGGTAGATCCACAGTTTACTGATGTCTCCCTGCAGAGATGCTCCTTCAGGCTGCTCAAACAAGGAGGAAGGTCATGTTCCTCCCAGATGGGTGCAGGGGACAGGACCAATAGATGAAGCAAACATGAAGGTGATCATCAAGGGGGTCTGCAGCCATGGGGTCTTCCTTTGCATGAGGCTACAATACTGTAAGAGGATCAATGACCTGGTGCAAGGTGAGTGCTGCACAATATATGTTAATCTTACAGCCTTATAGGTAAGTAAGGAAGAATATGGTATTGGTAGAAAGGGCATTCCCTTTCTCACTACCACCTGCCACCACCCCCACAGTTACTGATGATGCCCAAGCAGCAGCACTGTCTGCTGGGGGTCAACCCCTGTGTTAAAGGTCCCAGACAGTCAGAGCCGATTCCTGGACTGAGTGACCATATGGCATCCCAGTGGCTGTCACCAGCATAGACATTGCGATAGTTGACAATAAACAGTCATGCTCTTGTAGAAGAATGCGCAATGCCAGGGAGAAAGCTGTGTAATATGTCTTTAAGGAAAATAGAACTGACTAAGGGACATCAGCACAACATCACAAGAAGGGAACTGAATTTTGGTTTCACTTTTGCTTTGGATAGAGCACACACAGCTCTGATGCCTTCAAGCTTAATACCAATGGACAACTGCCCTCATGTGCCGAGTCTTAATAAAGGAACCCACATGTTTATTACCCTTTACATCACTCTTCTCTCCCTCATAAATAAAAAACAAGAGTAACCAGCTGCATGGACAGGGGCACAGCCCTGCCGCTCTGAGGGGGAGGGGACCACAAGGATCTCCGGTCACATAATTCCTCCACAACCTCCACCAGTACAGATACTCTCATGTCAGTGGGTAATCACACGCGAGTAGCTACAGGATCTCAATCCCAGGATTGCATACCACAGGCATGTTTGAGCAGCTAAGAGAGGCTGTTACAGCCGCATCTACTTACACTCGGGGGACTGTGGGAGACAAGGGCGATGCTGAGAGTCAGGCTGATGACACTCCTCTGCAGTCATCAAAAAGGCAGTTGAAGAAGGAGCTGTAGCTTGAGGTTTGTGAGCATCTGGTAGAGATTCCAGAGGTTATGCGCACCCAGCCCCAGATGTTGGAGGGAGTCAATCTATACCAGGAGTGTTGCCATGTCTCTGGCATTCTCCACTGAGGGATTGGCAACATGTACAGAGAGTCACTCAAGTTTGTCCTGAAAAGGATGGCGGAACAGCTGCCTGCAGCATCTGGGTGCTCAAAAAAAGCAAGCTCACAGACCAGAAACATTAACTCTGTTTCTCTCTCTGTGGATATTTCCTGACCTGCTGAGTATTTCCAGCATATTATTTTTATTTCAGGTTTCCAAAATTTGCAGTTTTGTATCTTGTGTGAAGTGTTTTAGCGTATTGCAGACCTCCCTATCCTCTTGGGGTCCTGGGGCTTGGTAGCAACATCTCCCCCCTCCATTTCCTCATCCTTGCAGAAGGCACCAACTCCAGTATGTCCTCACTGTTCTAAGCAGCCCCCCTAGAGCCAGGTTGTGCAGAGCACAGCATACCACCACAATAATCAAGAACCTGAATGGGGCAAAGGCATCCGAATCTCACCTTCAGAAGCCCTATGGCCTATTCAATGGATGCTCTAGTTGTCCCTCTGCATCGGTCCTTGGGTGCCATACAGGCATCAGTAGCTGTGTCTTCAGTGGAGGCCCTTGTCAGCCAGTATTCATACTTGAATGCAAAAGGCAGGGCCTGAAAGGTTTAGGCGCCTGAGACCGTGCAGTTTCCCAGGAGCTTTGCACAGATCTGAAGGCTCCATTGGTGATGATACTGCCAGTTGCATATTGAGCGGGTAGAGGCACTGGTTAGTCTGTGGGTGCACTGATGGCCACTTGTGCAGTCGATTACACTCTGAACGTAGGGAATCCAGTGATGGCCCCATACCCTATAACCCTCTCAGCCTGACTTTGTAGACTGGTGTAAAAGCACAGATACTGGCTAGCCCTCTTGAACGTGACATTAGTGACCAACTTAGTGCAGTGATGAACTGCAGACTGGGATATCCCACAGATATCTTCAGAGCATCCCTGGTGTTGTAGGTAAATAATACCTCTGAGACTAGTCGTGAGTCAAAGTACAGTGGTTTATTTTCACAAGCTTGTGGGAGAAGTCCGATTCCTAACACGGTCTCCAGACTTCTTGCCGAATACAGGCTAAGAGCAAATATTTATACATATATTTTCGCTCCTGGTCACGTCCGCATTTTCTCACGATTATTGCTGCCTCGGCAGTTCGGTCCTTCGCGTAGTTCATGTAATCGTAGCCATCTCAAGTCTGTCTGTTCTGTCGCCTCTATGTGGCGGACATCTGTGGTCTGTTTATCCAGCATACAAGATTATAAGTTTGCACAAACAAGTTAACTGAAATACAGGGGCCTATATAACAATTTATATCGGTAAGGATAAAATAGTATATAATGAATATATATGAATCTATTATTATACGATCACAGAAGGCATACATATAAGCTCCACTGTGTTAAACAGAAGTACATAATATAAAAGAACACAAAATGGATTCTAGCTTATACTAGCTGGGTTAGCCACATTCCTGAACACAATTAGCTGGGAAAATCATAAGCTTGTGTACCACAGCAGGGACAGCTGCTTCTCTTATCTGTTTTTGGATACACGAAAACAAGTTCTACAATGCCTTTTACAAATCTCTAAGTATTACAAAGTTCATTAACCCGTTCCCGTCATCACCTGGAATGACCCTGAAGTGTAGAAATACATGTCAACAGTGATCTTCAGTGCCACTAGCACTTGGCACCCACCACTTCACAGACAGCTCAACTTAACTTCTATCATGTCAGATAACTCAGTTGACACTGCCACTCTAATACTTACAGAAGTTAAACTTCTGATGACATCTCTGTTAAGTAACCTCCTCTACAAACACATGATCAGTTGCTGACCTTATGCGACCTTGTCTGTGCCCTCTTCCAGCCTCAACCTCTGGTGCTCCTCTGGTTATTGCTGCCCTCCAGCCTGTGGCTGAAGCACTCTGCTTCTCTGGTGCTCATCCTCAAAGGCGACCTCCATGCCTCAGAGAATGAGGTCCATGGCAAATAGCTGCTCTCAGTTTTCAGGGCCTCCCATCCCACTTGCTCTGTGCATACAATTGCTAACTCCAAGAGGGCAATCAATTGGTAAGCGCCCACTGTGCTAGGCCTGTTTGGACCTGCTCCCAATTGCTACTTCTGCTGGCCACTCAGTCCCATTCTCGCTGACAAGCCATGCTACCATTCATAATAGCTGCTGACTAAAACCCAACACTGATCTCTAAACCTCCACCTTGTTATAGTGGGCGACACATAAACACAATTATTCCCTCACACTTGGCATAAAATTAGAAAACCCTTGAAAAATAGCAGCGACTTGCCTGTTTAATAGGATTAATTACCTTCCTGCCATGTTCCAGCGTGACCTCCCAGCCTGGTTGCTTTCAGTAACATCCAGCTGTATGATAAAAATGGTTGGGCTTCTTTTCCAACACCACTCACCATGATATAACCACTCCTCGGGACCTCGAGCCTGCCTCCAAAGGGTGGGTAAAATCTAGACCTATGACTCTATGATGTTACAAAAATACACAGAAATATCCCATCAGAATCCTCCAGATAAAACAGTTTGCAGACCAGTAATGATGTCTATAGTGTGGAAAAAATGTTAAGAATGCAAACAATTTTTGCTATTGGACACACGAGTGCTGGATGTTAGCAGTAATTAATGTAACTATGGTAGGAATTCCATCGGCCCACATACTTGAGTCTTTGCAAAAAATCATGTTCATGCATTTGTGCATTAAAATGTTATTCTAACTTTGATCCAACAAAACATCTTCATTCACTGAGATTTTTGGAAATGTAATTTCCTGTACACCTGATCTGATTTCAGAACTTTATATATATTGACAAACAAAATGATCGACTAACTATCATGGGTATGGTTTTCCAGTGAATATGAATCAGATATTTCACTCATCCCAAATGGAAAAGCCAACTGGGAATGTTGCTGTGTTAAGAAATTCTAGACAGATGGTCAGATGTGTAACTTCGTTCTGGGCCACATCTTTAACTCGTTGATGGTAACAAATGTAAGGTAGCAAATACAGTTCAGAATGCAACTCCAAGAAACAACCTATTGGAAAGAAAGCCAAGGAGAGTGCAAGAAGCACATTAGGTGGAGGATGAATAAGACCAAAATCCAGCATCTTCTGCAAACTGACCGGTTGAGGAAGAGTGAGCTGACTCCCCGACTATTCAACCCCCTTGGTTGGTTGCACCAAAAATTTTCAAATTTATTTACCCCATAAATACCTTTGCCAATCCAAATGTATTTATCAGCTTCCAGGAACCAATCAAACCACATTTGTTGAGTAAATCTATTAATTCCTAAACCCGGGAAAAATATAATAAAGACGTGATGATCGACACACCGATATGAGAAAAAAAATCACAGAAACCCTACAGTACAGAAAGAGGCCATTCGGCCCATCGAGTCTGCACCGACCACAATCCCACCCAGGCCCTACCCCCATATCCCTACATATTTTACCTGCTAATCCCTCTAATCTACACATCCCAGGACACTAAGGGGCAATTTTAGCATGGCCAATCAACCTAACCCGCACATCTTTCGACTGTGGGAGGAAACCGGAGCACCCGGAGGAAACCCACGCAGACACGAGGAGAATGTGCAAACTCCACACAGACAATGACCCAAGCCGGGAATCGAACCCAGGTTCCTGGAGCTGTGAAGCAGCAGTGCTAACCACTGTGCTACCGTGCCGCCCAAGTCCAAAAAAAGTCCAATAAAAGTTAAACATATATACAATTTAGTCCTTTGCCCATCTTTGAGGCACAGATTGTTGCATGTTGCAGCTGTTTGAAGTTAGTTGGTTTCTTGTAGAGTTTTAGAATTGACTTTATTCAAGTTTATATTTTGTTGCAGACACCCTTATAGCTTGAGCATGAGAGAGAGAGAGAGAGAGAGAGACGGGGAGACAGAGAAGAGAGATCTTCCCTGCACTTTGCCAGCAGTATTTTTAGAAAACTGACAAGTTTCTTTCTCCTACTTCTTCTTTTGCATTGTGCCCAGCAGAGCCAGTTCTTGAGCTCCTGTGTGCATACTCCCAGAAAGGGAATTTGATTAGCATGTTTTGCATTCATTATTGCGCCCAAGTAATCCCATTTTTTTGATCTTTGCATCTCTGAAACTTTTCACATATTTCAAGATATGAATCAACAGAAGATGGAGGTTATTCCATCCTCCACGGGGGCTCTGAATATCTGATGAGTATCTGGCTGATCAGCAGTTCATATTGTGTTGAAAAAACTACAGCTGATCAAAGGCCAGCACTTTGCATCTTTAATTCCTTCTTTTCAAGTGTGATCATGTTTGAAGTAGACCTTGACACCCGCCAGGTAGAAAATTCCATATAACAGATTTACAGTGCAACTCAGAAACTTTCCAGAAAAGTGATTAACTTTATAGTATCAGCCATCAGATGACTTGTGGTGGCCATTTTCAATTGGTGTCCTTTCTTTTAATTTTTTTTTAATGGTCTTCCTCCAACAGCTCATTATGTCTGTGGTTAGCTAGTGAAGTTTGATTTGATTTATTGTCACATTTATTGGGATACAGTGAAAAGTATCGTTTCTTGGGCGCTATACAGAAACACACTGTTCATACAGTACACAGGGGAGAAGGAAAGGAGAGGGTGCAGAATAGAGTGTTACAATCATAGCTAGAGTATAGAGAAAGAGTTATAGAATCCCTACAGTGCAGAAGTAGGCCATTCGGCCCATCAAGTCTGAACTGACCACAATCCCACCCAGGCCCTATTCCCATAAGCCCACATATTTACCCTGCTAATCCCCCTGAAACTAGGGTCAATTTAACATGGCCAATCAACCTAACACGCACATCTTTGGACTGTGGGAGGAAACGGAGCACCCGGAAGAAACCCATGTGGACACGGGGAGAATGTGCAAACTCCACAGTCACCCGAGGCCAGAATTGAACCGGGGTCCCTCGCGGTGTGAGGCAGCAGTGCGAACAACTGTGACCGCACTGCCCTATGGGTATGGGTAGTTATGGGTAGCTCTCACCCAATCCAGTTTCCAATTCTTGTAAAATATATGGGGTGGGATTCTCCTAAAAAAATTCTAAGTTTTGAATTCGCGTAAAAACTGGAGTAAATCACACTAGTTTTTTTCAGGGGGAGTTTAAAAAAGAATCTCATACACTCTGTACTGCTGAGTGCACTAGCGTGAACCATGTTAAAATTCAGTGGGTGGGGCCTATTCACGCTGGAGAGGTCAGCAGCATAACGCTGAGCAGGCCACTGCGCACGCGCCGATCTGCCAGCACCGAGGTTGGCACATACGCAGTGGCTCCTGTCTGCGGGCCTCCCAATTGCTGCCCAGCTCAATCGCTGCCCAGCCCCACGATCCCGCAACCCCCCACAAGACCCAATCGTTGCCCCCCCCAAACATGCCCAAGCCAGCCTCAACCTCCCCGCTCCCCCATGCAGCCCTGATCTCCTGCCACCCACCCCCCCTCACAAACCTCTCCCCATGCGGTGCCGACAGTGAAAAGCATTGCTTCTTGTGCGCTATATAGACAAAAACACACTGTTCATAGAGTACACAGAGCAGAAGGAAAGGAGAATACAGTGTTACAATCATAGCTAGGGTGTAGAAAAAGAGTTATGGGAAGCTCTCACTCAATCCAGTTTCAGGTTGTTGTAAAATATATGGGGTGGGATTCTCCCAGTCCCAACCCCCCAAAGCAGGCTGCCCCCACCCACCCACCCACCCACAACCTGGATGACCAGCCCCAATCGCTGGCCCTCTTCTGATCCCAACTGCAGAGTGATAGTGGGACACCCCCACCCCTACAGATCGCCCCCCCCCCCCCAGAGGCCCTGCCCCCTTGTCTGGTGAGCAGTGTCAAGCTGCCCCCCTTCACCCTGGTGCCTGACCCTCTGGAGCAGCCTTAATTGCCCCCCCTTTGGGGGGGCAATCCCCCCCATTGGGGTTGGGCCACCAGCTCCCCGCAAGTGGGGAACTACTGTAAACCCCACTGGAGTGAACCACTCCTGGCAGGGGGGAAATGCTAGCAGGCCCGAGATTTCACTCCCAGGCCTGCTAATGGCGTTTAAACAGTATGCAAATTAGGCACTGCATACATTAAGCTGCTCTGCGCCGATTTCCGATTTAGAGCTAACGGCACCGGAAATCGGGCGCTGGGAGACACGTTCAAGTCCAGACGCCCAGCGGGCAGCCCGCGAAACAGTCCCTGCTAGGGTCTCCCGGCCCACTGCACTGGAACAGCAGCGCAGCGGGATGGGAGAATCGCCCCCATGATTTCTGCACACAAAGGAATTATATCATCACAGTGAATGAAATGTGGTATTGTGACTTTGGAAATCAATATTTTTAAACTTGCCTCTATTGTATGCACTTGCGATTTTGAACTGCCTATTTTTTCTTAAACCAGAAAAATAGACATTCAACAATTAAAACTCAGATTGTGAGTGTTATGGGAATGAGGGGTAAATAGTGGTGACGCAAGGTGAGAAGCATTTCAGCCATTTTATTGGCACCCAAGATTTTGTTAGTGCAGCAGGCCGGGAGACTCTAGCAGGGACTGTTTCGTGGGCTCCCCGCTGGGCGCCCGGGCCTAAGCATGTCTCCCAATGCCGGATTTCCGGCGTCGTCAGCTCCGCACTGGATGTCGGCATGGAGCTGCATAATGCATGCAGTGCCTAATTTACATACTATTTAAATGCCATTAGCAGGCCCGGGACTGAAATCTTGGACCCACTAGCATCTCCCCCCTGCCAGGAGTGGTTCACTCCAGCGGGGTTTACAGTAGTTACCCACTTGTGGGGAGCTGGTGACCCAACCTCACTGGAGTGAAGGGGGGGATGGATTTACCTGAAGCAATTTTCAGGCAGGCCTGTAAACGGTCAAACAGCCTGCCAAGTGAAACAGGCAGGAAACTAATTAGATATGCAAATTGGAGTCATGTGCCAGTCACATGTCTTCATTTGCAATGTTTATGTAGAACGAGGTGGAACATGCATGGTTGTACCAAGCACTGAGCTTGCTTCACAATGGTATTTAATAGGACCGACAAGGTGACCCACTCCACATGATGCATTCATCTTATTTTTTTGGCAGGCCCATTAATGTGTCTATAGATTTTTTCAATTACATAGATGCCACAGATCATTATTTAACATGACATTCAATATCGGTCCATTTCCTTTGGGTAGGAAAAGTAACCAAATTAGAACTGAAAATCTCTGTCTCCTGATGCTATGTTGATGAATGAACAACCTGTTAAGTACTTCCTCAACTTGAATAAGTTGCAAATGTCTCCACAATAAAAGGCAATATGATTGCAATATTTTAGAAATTTGATTAAAAAAACAATGAATGAAAGAATTCACGTTAAATCTTAAATACGCAGGCCCTGAAATGGAGAAGTGTAACAATGCATCTGTAGTGGTGACGATGTCAGAGATGGGTGGTGGAAGCAGAATTTGGGCCTGGATACAGAAGCCGTCCATCCCTCCTTGATCTGATTAAATGCAAAGTAAATTAGCTTCCCCCCTTGGCAATGCTGGGCATCAATAGAACAGTACAGCACAGAACAGGCCCTTCGGCCCACGATGTTATGCCGAGCTTTATCTGAAACCAAGATCAAGCTATCCCACTCCCTATCATCCTGGTGTGCTCCATGTGCCTATCCAATAACCGCTTAAATGTTCCTAAAAAGTGTCTGACTCCACTATCACTGCAGGCAGTCCATTCCACACCCCAACCACTCTCTGCGTAAAGAACCTACCTCTGATATTCTTCCTATATCTCCCACCACAAACCCTATAGTTATGCCCCCTTGTAAGGGCTCCATCCACCCGAGGAAATAGTCTTTGAACGTTCACTCTATCTATCCCCTTCATCATTTTATAAACCTCTATTAAGTCTCCCCTCAGCCTCCTCCGCTCCAGAGAGAACAGCCCTAGCTCCCTCAACCTTTCCTCATAAGACCTACCCTCCAAACCAGGCAGCATCCTGGTAAATCTCCTCTGCACTCTTTCCAGCACTTCCACATCCTTCTTATAGTGAGGTGACCAGAACTGCACACAATATTCCAGTATTGTACAGTTGCAGCATAACCCCACGGCTCTTAAACTCCAACCCCCTGTTCATAAAAGCTAACACACTATAGGCCTTCTTCACAGCTCTATCCACTTCAGTGGCAACCTTTAGAGATCTGTGGATATGGACCCCAAGATCTCTCTGTTCCTCCACAGTCTTCAGAACCCTACCTTTGACCCTGTAATCCACATTTAAATTAGTCCTACCAAAATGAATCACCTCACATTTATCAGGGTGAAACTCCATTTGCCATTTTTCAGCCCAGCTTTGCATCCTACCTATGTCTCTTTGCAGCCTACAACAGCCCTCCACCTCATCCATTACTCCACCAATCTTGGTATCATCAGCAAATTTACTGATCCACCCTTCAGCCCCCTCCTCTAAGTCATTAATAAAAATCACAAAGAGCAGAGGACCAAGCACTGATCCCTGTGGCACTCCGCCAGCAACCTGCCTCCAATCTGAAAATTTTCCATCCACCACCACCCTCTGTCTTCGATCAGACAGCCAGTTACCTATCCAATCGGCCAACTTTCCCTCTACCCCACACCTCCTTACTTTCATCATAAGCCGACCATGGGGGACCTTATCAAACGCCTTACTAAAATCCATGTATATGACATCAACTGCCCTACCTTCATCAACACACTTAGTTACCTCCTCAAAAAATTCTATCAAATTTGTGAGGCATGACTTGCCCTTCACGAATCCGTGCTGACTATCCCGGATTAATCCGCATCTTTCTAAATGGTCGTAAATCCCATCCCTAAGGACCCTTTCCATCAATTTACCAACCACCGAAGTAAGACTAACCGGTCTATAATTACCAGGGTCATTTCTATTCCCTTTCTTAAACAGAGGAACAACATTCGCCACTCTCCAGCCCTCTGGCACCATCCCCGTGGACAGTGAGGACCCAAAGATCAAAGCCAAAGGCTCTGCAATCTCATCCCTTGCCTCCCTAAGAATCCGAGGATACATTTCATCAGGCCCAGGGGACCTATCGACCTTCAGTTTATTCAAAACTGCCAGGACATCCTCCCTCCGAACATCTATTTCCTCCAGCCTATTAGCCTGTAACACCTTCTCTTCCTCAAAAACATGGCCCCTCTCCATGGTGAACACTGAAGAAAAGTATTCATTCATCACCTCGCCTATCTCTACTGACTCCATACACAAGTTCCCACTACTGTCCTTGACCGGCCCTAACCTCACCCTGGTCAAGGGTGCATTAACTTCACTAGCAATGCACCAGCAGCAATTCTCAGAGAAGTGAACACTCATCTGGGTACTTAAAACAAAGAGAAGACATCCTCCACCCTGAATTAAGTCATGTGCCCACTATCAGATGCCTTTTATCAAGTTTTACAATGAAACTTCATTTGATTGCTACATCACTCAGCTATTGAACTGAGGCCCGTGTCTCTACAATGGGAATGCAATTAAACTGACATTGCTGAGATAAGACTTTAAGGAAAGTATAGCATTCCCTGAATTGAGAGCGCACAGGAATGCTGAGAACTGCAGACATTCTGGTCAAATGGGAACTAAAGGACAAGAACTGTGTGGGTATGGCAAACAAGAATTTTGACGCACTGTACACAAACTGCTACATTTCTGTAATGACAAAAGCCAGATCAGCTAAGGACAGAGAGAAATAGTTTAACTAAGCTGACAAAGTGCTAGCAATTATGAAAAAAATTTACGGTACATTTACGTAAAAAGTACTGGCCTTAATTCTGTAATGCTGGTTTCGGAATACTGTGGCAAGAAAATTAGCTGAACTCCTGTTAAGCTTTTGTGGGAGTATTGCTTATCCAATGTAGTTTGGATGAAATTTTTCATACGAGTAATGTATTAAATAATGAATAAAACAATAGAATTCTGAAAAGCAGCAACGGAAAACCGAAGAATGCTCTGCCAACAATCCAAAGCCCAGCTGTATCAGTACACATTCATGTGATTCCAACTCCTAATCGGGTTAAATATATACCGACAGATACAAGTAGATAAGCCTGTTTAATTAAAATGCTAAATTCAAGACGGGTGGGATTCTACAGCTGTTCGCTGGCAGCGCGATTCTCTGGTGCCGCTGACAGCATACCCCCGGCCGTGAGTTTCCCAGCAGTGTGGAGTGGCTTCAATGGGAAATTCCACTGACAGCAGCAGGGCCAGTGAATCCCACCGTCAGCACGCTGCACACTGTCCCCCGCTGCTGAGAAACACGCGTCTGGGAGGTCAAAGAATCCCACCCCGTAGAAAAAGGAACATTGTGGGCAGCACGTTGGCACAGTGGTTAGCACTGCTGCCTCACAGTGCCTGGAATCCGGGTGCAATTCCAGCCTTGGGTGACTGTATGGAGTTTGTCCCTCCTCCCTGTTTCTACGTGGGTTTCCTCCAGATGTTCCGGTTTCTTTCCAAAGATATGCAGGTTAGTTGGATTGGCCATGCTAAATTGCCCCTTAGTGTCCAAGATGTGTAGGTTAGGGGGATTAGGGGGGTAAATGCGTGTGGTTGGGGGGGGACGGGGGCGCTGGATGAGATGTTCTGTTGGAGAGTCAGTGCAAACTTGATGGACTGAATGACCTCCTTCTGCACTTCAGGGATTTCATGATTTTTGCTATTAGACTGCTAACTAAATTGCTCTATTTCCCCCATAAAAAATATTAATTGCTCTTTTTTTTTTTATCCGGACCATAGACGGAAACTTCTCAGTACAAACAAGAAATGCAGAAAAGTATCACTGGGCCATCAGCAAATCAGAAGTCAATTGGGGCTGGTAGAAGCATAACCTTGACCCCCCCCTACAGGTATGCACCAAGTCCAAGTATATTTCTATGCGATGCATTTTGAATAATTCAGTGCTTGAAATCATGCCACCCAAAACAGGAGAGGAATGTGCAATGAAAATTGATAGCCTAATTCAATGAGGATCACGCATCTCTTATTTGTCAACCCCCGACAGTCTCATGATGGATACAAATTCTAAAAAGCCTGAGGGTGCTTTCCAGTCGCAGATACAGTGGTTTAAAGCAGCACTAACCTCCTACTGGGGCAAGTGAACAGATGGATGATTACAATAAAGGCTTACCAGATTCTCATAAGATGAATTCTGGCCTTAGGTGAAGGTTATCTTCTCAGTCCATTCATCAGAATTGAGCAAATCCTGCGAGGGGGAGAATTCTGCAATAGGAGTTGTGGGCACCCCCAAGTATTCTCAAAAAATTAGACCAGTTTATTTACCAAAAAGTCCCCAAGGCAAGGCAAGATTCACAACTGCCATTGAATTGAATACCACCTATACCTAGAATACTGGGTAAACCATGGTGTTCAATGGAATAAGGAATTCAAGTTGCAACTAAACAAATGTACTCATTATTTTCAAACAAAGCCCACAGACTAACATGGAAGAAACATATCTTAATATAAAATTAAATGAAAATCAATTTGAAAGCTGTATTCCCATATTAGAAATCCAAACACTGCATTTGCTAATATTTGAATTGTCGTCTATTCAAGTGAATTCATTGATTTCTGAAACCAATTTCAGTTGGGTACTCTTGTATATAACCTAAAGTTAAAGTTTATTTATTCGTCACAAGGCTTACATTAACACTGCAATGAGGTTACTGTGAAAATCCCCCAGTTGCCACACTCCAGCACCTGTTCGGGTACACTGAGGGAGAATTTAGCATGGCCAATGCACCTAACCAGCACATCTTTGGACAGTGGGAGGAAACCTGGAGGAAACCCACGCAGACGTGGGGAGAATGTGCAAACTTCACACAGACAGTGACTCAAGCCGGGAATCGAACCCGGATCCCTGGCGCTGTGAGGCAGTAGTGACAGTCATCCCCAATAACACATAATGTGGCTCGGTGTAATAATACATTTTTTAAAAATTCTTATTTTAATTTTAAAGCAGGCTGGAATGTTTGGCAGAAAGTACAGAGTGAATATAGTGAAGGTAACATCAAGGTGGAGAGACCTGATCGGATTTATCTGCAAGACCACCTTCAACTTGTACAGATGTACAGTCAAATGAGCACCGGAATCAAATCTACCCTGGCTGAAATCAGGACAAATAAATCAGTTTAATTCACAAGCTGTTATCAAATGTTTGATTTTGCTGGATATTAGACCTTAGGCGAGATTCTCCGGCCTCCCAGCTGTGTTTTTTCCGCCGGCAGGAGGTGGCACATTGTTTGCCAGCAGCAGGGTTCACTGGTCCTGCCGCTGTCAATGGAAATTCCCAATGACATCACCCCACGCCTGTGGAAACATGCGGGCAGGGTGCACTGCCAGCAGGACCGGAGAATCCCGCTGGCGTGAACGGCCAGAGAATTCTGGCCCTTAATTTCTTAATAGAAATGAGGCATTTGTACCAATAAAACAGTATTCCTATTTCCACAAAATGCTGTGGAAATAACGAGTGGGCCTTTCCTCCTCCTCCCCTTACCCTTGTGCTGTGTTGTTGTTGACCAGCAGATAGGATCTTCTGGTCCCGCCACTGTCAACAGGGTTTCCTGTTGTTCGCACCCTCCAGTGCCGGGGAACCTCCGGGTGAGGGGGAGTTGCTGTTAGCGGGACCAGCAGACTCCGCCCAGTGTATGAATCGCTACTTACATTGTTTGATTACACCTCCGTGTCTGATTTCTTACCTGGCAAACTGCTCCTGCAAAGCTTGCATCTGAGACGTGCTATTTTCAGACTCCAATATAACTTCACGTAATCGCTTTTCAGTCTCAAGCCTTAAGCATCGCTCCTCTTCCAATTCATCCAACAGTTTCTCACACTGGAAAAGGCAATGAATTTCAAATGTTAAAAGAGCAAAGAAACAACTTCAGAAAACAAAAGGAATATCTCCTATTATCTATGGTAATATCATTGTCATAAAAATGAAAGAATTAATAAACCTTTTTTATTTAGTAATGTCTTGTACAGGTTTCTAGAAGGAATTCTCATGAAGGGTACTCTCTTTACTGATGGAAGTGTTCTTCAGTTAAGAAAAAAATGTGATAGACTACAAAGAAGTCACAAATGCATCCAAAACAAATATTTTTAACTGCAAACAGTGCAAACTACCATTTGCATTAGTCAGTGGAAAACGTTTGAACATCTGTTACCACAAAACAAACAGTACGTTAATAGACTGTTACTAAATCAATGTGAAATTATGGGAAATTTGTCTATGAAATATAAAATTCTAACTAGTAGTAACAAAATAGGTTCTGCGCGAAATGTACTCAACCCCTTTGATTCCATTTTATTCTCATTTGAAAGAAGAGAGAAAGCTAGTACCAAGATAGGAATTGAGATACAACAGGATTTATTAAGAACAAGGCAATTCTAAATGACTACCGAATTTTCCATTGGCCATTTATTCATGTTTCTTCTCTGCTGCTGCCTCTTCCTGTCATTTTGTTCTTATTCTGCCACGAGTGACTTGGTTAATGTTACACTGTAATATTTACAGGAGGTGCCTATCTCCAGAGTAGGACTCCCCTGTCAACTTCTCTCCACCACCTTGAGAATCTGTCCTGCAGAAAGATGCCTTCTGTCAGAGAGTCAAACTGCTGCATTGCCAGCAGCAGCGGGTGTGAATGGCTGGAAAATTCCGGCCGTGGTATTTTAACCTAGAAATAACAAAGATATTTGTTGTTATCCACAAACTGGCATTAAATCCAAGTCTTTAGAATCCAGAGTTTATAACGAGCTAGAATATAACGTGGCTACAAGAGTAGTTCAGAGGCTGGGAATACTGCAGTGAGTAACTCACCTCCTATAAGAGAAATACTTATATTTTTTATTCAATCATGGGATATGAGTGTCGCTGGCTGGCCGGCATTTATTGCCCACCCCTGGTTGCCCTTGAGAAGATGGTGGTGAGCTGCCTTCTTGAATCGCTGCAGTCCACATGCTGTGGGTTGACCCACAATGCTGTTAGGCAAGGGATTCCAGGATTTTGACCCAACAACTGTGAAGGAATGGCGATATATTTACAAGTCAGAACGGTGAGTGGCTTGGAGGGGAACTGTAGGTGGTGATGATGTTCCCATGTATCTGCTGCCCTTGTCCTTCTAGATGGAAGTGGTTGTGGGTTGGAAAGTGCTGTGTAAGGATCTTTGGTGAATTTCTGCAGCACATCTTGTAGATAGAACACACTACTGCTACCGAGCATCAGTAGTGGAGAAATTGGATGTGGTGCCAATCAGGCGTACTGCTTTGTCCTGGATGGTGTCAAGCTTCTTGTGTTGTTGGAGCTGCACTCATCCAGGCAAGTGGGGAATATTCCATCACACTCCTGACTTGTGCCATGTAGATGGTAGAGAGGCTTTGGGGAGTCAGGAGGTGAGTTACTCACTGCAGTATTCCCAGCCTCTGAACTACTCTTGTAGCCGCTGTGTTTATGTGGCAAGTCCAGTTGAGTTTCTGGTCTTTGCATCCAAAAGTATTAATTTTCTACATTCATTTTCAGAATGATTGGCTCATTATAAACTCTGGATTCTAAAGACTTGGATTTAATGCCTGTTTGTGGATAACAAATATCTTTGTTATTTCTAGGTTAAAATATCACAGCCGGAATTTTCCAGCCATTCACACCCGCCGCTGCTGCAAGCGAGGATGGAAAATTTGGCGCTCAGCCAAATCTCCGTTCATTACAATGGGATCAGAGAATCCCGCCAGCGTGAATGGCCAGAAAATTCCAGCCCATAATCTGTACAGCATTCACAGCAACGGCAAATCAATCCCATAACAACTTTTTCTGCACACAAAATTTTTTGTATTTAAAGCACCGCATGATAGTTTTTTTTGCTCACTATTAATATCAGTATAAGCTTCAAAATTAACGAAGATTTTCTTATTAGTGTTGAAGCTCCTTCTGAGATTGTGTCCAATCACCCATCAATAATGTCTACATAATATTTAACTTGTCAAACATACTACTGCCGGAATTCTACCGACTAACCCGCCACAGAATCGGAGCGGGCAAGTGGTGGACGTTGGAAAAGTCCGTTGACCTCGGGTGGGATTTTCCAGTCGTGGGTTGAGCGAGATTGAAAAATCCCATAAGAGGGTGAAATTTTTCTTGCTAGGTAGCATAACTCAGCTGATAGTGGTTTGGTAGGTTCTCTAACAGATACTACTTTGCTTACAAGATCACTTCTGCACAATAAGCACCTAATTAACAAATGTACCAATTTTTATTTCAAGGATTGCTCTCCCAATAGATTACAATTCAATTTTTCTTTCAAACTACCAATATATACAATATGCGGTTAGTTGGTTTGATTGCAATAATACATTTCTTAACCCGAATGAATGATAGGTAAATTGCTGAAATATCAATTACATGTTTATAAACTCAAAGTACTTTTCTTGTTATTTTCCATGGTTACTTCATAAATGCTGCCTAGAAATCTAACATCAGTTAACTGCAAATGATAATGCAGTTTCCTTGCAATCTCATGCCTGCAATTACGACTCTACATTACAATCTGGTCAGGGACTGGTAACATTTAAAAAGGAATCTGAATACCTCATTTTAGCCAATAGAACTACAAAATATTTCACTCTTCTTTTGAACAAAACCCATATTATTGTATGTAAACAAATTAAAAAGCAATTACTTTTAACTTAACTATATGGTTTATAACTACATGTGTTATGGATCAGGGTTACTTCTTTCTCCAAAAATTCTCCTGTAACACACAGCAGTCTTAAAGTGTCTACTTCTGCGAGGACCACCCATAAGTATGTCGCTATAGTCTGTAAAATTGCTATCAGCTCCAGCGATTCATGGAGGGGTAAAACCATCATTTAATTACTGTGGTGCCCCAACCTCTTGTCCTGGTTCCTCTTCAACACTTCCAAGTGAATTCAGCTGTTCCCTTTCTTTTGCAATATGTCAGGATCACTGTCAATTCTCCCAGTAGCCACAAGCTAGGCAATATTCCATCTTCTGTTCCCTCACAAAATTTAAAAACAGATTAAGCCTCATCACATTTAGATAGTCAGTGATGAAGTTACGTGTTTTGCTCTGCTTACAGGGCAGGTCTACCTAATTGTCATTTGACTATCTTCTCTCAAACTGTCAAATCCAAACTGCAAATACCCAGATAACATGAAAGTGGACAACCTCTCTAAGCTGCACCCATCTCCATATTGATGTAGCTTGCTCTGGGCTGTCCTCAAACTGACTTTGAGATTAATTAGCCCTTGCATACAATTTCATCTTTGACCTGATGTAGTAAATGGATTCTCGGCCGACACATCCTTTGTCCCCTTCACCGTCAGGGTAGACTACCTCAAGGTGCTGGGGATATGGTTTGGAGCGGCAGGGGCATGCGCCAAAAACTGGGAGGAGCGCATCGCCAAAACCAGACAAAAATTGGGATTGTGGGAGTAACGCTCCCTCTCCATCACTGGGAAGAACCTTGTGATCCGATGCGAGGTCCTGTCCGTGTTGTTGTACGTGGCGCAGGTGTGGCCTCTCCCCAAATCCTGCGCAGCAGCAGTGACCCGGGCCATCTTCAAGTTTATCTGGAGATCAAAGATGGATCGTGTCCGGAGGGAGGCAATGCACAAATCTCCAGAGAACGGAGGGAAAAACGTTCCCAACGCCGCCCTCATCCTGATGGCCACCTTTGTGTGCGGCTGCATCAAGCTGTGTGTAGATCCTCGGTACACTAACAACAAGTGCCACTATTTTTTGAGGTTCTACCTGTCCCAAGTGTTGCGGAGGATGGGTCTGGCCACACTGCCGCGGAACGCTCCAAGTAGTTGGACCGTACCACAGCACCTGTCCTTCGTGGAGAAATTCTTCCGGAAACACACCTTTGACCACATGGCTATCAAGCAGTGGTCAGCACGTAATGTCCTTGAGGCCCTGAGAGAAAAGGAGACGGCAGATCCTGTCGGATGGTTCCCTGAGCGGACTGTCAATGTCATTTGGCAGAATGCCTCATCACCAGAACTCACAAACAAGCACCAAGACCTGGCTTGGCTGGTGGTGAGAAGGGCACCCCCCGTCAGATCCTTTATGCACGCCCGAGGGCTCAACCTCACCGCACGCTGCCCTCGAAGCGGCTGCGGGGCTGATGAGAAGGTCGCACACCTCCTTGTGGAATGTGCATTTGCAAAGAAGGTCTGGAGTGAGATGCAGTGGTATTTATCGCGGTTCGTCCCGAGCAGCTCGGTGACGCAGGACTCTGTGCTCTACGGGCTGTTTCTGGGGACGCACACCGAGACAAATATCAACTGCTGCTGGAGGGTCATCAACTCGGTGAAGGACACGCTTTGGTCCGCCCGAAACTTGCTGATCTTCCAGCTGAAAGAATTGTCCTCGACCGAGTGTTGCAGACTGGCACATTCCAAGGTCCAGGACTACGTGCTCAGGGACGCGCTCAAGCTTGGGGCAGCCGCCGCAAAGGCACAATGGGGAAAGGCCACCGTGTAAAGCATCTCAACCGAGGGCCAGGTAACTGCAGAACACCCTCGGCCTGCGTAACTGTGTGCCAATCTGAAAAATAACGGCACACAGTAAACTCTGATGATGTATGTACATAGTTTTAAGTAATGAAATGTAATTAATGTAATGTTTTGTAAATAAGCACTGTATTGTAGGGTAAAAATGATTCCTTTTTTTGCACTGTTTGTAACTTTTGGATCTGTCGTTTTGTAATGTTTTATCTGAGAGGTTTTTTTTGAATAAAGTATATTTTTGAAATTTAAAAAAAGGGTTCTCGGCCTTTTGGCTAAGATCAAGTGTAGTTATGCGGATGCTGCACTTGGTTGAGGTCATTGGGTTGCATTTAAGCTTCATATGTTTCATATGAAGCAATTTTTTAAAGCGGTATCTCGGCCTTTTGGCTCAGATGCAAATGAGATCAAGCCTTGGAGGAGGAATTCTCCGCCTGCTCCAATCAGCTTGGCTCATGTAGATCAGGCCCAGGACAGGGTAAATGGTCGCTTGCCCTGTCTTGCCAGCTTGAATCGGAAAAGTCTCAACTTGTTGAGACTCTGAATTGGACTTGATTTGATTGAATTGGAAAAGTATTTTTAAAAATGGGTTCTATAACCTTTCAGGGTTTACTTGTTTTAAAACAAATTTAGCTCAAAACGAGAAAATCTCTCCTGATTACCGTCGTTCTAGCAGGCATTGCAGATATCATGGGTGAGATTTTACCGCCTCGCCCGCTCCGTTTCTGTGGCGGGAATTCCACAGCATTTCTCCAGCTCTTCAGCTAAGTAAGCCACCTATTGTTTAATAGAGCTTTCTTCTATTCTGACTTTATTAAACAAACACAAATCACCTTTTAAACTACCATTTCTTGAGGTATTCTGGCAATCTCTTAAACCCAGCATTTCAATTACCTTACCAGCTATTAACCTCTGAGGAATTGTCACCTTATAAGCTCCAAGCTTTCTTTAAATGCATTTATCTTATTTTCTATCGTTAAAACTTTAGAATATAATTTTTCATGTGGGGAATAAAGTGTAATTACTGGATATCTGCAACTATAACACGCAGCAAGGTTTATTTGTGATCAAGACCTTAAAATGACATTGAGCCCTGAAATGACAAGACTTGCATATAAATATGCTATATATTTCAATAGATCTGCTGAACCATAAGTAATCACGCTGGCTAGTTTAACTTCCAAGATAATTGAGTTTTTGCATTTTTTTTCATAGGTCTTTAGAAAAGATTTTCATTTTACCAATTTCCTAAATACTAGCTTACAAGTAAAAAAATATTCTTATGTTACATCAGTGATGATGCTTCAAAAGTATGTTATCAGCTGTAAAGAGATTTGGGACATGTTGAGATCATGAAATACTGCTACAAATATAATCTTTCCATTAATTTCATGGTGTGGGAGCTCACTTTTACATCAACAAATTAAAACTCAATGAAATAAAAAGCTGTTGACAATAAATATATTTGCATCGCTCTTAAACAATAGTAAGAAGTCTCACAACACCAGGTTAAAGTCCAACGGGTTTATTTGGTATCATAAGCTTTCAGAGCACTGCTCCTTCATCAGGTAAGTGTAGAGTTGGGTTCACAAACAGGGCATATATAGACAAAGGCACAATAATGGTTGGGATGAGAGTCTTAACAGGTAATCAAGTCTCTACAGGTACAGACAATGCGAGTGGAGAGAGGGGTAATCACAGGTTAATGAGGTATAAATTGTCTCAAGCCAGGAAATTTAGTAGGATTTTGCAAGCCCAGGTATTAACCTGGTGTTGTGAGACCTCTTACTGTGCCCACCCCAGTCCAATGCCGACATTTCCACATCTTAAATAATAGCACCCTGTGATTTCAAGCAAATTGTGTGAAATTAAATGGGCAATGCCATAAGCCTTGGGTTCGAAGTCACTGAAAACTTTTAATGTTCTCGTTAGTAATCCTAAATGTTTCCTTTTATTCATTTTTAAATCTGCTGAAACGTGGAATTTTAGCTCAAGCTAATGGATAAGTTCACCTTTTCGTAAAAAAAATGCACAATCGATCTATTGCCATAATCACATCAACTCTGTGTAAATGACATTATTGACACAAAGAAAATGACATCAAGTAGAACATTAAATTAAATGAAACCAAAGCAAAAGTAACTGAAACCATGGGTGGGATTCTCCGGCCGTGCTCGCCCCAAAGCCGGAGAATCCCGCCTGAGGTCAATGGACGTTTGGGTGGTCCGTCCCCCCCGCCGCCTGCTACGAATCCTATGGTGGGCGGGACAGGAGAATTCCCCCACACATTTGTATCTCATGTTATATTCTGATTAAAGGCCACTACAACTTAACAATAGTTTGAAATGTGTTCTGTAAACTGCTCCTATTTATATTATCAAATATTTATTTATTTTATTTCTTCCTCCTGGACCTTCACTGATCATAAATATATTTTTCTTTAGTGTTTTAACATCATTCCAATACTGTTCAATATAAGGAGCCCTGAAAAAAAAGAGGGTGGAATCTTCCCAAGTGTGGTGGTGAGTGGCTAGTGACGCCTGTCCCGCCAACCCAGAATAGCAGGATCCCGCTCCAGATTCTGCGCTTGGAACACCATTTATTATGCCCAGGTGAGTTCCCCTCCAACTCTCCTGGTGGGCTGGCAGTTGATTCGCCCACCTCCCCTCAGCTGATGGGTTTGAGGGTCCAAGCACCACATTTAAGCACCAGCCTGGCACACCCATATCGATCTCTCCAGCCCACTTGTCTTCAGCAGACCGTGAAGGATGTCAGCAACCCAGAGGGAAAAGGCTTCCAGCCTCAAGAAGAAGTCTGTTCTTCAATTCATCTGCCCTCCCAACGAGCCCATCATGTGCGAGGTACCCAGGCCTCACTTGGACCTCTACCTCCACATCTGGAGTTTTCATCCATACCCTTCGAGTAAACAATATAGCATCCATTTGATTCCTTGTTTGTGAGCTTTTTATGCAGTCCTTTTGGGAACCAGCTTCCCTCCCCTTGGTCTTTCCTCTGCCTTCCATTATTTATCTTCTTCATCCACCTCCTTGCCCCTCCGTCTGCCATCATGAGCTTCACCCTACCCACCCCCATTGTGGGTTGGGAGAGGGGGCTGAATGGGGTTGGCAGAAAAGGCAGGGAGGTGGTTTTCAGCAGGCCTTTCCGATGTTGGTTCCCTCGATCAGGCACTGGATGCCTTTGAAAAAGAGACACCCTCACTCCAAGAAGCCCTCAAGCCAACATACCATGGTTTGCATGTCATTCAGCCCACATGGGTTAATACCAGTGGCTTTTAAAGTGAGGATTAATGGCCTCTTAATTGGCAGCAAGACTGTCCATGGATCTTCCCACCATGTTGATCATGGAGGTAGGAAAGTGTTGGGAGTCCCCACCCGCCACCCTCCTGCAAATTAAGTGCCCCCTGCTCCCAAACTTGCCAGAGGAGGGAGCATACGATTCCACCTATAGTGCGGACTTTCCTCATATTTTCAGTGCAATTTAATAAGAAATAAATGGTTACATGAACATAATGCAACTTAATTGCAACATGAGCATCCCTGAAATACAAGAACCATCTGGATTTATTGGAACAGATTCATCCATCTTATAAAATATGATTGATGCATTATCAATACCAAATTGTCCTTAGAATGAATTACTTCATTCCAATTGATGTTTGGTGACTCAAAGATGTATCTCATAATATCAAGCTATTAAATCTTTATAACCGAGTTTTGAAAAAGCACACTGTCCATTCTGTAGCCTTGATCTAGAAAGAAAATCACAACCTCTTCAATATACAGTTGATTTTACCCAATTTGTCTTTGGTAAGACGGATTGTAGAAAAGGTTCATGCTTTTAGTCAAAGGAGGAGGAAAATGCACAAGGAATCTTTTTGGTGTTCAATGTCGTCTCCCATGTGTTAAAGAAAATCCTATCTTGAAGAAATAATTATCCGACTTTTTTTATTAAAGATCTATTTTGGAACTGAGTTTTGCTTGCTGCCAGTAGGAACATGACCTGTACTTCGTGGAGTCGTTCTAGTGAAGATCAGCCCAAGGACCAGAGTTTTTTTATTCTTGAGAAAACCTACACAATTAATATGTTCCTTTCAGAGTCAGACAGATATAGGCTAATTAGAAGCACAATTAGAAGCAGCAAGGATACAACTTGAAACTATAGGTTAGTTGTACCCTTGCTGCTTCTAATTAGCATTACTGGAGCAACTGTGCAGAGAGATTTGATATTTTAAGTAAATTGCAGCCATAAATATTTGGGAGGATTATGATTTCCCTGTATGGCCATTGGCAAGATAAAATTTGCTTGTTCTATAATTACCCATGCTGAGAATTATCTTATATTATTTGAATAGTTAATGAGCAAAATGCATGGTAATTTTGTTAAGGAGAGGTAGTGTTTACCAATTTCTCTGCGACAAAGACTGAACAGCTGGGAGATATACAGCTGAGATGTTACAGTGCTACCGGTGGCCGAGGGGGGTAACTACAAGTTGACAGGGGTAATTTCCATTCTAAACGTGGCAAAAGGGATTTATAATGGGGGATTCATAACCAGTGACAAAATGCTGGTGTGCATAAAAAATTGATCTAATTGGATCCATAATCAGCTTAATCGGCTGCCTGCTTCTGTGGTGTAGGCAGCTGATTCAGGTCTCCAGCCACCTTTTGTAAAGCTTTCCAGCAGTTGTAGACATGTGCTGATTGCAGCTCCCCTCAATTTTCCCATCTCATCACAGGGCCAAAAGAATTCAACCCCCTTGACTCTAGAATATTGCAGAGTCAATTATTTGGAGCAATTTAGCCACCTACGTAAGATTCTAGTAAGAATTTCACAATAAGGTTTTACCTTTAAAGAAGTGGAATAGAATCTAGTTTGTTACAAATGCGATGGATGACAAAAAGCTAGACATCAACTTCAAATATTAACACAAGTAAATATATGAAAGTTAATATGCATCATTCCACCCTTGTAGCTGCATTTGTGCTCACTTCTAACAAAAGGTCATAGACCAGAAATGTTGGCCGAAACTTTACTGGCATGGATAGAGTTTTTATGACTGTGGCTGATCAGAAGTGATGTGGAAGGCCAGGACTGGCCAGAAGGCCAGGACTGGCATTCCATTAGGGATAGCGTTGACAGTGCCATCTATAGAGTTGATCACTGTTGAGGATGCAAAATGTTTAGTTTATTTATTGGTGTCACAAGTAAGGCTTACATTAACATTGCAATGAAGTTACTGTGAAAATCCTCTCATCGCCACACTCCAGCGCCTGTTCAGGAGAATTTAGCACAGCCAATGCACTTAACCAGCATGTCTTTCGGACATGGGAGGAAACCAGAGCACCCAAAGGAAACCCACGCAGACACAGGGAGAACGTGCAGACTCCAAACAGACAGTGACCCAAGGCGGAAATCGAACCCGGGTCCCTGGCGCTGTGAGGCAGCAGTGATAACCACTGTGCCACCGAGACCATTGCCATATTCAAGTGTCCTTGGAAGAACTGGAAAGATCTTTTAAAAATCATTAATAGCATGTGGGCGCTGCTGACTAGGCCAACATTTACTGTCCATCCCTAATGTTTTTCTTAACGTTCCAGAGTAAGAGAATGTCTTATAAAACTTAGAAGATCCTAAAAAAAAAAGTGCAAAAGAACTCAGTGCAAGTTCAAAGCTTCCAGTGCTTCCTGTGGGACATTGGCAAAGCAGTATGAAAGAATTAAATTTCCTTACCATATCCACTTAAGTCATTAAAAAAAATGGATTGTCCTTTTTTCATAAACTTGTATTTTAGGCCAAAGCCCTTTCAGCTGGATGAAACACGTCACATTCTAATTTTAAAAAATTCTTTCATTGGATGTGGGTATTGGCCAGCGTTTGCCCATCCGAGGACATTTAAGAGATCCATTGCTGCGGACCCGGAGTCACATGTAGGCCAGACTGGGTAAGAACGGCAGATTTCCTTCCCAAAAGGACCTTAGTGAACCAGATGGGTTTTCTGACTATTGACAATGATTTCATGGTCATTGTTAAACTTTTAATTCCAGGTTTCTTTTATTAAATTTCAATTTCACCAGCTGGTGTGGTGGGATTTGAACATGGTTCCCCAGAGCATTACTACTCCAGTGACAATACAACCACGCTACTGCCATGCATAATGGACTGCTACTGGTAGTCATCATAATTTTTCATGTAAGCATATTGACTTCAGAATTATTTTTCCTAAAATACCAATACACTAAATAATCCATATGGCAACACTGAAGGTGATTTATTTACTCAAGTCAATCCATGAGTCATCTGTGACCAGAACATCAATTGACTTCTGAACTGAATGAGTTTATGTTTTATTATGTATAATTTTATCTTCAAATTCCATTCTATTTAATATTTTTACTGGAGTTCATTGTCATCTCAGCACAAAGCACCTCTATTATTTAGACATGGAAGGCCAATTCGTCCCTATAAAATAAATACACTAGTTTTCAAAAAAAACATTTTGACAATGATGGACTGACGTTAGATTTGAAAAGTTTGATATGCTGTATAAAATGATCAACAACTCATTTCTTTGCAGAAAAGAACAGTTCTCACGACAGTATCAGAAAATGAAATTTTCTTTTCCTCCTCTAATCCAACCCAGATAATTGCGAAGGAGTTAGAGATGACCGGAGTCTGGCTCAGCCAGCAATCATTCTTGTCTGGTTGAAATGACAGCACCTAGAATTGGTTAAGGAAAAGGGACTAGGAAAATGCCTTAGGCATGACTAACGTTCTAAGGGGAATTTTAACAAAGGCTACACAGCCTGTAGGATTGTAGGACCCACATGACAACTACCCAGGATTTGTGGTGTGATGCCCAATTTAGTGGGGGATCATTAACATTGCCTGGTCAACCACCCACCTGAAATAGATTTTTAGACCAAGACCATCGGTGAAATTGGGAAGCTACTGGCCTGCTATGTCATGGGAGCGGTGTTCACTTTTAGAGGCCTTTATGAGAGGGAGGTGGAAGAGAAAATGGTACAGTAGCTCAAGCATTCTTTATGGTGGTCTGGAGCTGCAACTTCACTCTTTCTAGCCCCACAAGTATTAAACTTAGCGCACAAAGCCTTTCCATGTGTCCATCAGATTTTAGTCAAGTGTCTCAAGAAGATTCTATGTTCAGCCGGCTGTTAAAATAGCTTCCAAGTCCTATGAATGTCACAAGACCACAATTTAAATATAGTTACAAAGCTCCTGCCTGAGTGAGGGCACCCCAACTGTCCAAGTTAAAAATATCTCTGATGGGGAATGTGCAGTAAATTAATTGCTTGATTGCCATTCTTATTCTGCACGATGTCTACTGGTGTCAAATTATCTTCTGAGCTTAACGTCCCTGTCAGGTGTAGCTTCAGTTTTAAGTGATATTGTAACAGGGAACTATTTGGAAAATTTTACTGTAACCATTACGCAAGAGCATAGCTCCTTCCATGGGGGAACCCATCCATAAGAAACCTACACTGGTTTTATGCTAAAACACACTTTACATATTGACCTTGAGGCCAGTAGAAATGTCATCCCAATTCCATTGCTGCTGTGCTAGCGACTGCACTCTGGCATTACCTGCTGCCATTACTCTGAGTATTTTGCTTCTGCTGTCCCTCATCTATAGCTGTGCAATGTAGGGCTACAGTCATTGGCAACGCCATTTCAACTGCTGTGACCTTTTCAATGTGTTCAGAGAGGATAGGGTTCTGAAAAATGTCACGTCACGCCCACCTCCACTGCCCAAGTCCGACAACACGCTAGTTAGGTATAGTGAGAAACATTGCAAATGATCGATGAAATTTTCAAGGTATTCAATTTAAAATTGGTGCCAATCATTTAAGTGTGATTTTTTTTAAAAATCAGAACTGTCCTTTATGCTGTAATTGTGTCACGGCTGTTATGCTCTTGTCCTCACAAGATATGTAGAATGGTATTCACTGCATCGAGGCTGGCTAATGTTTACATTTCTTTTTCATTTCTCTAAAAAGGGAAGAATTTTGGCACGAGATAAAAGCTAGTAACAACTGCATATCAGAGCATCATGCATTAAGCTGCATACAATAATTCACCATTCATCTTAATCTGCCAACTTGATAAAATAATGCACTGTTACAGAAGGTTTTGAAGTCATCTTCAGCTAGGACATGAACACTGGCACTATCTCTGATACGCTGCAATATAATTGCAGAATGGAAAACCCGCACGCTATAGAAATTGTGATTTAATGCCTGAATGCCAACTCCCAACAGATTCCTTCCTGTTCTACTGCACTTTCACAAAGTTTATAATCATGTTTTACAGAGCATCTTATCTCATCTACCACATTTACATGCCTATTTAATTATTTTTCCACACTCGCCAGCTTAACCAGGACACAATTTCTAAATCAAACGGGAGATATTTATCATCAGGGTCCCAAGATCTGACACATTGTTGGCTGTTCTTTGGGGGGTTTTTTTGTTGCATATATTAGATCTGAACATTATTCTCTATCTCTTTCAACCCGCGTTTATCCAGAGTCTGTAAACAATTAATTATGGAGCCGCGCTCCCTCAGTCAGGCCCAATTCAAACCTACTGCTTTTGAGAGCAACCAAACATTCCATTCACATGTGTAAATAAATTTAAAATGAACAGAATGTGCACACAGCCATTCCTTGTATTCAGTGGAAAACCGATATTCACATCTCTACGCTTAACCACAGCTGCTGCTGAGTTAACTACTGAAAGGTATATAGCAAATGAAAAAGACAACACGTATTGATAATAAACATATCATTCAGCTGTAGTTTGATACAATTAGTTTATTTTAGTGTCACAAGTAGGTTTACATTAACGCTGCAATGAAGTTATTGTGAAAATCCCCCAGTCGCCAACACTCCGGCGCCTGTTCAGGTTCACTGAGGGAGAATTTAGCACAGCCAATGCACCTAACCAGCACGTCTTTCGGACTGTGGGAGGAAACCGGAGCACCCGGAGGAAACCCACATAGACACGGGGAAAACGTGCAGACTCTGCACAGACAGTGACCCAAGCCAGGAATCGAACCCTGGGTCCCTGGAGCTGTGAGGTAGCAGTGCTAACCACAGTGCGACCCAACATTAGCATAAATAAGCATAAAAGATCAGTATTTTCACCAATGAATGTTTGATTTATATGCGCAAGAATTTATAAACACGTTTTTCAGTGCTCATCATTTATTGAAACGATTTATCATTCAGTATTTATATCGGGTAAACAAGCTTGGCCCAGAATTCTGCAGTCAGCAGCAAATCAATGGCGCTTGCTGGAAGAAAGTTTCTCGTAAAGATCCAGCAATCTCTGTGGCATGGATTTCCCCTTTCAGACAGCTAGTTAAACATTGCACTGGGTCAATGGGCTATCTTGACACGCAGCTGCAGCAATGATGACTAGAAGCAGGTTAGAAACCAATCACAGAATTATTCACAAACAGCAACGCAGGAAGTTGAAAGCACTTCACATCCGTCACTGGGATGTAGGGCCAGTCACAGAGCTAGGTTGGAGCAAGATTTTGAAGGGATTTATAAGTTGAGTATGACATGTTTGAAATCAATTATAGGGAACAGATAGCTGAGGAAGGGCAGGAGTAATGGGCAAGTGCAACATTGTGGATCAGGAACAGCAGTGGAGTTTATCAATGAGATAGAGTTGTGTAGAGTTCCCAAGGACGTTGGAGAAATCAAGTCTGCAGATAAGAAGGTCATAGATAAGGATTTCAATTGCAGTAGAGTGAGACAGAAGTTGGCAACATGAGGAGTTGAAGATAAGTAGATTTGGGGAGCGACTGGACGTAAATTTGAACGTCAGTTCAGGATCGGGCTAACACCTCAATACTAATTGGGTCTGATTCAAGTGCATGGTGATCGTAATTTAAACCATGAGATAGAGTCGAATTACAGCAGTGAAATTCTTCAGCCACTAATGCACATATTCGCTGGAATTCTCCCACCCTGCCCACCACAGAATCGGAGCGGGCAACAACGGAAATGTCCTTTGACCTTGGACGGGAATTTCCAGTCTCGCTCGAGCGAGGCTGTAAAATCTCACCCGGTCCGTCCAAAAGGTATTCATTTGGGATGAGAAGTTAGTTAGATTGTACAATCTGATTGATGTGATTTGATTTATTATTGTCACATGTATTAGTATACAGTGAAAAGTATTGTTTCTTGCATGCATACCGTTCATAGAGAAGGAAACGAGAGAGTGCAGAATGTAGTGTTACAGTCATAACTAGGGTGTAGAGAAAGATCAACTTAGTGCGAGGTAGGTCCATTCAAAAGTCTGATGGCAGCAGGGAAGAAGCTGTTCTTGAGTTGGTCGGTACGTGACCTCAGACTTTGGTATCTTTTTCCCGACGGAAAAAGGTGGAAAAGAGAATGTCCGGGGTGCGTGGGGTCCTTAATTATGCTGGCTGCTTTTCCGGGGCAGCTGGAAGTGTAGACCGAGTCAATGGATGGGAGGCTGGTTTGCGTGATGGATTGGGCTACATTCACGACCTTTTGTAGTTTCTTGCGGTCTTGGGCAGAGCAGGAGCCATACCAAGCTGTGATACAACCAGAAAGAATGCTTTCTATGGTGCATCTGTAAAAGTTGGTGAGAGTCGTAGCTGATATGTCAAATTTCCAACAGATCGGGATGTCTCACTTGAGACATGCCAAATCTGCAACAGATCCCACAATGTAAACAATCAAACATCGCAAACTGAACTAAATGAATTGACTGCAATGGATTTTAACATCACGCTTAATTCTTTTGTACCAATCAAGAACAAAAGAAAAATGATTGGAACAGATAACATTTTAGGGACTGTGGAGGAAATGTAAGAGGTAAGACTGCCTGTATCCTATCTCATAGCAAGTTCTGCTTCATCCTTGTGACCTAAATTTCCAATCTGCTGCAAATTAACAAATATCATCCTTATGCTTAAATCCTTCATAATCTTCATCCTCAGAGCTCTCTTCTCTTTCCGATTCCAACCTTGTATCAAACCTCCTTTCTTCAATCCCCCCACCCCACCCACCATTGGTGCCAATGCATTCACCTGTCTCAATCCTATCCTCAGGAAATCCCACCCTAACACTCTCTAGCACTCCATCTTCCTCTACTTCTTCGAGATTAATAAAAAACATCTTTGACAACATTTTCGCCACAGCTCCTGGTATCTCCCTTAGGTCAGCATTGAACTTTTTTTTGTTGGCAGAAGCTTTATAAAGTGCCTGGGATTTTCTTCTATGTGAAAAGCACCATATAATGTAAGTTGTTCTTATTTGAGGAATAAAGATTGCAGGCGAACTTCGCAGGTTTAATAAGTGTGACAACTATGGCACTGATTTCAAAATATCATGGAATCCAGTCTTCTCTGTTGAACTGTTGACCCAGCAATTAATTCATCACTTTCATTCTCCTGATCTACTATGGCATCTGAATTCTATCCCTTTGGTCTCCCTGTATGGTGAAAATATGCAGCAGGTGAAACCCCATTGATGAAATCCGGAAAGTATGATTCCTCACTTGGGACATCTAAAGGACTGCTTTCAAATCCCTTCAATAATCTTCCAGGTTGAAGTATTACCCTCACTCCATTAGAGCTCTTCTTCCATCCATGTTTGAATAGATATCACAATCCAAGGCTGCAAAGGTTGTCTTGGATCCAGGATCCATCCTTCTATCAAATACCTACGCAGGTGTTTAGATTGAGGGCATCTTGATACAGGCAGGGCAAGGAGGAATTTGCCGGTATTATTCTGTGCTTCTGTTGCATGTGAGGGCATCAATAGAATAAAACTAAAGACACCTGGACTCTGGCAAGCCTGTAGAATTGTCTTGTCTAATTATGATGCTGCTACTTTCTAGTGGCAAATGCCATAATGCTGTTAGCATGCCAAGTCCTTGCTGTATCTGTGACCAGTAAACAGGCTGCTGCTGTAAATGTCACTAGTACTAATCCAGAACAATCTCAACACAAAAGCTGAGTTAGTTCTTTGTTTGTATTTGGAAGTCTTGATTAAGTAATATAGCTCTGTTACAGGTATCCTACATAGCCTCAGCTTCTGAAAGCAATGTCCTTCAGAATGGGGATGAGAAGGAATGAACACTATTTATTTATTAGTGTCACAAGTAGGCTTACATTAACACTGCAATTAAGTTGCTGTGAAAATCCCCTAGTCACCACACACTCCAGCGCCTGTTTGGATACACAGTGAGAATTTAGCATGGTTAATGCACTTAACCAGCACCTCTTTTGGAGTGTGGGGGGAAACCAGAGCACTGGGAGGAAACCCATGCAGACACTGGGAGAACGTGCAGATTCTGCACAGACAGTGACCCAAACCAGGAATCAAACCCGAGGCCCTAGTGCTGTGAGGCAGCAGTGCTAACCATTGTGCCACTGTTGAACTTGGGAATGGTGCAGATGGGGAAGTGGACGCTGCTTTTTATGCCTTTTTCAGCCTCCAATAGCTGGTGTGTTCAAAAGCATTAATTAAGTGAGCAGGCAGTTGATTGGTTGGTGACCTCCAAACCAGGGGCAGGAGTTTAAACTTTTTTTAAAAAAGATGTGAAACTTATAAATCTTGATGATCAAAGTACGAGTACACCCAAATCCCAGTTGGTAGCATATTGGCACAGTGGTTAGAATTGCTGCCTCACAACGCTAGGGATCCAGTTTCAATTGCAGCCTTGGGTGGCCGTCTGTGTGGGGTTTGCACATTCTCCCCGTGCCTGGGTGGATTTCCTCCGGGTGCTCCAGTTTCCTCCCACAGTCCAAAGATGTGCAGATTCAGTGGATTGCCATAGCTAATTGCCCCTTAGTGTCCTAAGATGTATAGGTTACATGGATTAGCCATGGTAAATGTGTGGAGCGGGGGAGAGGACCTGGATAAGATACTCTGTCAGAGAGTCGGTGCAGACCCAATGGGTTGAATGGCCTCCTTCTGCACTGTAGGGAGTCTATGATACAAGGAATGCAGAAAGTTAGTTTGTAGGTGTAACAAGCAATTAGCAAAGCAAATGCTTTGTTAGCCATAATTGCAAAGGGATTGGAGTGCAAGAATAAGAGGTGGAATTCTCCCAAAAAAATCTAAGTGCCAAACATGCGTAAAAACGGGAATAAAACCCCGTTGCTTTTTAGTGGGATTTTCAAAATGAATCTCCCACACTCTGTGAATCACAGAGAGCCCTAGTGTGAATCATGCTGAAAATCCAGGGGTGGGGCTTATTCCAGCTGAAGAGGCCAGCGGGCCACTGTGCATGTGCCAATCTGTCATAGTGGAGATCGGCACATGTGCAGTAGCCCCGCACTGCCGGCCTTCCAATTGCAGGTCAGCACAGCAACCTCCCATCGCTGCCCGTCTGATCCCCAAAACCCAGATCGCTGGCCTTCCGGATATCTCTGGGCCAGCCCACCCCACCCCCCCACAAGCCCATCTTGATCGCCCCCCGGCCCATTCCAGTCCCCCCCCTCACCCCGCAGTCCTGATCTCCCGATCCCCCCTGCGCTGCAGCCCTGACTCCCCCCACCCGGATGGCCAGCCCCGATCTCTAGCCTCCCTCCCTCTGTCACCAAACCTGAGTGCAGAGTGGCAGCGGGAGTCTCCCACAAAGCCCCCACCCACCAATCACCCCCTCGCTCGCCCCGAAACTGGAAAGTCCCACCCGAGGTCAACAGACCTTTCCATGGTCCGCTCCTTGCCCGATCTGATTTCCGTGGCAAGTGGAACGGCAAAGTTCCGCCCATTGTTTCCCCAATCTGGGAATCTAGAACAAGGGGCACATTTTGAGGATGTTAAGGTTGGGAGGATTAGTGGGTTAAATGCATGAAGTTACAGGGTTAGGGCGGGAGGTGGGCCTGGGTAAGATGGTCTGTTGGATAGTCAATGCAGAGTTAATGGACTGAATGGTCTCCTTCTGCACTGTAGGGATTCTATGATGAGTTATGATGCTCGTTTGGAGAGCTGGTGCAGACATGATGGGCCAAATGGCCCCCTTCTGCACTGTAACAATTCAGTGATTCTATGATTTCGAACTATATCACTGTTCTTCACTGTAGCACAGTCAAAAGCCTGAAACTCCCTTCTAAACATGGATTGCAGCAGTTCCAGGTCACTCACCACCCAGCTTCTCAAAGACAATGACGGATGGGCGACAAATGCTGGCCTTGCTAGTAATGCTCATATACAGGGACAAATAAAAAAGCTGAAAGCTTAGGAACAAGAGCAGGTTATTGGCAGTTCAGCATCTCAACTCCATTTATGTACCTGAGCTTCTTACTCCTCAATACCCTTACCTAACAAACATAACTTAATTAATGAAAGTAATTCCCATGTTGGTAGTAATGCCCCATTTGTGGACCCTAAGCATTTAAATGAAAATCACAGATGATATCCCAAGTGACTATGATAATCTATCACTCCTCATCCTATTCAACCTACTTTTCACACAATCCACCACACCATCGACTCCCCAGTGTGTCAGCCATGGCCCAGCAGGGAGCATCCTCACTTCAGAGTCAGGTTGTTAGTTCAAGGCCGGCATTCCCCAGCCATTCACATTGGTGGGACCTTCTGATCCTGCTGACAGCAGCACCCCTCAGCTGCAGGTTCCGAGTGGTGTAGGATGCAGCCAATGGAAGATCTCATTGACTGCGGTGGGACCAGAAGATTCCACTGCCAGCAAGCGGTGCACCGCTTCCTGCTGCCAAGAAACATGTGGCTGGGAGGCCAGAAAAAACCCACCCCGAGTCTTACTCCATGGATGACAATACGGCTGATACTCCAATGGCGTACTAAGAGAATTCTGCACGATCAGAAATGCTATCTTTAGATCAGATGTGAAATCGAGGCCCCATCTACCCTCTGGCAGATGCAAAAGATTCCATCATAATATTCCAAGAGCAGGAGAGTTGTGTTCCGGTCAATATTTATCCCTCAGTCAACATTACTTGGTCATTATCACATTGCTATTTGTGGAAGCTTTCTGTGCATAAATTGGCTGCTATGCATCACGACAATTCATTATAGTCATTGAATCCCTACAGTGCAGAAGGGGGCCACTCGGCCCATCGAGCCTGCACCAACAACAATTCCACCCGGGCCCTATCCCCATAACCCATCTATTTACCCTGCTAATCTCCCTGACACTATGGGGCAATTTAGCATGGGCAAACCACCTAACCCACACATCTTTGGACCTAGTCCAGAAATACTTAATGACATTTTGAGCTTTTAAGTGTTTTTAAAAAAGGACAAAGGCAGAAATTGGCTGAGACTGTAAAGTAACCACTTGCTTGAAAATTCCGTTCTGGATCACACTTCAGAGAGAATGAAATTTCACACCCTTTTCTGATAGAGACACTTCAAAAGGAAGAGATGCAATGCAAAAACTGAACAGCAATCTCCTGTGGCTGCTGAGATAATGGGGGCCGATCTTAACAGAAACCATCCCATGAGTTATACCCAAACATGTTGCGAATTGACAGCAGTTTCTGGACAAATGATCTGCTCATGTTTCTTTCCCCCCTTCCAGGAATACACAAGCAAAGGGGTTAAAAGCCAACTGCAGCCCTGGTCTCTGTAGGCTGGTTTGGTGTGTGTGTGTGCGCGTGTGTGCAGGTCACAGCTGAAGAACATCCACCAGACCTCCACTTGGAGGTAAAGTCTCTCTCACTCCCTGTTGGAAGCAAGTCACAAGTCAGCAGAACCATAATCAAAAAAGAAACAGGACAACTCCTTTCAGCTAACCAGTAGAGCCAAGATTCTCCAAACCAACTGCTGAAGTCAGCATTACTGGGATCACCTAACTTAACGGCCACAACGTTTCACCATCTACTCCTCATGGACAAGCCAAAAAAAAAATTTTTATATCTTTTGTACTTTTAGTTTTGGACTTCTCATTTCTAATCTACGTGTGTGTGGTTTTTTTTCTTGCATTTTAGTAACTAATAAACTCACTCTTTCCTTATCAAGAAAGTTTCATCCTTTCCACTGGCTGGGATTCCCCCGACCCAGGGTGGGTTTTCTCATAGCGGATGCAGCACACCATTGGAGGCCGGCAGTATCTTCTGGTCGTGACATCCTAAGTGCTTCTGCATGGCTCACCCACAGCGCCACCGGGGAACTGGCCATGAGGGGTCAACTTCGTGGGACTGAAAGGTCCTGCCAGTGGGAGGGGCCAGAAAATCCTGCCTGCTGTCTCTTATTTATCACATCACTTCTGTGGCACTCACTATTGAAAGGGTAGGAATTTCCTCCAACTAAATATTGGGAAGAGTGAAGCCATAGTCTTCAGTCCCCACCACAAACTCCATTTTCTCCTCTCGTCACCAGTGACCATCCTCCCCTGCCAACTGCCTGAGGCGAAACCAGACTGTTTGTAAAATTGGACTGGACCCTGAAATGAGCTCCAATCATATATCAATGCCATCACCAAGGCCACCTCCTTCGACCTTCATAACATTGGAAGACTCCACCCTTTACTCATGTCATCTGCTACATCTTTGTAATTGCTAGACTTGGCGACTCCAAAAGCTGTCCTGATAGGCCTCTCATCTTACACCCTCCATAAAGTTGAGGCCATCTAAAACTCATACTCGGCTGCCTATATCTGAATTCACACCAATTCTCATTCACCTTTACGCTCAGTAATCTACATTGGGAAACATTGTCAGATCAAGAACCAATCTCTGTAACCTCTCCAGCCCTACAAACCCAGGAGATCTCTGAGCTTCTCCATTTTGAACCTCTGAAGCATCCACTAATTTTAATTGTGCCTCCAGCTTCCTAGCCTGTAAACTCAGGAATTACCTCCCGAGCTTTCTCCACCCCATATTTCATGAAATAAATGTGATTTATAAAAGTGCTGACAAATACTAAAGATGATCATCGCAGCAATTGCAGCTTTTTGAAAAAATTCATTCATGGGACATGTGCATTGCTGGCAGACCAGCATTTATTGCCCATCCCTCGTTCTCTCGAGAAGGTGAGCTGCCTTCTTGAATCGCTGAAGTCCACGTGCTGAGAGTCAACCCACAATGCTGTTAGGGAGGGAATTCCAGGATTTTGACCCAGCGACAGTGAGTGGATTTGCACGGTGCTGTCTCAGGATCTGGGTGAATTTTTGCAGCGTATCTTGTGGACAGTACGCACTGCTGCTACTGAGCAGAACGACACTGCAGGAGTGAGGCTAAAAAAATAAAACCAGAAAAGGCTGGAAATACAAAGCAACTCAACCCAAAACAGGGAGAAAGCCTTTTGGGGGCAGAATAGTGCCAGAGGAACTTGTTTCCTCCCCCATGGGGAAGGAAGTACCATTTAGGGAAAAGACAAATGTCCAGTTTGGGGAAAGGGGAAGGATTTTGTTGCATTTTCATGCAGCATAAACGGTCTGGCTGCATCAGCCAAAATTCTATTAAATTAAAAATTTGAATTTTGCAGTTTTCTTACTACAAACAGCTACTCTGAGTAATTCCAAAGGAGAAAGCAGCCATTAATAACTTACCCTTGCACCTCTGCCCATGCTGCCTTTAGTAAAATTGGACATCAAAAAACAGTGGGCAGAATTCCCCCATCTGGGACTAAGTCCCATGGCCTGAACATGGAGTGTTTCCCACTGCAGAGGCCGATGGGAAGTTATGCCATATCTCCTGGCTCCGAACTCATTAACTATGCATCTGGGCATTTTGGGCTATTTTTCGTGGTGGGGCAGGCTTGATCATGCACGTCCCTATGTCATATCTGGGTGCCATATTCCAAAGGTGCCTGACATGGAAGAAAGAAGATAGACCTCCAGGAACATTCTTGATGCTGGAAGATGGACCTCTTCGGTGATACGGAATCTGGGAGATCCGCCCGATAGGTGCTTCCCCCACACACTGCTGTGGTGTTCCAGGGTCGCTTGTGGCCTCCATCCCAAGCTCCAGAGTCAGCCTCAGGCCTTCTTCAATAAGTTCTGTTTGCCATGTTTTCCTGCTGGCGTCACAGATAATCAGCCGTGGGGACAAGATTCCAGTCAGGCCTTCATCTGCATCCCATTAGTAGGATGCAAATCAGTTTCACGCTGGTCTCCAGTGGGATTCCTAACCCACCATGACAGGCAACAGCAGAAGATCCCACAGGAAATCCGCGCCAGCGTAAAACCAATTTTTGGGCCTCCTGCCAAATTACTACCCCCCACCCATCCGCCAGTACTGTTGCTATATAAATAATTAACATTTTCCCACCAGTTGCATAATATGCCAGTCAAAAACAACTGGGATCTGACAAGGAGCAAAGGACTAGGCAGCAATACATTATTAAGCTTCACCCTTAAAATCCACCCAGATAATAGTGAGTTAGTGTCCTAATGGCATCCAAAATTTTAGAACTAGCAAGCGTTCTGACAAAAGGGTCCCATCCAAAATATTAATTTAGCTTTCCCTTTCCGATTCTGTTTGACTGGCTGAACGTTTCCGGCATTTTCTGTTTGTATTCCAAGTTTACAGTACGAGTAGCTTATTTCAACAGATTAAGTGATAAACATGGACAATGGAATGATTTCAATAATAAAGGGAAAATTAGGCCAATGCATTTTAATTCAACCAAATATAAACACAATGCACTAAAAATAAAATCACCTAAACATAAAAAATGCCACCAATTAAGCTCAGATGTGAACAAACCCAGTGGATTTAAGCTCTTAGCTGAGTAAATGCTGATCTTACAGTTAGAAAGATGTATTAAGCTGTCAAATCAGCATTGGGGAAAACATAATTAACACTCGAGGCTGATTAACCAAAGGTTATCTGCAGATTTATTTGAAAGACACAGATATAATAGTTCTTGTCATTAAATGGTAGGTTTTAACTCCATGCAGGTCTTTCCTGCAGAATAAACCACCTGAACCAACAAATAGCAGGTCCTGGCCACACATTAATTGCTCTATTGTGTACTATAAATTAAGTTGTGCTAATAGTACCAACAGAAAAATTGCAATAGTCATAAATCATCCCCTGTTACCACAGGAAGGGAGTCTATACTTTAGGGACATCACAGTCATTCAGCATGAAGACTGAGTGGAAAAGGGTGCAGGTGTGAAAGGAATGAAAGCATTGATCATTCTGACTAAATCCACAGTTGTGTACATGGTAACTAAAAGCCCCGGGCTTAGCCTGCGTTCAAAACCATGTTAATCTGTAACAACTCAATTTCAAGCTTCATAAACATGCCTTGTTAGTACAATGACTGATTTCATCTCACTTCTAAAAATCAATAACTTTCTTTATAATTTCTTAACTGCACATTTCCAAAATTTTGCAAAGTATTATGCAACTCCTTTGCTTTAAATACATTTAAAATGAATTCCATTTTCCAATATAATGTTGCCCCTGAAGAATTCTAGCGCTGAGCAATTTAACACAGCCACACAAACATACGCGGAAATGCATAATACGTCATTGTCAGTGTTCTGTTTTAATGCAAAAACCAAAAACAATATTCAAGGCATCGAGTTTCATTGGGGGAAGTGTTCATCTGCTAGTGCTCTGTTGTGCCTGGAACAGAAATAGGTCAACTTAAAAAAAACATCGCCAGTTTAATGCCCCAGGCTGGCATGATGTGATCTTCAAATGCGTCTCGAGTGAGGTGGGGAATAGTCCTGCCCTGAACAAGCAGAAGCTTCATTCAAAGATGTATTTAGTACCAGGATGTGACTTTGGTCTTTGCCACCCAGCTCCAAAGCAAAACAAGGCAACAACTTTTCGTAGTGAATGTTGCCCCAGATCCCACAAAAATCCTCCCTGCCCGTGGCTAGGGCAGCACAGTGGCAAGCATTGCTGTCTTAGCGCCTAGGACCCGGGTTCGATTCCTGGCTTGGGTCACTATCTGTGCAAGTTCTCCCTGTGTCTGTGTGCGTTTCCTCCCACAGTCAGAAAGATGTGCTGGTTAAGTGCATTGGCCATGCTGAATTCTCCCTCATTGCAGTGCCTCTTCGGGTACAATGAAGTTACTGTGAAAACCCCTGAGCGTGGCGACTAGGGGTTTTCACAGTAACTTCACTGCAGTGTTAATGTAAGCCTACTTGTGACTACTAATAAATAAACTTAAACTTCTTCCCCCGTGCCCTCACTTCTCATCCACCACACCGTTTAATGAAACAATGAGCTCCTGCTGCGGTTGGAGGTTCCATCACAATTACAGCCTCCGCAGCCATTCCCATCCTCCAACATTCACTACCTTCTGACCAGCAATGTTCCCATCAGCAACGTTAGCTCACAATGCAAATTAAAATGAGGTCAAACCATGAAAATTGATCAACTGATCATCAAGGCGGCACAGTGGTTAGCACCACTGCCTCACAGCGCCAGGGACCCCGGATCAATTCTGGCCTTGGGTCACTGTCTGTCGAGTTTGCACATTCTTCCTGTGGCTATGTGTATTTCCTCCAGGTGCTCCGGTTTGCTCCCACGTCCAAAGATGTGCAGGTTAGGTTGATTGGCCATGCTAAATTGCCCCCTAGTGTCAGAGGGTTAAGCAGGGTAAATATGTGGGGTTACAGGGATAGGGCCTGGTTGGGATTGTGCTCGGTGTAGGCTTGATGGGCCAAATGGCCTCCTTCTGCACTGTAAGAATTCTATGAACTTCATAGTGACATCATCAGGCAGGCAGAGGAAGAAAAGGTGCCCATTATGGCCTTGATTTATACAATGATAAACTGTCAATACAACAGCATTTTTACTTCAGAAAAGTCAAAACCATACTGCATATTATATAATACACATGATTCAAGTGTCTCAGTACCTTCAGGCTAATTTACATTAGAATTACAATTCAGCAGGAATAACAGACACTTCACATGAGTCAGAAGTGTGTAAACTGTAGGAGGAACATATTTCTGTCTTTGTCCCATACCCTTGGATGTATGGAACTATCTCAAAGTCCCATACAAATGGAAAGCTTACAATACACCATGTCCTCCAACACTTTTTACAGATTTCACACTTCTTGTTAATCTCTGCTATTAGCCTCATATACTCATCAACGACACCGCCACCTTTTAGCAAGATTTTTAACCTTTGACAAATGGAGTGAGTCATGAATACCTGTCTAATACTCCACTAGAAACATTAGGGGCCGGTTTTCCCTGATGGTGGTGGGAATTTGGGGGGGGGGATGGATCCTGTGTTGTCATCCCACCTCTGCTACCAGCGTGCTTGGAAGTGGGATTTTCCCTGTGCTGAAGCTTCAAGTGGCCTGGAGGTGCTCTGTCCCCAGCATCAGCAGACCCAAGGTGGGAATGGTGGCATGTTGAAAGACCAAGGCATCAAACCTCAACAAAAATAATAATTACATTAATCTGTGCTCCAAACACATCCCCAAAAGCAAATATAGAAGGCATCCTACAACTGGCAGTCATTTGGTCAATTGTGTGAGATACCCATTCCGACCTTAATAATGTTAATCTTTTACTTGAAGCTTGCCAGTTGACTTCAGAATAATTAACTGCAAAAATCTGGTATAATGTTCACTTCTCTTATACGGGAAAAAAACAATTTTTTAAAATTAGACTGCGGTTTCTTATATTTTCCTACGATGTGGAGATGCTGGCGTTGGAATGGGGTGGGCACAATAAGAAGTCCCACAACACCAGGTTAAAGTCCAACAGGTTTATTTGGAATCACGAGCTTTTGGAGCACTGCTCCTTCATCAGGTGAATGGAGAAGTAGGTTTCACAAACACGGCATATATAGGCAAAGACACAATTGCAAGACTACGGTTGGAATGAAAAGACTCGCATTCCAACCATTATCTTGCAATTGTATCCTTGTCTATATATGCTGTGTTTGTGAAACCTACCTCCCCACTCACCTGATGAAGCAGTAGTGCTCCGAAAGCTCATGATTAAAAATAAACCTGTTGGACTTTAACCTGGTGTTGTGGGACTTCTTATATTTTCCCATCAGAGGAAAGGTCAGCAACAGCCCAGATATCACCCTACTGTTCATTTCTTGCCTCATTACACAAATTCCTACAACATGTCTGACAATGTCAAATAATATAATATAATAATACCGACAACTGCCAGTTTCCAGATGCAATTTTACAACTCATCCGCTTCATCCTGGACCACAATGTCTTCACCTTCAACAACCAGTTCTTCATCCAGACACACGGAACAGCCATGGGGACCAAATTCGCACCTCAATATGCCAACATCTTCATGCACAGATTCAAACAAGACTTCTTCACCGCACAGGGCCTTCAACCGATGCTATACACTAGATACATCGATGACATTTTCTTCCTTTGGACTCATGGTGAACAATCACTGAAACAACTATATGATGACATCAACAAGTTCCATCCCACCATCAGACTCACCATGGACTACTCTCCGGAATCGGTTGCATTCTTGGACACACGCATCTCCATTAAGGACTGTCACCTCAGCACCTCACAAGCCCACGGATAACCTCACGATGCTCCACTTCTCCAGCTTCCACCCTAAACACGTTAAAGAAGCCATTCCCTACGGACAAGCCCTCCGTATACACAGGGTCTGCTCGGATGAGGAGGATCACAACAGACACCTCCAGACGCTGAAAGATGCCCTCATAAGAACAGGATATGGCGCTCGACTCATCAATCGACAGTTCTGACGCGCCATAGCGAAAAACCGCACCGACCTCCTCAGAAGACAAACACGGGACACGGTGGACAGAGTACCCTTCGTCGTCCAGTACTTCCACGGAGCGGAGAAGCTACAGCATCTCCTCCGGAGCCTTCAACATGTCATTGATGAAGACGAACATCTCGCCAAGGCCATCCCCACACCCCCACTTCTTGCCTTCAAACAACCGCACAACCTCAAACAGACCATTGTCCGCAGCAAACTACCCAGCCTTCAGGGAGAACAGTGACCACCACACCACAGAACCCTGCCACAGCAACCTCTGCTAGACTTGCCGGATCATCGACACGGATGCCATCATCTCACGTGAGAACACCATCTACCAGGTACATGGTACCTACTCTTGCAACTCGGCCAACGTTGTCTACCTGATACGCTGCAGGAAAGGATGTCCCGAGGCATGGTATTTTGGGGAAACCATGCAGCCGCTACGACAACGGATGAATGAAGACTGCTCGACAATCACCAGGCAAGACTGTTCTCTTCCTGTGGGGGAGCACTTCAGCGGTCACGAGCATTCAGCCTCTGATCTTCGGGTAAGCATTCTCCAAGGCGGCCTTCATGACACACGACAGCACAGAGTCGCTGAGCAGAAACTGATAGCCAAGTTCCGCACACGAGGACGGCCTAAACTGGGATGTTGGGTTTATGTCACACTATCAGTAACCCCCACAGCTTGCCTCCTGGACTTGCAGAATCTCACTGGCTGTCCTGATTGGAGACAATACACATCTCTTTAACCTGTGCTTAATGCTCCCTCCATTCACATTGTCTGTATCTTTAAGACCTGGTTGGTTGTAGAGATTCGCATTCTAATCAGTATTCTGCAACTTGATTTTGTGTCTCTGTATGCCCTGTTTGAGAGCAGATATCCACTCCATCTGACGAAGGAGCAGCGCTCCGAAAGCTAATGGCATTTGCTACCAAATAAACCTGTTGGACTTTAACCTGGTGTTGTTAAAACTCTTACAATGTCAAAAAATGCATTGGAAAATTTTGTTTTAAAGGTAGTTAAATCTACTATTCACAGCGCTGTGTCAAATGGACCAATGTTACAGTACCAATAATTTCTGAAAACCGTAAAGGAAGCAAAACCATTTGATTTAACTTTTAAACTCTCCCTGCCTCCATTTCTGGGTTGTCACCTCTCCGCAGCTGGATCATCAAACAAAATTTGCCACTGAACCACACGGGAAAATATTGCAACTGATGATAAAAGACTTGGCAAAAAAAGAAAGTTTTCGAATGCTTATGGAAGGAATCCCAGAGCTAAAGAGCAGTAGAGCAAAGAAAATCAGGGACAAGTAAGAGGCCAAAACTGGAGGAGTTCAAAGGCCTGGGATGGCTGTAGGAATGTACGAGGTTATAGAGGTAGGGAGGGGCAAGGCCATGGAGAGCTTTTTTGGAAGTAGGGAGGGGCAAGGCCATGGAGAGCTTTTTTGGAATTCTCACCCTTTTTTAAAATCAAAGCATTGTTGCTGCAATCTGCGCAAATTGGTCAATAAACACAGGGGTGGTGCATGAATGGGATTTGACATGAGTTAGGATGTAGAAAGCAGAATTTATGACCACCTCAAGTTGATAGAGAGTGCAAGGTGGGAGGCTGGCCAGGTAAGGTAACAGGTTTTAGCAACAGCAGATCTGCAGTAGGAGCAGAGACAGACAATGTAACAAAAGATCTTGGTGATGGGGCCAGAACCTCAACTCAAGGTCAATTAGGAAACCAACTTGTGAACAGTCAGTTTGAACATCAGGCAATGATCAGGGAGAGCAAGAGAGAGAGAGTACTTAGGGAACAGACTTTGTGGCAGGTTCATCCTGTATAATCTTCAATTGATTTAATATTTTACTGCTTCCTTCCTGCCACAAGCCCAAGTGCTGGTCGCCTAATCTCAGCCAACCTCCACTGGGCTCCTATCCAACAATATATCTGATTCAGAACTTTTACTTTCACTAACAAATCTCTCTTCTCATGTTACAATTATAAGGTTTATAATACTTCAATGTTTTATTGTTTGTCTCTAATTTAAGGTAAAATGAAAGGTGTTAAATGACATGTTCTAAGGTCTACCTGACAGCAAGCTTGGGTGGTTTGATTGTTAAATATTAAAGGAAGCCCCAATTGCTTTACTGGGAAGATGAAAAGTGTTCACACTCTGAAACAATGACAGTAGCCTCTCTGCTAACAGTGGATAAACTGTATGTCTCCAAAGTGCCAGAAAAGTGTTGAAATGTTGTGTTGTAAACAGCTGCGATTTAACTTGTTCATTTACTTCCAAGATAAAAGAGTGTTAGTCTCTCAAGGATATCTAATCAGCATCTCATATCTACCTGGATACAAGGTCCATGTGATTCATGTTACCATGGATGTAGACTTTGAGAGGAAAAGGGTTTAAAATATCCCTGAAAATTCCCAGACAAGGTTAGTATCCTAGCTTCTGGAAGTGGAAGAACAGTTATAGGCAGCATGATGCTATGGTTCACCATGCAGGAATACAGCTGAGAATTCACACTCAGATTGAAATAAAGCAAATGCATGGGAGGAGTTAAAATTAGGCTGGAAGATTCACCACAAGAAGAATTTCCCAGGGAAAAGCTCACTGTGAAAGACATTACAAAATCCAAGGCCGAGAAAGAAAACAGACATCAACCCTCGGTAATTAAAAATTAATTTGGACTAGTTCCAGGACAATTGAATATCTATTTAAAAGGAGAGTGTAAACTATACCCATGAAGTATGTGTTTTGATCATGCTAAAGTACAAGGGGGAAGTTCTGTTCTGTGGTTTGTTTGCCAACAAATTTAGTGTTTAGTAAATAATGCCTTTAGTCTTATGGTACAGTAGAATTCTTAAAACATGGAATCTTGCCCTGTTATTCTTTCAGCTATCAACAAGAAGTTCAAATTTCTATTTCAAAGTTTTTGATTTCTGTGAGGAGTGTAACATTTGACTAAGCTTCTGATTACTTGCAACCAACTTCAGTCCTGATTTCCAACCTCTGCTCTTACATTAGTGATTTTCATCTCTTGTGTATCCATTTCATTCTCCCACTTCATTACCAATCAGATGGGAACCGGTGGATGTGGTGTTTTTAGATTTCCAGAAGGTGTTCGATAAGGTGCCTCACAAAAGGTTGCTGCAGAAGATTAAGGTACACGGAGTTGGGGGTAAAGTGTTAGCGTGGATTGAGGATTGGCTATCTAACAGGAAGCAGAGAGTTGGAATAAATGGGTGCTTTTCTGGTTGGCAGTTGGTGACTAGTGGCGTGCCGCAGGGATCGGTGCTGGGGCCTCAACTGTTTACCATATACATAGGCGATCTGGAGGAGGGGACCGAGTGTAGGGTAACAAAGTTTGCGGATGACACAAAGATGAGTGGGAAAGCAAATTGCATGGAGGATGCGGAAAGTCTGCAGAGAGATTTGGATAGGCTAAGTGAGTGGGCGAGGATCTGGCAGATGGAGTATAACGTTGACAAGTGTGAGGTTATCCACTTTGGAAGAAATAATAGTAAAATTGACTATTATTTAAGTGGTGAAAAATTACAACATGCTACTGTGCAGAGGGAGCTGGGGGTCCTTGTGCATGAATCACAAAAACTCAGTTTGCAGGTGCAGCAGGTGATCAAGAAGGCAAATGGAATGTTGGCCTTTATCGTGAAGGGGATGGAGTTTAAAAGCAGGGAGGTCTTGCTGCAATTGTACAAGGTACTGGTGAGGCGACAACTAGAGTAGTGTGTGCAATTTTGGTCCTCTTATTTGCGGAAGGATATATTGGCCTTGGAGGGAGTTCAGAGAAGGTTCACCAAGTTGATACCAGAGATGAGGGGGTTAGCTTACGAGGAGAGATTGAGTAGATTGGGCCTGTACTCGTTGGAGTTTAGAAGGCTGAGGGGAGATCTTATAGAGACATATAAGATAATGAAGGGGCTAGACAGGGTAGAGGTAGAGAGATTCTTTCCACTTAGAAAGGGAACAAGAACTAGAGGACATAGCCTCAAAATAAGGAGGAGTCAGTTTAGAACAGAGTTGAGGAGGAACGTCTTCTCTCAGAGGGTAGTGAATCTCTGCCCATTGAAGCAGTGGAGGCTACCTCGTTAAATATGTTTAAGTCACAGGTAGATAGATTTCTGCTCAATAAGGAAATTAAGCGTTATGGGGAGCGGGCGGGTAAGTGGAACTAAACCAATATCAGATCAGCCATGATCTTATTGAATGGCGGGGCAGGCTCGAGGGGCTAGATGGCCTACTCCTGCTCCTATTTCTTATGTTATGATCAGGCATTCATTATCTTAGTCATATTGTCTGGAACGCCCTACCTAAACTAACTCAGCTTCCTATCCCACTTTCTACCTTTATAAGCCCCCTTAATATTCTCACATAGGGTGGGATTTTCCAGCCTTGCCCACCCCCAACCAGAAAATCCCACTCGAGGTCATTGGACCTTTGCATGGTCCATCCCTCGCCCGCTAAGATTCCCGCGACGGATGGAACGGGAAAATTCGCCCCATGTTCCTTTTCACAGGCAAGGTCCCGTTTAGTCCTGTGGAGCACCTTTCTACATTAAAGGCATAATGCAACTATAAGCTGCTGTTACTATAAATTACTTTTATTTCTTAGTCAAAGATTCAATTGGTTAATAATGAGCGCCATGAAAGCAAGCAAAGGACCAGGGTGACTAGGAAGAGCCAAGTCTCACTCTCCATTCTTAGCTGAGTTTTATGGGCCCTGTTTTAACTGTGCATGTGGATGGATTCTGAATGAATCTCAAGTCTCACCCATGGATGTTACAAATGGCGAGAGCAGCTATTAGGAAGGGGAAAATTATCCAGGATTCCTGTTACAACTTTCTGTTCCCCCCTAATTATACTACTGGATACAGTGGTATTGGTCACTTCTTCAAGCAGAGAAACATGTCCAGTATGTAATGACATAGTAATGTAATTGAATAGCATGTTCTTCATACTTACTTTCATATTTGCTTCAATAATGTTTTCAAAGGCAGTCTTAGCAAAATACTTGGTGAGATTAAATGAATTGTTCATGTGGAGAGCTGGTGCATACACAATGGGCCAATTAGCCTCCATCAGTGCTACAATGATACTGTGATTCTGAGACAAAGTGAGAGTTATTGGACTACTTTACTTTACAGACTGCAAGTGCAGAGACAGAATAAAACTCGGAGGAAACATTGACTTCTTCAGAAATCACACAATGAATAAATAATAAACTGTATGACTCTCCCCTTACTGGGTGTCTTACTTGTCTTCATCTTGCCCTTTCCATCTAGATAACTTTGAAGCACAGAAGCTGATTTCTGACATTTTACCATCATGCTCCAGTCACAGTTACAATAAAGAGATGATAAAGAAAAATAGCAAGTCTTAGCATGTAAAATATTTTATCAAGGTTAAAACATAACAACCGACCTTTACTAATCCTTAATGACAGTGCGATTTTATTTTTGTTTCGACATTAAACAAATGAGAGATGTAGTCAAACAAGCAATTTGTATGCAGGCAGAGACTTCCCACACTTGGGTGTAAAGTTGTTACATTTCATGCTGATGTTGACTTTAAAAGGCTAAATTTAAAAGGTTAAATGTTAATAATGTGGCAAAGAGAGTCCAGCTGTTGCTTTAACCCACTGAAGACCCGGCACAAAACCTTTGGAAATGAGGTTATTTAAATACTTGAAGCAGGTCCCAGTTGATACAGCAACACCTGATCCTGTTGTTCCAAGAGGTGGAGCCCAAGAGCAGAATCTGGCCAAACTCAATGGGCCAGATTTTCAGAGTCGTGCAGACTCTGGAAGCTTTTGAAAATAGCAGTTCCGATACAAGTGTCCCAATCCTATTTCTGGCAGATCCCATTTTTGCCAGCATGTGGAAGAGGGTAGAGTATTAATCACAAAGGTGGGAAGCCGAAATTCATTCGTCAGGGCCTTTTGAAATTAATGCTGATTACAGAGACCCCATTTATGCTGTTCCAAGTTCCTTAACCTGCAGTGTGGGAATCATTAATTTTATGGGGGAGACATAAAAATTTTGAAGGGTAGATTAGGTTGGTTTAAATGTCATGATTTGAATCCCAGTGCTTAAATTTGAAAAAAAAGAGACTGGTGCTGTCAGTTAAATTAAAAAATATCACCGGCTGCTGAATTGCTTTTATGGTCAGGCCATCTGGTGTAGCTTAGGGAAAAAAATAATGCAAGTTCTTTCAGTTTCAGCAGAATTCATTATTGAGATGAACTCATTATGAATGTTTGTCTCAGTTTCAAAAGCTCCAAAAACATTTACCTCGACAGGGAGGCCAAGTTCACATTTTGACGGTTTTAAGAAGCTATTAAGTGGTCTTTGATATGGTTACTCAACAAAAGTTTACTTATTTTCATAACAGATTGACCACTTAAGGGGATTTAAAATCTTTGCATGGATTTCATGAATGAGTGCTTTTCTCTCTGTATCAAAGTGAGTGAGAGATCTAGTAAATTGTTGAAAGTTTGATTTATTTTTCATCTCCACGTGGCTTCTGAGGTCTCTCCATAGTGAATAATGGGTGAGTGGCTATGGAGCACATATGGGTGTGGGGGGGGGCATATAAGGTGGCATGAGGGTATAAGTGATGTTAGGAATTGGGGAAAATTAAGATTAAAAAATTAAATTGGATTAAAGTAAAATAAAAAGGTAATCAATAAAAAGACAGCTGTCCGAAGGGATTCTAATATGCAAATTAGCATATTAGTGAGAAAAGCAAGTGTTTACCTATGTGACTCGGGGAAAACAAAGTAATTCAAAGTGGAGAATTAATGAAAATTGACACGAGTATGCTAAAAGCCAGATCCACAGAGCGGATAACATCAAAGGGAAAGAATGATATGTCCATTGAACAATAACTGGAAAAAAGGAAACAGTAGGAGCTACCATCACAGATACCCAGCTGCAGGAACGGCCTCCCGAAAACAAGTTATTGCTAAACAGGCAGCCAGGTACAATCCAAAATTCGAACCGAGAAGATATCGCATTTGCCAAAACTGAAGACGGATTTCGCAAAGATGGTGGTTGGTAATTATCTGCTGAATTTAGGTCATAGATTTATTATAATATTGGGTGTTATTCTGGAACAATGGGGTGTTTCAAAGTTCAAGAAACGTAGATAGTTGGGAATCAAGGGGGAACTTCATGTAATACTGTGTGTGTAGCCATCCGTGTAATCAAATGTTGTAGCATATTATAGTCTTTGTTGTGTGTTTTCCTTTTAAGTTAATAACTATTCTTTATTAACTGATTGCAATGACTGGATTGTTTCTCCCTGGTTTTTATATCCTTTTCTCAGAATTCCAAATTGAAAATACACATCATTAAGAACCAGTGTTCCAAGTTAACTTCTGTGTTTTGGGATATCCTCGTATTTAACATTAGTGGGGTTCTTAACAGTGGCATGGTGGATTGTTGAAGGCACGAGTTGGCATGGGGGGGGCATGGGAGTGGATAGGGACTGTGAGGGGTGAGGGCTAAGGAGATTAACAGCTTTTTAAAACAACTGGGGCACAAAGTCCATGAGAGCAAATGGGCCCTTTAATCAGCCCACCTTGGCACTCATCCACCCCCAGGGCCACCTCTGATCCACTTCCCAAGTCCATAGCCCAACTCTATCCTGACCCACCTCCCCAGAGAGGAAATGACATGTATTGGGACTGTTTATATTGAAGCAGGTCTGCCAAGTCTGGAAATTTCCAAACTTCAATGGTGCCCCCACATATACCCCCTCAAGGACTCCGGGAGTCACTTTTCAATAATAATCCCTCTTGGATCCATCACCAACTGCTCCTTTGATCTTGGTATCTTCACATGGCCTCGAACAGGACCTATGTATCTTAGAAGACATAGATCCTGCAAGACCTATTGCAGCATGTCAGGCAAATTTCTTTTTTTTTCAAGTTTATTTATTAGTGTCACAAATAGGTTTAATTAACACTACAATGAAGTTACTGTGAAAATCCCCGAGTCACCACACTCCTGCACCTGTTTGGCTACACCAAGGGGTAATTTAGCACGGCCAATGCACCTAACCAGCACGTCTCTTGGACTGTGGGAGGAAACCGGAGCACCCGGAGGAAACCCACATACACGGAGAGAACATGCAGACTCCGCACAAATGGTGACCCAAGCCGGGAATCGAACCCGGCTCCCTGGCACCGTGCCATCCCCAGAAATATTTCCAAACTACTAGAACAACTTATTTGGGATGCACGGCAGAGACACTTGGAGAGAAAATGTCTGAAAGCCCTAAGGAAGCAGTAAACATATCTGATCTGGGTTCGATCGCAAGTTATGGCTCCCCACCAGAATTACAGCTCCATAGTTTCTCACACATTTCCTGAACTTAAAGATTTAAGTTTAATAATGTTCAGTCAGCTGAAACCTAAATGATCAATAGGTGCAGTGTGGAAAACGGTACTGGCTCTGCACACTGGAACAACAGGCTTGACAGTTTTATTATTTTTGCTGTCATGGATCACAAAAATAAATTGTACTGGCAGGTCATAGATCATCTTGGAAAGTTTTTCTTGCAAGCAGAAGGTAACTTCTATTAAAATGCAGTGTTCTGTGTCTATTGACAGTGTGAAATGCCTTGCAATACTCTGTAAACCAATTCATTCATTATCTTTCCATAGATTTACGAAACAGAATGAAGAGGAGAGTGTGAAACATATTATTCTGAATTCAGGTTGCACGGAATCCTATAAGAAAACCATGCATAGATTTTCCAACCACGCTGAACTAACAAGAGGAATACCAGGGCAAGATTCCAAATGAGCCCCAAATCTGAAGTGGTCCAAATTCCAAATATGTGGGATTGCAAACCCTTGGAATTTGACCCCAAGTATTTTCACTCATCATGGAACTACTAACATTGCTTTAAGAAGCGATTTCCATTTGAGAGCTTTTCTGTCATTTAAACCAGGTAGGGGCAGCAACATCTGGCTGAAGTGGTGAAAGTTAGTGGGTTTTTTTAAGCTAAAACACAATAAAGTAAGCCAAACATTATAATCTGATAACGAAATAATTTCCAGCGAGAGGAGGTCTTTTCTTTGTGCTTGTGTTGCTCATATCCCCGAGATGTCTAGACTGTTACACACACTAACCGTCTGGATTAAAATCAGCTTTCAGTCAGTCTCACCAAAACCCAGAACTTTGATGCATTAATGGAGAATCCTGAACAAAAAAATAATTACATCTTTCTCTGAACAAGGGCAATCACAGCCAAATGCACTCACTGTTCTCTTATTTCCCATGTTATTTCATTGTCACATGACTATCGACTTTCCAGAAAGGTCTGTCCTCTACGTGGTAAGTAACAACTGTTGGTTATCTGAAAAATGTCACTCATTAATGATCACTAACCAACAACAGGAATGTCTATGCTGCAGAGACCAAGTGTCAGTGATTTACAGCGATTAAATAAGTCAAATTCCATTTCTACTGAATGGTATTCTGGAGATTTTTATCAATACCTTTGGGATTGAATACCACGACTGTCATTTTATGAAAACTGTAACCTTTAATTTTATATATAGTCATTTGCCAATATGCTTAATTTTTATCCATACCATTTCAAAGATGGAAACAGCAAGGTGACATGTACATATCAGAAATGAACATCTGGGACTGGATTTTATGAGGGGTCGCATTCCCCATCCCGTGACCAATGGTAACATGCTGTGAGGGTCAGCTGACCCATTAAACTGTGTAACCAATGACAAAATGATGTGGTGATCAGCTGACTCCGTATAAATAAGCAGCTGCTGGGGTTTGTGGGAATGGGGTGAGCTTGGAATGGCTCAGGGTGAGGCCTCAAGTGTTGGAGTATGATGTTTCTTTATTAAATCTTTTTCTTTGATTTATAAGTTGGAGTAAGTTTTGTTTCATTTTATTACCTAGAACTGAGAGTTCCTTCTGTTGGATCAACACCCATGACTGATATGTAGGGCATGGGAAGGCTGACTACAATCCCAACAGCTGCCCCATCTCTGTATGAGGTCCCATCTTAGATAGTTGCTGACCAATCACTGTTGTCCCAGCAGTGTCAGCTAGAAACAGCTGGGATTAGAGGCAGCCCCATTAAGCCAAGGAGTCATTTAAGTCCAGGCTCAGGGGTTGCACTGTTGGGCTGAGGTGGGCAGGGGACTGGGGTCAAAAGGCTGAGGAGAGGGCTAAAGGGGGTGAGGGGTAATGAGCAGGGGGGCAGTGCCTCTAATGGGCTCAAGGGAACTGCAAAGTAGGCTCATCCCCATCTTGCCCAACATTAGCTAAATTGCTGAGCTTGTCACATGTGGTGGGCCTGCCCCAACCCCAATTCCCCCTTTCCACACCCCTGGCCATGGAGAAAATACTGGCAGAGGGGGAATGAGGCCCTTGTGGCCATTAATTGATTAGTTAAGGGTCTCAATAGATCTAAATGCGGACAAGCCAATCAAAGCCTCTCCCTTCGCCTAAACATTTCAGGCAGGTCAGGAGCAGATGCGGAGGAGTCAGGAAGCCCACCTGTTGGATTTTATGTGGCCCTCTGTTTTCAAACACACTAGTGAGGGAGCATACATATTAGCCCTTTGACCTTCAAATTTACAAAATTGCAACCCTGATGAGCTTGGACTTTCACAAAATAATGGTCAGTTTATCAGTAAATCTATCGACATTTCAGTGGCATAACTCCAAAACAACATAGGAGTAAGTGCATGCAAAGGGTTAAGAAACTTCGAAATTAGGAGAGCCGGCTTTCAAATCCAAGAATGGTTGGTAATGGCAGCAGCAGACTGAGGGGGCATCACATAGGCCAGCATTTGGCTCAGTGAGCTGTGTGTCAGGCACCTAGAATAATTAACCAGGTGAGATTTTGTAACAATTTTAAAAATTAACTCCACGTGGAGAACCTGGCAGACGTACTCAAAAAACGGCACTGGTGGGAGACAGAAAACAAGAACATTTTAATGAGGTCAACCTACAAGCGTTAAACTCTCATGCTCCCAGAGATGCAGACCAGTGCTAGGCAACGTTAATGGCCTGATAAGGGCTTACTCGCACCTCCACAGTATTATCTGCATCCACTCTTTCTGCCCCAGAGACCTAAGTGCTTGACCAAGCCTTGATCACCTTATGCTTCAACTTTCCCAACCTTCCAGCTCAAGTGAAATGTTGTCATCTCGGCTGATGCCACACGAACACACATTGCTATCAATCTCCAGCCTGTTTACTTTTAATTTTTTTGTCCTTGCTTTCAAAACCCTCTGTAATCTCACTTCAACCCCCAGCTCGCATCCCCTCTTGCATTCTATACTGCTAGAATACTTGGCAGTTCCTTGCTGCACTATTGGCAATGACTTATTTAATCCTTTCATCAGAGCCCTGGTAGAAGAAAAGACTCTGATGACCAAGCAAGTGAAATGAAGATTTAAGTCTGATCTTCTTTCTTGTATACGGAAATATGTGCAAGAAAACAGCAACTGGTATATTAAGTATGTCCCAAATGATCATGGAGTAACTAAGTTTCACAAATCCAGTTTTCCTTCGCACTTATTGCCCTCTAATCATCCAAGAAATCAGGTTATTTAACCACCAGGGTCCTGTCAGTGAAATTCCAGCATCCTCAGTCTTTTCAATGCCTTCTCTGCTCTTAAAAGACCTCCTATAAATCTTTCCTTTCTGAATACTCCTTCCTTCACTACCCCAGCTTTCTTCGCCTATCCTTTTTCTGTTGCTGGCTATAAGCTGAAGTTTATTTTTGCTCCTTCCTGCATCTGAGGAGCATGATAGAGCTGCAAGCTGTTGTCAGAATCTGCCTTTATTAGGCAGTGGCTTTTTAACTACTCAAAGAACTACTCCGAAGCCTCCGCTGACAATGAGGACATTTCACAATTTTTCCTTTCGATCAGCTCACTTTTGTCAGCTCAGAGGTGGAGCAAGATAGTTTAATTTTCAATTTAATTGCAAAGCCACTAAATGTGTGTTCCTAATTAATGGTCATTCTCTTTCATATATATTTAAATTCCAATTCATTTTGAAGAGGTAAAAATGATCAGCTGTGCCAAGGCAGAATGAAAAGTTCATTAACCTTTTGATCTTCAGTTTTGAATTTAAAAGACTTATCTTTTTTATAAAATTGACAAATTTTAGCCCCTGAATGCTTTAAAGCATGCCAATAAGATAAAATGTTAATGTTAAGATATAGAAAAAATGTTTTGTTTTAAAACACAGCGGGTGTGGATGTCACCAGTTAGACCAGCATTTATTTGTCCATCCCTAATTTCTCGAGAAGATGGTCTTAAACCGCTGCAGTCCGTGTGGTGGAGGTACACCCACAGTGCTGTTAGAAAGGGAGTTCCAGGACTTTAACCTGTGACAGTGAAGGAACAGGATACTGAGAGACTCGGTGGGGAGCTTGCAGGTGGTGGTATTCCCATGTGTCTGCTGCCCATGTTTGACCTGATATCATTAAACTTCGTGGGGTCCAGAGTCAATGTTGAAGATTCCCAAGGCAACCCCCTTCCAACTGTATACCACCACTCCTAGTGGGTATGTTCTGTCCCACCAACAGGGCACACCCAGTGATGGTGGTGCCTGGGATATTTTCTCCAAGGGATGATTCCTTCAGTATGATCCTGCGAGTGTGGCTATGTCAGGCTGTGGCGTGGCTAATTTGCAGGACCGCTCTTCCAATTCTGGCACAAACCCACAGATGTTAGTAAGGAGAACTTTGCAGGATCAACAAAGCTGGGTGTGCCATTGACATTTCCAGTGCTTAGGTCGATGTTGATGCTGGGTGGTCCATCCAGTTTCATTCCTGTTAGACTTTGTAGCAGTTTGATGTAAGTGAGTGGCTTGCTAGGTTATTCTGGGTGCATTTAACAGTCAATCGCATTTCTGTGGGTCTCGAGTCACATGTAGGCCAGCAGATTTCTCTCTTTGACATTAGTGAGCCGGATGTGTTTATACGTCAAATCAACAATAGTTTTGTGGTCACCATTAACACTAATTTTTAAATTCCAGATTTATGAATGGAATTTAAATTCTGTAAGCTGCCATGGTGGGATTTGAACCTATGTCCCCAGACCAATACAGCACAGTGGCTAGCACTGCTGCATTAGGGTGCCAGGGAACGGGTTTGATTCCAACTTTGGGTGACAGCCTGTGTGGAGTTTGTATGCTTCCCCCCCACATTTGCGTGGGTTTCCTACTGGTGCTCCAGTTTCTTCCCACAGTTCAAAGATGTGCAAGTTAGGAGGATTGGCCATGCTAAATTGCCCCTTAGTGTCCCAAGATGTGTAGTTTAGGGGAATTAGTGGGGTAAATGCATGGGATTACGGGGATAGGGGCTGAGTGAAGGTGCTCCGTCAGAGAGTCGGTTCAGACTCGATGGGCTGAATGGCCTCCTTCTGCACTATCGGGATTCTAAATCAACATAGATCTCTGGATTACTAGTCTAGATGTATTTCCACTCCATCTGACGAAGGAGCAGCGCTCCGAAAGCTTATGGTATTTGCTACCAAATAAACCTGTTGGACTTTAACCTGGTGTTGTGAGACTTCTTACTAGTCTAGAGACATTATCACTATGCTACAGCCTCCCCAAACACAATGTTTCCTGGGAAGGTGAAATAATAAGGCTCTCATTAATACGAGATTCAATTTGGAGGAGAAGCTGATGGCACATAATTACTCAGATTCCATCTAAGTTGAAATCAAAATAGGCAGTAACTTTGTCAATGGCTGCTATCTCTGACTGGGATCTCCAAACGTGTGATCTGGCTGCAACTATTAACATCAGAAGTTGTCCAGATGTTGGCCAACTGTGGCACACCCTCGAACTTCAAAGAGATGCCACAAGTCATCCCAGAAATCAATCTACTCTGGGCAACACAGGAATTCCAAAGATTCTCACAAGATGTGTTAATATGAAAATTAGAAGGCAGCTTCAATAAACTTGCAGGCCATTTAGCCACAATATATTTTCATCATTATACCTTGAAGAGAGAGAGATTGCTGGAAATATAACTTAACATGTTAAATGAAAACACAAGATTTATCATCATCAGAAAATAAAGTTAATCCTTTCATCAGAGCCCTGGTGGAATAAAAGACTGATGACCAAGCAAGTGAAATGAAGATTTAAGTCTGATCTTCTTTCTTGTATACGGAAATATGTGCAAGAAAACAGCAACTGGTATATTAAGTATGTCCCAAATGATCATGGAGTAACTAAATTTCACAAATCCAGTTTTCCTTCACACTTATTGCCCTCTAATCATCCAAGAAATCAGGTTAAAAAACTTCAGGGAAAGGAAATCTGGGAAATTCGTCTCTGGATCTTCAATGATGAAACAAGTTCCAGAAATTAGGACAAGCATAAGGTACATACCCAGGTCCCATTGACCATCTCGAGACAGTGAAATTAGCAATAGTAATGAGATTGCCTTGTTCTCCTTTGAACTGTTGCAGGTATCACTCAAGTCAGCATCTTGTCCCAGAGGTTGACAACCCCCATGTAAAGAGAGGCTTCTGACATCTAGTCTAATTTTGTGTAACTTATCTAATTCAAATAGTGTGTTCTCATAGATATAAATGTCGTGCATCACGCAAACCAGCCTCCCATCCATTGACTCTGTCTACACTTCCCGCTGCCTCAGCAGAGCAGCCAGCATAATTAAGAATCCCAACGACCCTGGACATTCTCTCTTCCACCTTCTTCCGTCAGGAAAGAGACAAAAGTCTGAGGTCACGTACTAACCAACTCAAGAACAGCTTCTTCCCTGATGCCATCAGACTCACATTAAGTTGATCTTTTTCTACACCCGAGCTATGGCTGTAAAACTACATTCTGCACTCTCTCGTTTCTTTCTCTATGAACGGTATGCTTTGTCTGTATAGAAAGAATACTTTTCACTCTATACCAATACATGTGGCAATAATAAATAAAATCAAAGTGCATTGACCATTTTAAACATTTCAACTAAAGCTTACTGAAGTCTGTTTTCTGGAATAAAAGGTCCCAGTTCACAAAGCCAATGATAACGAAGGACCTTAATGCCGTTACAATCATTCTAGCACCACTCCTATCTAAGGCTTCTCATTCACCAATGTTCCTTGGACCAAAAATGCAAATTGTATAACAGACCTAATTAAAGCCTTCTACAAAAATAATATAGTTCTCTTTGTTAAATACAACATTGTCCTTACTATAATATAATATTCTAGTTTCAGTTGCATAGCACCCTTGCACTGATTGTGCTCCTTGACATACTACTTAAATTCATATATTTATTATGTACCCTGAGGGTGGAAGGCAATGACAAACTACCACTGCTAAAAACTGCAAGAAGTTAGCTCAGAATGAATGAAGCATTGTGCCAGGGCCTTGCCTCAGGCAGAGGACACATGACATGAATGTTTAGTGCAATGTAGTAAACAGTAAGGAAGACAGTAACGGACTTTAGAAGGATAACGACAAAGTGTTGAAATGAGGAGAAAGGTCACATGAAACTTAACCAACTTAACTCAGTGAAGGGTGAAGTGTTATTTTAGTAGGGAGAAAGGGTTAAGGGGTGTAGGGACAGGGAGACTTGGAGATGTATGTACACAAATCTTTGAACAAGGCAGGGCAAGATGTGAAGGCTGTTTAAAGAAATATATATGGGCTTTGTAAATAGAGGTATAGAGAATAAAAAACAAGGACATTATTCTGAACCTTCACTGGTCAGGCCCCAGCTGGAGTATTGTGTCCATTCCTGTGCAGCACTCAGTGGAAAGAATGTCAAGGCCGTGGTGAGCAGGCAGAGATTTAACAATGCAATGCAAAGGATGCAGCACTTTCAGTTACGTGGAGAGACTAGAGAAGCTAGGGTTGTTCCCATTAGAGCACAGAACGTGAAGGAAAGATTTTACGGAGGAGTTCAAAAGCATATTCAAAATCATATTTTTAAATTGGGTAAATAAAGAGAATCTCTTCCCAAACAGAATTCTGGAACCAGCTAGAGGATACAAATTTAAGGTAACTGGCAAAAGGAGCAGGAGTGAGATGACAAGACTATTTTTTATTACTCTGTGTTATGATTATTTGGATTGCACTGTCTGAAAAGGAAGCTGATTCAAAACATTGAGAAGGAAATTGGATAAATACTTGTGGGGAAAATAAATGTTAGGCTTTTGGAGAAAGGGCAAGGGAATGGGGCTAATTGGATACCACATTTCAAAAGCCAGAGGTATGATAGAAGGAAATCATGTAGCCTAGGTGTTATTCTAATATTCTACAAGTCTATGATTCATGTACTATAATACCTCGATCTTTCCCGTTCAGAGTTTAATTCCATGCCAAACATATATGTTTGATATTAGCTGTACAGAGATGCACAGAGTTGCATTTGTCTACATTAAATGCCACGCATCAGCTGTGGAATCATTTCCACATTACGTCTCGATTAGATTGTCACCTTTGTTCCTATCCTAGATCTGACCTGTTCTGACCAAGGCCGCAAGTAACTACAAAGGGTCGTGAACGAAGCCCAGTCCATCACTCAAACCAGCCTCCCACCCATTGACACTGTCTATACTTCCCACTGCCTCAAAAAAGCAGCGAGCATAATCAAGGACCCCACGCACCCTGGACATACTCTCTTCCACCTTCTTCCATCAGGAAAAGATACAAAAATCTGAAACCATGCACCAACCCACTCAAGAACACTTTCTTCCCTGCTGCCGTTAGACTTTTGAATGGACCTACCATATATTAAGCTGATCTTTCTCTACACCCTGGCTATGACTGTGACACTATATTCTGCACTATCTTCTTTCCTTCTCCCCTATGTACTTCACGAACAGTATGTTTTCTCTGTATAGCTTGCAAGAAACAATACTTTTCGCTGTATACCAATGTATACACGTGACGATAATAAATCAAATCATAGCAACACCCATGAAATTGGGATTGTATCCACATGCTAGAGCAAGAAAGGCCTAGGTTCCATCCCTGACCTGTGCTGTCAGTTGAGCCCAGGAGGTCTCCTGAGGCAGAGTAATGGGATCAGAGCCCTAGAATTGGCCTCACGTTCTCTGGGAAAATGTAGCACATCCAGTTCATCTGAAAGAAAGCTCCAACTGAAACGAACAAAATCGAGCTTAAATACCATAGATTTTGCACTCTTTATGATGGTATATTCTATACCATCAGCGCTCACATCCTCCTTCAGAAATTAAATCAATGTTGGCTTGCTGTAAAATAGTCTAAAGTATTCACGGGCATAAAGATTTTCCAATAACCAGAAGACACAAACTAGTGAACAAGGACTGATTGTTTCAGTTGCAGAGTTTCGACAGAATGCCTTGAATGAGTAAAATCTTGTCTGACAGGCTCCCTGCTGTACTTTGTATCCAAGCGAACTTGTCAAGCATCACATTAAGATTAGTTTTGTGCTTGGCTAAGTGATCCTAACTTTGCCACTCACTCCAGCTTCCCATTTAAATCACTGCAAAATGCTTTAATACTGTACACTGAACATTGCTGCTGAGGAACAGATTCGCAAAATTTCCATCTGCCAACCTGTGTTTGGAAAGTTGTGTGGTCAGGCAATTCCGGGTGAAGAATCTAGATTTCTCTTTTTCCATAAGAATGTTGTGGCATTCAGAATTCAGCCATGTCAACCCGACCTTTGCTGCAATAGAATCATAGACTGATACAACACTAGTTGTAGCTAGTTGCTCTGTACTGGCTTTGCAGTGCAATTAATTCCATTCCTTGGTCCTTCCCAAAGACCTGGAATTTTTCTCCAATGAGTATCAAGGAACTGTTTGAGGAAGAATAGCAATCCACAACTCCAGCAATTTTTAGTCAAAGGCAGCATTGTAAACTCAATAGATTGCCCACTGCAATTGTATGTAAAGTTCAAAAAACAGTAGACTTCTGAAGTTCTTCAGAAAGGAGTTATTCACTTTGACCTATATATACACACACATCATTTAAAATCCAGAAGGGCCCATGAAAGAGGCATACTCCATGGCCAGCACGGTGGCACAGTGGCTAGCACTGCTGCCTCAGTGCCAGGGACTGGGTTTGATTCCCGGATTGGGTCACGGTCTGTGCGGAGTCTGCACACATTCTCCCCGTGTCTGCGTGGGTTTCCTCCGGGTGGTCCAGTTTTCTCCCACGATCTGAAAGACGTGCTGGTTTGGTGCATTGGCCATGCTAAATTCTCCCTCAGTGTACCCAAACAGGTGCCAGAGTGTGGCAACTAGGGGATTTTCACAGTAACTTCATTGCAGTGTTAATGTAAGCCTACTTATGACACCATAAATAAACTTTAAACCTACTTATTGACAGAGTGGAAATGGCAAACATAAAGAAAATAAAGCCAAAATAGTTAGTGTCTTGTGTTGTTTACAGGGGATATATTTATTAAAATTATTCTACTTATCATAGGTCATACATTTGTCAATAGCATGAGATATGTTATTAAAGTTACATCCATTATTAAAGTTACATCCATACTACAACCACAACATACATATATATTAACACAGAAAGTGCCCCAAGTTGCTTCATTGAGATGTAAGCCTGGATTTTCTTCCTATAGTCAGGTGTACAGAATCGAGAGAATTCCCAGCTCCACAAACCGAACTTCTAAAAATGGCCACTCTAACTTGGAGTTTTCAATCCAGAAGTGGTTTGAGGGGTTGCAGGCTAGATTAGAAGTTGGGGTAGGTGATCCTGGAAGTAGTGAGTGGTCGAAGGCTGGCCCAGTGTGGGTCGGGAATCGATAAAGCAGACCCTCAGAAAGGCCCATTTGAGGGGATGTTCCTCAATGGTAAATGTCTTGAGCCTGGAGGAGACATCATCACCCAGTCAGCTGTAAATGTTGTTCAACTGTTAACCGACCCTGGGATGGATGGCCCATCGTCGGTTTTCCCTTTGGGAAAATTGTCATTGTTGCTACCTAATGAATCACTGAAATCATGGAGTGGATTCTCAAAACACAACCATGGTGATGGCAGTGGCTTATCACCGCTATGGTAGAGATATTATGAAGTCACATAGATCTCTCACATCTGCACACTGTCACAGCATAACAGTGTGACCAAGAGTAGATCAGTAGGGTTAGCAGTGGTCGTGGAGCACAACATGCTATCTTGCAATCACAGCTGCAACAGGGGCAGCGTGGTGGCACAGTGGTTAGCACTGCTGCCTCACAGCGCCAGGGTCCAGGTTCAATTCCTGGCTTGGGTCACTGTCTGTGGGGAGTCTGCACGTTCTCCCCATGGTCTGTATGAGTTTCCTCCGGATGCTCCAGTTTCCTCCCACAGTCTGAAAGACGTGCTGGTTAGATGCATTGGCCATGCTAAATTCTCCTCAGTGTACCCGAACAGGGCTGGAGAGTGGTGACTAAGGGATTTTCACAGCAACTTTATTGCAGTGTTAATGTAAGCCTACTTGTGACATTAATAAATAAACTAAAAACATAAATGGCACCAAACAGTTGCACCATTTTCTTCACCAAACCTCATCAGCAATAAGAGATGATCTGGTGAAAATGGTTGGTGCATGTAGGCACACAAAAGTGAATAAGAGCATTGTAATCTGAATGGCTCATGACCTTTTCACCATACATGTTTATTGAGAGAATGTTGCAAAGGGGATGCGTGGAAAGGCATGGGTCCAGCTGCCCAACACTTATTTGACCAGGATCTGAATGTTCAGATCAGTCTTGTACCTTGCTGCTGAGTGTAATTCACCTGCAACAACAATAACGGCTGTGGTGAGCACAGAAGGAGACCATCAGCTCTCATGGATTCCATGCCAGAAAAGGTTCAATGAGCTGCTACGCTCCAGCAAGGTGAGTAGCTTGGCTTATCCACACGTAGCTCCGAGGGAATAGACATATCTACATGCTGCAGCTAAGGTCTGAGACCTAGCACATACCTCTGCTACAGTACCGTGGCAATGCGTGTGAATAGCTCTTCCGAATGAGCACTGTAATGTACAGATGCAGTGAAGATCAATATCTCTGTGTGCTAAATATCAGGTTAACATCAATTCATGTTGTCATTGCAAACCAAAAGGGTGAAGACCACCATAGAAATGGCCCCGAGTCAGTCTTCCTGAGGCATATATGCTCTGTTGAACACATGGTCTTGAAGTTTGCCAGGGTGCCTGAGCAGCTGTCTGTTGGTGAATCGCTGTTAGCAGGTGATAAAGGTGGCATTGGGATCACCTTGGCACAGGGTGGTAATGGTAGAGGTCATGTCGTCAGTTCACTCGGCACAGTTGGCATGAGACAGAATGCAAGGATGGGGTTGCCTCATGTGGGCAGCGAGGTTGAACATAATGCTATGCATCAGAATTTGCTTTCACCATGACAAAAGCTATATCTAAATAACTCGTTTGGTGTCCAAGACAGGTCCCAGCTTTGTTCCTTCAGCATCCCTCCCCACCCCCTCCACTCAGGCAAGATCATCCCTCAAGCATCAAGAGGAGGAAGTGGTATTCAAGGAGGCAGCGCCACATCTAACAAACCCACAAACACAGAAACAAGCCCATCAGAGGGAAGTAGTGCATGTGTAGTTAGTAACATGGGGTGAAGTCCAAGAGGAGGGAGGTATCTGTCAGAAATACTTGTGCACAGTTACCCTCACAGGAGGGAAGAAAGTCATGATTATAATGTTGCTTTGAGCAGGAACGTGGAGCTCAAAAGCTATCCTGTGGGGTACAATATTTAGATAATAAGCAGATGTGAGAATATGTGGCAGAGTTTCCCGAGGCAGTCGGAACTCTAGGCTCTGAATTGAGGCGGCCATTGCTGTCTTGAGCTCTACATTTTCCTGAGGGCTCAGCTGCATGAGTTCTGACCATGAGAGATTGGCCAAGCACAGAGGGAGACACATGCAACAACACCTAGGAGTGGATGACAGGGCAGCGTCTCGTTCAGGACAGGGTGCAAGCCTCAGTAGCCTGGGTCAATCCTCTCAGAGTATGAGTGCTTGGTGGAATACATGAGGAGTTGCGTACCCTTAACAGGGCGGCCACACTGTTGCTGGAATAGACAACTGCTGCTCACGAGTAACCATGATGTGGAGCTGCCGACTTTGGACTGGGGTAAGCACAGCAAGAAGTCTCACAACACAAGGTTAAAGTCCAACAGGTTTATTTGAAGGTGTAACACTCCGAAAGCTTGTGCTACCAAATAAACCTGTTGGACTTTAACCTGATGTTGTGAGACTTCTTACCATGAGTAACCAGTCAGTGACAGTGCAGGGGATTGAGGAGGGTAAAGGTATTGAGAGCCCCTCAACATCCTCATCTTCCTCCTTCTCCTTAGCCCTTACCTGCTGCACATGTGCCAGTGACCACAGTTGCCCATGCAAAGATACAGAGGCCACAGGCTGAAGGAGGTCTCCAATGGGCGATTGCACAATGAGGCAGGCCACCAACGCTCCCCATTGCCATCTGGACTGAGAACAGAGCCACCTGCCTCCTCCTCCTCCAAGACAAAACTCAGTAGGAGTGTGTGAGAATGAAGGGCAACATCTCACCTGCAGCACTAATGGGTTCACCCTATGGTTACAATTTTCATATTGCATTTGTCTCATTGATGGTTCTCACCAGTAATAATGAGGGCTGCATGCGGAGGTCCATCTCGATGTGCAGGATCAAGGATGTCAGCTGATGCTTTGGAGGGTTTTCTCCTTCTCTGCTGGGTCACGTAACATTTCAATCTTCAAGCACAGGGATGCTCCTTGTATCATTGTCCATCCGGGCTTGACTTTAATGGAGGTTCAATGAGCTGCCCCTCTAAGAGATGGTGGACAGCAGGTGCATCTCAAGAATGAGTGCTGAGTGCAAGGTATTCACCACATTGCAATGTTACATGTTGGCTCAGGTGTAGCATCACAGCTTGGTACGTTACGTACCATGCAAGTAACATTGGTGTCTGCCGTTCCCAGTACTTTGGCTGCATCCCAGGTGTCACGGGAGATGTTGTGTGCAGTAAGCAGAGGTACATGGAAGTCAGGAATGTTGCATGTGGCACCCATGTCAGAAACAGGACAACTGATGGAAATGGATGGTTTGCAAGTTCTTTGTCAGTCAAGAGCTCGTCATGTGCGAGATACCTTATCTGCATGCATGTTACACATAAAACCTTATTAGGATTGAGAGTCTTAGATCATGCCACTCAGCATTGTGGGCATGGTCTAATTATGGACAATTCGGTGGCAACACCCATTCACTGACAATCACTGACTTTCACGTGAAGGGGCCAGGTTGTGAATGACTTATTTCCGTATGTGTTTGCGATATGAGGTCCATGGTTATGATGGTGAGGGTTTCAGCCATGAGTGTGATGAAGTCCAATTCATTGGTATTGATTCACAACCTTGTGGGATTGGGCAGTCCATTGACTAATTATGCATTCAATGTACAAGGTCTTTCGGTCTTAGTATGTCACTCGGGATTGGCTAACGTGATTTATGAACATCTCCAGGGAACTGGGTTCGATTCCCGGCTTGGGTCACTGTCTGTGTGGAGTTTGCACATTCTCCTCGTGTCTGCGTGGGTTTCCTCCGGGTGCTCCGGTTTCCTCCCACAGTCCAAAGATGTGCGGGTTAGGTTGATTGGCCAGGTTAAAAATTGCCCCTTAGAGTCCTAAGATGTGTAGGTTAGAGGGATTAGTGGGTAAATATGTGGGGGTAGGGCCTGGGTGGGATTGTGGTCGGTGCAGACTCGATGGGCCGAATGGCCTCCTTCTGCACTGTAGGGTTTCTATGATTTCTATAATGATGATCTATTTTGCACTAGGACCCAGGAGGGCGATCTCCTCCAGCACAGTCAGCTCTCAACATGGCCACGCCTCCCAGCTGCTCTGCCATTGGCTGCTCCTCTTCCTCATCCATTTTGAAAGCTTTGAAATGGGCAGGTGCTTCTTCCTTCTGCTTATCTTCCTCCTCAGAGGCTGTGACTCTGCCCATAGCCTCGTCGTCATCAATTTGTAAGTTCCCCCATTGCAGAGTGCTTATATTCTTCATAGCCTTGCTGGAGCATATTGCAGAACTCGAGTGATTGAGGCACCTGAAGTGTGTTTTTACAGTGCCAGTGGCCTGTTCAATGATCTCCTGGTGATGACATGCTGCTGTTACAGTTCAGCTCCACCTCCACTCGGGGGTTCCTAGAGTTCAGGGGATTCATTATCAAAGTTCTAAAGAGTTGCCCTCGTCTCACAGAAGCCAAACACAGATCTGCATTGGTGGCTGCAATAGCTGAGGGAGTTGGAAACTCCTTAGTATGAAGCAGTTGTGGCAGCTCCCAGGGAACCTTGTACACACATGAAAGAAGACCTTGAGGTCACAAACCACCTGTACATTTAGTGAGGGGAAGGACTTTCAGTTGACAAAGGTCTGTGTGTGCTGAGTTGGGGCCTTTATGATAACATGGGTGCAATCAATAACACCCTTCCCCTGAGGGAAGTCTGCTAATTGTGCAAAGACCATGGCTTTCTGCATCTGACATGCCATAATCTATAGGGAAATTAATGCGATCCCCACATTAGTTACATCCTTAATGCAGCTGTGTGCTGCTGACTGAAATATTCCAAACATGTCTCCTGATGATCCCTGGAAAGATCCTAAGGCATAAAGGTTGAGTTACCTTTACTGTCATTGGCAGGGGGTGGGGAGGGGGGGGCACAGTTGATGGATTCTGGCTCGGGTCGCTGCCAGACAATACGATGTTATACCATCACTACCTCATGGCTTAGCCTCAGTCACCTTCGGCACTGATTCGCCTTCATATTGAGGTAGGACATCCTAGGTTTGTTCACCCTTCCCACAGAGGTGTGCGTACCTGTTTATCCTGTCTATTCATTTGTGGAACATGGGCGTAACTGGCTGGCCAGCATTTACTGCCCATCCCTAGTGGCCCTTGGAGGACAGTTGAGAGTTAACCACATTTGCTCTCCCTCTGGAGTCACATGTAGGCCAGACCAGGCAAGGACAGCAGATTTCCTTCCCTAAAGGACATTAGTGAACCAGATGGGGTTTTTTTCTCCGACAATCGTTTCTTGGTCATCAATAGATTCTTAATTCCAGATATTTTTTATTGGAATTCAACTTCCACCATCTGCCATGGTGGGGTTTGAACCCAGGTTCCCAGAATATTAGCTGAGTTTCTGGATTAATGGTCTAGTGATAATACCACTAGGCCATCGCCTCCCCCCAACAACTCTTTTGTCGTCCTCCTTTCTGGTGTGCATACAGCAGCCTCTTCCACCTGATCTTTTGCTCTCCCTCTGCACACAGTGACCAGCTTCTGTGGTCTCTATGTGTGAGGCGCCCCTGCCCATTTTCTAAGCTCCTTCGCACAAGGCGCTATGCACCCTTCTCCACTACAAAGATCTTCCTGACACCTGGGTGCACAAGTCAGTATGGGATCAAATATTGTCTCACGATTGCAGCAGCCCCACTCTCCTACTCTTTTGGGTTGAGGGCAAGCAATTAGAAGTGATTTTGTGCCACTTCTGGGGCAGTGAATAAAAGTTTAAAGCAATACCACAGGGCACCTGCATCTCTCCAAAGGGGTCTCCTAGGCTATCCAAATAAATTCAACAAGTTTTACAAATGCATTACATGTTTTACAAGTACATTAAGGGTAAAAGGATAACTAGGGAAAGGATTGGGCCCATTAAGGACCACAATGGCAATTTGTGTGGAGCCAGAGGACATAGATATGGTTCCAAATGAATACTTTGTGTTAGTATTCACTAGTGAGAGGAATGATACAATTAAATAAATTAATATAGACAAAGAGGAGGTTCTGAGTGGTCTGGCAGGCTTAAAGTAGATAAATATCGAGGGCCAGATGAAATGTATCCCGGGCCGATGAGTGAGGCAAGGGAGGAAATAGTGGAGGAGCAGGCAATAATTTTCAATTCCTCTCTGGCCCAGAAGAGGTGCCGGAGGACTGGAGGACAGCCAATGTGATACCATTATTCAAGAAGGGAGGAATGGATTAATCTTGGGGCGGCACGGTGGGACAGTGGTTAGCACTACTGCCTCACAGCGCCAGGGACCCGGGTTCAATTCCGGCCTCAGATCACTGTCTGTGTGGAGTTTGCACATTCTCCCCATTTCTGCATGGGTTTCCTCCTGTGCTCTGATTTCCTCACACAGTCCAAAGATGTACAGGTTCGGTGGATTGGCCATGCTAAATTGCCCTTTAGTGTCAGGGGATTAAATGGGTAAATACGTGGGGTTACAGGGATAGGGCCTGGGTGGGGTTGTGGTTGGTGTAGACTCAATAGGCTGAATGGCCTCCTTCTGCATTGTAGAATTTGGAGAGGTGGGGATTAATCAAGAGCAGTCAGCATGGTTTTGTTAAGGGGAGGTCATGTCTGACCACCTTAATTGAATTTTTCATAGAGGCGACCAGATGTGTAGGTGAGGGCAATGCATTTGATGCAGTCTATTTGGACTTCAGCAAGGCTTTCGACAAGACGCACATGGGAGACAGAGTGAAGGTAAAAGTCCCTGGGACCCAAAGAAATTTGGTAAATTGGATCCAGAATTGGCTGAGTGGTAGGAAGCAGAGGATGAGGGTTGCGGGGTGTTTTTCGGACTGGAAGACTGTGTCCAGTGCAGATCAATGTTGGAGCCTTTGCTGTTTGTGGTTTATATAAATGATTTAGACTTGAATGTAGGAGGGTTGATCAGTAAGTTTGTGGATGATATGAAAATTGGTACGGTGGCAAAGAATGAGGAGGATAGCCTTAAATTACAGGAGGATATAGATGGGCTGATCAATGGCAAATGGAATTCAATCCACATAATGAGAGGTGATGCACTTGGGCAGGACAAAAAGACAAGGGAATACATGAATACATAATGACTGACTGGACCCTAGGAAGCATCGAAGGTCAGAGGGACCTTAGTGCACATGTACACTGGGACCTTAAGGTAGCAAGACAGGTGGATAAAGTGGTTAAAAAGGCATATGGTATATATGCCTTTATTAGCCGAAGTATAGAGTTTAAGAGCAGGGAGGTTATGCTGGAACTATATAAAACATTAGTTAGGCCATAACTAAAGTAGTGTGTCCAGTTCTGGAATCCACATTACAAGGATGTGATAGCAGTGGAAAGGGTGCAGAGGAGAATTACCAGGATGTTCCTCGGCTGGAGAGTTTTAGTTATCAAGAGAGATTTCATAGACTGGGGTTGTTTTCCTTGGAGCAAAGGAAACTGAGTGGGGTGACAAAATTATGAAGGGCATAAAGGAAGAAACTTTTCCCCTTGGTGGAGGGATCAATGACTAGGGTTGTAGGTTTAAGGTAAGGGACAGGAGGTTTAAAGAGATCCAAGGAAAACCTTTTTTCGCATAAAGGGTAGTGGGAGTCTGGAATCATCGAATAGAATCATCGAAACCCTACAGTGCAGAAAGAGGCTATCTGGCCCATCGAGTCTGCACCGACCACAATCCCCCCAGGCCCCACCCCCATATCCCGACACATTTACTCGCTAATCCCTCTAACCTATGCATCTCAGGACACTAAGGGGCAATTTTAGCATGGCCAATCAACCTAACCCGCACATCTTTGGAGCTCACTGCCTGAAAGGGTGATGTGCGCAGAGACCAATTTAAGAAGTATTTAGATATGCATTTGCAATGCCAAGGCAGACAATATTATGGGCCAAGTGCTGGCAAATGGGATTAGAATAGTTAGGTGGTTTGTCTTTGGCTGGTGCAGATGTGATGGGTCTTTTACTGTGTTGTAGACCTCTGACTCTATGACTAAGTTCAGATCTGCTCTTACCAGGTCTATTATGCGCACTGTGTGTTCCACACTGAGGCTGTCAAAATCTAACTTGAGAAGAAGCAGTTGTTGATTTAAATGCCTCCATAACACACACATGCATGAATCCCCCCTTGCCCCCATTCCCATCCTCACGAAAATGGGAATTGCTTTGTTCAGGGGCATGATTTACCATCCGGGCCATAATCAAATAAAAACAGACACTGTGTCAAAGATGGAGCTATTAGGCAGAGTGACCAATAAAGAGGTGGATTAGGTGTTGAAAGGAAGGGACAAGAGGGAGGTGGCAGGTCAGAGGATTTTAGGGAAGGAATTCCAGGGCATAGGGTTTAGATGATTGAAGACATAGTTGTGAGGGTGAGGGGAAACGGACTGGAAAATGTGAGGAGAACTAAATCAGGAGAACGGATAGTTCGAGGGAGGTTGTCAGCTAGAGAGGCGCAAAAAGATACAGGGGAAACAAGACTAATGAAGGAATTTAAACAAGAGGGCGACATTTTTTAAATTGGTGCCTTTGTGGAACCTGGAGTCAATATAGATTAGCAAGACGTGAATGATAAATGAATGGGGCATGGGACAGGAAGAGTGCATACAGGCCACAGTGCTTGGATTAGCTGAAATGGGCAGGGCATAAAGGACGGAGGCCAGTCAGGAGAGCATTCGAATAGACAAGCATGAAGGTAATAAAGGCATAGGTGAGATTCTCAGAAGCAGATGGGCCAAGATGCTTAAGGACCTAAAAGGTAGTTGCTTAAAATTCAAGGTACTTAAAAGAACAGCCACAGATTAGAGCCGGTTTTAAAAATATGAAGAAAGTTTATGCCCAATCAACATGAGAAAAACTGTTTGAATAAACATTTTCTCATTGAGAAAATGAGTCTCTGCCGTAATAAGAAGCATTGGTTCAGCAGGAATCATGTCCGCACCAATGTGCCTGTTGTAAGTTTCAATATATCCAAATTAATGATAAGTTTTGAAACAGATTCCAGTATTTGTGGCTCACATTCTACTGATCATGGTGATTTTGAACTTAAGTTGATTTCACAGTTTTAAAGTTTGGCATTTATTTAGTTAAACCAGACAAGTTATGTCTGGTGTTAGAAAAATAAAGTGCATAATATTTTATCCCAACCATTCCAATAAATCAGCTCAATGAAGCTCAATGTCAGAATGCATTTCAGAGGCACATCATGTCAAAAAAAAATCTACATTTAATTCAATTCCACAAAGATGGCAGAAATAATCTATAGCAATTCACCTCCTGGCAGATGAAGATAACTCATTTCCAAGCCCTTTTTTGTGAAATTTTATTAGTTTGACTAAATACAGTTATTAGCAAGAGGCAATATTCTGTGATATCTCAGTTTTTCACACACAAAAATCTTCTTTTGAAGCCTTCACATTTAATAACTCCAAAAAATTATTTTAGAAATATTACCAAAAATGTCTTCCATTCTTCAGTAAGGTTTCACAGAGGACTATGTTAGCCAGTAAATTAACAAGATCTAGCTCACCCTTTTGGATTTTGTTTGCACGTGAGTTATATCATCATACAAGTTGAATTTGACAGGGGACCAAAATATAGCATCCAGGAGCGATAACAAATCTACTTCAGGAATTTATGCTGCATTTATATTGTTCTAAAATTAAATATAGGCATTCAGGCAAATCGCTCCAAGCAAAAAAAGTAATATATCGGTAGGTAATTTTGGCAAAGCAATAAATGATTAAAATTTAATTTTACATTGTATTCTCCGCTGCTACACTCATTGGTAATTAATGATAGCAGCACAGATAGAGGATAAAGGAGGTAAGGCAGGATTTTTAGGATTCCCTTCCGGCCAACCAAAGAGTTGATGGCCAACACACTCCTCTGATACCGACTGCCATTCAGTGCTCTAAGCAGCATTAATTGGCTGGAAGCAGGACTTCTGCCCCTCACTCAGGAACACATCCCACTTCAGGGTGCAGTCGATCAGTCTGGTTGGCAAATCTAGACCCAACAGCGCCAGAAGCTGCAGAAGGCAGTACTGTGACTACACAAAGTCCCAAAGTCCCCAGAATCTGAGTTCTGGGAGTCCAAGACCAGTTGAGTGTGGGAGGCTCTCAGGGCAGGGACAAGGGTGGGGGGGGGGGTGTCTCAGGGCAGGGAAGGGAGGCGAGGCCCAGCGGAGTGGGTAGAGGGGGTGTGGGGGTGTTGGTGGAGAGGCCAAGGGGGAGGGAGCACCTGCAATGGTCAAAGCTTGTGGGGATGGAGGGGGCCATTGATGGCGACACCCACCACCCCTTCCCACCTGAGACCTGAGCAAGGTCACTTTCCAGGCTACCTACTTTACCCCTGAACTCCTCCCACCAGTAGGAAAATTGAAACCGAGCAGAATGCAGCCCTCAAGTGGTCATTAATTGGTAACTTAAGGGCCTCAGTTGGGGTAAGATTGATCTAGACTTCACCCATCTCACTGTAAAACTGCAAAGAGGTGGGGGGTGAACCTGGAAGGGAGGTCATCTGAGGAATTTTATGCTCCCCATTTTGCAAACCCACCGGCAGGGCAAAGTAAAATTCTGTTGTATAAAATATCCATTCCTCTGAAGTTAACTAAGTTTTGGTTAGAAAAAAAAACAATAGAAAAGGTTCAACACAGATTCAGTGGACATTACCAAGACTTACAGATATAGAGAGACTCTCAAAGTTTGTGGTTTTTTCATTTAAAGAGAAAAACTTGCATTTTTATAGCACTTTTCCTGACCATAGGATGTCTGGAAAGCTCTTCACTTTTTGAAGTGTAGTCATTGTTGTAATGTCGGAAAAATGGCAGCCGATTTGTACGGAGCAAATTCTCAAACAGCAATGTGATAAAGACCAGATAATCTGTTTTCTCTGATGTTGATTGAGGGATAAATATTGACCAACTCCCAGGGACTACCCCACTGCCCTTCTTCAAAATAGTGCCACGGTATCTTTTATATAGAATCCTACATTGTAGGAGGCGGCATATTCGGCCCATTGACTCTACACCAACCACAATCCCACCCAGGCCCTATCCCCATAACCCCATGCATTTTACCCTAGCTAGTCTCCCTGACACTAAGGGGTAATTTAGCATGGCCAATCCACCTAACTCGCACATCTTTGGACTGTGGGAGGAAACTGGAGCACCCGGAGGAAACCCAAGCAGACACGGGGAGAATATGCAAACTCCGCACAGTCAGTGACCCAAGCCAGGAATCGAACCTGGGTCCCTGGCGCTGTGAGGCAGCAGTGCTAACTACTGTGCCACCATGCTGCCCAAACATTTACCCAACCAGACAAATGGGGTTTAAGTTTAACATTTCTTCCGAAAGACAGCATCTCTGCCACTGTGGCACTCCGTCAGTACTGCCCTAAAGAGTCAGCCTTGATTTCTGAACTCCAGCCCTGGAATGGGATTTCGGCCTGGAACCTTGTGGCCAAGGGGCGTGAGTGCTACCAACAGAGCTACAACTGACACATCAGCTACAGTTGTGAAGAGAGAGAGTAGCCTGAGAGAGACTTTCAAAGTCATGAAGGAATATGACAAAGTAAATTATGATAAATTGTCTGGCAAGATGACAACAGGAACGCAGTTAAATTTAAAATCACAAAAAAGATAAAAAGATATTTAGAAAAATGTTCTTTACACAGTCATTCGAATTTTGAATTCTTTGATACAAGTTGTTGAAATAGAGCTCAAAACTTATTCAAAAAGAGCGTTATTTTCTTTTTAAAAAATGATTATATACCATTCTAATAATAGATATGCCATGCAATTCTTAGTAATACAAATAACCCAAGAGTGTATATCAGCTTCTTCTTCTTGTTCTGTGTACAGAAGCATATGCATTGCAGCCGACCTCAAACACTGACACAACCTCAGACCCATCCCTCACATGTTGCTAAACTGCAGGTTTACTGCGAATCCCCTGAAGCCCATTGCAGAGTCACCAATCTCCAAGGCTCCCTCCCCTTGTTATGCGAAATAAATTGACCACCCTAGTGCTGCAAAAGTCTTGCAGAATCTTCCCCAGGATGAACGACCCTGGGCTAAAAGTCCTGCCCTCCTGAAAATTGCTGGCAAATCAAAGGCCTGCATCTGTGCATTGCAGACAGCACCGGTTAGAGTATTGGCTGCTGCCAGCAATGCACCCGCCATAGGCCCAAGATCAGCAAGGGGCCCCAGGGCACAGGTGAGCAAGGGCACGATGGGGATCATGGGGTGGAGGTTGTGGAACAGGGTAGAGAAGGGTTCGGCAGCAAAGACAGAGGGGGGTGGTGATAATTAGTAGGATCCCCTTCATAATGCTGAGTTCATTGATCAGGCACCGAGTGGGAGCATGCAAGAAAGTGGAGTTGAGGATTATCACATCGGATCAGTCATGATCTCATTGAATGGTGGAGCAGACTCAATGGGCCGAATGGCCTACTTCTGCTCCAACGTCTTATGGCCTTAGGAAACGTATATATTTTGGGATGGGACTGAATTAGTAGGTGCCTGATTTTTACATTTCTGTGACGCAGCCGTTGAGAATCATAGCTTACAACCTTGCAAGCAAACCAGACAGGGCTATCTTTGAGCTTCTCGCGTGCTGGGTTCTCAACTCACTGCTGGCTGAATACCAGCAGCGACGGGGTCAATGCCCTGAAGTGGACTTTAATCACCCAGCTAAGAGTGTCACTTGGCAGTGGAACAGGAAGGTCGTCCATCTCCTTTCCATCCTGGATTACTTCGGGCAGCAGTTTGAAGGTGACAGCATTGCCTGATCAATGTCATTTTCAGCATTCTAGTGTTTCAAATAATTAAAATTTCTGAAGGTGCACAAGGCGATAAGCTATGATTCTCAATGGCTGTGTCACAGAAATGTAAACATCAGGCACCTACTAATTCAGTTCCATCTCAAAATATATACACGTCCCAAGGCCGTAAGTCATAGCAGCAGATGTAGGCCACTCGGCCCATTGAGTCAGCTCCACCATTCAACAAGATCATGACTGATCTGATGTGATAATCCTCAACTCCGCTTTATCCCCATAAGCATCGATTCCCTTACTGGTTACAAATCTGTCTATCTCAGCCTTGAACATATTTTACGATCCAGCTTCTACAGCCCTTTGTGGTAAAGAATTCCACAGATTCACCACCCTCTGAGAGAAGAAATTCTCCCACATCTCTGATTTCTGTCTTAACTGAGGTTATGTCCTCTGGCCCTAGACTCTCCCACAGGAGGAAACAACCTCTCAGCAGCTACCCTGTCAAGCGCCCTGCGAATCCTATGTGTCATGCGATCGTTAGACTTTAAGTACTTCTAACTGTTTGCAAACGGTGCTGAAAATAACTGTATCCACAGGTTTGCCTTGCAAATTGTAAAATGTCAATGGCCTGATGATTTAGTTTTACAATCTTCCTTGAAACCACTTAGTTATTGACTTAATTGCAACATATTCCAACTCAAATTTTAAAGGAATTTAAAGTAAAAACTACAAATGTGTCTTCAAGACAGCATATTCTGCTCATTACAAACCAATAGCACGGAAATTAAATTTATAAGCAAAAAAATGCTGATAGCAAAAGCAGAAAGATACATTTATACCATACCATTGTGCCTTCACTTTCACTTCTTGCAACTACCCGTTGTAACCGGGACACTGCCAGCTTCTCTCTACAAAGGAAACAAAAGAACGTGAAGAGATAGTCAGATTTCTTTGGTGTTGCAGGTACTTCACTCCAAAGTCTTTTCAACTTTCTTGTTTGCTGCCACAGTATTAACATTGCAATTCCCCAGTTAAATGATCAGATTCATAGAATGCAATCCTCAATGGCTAACTCTTGGATGTTGTAGCTTTTGATCAGGTTCCAGTTTCTGACTTTTGTGTTAAAAGATTTCCTACAATGGACTGAGTTGTGTTATTCAAAGAAGTTGTTTGTCACAATGTCATGGATAACTTGGAAAAAGAAGCACTTTGGTGGAGGGACATAAAGTCCATCCTGAGGTATTTGTAATGGTGGGGGCGGCACGTAAAATATGACAAGCAGGCGGCCCACTTCCTTCCCGTCCACTCCCAACCCATTCCCCATACCACAGGAGATGGGAAAGGCAGCCACTCACCTGGCGATCCTTCACAGAATCTCTACAGTGCAGAAGGAGGCTATTTGACCCAGAGTCTGCACTGACTCTCTGAAAGAGCATCTTACCCAGGCCAACCATACCCTACCCCACCCCACCCCACCACCCGCTCCCGTATCCCATGCATTTACCATGTTTAATCCACATATCCTACACATCTTTGGACACTGAGGAGCAATGTAGCATGGTCAATCCATCTAACCTGCATGTCTTTGGACTGAGAGGGGAAACCGGAGCACCTGGAGGAAATCCTTGCAGAAACAGGAAGAACATACAAACTCCACCCAGTCACCCAAGGCTGGAATTGAACCTGGGTCCCTGGCACTGTAAGGCACAGTGCTAACCACTGTGCTGCCCTGTAATTTTTCACATTCTTTGCTTTCAGATGGCAATCCAATTCTCTTTCGAATACCTTAGTCAAACTTGCCTCCACCACCCTCTCAGGGAGTTCGTTCAAAACTCCATCCATTCTCTGGGTAACAAATTTTGTCCTCACATGACTTTTACTCCTTTTGCCAATTACTTTGAATTTGTGCCCTCTAGCTCTTGATGCTCTCAGGAACAGGTTGGCCTACTGAGATTTTTTAAATGCCAATTAATCAATTAATAACCATTTAATAGCCTGAAGCCAACTCCACTGTTCTAATACATTGGACAATGGTAAATCAGGTGACAGTGGGAAGACCATTTTTTTCGCCAACGCTGATGAAAGAACAAGGAAAAAAGGATGGTATGTCTTTGCCTCGATTGGGGGGTGGTGCCGTGTGCGCACTGGGAGCACATCCCCACTCCCAAGATTGTGTGCTCACTTTGTGTCTCCCTGCTTAGCTTCCAAAACCAATCTGTGCTCACCACCCTCATTGTACCAACCATTCCACCCCCCCCCCCCCCGCCCCCCTCCCCGTCCCTGCTCTAGAATGCCCAATCTCTCCCTACTCAAGAAACCCCAGAGCGACCAACACACTTCTTCCTGGGCTTTTTGCAGTCCCGGCAGTGGCCACTATCCTCTTCTGGCAGTGTTGGAACTTCAAGAGCTGCCAGTCACTCAGATTGGCTGGCAGCTCTCGATGGCGGGACTTCCTTCCAATACGGAACAGAAGTTTGCTCCACAGCTTGTTAAAGTGTTTGCCACTGACTTGAGTTTTTAGACTTTTGTGCTGCTCTTTTATGGGTGGCACAATGATTAATACTGGTGCCTCAGCGCCAGTGACCCTGACTGGGTCACTGTCTGTGTGGAGTCTGCACGGGTTTCCTCTGGTTTCCTCCCACAGTGAGAAAGACATGCTGGTTAGGTGCATTGGCCATGCTAAATTCGCTGGAGTGTGGCAACTAGGGGATTTTTACAGCAGTTTCATTGCAGTGATGTGAGCCTACTTGTGATACTAATAAACTTTAAACTTGTTATAGTACCACATCATCATATCATCAGGACAGCTCTCCTGTTTGCGACAAGTTGTTCTTCCAGGGGACACCACTGCAAAACTCAGCCCTTAATGTGTCATATGTTAATCATTAATGATACATAAAACTCTCTCATGATCTGAACTACGTTAGAGCTTTCATAAAATAGCTCTACAATTCAAATGAAAGAAATTCAACAGTAATATGACAAAATTTACAAGTTATCCATCATTTAGTCATTTAACCAGATTTACTGGTGCTAATGCAGTGGCAGAAAACAGTGCAATTCAGGTACAAAAGGTGCTGTGTAATTATGAAATAATACCAAGTAGCCTTCCAATATAGATTCTTCAAAGTTGCAAAAAATCAATTTGGCCTCAATAATAGATGTTTCTACAGGAGTTGAAGTAAAATGGATGGTTGGGGAAAACATTAGATGGCACAGTGTGATTAACCTCTCTCCCTTCAACTCTAGGGCTGGTCGAAAGTCAGGTTAGACTAATGAGATTTGCACCCATTCTCAGAAAAAGTATTCTCTTTATTTGAAGTTATTGGACCTACTACTGGCCCACAAAGAGTGCCCAACATCAACTAATCAGATATTTCTATATCTCCAGACCATTAAGCCAATAACTAAAACAATGGATTTTTTAAAATTACTATTATATTCCATTACAAGTTTTTTTTAAAGAGAAATCACACAATCAGTAAACGTAACAATTGTTTCTGAAACATTTTCTTGAGACACTTTTCCCATTACACTTATTTGTCATGTTTAAACTTAACTGTTATATTTATAATCCCGCCACAGCAGATGGTGGAATATGAATTCAATTTTTAAAAAATCTGAACTTAAGAATCTACTGATGGCCATGAAACCATTGTCGAAAAAACCCATGCTCATTGATCCACTGGAGCAAGCTGAGAGGGGTGATTGAAGGCAGCAGTGCTGGTGAGAGATTAATTGAATTGTTTATTTATTTAATTAGTCAGCTAGTGTGTGTATTTTCTTTGGCCTTTACTTTAACAGCAGTTTTTCAAGTTTAAAGTGAAAACTAGAAGTGGGCAGCAAAGGAGTCTGGGAAGGGTTTTTATTTTAACTTTAAAAGTCAGTTACCTGGGAGGTTCCCCCTCATTGATCCACTGGAGCAAGCTGAGAGGGGTGATTGAAGGCAGCAGTGCTGGTGAGAGATTAATTGAATTGTTTATTTATTTAATTAGTCAGCTAGTGTGTGTATTTTTTTGGCCTTTACTTTAACAGCAGTTTTTCAAGTTTAAAGTGAAAACTAGGAGTGGGCAGCAAAGGAGTCTGGGAAGGGTTTTTTAAGCGCGTGAAGTATAAAAGGTAGGCTGCAGTATACAGCGGGCAGCGTCGGGAGCGGGCAGTGGAGTGTGTGGGAAGCAGAGTGTGAGCTATAAGACTTTGGCTCACAGGGGTTAGGCTGAAAGGGCGAGTAGGGGTGAGTTGAATTCATTTTTGCACTTTCTACCTGGTACTGGCAAGGTATCTAGAGGGGATGGGTGTGCAGGCAGTGCAATGTTCCTCTTGCACTATGTTTGAGGTGAGGGACGACGACAGTGTCCCTACTGATTACACCTGTGGGAAGTGCACCCATCTGCAGCTCCTCCAAAACCGTGTTAGGGAACTGGAGCTGGAGTTGGATGAACTTAGGATCATCAGGGACGCAGAGATGGCCATAGACACAAGCTTTAGGAATACAGTTACTCCGAGGATTGAAAACAGATGGGTGACGGTGAGAGGGGCTGGGAGGAAGCAGTCCGTGCAGGGATCCCCGGTGGTCGTTCCCCTTAGCAACAAGTATTCCGCTTTGGATACGGTTGAGGGGGATGACATACCAGTGGGGAGCCGCAGTGAGAGGATCTCCAGCACTGTGTCCGTCTCTGTGGCTCGGGAGGGAAAGGGGGAGAGCGGGAGGGCGATAGTTATTGGGGACTCGTTAGTTAGAGGGATAGATAGGAGGTTCTGTGGCAGCAAAAGAGATTCACGGATGGTATGTTGCCTACCGGATGCCAAGGTCCGTGATGTCTCAGACCGTGTTTTCCAGATTCTGAAGGGGGAGGGGAAACAGTCACAAGTCGTGGTGCACATTGGTACCAATGACATAGGTAAGAGAAGGGACGGGGATTTAAAGCAGGAATTTCTGGAGCTGGGCTGGAAGCTGAGAGCCAAGACGAAACATGTGGTCATCTCTGGTACGTTGCCGGTACCACGTGATAGCGAGTTGAGGAACAGGGAGAGAGTGCAGTTAAATATGTGGTTGCAGGGATGGTGTAGGAGGGAGGGTTTCAGATACGTGGATAATTGGAACACGTTCTGGGGAAGGTGGGACCTGTACAAACAGGACGGGGTGCACCTGAACCAGAGGGGCACCAATATCCTCGGAGGGAAATTTGTTACGGCTCTTCAGGGGGTTTAAACTAATTTGTCAGGGGAGTGGGAAAGGGAGTTGTAGTCCAGAAGTCAGTGAGGGTGGTGAGGTATTGGGGAAGGTATCAGGGTCAAGGGTGGGTACTGGTAGACAGGAAGGTGGGTTGAAGTGTGTCTACTTCAATGCAAGGAGCATCCGGAACAAGGTAGATGAACTTGGGGCGTGGATTGGTACTTGGGACTACGATGTTGTGGCCATTACGGAGACGTGGGTAGAACAAGGACAGGAATGGTTGTTGGACGTTCCGGGGTATAGATGTTTCACTAAGTGTAGGGAAGCTGGTAAAAGAGGTGGAGGAGTGGCATTGTTAATCAAGGATAGTTTAACGGCTGCGGAAAGGCACTTCGTGGGGGATCTGCACACTGAGGTAATATGGGCTGCAGTTAGAAACAGGAAAGGAGCGGTCACGTTGCTAGGAGTTTACTATAGGCCCCCAAATAGTAATAGAGATGTGGAGGAAGAAATTGCTAAGCAGATTATGGATATGTGTGGGGGTCACAGGGTAGTTGTCATGGGGGACTTTAACTTTCCAAATATTGATTGGAACCTTTGTAGGTCAAATAGTTTGGATGGGGCAGTTTTTGTGCAGTGTGTGCGGGAGGGTTTCCTGACACAATATGTGGATGGGCCGACTAGAGGTGAGGCCACATTGGATTTGGTACTGGGAAATGAACCGGGCCAAGTGTTAGATTTGGTTGTGGGAGAGCAATTTGGAGATAGTGACCACAATTCGGTGTCTTTTGTTATTGCAATGGAGAGGGATAGGGCCGTACGGCAGGGCAAGGTTTACAATTGGGGGAGGGGTAATTATGATGCGATTAGGCAAGAATTAGGGGGCATAAGTTGGGAACAGAAACTGTCAGAGAAAGGAACTAATGAAAAGTGGAACTTTTTCAAGGAACAAATACTGGATGTCCTTGATAGGTATGTTCCTGTCAGGCAGGGAGGAAATGGCCGAGTGAGGGAACCATGGTTCACAAAAGAGGTGGAATGTCTTGTGAAAAGGAAGAGGGAAGCTTATGTAGGGATGAGGAAACAAGGTTCAGATGGCTCGATTGAGGGTTACAAGTTAGCAAGGAATGAGCTGAAAAAGGGGCTTAGGAGAGCTAGGAGGGGACATGAGAAGTCCTTGGCGGGTCGGATCAAGGAAAACCCCAAGGCTTTTTACTCTTATGTGAGGAATAAAAGAATGACCAGGGTGAGGTTAGGGCCGGTCAAGGACAGTAGTGGGAACTTGTGTATGGAGTCAGTAGAGATAGGCGAGGTGATGAATGAATACTTTTCTTCAGTGTTCACCAAGGAGAGGGGCCATGTTTTTGAGGAAGAGAAGGTGTTACAGGCTAATAGGCTGGAGGAAATAGATGTTCGGAGGGAGGATGTCTTGGCAGTTTTGAATAAACTGAAGGTCGATAAGTCCCCTGGGCCTGATGAAATGTATCCTAGGATTCTGTGGGAGGCAAGGGATGAGATTGCAGAGCCTTTGGCGTTGATCTTTGGGTCCTCGCTGTCCACGGGGATGGTGCCAGAGGACTGGAGAATGGCGAATGTTGTTCCTCTGTTTAAGAAAGGGAATAGAAATGACCCTGGTAATTATAGACCGGTTAGTCTTACTTCGGTGGTTGGTAAATTGATGGAAAGGGTCCTTAGGGATGGGATTTACGACCATTTAGAAAGATGCGGATTAATCCGAGATAGTCAGCACGGATTCGCGAAGGGCAAGTCGTGCCTCACAAATTTGATAGAATTTTTTGAGGAGGTAACTAAGTGTGTTGATGAAGGTAGGGCAGTTGATGTCATATACATGGATTTTAGTAAGGCGTTTGATAAGGTCCCCCATGGTCGGCTTATGATGAAAGTGAGGAGGTGTGGGATAGAGGGAAAGTTGGCCGATTGGATAGGTAACTGGCTGTCTGACCGAAGACAGAGGGTGGTGGTCGATGGAAAATTTTCGGATTGGAGGCAGGTTGCGAGCGGTGTGCCGCAGGGATCAGTGCTTGGTCCTCTGCTCTTTGTGATTTTTATTAATGACTTAGAGGAGGGGGCTGAAGGGTGGATCAGTAAATTTGCTGATGACACCAGGATTGGTGGAGTAGTGGATGAGGTGGAGGGCTGTTGTAGGCTGCAAAGAGACATAGATAGGATGCAAAGCTGGGCTGAAAAATGGCAAATGGAGTTTAACCCTGATAAATGTGAGGTGATTCATTTTGGTAGGACTAATTTAAATGTGGATTACAGGGTCAAAGGTAGGGTTCTGAAGACTGTGGAGGAACAGAGAGATCTTGGGGTCCATATCCACAGATCTCTAAAGGTTGCCAGTCAAGTGGATAGAGCTGTGAAGAAGGCCTATAGTGTGTTAGCTTTTATTAACAGGGGGTTGGAGTTTAAGAGCCGTGGGGTTATGCTGCAACTATACAGGACCTTGGTGAGACCACATTTGGAATATTGTGTGCAGTTCTGGTCACCTCACTATAAGAAGGATGTGGAAGCGCTGGAAAGAGTGCAGAGGAGATTTACCAGGATGCTGCCTGGTTTGGAGGGTAGGTCATATGAGGAAAGGTTGAGGGAGCTAGGGCTGTTCTCTCTGGAGCGGAGGAGGCTGAGGGGAGACTTAATAGAGGTGTATAAAATGATGAAGGGGATAGATAGAGTGAACGTTCAAATACTATTTCCTCGGGTGGATGGAGCCCTTACAAGGGGGCATAACTATAGGGTTCGTGGTGGGAGATACAGGACGGATATCAGAGGTAGGTTCTTTACGCAGAGAGTGGTTGGGGTGTGGAATGGACTGCCTGCAGTGATAGTGGAGTCAGACACTTTAGAAACATTTAAGCGGTTATTGGATAGGCACATGGAGCACACCAGGATGATAGGGAGTGGGATAGCTTGATCTTGGTTTCAGATAAAGCTCGGCACAACATCGTGGGCCGAAGGGCCTGTTCTGTGCTGTACTGTTCTATGTTCTATGTTCACTAATGTCATTTAGGGAAGGAAATCTGCCATCCTTACCCGGTCTGGCCTACATGTGACTCCATATCCACAGCAATGTGGTTGGCTCTCAACTGCCCTTTGAAAAATGGACTCGCAAAATCACTCAAAGTGCAACTAGGGATGGGCAATAAATGCTGGCCAGCCAGCGACACCTATGTCCCACGAATTAATAAAAAAGCTGTTATATTTGCCACTGACTGAGTTTTTAGGCTGTTGTGCTGCTATTTTTCATCATACCACAGGCCTGAAGCCTATAGATATTAGTGCTGGGAATTTCCAATCTTGTTTCTCCCATTCTACCACCATTACCTATGGCAAGAACCCCATTGATACATATGCCTTTCTCTGTTCTTTTACATATCCCTTGTTGCTTTTCCACTTAGTGCCTCCTCCTGTCTATGCCTTGTGCCCTTTCCTTCTAACTCCCCCCCACCATTCCTGCTGCCAACCCAATAAGCTGTACCTTCTCTCCCTTTGTAACATTTGACTGACCTTTACCACATTCCCACAACAGCAAACTTGTAAATTAGTACTTAAAAGAACATGATGATCAGGAGTGTGCAGGGGCTGTTAATCACTAGATGTAGGTAACCATGAGCACTTCCCCAATGATCCAGTCAGCAGATACAGCATGAACAAAATAGGTACTTTAAACAAGTAATACAGGATTCACAGATCACTATTTCAATGGTTTGGTCGAGGTAAGAATTAATGATGATTCGAAAGCCATCATTCCCTCTAGCTCCTCAGAAAACAGCTAGATCTAGCTTCCAGAACCTTTCCCCATCTCAGGCCCCTTCCCAATAGTTAGAGTGCTCCCACACCCCAAACCAGCTTTCTACAATGCCTCTTGCTCACAGATCTCAGGATTTATACAGTCAGAGTTTTACAGCGTGGAAGGAGGCCCTTCGGCCCATCATGCCTACACCAGCCATCAAGCACCTATCTGTTCAAATCTCATTTTCCAGTACTTGGCCCATAGCCTTGTATGCTTTAGCACTTCAAGTGCTCATTTAAATACTTCTTAAAAGTTGTGAGGGTTTCCGCATCTTCCACCCTTTCAGGCAGCGAGTTTCAGATTCCCACCACCATCCAGCAAGGGTCCCACTTCAGCAATATCGGTGTGGGTCAAACAAACTAGAGGTTCAGCGATAGGGGGGAGCTCAGGAGAGATTTGACAACAATGTCAAAGGCACTGAGTTTTGGTAAACACCTTGACAAACACCAGAAGGGAAATGGAAAGTATTGAAAAGTGACTATATGAAAGACAAATGGAAATCCCATCAGAGAGAAGAGCAGAACCTCCTCAAGGTGGGCCTTCCCGAAAGAGAGTGAATTAAAAATAAAAGCAACATACTGTGGATACTGGAAATCTGAAATAAAAACAGAAAATGTTGGAAAATCTCAGCATGTCACCATCCTAATGGTCTTAAATTTCACCATCTATCTGCTGTTGCTTTTAGAAGACAGTAGACCCCCACCTTCCTTCAGTGTCCCCAAAACCCAAACATGCTTTCCAATGCTCCAACCCTCCCCACTGCTCGCCAGATCGTCTCCCATTGTTATCATAACACTATCCCCCTTCACATTAATCCTATATCCTATTCCATCACAGTCACCCACACACCCACAGACCACAGGCCGATCCTATTTATATGATTCTAACACATTACACCCATTACTTCAAGATCCAAAAACTTTCTTCCTACTACTCCCGGACTCAAGACCCCTCTTACGAATTTTTCCAGCCTCAACATTTATCTGCTCTCTTGTCGTCAGGTTCCAGGACCACTTTAATTTCCCATGAACTAGTTTAATGAAAAGACTAACTTCACAAGGAACTAAATTTGCTAATACCTACAATATATACATTCCTTAAATATTACACTAGATTTTCCAAAAAGCAGACATTTTTGACAAATAAAGACTAAAGAGAGGCAAAGAAGATGGTTGGTATTTTGAGCTTATTGATTTGTTTCCCTTTGTGGTTATGGACAATGGGCAACACAGTGACACAGCGATTAGCACTGCTGCTTCACAACACCAGGGACCCAGGTTCCATTCCGGCCTTGGGTGATTGTCTGTGGGGAGTTTGCACGTTCTCCCCTGTCTGTGTGGTTTCCTCCGAGTGCTCCAGTTTCCCCTCACCGTCCAAAGATGTGCAGGTTAGGTGGATTGACCATGCTAAATTGCCCTTAGTGACTAAAGATGTGTAGGTTAGGTGAATTAGCCATAGTAAATGCACAGCATTATGGGGATAGGGCCTAGATAAGATGCTCGGAGAGTCAGTGCAGACTCAGTGGGCCAAATGGTCTCCTTCTGCACTGCACAGATTCAATGGTTAATGTCATTGTGTTACAACTGTACCATGGTAGAATTTCATAACTAAATCCCAATACATTGCATTGATTCAAATCGGCAGATATGTAGAACTTGAAAACAAGGGCAGAGGGGCTGGATCTCAAAGGACCCCTTTCCCGATACTGGGTACCTCAATCAGGCACCGAGTTCCTTAAAACCCCTCGAAAGTCTGCAAGCAACCCCACAAGGTTTGCTTGCCGTGCTCCCTGCATGGTGAGCCCACCTCCTGCCGCTAGGATAATGTCAGCAACACTGGGATCGTGGAGGGCCTCAATTGATAGTGGGATGGGAAGGCCATCCATGGTGTTACTCCCCAGGGAATTAATCAGGGTGGAGGCAGAAATGTGGCTGGCTTCCCAGCCATCGCCTTCCACCTGATTAAATGTCGCTGCCACCAAACTTACCACAGAGTAACATACCAGATTCCTTTGTTCTCCATTTTTCTTTATATTTAGTTTAAGTTTATTTATTAATGTCACAAGTAGGCTTACATTAACACTACAATGAAGTTACTGTGAAAATCCCCTAGTCGCCACACTCCGGCGCCTGTTCAGGAACACTGAGGGAGAATTTAGCATGGCCAATGCACCTAACCAACATGTCTTTCGGACTGTGGGAGGAAACTGGAGTACCCAGGGGAAACCCACGCAGACTCCACACAGACAGTGACCCAAGCTGGGAATCAAACCCAGGTCTCTGATGTTGTGAGGTAGCAGTGCTAACCACTGTGCCGCCCCTGCTGGAGCAAAGAACAATTTATGCTCATCAAGGGAAGGGATGTCAGTGTTGCAGACTGCAATATTTTCCATGTCATTATCGATCACATCTGAATTTAGCGATTGTACAATTACAAGTTAGGCAATTATATTTTAACTCAACAATGGAATGGTTTCTCAAAGTGACAGTAATCAGGAAATGAGGTTAATGTGGACACATTTGTGTAATGTGCGCTGGATGGACAGCAAAAGTGGAGATAGTGCCAAGTTTCATGTTTTCACCCTAAGTTGGTTAATTGCAACAGGGAACCAGCACTAGCAGAAAAGGCTGACTGGTGTAAAAGATTAAATGATTTTGACAGCAAGAGCAAGACCAGGTATAGTTTATTTATCTATTTGCCACGGTGTTAAAAATTTTAAACAGTAATATTATCTGTAAAACGTGTCTAGTGTGAAGAAGCATAGCTGTCTGTTTTAACACTGTTACTCCAGTCAGCCAATTTTATTGAAAAGTGGAATTGACCCACTACTCAGGAGCACATCATCCTTTCAGCTCCAATTGTGTCAATCAAAAAGCATGGTTTCCAGTTGATGTGAGCATATTTAAATGTGTCTGTACCATTGGGAAAGAAGCATTATAAAGTCAAACAATAGCAGAGCTGTCTTCCGGCATCATTGTTCAAAACCTTACCATTTTCAGCCAACATTATGGTCCAGCTTAAAAATGCATCTTAAATCCAAGTTAGACCATCGCATCTATGACCCATTATGCTTCGATTTCCACTGGCAGCATCAAATGTTCATCTCTGTGGTCTTTCAAAGCGTTATTGACAATTTAACTGTCATTAAGAACCAAATGAGACCCAATTTTATGTTGATGATGTGCTGAGGACTGGATTAAGTTAAATTACCTCAAACTCACTTCCCTTCACAGTCAAGGCTGACAAGAGTTGATGCCCTTCTCATCAGCTTCAGAAAGAATTGGATGCACCAGCTGGAAGGTTAGTACTGAAAGACAATGCTAGCGACTACATTTCATCATTAAACATTTTAGTAATTTTCCTGGGAACCAGAATTAATGAAATACCCATATTGAACTTTAAAATTCAAATCAATTGTTATTTTTAAAAATGTCATCATGATGGGGAGGATAGCCATCTTTTAGTGTTTCTTTAATGTTGTCAAGAACCAAAACAATAAAATAGTAATTCCAACAGTAATTGAAATCTTGATCAAATAGTAAAAACTCCACCATGATTGTAATTCTTGGCAAACTTTGTTGCAAGTCATCAATGTACATAAGTGTACATTCAGTGTACAATATAGAACAGATCAAATCAGCCCAACTAGTCGATGCCAATGCTTATGCTCCACACGAGTCTTCTCCCACCCCTCTTCCTCTAACCCTATCAAATATACCCTTCTATTATCTTATCCCCCATTCGCTTATTTAGCTCCTCCTTAAATAAGACCACATTACCTGGAAATTATTTGGGTGGGATGCTCTGTCACTGAGTCAGTGCAGACTTGATGGGCCAAATCGCCTTCCTCTGCATAGTGGGGATTCTATGGTTCTATGAACAGGTTAATGAAGCCATTTAAGGCTGTGACTATGCAATGGCATTTTCTACAAACAGGATGCTGCGGTACAAAGAGGTTCTACCAACCACACAACTTTTATATGAATTTCAGTGCCAATGTGATGCCACAAATGTAGGACGTATGTATGGGATGATTGAAATCAAACAAGTTCCTTCAGTTATTTGTAATAGGCAGGTTACAGACCGCACTGAACCAGCCCACTCATACAAAATCCAAAAGAAACCATCTACTGTTTCCATAATTCCACGAACGGATTATTCAGCAATTGCGGCCCAGAGCAAATAGCTACACTAACAAGCAATTTAAGATCATTTCATTCCAAGAGTCTGCGTGCATACTGGAGTTGGGCCTGCCAACCTCAGTCAATTCAGAGATGCCTATGCGGGTTGCTGAATGCTGAAGCGGGCTGGTTAAAATTTCCATCTTGATTCTCAGATTTTGTCCCAGCTGTTTTGTTCAATATTAGATCCTCTAGCCCTTACATCATCTCAGTAGCGACCCCCCCATACCAACCACTCCTCAATGCCAACTCTGGATCTCCACATACCCTCATTATTTCTCATACCCCTCATGCCAACCTATGCTTCTCCACCCACCCTATGGCCCCTTTGTAGCACCTATGCCAACTTAGTACCAATTCATTCCAAGTCACCATCTCCCACTCATGATCTCCCCACTGGGAAATGACCGTGCACCACTAATGTTACCAGACTAATAGCCCAGAAGCCCAAGCTAATGCACTGGAGACATGAGTTTAAATCCCACCATGGCATCTGGTGGAATCTGAATTAAATAAATAAATCTGGAATTGAAAGCTAGTATCAGTAATGACCATGAATTGATCGTTATCAGAACCCATCTGGTTCGCTAATGTCCTCTAGGAAAGGAAATATGCCATTTTACCTGGTCTGGCCTACATGGGCCGAATGGCCTCCTTCTGCACTGTAGGGTTTCTATGTTTCTACATGTGGCTCCAGATCCACAGCAGTGTGGTTCACTCTTAATTGCCCTCTAAAATGGCCTAGTCAACCACTCAATTAAAAGGATTTTTAGAGATTGGCAACAAATGCTGGCCAATCCAACAACATCCATATCCCATGAAAGAATTTTTTAAAAACTCACCTCCATGTTCACCTCACGATAACCCTCATGACAACGTAATGCCAACTCATGGCCTCCACCCATCACCCTTTGCCCTTACACCCTCCATACCACTCAGTATTAGTACCCAACATGTGGAGACTTCAAGAGCCATGCTGAAATTAAATAAAGTATATTACAGATTTCACTATATAAAAAAAACACTCAAAGCCCATTGAAAGCATTTAAATCCCATGTACTTAATCCCTTATAAAAACAAAGACAATTAATCCTTTAATAACCTCTCGAAGCAATCAATCAAACTGTGAAATTACAGATCCCCACCCGACTTAGATAATGAAAGGTATGTGGAAGCAGTCAAGTATTAATAATGGTAAAATATTAGCCCTTAGGTCTATCATTTAACTGAGAAAGAATTCCAAAATTTCCAGATTGTACAAAATTCTAGAATATCTAATCTTACAATTTAGGTACACAATAAAGTACAAGATTTTTTTTAAAAAACATTGCATGTGCTAAGAACTACACTAACAACCAAGTTAATATCATCAGTCAAGTTGGTAAAATGGTTCACTTATGATTTTTAGATGCAATATACTTGCATGTTCAGGGACCAAATCCCTGCAAACAAAAAGAATACATGTTCAAGGCTTATGCTTTTTTCCCCCAATTATTAGTGAGCTTGGTGAGCCAAAAATCTCCCATTTCTTTCTCCATTGCAATGCCTTGGCCAGAATCAACTTAGTAAGAAGTTTAACAACACCAGGTTAAAGTCCAACAGGTTTATTTGGTAGCAAAAGCCACACAAGCTTTCGAGGCTCTGAGCCCCTTCTTCAGGTGAGTGGGAATTCCCACTCACCTGAAGAAGGGGCTCAGAGCCTCGAAAGCTTGTGTGGCTTTTGCTACCAAATAAACCTGTTGGACTTTAACCTGGTGTTGTTAAACTTCTTACTGTGTTTACCCCAGTCCAACGCCGGCATCTCCACATCAGAATCAACTTGCCAACCATGAATCAGCATCCTTTTATCCAGTGGTATAAATTGTTGTGATTGCTTGAAATTTGGGATTCTTGCATTTGTCCTGACGAGTGCAAGACAAAAGCTTCAGCAACATGTCTCTCTTTTCAGCAATAAACCTTGGTTTTTTTCCAAGAAGAAATCTTAGCAAAATTCATCTTAGTTAGAGATATTAAAATTCCTCCAATGAGATAGAAATACATTGTGGCCTGTCTTCAGTCACAAAACCAAAAATTGACCCAACCAGGAGACCTATGGTTCATTGGAACCCAGCTAAAAATTGCTTTATTTGATATTCTGAGCAAGTTGGTAGCACCCATAATATCTTGAGGGGGAACTCACCCATTTTACACAGAAACTACAGGCATATGCCTTGCCAGCAGAGACTCCGTGGCACAGTGGTTAGCACTGCAGTCTCAAAGCACAAGTGACCTGGGTTCAATTCCAGCCTTGGGTGACTTGTGTGGAGTTTACACTTTCCCCCCATGTCTGCATGGGTTTTCTCCAGATGTTCCAGTTTTCCCCCACAGTCCAAAAATGTGCAGATTAGGTGGGTTGGCCATGCTAAATTGTCCCTTCATGTCCCAAGATGTGTAGAGTAGGGGGATTAGCGGGGTAAATATGTGGGGCTATGGGGATTAGACCTGGGTGGGATGCTCTTGTTGGAGAATCGGTGTAGAGTCAATGGGCTGATTGGCCTCTCTCTGCACTGTAGGAATGCTATGAATCTTTGAGTCCTGAGGTGTGGAGGTGGACAAGGATAAAGGGACAGGGGACAATTCTTTTAGTTGATTGCGCAAGACCAGGACAACCCGAGCAAAGCAGACCAGGTGTTAAGTTGACACAAGGGGCCGTGAATATATCATGATCCCAGGTGAAGTTAATATTGAACAGTCAGATCCTAGAGTGAAACCTGGCTTAGTAGAAGCTAACTTTGTTTTTTTTTAGAAAATGCAGAATTCAGTTACTGAACACATTCACAAGAATCTGCCAGTATTTTGTTAATACAAAGAATAAAATGTTTATTGTGCAAAAAAAACATAAACTTTACTACATTAGGCAAAATGGTTGAAAGATTTTAATATAGATGCCAGAAAATGATTCAAAAATCACAATATTTCTTTTATCCCAGCAACCCATCTCTTCATTTCAAGAGCTAAAAAATCTCATTAAAATGCATGTATCCAAATAGGACCCAGACTTCCCAGCACCCAGCTCACAAACTAAAACCAGGTTTAAATTTTCTTAACACCAAAATATAATGCATAAGCTGTGCATTGATTCAAACAAACAAGCATTAGAACACTTATTAACAAGTGCCAGGTGCCTAAAACCTGTTTCATACAACCAGGAAGAAAGATCTTGATAGATTACAACAACCCAAACTGCCACACAGACCAAACACTAAATTTGCATTTGCAGCATCTATGTTGCACCCAAAACACAAGAGCAAAGCATACCTATTTCTACCACCAGTATTTCTTCACTATATTCCAATTACAATTGATCAACTTTGGACACACAATTTCTACCTACCAGCCACTAAGGTACAGTTCCCAGTGTAAATGTCAGACTCATTGGTGTTACCATGATTTTTCTTACTACACCATATTACCACCTATTACCATAAATTTTTTAAAATTGTATTCTGGTTCAGAAGAGTACTTGCGTGCTTCCAAAGCCTCAGGGCCTGGGTCCTCTAGTATTTTAAAGCAGAGATACTACAGCTTCTGAGCACAACAATGCAGGACAGCAAGGAGACGCTTACCCTCCCTGCAAAGATGAGAAGCTCATCAAGTTGGCAAAAAGGGCTGACAATAGTTCTAGAGGTGCCAGGAGGCACTGGAAACAATGAGGTTATTGTCGCACATTTGACTGAGTACAAGCAGTTCCATCTACATTTAACTTCTTCTCTCACCCTTAAAAAATATATTTGTGAAAGGGTTACCAAGAACCACAAAAGGACTAAATAGTAATTGCATTTTAAACTAGGTGCAAACAGCAGAGCTAAAAAAAACATTCTACCTAAAATTGTTGGCACATGTTTTAAGCTGCACCTCTGCAATTGATGCCTGTGGTGCTGGCTGACAACTAGTTAGTGCTCTATGTCCAATATAGCAGCTGTCTGGTATAAACACGGGAAATATAAGTGGTAGGGTTTGTACTACAGATCAAAAGCTGACTCCTTTAAGAGAGTTCTGTTTTGATGCTAATTGGCCAATTGTTAATTCCACCATTTTCCCTGTGCTGGCTGTTCCTGAACTCTCCCCCACAGCTGGTTGTTCCAGGATCACTCAACGCTCCTTCACTATTCATGGCTTGTCAGTGATACTAAAGATCCAAACACTTAGATTGCGAACTGGGTATTTGTAAACAGTGGATTAAGAAGTGTTCACAGGTGATTCAACCGCCCTAGCTTCAACAATCCATTTCAGAATTGTATCTCCAGCCCTACCTCTGTTAGCCCAATAAAAAAAATGGGGCATGCAATTGAAGAACAATAATGGTGAAAAATAATTAACTGGAATTTATTTTTAAAGGAACTATTCATCTGAAATTTAATTTACAGTTCTTACTATATAAAAGCTTTGGGAACTTCAGCAAAGAGAAGTTCAAACATGTTATGAGCTAGATTCCAATGTTGATGATTTGTTTTGTCATATGTATTAATATACACAGTGAAAAGTATTGTTTCTTGCGCGCTATACAGACAAAGCATACCATTCAGAAGGAAATGAGAGAGTGCAGATGGCGAATGTTCACCATCATTCACCCTTTCAAAAGAACAAAGAACAAAGAACAGTACAGCAAAGGAAACAGGCCCTTCGGCCCTCCAAGCCTGTGCCGTTCCTTGGTCCAACTAAACCAATCGTTTGTATCCCTCCATTCCCAGGCTGCTCATGTGACTATCCAGGTAAGTCTTAAACGATGTCAGCGTGCCTGCCTCCACCACCCTACTTGGCAGTGCATTCCAGGCCCCCACCACCCTCTGTGTAAAAAACGTCCCTCTGATGTCTGAGTTATACTTTGCCCCTCTCAGCTCGAGCCCGTGACCCCTCGTGATCGTCACCTCCGACCTGGGAAAAAGCTTCCCACTGTTCGCCCTATCTATACCCTTCATAATCTTGTACACCTCTATTAGATCTCCCCTCATTCTCCGTCTTTCCAAGGAGAACAACCCCAGTCTACCCAATCTCTCCTCATAGCTAAGACCCTCCATACCAGGCAACATCCTGGTAAACCTTCTCTGCACTCTCTCCAATGCCTCCACGTCCTTCTGGTAGTGCGGTGACCAGAACTGGATGCAGTACTCCAAATGTGGCCTAACCAGTGTTCTATACAGCTGCATCATCAGACTCCAGCTTTTATACTCGAGACCCCGTCCTATAAAGGCAAGCATACCATATGCCTTCTTCACCACCTTCTCCACCTGTGTTGCCACCATCAAGGATTTGTGGACTTGCACACCTAGGTCCCTCTGTGTTTCTATACTCCTGATGACTCTGCCATTTATTGTATAACTCCTCCCTACATTAGTTCTTCCAAAATGCATCACTTCGCATTTATCCGGATTAAACTCCATCTGCCACCTCTCCGCCCAATTTTCCAGCCTATCTATATCCTGCTGTATTGCCCGACAATGCTCTTCGCTATCCGCAATTCCAGCCATCTTCGTGTCATCCGCAAACTTGCTGATTACACCAGTTACACCTTCTTCCAAATCATTTATATATATCACAAATAGCAGAGGTCCCAGTACAGAGCCCACCAATGCTCCTGACCCATGCATATATGCAGTAATTACCCAGGAAGTTTAAACTTCCAAAGGGCTCATTTGCACTACCTGGGACACTGCGAAAATGTCTCTGACATTGACCTCAGTGTTAGAGACTTGGACTAAATGCATGCTACTTACCAGGATACTTACCAGTGTTGTACCACTGTGGTCTAAGTCAATGGTAAACTCACCAACCCTGTCACACACTCCTTGACCCCACCCCCCCCAACCACAACTCGCCATCCTTATCTGTATCCCCAATACCTACCTCCAGTCGTGCCTCTGGCCTACCCACCCCTAACCGCACTCCCACTCTGGATACTCTCCCCAACCTGACTAACCATTCATACCCACTCCAGTAAAACCCTCAAGATCTTTAAAATAAAAAATTACCTAAACTGATGTTGCACAGAACGGGAGCATAACCTCGACATTGCTTTCCGTGAATGGATCCACTGAAGCCAGGATGGGAAGACCCCATCTTGCAAGGATGCAAAAAAAAAAGGTAAGGTCGCAATTCTTCTGGCAGTCAGCAGTGAAAGCCCCAACTGGCCATTGATCAAATTAATGTAAGCAAAAAAAAAGATAATTCAATAAACAATAACTGCAAGAGTCTGGATTAAATATCTAAACATATAAATTGCTATGGCAGTTTCAGAATGTGAGGTGATATGTGTAACATGCATGATGTAGATGGAAATGGACTCCTATATCTTGCACGGTAAATGCCATGTACAAAGTGGCAAAGAAGGTTCATTCAGTCCCAGAAACATGTTCCACCATTCAATTAGATCATGGTTCACCTACACCCGAATGCTCTTAACAACGTTACTGAACAAAAATGTATTGATCTGTCCTTCAATTGAACCCGTATCCACAGCCCTTTTGGGAGAGAAAATTCAAGGTTTCCATTATTATTTGTCTCAAGCAAAAGGCGTTTGTTGATTTCGTCCCTAAATGGCTGAGCTCTTCACTTGAAAATTATGCCCCCTTATTCTGGATTGATTTTGATTTGATTTATTATTGTCACATGTATTAACATACAGTGACAAGTATTGTTTCTTGCACGCTATACAGACAAAGCATACCGTTCATAGAGAAGGAGAGAGTGCAAAATGTAGTATTACAGTCATAGCTAGGGTATAGAGAAAGATCAACTTAATGCAAGGTAGGTCCATTCAAAAGTCTGATGTTAGCAGGGAAGAAGCTGTTCTCAAGTCAGTTGGTACTTGTCCTCAGACTTTTGTATCTCTTTTCCGACGGAAGGAGGTGAAAGAGAGTATGTCCGGGGTGTGTGAGGTCCTTAATTATGCTGGATGCTTTTCCGAGGCAGCAGGAAATGTAGACAGAGTCAATGGATGGGACATTGGTTTGCATGATGGACTGGGCATCATTCACGACCCTTTGCAGTTTCTCGCAGTCTTGAACAGAGCAGGAGCCATACCAAACTGTGATACAACCAGAAAGAATGCTTTCTATAGTGCATCTGTAAAAGTTGGAAAGAGTCGTAGTGGACATGCCAAATTTCCCCAATTGCCCCAAAATAATCTCTCTATGTCTTCCCTATCGTTCCTTCAATCATTATCAAGACTTTGGTTCGTTGTCCTTGGCCCTCTAAGCTCCAAACACTATCCTAGAAAATTTTGCGGAACTATACATGCCTTTTCTTTCTGGAGTTATGCAATAGCAATATCTTAGAATCCCTACAGCACAGAAAGAGGCCATTGGGCCCATCGAGTCTGCACCGACCACAATCCCACCCAGGCCCTACCCCCATATCCCTACATATTTACCCACTAATCCCTCTAACCTATGCATCCCAGGACACTAAGGGCAATTTTAGCATGGCCAATCAACCTAACCCGCACATCTTTGGACTGTGGGAGGAAACCGGAGCACCCGGAGGAAACCCACGCAGACACGAGGAGAATGTGCAAACTCCACACAGACAGTGACCCAAGCCAGGAATCGAACCCAGGTCCCTGGAGCTGTGAAGCAGCAGTGCTAACCACTGTGCTACCGTGCCGCCTTGGTCAATATTCTGAAGATTTGGGGGTCCTGGATTAAATATCTCGCATCTCAAATAGAATTTAAACTTGTGCACATTTTTATGCTTCAGCTATAATGATGGCCAAGGGGGAAGTCTGGTTCTGCAGAGTAGTACTCCTTCTAAGTGAAATGTCATAAATTGGAAATGATCTAAGTACCTTGGTGAATGTTAGATTCTACTAAGTGCATGTCCACACACTGCCTGCACAGCTTTCATTTCACAGGCAAATATTTGCATCCTAAAAAGCACAGTTGCATTATATGCTTTAGTGAAAATGGTCGAGCATTCATTTGATGCATCAAGTGCAAGGTCCACATAGGTTTTAATTACAAATCATCTGCCTGGGGAGGTTTACTGAACTATTAAAAGCACGTTACAGGTGCATAAAGCACATAATTTAATGGTTCTGTGAAAGTAAAAAAGGTAAAAGCTGTACATTAGAGCAAGGAAAAATATTTTGTTTTCTTTACTGCAATGTCTGCTGCTATTTGGAAAATGACTTTCACGGTTGTGTTCATTTCAGCATGTGACCAAGAGGCTGTAATTTACACGGTTTGGGCTCTCAGTGAAAATCAGTACATTGTCAAAATGTTACTTATTCAGACATGACTGAGTTAATTATTGCAATACAAAATTGCATCTGGTCTAAAATTACACTTTGCAAAACTGTTAGCAAATAGCAACACATTTTGTTTCGAATCGCACAGCTTAGCCATTTATGAAATATAACCTTGAGAAGCACAGTAGCCTAATGATTTTTTTAAAATCCACTTTTGCATTTAATAGGAGAGAGTTAATGATTCCAAACTCCATCCTTTCAGTATTGGAGCCTTGGTCAAAATTCTCTCAGTAAAGATGTGGGCCTCTGCCCCTTGAAGCCAGGTAAAATGCATAGCTGAAAAATAAGTTTGACTGCCAAAATTCACTTCAACAAGATTCCATAGTGCAGGCTACTCTTAATTATAAATAGCCTACACTTTTACTCATAATAACCTATGTTAGACAATTCTGTTGTTGTAACAGTGATAGCAAACTTAACCTATTTTTACATTACCAACTGATTCCAAGCAAGCAAGCATCAGTCTCTGCATTTATGTAGCATGCATATGCAGCCCAGCTGTAACAGTTTGGTCAGTTCCATGAGATCAACAAAAGGATCACATAGCCACCAAAATAGCTGTTCCCTGTCGCATTCTCCATGGCAACACCTCCACCAGACTGCATTTGCCAACCAGTACATTTTACTCGTGCAGTAAAAATCGTTGTTCCCTTTGAGATTTGGTATTCCAGCATTTGTCCTGATGAGATGAAATGCTTTAACAGCAGCCGGAACTCTCTGCTGCCACCGCAAGTGAGGACAGAGAATTTGGCGCTCAGCCAAATCTCTATTCACTGCAGACTGCAGCGGGACCAGATGATCCCGCTGGAGTGAACGGCTGGAGAATTCTTTATTGCAAAGGGCTCATTTGCACTACCTGGGACACTGCGAAAATGTCTCCGACATTGACCTCAGTGTTAGAGACTTGAACTAAATGCATGCTACTTACCAGATTTTACTCGTGCAGTAAAAATTAAAACCTATGTGGACCTTGCACTTTCTTTATTGCTGAAAAAAGAGAGACAAGGTTGAGCACCATCACCTTTGCATCCATAGAAAGAGGTATGTCAGGAGAACTTCCAGTGACAAGAAAATAGGATACGAATAACCAGCTTCATTCGAGAAAGTTTTCAGAAGCACCTCAAAAAAAAAGGAATGCCATATTCTACATGGAACCCTAAGGAAAAGTAAAATAGCACCGGAATTCTACCGCCCCCACCTGCCACGGAATCAGAGCAAGCGAGGGGCAGACAACGGACATGTCCGTTGACCTCGGACGGAAATTTCTGGTCTCGCTCAAGTGAGGCAGTAAAATCCCGCCCTACATGTCAGATTGGGAGTCAGCATTGCCGATTTAACCATTGGTAACAAGACGCCAACAACCATTATGTCAGCTTGGGCAAGCGCACCTGAAAATGGCCGGCGCAACCCACTTTCTCAATGTCTTGTTCAGCAGAGGCGTCGATCTCAAACTGCATCATCTGCTGCAAGGGTACCTCCAGCTACTGTGCAGCATGGAGCTTGCACACTGAGGATTATAACAAAGAAAAAATACTGATCATTTATATTAAGCACCTTTCACAACCTCAGAACACCCAAGCTATTTTACAGCCAATGAAGTCAGCTGTGGCCTGGAAGGTGGCTGAATCTCCGAGCAGGCAGAATGCAACACTGTCTGGGTGATGCTGCAGAGTGGGACAGAGAACAACCTTCCCGATTAGCATTTCATCTCAAAGTGATGAGGTTAGTAGCCAAAGAGGTGCTGGGCTGTATCATCACTGGTCTGCAAACTTTCGTCCTTACTTACCACACTATTTAATCACTTCTTCCTTCAACCTGGGCAATTATGGCTGATGGCTCAAAATATTTCAGAATGTTCTCTGGAAGCTTCCCAAGCATTCGTTCTGCTGCTTGTGACAGACCCCTTTTATCGTTTCCACCCTTTTAAATTTGACTTCTGCATAGATTCCCTCTGCTCCCTGAGAATGAAGATGGCCCTCGATACATCAGATGGTTCACTGATAAAAATATCTTAAACATTCATTATTCCACCACAGGCGGAGAGTGGCAGGAGTGTGTATTATCCATATAACTCATTGCAACAACTAGCTAAGGCAGCATGGTGGCATCACAGTGCCAAGGACGCAGATTCAATTCCAACTTTGGGTGACTGTCCATGTGGAGTCTGCACGCTCTTCCCATGTCTGCGTGGGTTTCCTCGGGGTGCTCCTCATTCCTCCAAAGTAGTGCAGGTTAGGTTGATTGGCCATGCTAAATTGTCCCTTAGTGTCAGCGGGACTAGAAGGGTAAATACATGGGGTTCAGGGGATAGGGCATGGGTGAGATTGTTGTCAGTGCAGGCTCCATGGACCTAATGGTCTCCTTCTGCACTGTAGGGATTCTATGATTCCGTCAACAGCACATTCCAAAACGGTGATCTCCACCACCAAAAAAAGTCAAGGGCAACAAATATATAGAAACACTACCATCTTCAAGCTACAGAGCAGTGTAGCTTGGAAATATATGGCCTGGAGCTCCCCACAGAAATGCACTGTGAGAAAACCTTCACCATAAAGACTGCAGTGATTCAAGGCGGCAGCCGAGCACCACCTTTTCAAAGGCAATGAGTGATGATCAATAAGTGCTGCCCTTGTCAGTGCTGCCCATACCCCATGAATGGATTTGTTAAAATAAATAAAAATAGGTACTCATCAATGCCTCTATGGATATGGATTGGCAGGAACTGTAATTATCCAAATTGAGTTCGGACAGTCTCAGTCCAGTTCTTTGCGGACGTGAGATTAGACCAGAAAGCAACTTGGAAAATCAATTGTAGTTGACACTGATTTGTCAAACTCCTGCAGAAAAAGTCAAACAGCCGCAAAATGTTTCAAATGGATTGTTGATAGTCAGCCTGCAGCAACACAAAATCTATTTGGAAGTCAGGGAAATGTAGTTTAGTTGCATCATACCTGACCAGAATATCCTTGACAAAGTTACCGGGTACAAGAAATGTGCTCTGAGCTTTTATGTTTGTTAAAAAATGTATAAAAATGGAAACAGAATAATAAATCTTTCTCAATACGAAACAGCAAGCGAGAGTGCGCAAATGGAAACACGTTGCCACAATTCTAAAGGTGAAGGCCACAAAAGGGGCTCCAACTCCAAGGAGGACAATGGAGTTAAAATCTTTCCTAAAAATTACTATGGAAAATTCATATCAAACGTGGCGACCCTGCTGGCACCCCTCCATGGACTGTTAAACAAAGATCAGAAATAGTCGTGGCAAATGCTACAAGGGAAAGCCTTTGCAAACTGCAAACAACTGTCAACAAATTTACTAGCCCATTATCACTCCCTGAGACCACTCGTTGTAACCTGCAATGCCTCCCCCTATGGGGCAGGAGTGGTATTATCACACTGTTGGGATGATAGGACAGAACGTCCAATCGCGTATACATCACAAACACTGGTGGATGCAGAGAAGTATGCTCAAATCGAAAAGGAAGGCCATCATGTTCGCAGTGAAAAAAATCCACCAGTTCGTCTACAGTCGGCATTTCATCATCATAACCAATCCTGGATTATCTCCTCCCCCCTTCTTTAATAATGTGTGTCCATGTGAAGCAAGACAAGCTGCCTCCTCCTTTGTGTCCAGATGTTAAACTTGTACCTTAATTTCAATAATTTTTGATCTGGGCTTCTGTCTCCATGAAAACTGGATCACATGGGCTTGTCTCCATGCAGATTTCATAGGTGGTCATGTTCCCCTCTCCAAATGATTCCATTTTACCTTCAATTAAAGGGTACAGTTTAAAACAAAACTGTCTTAAAGTCCAGCAGTTACAATAATTGTAACTGGACTACACAATTTCATAGAATCCCTAGAAGCCATTCGGCCTATCAGGATTGCATTAATGCTGTGACAGAGTATCGTACCCAGGCCCTTCCCCAGTTCTAGCCCTGTAAACCCCATACATTTACCATGGCTGATCCATCGAACCTACATATCTTGGGACACCAAGGGGCAATTAAGCATGACCAATCCACTATCCTGCACATCTTTGGAGTGTGGGAGGAAACCGGAGCACCCGGAGGAAACCCATGCAGACACGGGGAGAAAGTACAAACTCCACACAATCATCCAAAGCCAGTATCGACCTCAGGTCCCTGGAGCTGTATGGTAACAGTGCTAATCACTGGGCCACCCCGATTTAAATGAACAAATCTAAGTAAAACAGCATTTTCTATCTCAGTGCATCCTTTGGCAAAAATGTAATTGGTCAATGTTCACAAATGACCATTTTTTAGTTGCCTCCTCTGTCATAACAGCCATTGCTGACATATGACTTATTTGTTGAGAGACTATAGTTGGCCTTGCACAACTCAATTTGCAGCACGGTAGCAGAGTGGTTAGCACTGCTGCTTCACAGCTCCAGGGACCTGGGTTCGATTCCCGGCTTGGGTCACTGTCTGTGTGGAGTTTGCACATTCTCCTCATGTCTGCGTGGGTTTCCTCCGGTTTCCTCCCACAGTCCAAAGATGTGCTGGTTAGGTTGATTGGCCATGCTAAAAATTGCCCCTTAGTGTCCTGAGATGCGTAGGTTAGAGGGATTAGCGGGTAAAATATGAAGAGATATGATGGGGAGGGCCTGGGTGGGATTGTGGTCAGTGCAGACTCGATGGGCCAAATGGCCTCTTTCTGCACTGCAGGGTTTCTATGATTCTATGAATTCAATCCACAGGACTTGATATTTTAATGCAACTTTCTTATCCATCCACTTGCATAATGGGCCCAGGATTTCCTGGGAAATGTTTGTACAATTACAGTGCAAAAGTAAGCATTACACAACTGACCATCTGAGCAAATTCACATACAATTAATTTTGTTCTGTGCTGATCGTCTGCATGCAAATTTCCTAGGTTTTTGCAGCCTCTGAGATCAATGTGGCAAAAGTATCTACTGTTCATTAACATAGCTCCACACTAACCAAACAGCACCCCAACTCTTGCCTGGAGAAGACTAGCTCACACAAGCTTGATGAGAATAATGTACTGACTGAAAAACATGGCCAAAGATGTAAGCACAACATGGCACAAAGTTATTCGATATCAGCAAACTGGGATTTCTGGAGCTTGACTGCAGTTTATTTTGCACTTCTTTTTTCCTTCTTGCTAAGATCTGGGCTACACTTTAACCAAAAGCTTCAAGACCAAGCATGAATCTTTACTTCAACCCTTCTAATTGGCTCCCATACTGACACACAGGCTGAAATTCTCCAACCTCGTTTGCGGCAGGGATTTTCCAGTGTTGCTGAACATAAAGTGGAGTTTTGGCTGGAACGCCAAATTTTCCATTCTTGCTCACAATGGGCCCCATCACAGATTGGACTGGAGAATCCCACCCAATGAGATTGGATGTTCCCAATTTTCATTTTTAACCAACCGTGATAGTTCAAGGTAAAGCCACTGGGTACCAAAATACCTATTGACATCGACTCGAATTCAGATTCCGTCATTCTGTTCAGATAATTCAAGATCACAAAGCCAAGCATATTCCCCAGATTTCTCTACCAAAAGGCAAGTCTCTAACAGTGTGTGTAAATGGACAAGTTTGGAGTTTCCTTACGATTGCATAGATATCCATTATTTCATTTGATGTCTCTGAATTCTATTCTATCCCACACAATCAGTGGTCTGTTTGACAGGGGCAGGTCTTGATGCTGAATAGAATTGTTCAACCTTTGGAAAATAACCCTTCTCGTGAGAACACAGATGAAAGACAATGATCTTTGCCTTATGGAAGCAACTGAAATGAATAGGAGTGGTGAAAATGTGTCTTTGGAAAGCCCTTACCAGCTGAGTGTTAGATTATCTTGGCCTAAACCATGATTTTGTGGATTATGCTTCAAGAACTCTCCAATTTGAAATCCTCATCAAACCTTAGCATGCTCCACTAGACAGATGGCATGGTGGCTTAAGGACAACACACTCGTGCCTCGAAAGAGGGAGTTAAAATCAAGGTCATTAAGTTCCTGGTCCTGTCCAAACCCAAGCCATTTCCTCTTCATGGTTAATGTAGCTTTCTCCATATTTAGTTAAAGTTTGAACTTACCAGTTTTGATTTGAATGCCTTGTGCATTTACAGATACCAGTCGGATGGACTGTGGAAAGAGGACTTCTTTCTTTCCCCCTTCTTTGTCACATTTAACATTTTGATATCTTTTGCTACTTCCCCAATGATTATCCATCCACATCAGTCTCTTTCTTTCCATTTTTTTCATGAGATTTGTTCACTGATTATTTCAGGTGAACTTTTTTTCTTCGTGCACCAGCTTTATCTTTCCCACTTTATCCACTCATCTTAAATTAGCCTTTCCCTACACTTTACCATATCAGTTTAAATCCTCCACCATTGCTCTATTTATTGTAGGTTGTTTCACCTATATATGCTCTCGAGAAGGTTATAATTTGCTGTGGTTGGGGAGCAGAGAAAGGCATCATCATCTAGTTCACATTGATAAATGCTAAAGGTACTTTCAAAAGGAAAATAGGCCTCTTTCCAGGCTGGTATGTTGGTTTAACTATTTCCAGGTTTTTCCAGCCTTCTCTGTGGTGGTGGGGGGGGGGTCTCTAAGTGCAGCCATGGATTATATGGGAAGGTTGAATTCCAAATCATAGACCCCAAAATTGCTGCACCTAGGATTACAATGCCCAGGATTGCTCCTCTAAAGTAGTTTTGGAAGCCACTCAGAATTATATAATGGTTACGCACAAGAGTTGGCCATTTGGCCCATACTGTCCATGCCATCTCTCTGCAAGAGCCACTCAGCGAATCCCACATCAACCTTCCTTTCCCCATCGCCCCTAATTAGTTATTCAATACGTCGGCCAGCAATCGGGTATTCAGGTTCACTAGTCATTAAAGGCAGCAGTGAACAAGGCCATAAATGTCGTTGGCATTCTTCCATCTTTGAGATGAAGAACATGCAGCAAACCATCCATTTAAATGGGGTGTCTTCATTTGGTGCGCCTTTACTAATAACTGTGATTAAACTCATCGCATAATGGCTTTTATGACAAGTATCTACAAGTCAAGATGGAATGGTAAATCTATATAAAACCTTAGTGAGACCAGTTGGATGACTATATGACATTAAGCTCAATACCATAAAAACAACGTTACCTGGAATAAGAAAATACGAATACAAATAAAGACAAAAAAAGAAAGTGACATTCAAGACATATACAAAGAGAACATGAGAAACATATGAGAGATGCACATTTTTTTTTTTAAATGGTCTGTAAGTGAAGATTTTATTGTTGGCCCTAGGAATGCACTTTCATGAATGTGTAAATAATTACACCCTGGATCCACCTGTGGGGTCCACCTATGCCCAATTCTTTTCATATCGGGCATAGCAAACTCAGGAACTACAATGGGTTCCAAATAAACTGGACTAGCTGAGAAAAGCAAGTCCAAAGTCTGCCTCCCTAGTTCTATATGCCTTTGCATGGGCAATGCTGGAAATTTCTGGACGAGGCAGGGATAGGGTGCAACCTGGTCTTCAGCTGCTTTCCAGGGAGCATATTGTTGCTGCCCTGCTGGGAGCTCCGAAAAAGCCCTGCAGATTTTCACACCAGACGCTCTTTATCAAAGGCTATTTTGCTCATTGTAAAGGATGCGTGGTTCCTTTAAGAAGCAGGAATTGTAATGTTGTTTATTGATGGAATGCACATTTGCAGAGGCAACAGTGTCATACTAGTTTCACTAAACAATACAAACATTGAAATTATGCATGATTTTTTTTCCCTCACTTACTTCTTTCTATCCTGTCTTTCTACTAAATTTCAGCTCAACATAAAGGCCAGGGGCCAGATTTCCCCACGCGAAAGGGCAGTTGTAATTCTCATGTCAGGTTGCTTGTAAATCTGCCAAGTTACCAGACTTTGCTAAACTGGAATTTCTCCTGCTGATTTGGAAACATTAGCATCAGTGAAAGTTTCTGTGATCCATTCAACACAAAGCTGAACAGTGCTGATGCTACTGACATGTTAATGAAGCAATTAATGTTTAAAGACAAGCTGTTATACTGAAAAAAAAGTGACCTTAGTGATATAATCAGTGACATGGATGTGGTGTCTGTATCACAAATTGCATCCAGATACGAGATATGCATAATTATCAGTTCAAATGTATATCAATTAGCATGATAATGTAAAATCTTTATTGCAATACATTTGTGGTGCAGCAGATGTAACGTCACCTGCAGATATTGCATCTGCAACTGATTTTTTCAATTGTTTTAAGTGAGGCCCACTGCTGACTGGGGAAATGCTGAGCACTGCCTAGGCAGACTAAAGGCACCAGAAGGGAAACTACATCACGCTAAACGGCCCTTTCACTGCAGCTACAATTCAATTTGGCTGTAGGTTGACAACACAATGGATGTCAGCTTTTACTGGCAACATAGTGGAAGGGGAAATCTGGCCCTAGTTTTTACATTGTGCTGAAATTTAGTGGCAAGTAAGGACGACACATACTCACAAAACTAGCCACACTCATTGTTCTCAAGTAGAGTTAATAAACTTGAGCAGGTCTCTGCAATCCCACCTGCAATCTGTGGAAGAACTGTTGTTCCTACTTTGTAAACTGCATGCAATGCATAAACTACCGGATACCTTGGAGAGAAGACATGCATTTACCTTTGGCTAATACACGGCGAGTTGATTCAATGGCTCTATGATTTTTCAACTCAAGCATGGGAAGGAAAGTGGATTCCACATCATTTGACTGTTAAACTGAAGCAAATTTGAAAATCATTGAAGTATATGAATGGGATCTACTATCTAAAGATCATCACACATACTACTGAAAACAAAACTGCTATCTTAGAATGTTTGTATTTATGGCACGAAGTTATAAAATGCATTTCATAAAATGCAATGTATGAAATAATTGAAAATGTTAACTTTATCATTTTTGCTACACAGCGAATATAATCCTAGCAGCAACAATGATATTCAAATGATGGGATAAGTAGAAATAAATGAGTGAAAGCCTGGCACGTTTTACACTTTCCCAAGCATTGAAGGGAAGTAATAAAAAGGGAAGGTATCTTCTGACTACACTTTTATACTGATATATTGATTTGTTTTGCTCATTGGCAAGTGAATAAATCCTTAAGTTTGCCATGCTAGTAATACCTTTAAGCACATTGAAAGAGAACTCCCAATATTAGGCAGGAGGTGCAGTTGCGTGTGAATAGTTCCTCTGTCACAGTACTGTGAACCCATATCCATACACCCTGAAAGCATTAAAAATCAATTACCAACTAATGGCATAATCGTTAACCCCCTCATTGTAACCAGGAAAGCAGGCCTACTATAGATTGAAGCAGCAGCAGCAAGCTGATTGCATATTTTGACAAATTAGATGATTAACTGAAGACATCAAGCTCAGGCCCACTGCATCTCTATAGATCTTTATAAGGGGAGGGGAAAAGAATTGTTGTTGAAATGGACACACGTCCAGAGAGACTCTTGCCCACAGGGACTGTGAAGGAGCTGCAACAGCAGGGCTACTTATTGCACTGAATCAAATAGTGGTCAGGCTACATGCATTGATTAGTGTCATAGTTAATAACAACTATAATGTTTCAGTCTATTTTCAAACTCGGAAACATAGTATTGAATGACCCAACTATTCAGCACAACAGTGAATACAATTAATAGGAACAACATACTGAACAGAAAACAGTGCATTGTTTTACATTCTATATGGCACAAACAGCCAGCCAACACCAACTCTTACTGAATTTCCTCAGTGTAAAAATGTAATGCTTTTGTTCAAAGATTTTTAAACTATAGCATATGCTTCCCTTGTCCTCCAACAGGACCAGCCATTTTGTAAACGTGTCAGGAAGAACCTCAAAGATCCCTGGAATATTTTTTCAGGTCAAAAAATAAATACAATAAACATAAGGAATTCGGTCGCTCATTTCAATTGCTTCTCAAATGTTTTCCAGCAATGGCCTTTAGCATTGTTGTTATGTAACTCCCCAGATATAAAATACAGGTTAGAAAGTAAAGAAAACCGGCAATATTTTCAGGCAACATTATGGAAACACTATATCAGAGAGGCCACCAATTCTGAACTGGAAACAAAGCAACAAGATGAACTGCCAAGTGTAGTAACATAACCGTGAAGTTGATAACTATACAAAGCAAAGCACTGCCTTGGATTTCTGTGTAAATCTGAATTGACAAAGGTTAGCCTCTTCGATTAAACAACAATTTTAAATTTAATTAGTGATAGTATACATACATGTACTGTACCAAAACAAGTTTTTGCATTTCCAAAGGAACAATAGGATATTCAATTATATTAAAGAAGCAGTGTTTAGAAAATCATTCTTATTTGTTAAACACTCGGTGGGCATGTGACACCATTGGGAAAAATAGTGAATGGTTGTCCTGTTATACTCCTTGCCTCGGCATACGGATAGTGTATTTTTTTTAATGGATTGATCCTCTGCGGTTGGTGTGCAAAGACAACTGCTACCAAAGTTAATTGGAAAACATTCAATAGCTCTTATTAAATGTCAATACAATATGACAAGGACAAAATTGTTTTGTAGCAAAGTATTAAGTTCAAACTGAAATGCCCCCAAGGTAGATACATGATATTTGGCTCAGCAACATAAATAAATGAAGGCACAAGAAAAACAAATTTGTTACAAAGTTACTATTGAACAAACGTGTTTGATCAAAAATATTGAATTCAAAATAAGAAAAATTGAAAGTTGCTGAATACTTGCAGGTTGTAAGAGCACTTTTCTGAAATGTATCGAAGCAATAACATGATGATGGATCATATACTAAAATATGTTGACCAAGACTCGATAAATCGTTTAAATGATCTAAAGGGCATCTTATAAGTAACCAAAGTGCTCGCCAAAGTCATCATGTGACCAAACCTGAGCGATAAATTAATGGACTTTATCACTAAATTGATACAGCCCGAAATATTTTCTATAGTTTGCACAATTCCTGAAGTTTCTTACCTGCAGCACAATGGATGGATCTGAAACGCAATGGTGATATTGAATTTCAATGATAGTAACCCAACTAAAGTAATGGATACTAAGTTGGCTTTCATGTTTTCAAACAAAAAAATCATAATGAACATTTAAAACCAAAAGGGCATAGTGAATTCCCCAAACCTTTGGGAAACAATTCCTCCACGGAAGTTGTCAGATAAATATCATTCTTATGACAACTAGTTTGGTTAACTGCTGATCTAAAGTCGGATGTTTTTTAGTCCGACACTGAAGCAATGCCAATGATCCAGTATTAATGTAATCTTCCAAGGAAATGAATGTCAAAATATATTTATCAGGAATGTTCAGGCATCAACCTAGAGATTATTTTTGATAACGTACATAAATTCTAATATTATTGGTAGATGATCAGAAATATGGAAACTCCAGAAGAAAAATGTTCCCTTATTTATTCCTTGATTTTAAAAAAGCACAAGTCTGAATAAAATCCTTCACATTATATTCATTCTTTTGCTGCACTATGTGTTGATCTGTTTTTAAGTATTAACTCATCATGGGCATTATCGTCGTAATATTTCATTTAACAGGCCAAACAATTGGCAATAGACCTTCACATGAAATACTACAGGCATTAAAAAAAATACAAGGATATGAATATTTGCATATTTGAAGGACAAGTGCAGCAGATACATGGGAACACCACCACCTGCAAGTTCCCCTCCAAGCCACTCACCATCCTGATTTGGAAATATATCGCCATTCCTTCGCAGTCGCTGAATCAAAATCCTGCAATTCCCTCCCTAATGGCATTGTGGGTCAACCCGCAGCACATGGACTGCAGATATTCAAGAAGGCAGTTCACCACCACCTTCTCAAGGGCAACTAGGGATGGGCAATAAATGCTGGCCAGCCAGCGACGCCCGTGTCTCACAAATGAATAATTTTTAAAAATTGGTTGATTCACTTATGGATTTTAACATTAATAACTCCTACAAAATCAACATATTTGCATGACCAAAACAGATCAGAATGGATAACTACTTCTAATCAGCAGTTAGCAACAGCTAAAGTTAAGATGTTCAAAAAAAAAAATCAGTATTAGTGGACTCTGCCTGAACAAAAACTTACTTTCCTGAGCATGTTCCAAAGGCTGCTAAACTTAGAAATCATAGAATCATAGAAACCCTACAGTGCAGAAGGAGGCCATTCGGCCCATCGAGTGTGCACCGACCACAATCCCACCCAGGTCCTACCCCCACATATTTACCCGCTAATCCCTCTTACCTACGCATCTCAGGACTCTAAGGGGCAATTTTTAACCTGGCCAATCAACCTAACCCGCACATCTTTGGACTGTGGGAGGAAACCGGAGCACCCGGAGGAAATCCACGCAAACACAAGGAGAATGTGCAAACTCCACACAGACAGTGACCCGAGCCGGGAATCGAACCCGGGACCCTGGAGCTGTGAAGCAGCAGTGCTAACCACTGTGCTACCGTGCCGCCCAACTTCATCTTTGTCTTACCCTATGTCAACTTATCAAAGCCAAATAGGTGAATCAACAGTACTATCATAACACTTTAGTAAATAATGGTGCAATAGAATTAACATTAGCTTACATTTTTACTTAAAATTATGCTACTGCTTTGCAAATCAGGCTATTGCGTTTCTATACAGTAACTTTAAGAAACAAAAATAGAAATTTTAACTGTTGATTTTTTTCATGTACTTGGCAACTACTGAAAAAAAATTATGAAATCCTACTGTTTGGTAAGCCACTACTTGCTGTGTGTGGGTAAACAGAAATATTGCTGCAACAGCATTTTGTTCCTGTTAAGTGCAGTAGCAGCCTATGGAAACTTCTCCTTGGGCCAGCTGGCTTTGGCCCAAGCCCAGGATATTTAAAAAAAGAGAGAAAACTACTCACGTGTTATGCTTTGCTGACCAGCATATTAATCAAAAAAAATATTTCCAGGCTGTGGATAATATGAGAGCATTACTTATCTTGCTTGCAAGCTGTTGTGGCATTTCAAATCGAGCAAAGTTTTCTGACACACACGTCTGTAAACTGCATAAAAGTTGTTATGCACTTTATTTGATCATTTTAATTGCATTAAATAGCAAGCAAAAGTGAAATACTGAGCTCCTGTTGTGATGAAAATGTATGGTCAAAATGAAAAGAAGCTGTATATAGTGCAATACTTTTTGGCATAACATTGTAAAATACTTCAAACTGACTAGCTTATGAAAGGCCACACAACAAAAACATTCAAATTGCAATAAGCAATTTAAAGTTCAAAGTTTATTTATTAGTGTCACAAGTAGGCTTACATTAACACTGCAATGAAGTTACTGCAATGAAAATCCCCTAGTCGCCACACTCCGGCGTTTGTTCAGGTACACTGAGGGAGAATTTAGCATGGCCAACGCACCTAACCACCACGTCTTTCAGACTGTGGGAGGAAACAAGGAACCTGGATGAAACCCACGCAGACCCGGGGAGAACATAAAGAGATTCTAAGAATGCAGTGGAGTACTCAGAAGAACTGAGAATTGTGAGAAAGCACACATACTGACAAAATGTTAATATGGTTTGGTTCTACAGTAGTTCTGTTACATTTTTAATAAAAATGACAACACTGACCTTTTTAAGCGCATGGTTAACAATGAGTTAAGCTAACACCTTTGACTAGAAATTAATGTAATTTACTTCTGTCCATTTGGGCTACCTATTTAAAGATCTAAATGTCTAAAGTCAAAATAGTTCTGTGGTGATCACATGTGCAAGCCTTATCTTAATTATTTAAAACATTCACTGGAGTACTTTCAACAGTTTAAGAAGTACTTAATATGTAATTCTCAACATGCTAAAAAGTCATCCCTGACATCTTAGAAAAATACAATATAGTAAACTTTAACAATCAAATATTTACCAATTAAAATTGGAATTGCAGTACACGACTAACAAATAAAAATTTCTCCATACACAGTGATAATTGGTGGCAAACTCTGTGTAGGGAAGAGCTCTGTGGCTAAAATAGTTCCCACGGTGCCTTATGGTATTCACCAGTGGAGAAGTCCCACGAGAGATTCCCAGCAAAATGTGGTACACATGTTCCATTTATATGTTACAAACATGCCAGGGTCACAGAAATGAACGCTGAGCATTACTGAAACCCATCGTTTTCCACACGTGTTTCTGAAGGGCTCTTGTGGGACAAGTCCTTGCAGAGTGATCAAGAATTTTTTTTAAAGCATCAGGAGAAAAACCGCGTTTATCAGCAGCGGCAGTGTACATTCGGAATTAAACAGTGCTATTCTTTAATGCAGAAAGCGTTTAAGCAGACGAGATCATGGGAGATGCTACTGGGATTAACCCACAAAACAAAACCTTAATCAGACTCTGAAATAAAGCTCCAAATATCTGCTTCCATTCTCTAAAATGATCATATTTCCCTTCCATCATTCAGAATTAAGCAGCTTACAGCTGGATGGCGACTCAGCACATGCAGTTGCCAGTAGCAACAGGGCACACAATTGTGTTTCCCAGCCAAATAATGAGGCTTTTGCTGTCCCTACGGTCTGCTTCACAGACTTTTTTTTAAAGAAATAGTGACAACAGTTAAGTTCCGCCGAAAATGTCACCAAATCAAGGCTGCCTTAGTCCGCCTTGCTAAGTTCAAACAGTTGGGTGTTTGTTAATATGTTCAAAGCACAGTTTACCTCGTGGAGAACAACAAAAATCCCTCCTCCAAACAGCTTCTCAATAATGAAAAAACAGTTAAATTATGCACACTTTTTTTAAAAACAGCAACAAGAACCGCTTTTCAATTTTCTGATCCAGGACAGCAGACCTTATATATTTCTGCTGAGAACTTCGGTTGTTCCTGGACATGGAGCTTGCAGTAAAAATGCCACACAAACACAGCTTGTTAAACATTTACCACCAATTCAACAGCGCCAGAATATATTGCAGAGCTTTACGTTTCTTACCCAGACTGTGAGAAAACATCCCGAGAGCAAGAGGTCCTTCACATAACAGTCCAGAGTAATCCTCACAGCAATCAAAACAGCAGCAAATAAAGATCCAGAGTTGATAAACTTTCTCTCCAGTTTACAGCTCAGCCCCTGCCACAGAAAACAATCTCTCTCCCTTTTTGCTTTGTTGTGCTTCGCTGGTTTCTCAGGGAGAGGGGGGGGGGGGCACTTAACATGTGTTTAGGGACGACCGCTGGCTTTGAAGCTGGCACTTTCCTCGGGGAGAGGAGCTTACAGCAGGATCAAGTGCGTGCTGCTGATGCTCTGTGTGCGATCCTACAACTGGGCCTATTAATTCTTGTCCCTAAGAAACTACCGTGGATCTGCTGTCGAGTGAAGCCCATCTGCTGCCATCATAATCAGTCTCAACTGACTGGCTCTGACAAATCTGTGCCTGCAGCAGGGGTTAGGGAAGTTGGTGCAGAAAGGGGGGGGGGGGGAGGGTCTGTTTCTTTTGTCTGCTGAAAACCGGGTTATTGTGAATGGAAAGGCACTTTGGGAAGTGGAATTAAAAAGCTCCATATACCATCCAGTTTAAAGACAACACCAATCCCCATCGCCAAACATTTGTTGCTAATGAACTAAATGAACAATTTGTCTAATCAGATTAGCAATTTGTAGCATGAAGCACGATGCAACCAAATGTGTATCTCCAGGGTAATTTATATGAATCAAATGGCTGTATCAGGTGACGAGCAATCACTTTGTGAAACATTGTAACCAAGTACAAATTCTACTCCGGGCAGTAATCAATGAAAATAGTCATTGCTTTTCATGATTCCACAATGTCTGTCACATTCTGTTTCCTTCATAAAGAATCAGTTTGTGTAAATATGAGTTTCAATCTTCATCGAGTGCCTTATCTGCTCAGCCTATAGATGAATGCTCAGTAAAGCACAAAGAGTATAAATTACAGATTAAACTATTGAGAAACACATGACTACACTTGCAACCAGTCATGCATTGTAAGGTTAAAATATGAAGCATTTGAAAACCACGTTATAAATACAGAAAAATAAAAATGCAACAGACTTGCACTCGTGTGTGCATTACAATTGACAGTGATCATTACTTTTGAGTTTGAGGAGTTAATAAAGTTTATGGAAATGTATTTATTTTTATTGGTCAACAACAGCAAAGGCTGCAGAATTTAACTTTGTGCACCTGACCAAATCACAGCACGTCGATACCAAACTTCAAATGTAATGGGTTTTATTAACTTATCCTCTTTCGATTTGATTTTATTAAAAATTTTGTGTTTGTAACTTGTCTGCTGCTAAAGTTGATAAGTTGTACGCTGAAATTAAATCTGTCAACTGAAATTATACAGTGGCCTAGAAACTGGTCTAGGCCTATTCAGGGTCACGGAATAATCCCTGTGCCAGGAGAGGGAGACCTAAAGGGTGGGAAAAATTGGTCCTCAGGTCGTATTTGAATGCTTGGAAAGATCTACTTGCGGGTCGCTGAACTGCAGAAGCAAATGTCAGATTGTCCGTGTTGCTGGCGGTGGTCCTTAGGTAGGAGCTGGACGAGAGGAGGAAAGGAGGACAGAAGAGGAACAACCCTGGGCCGGCAGAAACCCTCAGGCAAATTGTGGAGTTGGCTATTTCTACTCCTTTGAACTCCATGAAAGTGTCCTTTTTTTATTTTGTTTGTTAACAGCTGTTACCTCGGCCATACCAAGCTGAGGAAGAATCTTTGGGGCAACCACCCCATTAATCATGCACTGTGGTTAGCACCATGGTTAGCACTGCTGCCTCACAGCACCAGGGACCCGGGTTCAATTCTCGGCTTGGGTCACTATCTGTGTGGAGTTTACACGTTCTCCCCGTGTCTGCGTGCGTTTCCTCCGGGTGCTCCGGTTTCCTCCCACAGTCCGAAAGATGTGCTGGTTAGGTGCATTGGCCATGCTAAATTCTCCCTCAGTGTACCCAAACAGGCGCCGGTGTGTGGCGGCTAGGGGATTTTTCACAGTGACTTCATTGCAGTATTAATGTAAGCCTACTTGTGACACTAATAAATAAACTTTAATTTTGATAAGGGGGTCTAAAACAGTCTTGAGCCTGTCATTTACACATGCCTGCTCTATGTGGCCACCAGAAAAACCTTAAAAATATCCTGACCCAATTCAGGGTCAATCACTTTTCGGGTGTCCTTGAGGTACAGGGCATTAGGCCTGAACAGGCCTGAATCAAATTTCTACCCCATCATGTCTGTTGCAGAACATTCACTTAAGAGAGCTACATGTTGCAGGTTTTTATAGGTTAAGATAATCATGAAGCATGTTAGTATCCTTGTTACTATTGCAAACCCAAACAGAAGGGGTTAAATTTTCCAGTAATTTCCGCACTAGAGTTGGTTATTGATTTTGTTTTTGTACTTTCTTTATTTTTCCTCACCCAGTCCGACTTCAGCAACATCATTTATTTTACTCAGACCAGTTTGTTCCGCTCTCCCTTCCCCCACTCCATCATCCCAGTGCTCAGAAAACCTACCTAAATTGAATAACACGGTTTTCCATAAAAGCTGAAATGATCTAATTTGGCAGTAATTCCCTATAACATTGTGACCTTAAAACCTGTTCACTGGGGAAGAGGCAGACCTGCTACATGATACAAGACATCACCAAATCATAAACGTGTACATCCAACTCTATCTCAATTACACTGGTGGAGAACTCAAAGATTTCACGAGGCATCTGAATAGTTTTGACTGCATTTATGTTTCTTTCCAATTAAAATAAATAAATCAGTGCTGGATAATGTTTACTCTTACTTCAACTCAAAACAGGAATTGCTACTACAGATATACTTCCCACTTTCTGTTCCAAATAACATTTCTTTTCTGCAACTAAATTGCTAAAAATATGCTTAAAGGAATTGCACTGTTTTATTTTCTAGTTTCCAGATTATCATAGACCAAGGATGGGATTCTCCAAAAAAATTCCAAGCATTGAATTGGCGTAAAAGCTGGAGTAAATTCCACTGGTTTTTTCAGCGGGATTTTCAAAATGAATTCCCACACTGTGCACTGCTGAGTGCACTAGTGTGGAAAAATCTGGGGGCATGGTCTATTCCTGCTGGAGAGGCCAGCAGCATAGCGCTGAGGGGGCCACTGCGCATGCGCCGATCTGTCAGCGTCGGGATCGGCACATGCGCAATAGCCCCACACTGCCAGCCTCCCAATCGCTGGCCAGCACAATCGTTGGCCAGCCCTGCGACCCCACATCGCTGCCCCTCCAAGCACCCCATCCCTCCATTCGTTGCCCCCCCCCACCCCGGATGTGTCGGGGCCAGCCTTCCCCATCACCCCCCAACTGGCCCGTCTCGATCTTCCCCCTCCCTCATCCTGGCAGTCCCGACCTCCACCACCCCCCGGCAGTTCCGATATCCCCCCTTGAGTCCCAACCCCCTCCCCCAAAAACAAGCTGACTGCCCCCACCCTGATGACCAGCCCCGATCGCCGACCACCCTCCCTCTGTCACCACCGAGCGCAGAGTGGCAAGCACCCCACTGATCTCCCTCTCAAAGGTCCCGCCCCTGTAGGCCCTGCCACCTTGGCACTGCCCAATGCCCAGTGGGCAGTGCCAAGATGCCCCCTGGGCATTGCCATGTTGTCCCTTGGACAATGCCGGGGGCCAGGCTAGCACTGCCAAGCTGGCAATGCCCAATGGGCACCCCTCCCTTCTCCTGACCTCCAGGGGCCTCCATGGAGGTTCGGCCGCTAGCTCCCTGGGGAGGTATTGTAAACCCCGCTGGAGCGAAACACTCCTGGCAGAGGGAAAGACTCTTGCGGGCCCACAGATTTCAGTCTCGGGATTAAAATCCTCATTAGCATAAATTATGCAGCTTCGCGCTGATTTCTGCGCAGAGCTGATGGCACTGGAAATCTGGCGGCCGGAGACTCGCGAAGGCCATGGTGCCCAGAGGGAAGCCCACTAAACGGCAAAAGCAGTGAAGCGGGCTGGGAGAATTGCCCCCCAAATGTATGATTGGAAATGCACTTCAGGACCCCTCGGAAGTCCTGACACACACTCCACAGGATGTTTGAACTACTCATGGGCAATTTCCCTGCTTCCCAGGAACCTCCAGAAATGTTTCCAACTCCGAGTGAGAGTCGGAAGACAGTATTTTCCAGCAGCGCTCGGCCCAAAGCCGGAAAATCCCAACTGAGGTCAACAGACCTTTGCATGGCCCGAGTCCCACCCACTACGATTCCCGTGCCGGACAGCGTGGGAAAATTCCATCCGGAGACTTTGGACGGTTCTGACTTAGTAACCTGAATAGTTATCCGGGAAATGTTAGACAGAACAGTGCTGGTTCAACTCCTGAGTATCTACAAAACTGATCCCCTGTACTCCCACCCCCCACTTAACAGACCCCCCGCCCCACCGGCTATCTCCAACCTGACCTGACTATCCAAGCCACCCAACTCTTGCCCAACCTGACCTGATTTGCCCCCACCACCCTGACCACACCCCCCCCGCCCAGTATTCCCCATGACTCACACCCTGTCCCCAACTTCCCAACCTGACCTGACTAGCCCCCACCACCCGGATCCCCCTCTACTCCCTACGACTCTTCACGGCCCAACCTAGCGTGACCTCAGCACCCTACACAACTGCCATCATACCCCTTTATCCAACTGACCCCACTGTCCCTACCCACTTACACAGCTATACATTCACCCATTCACTTGCACACTGACACACCGAGAAGCTATGGGACATTTAAACTCTTACTTACCAGAATTGCGCAACTAGTGCCATTAAAAAAGGGCATGGCTTCTGTGCAGATTTCCTCCACTTCTCCCTTTGAGATATCCTGCAATGAATTTTGTAAGATCCTCCATCAGAAGATCAGCCAGAAAAATTTGGAGGAAGTTAAGTGGGTAGTTTTTCATCTAATTAGGGCCAGAAACAGAAGATCTGAGCCTGTCTCATTGTCTGGTTACAAAGACAGTCACTGAGCTGCTGCAGGAAGGTAAGTCCTCGGGTATTAGGATGAAGAGGGATCCCAGAGCCGAGAGAAAGTGGAAGAGCAGGTTGGGAGCTGGTTTTGAAGGGGAAGTAATGTAGAAGGAGAAAGGTTTGACATCTTGAAGAGGTTGCCTCTGATGCATACAGGCCACCATCATCCAGGGGAGGCGATGGCCCAGTGGTATTATCACTTGACTCCAGAAACTCAGCTAATGTTCTGGGGACCTGGGTTTGAATCCTGCCATGGCAGATGGTGGAATTTGAATTCAATAGAAATATCTGGAATTAAGAAGCTACTGATGGCCATGAGACCATTGTCAATTGTCGGAAAAACCCATCTGGTTCACTGATGACCTTTAGGGAAGAAAATCTGCCGTCCTTACCTGGTCTGGCCTACATGTGACTCCAGATCCACAGCAACGTGGTTGACTCTCAACTGCCCTCTGAAATGCCATAGCAAGCCACTCAGTTCAAGGGCGACTAGGGATGGGCAATAAATAATGGCCAGCCTACAATGCCCTTGTCCCACGAATGAATAAAAACCCTCCAAAAAAAAATCTGCTAGTTGTGAGCATGTATAATCCAACCCACTGCTTTTAACATTTAGAATTTTGCAGTGTCTTAATTGATTACTTTTGCTCAAGAGTAATATGATGTTTCTAATTAATTCCACTATGATGCATACATCATTTTTATTGCAGTGCACAAAACAGAATTCTCAGTGACAGCCACAAAAAAAATGAAACACTTATACTGTTTACTATTGTATTGGACAATGGAGTTATCATGTGAATTTAATGCACATGTTGCAGCCAGTTCTGCGTAATACTGATTATACTATGACCTAGCCAGATGAACACATTTTTATTGCGTGTCTTTGAATTTGTCAAGCTCTTAAAGCAGGAATTGTTTCTGGACTATTCAGGACTTCATAAATTTTAATAAATAAAAACACAATAGGTTTTAACTGCATTCATATATATATTCACTTCCATTTTAAAACACTAAATCAAATATTGATGACTGTAATGTTCCATTATGTATAAAGCAACAAGGCTGCAAAAAAGTGGCCACCTGAGGATCACCTGACTTCTCTTGTGGATTGAAACACTCCCTTGTCTCAAGAATGAATAAAAGCAACTTTCCAGGCTGATGTTGACTCAATGCCTTTTTCTGAAACAAATTCGGAAAAGTAATTTTAGATGGAATGGGTTATTCAGATACCAAGAATCATTCAAGGTTTGAAAGTCATTGCATATAATGTATGGTCGATCTATCCACCATATTATATGGAAAAGGGCTTTGGACTTGTAACTGGTCACATGGCGGGACAGTCGTGCTTGTTGGCCACTTTTAAAACAGCAAGCTGGATTCCACTGTAAACTATAGGTAGCACAGTGGTTAGCACTGCTGCTTCACAGTGCCAGGAACCCGGGTTCCATTCCCGGCTTGGGTGACTGTCTGTGCGGAGTTTGCACATTCTCTCCATGTCTGCGTGGGTTTCCTTTGGGTGCTCCGGTTTCCTCCCACAGTCCAAAGATGTGCAAGTTAGGTGGATTGGCCACGCTAAATTGCCCCTTGGTGTCAGGGGGATTAGAAGGGTAAATACGTGGGGTTGCAGGGATAGGGCCTGGGTGGGATTGTTGTCAGTGCTGGCTCGATGGGCCGAATGGCTTCCTTCAGCACTAGGGATTCTATGATTCTATGAGCTGCAAGACATCTAATCAATAAATAGTAATATTTTGCTGAAGGGAGTTTCCTATCAAAGGGAAGGGCTCATCCCAACATGCTTCAACTTCAAGTTCACCTGGGAATCAACCTCCTGAAAGTCGACTATAAGAGGCTTCAGAGCTTATTGAAAACCCTCTGCTTTACAAGACTTTTAGTTCAACCGATGTATCAGCTCATCTAAGAAGCTGCAGGCCTGTTGCATAACAGAGTGAGACAATCATAAATTGTAATTATTGTTTTTCCCTCATCTGTATCTAATCCTTATGTGGGTGAATCAAATGAGTGAGTTGTGCATTTTAAATTTTGGGGGCAAGTGTGTGATGATACATAAGCTTCCTTATCTTTAAATAGCAAAAGGCTTGCTGCTGGAATTATTTAAATTAGGACATACATTCTGAGGGGAAGAAAACATCCTCCTTTAACATAGCAAATGTACTGATCACAGGCAGTAAGAAAATACATAAAGTCTAGGGCGGCACGGTGGCACAGTGGTTAGCACTGCTGCCTCACAGCACCAGGGACCCGGGTTCAATTCCAGCCTTGAGTCACTCTCTGTGTGGAGTTTGCACGTTCTCCCTGTGTCTGTGTGGGTTTCCTCCAGGTGCTCTGGTTTCCTCCCACAGTCCAAAGATGTGTGGATTAGGTGGATTGGCTAAATTGCCCTATAGTGTCAGGGGGACTAGCAGGATAAATGCATGGGGTTAGCGGGATAGGGCCTGGGTGGATTGCGGTTGGTGCAGACTCGATGGGCCAAATGGCCTCCTTCTGCACTGTAGGGATTCTATGATTCTAGTTGATGACAATGACACTAACCTTCCCTCTAAAATCCCAAGCAGCTGTGTACTTGTATTATTCTGACAACATAAATTATTGTAAATTACCTTTCAACATAATTAGAGTAAATTTTTTTCTTAATAATTTAAGATAGAAATTTGCTCTGTCATCTACACAATGGATTGCGAATTCTGCTTACAAGTTGAACGAATCATTGCCTGCATAATAAATTGAATGTGCAGCATGGAATTACTGTGATTTTATGAAGGATGATGTTTACAAAGAAGGAGAAATCGTATTTTTTTCCATTAGGAATGGGTAGACTGAGCATATAGAAATATTCAAATTTGCATCGGGTAAATATAGATAGATTGTTTCCACTTAATGTAAGATAAGGCAACAACAGAGAACAAATTTAAGGATGCTTCACTGCTGTTTTGCATTTATTCTTTCAAGGGACTGGTTGTTGCTCACCAGCATTTATTGCCCTTGAGAAGGTGGTGGTGAACTGTTTTCTTGAGTCGCTGCAGTCCATTTGGTGCAGATACGCCCACAGTTCTGTTAGGAAGGGAGTTCCAGGATTTTAACCCAGTGAGAGTAAAGGAATGATGGCATGTTTCCCAGTCAGGACGGTGAGTGGACTGTCGGGGAACTTATAGGTGGTGGTGTACCCATGTATCAGCTGCCCTTGTCCTGCTCGGTGGCAGAGGTCGTGTGTTTGGAAGGAGAGGATGGGATTTCTGCCCCTCAGTGGGAGGAAGTCCTGCCCTCAAGAGCAACAGTCCAATCTGATCGGCTGGCAGCTCTAACAGTTCCATAACTCAGTAGCGAGCACACCTGAAACACAAGCAGTTCCACAAAGAAGAGAAGATGGATGCCGGAGCCAGGTCACACCCGGCTGTTTTGGGTAGGCAGAAATCAGGCAGACTGAAGGGTGCTGAGGGTGGTGGTGTGTTGGTTTTTGGAGTACAAACAGGAAGGAACAAAGCTTGCATCTTGGGCTGATACACACAGGGCAACCCCCAACTGATGCGTTTATCCTTCCTTCCTGCCTTTCTTTCAATTTTGGCTGAAAAGAACAGACTACCTATTCTAGCCTGCTTGCTTACAACAACTGTATTACGACATGGACAGTGTGTAATCCTGATCAATTAGTGTGGCAACAACTCAGTTGGCCATTAATTATTGGTTTAAAAGTGGCAGACAGGCTGTCAACTTTGGTGCCCACACACCAACCATATTGTGGTGGATGGCTCAGGGACGTGAGAGAAGCTGGGCACTCCTCCACATTTAAGTGCCATCCACATACATGTCCAGCAGGGGACTGTAAAATCTGGCTCACTAGCTCTATCCCTCTCTCCACAAATGCTTCCAGATCTTCTGAGTCCTTCCAGCAATTTCCATTTTTATTCCTTTATTTTTTGTACTGTGTGGTATTTTGAATGTGCATGACAGTACAAATCAAATTGACATCACATTTAAACACTTCATTGATATGCCCCTCTTTCCGGATTTGCTGGCAGCAACTGGGAGGGATTTCTAATATAGAACCATCAAATCTTCAAGGAGCATTTATTTCACTATATTTCACTTCACGAGATTCATTTTTGTTCACAATCATTCTTAGTTTACTAGATTGACACCTGGAACGAGAAGGATGTCTTATGAGGAAGGGTTAGGCAGACTGGGCTTGTTTCCACTGGAGTTTAGAAGAGGAGGGGTGACTTGATTGAAGTATGCAAGATCCGGAATAGTCTTGACAGGATGTTTTCTGCTGTGGGTGAGTCCAGAACTAGGGGGCAGTGTTTTAAAATTAGGGGTCGCCCTTTTAGTATAGAGATGAGAGTATTTTCTCTCAGAGGGTTCTGTGACTTTGGAACTCTGTGGGCTCTCACAGGCATAAATCCCGTTATGGCTGGAGACTCTCGCAAGAGGGGCCATAATGTGATTTCTGCCAACGAGCACCCATTTCTGGAGGCCATTGGAGCCCTTGGGTGGTCAAGGACATGACTTGGCAGTGCCCTGGCAGTGCCAAACTGGCACAGCCAACTTGGCACTGCCAGGATGCCAGGGGACAGAGCCTGAAGGGGCAAGGCCTGAGGGAGGCTTTTATGACCCTATGGCAGGGTCTTGCACACATAATGGGATGGGGGGGGGGCGGGGGCTGATATCGGCATTTGTGGAGGGGGAGGCCTGATGCTGGACATTTGGGAGTGGGGGATGGGGCAGTCTTTAAGCTCATTTTGAGATTGAGGCGGCCTTTCCGATTTCTGAGGAGCAGGCCTTGCCAGCGTCTTTAGGCCCCACTGCTTTCATTCATGGTGCAAATCATTCCCCCTCCAAAAAAATGACTAAGTGGGGAAGGATTACGATCAAGATTGCGACCAATCCAGTGGGAATCGTGCCACGTTTCCCGCCAGAGATGACATTCGGTGATCTTTCTGGTGAATTGCGGCCTCTGTCTCAGAGGCAGTGGAGGCAGGGAACATCTCAAATATTTTAAGGGGGAGTTAGATAGATTCTTGTTAGACTTATTATGCTGGCTGCTTTTCCTAGACAGTGGGAAGTGTAGACAGAGTGAATGGATGGGAGGCTGGTTTGCGTGATGGACTGGGCTTCATTCAGGACCTTGTGTAGTTTCTTGCAGTCTTGAGCAGAGTAGGAGCCATACCAAGCTATGATACAACCAGAAAGAATGCTTGCTATGGTGCATCTATAAAAGTTGGTGAGAGTCAGAGCTGACATGCCAAATTTCCTTAGCCACCTGAGAAAATAGAGGCGTTTGTGTACTTTCTTAACTATAGTGTCAGCATGGGGGGGACCAGGACAGGTTGTTGGTGATTTGGACACCTAAAACCTTGAAGCTGTCGACCATTTCTACTTCATCCCCATTGATGTAGACAGGGGCATGTTCTACTTTATGCTTCCTGAAGTTGATGACTATCTCCTTCGTTTTTGCTGACATTGAGGGAGAGATTATTGTCGTCACACCAGTTCACCAGATTGTCTATCTCACTCCTGTACTCCATCTCGTCATTGTTTGAGATCTGACCCACTACGATGGTGTCATCAGCAAACTTGAAAATCGGGTTGGAGGAGAATTTGGCCACACAGTCATAGGTGTATAAGGAGTGTAGTCGGGGGCTGAGGACCTTGTGGGGCACCGGTGTTGAGGATGATTGTGGAGGAGGTGTTGTTGCCTCACCTTACTGATTGTGGTCTGTGTGTTAGGAAGTTCAGGATCCAGTTGCAGGGGGAAGAGCCAAGGCCCAGGTCATGGAGTTTGGAGATGAGTTTCGTAGGAATAATGGTGTTGAAGGCTGAGCTGTAGTCATTAAATGGGAGTCTGACATATCGCTCGGATTTTTCTATACATACAGGTATCAAGTGATGTATGCATTCCCAACACACAAATAATTGTTTTCTTTTTCGTTGAAAGCTGCTGTTGATAAAACAGTGGTGTGAACAAATGATTGATGTTACAAACAGACTGTGACAGTATAGCGAAAAATGCAACACTGGTTAAGTCTGTATAGTAGACACATGGGAAATGCAATCATTAAGAGAAGAAAGAACACTGTATCCATTCTGTGAAATTGTAGTTGCGAGCCTGTTAATGGTTAAAGCTTTTATATTGTTTGAAGGGTACAAACACAGATCCCGCCCGAGGTAAGTTGAGCTGATGGCACACTAATTTGAAACACAAGTTGATCATGTGCTAGTGACAGGTAGAATCTAATCTCTGCTGCACACTAGAACACTACAACTCTAATTTTCTTCCTTTAGCTAGCCTCCTCTTGGAATACAGTTCCATTCATTGCAGCATCCTCTACAGTTAGGCCAAACCACCATTCTTCATGAGGAAGAGTCTTAGAATAAAGCATCAACTGACTGCTGGCTTCCATTATTCCACAGATGCTGTGTTCCAGCTTTTAACTGTTTTTCTTTTCAGCTACCCTTCATGCTATTTATCCATGTGAAACATTACAGCTGAGCCCTATCCTTGTTAGATACCCACACAGACACAGAGGATAACAATGAACCTGGCTACTTCCTCCAAACCCCTTCCTTTATTTCAAGCTTCTCTGGCAAGACAAAGAAATGTGAAGCAGGTGGTCTAATAACTAACACACTTAGATCACTTTAACTGAGTCTTCTCTGTTACACAGAACGTTGATAACTTTGTTAATTTGTTGCACCTTTTTTTTAAAAATGGGGTGTGTGGTCTAACTGGTATGCTATATACCCTGTATTAATTATTGTTGTGTCAATCATTTGATGTATGGTCCTTTGAAAAGGTTTTAATTTAATAACCAATTACTTTTTTAAGCCATTACATGTAACTTTACCTCAAATATTTGAGATTGATATGACGCAGCCTCCATTTTATCTCGTTTCATATTAAACTCTGAACATGTGCTATCATGTTTTGTTAAACACTCTGAATGTCTCCTGAAGAGTCTGCAGCTAACGCATTTTCAAATGATGGCTTCTGGCATAAATCACCAGAATTTCAGTAATGCATAAAGGCAGGTGCATGAAGCTTCATGCTACGCGCCCTTAATCTGAGAATATAGCCCATGGAACGTGTGGGGAGGAGTGGGCCAAGGCTTGGGGTTGGCGACCCTCCATCATATTTGTTGAGATGGGCAGCACGCTTGGCGACAATTGCTTTTTTTTCTCCTTTCAGGCTTCGGAGCACCTACAACTTTCTTCAGTAGTTAGGTTGATTGGCCATGCTAAATTTCCTCTTAGTGTCAGGGGGATTAGTCGGGCAAATGTGTGGCATTATGGGAATAGGGCATGGGTGGGATTGTGCTTGGTACAGACTTGATGGGCCAAATGGCCTCCTTCTGTACTGTAGGGATTCTATGATTCTATGAATACCAAAGCGAAATACTATGGATGTTGGAAAGCTGAAATAAAAAAAAGAGAGAATCTGCTCAGTGGGTCTGGCAGCTTATACGTAGAGAGAAACAGGGTTAACATTTCACATCAATTACCTTTCATCAGAACAGCATCCTGTTCACCAGCTCTGACAAAAGGTCATCGACCTGAAACGTTAACTTTGTTTTCTTGCCATAGATGCTGGCTGACCTGTTGACATCACCAGCATTTGCTGTTTTTATTTGAGCCTTCTTCGCTGTCAGGTTTGCACATTTCCCTTTCTAACCACCTCCATCGGCTATTCACACATTCACTGTAGCTTACAGATGCTCATGCTGACATCACTTCAGCCATTTAAACATCTCACTTTTCAGCGAGTCAATTCTCGATTTCCCTACATTTGTTTTTGTCCCCCTCTCCTTCCTTTTCTCGTCTATCTCTCGATGGTGTGAATATATGTGCTCCGGTTTCCTCCCACAGTCTGAAAGATGTGCTGGTTAGATGCATTGGCTATGCTAAATTCTCCCTCAGTGTACCCGAACAGGCACCGGAGTGTGGCGACTAGGGGATTTTCACAGTAAATTCATTGCAGTGTTAATGTAAGCCTTACTTGTGACTAATAAATAAACTTTAACTTTAAATACATGAATAATAATGGACAGAAAAAGACCCTCAGGTTCCACCAACCTGCTCCACTCAATTGTGGTACCTTGTTTAACACAAGGTATATGCTCGCCGTAGCATCTAAAAACCATGTGATCACCTGTAAAAGCTGAAAAAAACAGGTAATAACTAGGCCAATTTTGGAGTGGGGGGTTGGGGGGGAGCAGATACTTTGGTGATGGTAAAGTCTGGAAAATTCCTCCCCTGTCCTGCCAGATGATCAAAACTACTTCAGGACTTCTCTCTGCCTTTTGTTGCTGTTTAGCGCATCAAAGATTTTTACTTTAAATATTTTCTAACACTTATTGATCCTGTTGTTATAATAGTCACAGTTTTGATCTTTAAACATGATTGTTGATCCACCAGAAGGAACTCTTCAGTTGTAGGTAACAAAACTTACTCCAATTTATAAACAAAAGAGAAAGGTTTAATAAAGAAACTTCATTACTCCAACACTTGAGGCCTGGGCCATCCCAAACTTCCACAAACCACAGCAGCTTCTTATTTATACTACATCATTTTGTCATTGGTTTACTGGGTCAGCTGACCCTTACAGCATTTTACTACTACTGGTCACACTACAACAGATCCAATGTTATCTTGGTTACAATCTAACATGATTACATCCAGGAAATGACCAAGATGCCAGATATTTGAGCATGGAACATGAGCATTATTGGCCAGGCCAGCATTTATTTTCCGTTCTTGAGAAGGTGGTGGCGAATCGCCGCCTTGAACTTCTCCCTCTTCACAGATGCAGTGTGACCCGATGAGCATTTCCAGCATTTTCTGTTTTTATATCAAAATAAGGTGTACGTGAACAATCAAAAAGATAACAGTTATACAACATTTGTAACTATTATAAGTTCCTTTCTACTTAGAATCATAGAAACCCTACAGTACAGAAAGAGGCCATTCGGCCCATCGAGTCTGCACCGACCACAATCCCACCCAGGCCCTACCCTCATATCCTTACATATTTTACCCGCTAATCCCTCTAATCTACGCATCCCAGGACACTAAGGGGCAATTTTAGCATGGCCAATCAACCAAACCCGCACGTCTTTGGACTGTAGGAGGAAACTGGAGCACCCGGAGGAAACCCACGCAGACACGAGGAGAATGTGCAAACTCCACACAGACAGTGACCCAAGCCGGGAATCGAACCCAGGTCCCTGGAGCTGTGAAGAAGCAGTGCTAAACACTGTGCTACCGTGCCGCCCACTTGACTAAATGCAGTCTGCAACTTGTTCTGCACATTAATATTCAGATTTGCATCTTATGACCTCACAAGACCATAACGAATTACAAGCTATTTGGTCATCTGAGTTCAGGCAAACAGAAATACTGGCAGCACTGGAAGGGTTTGGCAGTCCAGGACAAGTTGCCTTCTGTATAAGTTATTTATTAAATACTCACTTTCTCAATGTTGCTGAAAAAAGAGACATGCTGTTGAAACTTTTCATCCTGCATTCATCAGGACAAAATCACAAGAATACCAAATTTCAAAGAGAACAATGATTTATTCTACATGAGAAAAGGATGTCCACTGGTTGGCAGGTAGACTGCCTTCATTCCTGTGGTTGAGGTAATCCTCCCAGAGACCCATTGTGGCATTAGGCCTGTCACAGGAACCCCTCACATGGTCTTTGCTGCCAGACAAATCCATGAAAATGTCGAGAACAACACCATTGCATTCATCAGTCTGACCAAAGCATTTGACTCAGTAAATCGCGAGGCTCGGTGGATTGTGCTCCTAAGATTTGGATGCCCAAGAAACATCTTCACAATCCAGCAATTGCTTCATAAGGATACGACTGCAACTGTCCTGAATGAAAGATCTGAAACAGAGGCCTTCAAAATCCAAGCCAAGCAAGCAAGCCTGTGTGATAACCTCCATATTATTTACAATCCACCTGACAATGGCTTTTCACCTTATCAAAGATCAGCTGCCCTCTGGTGTCAGTATTAAATACTGTCTCAATGGAAAACTCTTTAACTTCAGTCCCCTCCATGTCAAAGCTAAACTAGCCACCATAGACAAGCATATGCTAAAGGTTGTGAATGACTGTAGTGTCATTGTCCACTCTGCACCAGGTTTGCAAACCAATCTCAATCTCTTTAGTCTTCATGAAAGAATCTCAGCCTGTCCTTGAAAGTGGCCAAAACAAAACTCATATCAATCCACACCTGCTCAGCCAAATATTGCATCTCCCACTTATGTTGAAGGAAAGACTCAGGAATGTGTTCCTACACTATCCGTAGTGTGGAAATGTGCATGCATTAATGGCATGCAACTCTTTTGTCCAAAGCTGTAATGAGCTCAGGAGCTGAGTGACCCTGGGGGAACCCAAACTGAGTATCCATGCGCAGACTATTGCTGAGTCAGTGCTGCTTGATAGTACTGTTGATGACCCCTTCCATCACTTTCCTGATGATCGAGGGTCGACAGATGGGGCAGTAATTGACCAGGATGGATTTGTCCTGTTCCTTGTGTACAGGACATATTTGGGCAAATTGCCATATTGCCAGGTAGATGTGTTGTAGCTGTACTGGAACTGCACGGCAAGTTCTGCATCACGAGTCTTCAGGACTGCTGCCAGAATATTGTCAAGGCCCATAAGCTTTGCAGTATCCGGTGCTTTCAGTCATTTCTTGATATCATGTGGAGTGAATCAAATTGGCTGAAGACTGACATCTGTGATGCTGAGGCCCTCCGGAGGAGGCCGTGATGGATCCTCCACTCAGCACTCCTGGCTGAAGATTGTTGCAAATGCCTCAGTCTCATCTTTTGCACTGATGTGCTGGGCTCCTCCATCATTGAGGATGCGGATATTGGTGAAGCTTCCGCCTCCAATGAGTTGTTTAATTGTCCACCACCGTTCACAGCTGGATTTAGCAAGGCTGCAGAGCTTAGATCAGGTCTGTTGGTTCTGGAATTGCTTAGCTCTGTCTAATACTTGCTGCTTATGCTGTTTGGCATGCAAGTAGTCCTTTGTTCATTAAGTGTAAATTTCCTAAGTCATGGACACTCAGGAAGTAATATCCAACAAATATGGAGTGCAAAGTGAGAACTAGAATACAAGGACCAGAAGAAAGGGTGGTGATAATTTACACTTGCATCACAAGAAATATTTTAATGGTAGATCAAAAATTAAGATAATGAAGTACAATTAATTTAATTATAAAAATTCAAAACGACATCTCAGAGAAACAAACATAACTCACATTTTTGTTCAGGAAGGCAATTTGGAATGAAGATGGGTAATTGAAGTTAAGATGCAGAAAGGCCATGATCAAACTGAATAACAGAAAAAGCTTGAGGGGCTGAATGGCCTACGCCCAGTCTTGTTTCCTCAGCATGTATGCTTAAAAGCAATGAGTGATTTGCATAAAGCTATGTTTCATAGAGAGTGTCAGCTTAGTGACCTTGGATAATGAGCACAAGAAAAATAACACAAAGATTTGCACTTAAATGAGCTTTAGTTTTATGTTTTACTCGGGTATTTTTCTCAGCACTCCCAAATAGCCAAAGTGTAACCATGATGGACAGCACAAAAAAACATATGAACACTGATGGACAGAGAAAGATCCTTTGGTCAATCCAGCACATCCCACACAATTGTGGGTAATTTGTGCATCACAACTGCGTACACTCTCCAATTCACCCTCCTGGGAGAGGAGAAAAAAACAAATAAAATCCCGGGCCGATTTGGGGGCTAGGGGTTAGAATCTGTGAAATTCCTCTTAAATCCCCTTAAGTTATCAAATTAGTTTAGCCATTCACTCAATAATTTTATGCTGTACATAGTTTTTGTATGAGATCATCCCCCAGCCAGAAAGAAGTTCTAGCTTGAAGGAATTCAGCAAATCAGTGCCCACTGTATGATACTAGCAGCATATGTATTGTAACATTGCTCCAGGTGAACTAGTCATAGAATCAATACAGTGCAGAAGGAGGCCATTTGGCCCATTGAATCTGCACCAACCACAACCCCACCCAGACCCTATTCCCGTAACCCCACATATTTACCCTATTAATCTCCTTGACACTAGGGGCAATTTAGCGTGGCCAATCAAATTAACCCGCACATCTTTGGAATGTGGGAGGAAACCGGAGCACCCGGAGGAAACCCACGCAGACACGGGGAGAACATGCAAACTCCACACAGATAGTGACCCGAGGCCGGAATTGAACCTGAGTCCCTGGCACTGTGAGGCAGCAGTGCTACCCACTGTGTCACTGTGCCGCCCCAGTAGTCCTGCCTACTGTGTCTGGGCTGTTGGCTGTGACATGAGTCCATATAGACTTTACATAGCAGAAGAATAAACTTGAAGGTATAGGCTATAAATTACAGAATAGGATTTAGTAAGAAGCAAAATAGCATGTTGCACGATTTTTACAGAACTTTTAGCTCACAGTTCCCTGTTGTTAGAAAAATAATTTTAAAATGGTACATTCCGAACACTACCATTAATCAAATCTGAACTAGAAACTGGATCTAACTCTCATATTCACAACAATTCACCCAGCTCCATAAAACCAGCTTCACATGAACTGTGATAAAATTATACCACTAAGCTAGGAGCTGGCTCTAACATGAAGTTGAAAACTACTGTGCTATAGGACAATAAAGTTCCACCAATTTTATCGAGCGAATGCAATGTTTTCTTCAACTCTACCCAGATGCAAGCTCCCAGATCATTACCCTGCACATCACCTGCAAAGTGATGTCACCTAAAAACTACAAAAGGTCATGAACGAAGCTCGTCCATCATGTAAACCAGCCTCCCATCCACTGATTCCGCCAACTTCCAGCTGTTTCGGCACTTCCCACTCCCATCCAACTTCCAGCTGCCTCAGCAAAGCAGCCAGCATAATCAAGGACCCCGCACATCCCAGACATACTCTCTTTCACCTTCTTCGTCGGGAAAAAGATACAAAAGTCTGCGGTAACATACCAACCAACTCAAGAACAGCTTCTTCCCTGCTGTCATCAGACTTTTGAATGGACTTACCATACATTAAGCTGATCTTTCTCTGCACCCTGTAACATTACATTTTGCACCCTCTCCTTTCCTTCTCCCCTATGTACTCTATGAACGGTATGCTTTGTCTGCAGCGTGTGTAAGAAAGAATACTTTTCACTGTATCCCAAGACATGTGACAATAATAAATCAAATCAAACCAAATAAGACTGTCAGCATGAAGCGATTTCTTCTTGCTTTGCAATTAAGATGTCCGTACATTAAAAAATGACTATGTATGCTTCTTCCTTCTCCTCTGCAATATCGACCACTAAATAAAAATGATAGAATAGACAGTAGGCAAAGACAACAAATGCACAGCCTCTTGCTCATCCTCTTCTCCCAAGTAGTAAATCATATTTAAAATTCCCATTTCAAATTCCTTCTTGCAGCTTTCAAATATTTTATATGATATTACCCACTGGGGCAACTCTCTCCATGAGGACTTTATGCGGAAAACATTAGGTGAACATAAAGAAGGAAATATAAGCAGCTAAAGTAAAGTTATTGCTAGAAAAAGCTGCTTCCTTTAATAAAGTTTTAGCAGTTTTCCCTTGGGACATCACTTCCACCTTTATCAGTTGTTCCTTGCAACTCCTCATACAGGTGCTTCTTAGAAGGGTGTGTTGGAAGACGGATATGTCAGCGTTCAGGACAGATTATATCATCTAGGGTGCAGAGTGGCACAGTTGTTAGCACTGCTGCCTCACAGCACCAGGGACCCAGGTTCAATTCCAGCCTTGGATCACAGTCTGTGTGGAGTCTGCACATTCTCCCTGTGTCAGAGTGGGTGTCCTCTGGGTGCTCTGGTTTCCTCCCACACTCCAAAGATGTGCAGGTTAGGTTGACTGGTCATGCTAAATTGCCCCTTAATGTCAGGGGGATTAGCAGGATAAAGATGTGGGGTTAAGGGAATAGGGCCTGGGTGGGATTGTTGTCGGTGCTGGCTCGATGGGCTGAATGGCCTCCTTCTGCACTCCATGGATTCAATGTTTCTATCCCATCCTAGACCTGTAAATGACACATCTGCACTATGTACAGGGTAAATCACTTTTTTTCTACTGCTCACAGAATTTATTGAGTAACACTAACAAGACAGTAAGCCAGTAGATATAAACCCTGCTCTGGAGAGACAGTGGAGGAGCGGTAATGTCACCAGGCTAGTAATCCCAAGGCCCTGGCTAATGCTCTGCAATCTGGATTCAAATCCCATCATTACAGCTGGTGGAATTTAAATTCAATTAAGCTTGTCATAGTAACAGTGGCTGAAGCTATTGCTGATTGTTGAAAAAACCCAGCTGGTTCCCTTATGTCCATTCGGAAAGGAATCTGGCATCCTTACCTGTTCTGGCCTAGATGTGACTCTTGAGCCACAGCTTTTAACTGTTCTCTGAACTGCCGAGTCACTCAGTTCACAGGCAATTAGGGATGGGCAACAAATGCAGACCTTGCCACTGATACCCACGGGATGACACGGTGACACAGTGTTTAACACAGCTGCCTCAGTGCCAGGGACCTGGTTCGATTCCCGGCCTGGGTTACTGTCTGTGTGGAGAGTGCACATCTCCCTGTGTCTGTGTGGGTTTCCTCCGGGTGCTCCGGTTTCCTCCCACATTCCAAAAGATGTGCTGATTCGATGCATTGAACAAAGAACAATACAGCACAGGAACAGGCCCTTCGGCCCTCCAAGCCCGCGCCGCTCCCTGGTCCAAACTAGACCATTCTTTTGTATCCCTCCATTCCCACTCCGTTCATGTGGCTATCCAGATAAGTCTTAAACGTTCCCAGTGTGTCCGCCTCCACCACCTTGCCCGGCAGCGCATTCCAGGCCCCCACCACCCTCTGCGTAAAATACGTCCTTCTGATATCCGTGTTAAACCTCCCCCCCCTCACCTTGAACCTATGACCCCTCATGAACGTCACCACCGACCTGGGAAAAAGCTTCCCAGCGTTCACCCTATCTATGCCTTTCATAATTTTATACACCTCTATTAGGTCACCCCTCATCCTCCGTCTTTCCAGTGAGAACAACCCCAGTTTACCCAATCTCTCCTCATAACTAAGCCCTTCCATACTAGGCAACATCCTGGTAAACCTCCTCTGCACTCTCTCCAAAGCCTCCACGTCCTTCTGGTAGTGTGGCGACCAGAACTGGACGCAGTATTCCAAATGCAGCCGAACCAACGTTCTATACAACTGCAACATCAGACCCCAACTTTTATACTCTATGCCCCGTCCTATAAAGGCAAGCATGCCATATGCCTTATTCACTACCTTCTCCACCTGTGACGTCACCTTCAAGGATCTGTGGACTTGCACACCCAGGTCCCTCTGCGTAACTACACCCTTTGCTAAATTCTCCCTGTGTCCCCGAACAGGCGCCAGAGTGTGGCGACTAGGGGATCTTCACAGCAACATCATTGTGGGGTTAATGTAAGCCTACTTGTGACTAATAAATAAATAAATAAAACATCTGATGAAAGAAAATTCTGCTACATTCCTAGAACTTCACAGAAAAATCTTCATCACTGTACCTTCAACAAAACTAGGGGTTTGAGTCATGTCAGAAGTTTTGTTTATCGTAGAAAAATTATATGCCAGCGTTCAGGTCAGATTACATCATCCCATCCTAGATCAGTAAATGACAAATCTGTACCATGTACAGGATAATCACTTTTTAATTCTGCCCACAGGATTTAGCATGTAAGACTAACAAAACAGTAAGCCAGGAGATACAGACCCTGCTTTGGAGAGACAGTGGAGTAGCAGTAATGTCAGCTGGCTAAAAATAAAGAAAAATTATTTCACAGGAGACTTTGGGGTGAATCCTCAATGAAGTTAATGAAGCAAACATACATTTTCTCAAAGTGAAATTATGAAACATAAAAAGGGCCAGGTTTTGCTGCCTCGCTTGCAGCCGGGGTTCTCTGGTCCCGCTGCAGTGAACAGAGATTGGGTGAGCGCCAAATTCTTCATCCTTGCTGTCAGTGGCAGTGGGGTGAATGGCCGGAGAATTCCAGCCAAAAACGTCTCTGAAAATCTTACATTGCCATCCTCCATTAGAAGACAACTGAGAGTCTTTTCAATTGATGAATTATAATGTTTATTCTACATGGCAGTTTTTGTTTCCAAGAGGAACGGCATGGCTACTAAAGGAAAGCTAAACCATCTACTGCATGCTTCAAGCTTTCTGCTGCAGCTAGAGAGGTTTCGTGGAATTTAAACTCCACCCACTTCAAATAGAAATCAAAACTATTTCATGATTAAAGATACAAGCATTAAGTGCGGTACAGTTTTTAAAAAGTGCATATATTTTTTTCTCTACTGCTGATCTTCAGAGGAGCAGTAGTGCAGCGGGATGGGAGACTCGAGCAGGGGCCTTTTCACAGGCCCCCGCTGGGTGCCAAGGTCTCCGCACCTCTCTGGCAGCCGGATATCCGGCGCCGTCGGCTCTGTGCCAGAAATCAGTACAGAGCTGCATAAATTATTTAAATTAAGTTTAACATATATTTTAAATATCATTACTGAAGTCTCCGGGCCCACTAGCCTCTCCCCCCACCCCATGCCAAGAGTGTTTCACTCCAGCGGGGTTTACTATAACTCCCCACCCTGGCAGTGCCAGCCTGGGCCCCGGCACTGCCCAAGGGCCAAAATGCCAATGCCCAGGAGGCACCTTGGCTCTGCCCATCGGGCATGGGGCAGTGCCAAGGGAGCAGGGCCGAATGGGGGGAGGGTCCTGAAGGGGACGGGACCTCTGGGGCAATCTATAGAGGCGCGGGGGGTCCCGCTGCCACTCTGCACTTTGGGCTGAGTGACAGAGGGAGGGAGGCCAGCGATTGGGGCTGGCCACAGGGGTTTGGGGGGGGGGGGAGAGCAGCCTGCTGGAGGGGTCAGGACTGCTGGGGGAGTGGGGGGGGGCAGCAGGTCGGGCTGGGCCTGGACAGGGCCGGGGGGGGGCCAGCAATGCAGGGTTTGCGGGGCTGGCCAGCAATCGAGTTGGTCAGCAATTGGGAGGCTGGCAGACAGGGGCCACTGCACGTGCGTCAATCTTGGCGCTGACAGATCAGCGCATGTGCAGTGGCCCGCTCAGCGCTATGCTGCCGGACTCTCCAGTGGGAATAGACCCTACCCACTGGTTTCTGGTGTGAATCACGCTAGTGCACTCAGCAGTGCACAGAATGTGGGAGATTCATTTTGAAACTCACGCTGAAAAAACCAGCGTGATTTACGCCAGTTTTTACGCGAATTAGACACTTAGAATTCTTTTGGGAGAATCGCCCCCATTTTCCATGCCTGTGCTCCTGACTCCAGATGATTTCCTGAAATTAGGACAATTGTCACGAATGTTTTAATCACAGAAAATAGTTAATCTGCCAAGTACTAGGAACATTCTGGAAGAGTTTGTGCTTTTTAAACAGACATTGTCCCTTAAAGGGTTAATGCAAGGGCTCTAGTTGCTGCTGTTCCTGGAAAAGTCAGCATTTTACAAGAAAAGATAATGAAGCAGTTTTAAAGAAGCTGCAGACCTCTTGACCCTGGTAGGCTGTTTGCAAAAGGGTCCCATTGTAGCTTTGGTTAAAAACCATGACTGGAAAATTGTTTAAAAGCTGTTTCTGTCTTTGCTTTGCAGATAAAGGATCAACTGCTTGGGTAAAGGGCACACCAGCTCCTGAAGCGTCAGACCCAGCCCCAGAGCAGAGAGTGATAGGACGTTGCTCCAAAATCGCTCTACATTCTGAAACCATCTGACTGCATGTTTCCCTTGAAGTCTGCCTGAAAAGTTAGCGCAAGAGTCATTGATTGTTTCCCCAATGGGCGCCATTGCAAGGACTCCACAATGGAAGCTTTTCCCTTGAACCATTGACTTTGAACCTTTTGGCAAGATTTCTCCATGTTATCGTAATTTCTGTGTGTGTGTGACAGAGAGTCAGGGGATTGATAAAGAGTCATTATTATACTTTCATATTCTACACCATATGTTAATAAATGCTGTCTTTCTACTCGACAAGTCTGGTGTTATAATAAACTAGTAATTCTGTTGTTTACTGAAGAAACATGGGCATTGAGTGGTCATTCTGACATGAATAGGTGAAACATATATTTGGCCATATAGGTAGCTGGGAAAGCCATTTAATTACATATTGTGACCCATGGAGGAATGGGACTAACGACAGATAATGCTATCCTCCCATTTACGTCATAACATAATGAATGTAAGTTGATCAGGTATCAATGCCATTTGCATTGTCAACTTCACTGGAAGCAGTTACATCTTAGAACCATTCTTATTCATCTCTTCTGCACCTTCTCTAATGTCTTCACACTCTGTGATGCCCAGAACTGGACACAATACTCCAGTTGAGGCCAGACTATTGAGTTTTAAAAAGGTTAACCATAAACACTCTGTCTGGTTTAGTGCAGTTGATCAGTGATTTTATTAAGTAAACTGCATGTTTAAAGTTTAAAACCCCATTGCTGAGACACAGCAACAGTCCTTAGGCCAGCATAACTAAGAAACAAGCAACTGGAACTTGTTCCGAGTGCGAGGTTTATAGGATTATGTTGTTTTAGAACTATATCGTTTGGTTGGTAACTGTTTTATGGTTTGATTTAATTTATTGTCACATGTATTAGTACACAGTGAAAAGTATTGTTTCATGCACGCTATACAGACAAAGCATACCGAACATAGAGAAGGAAAGGAGAGGGTGCAGAATGTAGTGTTAGAGTCATGGTTAGGGTGTAGAGAAAGATCAACTTAATATGAGGTAGATTCATTCAAAAATCTGATGGCAGCAGGGAAGAAGCTGTTCTTGAGTTGGTTGGTACATGACCTCAAATTTTCGTACCTTTTTCCCGATGGAAGAAGGTGGAAGAGAGAATGTCCGGGATGCATGGGGTCCTTGATTACGCTGGCTGCTTTTCTGAGTCAGCGGGAAATGTAGACATAGTCAATGGATGGGACGATGATGGACTGGGCTTCGTTCGTGACTCTTTGTAGTTTCTTGGGGTCTTGGATAGAGTAGGAGCCATACCAAGCTGTGATACAACCAGAAAGAATGCTTCCTATGGTGCATTAGATATAGCTCTAGGGCCTAAAGGGATCAAGGGATATGGGGGGGGGAATCAGGATATTGAATTTGACAATCAGTCATGATTAAAATGAGTGGCGGAGCAGGCTTGAAGGGCTGAATGGCTACTCTTGCTTCAAGTTTCTTTGTTTCTATCTGTAAAGGTTAGAGAGAGTCATAGTGGACATGCCAAATTTCCTGAGTCTCTTAAGTGGAGACGTGAGTGCGCTTTCTAAACTATAGCTTCGCCGTGGAGGGACAAGGATAGGTTGTTGGTGATCTGGACACCTAAAAACTTGAAGCTCTCCGCCCTTTCTACTTCGTCCCCGTTGGTGTAGACAGGGGCAGGTCCTCCACAACGGTTCCTGAAGTTGATGACTATCTCCTTCATTTTACTGACATTGAGGGAGAGATTATTGTCGTCGCACCAGTTCACCAGGTTCTCTATCTTTTTCCCTGTACTGCATCTCATCATTGTTTGAGATCTGACCCACTATGGTGGTGTCATCAGCAAACTGAGTTGGAGAGGAATTGGGCCACACAGTCGTAGGTATATAAGGAGCATAGTAAGGGGCTGAGGACACAGCCTTGTGGGGCATCAGTGTTGAGGATGATCATAGGGAAAGTGTTGCTGCCTAGCCTTACTGATTGGGTTAGGAAGTCTAGGATCCAGCCACAGAGTTTGGAGATTAGTTTTGTAAGAATAATAGTATTGAAGGCTGAGCTGCAGTCAATAAGTAGGAGTCTGACTTCAGTGTCTTTGTTGTCCAGATGTTCCAGGGCTGAGTGTAGGGCCAGGGTGATGACGTCAGCTACGGACCTGTTACGGCGATAGGTGAACTGTAATGGATCTAGGCAATCTGGGAGGTCAGAATTGATTCGTGCCATGACTAACCTTTCAAAGCACTTCATTAAAATGGATGTCAGAACCACCAGACGATAGTCATTAAGGCACGCTGCCTGGCTTTTCTTTGGTACAGGGATGATGGTCATCTTCATGAAGCAGATAGGGATTGCAGTAAAGAGAGGTTAAAGATGTCTGTGAATACCCCTGCCAGCTGGTCCACACAGGATCTGAGTCCTCATCCGGGTACCCATCCAGGCCAGATGCTTTCCATGGTTTGACTTTTGAGGAGGATGATCTGACGTCTGGCGACCTCGGATATTGGTTCAGCTGAGGCTTCTGGGCGAAAGGTGTGCTCTCACTGACCTCTTGCTCAAAACAGGCATGGAATGCATTCACCTCATCAGGGAGGGGAGCGTTGGAGCTGGTGATTTTACATGCCTTCATCTTGTAGCCTATTATGTCTTGCAGACCTTGTCATAGTCAGTGGGAGTCCATATGGCTAGCCTGGGACTCTAGCTTGGTACGGTACTGTCTTTTGGCACCTTTGATGTATCTCCGTAGATGGTATCTGTGTTTCTTGTATAGATGTGGAGATGCCGGCGTTGGACTGGGGTAAGCACAGTAAGAAGACTTCTTACTGTTTCTTGTATAGGTCAGGGTCGCCTGACTTGAATGCCTCAGACCTGGACTTCAGAAAGCAGTGGATATCCTATTCATCCGTGGTTTCCGGTTTCGAAACACATGGATTTGCTTCTTTAGCCCACAGTCTTCTACACACTTACGAATGAAGTCAGTTACTGTAGTGATATACTCGTTCAGGTTAGTCGCTAAGTATTTAAATATTGACCAGTCTACTGACACTAAGCAGTCCCGGAGGAGATCATCCAATTCCTCAGACCAACATTGCATGGCTTTCTTTGTCGGATTCAATTTTTGCTTGTAAGCCAGGAGCAGCAGCACAGCCTTGTGGTCTGATTTGCCAAAGTGTGGGTAGGTGATAGAGCAGTAGGCATGTTTGATATTTGTGTAGCAGTGGTCTAGAATGTTTGGGCCTCTGCTGAAACAGGAGATGTGTTGATGGTATCTTGGTAGGACACTCTTGAGCTTGGCGTGGTTGAAGTCCCCGGCCACGATGAACAAGACCTCGGGATGTTTCGTCTCAAGGCTCTTTGTGGTGGTGTATATTTCATCCAATGCAGTTTTCACATCCGTATGGGATGGGTTGTAAACTGCTGTCAGGATAACAGGTGAACTCCCACGGAAGGTAGTAGGGGCGGTATTTTAGCGCATGGTAATCTAGGTCCGGGGAGCAGAAACTCGTCAGTGTTGCTACGTCTAGGCACCATGAGGTGTTGATTAGAAGGCAGACCCCACTTCCCCTAACTCTGCATGAGGCCACTGCAAGGTCCATTCGGTGGATTCAGAAGCCCTCTGGTTGTAGGACACAGTCTGGTGAAGCAGGAGTGAGTCACATCTCTGTGAAACAGCAGTCTCTCAGTTCCCTTTGAAAAGTGAGTCTGGCTTTAAGTTTGTCTAGCTTGTTTTCCAGAGCTTGGGACTTGTGAGAGACTAAGACCTCACCCTATATTTTTTTAATAATGTATAGAGATATGCTCGTTGCTATCTCTAAAAAATTCAAACTGGACAAAGACCTGAAATGGCTGAAACTTTGTCTGTCTGTGACTCCGAACAAAAGAAGTTGCCTGGCAGGATGGGGGAAGCTTGCACATTGTTATTCCCGAACAGCCTCTAATGACCCACTTTGGGCTGCACAACCCAAATACAAAGAAGGCTATACAAATTCCATCTGCCTTTTATCACCCAGACTGGTCAACAGGAGTCCTCTCATCTGCTAAGACATAACCTTCCTTTCAATTGTTAATGGTTAAGATATTTAATAATCTCGGGGATTCAGATGCATGTTCTTCCCATGTCTGTATGGGTTTCCTCCAGGTGATCTTGTTTCCTCCCACAGTGCAAAAACGTGCAGATTAGGTTGATTGGCTATGCTAAATTGCCCCTTAGTGTCCCAAGATGTGTAGGGTAGGGGGATTAGTGGGGTAAATATGTAGGGTTATGTGGATAGGGTCTGGGTGGGATGCTCTGTCGGAGAGTCAGTACAGACTGGATGGGCTGAATGGCAAGATTCTTCACCGTAGAGATTCTATGATGAGGGATGCACATGCTTTGTTAAAAACAATGTGGAGACATGGGATGCGACATCGATCTATAGCAATGGAACCAGTGATACTGTTTTCCTGAACTGCAAAGTCCCAACTAGCAGCCACACAAGCAAGGAGCTCTGGCCCAGGTTGGACACATGGCCCCATCTACGCTGGAAATTCTGTACCATTGCCTATACAAGATTGGTTCATCTCTGCAAGTCTATCTCATTGTGTGAAGTTAACACCACTGGAAAAGTGAATGTACTGGCCCTCAATAACTGCCTGTTTTTGTGGGCCAGTAAATTTGTGCCCTCTGAGTACAACCACCTCTTCAACCTTTACCTTAATATTGGTCCAAACTTCAGCTACCTAGGCCCCACACTCTGGAATTTCCTTCCTTAATGCCCACTCTTTGGTCATTTTTTTTTCACCCCCATCTTATTTTGCCTTTCGGCTTACATCCATTTTTCCCTACATTTGTGTGAAGTGTATGGATATGCTTTTCTCTGTATAGAATACAAACTTTTGTTATTAATTTGTTGTTTTGTTGTTGTCTTTTAGTGTTGTATTTTGCTGTTGTTGTTGCAGCATAACCAACACAATCTCTGAAGTACAAGAGAATTGCCACAAAACTGCCTTCAACTCTTAAAGCTTCAAATCAATTCAACAACTGACTCAAGAGCAGCTTCTTCCCTGCTACCATCATACTTTTGAATAGACCTTTCATATATTAAGCTGATCTTTCTCTGCAATACCCTCTCATTTCCTTCTCCCCTATGTACTCTATATATATGTTTTCTGTATAGCGTGCAAGAAACAATATTTTTCATATCTCAATACACATGACAATAATAAATCAAATCAAACTTATTCTGGTAGATTAAAAATGTTTCTTTCTTTCATTGAAATTAGTTTGGGGTGTTTAAAGTTTACTTATTAGTGTCACAAGTAGGCTTACATGAAGTTACTGTGAAAATCCCCTCCCTAGTCACCACAACCCGGCACCTATTTGGGTACACTGAGGGAGAATTTAGCATGGCCGATGCATCTAACCAGCACGTCTTTCAGACTGTGGGAGGAAACTGGAGCACCTGGAGGAAACCCTTGCAGACACAGGGCTAATGTAACACCGCTGTTTAAGAAGGAAGGGAGGCAGCAGATGGGAAATTATAGGCCGGTTAGCCTGACTTCGGTCATTGGCAAGATTTTAAAGTCCATAATTAAAGATGAGATTGCGGAGTACTTGGAAGTACATGATAAAATAGGACTGAGTCAGCACGGTTTCATCAAGGGGAGGTCATATCTGACAAATCTATTAGAGTTCTTTGAGGAGATAACAAGTTAGATAAAAGAGAACCAGTGGACGTGATTTATTTAGATTTCCAAAAGATCTTTGACAAGGTGCCGCATAGGAGACTGTTAAATAAGTTAAGAGCCCATGGTGTTAAGGGTAAGATTCTGGCATGGATAGAGGATTGGCTGACTGGCAGAAGACGGAGAGTGGGGATAAAGGTGTCTTTTTCAGGATGGCAGCTCGTGATTAGTGGTGTGCCTCAGGGGTCAGTGCTGGGACCACAACTTTTCACAATATACATTAATGATTTGGAAGAAGGAACTGAAGGCACTGTTGCTAAATTTGCAGATGATACAAAGATATGTAGAGGGACAGGTAGTATTGAGGAAGCAGGGGAGCTGCAGAAGGACTTGGACAGGTGAGGAAAGGGGACAAAGAAGTGGCAGATGGAATGCAATGTGGAAAAGTGTGAGGTTATGCACTTTGGAAGGAGGAATGGAGGCATATATTTTTTCTAAATGGGGAAATGCTTAGGAAATCAGAAACACAAAGGGACTTGGGAGTCCTTGTTCAATATTTTCTTAAGGTTAACGTGCAGATTCAGTCGGCAGTTAGGAAGGCAAATGCAATGTTAGCATTCATGTCGAGAGGGCTAGAATACAAGAGCAGGGATGTACTTCTGAGGCTGTATAAGGTTCTGGTCAGACCCCATTTGGAGTATTATGAGCAGTTCTGGGCCCCATATCTAAAGAAGGATGTACTGGCCTTGGAAAGGGTCCAGAGAAGGTTCACAAGAATGATCTCTGGAATGAAGAGCTTGTCTTATGAGGAACGGTTGAGGAATCTGGGTCTGTTCTCATTGGAGTTTAGAAGGATGAGGGGGGAATCTTATTGAAACTTACAGGATACTGCAAGGCCTGGATGGAGTGGACGTGGAGAGGATGTTTCCATTAGTAGGAGAAACTAGAACCAGAGGGCACAACCTCAGACTGAAGGGAAGATCCTTTAAAACAGAGATGAGGAGAAATTTCTTCAGCCTGAGAGTGGTGTGAATCTGTGGAACTCTTTGCCACGGAAGGCTGTGGAGGCCAGGTCATTGAGTGTCTTTAAGACAGAGATAGATAGATTCTTGATGAATAAGGGGATCAGGGGTTATGGGGAAAGGGCAGGAGAATGGGGATGAGAAAAATATCAGCCATGATTAAATGGCAGAGCAGACTCGATGAGCCGAGTGGCCTAATTCTGCTCCTATGTCTTATGGTGCAGACTCTGCACAGATAGTGACCCGAGCCGGGAATTGAATTCGGGTCCATGGCGCTCTAAGGCCAACCACTGTGCCGCCAGTCTATCTAAGTCTATACCACAAAACTGTTTATGACTTAGCATATTAACAACTTTGGTCAGATAGTTAGAGAATGGCCATGCCTGAAAAAAGAACAAACTAGAGTATGTTGCAAGTGTTTTTGTTTTGATATTTTCCTTCAACACCTCTGTATTGTTAAAGCCTGGAAACAGGCATCTAGTACTCCAGAATACCTCCACCATGTGCAATGTAGAAATGAAAGCTGGGCCTTCTGGTTAACATTATTTTTGTGACAGCGGCTCAGTGTTTTCCAAAAATGGACAAGAATTTGGCTCATAAAAGGGTGGCACGGTAGCACAGTAGTTAGCACTGCTGCCTCACAGAGCCAGGGTCCCAGGTTCAATTCCGGCCACGGGTCACTGTCTGTGTGGAGTCTGCATGTCCTCCCCATATCTGCATGGGTTTCTTCTGGGTTCTCTGGTTTCCTCCCACAGTCCAAAGATGTGCGGTTAGGTTGATTGGCCATGCTAAATTGACTCTAGTGTCAGGGGATTAGCAGGGTAAATGTGTAGGATTATGGGAATAGGGCCTGGGTGGGATTGTGGTCGGTAGAGACTAGATGGGCCGAATAGCACCTTCTGTACTGTAGGGATTCTATAATCTTTGGGGATTCTAGGAATACAGGAGCAGCACTGAAGAATTGCAAGCAATGTAGTCCCAACATTCAAGAACAAAGTGAGAACTGAATTAGGCAATTACAGATTGGTTATTCTAGCAAAGCATTAGGGGAGGAAATGCCTGAGGCCCCATTATGGAATATAATCAGTGTTAACCATATAGCTGATAAACGGAGGGTCAGCATGTTTCTTTGCAGCAATGGATCATGCTTCATAAGTCTACTGGAATTCTTTGAGGAGGTAAATAAATTATTTTAAAATATCTATCTGATGTATATGAATTAGTTGGATTTTGATGAAGGCTGCCCAGGGAATTTCACAGGCCCGTCTGCATTTCAAAACAACCAGACATTTTTTGCTCTAGAGAGGATAGAAATATATGGAATTGTCAAAGTGACTTGCGCTACTGGAACTTATCATGGCAACTGGCTGTTGATAAATGCACAAAACATATGGGATAATGATAAGATGGGTTGCACAAGAAGCTGCTCTATTAACTGTATAAATAAATATGACTAAAAAGGTTTATACATGCCACTTTCTCATAACACGCAAGAAACTCAGGTATCTGAACAAACAATGCCTTCAGATGCTCAAACACCTCATGTATTTGCCTGCTTGAAGGATGTGATAAGACACCAGTGGCAGCATCTCACATGAAATGCTCCAACAACTGGCATCTCTATTCCAGGAAACCTTTGCATCATGAGTATGGATCCAATTTTCTTTAGTGAAAAGCAAAGATGACCATTATACCACGGTACCAGTCAAGGAAGAAAATCAAGATTGTATCTTCGATGAAAATGAATACATTCTAAGGTGCAGGTAATCCATATGCTTCAGGTTGCATGCACTTAAAGTGAAGGGCAAGTTTTTTTTACACAGAGTGGTAGGTGTCTGGAACATGCTGCCAGAAGTGGTGATGGAGGCAGATACGATGGGAGCATTTAAGGGGCTTTTAGATAAGCGCGTGAATATGCAAGGAATAGAGGGATATGGACCAAGGACAGGCAGAAGGGGTTAGTTTAGTTTGGTGTCATGTTCAGCATGACATCATGGGCTGAAGGGCCTGTTCCTGTGCTGTACTGTTGTATGTTCTCGGTTGTCTTCAGGAGAGGAAATATTCATTTAGCATTTTTCCATTGACCAGATGAATGTTTATTACTCAGAAAATGTGGGATTGATCACAACCCCTCAACACCCCCCGCCGCCCCCCCCCCCCCGCCGCCCCCCCCCCCCCCCCCCCCCCCGCCGCCCCCCCCCCCCCCCGCCCCCCCCCAACTGACCAAAGGGAAAGTAATAGAGGCATTTAAAATGGTAGCGGCACTGAGTTGTATTCCCATCACTTTCCTCTTTTAATGTATCTGAGAACAGGCAGAGAGAAACCATCCACTCTTGTGTGAAAAAAAACTAAGACAGGATAGAAATGTAATTGTTTGATGGAAACCTGTTGTCCGAGAAGGGGCAGGAGTATTATTCCTCCAGGCCCAGCAAGGAGACTTTGGGCCTCGCCAGCCTTGCCTCTCCTTCCCAGTACCAGACTGCCAAGCTCTGTCTCCAGCACTAACATTCTACCACAGGCTGCACCATAGGACCTCCGGTCCTCTATCCAATTTTTACCCTGCGTGGAAATTCTGATTCATTTTTATATGAATGGCAACATTTAATCATGGTCTATCCAGACCCAAAAGGAATTTAGTCCCACATCGTCCTTTTTCTATTTGTTCACATGGATCTGTTTACCTGTGGAATTTTCCACACAACCTGAGGAATTCTCTACCATAGAGGGCTGTGGAGGCCAAGACATTGAATGAAGTTAAGAAGGAAATAGATAGATTTTTCGACTCTGAAGGCGTCAAAAGGTATGGGGAGAGAGTGGGAATATGGTATTTAAAAACAGGATCAGCCATCATCATATAAAATGGTGGAGCACACTTGAAACCAAATGACCTGTTCCTGCTCTTATCTTCTATATTTCTATATGCGCTTCTAAATATTGGGCAGCCCCACAGTCTGGAACATTTACTTCGAAATATCAGCAAATATTGTTTTTTTTTAAAAAGAAAAACATCTCAATTATTCTAAAACCATTTAAACACTCCACAAAAAATGCAGTTGAACATATAAACCCTTTCTACATTTCATTCAACTTCATATTAACAATCTCATGGCAGTTTAATATTACACCGGATTGTTTGAAAAAGGACTTCATGATATTATGAGGTATTCACAGAATCATAAAGTCCCTACAGTGCAGAAGGAGGCCATTCAGCCCATCGAGTCTGCACCGACTGTCCGGCTGTGCATCTTACCCAGGCCCACTCTATACCCACAACCCCATGTATTTACCTCACTAATCTACACATATTTGGATACTAAGGGCAATTTAGCATGGCCAATCCACCTAACCTGCACATCTTTGGACTGTGGGAGGAAACTGTAGCACCTGGAGGAAATTCACGCAGACACAGGAAGAATGTGCAAACTCCACACAGACAGTGACCTAAAGCTGGAATTGAACCCGAGTCTCTGGCACTGTGAGGCAGCGGTGCTAACCACTGTGTCACCGGGCTGCTCCAAATTATTATGTTTAGACCCAACAAGTAGAATATAATTAACAGTTTAAAATCTTTTCATGGGCCAATAAAAGAAATCTATATTTCCAGAGAACATCAGCTCATTTTTATTTAAGCTATAATTAGTCGGGTGCCATAATCAATATTTCTGTTTAAGAACCCTTTACCCTAAATTGAATAGAAGCTGATAGACCACAACTTCTGTTGAAGAATACATTTCTTACAAGGTGCTCATTGGTAGGTAGATATAAAATGACACAGCTGCTAAAAACAGGTTTTGAAAGAAAGTCTTGCTGCTCTGAGATGACACACGGACAGCATGAATAAGCATAAGCATCCAAAGTAATGTTCTTTATTGAAATAGGTAATGTGCAATTGCAATCAGCTGTATCCACCAGGTTAACCACCGTTTTACTGAAAGAAAAAGTCCTGGTACATTTATTATTTGAATTCGCCTTCTCATATTTCATCAACTTCAAGTTACTTCCCCAACATTCGCTGCCAAAAAAGTAGAAACTCCTAAATGACGTCTTCACAGCATGTTAAAAGGCAACAGATAGTTATTTATTTACATCAAATTATTAACATTTTCATTTTAGCCTACACAGCTGAAATCTTACAGAGCATCGTGACTATTTAGGACAAGGCATGGGAAAATTAAGATCTAAACAGATGTAGGTTTCCAAGGGTGATAGTTGAAAAGATGGGATCACTGTAGACCAGATTCTGCAAATGTTTTTATGCTCCCTCGGGCTTTTGTCATCACATCAGTATGGAAAAAGTTTTTTAAAAACTTAGTGAATCTCAAGTCACATTAGACTTTGAATAGCCCGTACTTTACTTATACTTGCAATGTACTTCACCAACTGAAGTCCAGGCTCATTCAGGTCATCTATTTGAACTAAGCCCTATTAAACATGCTCTGAAATAATCAGCCAGTCTACTTGTGAATGCTGTGGATAATTTCAATGTTTAGCAACAGATGGTACTCCACAGGAAGAAAATAAAATCCTCTTGCAAAAATAAACTTGTCATTCTTTGTTTGAAATGTAGCATCAGATATACATTTTCTACCTGCACCATGACACCACTTTGAGGTTTATCTGGCTCTGTCTGCATGTTATAAATCTATGTGGGTTTCTATTATGTGTGAGAAGCTAACTATTCAAGATTTGTGTTCTTGATTTTATTATCTTGCTCAAAGTAAACGAAACCCTATCGTTCAATGTCAGGTTCAGTGACCAATGACCCAATGGGTTACAACCGTCAGCCAACCACAAATCCTCAGAATAATAAAGCCTGGGAAGTAGTGAGGGCTGATTTATCAGGACATCTGTCTGGGTAGAGACACTCTAGTAGCACCCCTGCATACCTAGTGTTTTCCCATGTTCCTTAGAGGCCTTCAGCTATATATCTCCTTTTTGTGTTTATTAGAAGCGTGTAAGCAGTTATACATGGCTGGACTGAAAGGGACTCTATCCTTATAAGTATTGGGATGTGAACAAGCAAACCTAAGATAAAATTGCATACAAGAACCTTTGTTCCTAGAATGAAAATAAAACAATTCCTGTTAAAATATTATTGCAACCAAAGAACCAAAGCTATAAAAGCCAGATCCCCAACAATAACTTGTTCTCAAAAAAAATCATTTATTAAAATAAACAACAAAATCGTTCTAAGATTTTAAAGCCTCAAAATATCCAGAGAAGGTTTTGTTTTTACACATTTTTAGTTATCATCATGTACTTTCTTTATCCTACAGAATATCACCATCTTACATTCAATGTGCATATTGCTGAAACTTGGGTATTAAACAATTAGTTCGGTTTGAAAAATATGTTTTCCTCAGTTTGCTATTTTTAATAACAAACGCTTGACTACACACATACAAAGCAATTGGAGGTGAATTTGTCTTAACTAAATGTTAAAATGTGAACGGTGACATTTCATTATTCAACGGGGGAAAAAAATTAGAATTGTTTCAGACTTAAGTGCTTTACCGAGGTTACTGTCACCTTTTATTTCTCAAATATTGTGATAATATTTTGCCTTATCATATAATTCTGTCGAAAATGAATTCTCACTGACATGTTCATTCTGTGATGGCTGATTAACAGTCTACAAATGTCTGAACATCATTCAAAATTACATCACCCACCAAAATGTGGATCTATTAAAGGCATTGATGACTGAAAAAATATATAGATTATCAATGATAAACAAAATTAATATCCAATAAATTACTTACCAATAACTTATTATGAAAATTTAATTGCAAAATGTTTGCTTTAGAATAATATATCTAAATTTCACTAAAATGCTTAGAACTTTATTTCGCCCAATTTCTCAAATTCTTTAGAAGTTAAGCTCCTTAGTCAAAATCGATGATAGACATTTACAAGTTAACAAGAGGGCATAGATCTAAAATCATCACCAAATGAATGATGGAAGGAGTGAGTAGAAGATTTTTTTGTAGAAAGTACTGATAGAAAATGCAACAGACACTTAGAAGCAATGGGGGCCGTAGAGTTATAGAACGGACTAAAGCACATAAGGAGGCCATTTGGCCCGTCATGTCCATGCGGCTCTCTGCAAGAGCAATCCAGCTAGTCCCATTCTTCTTCCCTTCCCTCATAGTCCCTCCAATTCTCTCTCTCCATTTATTTCTCCAATTCCCTTTGGAAAGACGTGGTTGGGTCTTCCTCCACCACCATTTTAGCCAGAGCATTCCAGATTATTATCATTCTGGCTTCTGGTGAAATGATGGTCAGCAAGATTTAAAATTGACAGGCAGGACTGAATATTGGGATTCCGTCCCCCATTTCTGTTATATGGGATTTGTAAGGATCCAGATAGTGAACCCACACTCGACATTCCCCAACTTTCCAGCTCCATTGCAGGGGATGGCATTATAGAGACTCGCTATCGCCATGGATACAGGCACATTTTGCTAAGCAGAGTTGTTCACTGTGCCTCAGAGGAGACATGACTAATGGGGAATTCTAGTCTGATTTGGAAATCTTTCGGCAGGTAAGGTCAAAAGTTGTTAACAACTTCACATATCATAATCAAAATGGTTGGGAGCGATTCTCCCAATAAAATTCTAAGTGTTGAATTTGTGTAAAAACTGGAATAAATCCCATTGGTTTTTTCAGCGGGAGTTTCAAAATGAATCTCCCGCACTCTGTGCACTGCAGAGAGCCCGAGCTTAAGTTTTGCGAAAATTCAGGGGGTGGGACCTATTCCCACTGGAGAAGCGGGCAGCATAGTGCTAAGCGGGCCACTGCCCATGCGCCGATCTGTCAGTGTCGAGATCGGCACATGTGAAGTAGCCCCACAATGCGGGCCTCCCGACCGCTGGCCAGCTCATCCGCATTAAGGTCACCATTATTGGATTAGTGCTGCATAATTGATTTTACAACCATTGATTATCGCAGTTTGACAGCTCCACGTGATTGTGGATACGTTGAACAAGGACTATGAAGCCAGTGCTTGTTTTTATAAGGGATTCTACAATTAATTGAAATATTTGTTGTTATAAGAGATAATGTAGTTGAAGGAATGTAAATGTAGTAAATGGAATTTTAATGATTTTTAAAAAATAAAATCGGCAATAGACACTTGGAACTTTATTTAACTTAATCTCAGCATGGGTTCTGAGCTCTGCGCAAGGTGGACACTGAGTGAGTTGGCAAGGTAAGTGCAAAGGAAAAGGGCTGGTTGATGGGGACATGTGTTATCATGAATTGGCACAAGGTTAGCATAGGGGCTATATAGGGCCAAGGGGGTGGGCAAGGGCACAGGCTGACATGAAGGGTAAGGGGGACCATGGAGCTGGACAGAGGAACATAAGGTGGCATGTAATATATGAGGGGCCATAAGCGGTGGGCAGAGGGTAATAGGTTGGCATGGAGGTTATGAGAGGCCATAGGTTTGGGTGGCAGGCATGACGAACTATGGGAGGTTGGATGGGGGCATGAGGTGTCATGCGTTGTCATTGATGGGGCTTGGGGAATGTGTGAGAAGGCAAGGGGTATGAGATGTGAGAGCTGGAGGGGTGCTTACGTTTTTCTGTGTTTTTATTAAGACTTCAATATAGTGTTGGTGCACCAAGGCAGGCCTTATGCCCAGCCCGCCTCCACACCCGGCATCGTCCGCACTCATTCGGGGTTGTCTGCCCCAACTCTCAGGGAATTACGCGACACGAAAATGAAAATCTAACCTTCTGGGCCACTTTGTCCCAGGTTTGGTTTGCGGAGCTAGGAAATGTGCTGACTCTGCATTCCCAGCCTGGGAGTGAAAAACTAGGCCTCAGCCTAAGTATAACTCTGAGATCATCCTGGGAACAAGGGCTCGAAATTCCTTTTCTCCACAACAAACCGGTTCCTTAAACCACATTTCACCCATCCTCATCTCGGACATCATCATGCCCACTATGAAGGGCACCTGTTGCATATACCTCCTCAAATTTCTCCTGCATCCAACACTTTGCCCCTGCCTATTCCCCTTTCAGATATCAATCCTTACTTCACAGGTAACACTACAAGGGATTGAGAATACAAAGGTGCAAGAAAGGGGAGGACTTCACAGACTAAACAAATTTAGTGATGACGGGATGTTCGGAAATAAGTATCTAAATGTAAAATCAGTTTTTCCTCTCTTATCCACTGTGCTATCAACAGTGTCTTAATTTAGCTCGAGAAGATTACTTATTTTCTCTCCTATTCTTCCTCCTCATTGTTGAAACCCTAATCCGTGTCTTTAATCAACTCAGTCAGATTTCTCCATTATTTTCTTTGCTGGTCTCCCTGTTTCCATCATCCAAAAGCTACAAATCATGCAGGTCCACGTTCTCATCTGATCATAAGAAAAAGGCTTTTCTTTACAAATTTCCACAGGCCTCCTGTGTCCAGTAATTTGTACAAGAATTTACCACGGCTTTGCTCCCAACTTCCTCCATAATCTGTACCAGATCTATGTAACTATACAGATCATTTTGTTCTCTCTTTTGTCCTCTTCCCACTTTTGCCTTTTTGTCCTTTGTTCAGTTTTCACTCAGTATCCTTGTGAAGCATTCAGTGTAAATGTAATGATAAGTTGTTGTTAAATAGCATTTGCATGGTACTTACCTCTGAACATTGCTTTGTGATTCTTCCAACTGTTTCAGCAACTCTTGTGTATATTTGTTTGAATCCATGTAACCCTGCAGTAAAATTAAAAGAATTTTCCTTAGCATAATGAAACAACCATTTTAAACAGATAACTTTAGTTGATGGATTGTCATTCCTAGTCATTCATCTCCCCACACTCCTCTTTAAAGCAGTGGAGGAGGTTCTGGGTACCTATTGTTCTGCATGAATTAGACATCTGGAAGATTGCTTTAATTAGAAATAGAAAACAATTGTCACCCTGCAAGGTAGGACTCCCCAGTCATTAACTGGACTAAGTTGATTAAATACACGCAATATTATGCTATATAGCGTAATATATAGCATATATTATGTTATATTCATAATATATCAGCAACTTTGCAAAAACAATGCGACAGATTACTACCTGAACGGCTGTAAATTGGGAGAGGGGAGTGTGCAGCGGGACCTGGATGTCCTTGTGCACCAGTCACTGAAGGTAAGCACGCAGCAGGCGGTAAAGAAGGCAAATGGCAAGTTGGCCTTCTTGCAAGAGGTTTCGAGTACAGGAGCAGGGATGTGTTGTTGCAACTATACAGGGCATTGGTGAGGCTACACCTAGAGTATTGTGTGCAGTTTTGGTCTCCTTTTCTGAGGAAGGATGTTCTTGCTCTCGAGGGAGTGCAGTGAAAGTTTACCAGGCTGACTTGAGGGATGGAGGGACTGATGTATGAGGAGAGATTGACTAGGTTAGGATTGTTTTTGCTGGAGTTCAGATGAATGGCGGGGGGCGGGTGGGATCTCATAGAGACTTATAAAATTCTAACAGGTCTAGACAGGATAGATGCAGGGAGGATGTTCCTGATGGTGGGGGGACTCCCCAGGACCAGGGGTCACAGTCTGAGGATTCAAGGTAGACCATTTCGGACCCAAAGAGTGATGAGCCTGTGGAATTCATTACCACAGGAAGTAGTTGATGCCAAAACATTGAATGTATTCAAGAGGCGGCTGGATATAGCACTTGGGGCAAATGGGATCAAAGGTAATGGGGAGAAAGCAGGATTAAGCTATTGAGTTGGATTATCAGATATGATCGTAATGAATGGTGGAGCAGGCTCGAAGGGCCAAATGGCCTCCTCCTGCTCCTGTCTTCTATGTTTCTATCTCTGTCCTCGGCCAGTGACCCAGTGAACCACAAGCCAGCTCTAGGAATAGCACCTCATCTTTTGATGAAACACTTTGCAGACCTCCAGATTCAACACTGAGTTGAACAATCTCTGTTCCCATTTGGTTTCATTTTCTTTGCATGTTTCAGTTTCTCTCATCTTTGCTTTCAGACAACAACAAACCTACGGTAGGCAAATCTTTTGTTTCTTTACTTGCCTCATCCCTTCTTCCCTCAGCCTTCTGTCATTTAATAATTTCTGTCTTTCACTCTACACAGATCTTCCAGAGAACCAGAGAAAAGTTACAGCACAGAAAGAGGCCATCCTGCCCATCTTGTCCATGCCAACCCGAGGACACCAAGATGCTCTTTCTAATCCCACCTTCCTGCACCAGGTCCATAGCCCTGTGGCTTGCAGCGGTTAAGGTGCAGAACCAGGTATTTTTTTTTAAAGCGTTAGAGTCTCTGCGTCCACCACCAACTGGGGCAATGAATCCCAGACACCCACCACCCTTTGCGTAAAAAAGTTCTTCCTCATGTCCTATCTACGCCTACTGCCACTTACCTTAAATCTATGTTCCCCGGTTCTAGAATTCTCCACTAAGGGAAACAATTTTATCCTGTCCACTCTATCTCTTCCCCTCATAATTTTGTACACCTCTATCAAGTCAGCCCTCAGCCTTCTTTGTTCCAAGGAAAATAACACCAACTTATCCAACCTCTCCTCATAGCTACACTTTTTCAGCCCTGGCAACATTATTATAAACCTCCTCTGCACTCCCTCCAGAGCAACTATGTCTTTCCCGTAATATGGTGCCCAGAACTGCACACAATATTCCAGTTGTGGCCTCACCAGTGTTTTATACAATTCCAACATTATATCCTTACTTTCATATTCTATACCTCTGCCAACGAAGGACAGCATTCCATATGCCTTCTTTACTACCTTGTCTATTTAAACTGCTGCCTTTAGGGATGACACGGCGGCATGGTGGTTAACACTGCTGCCTCACAGCACCAGGGACCAGGGTTCGATACCCGGCTTGGGTCACTGTCTGTGTGGAGTTTGCACATTCTCCCCATATCAGGGTGCCCTGAATCCCACCCAGGCCCTATCCCCATGACCCCACCTATTTACCCTAGTTTGGCCCCTGACACTAAGGGGCAATTTATCATGGCCAATCAACCAAACCCCCACATCTTTGGACTGCGGGAGGAAACCGGAGCACCCGGAGGAAACCCACGCAGACACGGGGAGAATGTGCAAACTCCACACAGACAGTCACCCGAGGCCGGAATTGAACCCGGGTCCCTGGCACTGTGAGGCAGCAGTGCTAACCACGATGCCACCATGCTGCCCCCTATTCATTCAATATATTATTAAATCAACACTGTACAACTGGATCTTAATTCACAAGATGAATGAGAAAGCTACTTATTAAAAAAAGTGGTATTCCTCACCCTGAGTTAAGACTCTATCTGCATCACTTTGTTTTTCCCTAAAAGAAACAGCTTCAAATGGGCAGAAGCTCGCCCCGAGGCTGGAAAATCCCGCCCGAGATCAACGGACCTTTGCATGGTCCATGTCCCGTCCACTCCAATTTCTGTGGTAGACGGAGCAGGAAAGTTCCACCCTTAGTGTCCCAAGATGTTTAGGTTAGATAGACACGCCACGGTAAATGTGTGGGGTCACGGGGATAGGGTGGGGGAAAGGGTCTGGGTAAGGTACTTTGTCAGAGAGTCGGTGCAGACTCGATGAGCCTAACAATCTCCTTCTGCACTGTAGGGATTCTGTGATTTGCAGAGGTAGAAAAAAAGGTCAAGGACTGTGCCGGAAATAAACCTGAATCATTTGCAGATGCAAAAAAGTGAAATGGAATAACAATTTGACTCGCCACAATATTTTGCTACTTTGTACTCTGTTGTTTCCAGAAAAACGTTATTTATATGCAGCCTAATTGGTGACCCTTTAAGCAATTATTGGAGGTTAGTGTAAAAAAAAAGTCCTAAAATGTGAGCTGGGAGGGACAGGACTGGTGAAGTCACTTCTGAAGACTGTTTCAGGCCCCCACTTGGCACCCTGGGGTGGCACAGTGGTTAGCACTGCTGCCTCACAGTGCCAAGGACCTGGGTTCAATTCCAGCCTCAGATGACTGTGTGGAGTTTGCATTTTCTCGCAGTGTCTGCGTGGATTTCCTCCAGGTGTTCCAGTTTCCTCCCACAGTCCAAAGATGTACAGGTTAGGTGGATTGGCCATATTAAATTGCCTATTTGTGTCCCAAGATATATAGGTTAGGGGGATTAGTAGAGTAAATACATGGGGTTACAAGGATAGGGCCTGGGTAAGATGCTCTATTGGAGAGTCGGTGCAGACTCGATGGGCCGAATGGCTCCCTTCTGCACTATAGGGATTCTATGTCCATGTCACCAACCCTGCTCCTTCCGCAAGCCCAACTGACTCCCTGTCTTGAGATCACGCCTTTCCACCCGATCATTTCCCACTCCTGAGTATGTCACTGCTCAACACCTACCAGATTCTTCTGATAATTCTGCCTCCTCCAACCCCTCAGATTGTTTTCCCTCCCTCTTCTACGAACTACCCTGGCAATGCAACTGCCCAAAATGGAAATCCTTTTCTCCAGCTTCCTGAGGATGCCCAGCAGTTGCCTGCAGATCACTGCCTCATATAAATGCAGCCAATAGTCCAATATCACATAAACGTAACTTCAAAGTTTTCATAAGACGTTCTTGTAAATAACATTGTTTTTAGCTTTGATCTCTCTCAATAGGAATTGTTCAAAACAGATGAGCCCAAAGCTCTCCAAGATGAAGTGTCCTAGTGTTTAAGATTTGCATATGAAGACAAGTTACTTTATTAAAAAGAAGACCCTTCACACACATACCTCACCGAATACAAACAAATAACTAGCAGAATAATAAGTCAAATGAATTTAAAGTATCTTCTGTATTTTTGGTGCTGATGTTGACATTATCCTGAGGCTGAATTCACCTTTGGGCATCAACTATACAGATGTTGTCTAAAGCTTACATTAGGAAAGTAGAACCTTCATAATGATGCAAATTTACAGAGTTGTAGCAACAAAATAAAAGATCACCTTCTGTCAGCTCTTACAGTTATGTTAATCACCTATTTTGCATTTAATGAAGAACGTTATTAAATGCAAATGCGCTAACTAAAAAGAAAAAAAAATGAGGAACAAGGAGCATCTGTTTTGATGCACGAGGGTTGCTAAATCAGTACAACCTCACCTACAATATTTTCTAAGTCATTACAACGGGTAGAAGAAACAAACTTTGAACTTTATTCTGGATATTTAAAGTGTTGTCAACAGCTTTAAAGGTTTCATGTCAGCGCTAATCTGAATCAGGCACACTGTGAGTTGCCTGAATATTCTTTAATTCTCACATACGTGACCTGATTTTTTCTCTCTCTCTCTCAAATGGAAATGCAATGCTGGCTCCCAGGAGTGTGTTAGTCCCTGGGTAATGATAGCTGTTTTCCTCAGCACAATACTCGGAGGTCTCCTGGATCTTCAGTGACATGGGCATATCTCCCAATGGGTGCTACAGACCCTCAAATATGCACCCCCCCCCCCACCCCGGTTAAAGTCAATGCATTCTTTAATGTCAACATTAATTCTCTCCAAAATAATTCAGTATGATGGTTGCCTGAAGACTTTCCAGATGTAAATAAAACCAAAGAAATATTTGAATGATTTTGCACTTCTGCATGTTGGCCCAATCTCCTTGGCCACCCCATACAATACACGTCTCCCTCATAGAGAAGATGCATTTATGGAGACGCTGGGTAAGTACATGAGGCAGAAAGAAATAGAAAGAAAATGTTGACAGGTTGAGCTGGAAATAACTTGAGTAGGAGGAGGTTCGTGTGGGGCACAAGCACTGAAATGATGGGCAGAATGGCCTTCTGTTCTGTAAATTCTATCTACCAATAATTCCATGATAGACATGATCCCACACCTATTGCTGATATTGCTCCAAGCTAGTTGTTAATTACCAGAAACGATTAGCACTGGTTTACCCTTCGTCGTAATTTTCTCTCATTCTTTCAGGAAAATCTTTCTCCCTGCCTGTACTGCTGAGTTCAGAAACTCACCACAATGTAAGTCAGATGGGAGAATCTGTACCAATGTTACGGTTTAGTGCATCAATGCGCTGATGCACTCCAACATCAACTTGCATAATTTCAGAACATGCAATAGAAAATATTCAAAAATTACATTTATGAAATAAACCAGAAAGGGTATAAGGTTCAATTCCAGATCAATTTAAATGAATCGCCAAGGCCGTTACAGGATCAGCTTCTCTTTAAGTAAGAAAATAGTAATGGGAAAACTAACAGGATTTAATCTCCAGGATCTGGTGGCTTCCACCAGAGTGAATTAAAAGAAATAGAGGAAACTCTTGAAAATGCTTCAATTTTAATTTTTCAGAGTTACTTAGATTCAGGAAATGTTGCTGTGGATTAGAAATTTGTGTAAGTCACTCCATTAACTAAGGGAGACAGTCCGAAACCAGGCAACGATGGACCTGTCAGCTTACAATCAGTTATAGGAGGTAATAGATTGGTGATCAGTTGGGAGATTCAGGACAGAGATTAGGGATAAATGGAATATTCTACAATTGTGACATGTTACGTTCCTTAGGGATCAGTACTGGAACCTTAGTTTTTCAACACATATATCAAAGGCTTAGGGTGGGATTTTTACCCCTCTCTGCAGTGCGTTTCATGGCAGCGGGAGGCAGCCCACCGCTTGTTGGTGGTGGGATCTTACAGTCCCACTATTATCAATGGGGTTTACCATTGTATGCACCCCTCATTGCCGGGAAACCCGCGGCGGGGCGCGCCATCAGTGAAATGCAAGATCTTTCCGGCGTGAACGGGCGCAAGATTTCAGCATTAGATGATGGGATAGAGTGTTGTATATCCACGGTTGAAAATAACATTAAGTTAAGAAGCATAGGGTAGTATTTAAAGTTTATTTATTAGTGTCACAAGTAGGTTTACATTAACACTGTAATGAAGTTAATGGAAGAGAAATAATACCCCCACCTCCCATAAAAACTCACCACGAGGGAGGGCATTAAATACCACTCGCAGTAAGTTGTGTGAGTGAGATCAAGTTACAAAGGCATTGATGAATTAAAAGAAACACCGACCTTCATTTATATAGGACCTTTTCCGACCATTGGAGTGTCGATGCTGATTTTTGTGCTGAAGTCCTAGAGTGTGACTTAAGCCTGCAACCTTGTCGCAGGCAAGAATACTTCCAACTGAGCCAGGGTTGACCCTTAACTGAATGACCAGAACTATAGCAAATTGTATGTAACATGGGGAAGTGTGTGTGATGCGCGATTAAATCACTCTGGAGGTGAGATCATACCCGGGAAATAAAGGCTTTTATTAGTAACAAGAATGGAGCATACTATATAACAATACAATCCCAGACTAAAGGGTCACCAGGCAGTGCAGTGACCTTTATACTCCTACAGGCAGGCGGAGCCAACCGGAGTGTACCACAGAACAATACCAACAGGTAGAACACCCCAACCCTAACCCCAACAGTGACAACAGTAACATATGTACAGGTACCCATAGTGCTAACCATCTATGGTTCAGTACCCATAGTGGTAACCATCTATGGTTCACCACAGTGTGGTCATCCAGTTTTCATCCAAGGAAGCAAATCAGAATATTCTCTTTACAGTGAGAATTTGATACAAAATGTATCAAAAGGCAAAAAGAAAATGTGGCTTTTCTCTCAAGGGGTTTGGAATACAAAATGAAGGAAGCAATGCTTCAGTGTACAGAGCCTAGGTAGTGGGGGGGGGAAGTTGGGCGGGGGGAGGGGGGGGAGGAATGGGTGGGCTTGATAGCTGTAGAATCACACCAAGCATGAGTTGCTACCTTCTGGAGAGCAAGGATGTGAAGAAGCATTTCGGAAAAAAATCATAATCAAATCTCAGTTGAAAGCTGTTGGTTTTGAAATTAATTCTACACAACAGTGATCAGCACTGAAGGGCCATGGCTCTTAACAAATATTGTTCAGTGTGATGGAGGGCAGCCAAGCTAGCATGTATGAGTGGTCTCTATGGTAACAAAAGAAAGGCACTTTAAACAGTCATACAGTTAAATGAAAGCTGTACGAGTAAAAAGGTGACCAGTTCATTTTTTATTTGGTGCTTCAGTATCATCTCAAGTAGATTCTAAGAAAGAAATAAATGTGTGTCCTTAGCCTGTGGACCAGTACAAACATGTTGAGGTGCCCAGGTAATTTGTCAAACTCACACTGATAAATTGCAATGTCCAAGCTGTAGCTGAATTAGAAATGAATCTAGAGAATTGGTTTGTACCCATTTTGACTGCTTCCGTTTGGCATAGATATGTTGAAGTAGATTTTGACTTTGTGTGATAGCAAAACACAGACCACTTTACACATCTGCCCATTTTTATTGCCAATGAGGTCAACAAAAATAAAAATCGGGAGGGAGGTAAAATAGACTTGCTTTCACCCATTTGACACTTCCACACAAAGGCAAGATCCATCCCATTAACATTTTTGGCTCTGAAATGTATGGGAAATAGTCAAAGGAGTCAGGGGCACCCAATTAAAGCATTGCATTTTAAATCTGGTCATTAATTCAGAAAATAAATAAAATGTCAAAGAAAACTATTTTTGGAATAGCAGTTTGCTTGTCAATTTCTGACACTGATGAGGATTTTGGTACCTTTATCAGGTTTCCTGAACTTTATATACATCACAGGGAAAACAGAAGGTTCGATTACTTTGACAGCTTAGATGTAACAGCTGTTACCATAGCAACCGAAACAGGCACAAATGATAGCAGAAATTCACGGTAGCAAAGTCTTAACATGCCCATCAACTTCAACGTTGGATCATGCTGAAAATCAAATATAGTGGCCCCTTGCTGCAACACTGTTCATTAACTATGCTACCTTCACAATATAGTGATATTTCTCAGGGTAAAATCCTATCCCCAGGTACATTTACAATGGTGAGCATGTATGCATGGCATGGAATTGAAGGAGAACAGTACCAGTTAAAAATTGATCAGTTCATTTTTATTTAGTCCTTTTATCTTCAGTAGATTCTATTTGATTCAATAGGACAGCACATTCAATGCTCACATTACTTGAATGGCTTATAGTGGTTCTAAACCTCAAACTATTACAAAATGTAACAGGAATTTAATTGTGCATTATTATTATTTTTGTTTGGTTGTACAAAATAACTGCCAGATATTTCCATGGACTTTCTAATACTTTATTGTAAATTTGGTGGAAGTAAATAGGATTGCCATGGAAGGAGGAATCATAGACTCATGGAGTCCCTATAGTGTACAAGGAGGCCAATCAGCCCATCGGGTCTGCACTGACTCTCCAACAGAGCATCCCACCCAGGTCCCAAGCCCATAACCCTACATACTTACCATGCCAATCCCCTAACCTACACATATTGGGACACTAAAGGGCAATTTAACATGGCCAATCAACCTAACCTGTACATCTTTGGACTGTGGGAGGAAACCTGAGCAACCAGAGGAAACCCCACAGACAGTCACCCAAGGCTGAAATCAAACGAAGATCTCTGATGGTGTGAGGGAGCAGTGCTAACCACTGTGGAGAAGCTCCAAGGAAATTCCCAGCCAACATCTAAAATAAATTTATGCAACATTAATCTAGCATAACTGAAAAGTAAGGATTTCCTCTCTTTACCAAAAATAATTTGATGATTTTTTTTTCTGCCCGAGTATCATTGGTGCGTGCGTGTTTGTTTCTGGGGGGTCCTGATGTCACTGCAAGTAATATGTATTATTTATCTTATCAGTTCCAATTCTGCCTGTTTATCTACAGCACCCAGAATTGCAGTAGAACTCTTTGTAGTAGGAAGAATGAATTCATACAATTCTGCTGCCCCTCAAAAAACTAGGTATTATCCATTGTTCACTAATCTATAAACAATTAAATCCGTATGTTTGGTTTCATGAATTACAGCTGAGGTTATCAGCAATGGATGCTAATATTTTAAAAATCAAATCTGAAGCGTTTTGTCATTCTCATAAGCTGAATAAAAGTCTATCGAAGGAGCTGCACAATCTTACTAATTACCTGAGCTTCAACAGTTTTGTTGCTAATCGAAGGCTTTATTTGTGAGGGAATCCGTTGGAAATGCAGCAACACAGATCGTCCCCTTTTTTCTCAATCTTGTGGCTAAGGATTTTAAAATTCTCTGGCATGCAAGGGCCAGAAAAATTGTCCTTATATGTTACCTGCATTACATGCATTGCTATTGTTATGTCAATGGACACTCTATAGCCATATCACACTGAAATCATTCAGTAATAATTTCACCACATCCTTTCCCTATTGAAGTTTTATAGGTTTGGAGTTTTGGTCTTTCAGATTCTCTCAGAGCTGAGCACCAGTTATTTGCTTTCTACAAATGTGTTGACTAGTATTGAACATGTGTTGGGGTATAATGTGATGGGATGAATGGAGGAAAGGTCCTTGAATCTTTTTCACATGGATTACTTCATCCCCACCCCCAAATACAAATACGGAATTGTCAGGCGACATTCTAATGATTTGCCAGTGCCCATTCACAGGGATTAGCTCTGACAAAGAGTCATCCAGACTTAAAACATTGACTCTATTCTCTCTCCATAGATGCTGTCAGAGCTGCTGAGTTTTCAGCATTTTCTGTTTTTGTACAGGGATCCTTTGGTTAGGCAAAACCATTACTGAACACATCAGTGAAACTCAGGCACTGATTCAGGTTTATCCGTGACAAAGCTTTAAGTTGAAGACCAACGTAGAGCAACAAAGTTAGATATCAGATTCCAAATAACTTTCATAACTTTACTCAACAAGGCAACACTGATATGGGTATAATTTTTAAACTTGTGGGTACTCTAAATTTAGAAGTTTTCATTACTTTTATTTCCCCCACTCCACCAAAAAAAAACCTGACACGGACCTTTTGGTCCGAATGGCTTAATTCTGCATTGTATGTTCCATGTTAAAGATGTTACACAAATATAAGTTGTGGCTGTGTAAATATTACGGTGTGTTTGAGCAAGCGGCAGTATAATTCCAAATGCTTATTCATTCCTAGTCTCCATTTGTTTACTCTCGGCATTCGAGAAATTAAAATGACTCATTTCCAATTCTCAAATATGAAAGTTTAAATTGAAATCTGATATAGGATGTCTGCTTCTGATTACTTTGTGATTGTAATACTCTTGGAACAGAATTTCAATGAAGAATAAAATTTAATTAAACTCATGTACCAGGACAAAGTAATTAGTTGGAAAAATAGACCATGTACCGGAATAAATTTTTCATTAAATATATAGACCCATAAGATTGAAAATAGATTTATAGCAGCGTTTAGTACATTTTATGATCCAGTATGATTGACAGGTTCATAGATCCATTATTAATCTAGTCTACTAGGTACAAATTCTAGCAGGAGTTAAAACTCTTGTTATACTTAGCAAGCTTTAAAGTAGGAGAAAACTGAATGTGCTTGACAGAGACGCAAGGAAAATAGAAATGGAGGCAATGAAAAGAAAATTCGGAGTAGGGTAACCAAAAATTTAGTCATAAGTGGCTTTTAAGGACAATCTTAATTTTGGGGGGAGTGGTGACATTGCGGATTAAGTGTGGGATTTCCATAGATTGAAAAGTAGGATCCTAACAGCACATCTGTTGATGGTTGGGCAATGGATGGAGTGATGGGCATGAGGCACCAAATGGCGAACCTAGGGGGTCAGTGGGAAGAGAAGGTTTAATACAACCCGAGAAGGCTACTCTCACAAAGACGTATATGCTATTTCCAACACCATTTGCTCTACCAGAACATAATGATGGAAGCAAATTACTGTAGATTTTGGAATCTGAAACAGAAACAGAAAATGCTGAAAAATCTTAGTAGATCTGACAGCATCTGTGGAGAGAAAACAGATCTAACGCTTCAAGGCTGGATGACTATCACAGCAGAAATTTGCTCTACTCCATGTCTTCCTACTGAGTGTTTTAACATGTCGGTTTTCCATAAAGACCTGCGTTTACAGGATTTCATTATTTCAAATTGTTCCCATTGTGGTAGCATGGCCCCTTTAAGGGGATGATCCCTGAGGGCCATGTGATCAGGCATATATATAGACACATATATATCATTGGTAATAAACCCTTTGTGAAGTCACAACGAGCCATCTTCAAATTTATTACACCCATTTTATCATCGTTTCATTTTCTCGGGCTTTCAATATTTTAACAGTTTTAATATCTGTTTTGCTTTCTCTTTAATATCTTTCCATTACTTCACTGAAATAACCTTTTATGTACAGCTAACAATTTCATGCTTCTCTTTTAAGCAAACTGCAGGTCAACCCTCTAGCCTTCTCTGTTACTTCTGCCTCCCCTTTTTCCAACTGAAATTCTACCAAATTCCATGAAACCAGACTAGACCCCAACAATGTTTCTATTTTGACATTTATGTGAGGGTGGATGTTTCACTCTAAACTAGAATCTACTGGAGAGCTTTTATCAAAACAACTTTATTTAACAATACAGTTTAACTATAACACATGAATTATCTTAACTTTTAACAACTGAACAATACTTAAGCATGACAAGATACAATTCTTAACTGCTAACCTATCGCTATTCGTTCCAATCAAGTAACATTTATCCTATAGACTTAAATCCCTCTTTATAATTAGTTAGCAAAACACAGGCATACTCGTTTTGACTTAGGTTAACAGTCTTGGAGCTTTCAGAAAGTCTCTGGAGGGAGGGAGAGAGAGAGACAGGGACACTTCTTTCTTCCACCAGCTCCAGGCAGCAACTGCTCTTCACTTTAAAATGAAAATGAAACTGTTCTTTCCTGCAAGCTTAGCTCCTCCCATTAAGCACATGACACTGTCCCTGTCAATCAATCTAATCAAAAACCCATATGACTCTGCATACCTAGTTTAAAAACCCAGGAGAACATAAGCAAACAAAACATCTACTAACTCTACAAAGTAACACATTCCTAGCTAAAATCAGTTATTAGCCTGTATTCTCAGCATTTGATTTGCATGTTTTCCCAAATAGATAAACTCTTGTCACAAAACACTGCCTCTTAAATCAACCCCACCTTAAACAGAAAATATATCAAAATAGCACAGCATCATCACAATAGTCAATACTGTAATAAATGATTACAGCAAAATGCACAACATATATAAATAGCATTAAAACCCTACATATTAACAGGTAGTTAGTAAAGTGCAATACAATTTTAGCATTGTCTTCCAAAATTTTAACCAGAAAAACTTTGTTAATATCTGGCAATATATTAGTTAAGATATGCTGCCTATAAAATTCAACTCTGATCACTACACTTTAGAAAGGGCATGATGGCTTTGGAGGGATAGGGAAGGGATTTATGAAAGTGTTTCCAGGGTTATATGTTATGTGATATTAGTTTAATTTTCAATGGATTCAGATTAATCTCTTTGATGTTATTTCCTTTACAATAATTCAACTCCATCTGTTGCAATCTTTTAGTTTCCCTAAAAGATATTCTTGATGAACATTCCAAATCCCATTGTCTCTGAGAATGTTTTTAGAAGGGATATTATGTATAATGAAACTTACAAAAAGTTAACAGTTAAACCACATTTAATACTCTTGCATTGAAGTCGAAAACTTTTTCTATGAAAATGTTTATGTACTCTAAACTACTGCGGGGTAATCAGGTGGGTCGGGGGGGTGGTATAGTGGGTGGTCAGAGGAGTAGTCGGGTGGTTGAGGTGAAGTTAAGTCAAGAGGTCGTCGAGTGGTTGCGGGATATGAGCGTTTGAGTGAGACTGTTCAAAGATTCAGTTTGTCATGTTCATTTCAAAGACATGGCTCCAGAGGTCTGCCACAGTGGATACTAGATGAGTGGCTATGGTGTATACATGGGGTGGAGGGACATGGAGGGTACAAAGGGGTATTATGGGTGTCAGGGAGCATGGGGGAGTAAGAGGAGGGTGAGGGTTTGAGGGCCTGACAGACATCACTACAACTGGGCCTTTGTACCAAAAACCAGAGGTTGGTGTTCTCGTTCGCTGGCCTTGCCATCTGCCCGCTTGCGTTGGCGTCTGGGGCCTGCCTGCGGAGATGGTGAGCCTGACTCCATTCTGCCCTCACCTGCCTAGAATGAAAATATGGTGGGCAAGGGTCTTTTTAAAGGAGATAGACTTGCCAAGTCAAAGATTTCCTGACTCAGCCTTCTCGCCTCCTACACGGACATTCAGCATTGGGAATTTGAAACAAAAGCAGAAATATTGGAAAGACTCTACAGCTCAGACAGGATCTGCCGCATGAACAGGTAAATTAATTTAATTTGATATAGAGCCTACACGTAAAATGTTAACCTGTCTGTTCTCCAAACAGATGCTTTGAAACATTCAGTATTTACTGTTTTCATTTTTAATGTAATTACTCACAATACTCAAGTTTTATTTGAAGGGCTGGACATTAAATAAAAGTAATTGGAAACAACATACAAGACCAAATAAACTGGGGAAGGCAAACAACATTCAAGATTAAAATAACTTAAACCACATAGGGGACAGTACATAACTGAAGTAGAAGCCAAACATTCCTTTGCAGGCAACAATCCTTGAGGAAACCAATGGTGCATTAAGGGCAGACACATAAAATATCAGAATCAGGACAAATCTGACACCTTAATACCTGTGTATTAAAATTGTTTTACTTTCAAACTCAACAACACAAGAAATTTAAGATTTTCTTTCCTGGTAGAAAGTAATGTTGCACAGGCACAATATAATTTTATCCCGCTCACCTGAACACGCTTATTATTTAAAAAGACGAAATAATCCCAATGTCATTACATTTCCCACTTGTTGTGCTATGATCAGGTGAGGAGGGCAAATGGCTCCTCTCTTTTCCCTCTCCTTGTCTCACTGCAACAGGGGTTTTTGTTAATGGATATACTTGCCAATTCCATAAATGTTTAACTGTTTATGTGCTGTGACCAGAAATAACACAACCAGACAGGTTTCCTTGAGTTTTTTTTGAAAGGATAGGTTTTTTTTACTGTACTGAATCATACCAAAGTAAATAATTAAACACACACACACATTTGATGTTCACATAGGCACAAATAGATTATAGAGTGGGGAGGACAGATTGAGTAATGTAGAGGACAGCTCTTGGTGGTTGGTGATTTGACTTCCTTCAGGCTGAATTCGGCAATCCTGCTGCTTTTACTTGGTGATCTTGCTGCTTTCAGCATCAAGGTGGTTTTAAGGCAGATGTGTTCTGCCCAGCACTGGGTTGAAATTTTTTTAAAATGTCTGTCTGCAGTACCTGAGTAGTCCGTGTCAGCAGACAATGTTCAACTTGTTGGAGAAAGAAAGAGAGAGGGAAGGAACCCTCTCAGGGTCCAGTGTTTTCAGCATCTCAGTTGCCTATTCTGTTCTGCAGAGAGAGCAGGTGCTTAAACACGCAATGATTTGTTTTGTCACATGAACGTCTCTCATCAACTGCTCCATGACACATGGTTGCACAAGGTGTTCCAGTACCTTGATTAGATCATGGCCCTTGCTTAGCCAGGGTGCCATGTCCAAGAGATTATGTCTCACAGTTTGTCTCCACCCAGTTGTGTACCCAGGTGATTATCTGGTTGCCTTGCTAATGGGATAGGAGGGAGGGGGCCTTCATCTGCTCCAAGGTCATTGTTCCTGGTGTCACTTTGCAGACAGGTTATTTCAATAGTTTTGGAATGTGGAAGGTGCAGCAATGCAAACATGCAGCCATCTTTGACTTTGATCCCATGACACTGGAATGTGGCTTTGTTCTTTTTTGAAAAACATCAATTTGGAATTTCCAGCCAGTAAATTCAAAATTTTTTTTGCTATAAAGCATGATTTCACAAAAACTAATTGTAGAAAAACAGAATGATGAATTCTTGGATTGTCTTCTGAAGCTATTTTGCAAAATACTACCAACAAGAAGATGTGATGGAATGAAAGATGCTTCAAGGAAGGGATCAACAAGTCCTTATGATAGAAGGAAGATCATTAATGAAGCAGCTGAAGACGGTTGGGCCTAGGACACAACACTGAAGAACTGCTGTAGTGATACCCTGAAGCTGAGATGGCTGACCTCCAACATCTACAATCATCTTCCTTTGTACTCGGTATGACACCAACCAGTGGAAATGTCTCCCCTCCCATACCCATTGACTCCAATTTTGCTTGGCCTCCTTGGCTCCACACTTGGTCAAATGCAGCCTTGGTATCAAGAGCTGTCACTCTCACCTTGCCTCCGGAATTCAGCTCCTTTGTCCATGTTTGAATCAAGGCTATAATGAGGTCAGGAGCTGAATGGACCTGACATCAGTGAGCAAGTCATTGCTAGGCAAGTGCCTATTGACAGCACTGTTGATGACCCCTTCCATCACTTTACTGATGATTGAGAGTGGACTGATTGAGTAGTAATTTGTCGAGTTGGGTTTGTCCTGTTTTTTATGTACGGGATATACCCGGGCAACTTTCCATGGTGTGTGTCAGGATAAAGGTCATAATTTTAGCTATGTAAATACAGGAAGGTAGAGCTTCTCTTTGGATGCAATCGGCAACCCAGACACAAATTGCGTTGCTTTTGGGAAATGTTTTCTTTCCCTCAGGTTTCTACTCAAACTCAACTGCATATCCGCTGATGTAAAATCTACCACAAGCCAGAGCAATCAGGCATCCAAGTTACTGCTCTTAATACTATAATACAACAAAAAGTTCTGAGGCGGTGCCATGTTATCAAACTATAACGTTTGCTCATAAGGCTTCAAGGCACATGAGACTAAGATACTGACAAGAGCAATAGACAAAATTATCACAAGATGCCTCCTAATAGGAGCTGCTCTGGTCTGTCAGCAATTACATTGAGAGAAAACTAAATTCAGCATCAAACTTATAGGGGCATATTTCACGAGTTAATACTCCCAGCATGGAACCTGGCTCAGTAAGGGAGATCCTACAATTAGGCATAGGATTCAGTGCGCCGACTCATGGCCTCCTCAATTATTAATTTTATTTAGCAGAAAATCAGTCGAGCCATGAATTGGGCCCAATTGTCGGGATCTGCCCTCCGGTCAAATAGAGCTCATATGCCAGAACCACTTAGTTGTAAAAGTTACCTCATAATGATCAAAAAAACCCAGTCATTTAGAAATCACATCTTGCATTCATTTTATGGAAGCTTTTGCTGCGTTAGACCAAAAACAAAATAAATTTGGCTACTTAGAACTTGGCTTAATGGAGAAATAGTTATCAGCATGGAGCTAAAAATGAATAAACTGACTCATGGCTTCCGATCACAGTTTCATCCTGTCCTGTCCTGAAATCTATCCGATTGCATGTAAATGTGTCAGGAAAACGTATTGGCACGGTTCAGGGCTCTGCGATCACTTCGTCCCTTTAATCGGTCCCAAACAGTCTCAAAATGTGTTGGAGCTGAAGTTGAGCTATAAAGTTTTGAAGTATTCCTAAATAATGGCCTATTTGTTTGTAATGTGTGATTGTTCAGTATATATCTAGCACCTTTTAACCATTTTATCTGTGCTAGGGTTGACTCATGGTAGCACCCGCACATCCGCTCATTGCTGTTTATGGGACCTCTGTGCACACAAATTTGGCGGGTAAAGGACTCACCACAGAATACTCAACCTTTGTGTGACCATGGCATTTACATGGCTAGTCTGGTTGCATTTCTGCTCAACGGTGACCCTGCCAGGATGTTAATAGTTGGGGATAATTGGTAATAGTTACACCATTGAATATCATGGGTGGATGATTAGACCCTTTAATTAGAGACAGTCATTAGCTGGCACTTATGTGGCAAGTAATACTTGTGTCACACACCAGTTCAAGTCAAGTGCAAATATTGTCCAGGTTTTGCTTCTTATGGTCTGACAAATTGTAAATAGTGCTGACTTTGCAAAATCAGCAAACAAGACTTATGATGGAGAGAAGGTCATTGATGAAGCAATTGAAGATAAGTTCGGTCTTGGATGCTGCCCTGAAAATTATGTCATGGGATTCAGGTGACTGGCCTCCAAAAACCACAGCCATCTTCTTTGTGCTAAGAAAGATTCCAGCCACAATGGAGTTTTTCCCCCTGCTCCCCCTTGACTTCAGTTTCATGAAGGATCAATGCTGCCACACTTTGTTCTAATGCTGTTATGATGTTAAGAACATTTACTGCTACCTCACCTCCATTTTCCAACTTACTACATTTCTAAAACTAGCCCTCTTGATCTAATGGTAGAATAGTAGATCCATATTTTTAATATAATTTATGATTTTTTAAAAACTCATTCACTGGATATGGGCATCACTAGCTAGGCCACCATTCATTGCCCATCCCTAATTGCACTAGGGAAGGTAGTAGTGATCTGCCTTCTTCAAATGCTGCAGTTCATGTAGGGTAGATACTCCAACAGTGCTGTTAGGGAGGGAGTTGACCCAGTGACAGTGAAGGAACAGTGATATATTCCCAAGTCAGGATGGTGTGGATTGGAGGGGAGCTTTCAGGTGGTGGTGTTCCCATGTATCTGCTACCATTGTCTTTCTAGATGGTAGTGATCGGGGATTCGAAAGGCGCTACCGAAGGAGCCTTGGTGAGTTCCTGCAGTGCATCTTGTAGATGGTACACACTGCTGATACTGTGCACCGCTGGAGGAGGGAGTGAATGTTTTTTGGAAGGGATGCTGATCGAGCGGGATCTCTTTATCCTGGATGGTGTCAAGCTTCTTTAGTGTTGTTAGCGTTGCACTCACCTAGGCAATGAAATAGTATTCCATCACATTCCTCCATTGGGCCTTGTAGATTATGGACAGATTTTGGGGAGTCAGAAGGTGAGTAACTCGCCATAGGATTCTGAGCTGCTACCTGCTCTTGTAGCCACAGGAATTAAATGCTAGTCCTGTGCAGTTTCTGGTCTATGGTAAGCCTTGATAGTGGGGAACTCAGTGATGGTAATGTCATTGGATGTCTAGGGATGATGGTTGGATCCTCTCTTGTTGGAGATGGTCATTTCCTGGCACTTGAGTGGTGTGAATGTTGTTTGCCACTAGTCAGCGCAAACCTAGTTATTTTCCAAGTCTTGCTGCATTTGGACGTGGACTGATCTGGTATCTAAGGAGTCACTTGTGGTGCTGAACATTGTGTAATCATTATCCCCAGTTCTGGCTTTATGGTGGAAGGAAGGTCATTGATGAAGTAGCTGAAGATGGCTGGGCGTAGGATACTGCCCTGAGGAACTCCTTTAATGTTGATGCCAACCAGTGGGGAGTTTTCCCCCTGATTCCCACTGACTCTAATTTTGCTCAGGCTCCTTGGTGCCACAGTTGGCCAACTGCAGCCTTGATATCAAGGGCGGTCACTCTCACCTCACCTCTGGAGTTCAACTCTTTGATCCACGTTTGAACAAGGGCTGTAATGAGGTCAGGAGCTAAGTGACCCTGATATCAGTGAGCAGGTCGTTGCTAAGCAAGTGCCTCTTGTAGTACTGTTGATGACTCTTTCCACCACTTTATCGATAATCGAGAGTAGACTGATGGGGTTGTAAGGTTGGATTTGTCCTGCGTTTTATATACAGAACAATTTTCCACAGTGCATGTCAGGATAAGGGCGATCATTTTAGCTATGTAGCTACAGAAGGGTAGAGCTTCTCTTTGGATGCAATCGGCAACCCAGACACAAATTGCATCGGTTTTAGAAAGTGTTTCCTTTTCCTCAGGTTTCTGCTGAAACTTAATTGCATATCTGTTTATGTAAAATCTGCCACAAGCCAGAGCAATCAGGCACCAAGTTACTGCTCTTAATATTATAAAGCAACGGTGAAATGGGTTCATCAGAAAATATAAGCATTTCAGTCACAATATCTATGTTACCACTGGTGAGTAATGTGATCTTATAAAACCAAAAATGACTTTTTAAAAAATATTCAATACAATTTGCTAAATTACATTGGGAGACAGTAATTAGTATTTTAGTAAATTAAATACATATATTTCATATATATTTGAAAGTTTTTAAGACAAGGTTACTCATGTCCTTGCTTCCAAAAGAACTGGCTTAATTTTTAAGAGCCTCATCCAAGCCTGAAAACAACCTCAATTAGTGGAAACTCTCAATAGCGATTAGTTTGATCAGGGAGTGTGGCCATGGCTAGTTTGTAGCATAATGTTTGTTAAAATAATGCAAAAGATTATGGAAATTCGAGGGCCGCCTATGCTCAAAATTCTGTGATCTTCTGCGTTAGTTTCGTTGGTCACCATTGAACAGAAATTCCAGGCCAGGGAACTTGTGCATAGGTGCTGTTTTCATGTAATCCAAACTAAAACAATTGTAAATGTGAAGTGCCAGTTACCAGGAGTGCGCAAACGTCATGACTGCAGTGTGCTGAAATGTATTACCTTTCTGGCCAGAAATAAATGACTATTACAGGCTACAATTACAGACTCAGGTGGAGATAAGCATCTGATTCACAAACAATATTTTTTTCTCACTTCATTCAGCAGTAGTAAATTAATGTTTTTTCCTTTTGCAAATTGTTTAGTTTCCAAACAAGTTTTCAACCACCGCACACCTATGATTTAAGGTGACATTGATCCCTCTGTTTTGAAGTTTGCATTATTAACCAACCTTTAATGATTCAGTCAGATGTGAAGAGTGTGTTTGTACTCTATCAGAAAAGATTAAATGCTGCTACGCAATCTTACTTCAAAAAGTATAGATTGTCATACATAGTTTCCCCAATGGTTTACAACCTAGAGCATTGATTTTACTTTGATGTTTAGGCATACATTATTGTGTGTTTTTTTAAGAAGTCATTTCATTGAAGAAAGAAATGCTTTCCATTATTATGTTTTGGTAGTTGTTTCACTGAATAAATAAATGCCTTAAAAAACATTTAACCCGGTATACTTGTTTTGTAGATGAGCATTAACAATGTAAAAGTGAATTTGTCATCCAGTCACACAAATCAGCTGAAATGTTCAATATGATATGGAAGGAATTGGCTGTACTACTAATGTACAAGGCAGCATTTGAGCAACTTGCTTTCAAATAAACCTTTGTATCATATTAAGCTGTTTCAGAAATAATCATTGTTGTGCATAGCACTTTGCTGATAAATGTACGCATATCTAAATGTTTCTATTTAATTCTAGGTTCCTGAAATGAGAGGAAGAAACATTTGAGCTTTTGTTTTGTTCTGGTTACCCTGATAGATTTTTTTTAACATGCACAACAAATTATACATATCATTGTAAATATAAATCAAATTATGCTTAACTAGAAATCATTTTTCTACAGGTGAATGAAAATAACCTGTGCATTATGTATGCTCCATTTCAGAGAAGCGCAATAAACTGAATGTGTTTTAATCCTCAGCAAAGGATTTGATAAATCCAACAACCTTTAGCTGTTTCATCAATGACCTTCCCTCCATTGTAAGGTCAGGAGTGAAGGTTAATCACCGATGATCCCACACTGGTCAAATCCATTTACAACTCGTCTGATAGTAATGCTAGCCTGCAGCAGATACCTGGACAAAATCCAGGTTTGGGTTGACAGGAAGCAGGTCACATTCCCGCTGCAATAACTCCTGGCTAATGATCATCTCAAAACAAGCAAAATCCTAGCCATCTCCCCTGACCTTCAGCCACATCACTGTCATAGCCTTGCACCATCAATGTTTTTATCGTCACCATTAGCCAGAAGCCTAACTAGACTAACCATTTCGACACTGAGATTAGAAGAGCACAGGAAAATTAACACTCAACAAACTTGACAACACCCAGGAGAAAGCAGTGTGCTTTATCAGTACGCCAAACTCAATATCCATTCCCTTTAATCAAGTGCACACTATGGCTGCAGTACGTACAATTTGTATAATACACTGCAACAATGTACCAAGGTTAACTCAACGACTCCTTCTTTCTGACCTCTACCATCGAGATGTACAAAAGCAACAATATTGTGGGAACACCATCACCTCCAAGTTATCGCAAGTCCCTTCATCGTTGCTGGGTCAGCATCCTGAAATTCCCTACCAAACATCACTGTAGGAACACCATCACCATAAGGATTACAAAGGTGTGAGGAGAAAGTCCACCGATAACATCTCAAGGCAAATAGGAGCCACCCACATCCTGAAAACAAACATACACAAAGGTGCATTGAAAGACATAACCCAGCTCTTTGCTTAAAAAGAGAGGAAAGGGGAAGAAAAGACCATTCGATGAACAAAAAATACCGATCAGAACTTACTTAAGAGAAAAAGAATGAGCCTCAATTAATGAATAGTTCCAATTTTTCACACAGTAAATGGTGAATTCTTGTATTCCTTCAGTCTGTTTACATCGTTCGCACTGCATCAGCAACTTCCTATTTTCACTCACTAGGAGAACTCAGTCACCCGCTGGTGAAGGAAAAGCAATTAGTGCTTTCGGTGTACATCTTTGAGACCATTTGACCTGATTGCATCACTTGTGTAAGGAAATGTCAACCTGTGCGGCAGCCATTAATGACTGATCCTGCTGGGTTAACATGAGACACCACAACAGGTCCCCATTAAAGTTCCAGTGGAAGTCTCTTAAACCACTTTATCCAGTTTATGCTTTAACCGATGCATTTGTTACAAGCAAAGCGCAGTCATTTTCATTGTGGATTTTCTTTCAAAGAAATCTGAAAAGAATTGGACCATTATATCTGTGAACTATAGCTGGTAGAGGTCGCACAAGCTGGAGGAGGTAACCCAGTTTCAGGACCTAAAGATTTGAGTGAGCCAACAAGTGAACCATTCTTATTAAACTAGACAAGAAGAATCAGGAAAAGGAAGTACTAGAAATCTGAACAGAAATAGAAAATGATGGAATGTAAAAGCATCTTATGCAGAGGACTGAAGGAAAGAGCAGAAATCAAACTCTTCTCGCCAGCTTTGGCTTGCTTTTCTCTCATTTTAGGACTAGCAGATTCCACTTTATTTTGTCAGCCTGGCCCATTTTAACTTCAAACCTGATCTGGCCAGCTTTCAAGGTCCTCCATCTCATCATCCCTTTGTTGAATTGCATCCTACTGAAAAAAAATTCACTCATTCTTTGTTTCTCTAACATATTTCTTTCTTAGGGCATCATGATTGGCATGGGCTTGTGGGGGGAGGGCGGGGAGTGGGGAGGGGGTGGGGTGGGTAAGGGTCTGTTCCTGTGCTGTACTTTTCTTTGCTCTTGTTCTTTCCTTTGTTAGATGCAAAGATTTTGCCAGTTATCCAATAATCATTTTGCGCACCTGCGTAAATCTGTTAAATTTGACCACTGTGCTTCCCACAGCAGCAACAATAACCAAAGTCATAGCCATCAACAAAATATCTTTATACTTGCAAAAGAGGAAAGCAAGAATCTGCATTAATAACATCTTTTAAATGCTCAGAACACAGCACCTGACAGCCAATGAGCTATGAGAGGTGGCTGGATATAGCACTTGGGGCGAACAGGATCAAAGGTTATGGGGAGAAAGCAGGATTAGGCTATTGAGTTGGATGATCAGCCATGGTCGTGATGAATGGCGGAGCAGGCTCGAAGGGCTGAATGTTCTCCTCCTGCTCCTATCTTCTATGTATGTTTCTATGTATCCCTAACATGTAGTCATTGTTCTTTTGTGAACAAATATGGTTGCCAACTTGCACATGCTACGATTTGGACTGCACGCATTGCAACTCCTTTTGAATTCTCTGCTGCCTTCAGTAATGGATTAAAGAATTTTCAGGCAGTTTGCCTAGTAATTAAGTGCAACTTCACGTAGACATTCCAAAACCAGCTGCTTTTATTTGGCCCCAGTAAATAAAAGTTATTAGCTGTATAAAATGAAAAGAGCAAACAAAATTCCTGAAGATATCTCAGAAGTATTTGACTTTTATCAGGCGGGATATCACCTACTTCAATTACTTACGTACATTTTGTTTCCAAGCATAAAATTAATTGGAATTTTGCTTTTTATAAGCAATTCCCCAAAGATCAGGTGGTCCAGGTTATAGCTTGGAAGGTTAGATAATAACTCATTTGCAAAACCCACAAAATCCACATGAAGAATTGTAAAATGAAGCACAAAATAGCTCAGAAATCCAGTGTAATGAGTCCAAATATGATACTTAGCTACAGTGTTCATACCTGAGGCAGCCGACAACTTATCTACTCAAGGTGAACTAAACCCTTTGGCAGATGGTCACAGAGACTGAACAGTGTCAAAGTGTCTGCACATGACAATCATATTGACTTCAGCTCAAATTGTTTTTCTTCAGCTTTCTGTAAGTGGACCTACGTTCACCACTTCACTTTTGGGAATCAAGAGGGGTAGGATTTCACTTTTGCAACGTTTTACTTTGGCTCAAGGGATATGCTCATCTATAAATCTATAGGATTTCTCTCCTGAACATTGTGAATGGTTTGGCACCACTGATTGCCCAGTTGAAAATGCTTCATGTAGTTTGCTGCTGAGTCACACTGCTCAAGAGTCTTTCAGATTCCCTGGTCAATGCTAACCTAACGGTTCTCAACTAAAAGAGGAGTGGTAACAGTACTACTGGCCTTGCTGTCCCGAGATTTACTTGGGGAAATACTGCCAAGATCTTCCTTATTTTGTCCACATACCTCGGAGTCATCCTTGGATGTAAAATAAGGACAGGATTAACATTGGCAGCAATTCATCCCATAGTTGGAAATTCTTAAAGCACTCCATATGTGGATGCATATATAATTGCCAAGGGTCAGACCACCAACATATGTGGAACCAAGCCACAAGATCAGTCATAACCTTCAGCAGAATAAAGATTGGAGAGAATTGAAACAAGAATTGCAGAGAGTTGAAACAAGAATTAATTATTTTGCCATTTTTCTTGTAAGTTGCAACTCTCAGTTTACCTCACCCTTTCTTTTGCATCTGGATATCGAGCAGTATGGTTTATTTTATAACGTACTTCAAATGCAGAAACTGAAATTTTCTTATGTTAAATATATCTATTACAACACGTGTTTTATGTTTTATATTATATTGAAGATATGATTCAGAAGAGAACAAAAAATTGCTGTAGGACAGATTTTCCTTTCTACAGCATATACTCACATATTTCTCTTATTTCCATAAATAAGCTTTCACTCCCTGTGACCTGGAATGTGATTTTAAACGCACAACATTTGCTAATCTCAGAACTGCCTGGATTTATGCACTGGAAAATCAAGCCTCACGAACCTCATGTGGTTCACATGCAGTCGAGAGAAAACTTTGCCCTACGGCAATTTGTAATTTTCTTTCATATCGAAGGTTCAATATAATGTAATCAAATTGACAAGATTTAAAATATTACATGGTACTCAGCTGCCTAACACATGTCAGAACCCCAACATAATCAAAGATTATATGGTTATATAGTTGTATTACTCAGAGCAGCTCCGCCAGGACCACTCAGCTCCTGTCCTCATTACAGCCTTGGTTCAAACATGGACAAAACAGCTGAATTCTAGAGGTGATGTGAGAATGGCTGCCCTTGACATCAAGGCTGTTTGACCAAGTGTGGCATCAAGGAATCCCAAAACAGAAAGCAGTGAGCGGGAATCGGTGGGGGATTATTCTGCTGATTGGCGTCATACCTAGTACAAAGGAAAAGGATCGTGGTTATTAGAGGTCAATCATCTCAGTTCTAGAACATCACTGCAGAAGTTCCTCAGAATAGTTTGAGGCCCAACCATCTTCAGCTGCTTCATCTTCTTCCCACCATAAGATCTGTTCATAAATGATTGCAATTGTTCAGCACCATTCAAACCTCTCCAGATACTGAAGGAGTGAATATCCAAATGCAGCAAGGCCGGGACAGTATCCAGCCTTGGGCTGACAAGTGGCAAGAAACATTCATGCCACACAAGTGCCAGGCAATTGCCATCTTCAACAGTTCTTCAACAAGAGAGAATCTAACTGCAGTAATTCAGCCACACACCGGTTTCCATCACTATCAGCTGCTCGCACAATTTACAGTCAGGTAGTCTTCACCTTTGGGCCTACAACCCCAGAGCAGATAAAGTTATAGGGTTAGAAAACTCAGCTTCCCATTCCCACTCACTCAAGGCAGCGGTGGCTCATACTCCACAAAGCCCACAGGTAGATCTATTAATGATTCCCCATGGCCCTCATGATCACCATCCCTCCCCCCTCAGATCTGCATCTCTCCCAACACCCCCATTTTGAGGAGATCCTTTCTGTCACTTGGCACACAGGTCCATTGAAGGTGGGGCTGAGTCAGGTGGCGTAAACCGAATGGGGGATCTTCTCTTCCGCAGGGAACATTGCAAGAATACTGAAAGCAGGTTCCTCCTCGGGTTCCGCTTCAGCCCGGGAGGCCCACTTCTTCAGCTTCCATCTCTGCCCCCATCTCGGAGTCCATACCTTCACTTTCCGGAGGGGCCAACACGAAGTTTGCTTCAAGCTGAGGGCTTGCGCTGGCAGTGGCCATCTCCATGGATTGTGGTGGGGGAGGCTCGGGCAAGGACTCCCTGGCCCTGAAGTGGTCGAAGTGTTTCTTTAGGGTTTTACCCTGAACCTTGATCTTGTGAGATACTGGTCCTGTCTTTTCCATGCTGAAACCAGGGACCCTCTGGGACCCTCCCCAAAGTTCCTTACATGAACCAGATCGCCCTTTACAGAAGTTATTTCTATCTTCACGGAATCAAAGTTTCTATTTTGGTTTTCCTGTTGGGTCTCCACCTTCCCTGCCAAGTTTGGGAATAATATATTCAATCTGGTGTGAAGCCAACATCCCATCAGCCCTGCTGGAGCAATACCTGTTGTGGTGTGTGGTGCTGTCCTGTAATCGAACAAAAGCCATGTCAATTTATCTACACGGATGCCGCCGGTTGTTTCTTCATATTATGTTTGAAGGTTTGAACCGCCCATTCTGCCTGTCCATTTGATGACACGGGTGATAAGGTGCAGTCCAGATGTGTTGGATACCAATGGAGATCACAAAATCCTGGAAATCACTGCTAATTAAGACCGTGCCATTATCGGAAACCAGGACGTTTGGAATTCCATGTGCTCTGAAGCTTTGCCACAATTTCTCAATTGTATCCTGAGTAGCCGTGGAGCCCATGTGGTGCACCTTCAACCATTCGGAGTGCGCATCTAACATGATCAAAAGCAGAACCAATAAAGGGACCTGCAAATTCCACATGTACATGCACCCTTGGCCTGCCAGACCATTCCTGTGGGTGTAGGGAGGGTGGGGGTTTTGATTTTCCTGGCACAGGTCACATTGCTCTACCAAGGTTCAGGGCAGCACGGTAGCACAGTGGTTAGCACTGCTGCTTCACAGCTCCAGGGACCTGGGTTCGATTCCCGGCTTGGGTCACTGTCTGTGTGGAGTTTGCACATTCTCCTCGTGTCTGCGTGGGTTTCCTCCGGGTGCTCTAGTTTCCTCCCACAGTCCAAAGATGTGCAGGTTAGGTTGATTGGCGATGCTAAAAATTGCCCCTTAGGTGTCCTGAGATGCGTAGGTTAGAGGGATTAGCGGGTAAATGTGTAGGGATATGGGAGTAGGGCCTGGGTGGGATTGTGGTTGGTGCAGACTCGATGGCCAGATGGCCTCTTTCTGCACTGTAGGGTTTCTATGATTAAGTCTCTAATGTTGGAATCAAGATCGGGCCACCAGTCGTAACTCCTGGCCAACATCTTCATTTGTGATACTCCTGGTGGCCATTATGTAGTTCCATTAAATTTGGATGCTATCCTGGGGACAGAACAATTACTCGGGACCCCCAAAGAATGATCCCATCCTCAACACTAAGTTCAGACTTCTTAAGGAGGTAGGGTTCCATTTCTTCGAAGGGTCATCCTTGGAAGCCACCTTGCAAGATCATGTGCCTAATTCTGGATTAGATTGCGTCTTTTTGTGTCCAGGCTTTAATCTGCCTTGCCGATAGTGGCAAGGTTCCCAAAAAGTTCAGAATTATCACACCTTCTTCCACTGCTGGTAAAGGAGCCAGGCTTGTGGGCAATGGGAGGTGACTCAGTGGGCGGAATTTTCCCGTCCCGTTCCGAAACAGGAATAGTAGCGGGCAGGACATGGACCATGCAAAGGTCCGTTGACCTCGGGTGGGATTTTCCACTCTTGGGACGAGCTATCCAGGTCCCAGGGCAGTGTTCCAGAACGTATTCATCGGCCACCAATAACAAGCCCCAGCACTGTATCCGAGCGGACGCAATGGGTGGGAATGGTTTTGGCCTTCTTGAAAAGGCCCAGTAAGGGTTTATGATCAACTATAAACAACTATCAACCATAGACATTTTGATGGAATTTCTTCACAACAAATATGACCACCAACCCTTCCTTCTCAATTTGAGAATAACCTTGCTCTGCATCCATAATAGACTGGAGATGGGATTGTACCTCTCACTCAGCTGAAAGTTTCATGTCAGAGAACTGTTAGCTAATCAGATTGGCCAATAGTTCCAGCACCACCAGTGATAGCAGTGCCTGTGATGCCCACATTCCAAGTACGGGAGTCCAGGGCCAGGTAAGTACAGGGTATCCTATCGTGGGAGGGGAAGTTGTGAGGTTTTAGGATGGGACTGAGGAGTCTTGCTGAAGAGGCCAGAGGGAGAGGAGCCTCCCCTCCACCCCTCCCTCACACCTTGAGGGAAGGGGTGACCGAAATGGAAAAGAGTCCTTGCGGGAGGTGTCCCTCTCTTCCCACCTGAGGTAAACTGCTATATTTCCTCTCTGCTCCTCCTGCCAGCTTCAAATTTGAGTCAGCTAGGAAGATACCTTTAAGCAGCTAGTAATTGGCCACTTAAGAACCTCAAAATGGGGCAGCACAGTGGCACAGTAGTTAGCACTGCTACCTCACAGCGCCAAGTTCAATTCCCAGCTTGGGTGACTGTTTGTGTGGAGTCTGCACATTCTCCCCATGTCTGCGTGGGTTTCCTCCAGGTGCTCCGGTTTCCTCCCACAGTCCGAAAGATGTGCTGGTTAGATGCATTGGCCAGGTTAAATTCTCCCTCAATGTACTCGAACAGGTGCCGGAGTGTGTGACTCGGGGATTTTCACAGTAACTTAATTGCGGTGTTTATGTAAGCTTACCTCTTTTTATTCATTCGTGGGACATGGGCATTGCTGGCTGGCCAGTATTTACTGTCCATCCCTGATTGCCCAAAAGCAGCTGAGAGTCAACCACATTGCTGTGGATCTGGAGTCACATGTAGGCCAGACCAGGTAAGGACAGCAGATTTCCTTTCCTAAAGGACATTGGTGAACCAGATGGGTTTTTCTGACAATCGACAATGGGTTATGGTCATCAGTAGATTCTTAATTCCAGATATTTTTTATTGAATTCAAATTTCACCATCTGCTGTGGCGGGATTTGAACCCAGGTCCCCACAACATGAGCCGAGTTTCTGGATTAATAGTCTAGCGATAATACCACTAGGCCATCGCCTCCCGTGACAATAATAATAAATAAACTAGGCCTCACCTGCCCCCGTGTAAAATTTTGGAAAGGTTTGGGGGAGGGTGGGTGTGTGGAAGAGTGGGAAGGACACTGAGGAATTTTATGTCCTCCCTCTGCTGGAAAACCCACCAGCGGGGGCTGGAAAGTCCCAGATTATATCATGTTTTGTTACATTCTGTTGCCCTAAATAGAGTTTCAGCCAAATGCATTCATCTACTGCAGTGAGTTTGAAAATACACATTTGTGCTTATTGTCTGTACTAATTTGTTTAACTGTGATTTTACTGATTTAAACTGTGGTTTTCAAATGATGGAACTGTTTCTGAAAACAGGAGCCACGATTAACCCACCGCTTTGGAATATATTTACATTATTATACACATTTGATTAATTTTTCTCACAGTTTCTCGCCAGAAAATGATTCGAATTTTCCTTCATTAAGCACAGCTGAAATGTGAACTCTGTCCATTATTTGCTCACAGATGTAATGAACAAAGAGCTTTCAACCTATTCTGGTAGAATTCATTAGACAACACTCGTAAACCTTATACAGGACTGTTAAATTAGTCAACTTCCTAATACTTCATCTTTATTAGTCTAGAAGCAGCTCTGTAAGCATAAACACAGATACAAATCTAATTTCTGTGAAAGATACTATAAACTTGTTGATAAAGGATATATTTTATGAAACACGATTATTATATAGAGCCTATACTTCACTGCACATTTTTCACATCTGAAAATCATTAAAAACTTGACATAAATAAATGAATACATTATGACTTACAAAGCCTCAGATTTCCATATATTTTAAGAGACTAATCAGTTGGTAAGCACCCAAAGTACATTTGATGAGTCACATTTTTAAATTATATATGATTGCAATCTGTTTGCTAATTTTTCAATGCCTAGCTATATTTGTAAATCTAACCATAATGTCCCACGTCAATTGTATTTAGCATTTCCATAGATCACTTTTATCCCAAAATATCATACCCCCAGGCACAAGTGTCCTCTGCCACCTCAGTCAAGTGGCTATTTTTCATGAGCAAGTGTCAGCAGAGTTTTCTGTCCAAATTAATTTCCTCTTCCCTAATTCAGGTGGAACATATATCAATTGTAACAATTCTACAGCCAGCCCAGAAAGTTAACTAGCACAGGTCAGGGATTGAACCTAGACATTTCCACCTCGCATGATTCAATTTATCACTGGACAAACTCATATAAGCACTGGGGAGTTGGGGCCTTTGTCCAATCAAGTTTAATTACGCTCTCTGTAGTAATAGCTTTGCTGCAAATGATTCCACCAATTGCTTGCATTGTACTTCATACATTTTTTGTTATTTATTAGTGTCACAAGTCAGCTTATATTAACACTGCAAGGAAGTTATTGTGAAAATCCCCTAGTCGCCACACTCTGGTGCCTGTTTGGGTAGACTGAGGGAGAATTTAGCATGGCCAATGCACCTAACCAGCACGTATTTTGGATTACGAGAGGAAACTGGAGCAGCTGGAGGAAATCCATGCAAACGCAGGGAGAACGTGCAGACTCTGTGACCCAAACTGGGTCCCTGGCGCTGTGAGGCAGCAGTGGTAACTACTGTGCTACTGTGCCGCCTTTTTACAAATATATTAAATAAAATTCAGTCAAAACGATAGCATTTGGTAACTTAATTACATCCTAAACAACAATTGGTGTAGGAAAAACATCATTGATATTGGTAAATATCAGAGTTATGCTTCTAAAGACGAAACACAATTATAATTTCTTTATTTTGCAATTTATTGCAACTCTGTTTAGTTTAACATGAACAAAAATCTAACAATTTGTACTTATGTAACATCTTCAGTGTCAGAAAACATCCCCAAAGCATTTCACCAGAACGTAATGAAGAAAACGTTGACGTAGAATCATACAATTTTACAGCACAGTAGGAGGCCATTTGGTCCATAATGACTGCATCAGCTCCCAAAAGAAACATGGTGCCAAAGGAAAAGATATCAGGTTGGATAATTAAATGCTCAGTTGAGAAGCTTTAAGGTCTGAAGAGAAGAGGTTTGGGGAAGGAGAATGATAGTGTCTACACACTGATGGTGCAGCCACCAATGATGCTGAGAAAAGAATGGAGATTTTGTGCAAAGCCAGATTTGAAAGAGCACAGAGTTTCATGGATTGGTGGGTGGGGCAACATTAGAGATAATGAGGGGCAACATCATTGGGAATTTTAGTGTCAGGACAAGAATTTTAAATTGGAGATATGCGAGGGCCAGGAACCAATTTAGAGCAGCAAGCGCAAAGTAATGGGTAAGTAGGACGATATGCAGGTTAAGATCAAAATGGCAAGATTTTGGATGGACTCAAGTTTAGAATCATAGAAATCATAGAAACCCTACAGCACAGAAAGAGGCCATTCGGCCCATCGAGTCTGCACCGACCACAATCCCACCCAGGCCCTACCCCCATATCCCTACATATTTACCCATTAATCCCGCTAACCTCCACATCTCAGGACACTAAGGGGCAATTTGAGCATGGCCAATCAACCTAACCCGCACATCTTTGGACTGTGGGAAGAAACCGGAGCACCCGGAGGAAACCCACGCAGACACGGGGAGAACGTGCAAACTCCACACAGACAGTGACCCGAGCCAGGAATCGAACCCAGGTCCCTGAAGCTGTGAAGCAGCAGTGCTAACCACTGTGCTACCGTGCTGCCCTGTTGTCTTTTGCTGTGTAATACAGTAACTGTTTCCTGTTGCCTCTTGCTGTGTAATCAGTGTTTCCTGTTACCTCCGGTGTAATACAGTAACTGTTTCCTGTTGTCTCTTGCTGTGTAATCAGTGTTTCCTGTAACCTCCTGTGTAATACAGTAACTGTTTACTGTTGCCTCTTGCTGTGTAATCAGTGTTTCCTGTTACCTTCTGTGTAATACAGTAACTGTTTCCTGTTGCCTCTTGCTGTGTAATCAGTGTTTCCTGTAACCTCCTGTGTAATACAGTAACTGTTTCCTGTTGCCTCTTGCTGTGTAATCAGTGTTTCCTGTTACCTTCTGTGTAATACAGTAACTGTTTACTGTTGCCTCTTGCTGTGTAATACAGTAACTGTTTCCTGTTGCCTCTTGCTGTGTAATCAGTGTTTCCTGTTACCTTCTGTGTAATACAGTAACTGTTTCCTGTTGTCTCTTGCTGTGTAATCAGTGTTTCCTGTTGCCTCTTGCTGTGTAATCAGTAACTTACTGAAGGTTAAAAGATAGGAGGCTGGCAAGAAGAACATTAGGATGCTGAGTCTGGAGGTCGAAAAATAGTTTATGCAGTGGATAGACTAAGGGTTCAGACTTGTCTTCAGAAAGTCTGCTGAATCAGAATGTATTAATACAGGGTATTAATCGGAAGTATATGCCTTTCCAATTGCATAAAGTAAACTTAAATTATGATTTGGTAAAAGTATAAGGTTGGAATTGTTTCTGAATTGGCCATTATGAATGTAGACTTCCTGGGTGTGATTTTCCCGCCCCGCTACGCTGGTCCAGTCGTTCAATGGGGCAGGAAATCTCAGTGGGTGCCAAAAATCAGCATCGCGCCCTGCGTTCGGCATGTTGCAATTCTCCTGAGCCATTTGTTTTTACCCAAATCAGCCTCGTACCAGAGGATGGCACGAAGCTGATTTTTATATTTATAAGCTCATTTCAATCTATTCAGCGAGCTCCGGACACTATTGTCTGGGCTTATTTAGCTTTCTGACCTCGTTAGTGAAGGTCCACACTAGCGGGAATCACAGTTGGCCCCCAGCAATGGGGACCAGACGTGATGGCCTCGCAGGTGGGACCAGAGGCCATTGAGGCCCCCTGGGAGGTCTGGGGCAGGGGGACAGTGCCTTTTGGGCAGTGCCTCTTGGGTAGTGTCAGCCTGGCACTTCCAGCCCAGGACCCTGGCAGTGCCAGCCTAGCAGTCTGGCACTGCCCACCAGGCACCTTGGCACTGCCAGCCTGGCACACTGGGAGTGCCAAGGGGGCGAGGCCTGAACATCACAGGGGAGGTAGGAGGGGAAGGAAAGGGGACTATGCGTTGGGGGTGGGGGCTAGTGGTGGAGCCAATGATTGGAGGTCGGGGCTGGCGAACGGGAGGCCAGCAATCAGGAGGCTGCCGATCGGGGTGGGGGGGGGGGGGGGGGGGTGTCAGGCAGGGCTAGCGATCAGGAGGTCGTTGATCGGGGGCAGGCAATCGGGGGGGGGGGGGGCAGAGTTGGCGATCGGTGGAAGGGAGCACGATTCAGAAGGCCAGCAATTGGGGGGGGCAGCCATTCCCATGGGGGGGGGGGGGGGCGCATGTGCTTGAGAGGGGGAGGAAGCGGGAGGATTGTCAACCAATCTCCTGGTATACTGGGAGATCGGGTGCATGTGCAATGGCCCCATGAGCACTCTGCTGCCAGCCTCTCTGGCAGGTATAGGCTCCAAGCCCCCTCCACTGGCGTGTATCGCCTGACAGTCTCGGTATTGCACAGAGTGCCGCAAATAACCAAGACTCGTCTCGCCAAAAAAACGGGTGGCAAAGAAGGCCCCAAATGTTGGGAAAGGTATAGCGGGCAATATTGTTTTTCCACAACAGGGAACAGAGTGTTGCAGTTCTGAAGTTGTTCCTGTGAGTAAACACAAGGAGCCAATTTGAGATTCAGCTGAGCAAAGAATTGACTCAAGAAAAAATACTAACGTGTCAACCTCAGTAATGGCTCAAAGTGACCCCCACGGAGCATCCAACCACACGACACCTCCCCATGGAACATCCCCCCGCACTATTCCTTGGCACTGCCAGGGCACTGCCCAGGAATAACCGTCTCCATCCTGAGCTCTGTACTCATCTCCTTGCCTCTGGCAGGTTCTGCAGGTGCACCTCATTGGGGATCGTGATTGGACAATTGAACAGTTGGGGGGAACTATCAGACATAAAAGCCTGCTAATGGCATTTAAATATATTCAAATAGGAATCCCGATGCCCAACATTCATTGGCAGGGATAATTGCAATGGAAAATTCTCCTGCGTAAAACCCATTTTGGGACTCCCACATGATTGTCTGCCTCCGCCACCAATACTATTCCCTGAAAACAGGAGCGCAAAATCCCATCCAGATGTTCAACTGTTTGGTTAACTCAGTGCTTACTGACATCTGGGTGGGTTGCTGAGCAAGCCATGGGATCTGTCTTGGATGCATTTGCTATTTAATGATAATGTGGGTAAGTATTAGACCACAATTTGTCTGTTAATTCCCATTTATCCCATATTAAACTTGAATGTTAGCATATCAGATAGATATTGTACATTATTTTATCCTTCTGACCTTGCATTGTAAAGTTTATTTTGTTTGTTCATAGTCCATGGTATCCTATGACAATATTCTCTTAGCAAATAATTTGGATCTCAAACCTTGTCTCAAAGATTACCTGAACCAGACTGTACCAAAAACTTGGGGGTCTGATCCAGGATCATAACATCTATCAGCAGCTCTTATGTACATGTCTTCTCACTGGGAGCAAGGGATAGCAAAATGATTACTTCATTATGAGACACTGCAGCTACAATGTTAAACTATACAGAGCCCAAAAAATACTCTTGCTTGTTTGATCTTTCAATAGTGAGTGGAGAAATGGAAAGGAGGTCACAGGTGGGATTTTCCAGCTCTTCCCACTGGCGAAATCTTCTGGTCCCGCTGAACGTGGCCACCTCAACCCACGGTGGGTACCCCAACGCCCAACAGTGAGCCACCTCCACTGCCAGTAACCACGCCCTGGGGACGGGGTTGAGAAATCCAGCCTTGCATTTTCACTAAATTTTTGAAAAAAATTAGCGTTTGAGTAATTTACTTAAGGATAAATAATCAGCAACTCAAAACTGACATGCCAACAAAATAATGTGAAATGTTGTGCCGATTCTATCATTCTACTGAAAGTTCCCATTGAATTCTAGTGAGCCCTGTTTGCATTTTATGTTAATGAGCAGACTAAAGTTTATCATCCCATTGAGGATTGTTTCTGATTACCTAATTATGTCAATAAAATGCAAAAAGGTTCCCCCAGGCTGCTTGGTGAAAAATAACATTTATATGTTAATTGATTACAATTCCAGGAGTCCAGATCACTTTCCATTTGCCTAATAATTTGAAGACAGAATACTGAGTATCCAAAGAGAGCAATATGAATGCTTCTGCAACGCTGATGTGCAAGAAAGTTAATCATTTTTCCCTTTCAATTCTGCGAGGCCTGGATAGAGTGGATGTGGAGAGGATGTTTCCACTAGTAGGAAATATTAAAACCAGAGGGCACAACTTCAGGCTAAAGGGGCGATCCTTTAGAACAGAGATGAGGAGGAATTTCTTCAGCCAGAGAGTGGTGAATCTGTGGGACTCTTTACCGCAGAAGGCTGTGGAGGCCAGATCATTGACTGTCTTTAAGACAGAGATAGATAGGCTCTTGATTAATAAGGGGATCGGGGTTATGGGGAAAAGGCAAGAGAATGGGGATGAGAATAATATCATTGAATATGATTGAATGGCAGAGCAGACTCAATGGGCCGAGTGGCCTAATTCTGCTCTATGTCTTATGGACTTAATGTCTTAATTCAAAGTTCGACCATTGAAATCAAGACGCAATAGACTGAGATTCCAGATGTCAGAAATGGGAGATTTTGGTGAACTTCTTTGTTTTACTCTATGGAGAAAATAGAAGATAATAAACCTATTGACGGCTATCTGTGTGCAAGGGAAGTTGATCAAATATTACTGAATCAATCATTATTACACCGCAGTACCCTTTTAGCAAGATAAGCCCTTCTGTCCTCCGAACAAACATGCACTAATATTTAGCAATAAGGCACTGCTGATCAATAACTTAGAACAATGGCTGAAGAATTTAATTGAAATTATGCTTTCTTAATGTTAATACATTAAGAGAAGCAATGGATGGGAGGGGAGTAGTATTTCATACCGGCAAAACATGCCTTCAATTTGCAGGCAAGAAATCAGTGCTGCCATTTTAATTCATTCTTGGGATGTGGACATCATTGGCTAGACCAGCATTTATTGCCCATCCTTAATTGCCCTGAGAAGGTGGTGGTGAGCTGCCTTCTTCTACCGCTGTAGTCCATGTGGTGTAGGTACACCCACAGTACTGCTAGGGAGGGAGTTACAGGATTTTAACCCAGCGACAACAAAGGAACTTGCCACTTGTCCATCCAAGCTTGGATATTGTCCTGGTCTTATTGCATTTAAACATGCACTGCTTCAGTATTTGATGAGTCAAGAATGGTGCTGAACCTTGTGCAATCATCAATTAACATCCCCACTTCTGATCTTATGATGGAACGTAGATCATTGATGAAGCAGTTGAAGATTGTTGGGCCTAGGACATTCCTCCAAGGAACACCTGCAATTATGTCCTGGCGCTGAGATGACTGATTTCCGACCTCCACACCCATCTTTCTTTGTGTTAGGTTCCTTTGTGCTAGGTATGACTCCAACCAGAGCAGAGTTTTATCTCTAATTCCCTTCGACTCTAGTTTTGCTAGATCTCCTTGATGCCACACTCAGTCAAATGCTGCCTTGATGTCAAGAACAGTCACTCCCATCTCATCTCTAGAGTTCAGCTCTTTTGTCCACTATTGACTAAGATTGCAATGAGGTCAGGTGCTGAGTGACCCCCTGGCGGAACCCAAAAGGAGTGTCAATGAGCAGATTATTGCTAAACTAGTGCTACTTGATATCACTGTCGATGACCCCTTCCATCACTTTAGTGATGGTTAAGAGCAGATTGACAAGACGGTTATGAGCTTTGGGTTGGATTTGTCCTGTTTTTGTGTACAGGCAACTTTCCACATTGCCAGGTAGATGCCAGTGCTTTGGCTGTGCTGGAGCAGCTTAGCAGGTTCTGGAGCACAAGCCTTTAATACTATTGCTGGAATCTTATCAGAGCCATAGCCTTTGTGATATCCAGTGTCTTCAGCCATTTCATGATATCACGTGGAGTGAATTGAATTTGCTGAAGATTGGCATCTGTGATGCTGGGGATCTCCAAAGGAGGCTGAGATGAAACATCCACTCTGCATTTCTGGCTAAAGATTGTTGCAAATGCTTCAGCTTTATCTTTTGCTGGGCTCCTCCATCATTGAGGATAGGGATACTTGTGGAACCTCCTCCAGTGAGCTCTTTAAATGTTCCCCACCATTCACACCAGAATGTGGCAGGATTGCATAACTTGGATCTGAACTATTGGTTGTTGAATCACTTAGCTCTGTCCATGATTTGCTTCTTATGCTGTTTGGCACACAAATAGTCCTGTGTTGTCGCTAAACCAGGTTGACACCTCATTTTTAGGCATGCCTGGTGCTGCTCCAGCCAACAACTGGAAACTTAGCAATAAGAAAGTGTTGATATGACTGCTGCATGGGTTATTTATTGGTTAAAATAAAACCCAAAATAACCTAATTGACTAACTTGTCAGGTCTGCCTTGGGTGCAAATGCCACGACTTTATACTCACCTGTTCCTGCACTCTACTAATCAGCTGTGAAACGCTATGTCCTAATTTAGCTCACTCACTTCATGCTAAATTGCTAGATACTGCTATTATGTGTTCTGTGTCAAACATTGTGAACTGAATACAAATCATGCGCATGGTCACTCGATCATGTCCATCAATTAAATTACCTGGCAACCTACATGTTTTATATGACAATGGTGACAACGTTCTAAAATGATTGGAATTATAAGGCAAGACTGCATATGCTAAATAAATTGATTATAATCAGATCTGTAGTTGATCTGGAATGGAAACCTATCCCTCTGCATTCTAGATTTTTGCACACCCATATCTGTTAGGAATAGTCACTTTTATATTGCTATATTAGGTTAGCCAATCTCACTCCTCCAGTATGATTTTCAATCTGATGGACATTTGAGTGTGTTACATAAGATTATCCAAGTCCCATGCTTCTCACAATAACACCATTTTGTCCTAATTATATTTCACTGTGAATATGAATAAATGGAAGACATTTTTTTGTTTTCTTTTGGTTTTTCAATCTGTTGGTCACAATTTTTATGGGCTTCGCCTTCGAGTTTGATATGTTCGCATCAATGATTGCGAGCCTTGACACCTTGTGAGGCAATTCCTGATATAAAAACACAAAAATTCAAAAGTAATGTTTGATAACTGTGATGCAAAGTGCTCAAAACATAATGCACTCTGGTTAATTCAGAACTAAAATTCAGAGTGCAACCATATCCGTTACGTATATTTGTTTGAGTAAAACTTACATGTTTATAGCTGCTGTCATAGTCTATTGGTGCAACCAACACCCATCTGGATTATATCAAGTTAATTGTTTGAAAATATGCATAATTTTCCCTTCACCTGAAACCTTATTGCTTTTCATGTTTCATTCTTAAAAATGTGGGAGACTGTGCTTGTATTGATTTTGCAAAAATATCATTGATCCTTTGTGACTTTGATCTATACTTTTTTCTGGATCCATTTTGTTTATGTTTTAAACACAGATGAATATTATTTGCAGTTCTTTTATGGTTCTATGGAAGCTGTTTATGATCGTCGCGTCAAAAGGCCCTGAAGACTATGCATTGCTATGTAAAGACAATCATTTTTAGCGTTTGGAACATCAAACAATAGAATTATTCAGCTTGGTTGAAAGTTACCTTTGATAGTTTCCTAAGATCAATAAGGCGTTCTAATTAAACCTACTATATAATTGAGCACTTAAAAATTCTCTTTGCATTTAATATTGACAATTTCTAGATTGAAATTACTTTTCTGGTAAAAGCCAAAGCAAAGGGCTTCCTTCCCTTTAGGGTCCATATTAAAAAGCAGAACCTCAAAGACACGGGGCAGCACGGTAGCACAGTGGTTAGCACTGCTGCTTCACAGCTCCAGGGTCCTGGGTTCGATTCCCAGCTCGGGTCACTGTCTGTGTGGAGTTTGCACATTCTCCTCGTGTCTGCGTGGGTTTCCTCCGGGTACTCCGGTTTCCTCCCACCGTCCAAAGATGTGTTGATTGGCCAGGTTAAAAATTGTCCCTGAGATGTGTAGTTAGAGGGATTAGCGGGTAAATATGTGGGGGTAGGGCCTGGGTGGGGTTGTGGTCGGTGCAGACTCGATGGGCCAAATGGCCTCCTTCTGCACTGTAGGGTTTCTATGTATGTTTCTACTTCAAAATTGCAATGGTTCTTCCACTTACCAAATATATAAAAAAAGCAAGATGACTGGATAAAGAAAAACAACTTACTGCTTCACTCAGCAGCAATTTTTCCACATCAAAGAATTTTCCCATTGTAATCTCTCCACAATTGGAACTGTGGTAAACCACTGTTAGCTTATTGCCTGTGTGTGTGTGTGTGTGTGTGTGACATGCCTGGACATGCCCCTGCTGGCCCGGCCTGGGACTCCTCCCCCCTGGTCCAGGTATAAAGGTGACTGCTCCCCACCCCCTGCCTCAGTCTCTGGACCAGTTCATCGGCATGGGTGTGCTCCAAGTCTTTTGCCAATAAAAGCCTATTTGTTCTAGCATACAAACTAGTCTTTGCTTGATTGATAGTGCATCAGGAACACAATTATATTCCGGCAAGTTAACATGTTATTTTTCACTGCTCTGGGGTACAACTCAATCAAAAATGATGAAAACATAGACAAGCTCTGTTTTTTTTGTTTCTGTTATAATCGAAACACTAACACTTGCTTAGTGGTGACAGGGCTCAAGCCAGTATGGATGACACTTAAGTTAGTCAAGCTTTTGAGTTACTTCCTCCAGAATGATGTTATTAATATTATTTGTGCACTCTGAAAACCAGCTATCAACCATATATTTATTAAATCTGCCCTCCATGGATCATCACTTCATGTGTTGGAGAGTCTTGCGTGCTACAATGATGCCACTGGGAACTCCTTGCACTAGGTAGGGTCACCCATGTGTCAATGTATCATCAATTTGTAATCACATCATGAAGCTAACTGTCTTATTGAAGACAGGTGATGGTTAATGGCTGAACCTCCAAAAGAGTATATATGGACACAGCTGGAATGTTTGGGGAGGATAAGGGAGAGGACCGAGAACCAAGAACCATAAGGTGTTTGTATCTCTCCCGAGCTAGATCCAGAATAAACTTGCTGAAGGTAAAACACAAGCTGTTGCATTATTCCTCCATCATATTTGATATTAACACATGACATGAAGGTTGGGGGGGGGGGGGGGGGGGAAGGTCAAAGTGTGGTCCAAAAGATGGTCCAAAAGGTCCTCAACGGCTGACTAGATGAAGGAAGACTGTGTGCCTCAGTGGCTACAAAGGTGGAAGAAGGCTGCAATGCAAAGTGGTCCCAGTCATTGTGGGCCAACATCACACTGAAATCTGACCACCAATCCATCAAGATCGGGTAGACAATGGCAGCATCCCAAGGTCCCCACATTAAACAAAATCAGACACAGGCTTCTACCGGGCCAAGTCCTGTGATGATGGAGAATTTGCAATGGGAACAGAGCTGTGAACCTGGAAGTTCCAAATCTAGAATCTGCAAACAGACAACAACTGCATGGAGATCAACTGCATGGGGATCACCTGTGGTGGGACAGAGGTGCCATTGGGTAGCAGCATCTGTGACTGACAAGATATCTTCAAGATACATATTGCTTATCCCAAATGGAGATGGCAATAGAAAGGTTGCCCTAAAATAGGCTGTCGAACTTTCTCCTGGGGGAAACCACACCCTGTGGAATCGTCGCAATCGTATCATGTAAGCTATCAATAAAAATTGATGTCACCACCCTCAGTGAGACCCGCCAAGATTTCTGCAATCCTCCAATTTTGTGCCGATCACCAATTTAATCACTGTACGTTTGGTGGAGTTTTTGACCCCAGGGAAAGGCTCTGCCCCTGGGCTGTCAAAAGGCAGCATACCTTCACTGAAAAGAGGCGATGCAGGGGACAAACCAACTCTCTAGCCAGCAGTCTAGACCCTGTCATAAGATTCTGCTCATTGTTTTTAATCACTGTTGTGGTGATACCTCAAAATCCTAGTTTCCTCAGCTCCAATACTGCAGGTTTAACCTGGCGCGTAACCTTCAGTTTTTGGTTCTCCTCAGAGTTCTAATATGACTTTGCAAGTTTTTCCTGATGGCCTATTGGAAAACTAATAAAAAAGAGATTTCTTTCCCTGCATTATTCATAGGCCATCAGGGGTAAAAACAATGCCCCAGACAGTACTAAACACAAGTATCACAGTCACTGAAGCACTTAACTCATTTGTTATGTGTACATCAATATTTTTCCCCAGCATTATTGCAGACAGAACTAAATTTCCCAGAATATTTTTACATGATACCAGGGTTATTTACCAACCAAACTTGGATCAAAGCTGTTAGTCGTGATCTACTTACAAGAAAGAGCTGAATTGCTACAGTTTTATCTCATGACCATTTGCAGATTGTACAGCTGGGCATTTTTCTTTTGTTCGTCGATCAGAGGGAATATGAAAACAAGTCTCATCATCCAGGCATGGGCGCAAGTCAATCACGAGGTTAGCTTCTCAAAGAATGTATTTCAAAGTCAGAGGCCCTTCGACATTATAAAAGAAGTATTTGCACAGACTGACATGCTATATTAACCTTAAATATTTGCTGAAAGGTTTCCGTACCTCAGTGATTTTGTATTTGATGTGAGCTGCATATTTTGTGTGAAGACAGGCATCAGTCAATCATGCAACCTCAGACTTAAAAATGAAATCCTACAGAGCATATCTCTCAAATCCATCAGCAATCCCATCACAGTTTTCCACAAAACATTCCTGTGTCAAACATTATTTGACTTGCCGTATGGCGGAAAGCGGTTTCATTGTTACCTTTTATCGTGCCTTTTAAAAGAAAGTTCTATATTAGTGTATGCTAATCAGAACGTTTTAAATGTAGATAAATCAGCAAGCGCCATTAAAAAACCCTCCAATGTATTTTCTTTAACAACCACTAAATACCTTCCAATTTAGGATTCACGAGTCTAGAATGTAATGCCCATTAGGCATTTAAAACTCAGCATTTTGTTTTGCTTCAATCGCATATGTAAGTCTGGAATGGTTATTTCCAAAAGTGGAATTTAACACTATAGAAATAAAATGGTTTTTAAATCCAGTAACCCCAGCATGCAATCTCGTTACTTGCTGAAGGCTAGTAAAGAGCAATAGTCATAAAGGTTATTGGTTCAAACTGTGCTTTGAAAACATTTCCCAAATGCACCATAAATGTGTTAGACTTTTTGGTAAAGATTCACTTTATGGATACAATAGCTGTCGATCAACTGACATTCAATTGATTGGGAAAGAAGCTTGCATTTATAAACCAAGTCTGCACCAGAAGTATTCAGGCACAAGCGAATTAGACCAAGAATGTGGAAAGCATCAACATTCACAAGTCAACTCAGGCAAACTAGAATTACTCTTATGTGCCACAATCTCTTTCTAAAAATGTGTGAAGATAATTTATTGAATAGAGGTATAATGGTGTATTTTACTGACTATTTAGTGGAAGCTCCTTGACACAGAATAAGCCACACAGAAAATGAAAAGGTGATGATACTCCACATCATTGAACAACTACACAAAGGAACCATGCATGTAACTTGGCAGAATGGCAAAGGCTATTGAATGGCACACAGTGAAAGGCGAATACTTGATTATTTTTGAATTCAACCACACAGTTGCGGTAAGATTTAGCTGATCTCTTGTAGGACTTTGGAATAGAATAGTATAAGTGCAATTTTGAGTGTGTACTTTAGGAATTAGGGACCATTTCTATTCTGGCCTGGCACAGAAAACAATGCAGATTAGCGCCAAACAGAGCCTTTGAACAATTAACTTGCCAGATTACATGCTAATGATGGACATACCAATTTGAATGTTCTTTAAAGAAAAATGTCACACAATTATCAACGAGAAAAGCAACATAAGCAAACAAAATATGCAACAGGCAATGAAGTGCCACATCCAGGCATCTGGATAGAATCATAGAATCCCCACAGTGCAGAAGAGGCTATCGAGTCTGCACTGACTCTCTGACAGAGCACCTTAGCTATAATTTTTTTCTGAAGTGTCAAAGTATTTTCGATCATCTCATAAGGGTGCTCATCCAATCATGAAGAGGCACCTAATACTGAATACCTGGTGAGAGGCTAAAGATTACAAGAAGGGTGACCCGACAAGAGGCTAAAAGAGGTCGAAAGGCAGCAAGAGGGAAAGACTTACTGAGAGGTTCCCCAGCCCAATCCATAAACCAACCACATTCAGAGAAAAGTAAGAAGGGACATTTCTCACCCTATAGTGTAAATATCTCCCACTTTCTATGCCTTTTAGCTTTTGACAAATGTTCATCTGGATTCGAAACGTCAGCTCTTTTCTCTCCTCAGAGATGCTGTCAGGATTAATTAATGACCTAATCATGAAGGTGCACCTAGGTAGCAGTGATCGTAATATGATTGAATTTTCACATTTGGCTTGCGGTTGGGGGGGGGAGGGGGGGGGGGGCGGGGGGGTGGCAGAGTAGACCGAAGACTAATTTTTAAACTTAACTAAGGGCACAAAGATAGAGCTGGCTAAAGTGAACTGAGTAAAACAGATTAAGGAATACATCAGTCAAGTAGCAGACATTTAGGGTGGGATTCTCCAATCTCGTCTGTGCCCGACCTGCTGCAAGTGAGTGCAACAAGTCGGTACAATAGGCAGACTCAACATGGTTTTGCAAAAGGGAAATTATGTTTAACTAATTTATGGAGTTATATGAGGAAGTAACAACAATGTGGATAAAGGGGAATCTGTGGATGTGCTGTATTTAGATTTCCAGAAGACATTTGACAAGGTGCCACATCTAAGATGATGCCACAAAATAAGAGCTCATGGTGTAGGGAGTTGCATATTAGCATGTATAGAGAATAAGTTAGCTCACAGGAAACAGAAAGTAGGCATAAATAGGTCATTTTGGGATTGGCAAGTTGTTACTAATTGAGTGCCACAGGGATCAATTCTGGGGCTTCAACTGTTCACAATCTATATCAATGACTTGGATGAAAGGATCGATGGTATGGTAGCTTTTTTTTATTCATTTGTAGGACATGGGAGCCGCTGAGCTGGCCAGCATTTATTGCCCATCCCTAGTTGCCTTTGGAGGGCAGTTGAGAGTCAACCACATTACTATGGCTCTGGGATCACATGTAGGCCAGAATAGGTAAGGACATTAGTGAAGCAGATGGGTTTTTCTGACCAGCGACAATGTTTTCATGGTTATCAGTAGATTCTTAATTCCAACAATTTTTATTGAATTCAAATTCCACCATCTGCCATGGCGGGATTCGAACCCAGGTCCCCAGAACATTAGCTGAGTTTTTGGATTAAAAGTCTAGCGATAATACCACTCGGCCAGACCACTAAGCTAAATGGAAAGAGATTGCAGATCTCAGAGGTACAAAGCGATCTGCGTGTCCTGGTACATGAAGGTTGGAATGCAGGTACAGCAAGTGATTAGGAAGGCAATGTTGTTTTTTGCAAAGGGAATGGAAATGGCAAGTAGGGATGTTGTGCTACAGTTGTACAGGACATTGATGAGACCACATTGGGAGTACTGTGCACAGTTTTGGCCTTCTTATTTAAGAATGGATATAAATGTATTGGGAGCTGTTCAGAAAAGATTCACTCAGTTGTACTGAATAGAATGTCAACACTCGCCATCCTGATTCATATGGCTATTTGAGTGAGGAAAATAAGGCAACATATATGTATATACATCCATGACATGAAAGGAAGGAGGAAAACTCGGAAAATTGGGAGAAAATTACCTCACCTTCAATTATTTTTCCACAAAACCAAAGAAAATTTTACACCGTTGGCCACAATATTGTCTTCCCCAAGAATTCCAGGAAGGTAATGATGCAGTTAACCAGTGAATCAGCAAGATAATCAACCTGGATTTAAAGAGAAACTGATGTATTCTCAACTGAAAAGAAAGAGATCCATCATCAGGTGGGACTTAATAATTAAAATAAAAATCAACAGTTTTCAGAGTTCATCTATTCTGTGAGCTGTCTATCTGTTATTATATACAATCACTTGAAGGTATCTTAACAATGCCACCTTAAGATCTTTCAACATGCGCTATTTTGCATACATTATGCAACAGTAGAACCGTATATCGCTGCATACTAATCAACCACAAACTAATTTTGTAAACCAAAAGTAATATTGAAACCACTAATCTTCTCCTGTGAAGGCATATGGTATGTGGAAAGTAAAGTCCACACAGACAGCCACAAATAGATACCAGTGTTCTTAAACTCCGTGATAGTTGATGATTGTTTTAAACCACTTGAGCTTTGGTCTTATGATTTCTAGTGTCATTTGAACTCTATGATCAGATTACAGTTTTGTAATGGCCCATAGGTATTTATTTAATACTTCCTCTGTATATATGCCTTATAAAGATTGGCACTACAAAGTTAAAAGGCAGTAGCATCTACTTAAAGCAAAATTTAAGGGAGTTAAAAGTCAGCAGGGGGTCAAGAGTTACAGTTATTGAAGATAACAGCTTTATAACTGTCAATCCTGTAGAATTACAACAGCTGTAATCAGTGCCGACAGGATAATCAAGTAAATTGCTGTGCTAAAATACAACTTCTTATACATTTGCTCTCTACTGCTGAAAAAATGTAGCATACTTTATAAAAGTATTCAATCATTCTTTTGCATCTGATTTAAAGCAGACTCCAGAAGTATCCATTCTGTGCCCAAATTATACATAATTTCAGAACATTAATAAAGAGTGATTATTTCCTCATGTTTCATTTGCACTGTTTTTCTGCAAGCTTTGTTATATTCTATTAATACTGTTTATAACAGCTGAAATTTACTCTGAATCCATTTTGCAGATATCTTTCCATAATCTTGCACACATGCTATTTGCTCTGGCAATTTTTCTCCTTTTCTTAGCATCAAATTGTGTGTAACATGTCACTGATTGCATTTTTCTTTACAGCAAATAACATTTTAAAACATTTGTTTGAAGTTATCTTTAATACATCTAACATTTCTGGTACGGGTTTCCACTCAACTGCTCCAGCCCAGGGTTACTCACACACTGCCTTAAATGGTACAGCAGCAAGGCATTAACATGTGTCAGGGTGGCTGGAGGATGCGATAGTAGGTGCCCAAAGGGAGCCAGGCTCCAGTCTACTGGGGGGGATCTATCATTGCAATGGCCTGGTCCTAATGTGTCCATAGGAGGCAGCTGCACCACACATGGCAGGACAACACCCAGGGAAGGGATATCAAGCTTGAAGCATGGCCGGTCCAGCTGGAGGAAAGACAGGTCAATGGTTTCCAAAGGGAGGGTCACAGGGATCCAAAACAGCAGGTCAAAAACGATGGAGGGAGACTCCAAGATGTCAGCAGGAAGGTGAAGGGGAGCTGGGACAAAGGTAGCAGATGGAAGTGACAAGATTATTAGGTCAAGGGTGAGGTCGGAGGCTCCAGGATGATTGGAAGTTGGGTAATATTGGGAGAGTCAAGGATAATAGGAGGAAGTTTATGGATGACATGGGGAAAATGGAGATAGATGGGTTGCAGCATCACAGTGTGAATGTTCATTGACATGGCTGTTTGGAAAGACTGAGCTCGCTTGTTGTGGGAGGAGGCCTCAGTGGGATAGGAGGAATTATGGGTGTGGCCCATGAATGCCCATTAGTCAAATGCAGATGCTTGAGGAATGAAGGCCATGTGGTGCTCATATCATTGCCTGCTTTCTTCATAATGTTCACTGTATGTATTTGCAATGGCTCTCATAACCCAATATTGTTGCAACCACAGGCAGTAGAGCAGAGGATTCACCAGAGGATGGCTTTGATTGCACAACAGAGGCAACAAGGTCATCAACCAGTATCATCTGAGTAGGGGGAGAGCAGAATAAAGGCAACCAGGGCCACCTTCATCACCAATGAGCTTTGGCATGTTAACATATGTTCAGAACATGCACCAACTACCTTCAGATTCAGATATCCTAAAGGCAATCCCAGGGATGGCACAAGCTTCCCTAGGAGGAGATCACTGACTTGTGTTTTCCTTCAACAAGCCTCTGGATTTGGAGGGTGTGGTGAACCATCGTTGGTTCCCACTAGATAGTACTGAGCCTGGGTCTGGCCAGTACTACAAGTATGTATATATGTTGCTGTTGGGGTTAGGGATGGGTTGTTCTACTTGTTGCTGTTGGGGTTAGGGTGGGGTTGTTACACCTTTGTATTATAGTATTGTGGTACATCCCAGTCGGGCTCCGCCTCCTGGGAGAGGTATAAAGGTCTCTGCTCTGTCTGGGACCCCTCAGTCTGGGATCGTGTATATAATTAGTAGCTGCCTTGTTACAGCAAATAAAAGCCTTTATTTCCTGAGCATCAAGCCTCGTGTGTGATAACGCGCATCAGAGGGTACCCCATGCCAGTAGTCCTCAAGGTAACTGCAGCCCTAAGTTTCCACACCAGCAGCTCATTGAAGGCTCAAAGGGGTCATGTAAATTTCCCAGGCTGCACAACACATATATGTGCATATGAAAAGTAACCACTGCCCTATTCAGAAGGACCAACAAATTAATTTGATTCGCTCAGTCTTTCCAAACAGCCATGTCAATGAACATTCACACTGTGACGCTGCAACCCATCTACCTCAATTTTCTCCATGTCACCCATAAACGTCCTCCTATCATCCTTGACCCTCCCAACATTACCTAACTTCCAATCATCCTGGAGCCTCCGACCTCACCCTTGACTTAATAATCTTCTCGCTTCCATCTCCTACCTTCTTCCCAGCTCCCCCTCACCTTCCTGCTGACATCCTGGAGTCTCCCTTCATCCTTGATCTGCCGTTTGGATCCCTGATTCGCAACTTGTTCTGATTGTCAGGCCGCAGGAACAGTTAGTCATATGGTCTCCACAACTACAGGGTGTAATTCACTACACTCATGTGGTCGTTAGAGCTCCCTGGGAATAGCCAACTGCATTTGTGATTTGGAAGGAGCTTCAATCCCTTCATTCAGTTGCGATTGCCAGTCTTGAAGTACAATGCTATATGCCATCTAAATGTGTATGACCCAAAAAATGCACATGATGAACACAATGACCAAGTAACCAAACTTGAAATATATATACATGTGCATCAGTTTACAGTGTCTCCATACCCATATAGCCATTGCAGCCTCATAATGTCTTAGTGTTTTGCTAAAGCCCATTATTAAGGGAAGTAAAGGAAAATAGCTGGCAAAATTATACTAGTAACAAATTTATATCTTCCCGCACAATTTGTTGTCATCAGAACAGTCTCAGAATACTAGATCATCGTGGAAATGGAACTAATTCTTTCTCATGCCATTCACATTAGTTATTTTTGTTCAAAGCCTCCTGGGAGAGGGGTCTGGATAGGGTGGACTCTCAGAGGCTATTTCCAAGGGCTGAAATGGTTGCTACGAGAGGACACAGGTTTAAGGTGCTGGGGGGTAGGTACAGGGGGGATGTCAGGGGTAAGTTTTTCACTCAGAGGGTGGTGGGTGAGTGGAATCGGCTGACGTCGGTGGTGGTGGAGGCAAACTCGTTGGGGTCTTTTAAGAGACTTCTGGATGAGTACATGGGATTTAATGGGATTGAGGGCTATAGATAGGCCTAGAGGTGGGGATGTGATCGGCGCAACTTGTGGGCCGAAGGGCCTGTTTGTGCTGTGGCTTTCTATGTTCTATGTTCTAAATCTATCTTACCAAAAATATTCTATGTGCCAAATGAGCGTGAAAAGGGGAGAGAATCATGTTTTATTTTGACAATAAAAATCAAATGTTACCTAATTCTGTCAAAAAAATGAAGCCAAACATGTTTCTTGCCAGCAGGGGGAGGGGGCGGGGCCTAGCTCACCTCCCCAAAAGTTGGCAGATAACAGCAGAGAGCGCCATTGCGCACAGCCAAGGAGAACCTACCCCCCTGACCCCCGACCTCCCCGGGTGACCTCAATGGCCTCCGGTCCTACCGGTGAGGCCATCACGTCTGGTCCCCATTGAGGGGGATCATACATGATCCTCACCGGAGAGAGCCTTCACCGGTGAGGCCGCAGAGACAAGTGAGCCCAGACAATTGTGTCCCAGGCTCACTTGTAATATTTAAATTATATTTGAAATAGGATTTAAATATTAGAATCTTGCCGGATATCCGGTGCCGGCAAGATCGCAAGAGGTAAGAAAACGCGCCATGAACTTGCTTTCTCGTCTCTCTTGTGATCTTATCGACTCGCCCTGCCCACCAGCTGGTGGGGCGAAAAGGTGAGATCATGGCCTATGTATACCACAGTGATACTTGACAGAAGGAACGTTCTAATAACTTGATTCGAATTCAGGTGTTCTCTACTCGACCTGCTGCTTGCAAGGGATAGTAACTTCCAATTCCGCACAGCCACAAACCTAGGAATGAAAGGTTCATGATACCATTGGGCAAATAAAACTACAGTGAGTTTGAGTGAGAAAAGATAAATATCTGTCAAAGCATCATGTGATGGCAAAAATATGTAGTAAGTAATCTTGATTCCAAACTTTGATCTAAAGAAAACAGAGCTATCTCATAAACATCTTGATTGCAAATGAAACAGTCATGGCAAGTTCACTGATTCGATCATTGCAAATCTGGCACTGACATTTTTACAGTAAGAGTTTTAACAACACACCAGGTCCACATCATTGACATTTTTAACCAGCAGCTTAGTAAACCTGGCCATTTTTTTCTTTGTTAACTATGATATATTCTGATCCTGAACCAAACCTCCTGGATAAAGATAAAACTTCAGAAACTAATGTTAACACAGAGACATTTTGCTAGCATTATTTTAAATCTAAAAGAAAATTTCATTTCCCCTTTTGATGCTGTTTACAATTGTTTTAAGTTTTTAATCTTATTTATTAGTGTCACAAGTAGGCTTACATTCACACTGCAATGAAGTCACTGTGAAAATCCCCTAGTTGCCACACTCCAGCGCCTGTTCGGGTACACTGAGGGCAAATTTAGCATGGTCATTGCACCTAACCAACACGTCTTTCAGACTGTGGGAGGAAACCGGAGCAACTGGAGGAAACCCACGCAGACACTGGGAGAATGTGCAGACTCCACACAGACAGTGACCCAAGCCGGGGATCGAACCCGGGTCCCTGGCACTGTGAGGCAGCAGTGCTAGCCACTGTGCCACCGTGCTGACCCTGTTATTGCCTTGGTTTAGAATATGTTTTCTCAAGTCCATTGAGAAATAATTCGAGGGACAACAGCTTCGTGATCTATCCTAAAATAAATAATGGCGGAGATTTACACACGATTGATTTGGGGATTTTATTGCTTCTCCAATAATGTTGGGATGATCTTGCTGTCACGGCAATTATTGTACAAGATTTACATTCAGAGCTTCCCTTGCAAACTTGCAGGACAGAGAAATTCGATCATTTTCTGGGTCACAGAGGGGAAATGTTTCCATCCCCTAGATGTGAGATCGCGGGGTAGGGGCTGGGAATATCTTGAAAAGACCCTCACAGTGTCTGCAACACATCTCCACACAGGAGAGTGCAGTCATTTCAGTTTAAGTTTATTTATTGGTGTCACAGGTAACACTGCAATGGAACACTGCAATGAAGTTACTGTGAAAATCCCCTAGTTGCCACACTCCGGTGCCTATTTGGGTACACTGAAGGAGAATTTAGCATGGCCAATGCACCTAACCAGCACGTCTTTCGGGCTGTGGGAGGAAACCGGAGCTACCGGAGAAAACCCACGCAGACACTCGAAGAATGTGCATACTCTGCACAAATAGTGACCCAAGCTGGGAATCGAATCCAAGTCGGGTCCCAGTCGATGTGAGGCCGCAGTGGGCTGATTCCCGAGATACAGCCTGTGACTTACACATTTCCACCATTCAGTGAACACTTCTACCTTGTACACGGCACACTCTCGCTCTCTATCTGCCTGAGCAATGCTCACCTTTCTCAGCTGGGCTGTCAGACAGCCCTCCCACTTCTGCCTACTGCCCACCATCCCTAACTGGATGAACATGAGGTGGCCGACTAATTGATAGCCTTCCATAAAAATACACTGGCAAGCACGGAAGTTTCAACCAGAGTTGTGTAGATCAGTGATTTTTTTAAATTCACTCATGGGACGTGGGATGTGGGCGTCGCTGGCTGGCCAGCATTTATTGCCCACACCTGGTTGCCCGAGGGCAGTTGAGAGTCAGCCACATTGCTGTGGCTCTGGAGTCACATGTAAGCCAGACCAGGTAAGGACGGCAGAATTCCTTCCCTAAAGGGCATTAGTGAACCAGGTGGATTTTTCTTTTTGATTTGATTTATTGTCACATGTATTAGCATACAGTGAAAAGTATTGTTTCTTGCACACTATACAGACAAAGCATACCGTTCATAGAGAAGGAAACAAGAGAGAGTGCAGATTGTAGTGCTACAGTCACAGATATAGAGACAAATCAACTTAATGCAAGGGAGGTCCATTCAAAAGTCTGATGGCAGCAGGGAAAAAGCTGTTCTTGATTTGGTTGGTACGTGACCTCAGACTTATGCATCTTTTTCCCGACGGAAAAAGGGGGAAGAGAGAATGTTCGGGGTGCATGGGGTCCGTAATTATGCTGGCTGCTTTGTCGAGGCAGCAGGAAGCGTAGACAGAGTCAATGGATGGAAGGCTGGTTTGCGTGATGGATTGGGCTACATTCATGACCTTTTGTAGTTTCTGACAATCGACAATGGTTTCATGGTCATCAGTTGATTCTTAATTCCAGGTTTTTTTTATTGAACTCAAATTCTACCATCTGCCTTGTGGAATTCAAACCTGGGTCTCCAGAATATTAGCTGCGTTTCTGGGTTAATAATCTAGCAATAATACCACTAGGCCATTGCTGCCCCTCAAAATGCAGAGTTTCAGTATCCTTGGAAAGATTTAATAGCAAATATAAATAGAATGTGGTGGCACTTCTTTAAAAATCTATTTTTTTGTGATTAATTTACTATTTTATTGCTGATGTTAATCACTTCAGCTCTCATCTTGTCCTCTATGCTGGTTTACGTCCTCGGGAGCCAGCTGACAACTTGTCCGGCTACACTGCAAATCGTTCTGTGTTGTGATCGGATGTGTAACTCTGACTGCATAGGATGCTGCTGATCTGAAGTAAAATGATGCAATTATTCAATTTTAAATTAAATTTGCCAATGTTCCACTCACAGAAACATTCAACCTGTCAATATTTCTGTTAACGTGCAGCCTAATCTTAGTTTGTCTGTTAAAATAAATCGACTTGCCACCTCAACTAAAAGATCAACTTACATTCAGTATTTTTTTTATTAGATTGGCTACAACTAACTTCTTTATTGGAGAGCGGGGACATCATGTGACAGATCACTCTCGAAATAAGTGTCTCCCTTCATAATTAATGGGGAGTAGGAGGAATGCTGCCTTACACTCTTATCTTGGTACCTCACTTACCGAGTCTGTGCCACCAATATTTACAATCATCCAAACATAAACTGAGCAACATAAAGATGATTGAAATGCAGATTTTGATTTTACCCCTTTAAAACCTCAATTACAATTACTTTCACGTGGTTATAAATGCAGTGATACAGCAATGCAAGGCTAGTCGGTCTTGACAGGTTCATTGCTAAGCAACCAACGCTCTTAATGGAAATCACAATGATCGCTGGACATAAAGCATCATATTATTTTTGTCACTTACGAATGTAAAGCACACATATCGTCCATTAACAAAGAATAAAGAACAAAGAACAAAGAACAATACAGGACAGGAACAGGCCCTTCGGCCCTCCAAGCCTGTGCCGCTCCCTGGTCCAAACTAGACCATTCTTTTGTATCCCTCCATTCCCACTCCGTTCATATGGCTATCTAGATAAGTCTTAAACGTTCCCAGTGTCCCCGCCTCCACCGCCTTGCCTGGCAGCGCATTCCAGGCCCCCACCACCCTCTGTGTAAAATATGTCTGTGGTGAACCATAGATGGTTACCACTATGGGTACTTGTACATATGTTACTCTTGTTACTGTTGGGGTTAGGGTTGGGGTGTTCCACCTGTTAGCATTGTTCTGTGGTACACTCCGTTTGGCTCCGCCTTCTTACAGGAGTATAAAGGTCACTGCTACTTCCTAGTAGCCCTTAGTCTGGGATAGTATTGTTAAGCAGTATGCTCTATTCTTGTTGTGAATAAAAGCCTTTATTCCCGGGTACGTCCTAGCCTCCCGTGTGAATTAATGGCGCATCAATGTCCTTCTGATATCTGTGTTAAACCTCCCCCCATTCACCTTGAACCTATGACCCCTCGTGAACGTCACCACCGACCTGGGGAAAAGCTTCCCATCATTCACCCTCATAATTTTATACACCTCTATTAAGTCTCCCCTCATCCTCCGTCTTTCCAGGGAGAACAACCCCAGTTTACCCAATCTCTCCTCATAACTAAGCCCCTCCATACCAGGCAACATCCTGGTAAACCTCCTCTGTACTCTCTCCAAAGCCTCCACATCTTTCTGGTAGTGTGGCGACCAGAACTGGACGCAGTATTCCAAATGCGGCCGAACCAACGTTCTATACATCTGCAACATCAGACCCCAACTTTTATACTCTATGCCCCATCCTATAAAGGCAAGCATGCCATATGCCTTCTTCACCACCTTCTCCACCTGTGACGTCACCTTCAAGGATCTGTGGACTTGCACACCCAGGTCCCTCTGCGTATCTACACCCTTTATGGTTCTGCCATTTATCATATAGCTCCTCCCTACATTATTTCTACCAAAATGCATCACTTCGCATTTATCAGGATTGAACTCCATCTGCCATTTCTTTGCCCAAATTTCCAGCCTATCTATATCCTTCTGTAGCTTCTGACAATGCTCCTCACTATCTGCAAGTCCTGCCAATTTTGTGTCGTCCGCAAACTTACTGATCACCCCAGTTACACCTTCTTCCAGATCATTTATATAAATCACAAACAGCAGAGGTCCCAATACAGAGCCCTGCGGAACACCACTAGTCACAGGCCTCCAGCCGGAAAAAGACCCTTCCACTACCACCCTCTGTCTTCTGTGACCAAGTCAGTTCTCCACCCATCTAGCCACCTCCCCCTTTATCCCATGAGATCCAACCTTTTTCACCAGCCTACCATGAGGGACTTTGTCAAACGCTTTACTAAAGTCCATATAGACGACATCCACTTCGTCAACCATTCTAGTCACTTCTTCAAAAAACTCCACCAGGTTAGTGAGGCATGACCTCCCTCTCACAAAACCATGCTGACTACCGTTAATGAGTTTATTCCTTTCTAAATGCGCATACATCCTATCTCTAAGAATCTTCTCCAACAACTTCCCCACCACGGACGATTAAACTTCTAGAAATCTGACAACAAATCTTCCATTATATAATAGGACAATCTAACTAACAGGGCGGCACGGTGACACAGTGGTTAGCACTGCTGCCTCACAGCGCCAAGGACCCGGGTTCGATTCCCGGCTTGGGTCACTGTCTGTGCGGAGTCTGCACATTCTCCCCATGTCTGCGTGAGTTTCCTCCGGGTGCTCCAGTTTCCTCCCACAGTCCAAAAGACGAACTGGTTAGGTGCATTGGCCATGCTAAATTGTCCCTCAGTGTACCCGAACAGGCATTGGAGTGTGGCGACTTGGGGATTTTCACAGCAACTTCATTGCAGTATTAATTGGGATTTCAATGAAGTTTGATTGCTGCTCTCAAATGCAGAGTTTCAACAATGAACCTGCAAATGCAAGCGTTAGTTGTCAAACAATGGAACTCTGGCTGCCTAATGTATCTTGATGGTTAAATAATTTTAAAATTATTTTTTTTTCCAATTCAACAATCCGCTATCATGTCCAAAGTAAAAAATTAATAAGTGTGTTTTGAAAATCTTTTGGTCGTCTAAATTACCATTTAGAAATTTTATAAACCAATTTATCTGCTCAACTACTGGGCCAACTTGTATTATTAAAGATTTTATACATTCTCTCATCTCATATACATTTTGCCATAGTTCCATTTCTTCAGCAAAATTAGTTAGGTATTGGATGCACTTGACACCAAATATGTAATGTAATGCTTTATGCTACTATAAAATCAGTACAGAATCTCCAGAACATTTTTTTAAATTGAAAAATCTAAGTAAGTAACAAAGCCATTCGATCAAAAATTAGAGAGAGCATTATGCAAATTAATTGTAATTCTATCGCCCCGTTTATAAATGCAGGCAGGTTTTAGGTGTGTTCTACAACTGGCATAGGACCCCAATTTGCATATTACATATAGGATCCTGCCTGAAATAGTTAAGCACTGAGCTATCCTTATGAAATGCTGATGGATAAATTGGAAGCAGGAATGGCCAGTGAACACAGTCCCTTGATATTCAGAGTGCTACCACCATGTTCCCATCCCAATATAGGGACAAAATTTCCCCAGTGTATTCTTCATTGGTTTAGATGTGTTGCTGGAGCCAAAAGAGTGATTATTTCATTGGCCATGTGGATTGACTACATGCAGGGAAGACTGCAATTAAGACTGAAATGTGATGGAATTAATTAAAGGTTGTTCTTTCAGAATCTGCACAGTGGCTTTTGCTGACAAATGTAGCCAAGCATCTTGTCTCATGGGCAGAACTTTCTTCCTCTGATACACTCGATTTTCTTTTGTCTACTCCATGGCTCTCATGCTTGGTGGCACAAAAAAATGTGCAGGTCACACTGCGGTACCAGAATCAGCGCAAAACAGACATAAGAACATAAGAAATGGGAGCAGGAGTAGGCCATCTAGCCCCTCGAGCCTGCCCCGCCATTCAATAAGATCATGGCTGATGCTCCACAAAAGTCTGATTCAGGCACTCCAGTTAGTGAAGAGGTAAGTGCCGAGTGTCCGATGGCTCTCTGTTTGAGATCGGTTGGGGGCGGGGGGAAGGGGGGAGGGAGGAAGGTAGGGTCCGCTGCCACTCTGCCTGCGATCAGAGGGGGGAAGGGAGAGGGGGCCGCAATCGGTCCGGGTGGTGGGGGGGTTGGGGATAAGGGGGTCAGTAGTGCTGTGGGGAGCAGTGTGGCAGGGGAGCTGCATTCTATCATTTTTTTCCTGTGCATGCGCAGTTGGAGGCACCGATCGGAGCTGCAAGGTTTCGGGGGCGTTAAGCCCTGTCCATAGGCTTCTGCAGCGTGATTCGGAATTGCTGATATTTTTTAAGGCAAAGTGCATGTGGGGGCGCCTGAGAACGGGTCTAAAAGTCGGATCTGAAACACTCCCAGTTTCAAGTCTGCCCAGCACTTAGAATCAAAATGATAAAATAGGGCTCTCAGATTCAGATGGTTTCCTGAGCTATTTCTTTCCCTCTTTTACCATATCCACCAAGACAAATAGCATCATACTCATTTGCTAATCACTTCCTCAGGATCAACCAAACTGTTCACCATCTTACGATTCATTAGTCATATAGCAGAACCTTCAGCCATTTATCACCTCCACAATAGACTGTTGAATTCTATCTTTGTAACATCTCTCACCTTGACAAAATTAAGAAGGAAAGTTTGTTTTACATCAAAGGAAAAATGAAGTAATCACAAGGTAACACAGATAGTTTACTGAGGAGATCAAGTTCTCAAAGCATACAGTAGTTATAGAGAAGTTTGGGTGGAGTAGATGCAAAGTGGTAGTTAGAAGCTAATAAAAAGAAGCTAGCTGATGAATCAGAGAAAACAATTACACAGGTTCACTTGCCACACATGTACCCTAGAGGTGAAACTTGAGAACTGTGGTGACAGAGATAATTGATACTACAGTTATTTGAAGAAAAGAGTTCTAGATGTGTACATGATCAAATAAGAGAAATAAATGACAATAGGAAGAATATAATTCATGCTTTAAACTATGGATAATTGGAGCCAAGACTCTTGGATTCTGAAAGTTATCCAATGCTACGACTTTGTAACAGTAATTATTGTGCTGTTGTAATACTCAAAAGTATATTTATTTTGCTTATGAGAATTTAATTTCTGTGGTTAAGTATTAGTTACCTTTCGAAGAGTATGATATTGTACTCACCAATACCTAAACTTATGGTAGTACATATTATTCTTCAAAGTCCTTTGGTTAGCAAAGAGTTGAATTGCAGTTCAATTAATGTTGTACTATTGTCTTGCTGAGACTCCGAATAGAGCATGTAAATCCTAGTCAATTATCTAAATATTGCTAAAGGAGGCATCTAAAAATTCATCTTATGCCATCTAGCCAATGCACATATTGGATACAGATTTTATTCCCTTTAGATAATAGTCGCACATTTATGGATAAGGTCTCATCCGGATCATCTGAATTCAGATATGTTACATTCAAAAATACAACTATCTGTGGTCCTTCAGAATATTTTTACCACGCGGGCATAATTTTAACTCTTAGTCACTGATTTATTGCCTGAAAAATAATGGGCAGTCAGCAATCTGGGTGGGTTGGAGGAGGAGGTCAAAGGTTTCTTGATGCTGTTTAAAAGTGTGATTGTAAATGGATGACCATCCCCACCTGCCTAAAAACAGGCCCATCACCACTATTTACTCAGGGTAACTAAAGAGCAACAACGAATGTCGGCAACATTTACAGCGATGTCCACATTCTGACAATGAATTTGTCTGGATGACAATACATTTCAAGGTGTACTCCAAAGAAATACGCCCTAATTAATAAAATGGAAGGCTGGATTCTCCGACATCGCTGGCAGCTGGGATTCTCCAGTCCCGCTGCAGTGAACAGTGATTTGGCAGTGCGCCAAATGCTCCGTTCTCGCTGGCAGTGGTGACGGAGCATGAATGGCTGGGGTTTTAAAGACTATACACAGTAACTTATTACTCAATTGTTGTTGATACTTTACATTTTTTAGACGAGTTTGGCAAATGAAATATTCGTAATGTTCACGTCAAGATTATTGTTAAATATCTTTTTAATCAAAGCAAACTATCAATCCAGTTGTGAATTCTTCATTGCTCAAAGATACTTGAAATAGATAATGAAGGAGGCAGAACTTGCATTTAGAAGAGTGAGGGGTGGCTTGATTGATGTATACAAGATCCTGAAATGATTTTGACAAGATGAACACGGAAATGATGGTCGGGATTTTACGACCTCGCTCGGGCGAGGCTCGTAAAATCCTACCCAAGACCAATGGAGAATTCTATTCTGCGAGCCTCGCCCGCCCCCGATTCCAGGTGGGCCTGGCGTTAAAATTCCGGCCGATGTTTCCTCTTGTGGATGAGTCCAGAACTCGGGTGTACTGTTTTAAAATTAGGGCACACCCTTTTCGGACAGAGATGAGGAGAATTATTTTCTCTCAGACAGTTCTATGACTTTGGAACACTTTGCCTCAGAAGTTGGTCATTGAATATCTTTAAGGCACAGATAGATAGATTCTTGTTAGGCAGGGAAATCAAAGGTTATCAGTAATAGATGGAAATGTGCAAAGAGGAACACAAACAGATCAGCCACCAATCTTATTGAATGGAAAAGCAGGTTTGAGAGGATGCATGGCCTACTTCTGCTTTTACTCTGTACGTTCGTATACTTCCTGTCATATCCTCAGGGCTTCCTAACTCGGCTCAGTAGTGGCACTCTTAACTCTGCATCAAACTTTATTCGAACACATAATCCATGGTAATGTCTCAGTACGTAACTCAAGAAGTTCTTTACTGCTGAATCTATTGCCATCTCTCAGATGAGACATTAAACATCTGACACTGTAGCACTCCCTCAGTGCTACTGAGATTTTGAGCTCCAGTCTCTGGAGTGGGTCTTGACCAGACAACCTTATGACTCAGAGACCAGTGTGCTCCCATTTATTGGCCTAAGCATTTCATTTTTAAATGCTTTTGGATTAAACAAGGAACATACTCATACAAAAATGATGCTAACAATGTGCAAAAGATCTCAAACAGTTTCTGTAAATTAATACAGTGACCATAAGACAGTGGGAGTAGAAGTGGGCCATTCGGCCCATCAATTCATTCAATTAAATCATGACTGATCTGATGTAATAATCTCAACTTCACTTTCCCGCTTTATCCCCATAACCCTTGATTCCCTTACTGACTAAAAATCTATCTCAGCCTTGAACATACTTAACGATCCAACTCTGCAGTCCTTTGTGGTAAAGCATTCCACAGTTTCACTACTCTCGGAGAAGAAATTCCTCGAATGTGCCTCACATGGGCGACCTCTTACTCTTGAGTGATGTGCTTAGACTGAAATATTTTATTCAAATTTGCTTGTATAAACTTGAATCACATTATTTTTTTTCAGAAATTGCCAATTTGTCCATCATAAGCTTTTCCAATTGTTGGTGCTATTTATATTCACTGTAATCTGACTTTATTAAAAAGAATATAGTGGTCAAGTTTGTCCTATTTCACACTGCCTGAAAGATTATAGGTTGTATCTTTCTGCTGTTTGTGTTGAATAACTATCACACAAAAGCACATCTGGAATCAAAGGCTCATGCCATTTAACAAGCAGGTTCAATAGTTTCTTGATACATTCAGTGACTGGGATTGCCCTCTGTCTCAGATCCATTCTGGTAATGTCCTCTTCCATCTGTCTGATGGCCAGCTGGCAGGGCAGATGGAGGTCAGGATGGGCCATCATAGCTTACTGACCAGTACCATCTTGTATAATGCATTAAAAGGTCACAATGTCTCTCACTGCACTTTGAGAATAGTGTCCCACCTGCAGGGTCTCCTTATATATTGCAATAAAACATTCAAATAATTGCAGGGTCCATTATCAGTATAAATTATCCAGACACTAACTGCAAGTCTTGTCACTATGAATTTGAGTTATATACCAGTATATCAGTTGTAATATTCTCTGCTAATGCCTCCATTGTTAGGTATTTAAGAATCCTTTAGTTTACAAGCATGTGTGTGTAATCAATTGAAGTATAAAAGCTATAATTTTTAAACGGATGCTTCAGTCAATATGATCAACTTACCTCACCAACTAAATCACTCTGTGAAAAGTATCCATCCCAATCATCCTTAATAAATCTAGTATCAAATGTTGTTTCATGGTTTTATTCATATCAAAAGTAGACAAAACGTGGTCTCTGAACCATTTAAACCAAATTGTTAATTTTAAGTAATGATCTCCTGAGGTTTGTAGCATGTGGCCTCTGGTATATCTGGCTGTCTGAAATAATGTTTCAAGTTTTCAAAGATGTGCTCCAAATCGATCATAACAGCCAAATGTACCTCACCAGAAATGCTCAGCTTTTTCCCATGATTAACACAAAAATGCATTCGATTAAGTTGCAGAAATAGTTAATGGGCCAACTCTTGCTGTCAAACCAATGCTGAGGCTAATGGTGCTCAGCGTTATTTATTCACAAATGGTACAGTGAGTTCAGGCAAGAGGCAGACATAAGGTTGAGCATGAATATCCATAAGTTGGTGTTTGACAATTGCCGTTCTGCAGTTATGAATGAACAAGCGTTTTCATAATTGGGCCATCATAACATTAATTGTTTTCTATTACTGAGGAAAATGCTGCTTTATTAATACACTTTAAAATTAATTGACTTTCATATACAGACTTCCATATATATGTATGTATATAAGTATTATACACAGATAAATGATGCACTTGATTACTAATAAAGGTATTCTTTCTATAGGTTCCCATTTCTTTTATTCTTCACCAAAATATAGCATACTTTTGGAATGCATATGTCAATGCATAACATTCCACACTGACTCATTCTTAATGCTACTAACTTTGCCATTCATGATCTCAAAATATCAAGGCCTAAAAATGGGTTTGTCCTCACCTGCCAGAGCAAACTAGGAGCGGAGATGGATCCCTCTGCCCAAGGTACACCCAACATTGAGTTCTTGCCCTTATTCATATCTTGCAAGTTGTAGTTGCCTTCTGGGAGGTTCCCAAGCAACTTGTTGCCAAAATGGAATTAGGCCAGTGGAGGGATAATGGGTAAAGGCTGAGTTCAGGTCAGACCGTTCTGCAAGTCAGGCGCAGGCTCAAGATGCCTATTTTCTGCCTTTGCCAAATTGCCACACTTCTGGATGGAACGTTTGCATGCATGCTATGGGATGTTTTTACTGTCCGCTTACATCTGTGAAACAGGCATGCTGACCACTAATTCCTAGACTCAAATGTCATGCAGATCTGAACAACAATCTGATGAGGTCTACTGCTTACAAGTAAAATATCTTGCATGACAAGAAATGCACAGTAAACAAAAATACACTAATTAGCAACTAGTAGGAACTAACTGATCATATCTGAAAAGGTACACTGCCGACGTGCCTACAGAGTGATCCACTCTGTAGCTACTATAACTAGTTTCTCTTAGAAATACTTGAGTTCAGTAGTTTAGTTGTGACATATAAATCCACTTGTTGACATTCATTCATTTCCTGCCAATATGTAACCACTTTGTTATGTTGGATCAAATCACCTCAGAGCTTACCCCTTGTCACAGTAAGTTTTTTTTTCTGATTTAACAAGATGATATATTACCAGAGTGAAAAATTCATTCATTCTGGGTGATACCAGAAGTTCAGGACTTACACATATCAGAAAGGATAAAAATCTTGGTCATTTTTCATTAGTGTTACAGAGGGAGGAGGACAGATAGGCTGAAACCCCCAATTCCCTTCCCTTCTGTCTGTCATCAGTGCCATTTAGTCTTTGAAAAGGTAGATGTGTGTGTTTCTAAACCTCTGTTAGTTTGCGGTCAATTTAAAAAGTACCAGCAGCATTCTGTGGGTTTGAACAGAGAGGATTATTTATTCACCCACTCACTGCAAATTATCTAAACACAACGTCAGCCACACACCACACACTCTACATGCCGGAATTCTCTGATTGCTCGCCAGTGGTGGATTCTCTGATCCTGCTGGCAGTTTATTCCTGCCACGAGTTTCCCGGCAGCGTGGGATGAACAAAGAACAAAGAACAACACAGCATAGGAACAGGCCCTTCGACCCTCCAAGCCCGTGCCGCTCCCTGGTCCAAACTAGACCATTCTTTTGTATCCCTCCATTCCCACTCCGTTCATATGGCTATCTAGATAAGTCTTAAATGTTCCCAGTGTGTCCGCCTCCACCACCTTGCCTGGCAGTGCATTCCAGGCCCCCACCACCCTCTGTGTAAAATATGTCCTTCTGAGTTAAACCTCCCCCACTTCACCTTGAACCTATGACCCCTCGTGAACGTCACCACCGACCTGGGGAAAAGCTTCCCACCGTTCACCCTATCTATGCCTTTCATAATTTTATACACCTCTATTAAGTCTCCCCTCATCCTCCGTCTTTCCAGGGAGAACAACCCCAGTTTACCCAATCTCTCCTCATAACTAAGCCCCTCCATACCAGGCAACATCCTGGTAAACCTCCTCTGTACTCTCTCCAAAGCCTCCACGTCTTTCTGGTAGTGTGGCGACCAGAACTGGACGCAGTATTCCAAATGCGGCCGAACCAACGTTCTATACATCTGCAACATCAGACCCCAACTTTTATACTCTATGCCCCGTCCTATAAAGGCAAGCATGCCATATGCCTTCTTCACCACCTTCTCCACCTGTGACGTCACCTTCAAGGATCTGTGGACTTGCACACCCAGGTCCCTCTGCGTATCTACACCCTTTATGGTTCTGCCATTTATCATATAGCTCCTCCCTACATTATTTCTACCAAAATGCATCACTTCGCATTTATCAGGATTGAACTCCATCTGCCATTTCTTTGCCCAAATTTTCAGCCTATCTATATCCTTCTGTAGCTTCTGACAATGCTCCTCACTATCTGCAAGTCCTGCCAATTTTGTGTCGTCCGCAAACTTACTGATCACCCCAGTTACACCTTCTTCCAGATCGTTTATATAAATCACAAACAACAGAGGTCCCAATACAGAGCCCTGCGGAACACCACTAGTCACAGGCCTCCAGCCGGAAAAAGACCCTTCCACTACCACCCTCTGTCTTCTGTGACCAAGCCAGTTCTCCACCATCTAGCCACCTTTATCCCATGAGATCCAACCTTTTTCACCAGCCTACCATGAGGGACTTTGTCAAACGCTTTACTAAAGTCCATATAGACGACATCCACGGCCCTTCCCTCGTCAACCATTCTGGTCACTTCTTCAAAAAACTCCACCAGGTTAGTGAGGCATGACCTCCCTCTCACAAAACCATGCTGACTATCGTTAATGAGTTTATTCCTTTCTAAATGCGCATACATCCTATCTCTAAGAATCTTCTCCAACAACTTCCCCACCACGGACGTCAAGCTCACTGGCCTATAATTATCCGGGTTATCCTTCCTACCCTTCTTAAATAACGGGACCACATTAGCTATCCTCCAATCCTCTGGGACCTCACCTGCGTCCAGTGATGAGACAAAGATTTGCGTCAGAGGCCCAGCGATTTCATCTCTCGTCTCCCTGAGCAGCCTTGGATAGATTCCATCAGGCCCTGGGGATTTGTCAGTCTTTATATTCTCTAACAAACCTAACACTTCCTCCCTTGTAATGGAGATTTTCTCCAATGGTTCAACACTCCCCTCCGAGACACTCGCAGTCAACACATCCCTCTCCTTTGTGAATACCGACGCAAAGTATTCATTGAGGATCTCCCCTACTTCTTTGGGCTCCAAGCATAATTCCCCACTTTTGTCCCTGAGAGGTCCGATTTTTTCCCTGACAACGCTTTTGTTCCTAACGTATGAATAAAATGCCTTGGGATTCTCCTTAATCCTGTCTGCCAAGGACATTTCGTGACCCCTTTTTGCCCTTCTAATTCCCCGTTTGAGTTCTTTCCTACTTTCTTTGTACTCCTCCAGAGCTCCCTCCGTTTTTAGCTGCCTGGACCTAACATACGCCTCTCTTTTCTTTTTGACCAGTCCCTCAATTTCCCTGGTTATCCACGGTTCTCGAATCCTACCCTTCCTATCCTTCTTTTTTACAGGCACATGCCTGTCCTGCAGCCCTAACAACTGTTCCTTAAAAGACTCCCACATGCCAGATGTGGATTTACCCTAAAACAGCCTCTCCCAATCAAGAGCTGCCAATTTCTGCCTAATCCCACTAAAGTTAGCCTTCCCCCAATCCAACACCTTACCCTTGGGACACTACTCATCCTTTTCCATCACTATCCTAAAGCTAACAGAATTGTGGTCACTATTTGCTACATGTTCCCCTACCAAAACTTTGAAGACCTGACCGGGCTCATTCCCCAGTACTAGGTCCAGTGTAGCCCCCTCTCTAGTCGGGCTATCTACATATTGTTCCAAAGAACCCTCCTGTCCGCATTTTACAAATTCCTCCCCATTCAGAGTCCCTGCTCTCAGCGATTTCCAGTCTATACCAGGGAAATTGAAGTCTCCCACGACAACAACCCTATTTTTCCTGCACCTATCCAGTATCTCCTGACATATCCATTCTTCCACTTCCCTTGGGCTGTTGGGGAGCCTGTAGTATACCCCCAACATAGTGACTGCGCCCTTCCTGTTTCTAAGCTCCACCCAGAGTGACTTGTTACTCGACCCCTCTGAATTGTCCTCCCTCTGCACCGCTGTAATATGCTCTCCAACTAATACTGCTACTCCCCCACCTCTTTTGGCCCCTCCTCTGTCTCGCCTAAAACACTTGTACCCCGGAATAATCAGCTGCCAGTCCTGTCTCTCTTTCAACCAAGTCTCTGTCACCGCAACCACATCCAAATTCCTCGTGAGCATTAAGGCCCTAAGTTCGTCTGTCTTACCTGCTACGCTCCTTGCATTGAAGTATAAGCACTCCAGACCTCCAGGCCCTGTGAGGTCATCCTCCCCCAGAGCGCTCTTCTTCTTTGCCAGCCTTGTCCCAGCCCCAAGCTCGTCCCCAGCCTCTACACTTGTAGACCTAATATTTTGATCCCCACCCCCCTGCCATACTAGTTTAAACCCCCCCGAACTGCATTAGCAAAACTCCCAGCCAGGATATTCGTGCTCTTCCAACTTAGTTGTGACCCGTCCTTCTTGTACAGGTGCCATCCTCTCCTGAAAACTTCCCATTGATCTAGGAAAATGAAGCGCTCCATCCTGGACCAGTCCTTTAGCCAAGCATTCAATTGTACTAACTCCCTATTCTTAGCCTCACTGGCACGAGGCATTGGGAGCAGCCCAGAGATGGCCACCCTGGAGGCCCTACTTTTTAGTCTATTTCCCAACTCCCTGAATTGCTCTCGTAGGATCCCCCTGCTCTTCCTATCTACGTCATTTGCACCAATGTGTACAATGACATCCATTTCTTTATCTTCCCCTTTTAAGATGCCTCCTATCCACTCGGTGACATCCATTACCCCAGCACCAGGTAGGCAGACTACCATCCTGGAGTCCCGTTCGCACCCACAGAATCGCCTGTCCGTGCCTCTAACCGACGCATCCCCCACCACTATTGCTCTCCTAACCCCTCTCTTTCCTTTCCGGGCCACAGAGCCTGACTGTGTGCCAGTGACCTGGTCACTGTGGCTTACCCCTGGAGAGTCATCCTCCTCCACACTATCCAAAACAATATACTTGTTTTGGAGTGGGACAACCACAAGTGACCCCTCCACTATTTGCTCACTCCCCTCCCCTCTCACACCTGTCGCCGAGCCCTTCCTATTATGAGAGACAGCCACTGGAGTACTCTCTGGTACGTTACCCTTCTGACCTTTACTCCTCCTAACTGTGACCCACGTGTCTTCCTCCCGATGCCCCGGTGTAACTAGTTCCCTATAACTCATGTCAATTATTCTCTCATTCTCCCTGACTAGACCAAGGTCAGCAATCTGCAGCTCCAGTTCCGTGACGCGGTCCCTCAGGAGCTGCAGTTCCACGCACCTGGCGCAAATGTGAACCTCCGGGAGGCTAGGTGTTTCCAGGAACTCCCACATCCCACACCGGAAGCACCGAACTGGCCTATCACTCATAGTTACCCTTATGCTACATAGGTTTGGATAAAAATAACTTACCTTGCCTCGCCCTTTCTGCTGGGTGGCTGCAATGGGAAATCCCATTGACAGCGACAGGAAAGAAAAGATCCCACCGCTAGTGTCCAACACTGCTGAGAAACCCCCTGATGGGAAACCGGAGAATTATAGCCGCAATTAAAGAAGATAGTGCACCTCCGACAAGTTTTAAACTGAAATATTAGTTTGCAGTCCATGCGTATTTGTGTTTTTAGTGAAAAGGGGAGCATTTGCCCATTCTTGAATGATAGTGTAATAAATCTTCAGAGGCAGACGTCCCCTCACAAAAATCCCTTTATTTACAATTCTAACAGCAGTACACAGAGTGCTATCAGTCAGCAGCCTACCTTCGGGAGTGCCAGAGGAACTGGTACTCCCAGTTAAATACAAGGAAAAGACTCTTTGATGGACGCACCAATTGACTCCTTAGTCAGGGAGTTCATATTCCAATAGGCCAACCTCAAAGGCCTGATTGAAGTCATTACAGATAGTCAAGTTCAAATATCCAGGGCTAGATATCAGGATTGCCAATGTGTTTCTGCAAAGAGAAGACTGTTCAGCGGGCCATGAAGTCAGACACCCGTGGTTGTTTTACCAAAGGATCCAATTCCTTCACAGATAAACTTGTAACTTCGGAATCAGGCTGGGAGGCGTTTTAAAAGACATGTAAGCCTCTTGGATTTTAAATGACAAAGGCGGTGCAGCCTTTCAATGTGGCTGTTGTCTTGGTCGGTGTCATTTTGCAGGCTGACCACAAGTCTCTTCTGATTTGGGGTAAAAGGCTTTGAGTATCAGAATAACACTTTCAGTCACATGGTCAATGGCCAGTGATATCCAATGGAATGTAGATGGTGGCCTTTCACATTTAACATGTGGATAACTGGTCTCACAGCTTTCCTTTGATACATCCAAACCTGGAGGCATAAAGTCTAGGCCTGGCATTCTCCAGCTATTTATGTCCACATACTGTCAGCGAGAATGGAAAATTTGGTGCTCAGCTAAATCCCCATCTGCTGCAGCAGAACTGAAGAATTCCAGCTGCGAGCGAGGTTGGAGTATCTGGCCCTAGGAGTCCATTGACTATTTTTTGGGAGTAAGCTTCAAACACTGGCAGTCGTGCAACCCATAAAGGAGCGCTGTCCAGGCATTTTCGTTTAAGAGGGAGATCCCCAAAGATTATGGGTGGGATTTTTCTCATTCTCCATGGTGTATTTGGCAGTCATGATGTGGAGATGCCGGCGTTGGACTGGGGTAAACACATTAAGAAGTCTCACAATACCAGGTTAAAGTCCAACAGGTTTATTTGGTAGCAAAATCCACTAGCTTTCGGAGCACTGCCCCTTCGTCAGGTGAGAAAAGATCCCACCGTTCGTGTCCAGCACTTCACACTGCTGAGAAAGCCCCTGATGGGAAGCCAGAGAATTATAGCCGCAATTAAAGAAGATAGCGCACCTCTGACAAGTTTTAAACGGAAATAGTTTGCAGTCCATGTGTATTTATGTTTTTAGTGAAAAAGGGAGCAGGGCAGCGCTCTGAAAGCAAGTGGACTTTGCTACCAAATAAACCTGTTGGACTTTAACCTGGTGTTGTGAGACTTCTTACAGTATTTAGCAGTGGCAGGAGAGTTTCCTTTGAACGCAATCCTTGCCACCAGGAAACCCACAGCGGGGGTGAACCATCGGCAGGACTGTAAGATTCCTCTGGCATGAACGGCAGCAAGATTTTGGCGATTCAATTCAGAACTTTCCAGAAGCTTAATAATCTGTGTTGAAGTTGTAAATATCAACTGTTCTACTTGGCAGTCATCTTAACAGTTAATAATTTCCAGTTCTGGGCTGTATTTGTTTAGTTCCCTAGCTGCTCAAAGTCTTATTCCTGCCCTCTAGCCAGCCACTAATTCCAGGTGGGAGACTAACAGGGCATGTGCAGATAAGATTTGACAGCTAGAATATCCAAGGCTGGGCCAGATGGTTCACTTTCACTTTTGCTCCACTCCCATGCCTCCCAGACAAGAGTTAAAATAAGGCATCAACTATTTTATGAATCGTTAGCATCTCCATTCACAACTGCTGTGGTTTGTTTATCTGCCTGACATGAGAACAGTGTAAATCCAAATGCATAACTCAGCATTGCTCCAACTATTGAGGGGCTGATGCTAGTTTGTTCTGCATAATAGCTGTCAAGTCCAGAAAAGTCCAAGATCTAATCTGCATTTGGAATCCCAGCATCAGATTTCCTGTCCTTAAATCTTGTAGAAAAGGGAGGATGTGAATGTCAAACAGACGTGGAGATGCCGGCGTTGGACTGGGGTAAATACAGTAAGAAGTCTCACAACACCAGGTTAAAGTCCAACAGGTTTATTTGGTAGCAAAAGCCACAAGCTTTCGGAGCGCTTGCTGCTCCTTCACCAGGTGAGTGGGAGTTCTATTCACAAACAGCCTTTCAATGACTACCATCGACACCGCAAACTGCCGGCTCCAAGTGGAGAGGATCTCCAAGAAGATCGCGCATATTGACACAAACATCAAATTTCTACAAAGATGCAAGAAAGCAGACAAGATACCGAAAGGACTACAGATCACGAACCCACTCAGGTCAACCTATAACACAGACTACATTGAGAGACTTTGCTGTCGCACCTCTCTCACACTCCTCGACCACCTCATACACCAGCTCTACAGCAAACGCCGCATCCTGGAAACCAAGATAGAGGCCATATTCTCAACTTGCGCTCAGGACGCAGACCAGCTGCGAAACTCTGCCAAGCAGATGCGACAATAGAACTACGCCATCTACATGCACACCAAGAACAGGAAACTTGAGAAACTCGGCATCACCACCAGCAGCAATCAAGCCTCCCCCGGTACCACAGTAGGAAACAGTACCACTGCAAGGAAGTCTATTGTCAACTTGTCGGACTACACACTTCAACCAAATGAAATCGAAGTTCTCAGCCGAGGGCTCAATTTCTGCCCCACCACCAAAATAGACCCCATCAGTCTCGCAGCAGACACAGAGGAATTCATCAGGCGAATGAGGCTGCAGGAGTTCTTCCACAAACCCCAAGAGGCCAACAGCGAACACAATGAGACAGCCAATGAACCGGAACAGCTGACAGAGAGATCCACAGTGCAGCAACCGAAGAGGAAAGAGTCGAATTGGACACCTCCGGAAGGCTGCTGCCCTCGACTTGACATGTATGCCCAAGCCCATCAGGAGATGCGTCAACACCAGATTCATCAACCGCACTCACAAGACAGCCCTGAACATCACCCAATCACAACGCAATGCCATCCGCACTCTCAAGACCAACCGCAACATTGTCATCAAACCAGCAGACAAAGGAGGGGCCATCGTCATACTGAACAAGACGGATTACTGCAAAGAAGTGTACCAACAACTGAACAACGAGGAACACTACAGACAGTTACCTGCAGATCCAAAGAACACACCTGTCAACTCAACAGACTGATCAAGACCTTTCATCCGGACCTTCAGAGCACCCTTCGTGCTCTCATCCCACATACTCCCCGCGTTGGAGATCTCTACTGCCTCCCAAAGATACACATGGGTTAAATTACATGGGGCGATTGCACAAACTAGGGTTGTATTGCTTGACATTAAGGCGGCTAAGGAGCAATTTGATCAAAGTTCTCATGATATTAAGGGGAATATATTGGGTAGTTGGAAATAAATTATTTCTGTTGGTTAGATAGTCAATGATTCGGAGGCATAATCTAAAAATTAGAGACAGATCTTGCAGAGGTGAAATTTGAAAACAGTTTGACATACGAAGGGTGGTAGAAGTTTGGACCTCTCTTCTGCAAATGACAGCTGATGTTAGAACAAATATAACTTATAAATCTGAGATTGTTAGATTTTTATTATCCAAATTTATCAAGGAATATGGGGCAATGGTGTATATTCTTAGATCACAGTCCAATAGTGATCTCACCAAAAGACCGAACAGGCTTGAGGGGCAAAATAGTCTAAACCTGTTTGTAGATCTTGAAGTCCTTCAAGTTTTGAGCTGTAATTCATACAAAATGTAAAAGTGTTTGAGTAATGGAAAGGGAAGGTTTCCTCCAGCTGCTCCAGTTTCCTCCCACAGTCCAAAGATGTGCGGTTTAGATGGATTGGCCATGCTAAACTGACCTTAGTTTCAGGGGGACTAGCAAGGTAAACATGTGGGGTACGGGGATAGGGTGGGATTGTTGTCGGTGCAACCTTGATGGGCCGAATGGCCTCCTTCTGTACTGTAGGGATTCTATGATTAACATTTGTCCATAGTGTTTTAATGGATCACTGCCTGAAATCAAGTGCATTAATACATGATAGTTTTTCCAAATAATCAACTACTTTAAAAAAAAGTCATTCATGGGATGTCAGCTTCGCTGCCCATTCCTAATCATCTTTGCAAAGATGGTAGTGAGTTGCCTTCTGGAACCACTGGAGCTTGAATCTTGAAGGTTAGTGCACTGCACTAAAACATAGCTTTCCCCATTACTGATTTTACACATTGCATTTAATGGTCAAACCACATTTTTGAGTTTAACATTGAACTGTTCAACAAGAACAGTTACACATTGAAAGTATGCTGCATTTATTGAAAGAACATAAAAGTTTCCAGTGTCAGTTAACCTTCCTTAACGACATACGCTTATGCATGGAACATACATCAGGTTAAACGTACTCTTGCTTAGTAAGTATACATTTGGAAGAAATCATTTTGTGATTGAGATGTAAATATGGAATTTGAAGGAATATTTTAGATTCAGAACTATCAAAAGAAAATACAAAAGTGGGAAACTTGAATTTGACTGTGAATTTTAATTACAGCTTGCTAACATTCAGAAGCCAGAAATGGTGCCAAGTAAAAGCAGAAAGAACAATCTAGCGCATTCTCTGCCCATTCCCACATGATGCTAATTGGAGTCCCGCCTGCCACCCCCAGGAAGTGTTTGGAGGCAGCCACAGAGTCAGCCATGTGCAGAGGAGGGCTGTTTAAAAGGCCCACCTCAGTGCTCTGTGACTTCATCTCAATTGTAGTAATGAGAGCAGAACAAAGGATAGCCTTTCAGCCCCTACCCATGACCGCCCACACAATCCCCATGCCCCATCCATGGCAACTTGTGCCACCCCATGCCCTCTGCCCACTCCCATGGCTCCTTCTGTCTCCCTTGCCAAACTATGGTCCTCTAGCCACACCTCCAAAGCCTGTCATACTCTCCATGACAAGCTATGGTACTTGCCCATTCACACACTGTACACTCTATACAGCACCAATGAATATTCATGTAACAATTAAATATGCAAAAACACTAAGGAAACACAGACTCATTCTGACAACTTTTGACTTTCTTAAAACGAAACTCCTTTGACTACAGACCTATAAACGTGTCAATCATCTAGGTCATTTAAAGTATCAACAGCAGAAACTGCAAGCACTTTGCACTTCCATTCCTTGTGCAAATAAACATTGTACAATTGACAGAATAGCTCAGAAAACAAGAGCTATCAATTTGGCAATGTTTTCCCTGGGACATAGCTGCTTTAACATTCTAATGGATGCCTGGACTCTCAAGGATGCACAGCGAGTTTGTTGAAACAGTTGTGCACAAAGGAAAACATAGCTTGGTTGACAACTCTTTCTTCAAATCTATCATTAGATCAGAAGTGGGGATGTCCATTAATGATTGCACAAGGTTCAGCACCATTAGCGGCTCTAAGATAGTAAGGCAATCCATGTGCAGCAAGTCCTAGGCAACATTAAGGATTGGACTAATAAGTAACATGTAAAATTCATGTCACACAAGTGCCAGGCAATGACTATCTCTCAAAAGAAAATAACTTAATCATTACCCCTTGACATTAAATGACATGACCATCACTGAATGCCCCATTATCAATGCCCTGGGGGTTATCATTGACCAGAAACTGAACTGGATGTCAGATAAATACTGTGGCTACAAGAACAGTAAGATGTCTCACAGCACCAGCTTAAAGTCCAACAGGTTTATTTGATAGCAAAAGCCACTAGCTTTTGGAGCGCTGCTCCTTCATCAGGTGAGTGGGATTTCAGTTCACAAACAGGGCATATAAAGACACAAACTCAATTTACAAAATAATGGTTGGAATGCGAGTCTTTACAGGTAATCAAGTCTTAAAGATACAGACAATGTGAGTGGAGAGAGGGTTAAGCACAGGTTAAAGAGATGTGTATTGCCTCCAGCCAGGACAGTTAGTGAGATTTTGCAACCCCAGGCAAGTCGTGGGGGTTAAACACCGATGAATGAACACCGCTTGACAATCACCAGGCAAGAGTGTTCTCTTCCTGTTGGGGAACACTTCAGCGGTCACGGGCATTCAGCCTCTGATCTTCGGGGAAGCATTCTCCAAGGCGGCCTTCATGACACACGACAACGCAGAGTCGCTGAGCAGAGACTGATAGCCAAGTTCCGCACACCACATGAGGACGGCCTTAACCAGGATCTTGGGTTCACGTCACACTATCTGTAACCCCCACGACTTGCCTTGGGCTTGCAAAATCTCACTAACTGTCCTGGCTGGAGACAATACACATCTCTTTAACCTGTGCTTAACCCTCTCTCCACTCACATTGTCTATACCTTTAAGACTTGATTACCTGTAAAGACTCACATTCCAACCATTATTTTGTAAGTTTAGTTTGTGTCTTTATATGCCCTGTTTGTGAACTGAAATTCCACTCACCTGATGAAGGAGCAGCGCTCTGAAAGCTAGTGGCTATTGCTATCAAATAAACCTGTTGGACTTTAACCTGGTGTTGTGAGACATCTTACTGTGTTTACCCCAGTCCAACGCTGGCATCTCCACATCATGGCTCCAAGAACAGGTCAGAGACTGGGAATTCTGCAACCAGTAACTCATCTCTTCAAAGTCTGACCGCCATCTACAAGGCGCAAGTCAGGTGTGTGATGGAATACTCTCCACTTACCTAGATAAATGCAGTTCCAGCAACACTCAAGAAGCTTCGTACCATCAGGTCAAGGCAGTCTACTTCGCTAACACGCCATCCACCCACCACCAAGATATGCTGTCAGTGGCGGTACCATCTACAAGATGAACTGTAGGAACTCAATAAAATCCCTTCGATAGCAACTTCCAAACCCATGATCTCTACCAATGAGAAGGATTAGGGCAGCAGATGCATGGGAACACTGTCATTTGCAAGCTCCCCTTCCATCCTGGCTTGGGTCTATATTGCTGTTCCTTCACTGGGTAAAAATCCTGGAACAACTTCTCTAACAGCACATACACCACAGGGATTACAGTGGTTCAAGCAGATAGCTTCCCACTACTTTCTCAAAGGCAATTAGGGATGGGCAATGAATTCTGGCCTAGCCAGCGACAACCACATCCTGTGAAAAAAAACAAATAAAAAGTAATACTGACTTACGATTCACTATCGCTTGTTTTGGACTATCACAGAAAACTACTTTCACTCCTAATTTGTTTTGTAAGAATTCCTCCAACCTTCAATATACCATACAAACCTGGGGTATTTAATGCTGCAACTGTAGCATTGGCATGAAATAATTTTGTTCCTGAATCAGGTCAGGTCCTGCATTTATAACTTATGCTTCCATGTGTGATAAGCCGTTTAACAACACGAAAGTGGGTTGATATGAGAATCATCAGATAAGATTATTTTTGTGTTTTCAGGGACTTTAAAATAGAGCAGTGTTTACTTAGGTGTGATAATAAAATATGTGCACACTCAATATAAAGTAACCTCGATTGCACCATTTCAACACGAAACAGACTTGAAAGTAAGAGACTGCAATATCCATAAATCAGTATATAATGTCACAATAAAGCATATATGTGTCAATTAACAATTATGCATGAAAGCTCTGCATGACAGTGGCTAGGAACAGCCCACAAAGGCTATTTATTTCGACTTCCTTCCCTTTAGGGTCCATATTAAAAAGCAGAACCTCAAAGACACGGGGCAGCACGGTAGCACAGTGGTTAGCACTGCTGCTTCACAGCTCCAGGGTCCCGGGTTCGATTCCCGGCTTGGGTCACTGCCTGTGTGGAGTTTGCACATTTTCCTCGTGTCTGCGTGGGTTTCCTCCGGGTGCTCCGGTTTCCTCCCACAGTCCAAAGATGTGCAGGTTAGGTTGATTGGCCAGGTTAAAAAAAAATTGCCCCTTAGAGTCCTGAGATGCGGAGGTTAGAGGGATTAGTGGGTAAATATGTGGGGGTAGGGTGGGTATGTGGGGGGGATTGTGGTCGGTGCAGACTCGATGGGCCGAATGGCCTCCTTCTGCACTGTATGATTTCTATGACAAGCGGAGGCAAATTCAATCGCGGCTTTCAAAAAGGAATTGGATAAGCACTGAAGGGAAAATATTTGTAGGGCTACGGAAAAGGATGGGGAGGTGAGCGACAGCAAATTGCTCTTCAAAAGAGCTAGCACAGGCTCAATGGGCTGAATGGTCCACTCTCTATGCTGTAACTATCCTCTCATTTTTCTATCGATCACTAGACTGGATGAAATGTATCCAAGGCTATGAGAAACAAGGGAGGAAATAATAAGTGCCTTAAACCTAATTGTAATTTTCCAATCTTCTCTGCCTATAGGTGTGGTGGCAGATGACTGTTCTTGTACTATTGATTAAAAAGGGAGAGACTGAATAATTACAGGACTATCAGCCTAACCTCAGCAAATTACTGGAAAAACCTCTGAGTAAGAGTATCAATCATCATTTAGAACAGGAACAGCTCAATCATGGGTTGTCAGCATGGATCTGTTAAGGGAAGATCATGTCTGACTAATTGAATTTTATGAGGAAGTAACAAGGAGAGTCAACCAGGGGAGCGTATCTGAAGTAGTCTGTAAGGATTTTAGCAAGACTTTTGACAAGGTCCCATATGGAAAACTAGATAAGCAAGAGCCCAAGGGATCCAAGTGAAAATGGCAAGTTGGATCCAAAATTGGGCCAGTGGCTGGAAGCAAAAGGAATGACCGATTGGTGGTTTTATGATTGGAAGTCTGTTTCCAACAGGATATTGTGAGGAGTGGTCAAATGACCAGAAAAGTGATGAATTGAATTGAATTCAGAGAAGCGTGAGGTAATGCATTTCAGGAGGGCTAACAATACAATGGAATACCAATACTGGACCCCAGATCCAGGAAGGTCAGGGCAAGATGTGAACCAGATAGGGGGATTTTTCAAATTTTGGGTCCTGTGGTGACAGGGTGGGGGGAATTGTTGATCATATTTTCACTGAACTGTCTATTATTGAGTAGCATTTAGGTCATTTAACATGTTTATTCCCTCCCTATGGTTAGTGTACCTGTCAGTTCTCTCTTCACTGCTCATGACTTTTTCGCACATTTTCCAATGGTATTAAAATGTGAAAGGAAGTTATAATACATATTTTCTCATAATCATCAGTTTTCGGCATAGGACCTGGTTTTTGCCAGAGGTGTCCAATACATGGAGCAGAGGGGATAAGGGGTCCAGTACATGGAGCAGGCATGATTCAACTGACCCACTCATCAAAACAAACTTCATTTAAGAACACAGTTAGAATGTAGCAAAAAGAATTAGCATAACTTTTACCAATTAAAATACTTAAACATGACAAAATATAATTCTTAGCTGCTAGCTATCTCTATTGTTCCAATTTAGCAGTACCCCCATAGACATAAATCCCTTCTTTAGAGCCAGTTAGCACAGGAAAACAAATATGCTTATGTGGCTATTCAATTTCTGGCCTTTGGATCACTCTCCAGAGGTGTTAAAACAGATACTTGTCTTCTAATTCTCATGCAGCAACCTCCAGAGAAAGCTTTACCCCAAACAGCAGAATCTCAGAGAAAGGAGGTTTATTTTCAAGCAGATTCTAGTCTCCAGACCTCAGAGATGGAAAAGAGAGGCATTTCTTCTTCTCCCAGCAATTGAGCTTGAGTTCTCTGTGTAAGTCTAGCTGTACCCATTCATATGAGCTTATCTGTCAATCAACCTAATCAAACCCTACTCTGCATTATCCCGGGCGAAACACAAAATAACAGAACCTTGCATTAGTTGAGATTTTTAAAAATTATAGCAATCAAGATCAATTATGTTGCTGCAGTAACAACATAATGCTGCAGTATACAGACAGAACAGCTCCAATAATTAAACAAAAACTGCTACAACATATCCTGCACACAAAAAAATGACAAATACATTTCTTAAAGGCACAATCTCATCATACTCTGCATAAGTGAATGGGTTTGAAGGAAGTTAAAATCAGGCCCAGTGAACTAGTGCAGTCAAAACTAAGAAATAACAAGGGGCAAAAACAAAATGTAGCTTATAGGTCCCTTTAATACTAAACGTTGGGTGGAGAATAGATCAGTAAATTAGAGGACACTTAACAAGTGTAATACAATGCTCATGGGGGCCTTTAAACTTTACATATACTAGGCAAACCAAATGACAAAATTTGTTTGGAGGATGAGTTCACGGAATGTATTTGGGACAGCTGCTGAATCTACGGCCTATATAGCACAGTTTGTAGAGAAGTATCCATATAAAATCTTCATAAGGGAACAGATTATGATACTTATTTACTAGTTACCAGAAATAATGCTATAGAGCTGGTACTGTCAGTATTAAGTGAATTCTTAATCGTGTGATTAGTCTGCAAAACAAATGATAGGGCCAGATAGCGGGCGGGATTCTCTGGCCTCCCACAGTGTCTTTCTCATGGCAGGAGGTGGCGTGCCATTGGCGACGGCAAGATCTTCTGGTCCTGCCCACACAGCTGGGAAACCCATGGTGGGGCCAGAAGATCCTGCTGATGTGAATGGCTGTAAAATTCTGGTCAATGGCAGACTGAGGATAATGTGGGAAATATAAAATTAACCACTTTGGGAGGAAGAATAGGCAAGCAGTTTTTTAAATAGTGGAGATGAATCAATGTTGGTATGCAGACAAACTTGTGTTTCCTTGTATGTAAATCACAAAATGTTAACCTGCAGGTTAGAGTTAGTCATCAGCCCCCTGTTCCAACCTGACTTAAGGGGAGCACTCCCTCTTTCCCCAGTAGTGGGGAACTCCTGCCTCCCACATCACCCCAACATTCTGAGTGTTGGTAGACCATTCAGTTAGGAGAAAGAATTACAGGAATAAAATACGCTGTGCACACTCATCAGCCATATATACTGATAGCTAGATACAGAGTTAGGCCAACCGAGATCCTTAAATTCAAACAGAGGCAAATTGTATGTTAGCCTTTCTTGCAATGGAGTCGATGTACAAGAGTTAGGAAGTCTTGCTCTGATTATAAAAAAGTTCTGGTGAGACCACACTTGGAGAAGTGTGTGCAGTTTTGGTCTCCTTATTGAAAGAAGGATAAACTTGCCATAGAGAGGGTGCAATGCAGAGATTCACTAGGTTGAATTTACTGGGATGAGAAGGTGATCATATGATCAGGGATTGAGAGAATGGGCCGATGATCTCTAGAGTTGAGAAGTATGAGAGTTGATCTCATTGAAATGCATAAAATTCTTAAAGGTTTTGAGGCTATTTCCTCTGGTGGAGTGTCTGGAGTTAAAAGGCATAGTTTCAGGGTAAGGAATAAGTCATTTAGGACTGACATGGGGAGACATTTCTTCATTTAGAAGATTGAGTGCCTTTGGAATTCTCTACAGCTGAATATTCAATAGATCATGATGTGGAGATGCCAGCGTTGGACTGGGATGGGCACAGTAAGATGTCTCACAACACCAGGTTAAAGTCCAGCAGGTTTATTTGATATCAAAGCTTTCAGAGCGCTGTTCCTTCACCAGGTGAGTGGAAAGTTGAGTTCACAAACATGGCATGTATAGACAGAGACTCAATTGCAAGATAATGGTTGGAATGCGAGTCTTTACAGGTAATCAAGTCTTTACAGGTACAGACAATGCGAGTGGAGAAAGGGATAAACACAGGTTAAAGGAGGTGTGAATTGTTTCAAGCCAGGACAGTTAGTAGGATTTTGCAAGCTCAGGCCAAATGGTGGGGGTTACACGTAGTGTGACATGAACCCAAGATCCCGTCCTCATGCGTGAGGAATTCAATAGATCAATAGATTTTTAAACACTAAGGGAATTAAGGGACATGGGGAAATGGTGAGAAAGTGGAGTTGATTTAGAAGATCAAATAGCTTAGCGATATGGAGTAAGCATGAGGAGCAATATGGCCTCTCCTTATTTATGTTCTGTTCTTCTCTCCTATTGCAGACTCTGAAAGAGGCTGAAGCAGTTATAGTTGGTGCCAACGCTCCTATAATACTTCACTGAAATGAGTCTTCTTCATGTGGAAAGGTAGATAGAACAAAGAACAGTACAGCACAGGAACAGGCCCTTCAGCCCTCCAAACCTGCGCCGATCACATTGTCCTATCTAGACCAACCGTTTATATCCCTCTAGTCCCTGTTTGTTCATACGCCTATCAAGATAAGTCTTAAATGTGGCTAACGTAACTGCCTCAACCACCTCACTTGGCAGTGCATTCCAGGCCCTCACCACCCTCTGTGTAAAAAACTTCCCCGCACATCTCCACTGAACAACTGTTCTCACTATGTATAACTCTCATAATTTTATAAACTTCTATCAGATCGCCCCTCAGCCGCCATCTTTCCAGGGAGAACAATCCTAGCTTATTCAATCTCTCCTCATAGCTAATACCCTCCATATCAGACAACATTCTGGTAAACCTTTTCTGTAGTCTCTCCAAAGCCTCCACGTCCTTTTGGTAGTGTGGTGACCAGAATTGGACACAGTATTCCAAATGTGGCCTAACCAACGTTTTGTACAACTGTAATTTGCCAACTTTTATACTGAATGCCCATCCGATGAAGGCTAGCATGGCATATGCTTTCTTCACCATCTTTTCCACCTGTGCTGCCACTTTGAAAGATCAGTCAACCTGTACTCCCAGATCTCTGTGTGTCTACGCTCCTGATGGTTCTGCCATTTATTTTATGGCTCCCACCTGAATTGGATCCACCAAAATGCATTACCTCGCATTTGTCCGGATTAAATTCCATTTGCCATTTCTCTGCCCTTTTTTCCTATCTATATCCTGCTATATTCTCTGATAATCTTCAACACTATCCGCAACTCTGCCAAATCTTAATATCATCCGCAAACTTGCAAACCAGACCAGCTACGTTTTCTTCCAAGTCATTTATATTATATTACAATGATAATTACAATGATAATCACTAATCCAAGTCATTTATATTATATTACAATGATAATTACAATGATAATCACTTATATTACAAACAGCAGAGGTTCTAGCATTGATCCCTGTGGAACACCCCTAGTTACAGACTTCCATTCAGAAAAATACCCTTCCACCACCACCCTCTGTCTTCTATGGCCAAGCCAGTTCTGAATTCATCTAGATGGTGAGTGTTGGCATTCAATTAGGAGAAGGAATCAGAGGAATGAAATATATTGTGCTCACCTATTAGTCATATATGCTGAGGGCTAAATAGTGTTACTCCGATTGAGATCGTCCATTTCAGCACAGAATGGGTGTCGACTGATGTCGATGACCTTCCAGATCTACATGGCAGCTGGTGGATTCTCTGATGCTACTATTACTTATTGTAAAATATCCAAGGATGTCTATGACAGCTAAACCACAATAAACTAGGAACAGTCAGCTAAAATTTCAAACGTTATCTTGCAATTTTACTGACCTTTAATTTGATCCTTGAGGACTAGTGCCAGAGATTGATTCAAATTATTAAGGCAGCAAGAGATCCATACAGAGGGTAGGATTTTTTCTCCACATCAGCTGTGGATTCTGCTTTTACTCGGCTGTTTAAAGAGAGGCTTTAGTGTGAAATTGCAGCAATTCACATCCAGTGCAGCTGTAGTATAAATGGGGCTTTTGATAGCTGCTTTCCCTTGACCCTTCACCTCATTGTGAGTTTTGACACAGAGACAATCAAGCAAACCATGACATCCACTCTCTGTAACATTGGCACTCAACCCTCACATGCTGCTCTTTTATGTAATTTGCAAATGTTTTCTTTCCCACCCTGAAAGTAACTTTTAGTACTTTTACTACTCTTGCTATCCATAGGTATGGGTAAAGCTGACGTTATATACATGTAACTGAGAAGATAATGAAATGAAAACTGTAGAAAAGATAACACTGATTTAATATCCTAAAACACAGTACCCCATTTATTAGCGTACAATACAAATGCACTTACACCAGGCACTGCTGAAATATGCAGTAGAGATTCTTGGTTTTATTATTGATACAATGGGGCTCAAACTCCAGTAAAACTATTGAATTTACAGCAGTGAAAGATGCTATTTGACCCTTGGTGCATGGGCTGGTGTTAGTTCTTAAGCTAGAACTGTCTGTTCTAATGCTATTATCATTGTACTTAGAATAGTTAGGAATGTGAAAATATACATCTAATAATGCAAGGTTGAATAGGTATTTTACTCCTGCAACTGTTCCTTCAGTGATTGCACAAGAATCAAATGAATTCTTAGATATGATCCTTTAAATCACTTTCTGTTCTGCCTTCAGGGGTACTGCTGGTTACTCAGCAAAACCTGATTTATATAACGACAAAAAATACGGAGGACATGGCTAATGTATTCATTGCTAATGCCAATTAGATCTCGTTTTAATTGAGTACAGAATACTCTTGTTTAACTAAAGGAGTAAGTAATAAAAACAGAAAGTGCTGGAAATACTCTGTGGGGCTATCAGCATCCATGGAGAGTGAATCACAGTTGAGATTTTGAGTTAAAATATGACTCACATTTCCAAATCTTTCAAGAGTAAAATGTTGATTACGTTTTATAACCAACAGATCAACAAATACTGTTCTAGGAAGCTAATCTTAGATTCTGAACATCATTCAGCAAATCACCTGATGGAATACACAACACAATGTTTTTCCAATCACTGCCATTGTGATTGCCACAGTGCATAGTTTGTCCAACAGCCAAATCACTGGCTTTTAAACTATTGTTTTAAAAGTTAAGCCTTTTTTTAGGAACTGAAGCTGCCTGAAAGTTTCCAGTTATCACAAAAATGCACCTTGCATATTCATCCATATTGAAGAAACTTAAGTAAAAATAATTGTGCATTTTAGTTTCATCAACAATTGCATTCAAAGAAAGTAGCCATCATTCCAAAAAAAAAGCCTGCCCGAATTCAGTTTGGGATTGGAAAAGCTATCTGGTGTTGACATGTAAATTTGAATATTTACATTCATGTTTGGTACTGATCAATTTTCAACTTACTTCTGACTTAACTTTAAGTCTAATCCTTTTATTCCCCATTACAATCCAGAATTGCCATTCTCATTTTGATTGCTTCAACCCAGCTAGTTTTCATTGTACTAAATTGCAGTCCATAGTTCGTATTTCATAGAATCTTACAGTGCAGAAGGAGGCCATTCAGCCCATCGAGTCTGCACCGACCGCAATCCCACCCAGCCCCTATCCCCATAACCCCATGCATTTTACCCTAGCTAGTCCCCCTGACACTAAGGGGTAATTTAGCATGGCCAATCCACCTAACCTGCACATCTTTGGACTGTGGGAAGAAACCAGAACATCCGGGGGAAACCTACACAGACACGGGGAGAATGTGCAAACTCCACACAGAGAGTGATCCAAGCCAGGAATCGAACCTGGGTCCCTGGCACTGTGAGGCAGCAGTGCTAACCACTGTGCCACCCAATTTATTTACAATTCCAATTTAAGAGCTTGAATTTTGGTTGTTGACTTTTAGCTATATGAATGCAGGAATTGATTGTTGATCACAACATTCAAGCCTGAATTTTCACTCCTGGGTTAGGAGGGCAGAGTTGGGACAATTCCTGGCTCTCCAAACCTGACCCAGAAATGCCCCAGAGCTTCGAATTTTCATTTCAGGCAGGGTGATCAGCACCTGGCAAAAAATCTAAAGGACGCTTTGAAAAGAGTGTGGGTGGGGATGGGGAATGAAAGCCACCAGAGTTGTAACAGCCTTGATCTGTACCAGTTGCTGGCACCTCTCTGAGAACAGGAGGGCAAGCCACCAGTCCACATATTACACATGCACAAAATTCACCGACGCAAAACATGGGACAAACAGCATCCTGGATGGAGGCAACCTGGGATCCAGGACAAATGCCACAAATATGGCACAGTCCCTTATTTTATGTGGTCATCCTGATTCCAAGGTGGTAAGGGGTGGATGGCGCCGAGTAAAAATTAACCTTGTGACTGCCACACTAGAAGTTTGGATTGTTGTTCCAGGATGGGAGGCCAGGCAGGTGAAAATGGGAGTCATGATGACCCTGGAAAGAGTTCAGAGGCTTCCAGGTGTGGGGGCAGGCTGGGCAAAAGGCCAGGATTTTCTGGACGCTTTGTTGAAGTTACGAGAAAACAAAATATAATAGCCGTCCAGATCTCACTCATCACACCCCCAAATACTCCCCATGCCCCATCCATGCTAAGCCATTGCCCCTTTACCTATCCTCCATGACCTCTCATACACTCCATGCTAACCCATGAACCTTCAATCATCCCCATAGCCCGTTATAACCCCATGCCAATTTAGTATCAACTCAAGCCAACCCATTCCCTCACCCACCCACTATTTTCCCTTATACTCGCCCTGTATCCGCCATGAGCAAATCCCAGTGCCAATGCTAAGATTAAATCAGGGCATATATAGACAAAGACTCAATTGTAAGATAATGATTGGAATGCGAGTCTTTACAGGTAATCAAGTCTTTACAGATACAGACAATGCAAGTGGAGACAGGTTTAATCACAGGTTAAAGAGATGTGAATTGTCTCAAGCCAGGACAGTTAGTAGGATTTTGCAAGCTCAGGCCAAATAGTGGGGTTTACACGTAGTGTGACATGAACCCAAGATCCCAGTTGAGGCCATCCTCATGTGTGCGGAACAACGCAGAATCGCCGAGCAGAAACTGATAGCCAAGTTCCACACGCATGAGGATGGCCTCAACCGGGATCTTGGGTTCATATCACACTACGTGTAACCCCCATCATTTGGCCTCGGCTTGCAAAATCCTACTAACTGTCTGTACCTGTAAAGACTTAATTACCTGTAAAGACTCACATTCCAACCATGGGCGGCACGGTAGCACAGTGGTTAGCACTGCTGCTTCACAGCTCCAGGGTCCTGGGTTCGATTCCCGGCTCGGGTCACTGTCTGTGTGGAGTTTGCACATTCTCCTCGTGTCTGCGTGGGTTTCCTCCGGGTGCTCCGGTTTTCTCCCACAGGCCAAAGATGTGCGGGTTAGGTTGATTGGCCAGGTTAAAAATTGCCCCTTAGAGTCCTGGGATGCGTAGGTTAGAGGGATTAGCGGGTAAATATGTGGGGGTAGGGCCTGGGTGGGATTGTGGTCGGTGCAGACTCGATGGGCCGAATGGCCTCCTTCTGCACTGTAGGGTTTCTATGATTCTATGATTCATTATCTTACAATTGAGTCTTTGTCCATATATGCCCTGTTTTTGAACCCAACTCCCACTCACCTGATGAAGGAGCAGCGCTGCGAAAGTTTGTGATACCAAATAAACCTGTTGGATTTTAACCTGATGTTGAGAGACTTTTTACTGTGCCCACTCCAGTCCAATGTCGGCATCTCCACATCACTGATACCAACGCAACAGGGAATGCCATTGATTCCTCTGCTATTACCTCTGAATAATAGGAAAGTCCTCAGTTGCTAAATCCACTTTTGACCAGTGGTGTTGCTAATTCTTGGGCATTGATCATAGGTGCAAAGTTGTAAATAAGGTTTTATGAAGGAAGACCATGTTGTATACACAAAAAATATCTCAAAGTCACTCTCGTTGCTAACTGTGCACTGAGTGAGGCACATGGCATCAAACTGTTGGAAGGGGTTGCTGATTTGACAACAGAAAGTTAAATTTAGTTATTAATGAAGATTTCATATGCCAGGAATTAAAATCTATCACTTCAGCAATAAAATTGCCAGACAAAAATAGATGGCTGCCCATTCTCAATGTTCACCATTTCTCATCTACTGCTAGGTCAGCCATTTGGGGAACATTTTGTTCTTTGCATAAGGAACAGTTCAGATTGAAGCCCCTTCTTCACAACGAGTTCATGCTGTACACATCAACCAGAATCATTCTGAACATGAGTTGATTTGTTCTTGCAATTAGATTTCAACAGCAACATGCATTTACATTGTGGTTTGCACTGGCCTGAAGCATTTCACAGGAGTGTTATGAAACAACATTTGGCACTGAGACACATAAGGAGATATTGGGACCGGTTACCAAAGGTTTTCTCAGACAGGTAAGTTTTTAAGGAGCGTCTTAAAGAAGGAAGAGAGAAAGGAAGAGAGACTGCAAAGTTTGCAGAGGGTATTCAAGAGTTCAGGTTCCAAGCAGCTGAAGGCACGGCCAGCAATGGCAGAGTGATGAAAAAGGGGATTCCTGAAGGGGCCAGAATTGGATGAGCACTAAGGGTTATGGAGCTGGAGGAGTTTACAGAGATGAGGAGACGCGAGGTCATGGAAGGATCTGTAAACATGGATGGGAATCTTAAAATCAATGATCATTGTGGAACTGGAGCCAATGAATGTCAGCCAGCGTAGAGTTGAAGAACTTTGGGTGTAATTTGACATATGCTTACATCATAGTTAAAGCAAGAAAATCATTTCCTGAGACTACCAAAAGTTCTGTCTGTGATGCAATGTTTCATTCTGTTTACCTTAAATTTGATGGGCGGAAGTGACAAGCTAGCACACGAAGCCTTCACTTCTGTCCTGTTGGTCTCCGTGAGAAGCTATGTTTCAATGCAGCAGCATTGTCCAAACAAATGATACTGTGGCTGTTGAGCATTTGTAAATGATGCAGCCAGAAATGCTGGCTGTGGATGAAGCAATCATTTATTGATCCAGGTATTGTGCACTCACAGGCATATGCTTTGTTCAACACAAATCCTAAAAGAACATCATTTGCATGCTGATTTGCAACTTTTGAATGCTTTTCACTGTTTACTGTTTACTGCCAGTTCCCAAAAGGAAGCAACACTTGTTTCCCATAATTCCAACCACAGAGTTCTTGCCCACAAAAAGTTATGTTTTAGCATCCCCTAGGAGTGTAAAGTTCGTTCCCTTCCTAATCGTGCTGTGAGAACTCTACGTCATGTAGCAATTCAAGAAGGCACCTCACTAGCTGAAGGGCAAGTAGGAATTAGCCATAATTGCCCTGCCAGTCACACTCATCCCATTAACAAATAAATAGAATTGTGTGCCAACAAGAGTAATATCAGGTTCTTGCCCACAGTGTAACACTACAAGTAAGGGGTTTAGTTTCAGGATGGAGAGAGGAGGCAAGAGAACAGAGAGTAGAGTAGCTCTTCACTCTCCATATCTAGGATGAAGAAAATTTAATGAAATGTCTCATTTTAATTTAAATGATGCTTGCTAGTTTAATGTATCATTAACTTCGAATCACTTACTTCCAATAATCTAAGTAAATGAAAAGGCATCTGGTGCAAAGTGCAAAGTACAACGTCTGCCTAGCAACTGTACACATCTTGGAGAAAAATTAGTCACTTCAGAACCATTGTTTCGAATGTTTAGGCTCCAAAGTAGACAGTACGGCATTGCCACAATGTCAGACTCATGTTTTAATGTTCAGTACAAATCAGGCGACAAAACGTAGAAGGTTTTTTATGTGAACTACAAGCAGAATAAACAACTGTAAAACAGTTAGCTGTGTGTCAGCTGCAAATTTACAACAAATGCAAATTTGCTGATGCATTGCAAATATGGGCAAGAGGCTGTGCTTTGTTGGTCTTGTAACCTTTTTCATGCTGCTTCTTCAATTCGGGACCATCAATACCATGACACCAGAACAAAAGAGCAAGGCACGATATAGTCGTACAAGACCGTAACACAACAGACTTCATAATAGAAAGTTAAAACGAGGTACAATGAAAGCCAAGCAGAATGTATACAGGCAGCTTTAGCTTACATCAAGTGAAAGGAAAAAGAAAAGCAGCCATACAATTAACCCTTTCATGAGCTCTCATTATGCAGAAACACTCAGAACAGCATTAAGATCCAATTTATTAGCGATGAGTATTGATTATTATTTTAAAAGATATTTTGATGTCTGCTAAAGCTAGCTAGATTGCAATTTTTTATCTACAACATCATATAGGTAATATCCCATGCTTTAGATAGAAAGCAGTTTGTTCAAATTGACTTATAAGCTATACCAGTAAATCACAGAAGCACAACTTTGGCAGTAATGGTAAAGACTCGTAAATCCATTGATTAAAAATGTTAAACCAAACTATTGGAAAATATCTTCCCACTGCCAAAATATATAAAAACAAAGGAGAAAGTCAACTACCATCAGGGATGTAATTTACTAGTTTTGTACTAATGAAACAATTCACCAGATGCAAAAATATCAGTACACCTGTCCAACAACTAAGTTCAATTTTTGGCAGTCTACTTCAGATCAGAGGCAGAAACCATCTATATTTGAAATGACAGATGATAGAGGACTTACCTCTGCACTAATAGAAAGTGCTTAAAGTCACACTATAGCTCCATTTGTTCAAACAAAAATCGTTCTGTGGATAACATCCAATTCATAGGCATTGCAAGTGAACTAGCGAATTCCACCTATCATATAATTCAAAAGATGAGATTGGGATAGTTTTTAACCCTTTTTATGTCCTCTGTATTTTGTCTGACAGCACACCAGAGACTGTATACTAACTAGTATTTCCCCATTTTACTACTAACCATTCATAACTTCTACATTCTTCAGTCAGTCACACTGCACAGAATTAACCACGGATCAATGACACAAACCCAGCCCCTTAAGCCACGTTCCCCCAATGGCATTACTCTGATGTAATAGAATTAGGGATGACTTAGTACAAAATTTCATTAGGGCATTTATAATTAAATTACATTTTTGAATAATTTATCAATGCTGATGAGGCTCAGAGTTTCACATTAATGCATTTGCTTCCTTATGCTTATTTATGGCTTCCTCCAAGTAGAAGCAAAATCATTAGAGAAAAACCTTAACCTGTTCGACATGTGACTTGTAGTGAAGAGAACAAATTAATTTGTACGTCTCCAAAACTTGTGGTTTTGTAAGACATTTCCTTCTTGCCCATCCCCCAGTAATGTAATGCAGGTTTGGATTCACCTATAAACATCTCCCTTCCATGAGTGACTCCACTAAATACACCCCTTGTGAATCTAAAGCACATTTCATGTGTTGTCTAGGAGTCAAACTATAACTTACAAATACCTACACAATTATAGTGTCTGGTGGTGTCGACTGTTAACCATCAAGCTTTAATATCCTTCAATTTTTTTTAAACTAATCAAAATTAGTTAATTTGTTCTGGACAATATATACTCATTCAAAGAAAAACTTCTCTATTCAATAACTTTAACAAATTATCCAAGATATATCTGCATTGTTATCCTTCTTCCAAACATATACAAAATGCATAGAACTGTACCTAATTTAAAACAGATTACTGGAATACTGAAATGTTCCCTTATCCTGCTATTGAAAAAGGTGAGGTCTAAAGGGTCATCAGCTGCCCCCTTGAAAAAATATAACTTTTTTTTAATTTCCCAGAAGTTGGTTTATTTTAAAATGTAAATGATGTTGCGTACAGCTCCTGTTGAACTATTGTCTTTATTCTGACAGCATTTGACACTGAAAATAAATAAACTTATATCCTTAAGGAAATTTGAATGCCAACAAACATTGGTGTTGGAGACGACCAGTGGCATCTTTCTCAAGGATTGTTTCCTAGCCTGTTCAGTATTTTTGCTGTTTTTATTTCTAAAAGCTTGACAGATGGTTTCCAATTCTGAACTGCCCTTGGATACAGAAGTCACTCAGGAAGAGTTTTATGGACTTAAAGGCTGGCTTACAATCATCTGATTCAGGCAAAACCCAAGTTGAATTAGGATGAAACAGTAACACAAGTTGAAGGAGGTCTTATTGAATCTCAGACTTACTGAGAGGCAGGACTTAATGGGACAAATTTTCCCGTTTCGCCCGCCACAGGAATCGGAACAGGCGAGGGACAAACCATGGAAAGATCTGCTGACCTTGAGCAGGATTTCCCGGTTTCGGGACGAGCACGGCTGGAAAATCCACTCCAATATTTTAGAGGCTGGAACAATAGCAAACAGAAACAATACGAGTTGTTTTCACCCGAGTGGTTTAACACCACATGGACTGCAGCGGTACAAGAAGGTGGCTCACCACCTAGAGGGTAGTTAGGGACAGGCAATGAATGCTGGCCTAGCCAACAATACCCACACCCGTGAAATAATAGAAATAAATTTAAAAATTAAAAGAAGTTAAATTAGTTTTCACATCGGAGTAATCAATCAAATTAGTTTTGATCTGATGGGGAACTGTTAGACAAAGACAATAGACAAAGACGTTCTGGTTAGGTAGATTGGCCATGGTAAATTGACCCTTAGTGTCAGGGGGATTAGCAGGGTAAATATGTGGGATTATGGGGATAGGGCCTGGGTGGAACTGTTGTCAGTGCAGGCTCAATGGGCCGAATGGCCTCCTTCTGCCCTGCAGGAATTCTATGAAAGTCACTCACAAAACAAAGTCCAATCTAGATAGATACATTTGGAGTGCATGGTAGTCAAGGCCTCATGTCAAGCAAACATATTTTTCAATTGAAGTATCAGTCGTGGCTTCCATTTCAATATTATGTCCAGAAATTCATATTAAAATATACAACATAAAATCTTTAGAACTTGAAACTGGACAGATTTAGTTCCATGATGTTGACATTTTCTATGCCCTTGTTGTTTATTTTACCTGTTTCCTAAATAACTCACAGTAGAGCTGTTTCATTGAGTCAGAGTGTGCCCAGATCTGGATTCCAGCATTAGGGCCGCACACAAATGGGCCATAGAATTCACTCTTACACGTGGACAGCAGTATGGCAACAGTAATACATTGGCACATACTGTTGCCTCAAGACACTTCATGCAGATCATTGTTTATCGGCCCAACAGTATTTAGTGAGCCAAACTATAAAGAACTGTTATAAACCAACTTTGACCAAAATCAGTAATAAAGCTAAAAGTTAAATAAAGAATTTTTTTAAATAACAGATGGATGTATTTTTGGAGTTTGACTAAGCACGTGATAAAACATTTGTAGAAATGCTGACAAACAAGTGAAAGGATTCAATCAATGATCCTGTCTGTTCAAGGCCAGTGTATTCATGATAGGACAATTCATGACTAGGTTTAGTGTGAGGAAGTTTATTATTATGGCTATAAGCAATGCTTTGAAACATATGTGGCATGAAATAGACCTAATTATTACAGTGAATGGAATAACATATAGAATTAAATGACAAATGGGTTTCGTTAGGCCATGCTAAACTGGTTGATGGAAAATTATGTCATAAAACACAGGCTCCATTATTTCATATAGATAGCACAAATAAAACTGTCTGTGAGTTTATGGTTATGCTTACTCTTACTTGGGTGTGTTGTCGCAAATCCAATGCAAGGCAAGTGTCTTACTCTGCCTCATCAATATGTTCAGTTTTGTTTCCACAATTATTGTTATTTAACACATGTTTTGGAGCAGCTCAGTTCTTTCAAGATTCAAGTGCAGACCATGCTGAAAATTAGAATCTAAAGTTGTCATACAAACCCAACTCTCTGAGATGGCACAGTGTAATACTTAACTGTTCTGGCCTACGTGTAGAGTCAGACCCAAATCAATGTCGTTAACTCTGAGACGATCTAACAAGTCACTGCAATGATATATAATAGGAATAAAGCACAACTAGCAATTTGGGCAGAGGATTCAGTCATGACAATTTTCCCCTGCCTCATCACCTTTTAAAGACCACTAGAGATGGGAAATAAGTACTAACTCTGCCAGCAATGCCCACATTCCATGACTAAATAACTGAATAAAAAGGATTTTTTAGAAGATAAACTGAGTACAGTAGAGAAATTTGTCCGTGTTCCGTATCAGGAAAAGGTTGATGCTAATTTAAACAATAAATAAAATGATTACAGCAACATATATTGATATATTATGTAGATTAAAAATCTTGATCTTGTAGAGTTAAAAAGTAAAATTATGCTTGGATTGACAATTTCACTTTTCTGTGAATTTATCACTAAAGTGTAAGAGTACATTGTCGTTTTCTTTGCTATGTAGCATATTTATATGTGTAGGCTTGATAAATTTAACAATCACATTTTACCCTCCTTCACCAGAAATACTGTGAGGAGTGGTAGCCTGTTTCAAACAATCTGGGAATTTTAATCTGAGCCTTCTTGATCTTTATGGTGCAGTTACAAGTTGACTTTCACGACAATCAGCATTGAGGGCACTTAAGGATGGGCAAGAAAAGTGCTGGCCAAGCCAGTGACTCCCAAGTCCCATGAAAGAATTTTTAAAAAGTTGTTGTCCCCGCATTCCTATACTCCAGTAGGAGGTGGACTGTGAAGCAACACATAAGAACGCTCGAGAAATTCCATCAGCGATGCCTCTACCGCATCCTCCAGATTCAATGGGAAGGCCCGTCACACAAACACTAGTGTCCTTGAAGCCAGTTCCAAAAGCATTCAGGCAAAACTCCTGCAAGATCAATCGCAATGGACAGGGTACTGTGTCCAGATGGCTGAAAAGTGACTCCCCCACCCAGGTGCTGTTTACTCAACTTTTAAATGGCATTTCAGAGTCTTTGAAACACAAGGTTCCCAGGATCAAAAGAAACATCAATCTCCGTGTGGTGGTGTAGCCCTTTTGAGGGAGCATTCCCAAAGGGCCTCGTGCTCAGACCAGACCCTATGGAGTGTTGAAGCAGGAGACTGAGTCAATTGAGTGCAAGGGCACATAATCCCAGGTCGGGGGAGGATCATCAACGTTGGGGGGGGGGGGGGGGGGGGGGGGGGGAAGAAGACCAGAGAGAGGCATTCATAAAAATCAAACAGGCTCTGCAGTCATCGGCATTATTGGTGCACTATAATCCAACAAAACCCTTGGTGGTAACTTGCGATGTATCACTGTATGTAGTAGGAACAGAATGTCCCACAGAATGCCTAATGGAGCAGAAAGGCCAATTAGCTTTGCCTCAAGGACGCTGTCAGATGCAAGAAAAAACATTACAATACTTTTGGACCACAAGCCATTGCTGGGCTTATTCAGAGAAGGTAAGCCATGCCACCAATAGCTTTGGCAAGAGTGCAGAGGTGGACTCTCTTATTGGCCGCGTACAAATTTACTTTTCAGCATCGCCCATGAACGGAGCTATCTAATGCGGATGTGCTCAGCAGGGTTGCCCCCGTCACAGACAGTGGCATCATCACCTATTCCACAAGAAAAAGTAGTGCTGGTCTCAACAAAACACAGAAGGATGTGGACAGAAAGAGACCCAGTATTTTCAAAGGTGAAGAAAATGATCATGCCAGGATGGCGATATGAGAAGTCAGAGCTGCTTAAACCCTACCAATAAAGGAGGATGGAGATAACCTGTGAAGACAAGGTGTTGTTGTGGGGGGCTAGGGTTATAGTCCCGCCCTATGGAACATTGTCATGTTGCAAGAGCTGTACGACTCACATCCAGGTTAAAGCAGAATGAAATCATAGAAATCATTGAAACCCTACAGTACAGAAAGAGGCCATTCGGCCCATCGAGTCTGCACCGACCACACTCCCACCCAGGCCCTACCCCCATATCCCTACATATTTACCCGCTAATCCCTCTAACCTACGCATCCCAGGACACTAAGGGCAATTTAGCATGGCCAATCAACCTAACCCGCACATCTTTGGACTGTGGGAGGAAACCGGAGCACCCGGAGGAAACCCACGCAGACACGAGGAGAATGTGCAAACTCCACACAGACAGTGACCCAAGCCAGGAATCGAACCCAGGTCCCTGGAGCTGTGAAGCAGCAGTGCTAACCACTGTGCTACCGTGCCGCCCTCACTGGCCAGAAGTTACATATCGTGTCCGGGTCTTGATAGAGAAATAGAAAGGATGGTTAGTCAATGCCCCAGTTGTCAAGCTCAATTGACTTTGCCACCACCGGCTAAATGCATCCTTGGGAGTGGCCAGGCAGACCCTGGGTAAGGAGACATATCAACTTTACAGGAACATTTAGGGGCTAAATGTTTCTAATATTAATGGACACACACTCAAAGTGGCTGGATGTCCAGTTGATCAAGTCCACGACAGCAGTTGCCACCATTGATAAACTGAGAAAAAATCTTTGCCATTCATGGGATTCTGGAGGTCTTCGTGTCAGACAATGGCAGATCCTTCATGGTGGAGGAGTTACCACCCAACCTCAAATGGGTTAGCACAACATGCTGTGCAAACTTTCAAGGCTTCAATGAAGAAACAAATCAGTAGATTTGTTAGATAGACATATTTTTGCTGTTCGCATAACACAAAGTCAAATGTGATCACGGGGGTCACGCTAGCCGAGTTGCTAATGTCTGTTTAAGGACACATTTGGATATGGTATTCCCAGATTTTGCAGGAAGTCTGGAGGCTAGGCAAGCCTCTCAGTAAGAAAATCATGCCTCAAAGAAAAACAACAGAATTTTCCTGGTTGAGGATTTAATCGTGGTCAGAAATGTTGCAGCAGGACCAGCATGGGTGGCTGGTACCATTGTGGAAAGGACAGGACTCCTAAATCGTAGAAATGAAAGGTTGTCGCACCAAGAAACACATAGACCACCTAAAGAGGAGAGTAGTCTCTGATACAAGGGATCAACAGGAGACTCCACCAGAACATTTAGATCCACCAGGATTGGTTACAGAAATCTCAGGTATAAGTGCGGAACCAGAGCAACCAGTGGTTTGTAGTAACTGAGAATACAGCAACTACCGAGAGAGAATTGGACTCTGGATTGATGAGTTTGGCTTTCGCTTGACCCAACCTGATTTTTCATTTCCAGACGAACCTAGCTCAGAGTTGAAACATTCTACTAGAGTTTGAAAGTCGCTGGATCGACAAAACTTATGACAAGTTGCCACAGGGGTTTCCCTGATGTCCTTTTTGTAAATTGTTGCTTATTTTAATGATGTTTTCTTTCTGTTTCCTCCTTAGGTGACTTCTGGAGTTTGGTGTTGGAGGCGGGTGGGGTGAAAGTGTGTGGTGGCGTGGCCACTTTAAGGAAGTGCTCCCAATGGCCATGTGGTCAGGTCGGACGTTATGGAATGTCAGAGCGGGAAGCTGAGCCAACCGAGTGCAAGGGCGTGTACCCTGGGTCGGGGGAGGATTGGCAGTTGGAGCCAGGAAGGACTAGTATATGGTCAAATAGTTATTCTGTCTGACCCTGTTGTAAATGCACTTATTTGTTCATTGGCAATTGAGCCTTTTGTTCTTTAGTCTCATCAGGTCACCCTTGATTTATTACAATCCCCAACATGCTGGGGCGTTTGCTACTGAACATTAATTCATTGGCTATGATGCCTTGAGAATATGAAATGCAGTATAATGTTTGTATTCCTTACTGGCAGCATTACATGGTATTTACAACACAGAGACAGGCCATTTGGCCCACCTCATCTGTATTGGTATTTAAGTTCCACAAAATCTCCTCCTCCCCTTCTTAATCACATCGTCAGCCTCTTCTTCTTCATGTGTTTGTCAAGTTCCTTATATGCATCAGCATTACAGAATGGTTACAGCACAGGAGCCATACATCCCATTCTCTTTGTGCCAGTTCTCTACAACAGCAACGCAGCTAACCCCACTCTTCGACCTTTTCCCCATAGCTTCGTAAAACCTTTTCTCTTCAAATAGTTATCTAATTCCCTTTGAAAACTGCAATTGAATCCGTTTCCACCACATACTTAGGCAGTGTATTCCAGACCCAAACCACTTGTTGTATAATGAAGTTTTTCCTCATGTCGCCTCTGGTTCATTTCTCAATCATCTTAGAGTTCTCAACCACTGCCAATGGGAACAGTTTCTCCCCATTCGCTCTGTCCAGACCGTTCATCATTTTGAACACACCTAACAAATCTCCTCTCAACCTTTGTTTCTCCAAGGAGAACAACCCCAGCCTCACCAATCCATCCACTTAGCTGAAGTCTGTCATTCTCAGAAACATTCTCAAAAGTCTTTTCTGAAACCTTTTTAAAACCTTCACATCCTTCCCATGGAGACTGAACCAATGTTTTATGAAGGCTCATAACTTAGTTGCCTTTGTATTCTGTGTCCCTATTTATAAAACCCAAGATTCAGTATAATCTTTTTCACTGCTTTCTCCACCAGCCCTGCCACCTTCAGTGATTTATATACGCCCAGGTCCCTCTGCTCCTCCCTTTATCTTCTGTGACCTCCCCGTGTCCTTCTGACCAAAATGTACACTTTCACAATGCTCTACAATAAGTGTCATCTGCCACATGTCTGCCCATTCCACCGTCCCCTCCATTTCCTCTTGATGTCTAGCTCTACCTCTCTCACAATTCACACTCCTTCCAACTCTTGCGTCATTTGAAAATTTTAAAAGTCTGCCCTGCACACCCAGGTCTAGGTTATTAATATGAATCTAGAAAAGCATTGTCTCTGCTACATACCACCCTCCAGTTATAAGAAAGTAAAGCTTTGTGTAATTCATGTTTCAATAGACTTGAATCAAATAATTAAACTGGTGCTTAATGAAATTCTAGCTATGCTGAAGCCTAATGTTTCAAAATACCACGGGTTTTGACATAAAGGGGGCGGTTCTCCCATTCCAATCCACTAATGTGTATCTCCCACCACGGAAAGCAGGCACGATCAGGACCAGGCTGGAAACCGGTGGGAAGGCAACGTAAGTCATTTTAATCTACTTTTGTTATTTAAATGTGATTATCGGGCCAAGGACTGAATTCTCCGGGCTCGATGGCATCTCCCACTCCACCAGCACAATCTCACTCCAGCGGGCTTTCGAGTAGCTTTCCACTTTCAGGTAACTAGCGGGAGACCCCGCTGGAGTGAAGGAGGAGCAATCGGGGCCCCCAGGGGGTCTTGTGGCAGGGAGTGGTGCCCCCTGGGCATGGGCACCCTGGCAATGCCAGCCTGGGGCCCGAGCATTGCCCAAGGGGCAAAGTGCCCATGCCCAGCAGGCACATTGGCACTGCCCACTGGGCATTGGGCAGTGGCAAGGGATGAGGCCTAGGGGACAGTGCCAAGGGGTGGGGTCTATTGTGGGCGGGGCTTACTGGGTGACCGGTGGAGGTGGAGGGTACCACTACCACTCTGCATAGGGATCGGTCAGGGCTGGAGGGAGGCCAGTGATTGGGATGGGCGGTCTGCCAGGTTCTCTGCCTCCCATGGGGGGGGGGGGCGGTGGGTGGTAGACGTCTGCTTCCCGGGGAGAGGGGGGGGTGGGGGGTTTGCCACTGCTAGGTGGGGGATGGCGGCTGGAGATCGGGGCAGGGGGATGGGACAGGGGGAGGTTGGGGCTGGTTGGGGCTGGCCTGGGAATGCTTGTGCGAGCCACGATTGGGCCATGTGGCGGCTGGGGGGGGCAGCATTGCGGGGGTCCCGGGCTGGCCAGCGAATGAACTGACCAGCAAACTGCAGGCTGACAGTTGAGAGCCACTGCACATGCACAGAGACCCAGGACTGTCAGACTCTGATGTGAATAGGCCCCGCCTCACCCCCCCCGAGCTTTTAATGATATTCACGATTGTGACCTCTGCATTGCACACAGAGTGTGGGAGAACTCCCACTGAAACAAAAAATCATGAATTACACCATTTTTCCTGCCAATTCAGCACGTAGAATTTTATTTTGGGAGAATCGCCCCCAAAATACCGACTGCCACTAATGATTTTCACTTAAAAAGCAGTTTTACTGACATCTGGGGACTCAAATATGTCATACATAGGAAGAGGTAGTGGTAGATTTTAAAATGATATGGTCAACACATTTTCTTAAAGCTCCTACACCTCCAAATTTACCACTACGCAACTGATGAAATCGAACATAGTCTGTACAGACCTGAAAATCTAATCTGGCTTTAGCTTCTAATTAAAATGGAAGTATTGGAAATACAGCTTTGTCATACTAAATAAAACACCAAATGCACCTTGACACTTGCAGTTATTGGAATGTGAATGAAGGAGACTAAGCACGGAGCAATTTGACATTCAAATCACAAAAGAACGATAATCACTGCCTTTTGATTGAAAAAGGACCGATGCCTCATCTGGACATGTTCCCTCAGTTGAACAGATGGCAGTTTTTCTTACTTTAATGCAAGCTAAAACCAGATATCTTGCTATTGTATAGTAATATGTGCAAGAGAAGGGATTAGATGCACAAATTAATTATTTGCAAAAATGATACTATCCAAATTAAACTTTTATTTTAATCTTGAGGGAGAAGAAGCAAGCCTCACAATCCAGCCAGTGATATATTTGGTTACAAGAGAGATTAATGGTGTTTCCATTCAGATCATTTGACCTGCTTTAAATGGCGTTGCAAAAGTACGTAACCCAATACATTTGCCTTGAATCAGATACATCTGTTCCTTTCAAACAAAATAGGCATATTCCGCCATAATTAGGATGTTTTGCCTGCCCCATCCCCTTCTGCCCACCAAGCCAAAGCTCAATGCATTTGAAGTTTTCTCCACCTGACTTGACCGCAGTATTTCCATATTCAGGTCATTATCCCAAGCCTGGTTCACCAGAGGTGCAGGATGAACCCTTGACTGAATCTTGTGCCGAGATAAAGAAGTGGAGAACTAAGCAGAGGCCTGCAGCATTGGCTACCAGTTGTGAAGCCCCTTCTAGTGTTGTCCAAAAACAGTATAGAGATTTTAATGCTACCTTCTGAAGCTTTGCTGCCTACTCATTGTACGTCCTACAATACAGGGACAGCTGCACACAAAGTCTAAGGAGTACTTCTTCCAGCTGGGTGCAAGGTTCAATGATCACTTCTGGATGCAAGGTCTCAGGCCTATTTTTTCCAGATGCTCTTACCAAAAGGCACTGTTGGGATAGGAATGTCAGGCAGGGGGTGATAATACAGCAAAAAAAAAGTTGTCCAAATTCAAAGCTTAATTTACCCAATGTTTCCTTCTATATTTGTAAATAGTAGTTATAGGCCAGACTTTAGTGTATAATATAATCAATCTCCACTCAAGCTGAAGCAGGAAAATATTATCTGGTAATCACTTAAGACAAACATCTGTGATCAAAGCTTCACTTCAGTAATCATAGCTGTAACATTATATGATCAAGCATACCTATTCAATTAAGTCAGTCTCTACAAACTTCCATTTTCTACCAAGTTATTAAACCATAACTGACAGTTTACAAACACAGTACTTGCCAGGAGAAAGAAAGCAATTTGGAATGCAGAAGAAACAACACAGTGACATGTTATTAAATGAAAAATGGATTACTATGTCAGTAAGGAAACATCAAACGAAGCCATTGTAACAAAAGTAATTACATGCAATTAATGTCAAGAAATTTATGGTCAACTTTAATAATATGCTACTTAGGTGACAGAAAGACTAGTTGGACTCTTCTCGACCAATCCACCTGCCCCCTTCCAACAGTTCACCTCCCCCTCACACACGCATGCGCACAGACCATGCTTTGATTAGTTTACTTAGGTTAACAAAAAGAAGCACAGGCCAAGCTTATTTAACTATTCCTGCTGAGCTCATCCAAAAGGAAACACGGTTTAATGAAAAAGGTTAACAATACCTTGCTTCAAATAATTCTATAAATCATTAAATGAAACAACTCCCCCTCCCTCCCGCCTTACCCCCGTCCTGCCATTATCATCATCATCATCAGGCATCACTGTCATTTCAACTTCTCGAGCACCACCAGTTACTATGGAGAGTGGTATTATTTCCAGCAGCCCCTGCACTGTCATTTTGTCCAAAGAAATGTTGCTTATGATGGTGAGCAATCCTCTACCGTGCTGTACTCAAAGAGCCCAAAACTTCATGGGATCCAATACATCAGACAGAGTACAATATATAGAAAACCCCACAGAGACGGAGACCGGCAAACCAAATTTCAGGTAAAGGCCATTTACAATGCTGAGATGGACACATTGTGCATGTCAGTGTGCCCCCCGCATCCCCCCCAATTAACTTGTGGAAACTGAGGTGACCAAAAGCTCTTTGAGAGAGCCGATTCCAAGATTCCCACCTCCATTCCCTGTGCCATTTCTTGTAAGACGTCTCACAACACCAGGTTAAAGGCCAACAGGTTTATTTGGTAGCACAAGCCACTAGCTTTCGGAGCGCTGCTCCTTCATCAGGTAAGTGGGAGTTCTGATCACAAACAGGGCATATAAAGACACAAACTCAATTTACAAAGCCGAGTTCTGCACACGAGGATGGCCGCAACCGGGATCTTGGGTTCATGTCACACTATCTGTAACCCCCATGACTTGCCTGGGCTTGCAAAATCTCACTAACTGTCCTGGCTGGAGACAATCTCTTTAACCTGTGCTTAACCCTCTCTCCACTCACATTGTCTGCACCTTTAAGGCTTGATTACCTGTAAAGACTCGCATTCCAACCATTATTTTGTAAATTGAGTTTGTGTCTATATATGCCCTGTTTGTGAACTGAAATCCCACTCGCCTGATGAAGGAGCAGCGCTCCAAAAGCTAGTGGCTTTTGCTACCAAATAACCTGTTGGACTTTAAGCTGGTGTTGTGAGACTTCTTACTGTTCTTGTAGCCACAGTATTTATCTGACATCCAGTTCAGTTTCTGGTCAATGATAACCCCCAGGGCATTGATAATGGGGCATTCAGTGATGGTAATGTCATTTAATGTCAAGAGGTAATGATTAAGTTATTTTCTTTTGAGAGATAGTCATTGCCTGGCACTTGTGTGACATGAATTTTACATGTTATTTATTAGTCCAATCCTTAATGTTGCCTAGGACTTGCTGCACATGGATTGCCTTACTATCTTAGAGCCGCTAATGGTGCTGAACATTGTGCAATGATTAATGGACATCCCCACTTCTGATCTAATGATAGATTTGAAGAAAGAGTTGTCAACCAAGCTATGTTTTCCTTTGTGCACAGCTGTTTCAACAAACTCGCTGTGCATCCTTGAGAGTCCAGGCATCCATTAGAATGTTGAAGCAGCTGTGTCCCAGGGAAAACATTGCCAAATTGATAGCTCTTGTTTTCTGAGCTATTCTGTCAATTGTACAATGTTTATTTGCACACTTGGGTTCATGTCACACTATCTGTAACCCCCATGACTTGCCTGGGCTTGCAAAATCTCACTAACTGTCCTGGCTGGAGACAATCTCTTTAACCTGTGCTTAACCCTCTCTCCACTCACATTGTCTGCACCTTTAAGGCTTGATTACCTGTAAAGACTCGCATTCCAACCATTATTTTGTAAATTGAGTTTGTGTCTTTATATGCCCTGTTTGTGAACAGAACTCCCACTCACCTGATGAAGGGGCAGTGCTCCGAAAGCTAATGGCTTTTGCTCCCAAATAAACCTGTTGGGCTTTAACCTGGTGTTGTGAGACTTCTTACTGTGTTTACCCCAGTCCAACGCCGGCATTTCCACACCCTTTCTTGTTGGCATGGGAGAAGGCTCACATCCTGCGTTGTCGACTTGGTCGGCCCAATTGAGGGTCAAGCCCAGAACATTTGGGAGTCAAGTCAGCTTCTCAAGGATTGATGGTTCCCAACCGCTCAGAAAAGTCATGGACCATCTTCTGGATATGAGAACCTATTGAACGATAACTGCAAAAGGTCTTAGACATGTGCGCACTACCCCTCCCCCACCCCTTGCCATGCCTGTCACCCACCTACAATGGCCCCTCATATCTTCCATGCCAATTTATAACACTTCCATGCCCATTCAATAAGATCATAGCTGGTCTGATTATGGCCTCTACTCCACATTCTGTCTATATGTAGAGGCAGTAAGAAGTTTAACAATACCAGGTTAAAGTCCAACAGGTTTATTTGGTAGCAAAAGCCACTAGCTTTCGGAGCCTTAAGCTCCTTCTTCAGGTGAGTGGGAATTCTGTTCACAAACAGGGCATATAAAGACACAGACTCAATTTCCATGGTTGGAATGCGAATACTTACAGCTAATCAAATCTTAAAGGTACAAACAATGCGAGTGGAGAGAGCATTAAGACAGGTTAAAGAGATGTGTATTGTCTCCAGACAGGACAGCCAGTGAGACTCTGCAAGTCCAGGCAAGCTGTGGGGTTTACAGATAGAGTGACATGAATCCAATATCCCGGTTGAGGCCGTCCTCATGTATGCGGAACTTGGCTATCAGTTTCTGCTCAGCGACTCTGCGCCGTCGTGTGTTGTGAAGGCCGCCTAGGAGAACGCTTACCCGAATATCAGTGGCTGAATGCCCGTGACCGCTGAAGTGCTCCCCGACAGGAAGAGAACACTCTTGCCTGGTGATTGTCCAGTGGCGTTCATTCATCCGTTGTCGCAGCGTCTGCATGGTATCCCCAATGTACCATGCCTCAGGACATCCTTTCCTGCAGCGTATCAGGTAGACAACGTTGGCCGAGTTGCAAGAGTATGTACCGTGTACCTGGTGGATGGTGTTCTCACGTGAGATGATGGCATCTGTGTCGATGATCCGGCACGTCTTGCAGAGGTTGCTGTGGCAGGGTTGCGTGGTGTCGTGGTCACTGTTCTCCTGAAGGCTGTGTAGTTTGCTGTGGACAATGGTCTGTTTGAGGTTGTGCGGTTGTTTGAAGGCAAGAAGTGAGGGTGTGGGGATGGCCTTGGCGAGATGTTCATCTTCATCAATGACATGTTGAAGGCTCCGGAGGAGATGCCGTAGCTTCTCCGCTCCGGGGAAGTACTGGACGACGAAGGGTACTCTGTCCACTGTGTCCAGTGTGTTTGCCTTGTGTATCTTCGGGAGGCAGTAGAGATCTCCAAAGCGGGGAGTACGTGGGATGAGAGCATGGAGTAGAGGGACAGGTAGTATTGAGAAGCAAGGGAACTGCAGAAGAACTTTGACAGGTTAGGAGAGTGGGCAAATAAGTGGCAGATGGAATACAATGTGGAAAGTGTGAGGTTATGCACTTTGGAAGGAGGAATGGAGGCATAGACTATTTTCTAAATGGGAAAATGCTTAAGAAATAAAAAACACAAAGGGACTTGGGAGTCCTTGTTAAAGATTTTTTTAAGGTTAACGTACAGGTTCAGTCGGCAGTTAGGAAGGCAAATGCAATGTTAGCATTCATGTCGAGAGGGCTAGAATACAAAAGCAGGGATGTACGTCTGAGGCTGTATAAGGCTCTGGTCAGACCCAAACTGGAGTATTGTGAGCAGTTTTGGGCCCCATATCTAAGAAAGGATGTGCTGGCCTTGGAAAGAGTCCACAGGATGTTCACAAGAATGATCCCTGGAATGAGCCTGTCGTATGAGGAACGGTTGAGGACTCTGGGTCTATACTCATTGGAGTTTAGAAGGATGAGGGGGCATCTTATTGAAACTTATAGGATACTGTGAGGCCTGGACAGAGTGGACGTGGAGAGGATGTTTCCACTAGTAGGAAAAACTAGAACCAGAGGGCACAACCTCAGGCTAAAGGGGCGATCCTTTAAAACAGCGATGAGGAGGAATTTCTTCAGCCAGAGAGTGGTGAATCTGTGGAACTCTTTGCCGCAGAAGACTGTGGAGGCCAGGTCATTGAGTGTCTTTAAGACAGAGATAGATAGGTTCTTGATTAATTAGATCAGGGGTTATGGGGAAAAGGCAGGAGAATAGGGATGAGAAAAATATCAGCCATGATTGAATGGCGGAGCAGACTCGATGGGCTGAGTGGCCTAATTCTGCTCCTATGTCTTTTGGTTTTATCCCTGATACTCTTTATCAATCAATAATCTATCTAACTCAACCTCTTAACCTGAGCCTTGATGGTGAAAATCTGGACCAATGATTTTGGGTAGTATTTCACACAGTATTGAAAAGCAATATAGTCTGAATACTGAGTGGGGTCCTATTTTTCCTGTATGAATGTGATTCTGGCTGTGATGACAGTGTTTGGGAGTCTTTCAGGGCAATTTTTACCCTCATAGAGCAGTGCCAAATGAGTGAATGAGCAGTTCAAATGGAATAGCACCATTTCCGCCAATCAACTAATCTGATCTTGCTGACCGCATCTTTTTCTAGTTTCCTTCCTAACTCCACTCATGGCCTCTTCAAACTCATTGGCCGCGATTCTCCAAAATAAAAACTAAGTGCTGCCACCAGTGGGAAAACCGGAGAGCTTGCCAAGTGGAATTCAACCACCTTTTGTTGGGAAAAAAATCCCCAGTGGGAAACATGCTGGCTAGTCCGGCTTCATAGAGATTGGTCACCATTTTTAAAGGGCGCCCCCATCTCAGAGTTCATTGACAGCACCGCCCGCCCCCCTCCCCATCGGAAATGGTGAACCCAATGGAGCACTTCATTGCCAAAGAGCAACTGCAACCCCCCCGAATGTACAGGTCACCACCATCCACCCCCCCACCCCCCCCTTCGAATGAAGGCCACACCTGACATACTGTATACAGTTTTGGTTTCCTTACTCAAGGAAAGATACATGATTGCTCGAATGAAGGATTGGTCTATAAGGAGAGATTGAGTAAAGGGTGAACAAACGTCCTATCAAACAATACACAGGATTCCAATAGAGCGTTCCCCACTTCTGAGCAGGGTGTCATTCAGATATCACAAGAAAAGATGGGATTTTCGCTCACCCTTTACTCAATCCCTCCTTATAGACCAATCCTTCATCTTTCCTTAAGTAGGGAAACCAAAACTGTATACAGTACGTCAGGTGTGGTCTTATCAAGGCTCCATTCGATTACTAATGTGTCTCTACTCAAATACTGCATTGTATTTGTAATAATGGCTAACATACCATTTGCTTTCTTAATTGCTTACTGTAACAGCATGTTAACCTTATGTGATTTGTGTGATTTATTCAAGATCCTTGAATACCAATATTTTACAATCTCTCACCAAGGTTTTCAGTTTTAGAATTTCCTCCCTAATGCACTCTGCCTATCTTTCCTTCTTTTAGATGTTCCTTAAAACCTACCTCTTTGACCAGGTTTTCATCACCTGTTCTGAAATCCCCTTCAGTGGACTGGTGTTAAGTGTGAATCCACTCGTGAGATACCTTAGGACGTTGTATTGCATTAAAGGCACCATATCAGGCATGGATGGGATTGTACAACTAAAAACACAAACAGATCAACCATGACCTTATTGAATGGTGAAGCAGGCTCCAGGGGCCGAATGGCCAACTTCTGCTCCTATTTCTTATGTTCAGATATAAAAGAAAGTTGTTGTTGTTCTTTTACTTTTTAAAATATATTATTTCTGCTTTTTTTCTTTTTGACAAAGTGGATAACTTCACACTCCTTCGTATTATACTGTAATGTTCTATCCCACTCGGTTAACTTGTCTAAATCCTTTGCGGTTTGTTTGCATCCTTCTCATAGCTTACTCTCCTACCTAGATGCATCGTTTCTAAATTTGCTGACAACACAAAGTCACAGATATAGATTGTAAATAGCTGGGACTGAAACACTGATCCTGTGATATCCTGCTCATTACGGCCGATCAATCAAAAGGTGCCTAGTTTATTATTCTTATCTCTTTTCTGTTAGCCAACTAATCCTCAATTCATATTGGTATGTTACCACCAATCTCATAAAACCTAATCTTGTGCAGTAACCTAAAGTGCAGGGATGGAACAGTGGTTAGCACTGCTGCCTCACAGCGCCAGGGACCTGGGTTCGATTCCTGGCTTAGGTCACCGTCTGAGCGGAGTCTGCACATTTTCCCCGTGTCTGCATGGGTTTCCTCCAGGTGCCCCAGTTTCCTCCCACAGTCCAAAGGACATGCTGGTTAGCTGAATTGGCCATGCTAAATTCTCCCTCAGTGTACCCGAACAGGCACTGGAGTGTGGTGACTAGGGGATTTTCACAGTAACTTCATTGCAGTATTAATGTAAGCCTACTTGTGACTAATAAATAAACTTTAACCTCTTCCACTGCAACTCCTTATTGAATACTTTTTAAAAATACACTATCTATTTGCCAACCCTGATCCTCCCTACTAGTTACAACTCCAGCTGAAAGAGCTTAGCTATTTTCCTCGAGAAAACTTCAGAATGCAGGATGTTTGATTAAGGATTTCAAAATAATTAAAGGACTAATTTCCCACCCTGGCAGGTAGGGAGAGGGGATGATGATGCTAATTTGCAACATGACAATGAGGCAGGCTCAGAGACTCAACTCTGTGAACGGAATTTTCCCATTCCACCCGCCACGGGAATCGTAGCAGGTGGGGGCAGACCATGCAAAGGTCCATTGACCACAGGAGGGAATTTCCGGCCTTGGGGCGAGCGTAGCCGGATAATCCCGCCTTGTCTGTCTATGCGGTACCTTCAATGTATATCATTCACACTTCTACCAATGGCTCTACATATTACAGTAAGAAGTCTCACAACACTAGGTTAAAGTCCAACAGGTTTATTTGGAATCACGAACTTTCGGAGCATTGCTCCTTCATCAGGTGAAGCTCGTGATTCCAAATAAGCCCTGTTGGACTTTAACCTGGTGTTGTGAGACTTCTTATTGTTCCCACCCCAGTCCAACGCCGGCATCTCCATATCATGTCTACATATTCCAGTTGGTCATTTCCTTTCATGCACTTTAATGATCTATTGTTCCAGAGAAGTCTCAGCCCCACCATGTGCAAACTCTTTATCTACTCCAACCATTGCACAATATCCAGGTTCAAAATGCTGCTAATTACCTGTGCTGCAGAAAAAAATGGACTTTTTTCCAGCAAAATGCACCAAAAATAATTATTGTCATCGACCATGGGATCTGCTTGGAACTGAGTCAAAATCCAGCCTCCTTGACAGAGCACAAGAAGTGTAGACAACAGCTGAGAGACGAAAAAAATCCCCAAGCACTACAAATCTTACAACTAGCTGCTGGCATCAGATGCTGCTCCAGCATCAGCATGATGCTGGCATCGTGCCCTATTTGTGAAACAAATCCTGCACTCACCTGATGAAGAAGCAGCGCACCGAAAGCTCATGCTACCAAATAAACCTGTTGGACTTTAACCTAGTGTTGTGAAACTACTTACTGTGCCTACCCCAGTCTAACACCAGCAACTCCACATCATGGCATCAGAATGGTGAGTTAATAAAATAAAAATCTAATTAAGCCCTTCCCTTGGGTGACTCAGCAACGTGCAACTAAAACATACAGAAAGTCCCACGTCTGATTGTTCAGTTAATTCTTTTAGTTAGTAGCAGCAGCAGTATTATAATGAATTGTGCCCCTGGTGTAGAGAAGAGCAAAGTCAACCATAGTATCATCCCTGATCTCTATTCAGTGATCCCTTCTCCAGTGAGGTTTGGAAATGCATGATCAGTCATGACATTGATATATCACCTCCCTTCTAATTTGATGTTCCAGTAGCCTGGGAAAACTTATTGAGCAGGTTCACACATGACAAATTTCATTTTTTGAATATGGTACCTTGAGCCAATGCCTATGTCACTATAATCTCAGAACTAGTTAACACCTTCACAAGAATAGGCAAGGCAGCCCAAGAGGAAGGGGAGTTCTGATCAAAGCGTAAAAGACTTTGATTAGCGAACAGGGAATGCAGAGACAGGGATGATTTAATTTGAAGTGCAGCATCAATAAATTTTAAAACAGGAAGCTCACTAAGACAGTTTAAAACATGCCAGAAAACATTCCATCAAAAGATTTAATGCAAAATTAGTTATTTACCCACCAAGTAAAATGATTACATGAACTTTTATCTGTATGCAGAAACAGTCGCTCATGACAGAAGGAAAAGAACCAATGCATTCATAGAATCCCTACAGTGCAGAAGGAGACCATTCATCCCATTAAGCCTACACCAAAGAACAAGAACAAGAACAAAGAACAGTACAGCACAGGAAACAGGCCCTTCGGCCCTCCAAGCCTGTGCCGCTCCTTGGTCCAACTAGACCAATCATTTGTATCCCTCCATTCCTGGGCTGCTCATGTGACTATCCAGGTAAGTCTTAAACAATGTCAGCGTGCCTGCCTCCACCACCCTACTTGGCAGTGCATTCCAGGCCCCCACCACCCTCTGTGTAAAAAACATCCCTCTAATATCTGAGTTATACTTCGCCCCTCTCACCTTGAGCCCGTGACCCCTCGTGAACGTCACTTCTGATCTGGGAAAAAGCTTCCCACCGTTCACCCTATCTATACCCTTCATAATCTTGTACACCTCTATTAGATCTCCCCTCATTCTCCGTCTTTCCAGGGAGAACAACCCCAGTTTACCCAATCTCTCCTCATAGCTAAGACCCTCCATACCAGGCAACATCCTGGTAAACCTTCTCTGCACTCTCTCTAACGCCTCCACGTCCTTCTGGTAGTGCGGCGACCAGAATTGGACGCAGTACTCCAAATGTGGCCTAACCAGCGTTCTATACAGCTGCATCATCAGACTCCAGCTTTTATACTCGAGACCCCGTCCTATAAAGGCAAGCATACCATATGCCTTCTTCACCACCTTCTCCACCTGTGTTGTCACCTTCAAGGATTTGTGGACTTGCACACCTAGGTCCCTCTGTGTTTCTATACTCCTGATGACTCTGCCATTTATTGTATAACTCCTCCCTACATTATTTCTTCCAAAAAGCATCACTTCGCATTTATCCGGATTAAACTCCATCTGCCACCTCTCCGCCCAATTTTCCAGCCTATCTATATCCTGCTGTGTTGCCCGACAATGCTCTTCACTATCCGCAAGTCCAGCCATCTTCGTGTCATCCGCAAACTTGCTGATTACACCTTCTTCCAAATCATTTATATATATTACAAATAGCAGAGGTCCCAGTACAGAGCCCTGCGGAACACCACTGGTCACAGACCTCCAGCCGGAAAAAGACCCTTCGACCACTACCCTCTGTCTCCTATGGCCAAGCCAGTTCTCCACCCATCTAGCCACTTCTCCTTGTATCCCATGAGCCTTAACCTTCTTAACCAACCTGCCATGTGGGACTTTGTCAAATGCCTTACTGAAATCCATATAGACGACATCCACGGCCCTTCCTTCATCAACCGTTTTTGTCACTTCCTCAAAGAACTCCACCAAAAAACTCCACCAACAACAATCCCACCTAGGCAATATTCCCACAACCTCACGCATTTACACTGCTAGTCCCCCTGACACTAAGTGGCAATTCAGTCTGGCCAATTAACCTAACCCGCACATCTTTGGATTGTGGGAGGAAACCCATGCAGGCACAGGGAGAATGTACAATGTGACCTGAGGCCGGAATTGAACCTGGGTCCCTGGCACTCTGAGGCAGCAATGCTAACCACTGTGCCACTGTATACCTAATTTCTCCACCTCCGAACTAGAAGGACATATGAATGAAGGTTCAAGAATTAATCTCTTCTTTAAAAAATACATTATTCTCCAAATCTTTCCTTGTTCAGAGATGGGCTATCTATTTATGGGAAGATTGTATGGATGAGGGCAAAAATAATAACACTCTTTATATTATAAGCTAACTACATATTTATTCAGAAGTTGATTGGACTTCCAAATCAAAAGCAAAATTAAATGGAAGTACAAAGTCTCATCACCCAGTGGCAGTTTAGAGCAACTTCAAACCAAACTACTGATAACCTCTCAGTTTTAACCAGGAATAAGACAAATGGATCATATCATCAATGTCACAAAGAATCTCTACATTCTACAGAATAGACTACTGCTACATTTATATAAAGAAAACACTTAAATTAATTCAATCATTATAATAAAGTTTGTGGAGAATCAAATGGTTTAAAAGAGATGGACAAAAATTGCAACATCGCTCTGCTTTTGCTGCTACTTTTCAATCTAATATGAGCATATTTTAGTCACCAAGACTAAATTATTGTCTATAGCGATAATAACTTCAAACAGAAACTTACCCAATTGATCAGAGAAACCAAACCAGAAAAGCAATATGTTAAAAGTTCATTCCTGCTACCTCTATATTCTCCAGCAAGTCTAAATATAAATTACTCACTTGGTTTAGAGTAGGAGTAACTCAAAGAATTAATTTGGTTTAATTTATTATTTTAAGGTGCATTGCATTTTCAGCTGCAAAACCAAGGTAGTTTATGTATAATGTTGAAAGTACAACTTTAATTACTCACCACAGGACTGCTAAAATGAGGCAGACGCTTTGACAGCTTCTTATTTCCTTTGTGCACACTTCTGGCAATGGATTAGCTCATTTACTTTCTTATCAGCCTTCGACATATTCCATTCTGTTACCAGAATCATCAGGAAAGGCAAATTAGAACTGTTGAATGATGCCTATTATTCATTCATGGAACTTGCTTCATCTGAAGACTTTTAAAATGTTGCGCCCACTGAATATGTTTCCCCACAGAACTGATTTACTTATGGATTAGTGGGCTGCCAGTACCCTTTTTCGAAGCCGGAAATAAGAAAGGAAATGTAACTGTACTGAACATAATCTGAATGTCGATCTGGTTCTGCATTATCTTTGCCATGGTCTCTGTTTTCCTATTATGTCCCAGAAAGAATTGATAAATGGACCCAGTGTGGACCTGACCAGACATCTGTAGAATTTTTAAAAAAGAACGCTTTGCAAACCACTCCTGCTCTGATGAAATCTTGCCAACAAACCCGTCATTTCCAGTAACAAGGTCAGCAGCTTATTTACAGCTGGTGAATGTTAAAGTGCAAAGAGTAATTTTCCAGCTGTACCTTTTAAAAGTATTTATGGCACGTCAGTAAATTATCACTTTTGGAATTTGATATTCTATACTTCAACACTTCCGAAAACATTATTGACATACCTGTAATGATTCAATGGGTGGGGAACTGACAACTTTATGATCATAAAATAAGGCACAAAGGTGCAACTACTATTGGGTTCAAGTTATCCGAGCCTAAAACAATATTTAACAGGTGAAATTTCTCCTACGACAATTTTAACTGGACACTTAGGGGGAAATATCATCTTCTTAATATTTAAAAATTTTAAAAATAGAAAGCTCCTTTCCCAAAATTTTAATAAAATGCCTTTGGCATTGGCCAACAAAGCACAGAAATAGCTTATAATGCTTAATATTGGGCAGTAGAAATTGAAGTGCCTATCAACATGTGACAATCTCCCTGGATCCAAGATACATTCTTATGTACAATACAAGTTAAGGGTCTCACAAAAGAATTTCTATAACTTCACATCATTCATTCACTGATACCATTTGTCGTGATAGATGTGTTGAAACTTTCATAGTAACACACCAAACACAGAAAAATGCATTGTCAATATGAACACAAAAAGGAGTGGAATAAATAAATAATTCAATGGGCAAGGCTCATTATTGCTATTTGCATGACTTCAGATTTATATATTTTAACTGTGCCTGCAGCATTCTACTCTAGATGTTAATCTCCATCTTTTACTGTGATATGTCTATTAACAATGCTGATTGAACAATCTATATCATTTGTTCATTTAGAAAAATTCCTTTGTGTGATTCAGCATGATGCAATTAGAATATTCTTTTTATGCCATTAAATATGTTCATGGTTCAAGAAGTATAAATGTAATGTGGAGTTAGGAAAATACTTTGGACATTGACTTCCTTTAAAGAAGAAAGTAATATTTGAGAGTTATAATCAAATTAAAATCCTGACAAACATAAGGAAGTAAATTGCGTATATTAAATATCTCTTGACTGAATCATTCCTCCAACCTATTTATACTTCAAGTTACCAAGGCAGCATTTGTTTCTGCCAAGTGTCTGTCCATGACAGCGATGCTATAGTCCCCAAACTGATGAAGCCTTCGTTTGCATAATTGCTAATACTGCATAAATTAATATTGGGACTCATGACATTGGAGTCAGTTGATCCCATTGACTCCCATTGCATCAAATGTAACAGAAGAAAATAAAAGAGGCAGACTAGTTTGCAGTTTCAGTTGGCTGTACCATTTTACTTTGGAACTTGGAGCCTGAAGGAACTATAGGCTGCAGATCCTTTATCCAAAACCCTTGGGAGTCCATTGTGTTTTGGTATTCAGATATTTTCAGCTTTCAGAACTACCGTACATACATAAACCTAGGTCTAGTTACATTAGAATAATGTAAACCTAAGTTAGCTCTAGTCCACAAGTACTAGGTTATTTACAAGAAACTTACAAGATAATGAACGGCTTAGATAGGATGGACGTAGGGAAGTTGTTTCCATTAGCAGGGGAGACTAGGACGCGGGGGCACAGCCTTAGAATAAAAGGGAGTCACTTTAGAACAGAGATGAGGAGAAATTTCTTCAGCCAGAGAGTGGTAGGTCTGTGGAATTCATTGCCACAGAGGGCTGTGGAGGCCGAGACGTTGAGCGTCTTCAAGACAGAAATTGATAAATTCTTGATTTCTCGAGGAATTAAGGGCTATGGGGAGAGAGCGGGTAAATGGAGTTGAAATCAACCATGATTGAATGGTGGAGTGGACTCGATGGGCCGAATGGACTTACTTCCGCTCCTATGTCTTATGGTCTTATGGTTATTTCTCCATTTGCTAACTCTCACACTTCTTACCTTTAACACTTCGTACACCTGTAATATAATATTACACTGCTTTATTAACATACAAGTTAACTGCATCGCTGTTCAAAAAAATGTTTGGGTTTGAATGTACAGATCAAGGACCTGTCACTAACAGCTTTGAGAGGCCCCGAGCTCAGATGTCACTGGGAATATTGCACCCACACCTCCCACGCCCCTTCCTCCCACTGCCCCCTGCAATCTAAGAAGTTCTGAGCACTAGGTAAGGGAATTCCAAAAAGCATTTGTTTGCATGCAATTATAATGAAGAAGGAGGAGGAAATGGCATTGCAGTATATGATGGAAAAAAGTAGATTGAGGCAACATCTGAAGAGACAATGCCCTGTGAGATTCCCCCCACAAACAGCTTTCCCGAGTAGAAAATTCTAAAGCTGAATGACCCTATGAGAAAACAAATTACTCCTTAATTCCATTAACGAATAACCCATTATTCTGAAACCACGCCCACTCCCTCTCCCCACTAATTCTAGATTCTCCCACGAAAGAGAAACATCCTCTCAGTATTTACCATGACGCATAGCAATCTCCTCCTTGGCCTATAAAAAGGTGGCACATTAGCTAGGGATGTGCAATAAATGCCTGCCAGCCAGTGATGCCCATGTCCCACAATTGAATTTAAAAAAAACACGCTCATGCTTGACGTATCACCTGGCGTCACTTTCTCATTGGTACCATCTTATTCCACTAAACCTGCCGACCCCCCTGGTCCATACCCAACAACCCCCGCCCCTGCCCACCCCCCAACCCCCACCCAATGAAGATACTGGAGTTGGTACTTTGAACAAGAGTAAAACCCGCCATTCCATTTTGACATATCTTGACCAAATAAGCCATCAATAAAGTTGGCTGAATAAGAGATTCACTGTTGTAACTTCTTTTTTTGGTGAAGAAGAATGTTATAAGTTAAGTTACATTGCAAGAGAGCACTATATTTATTCTTAATTTGATTAACTGGTTCTCTACATGGCTCCATATAGATATCTATACATTGTTCTTCAGGTACATGGGTGTGGCATTGTAAATCATGACATTCTCTATAATCCCACAGTGCATTCAGCCCAATTGAAAATAAGTTGTCGTGGGGTTCTCCCTCAGCAATTAAACACATTTCTAGAATCAGTCTAACCATAAAAAATAACTTCCATTTAGATAGCACCTTTAAAATAATAAAAACATTCTAAAGTGCTTCACAGGGGCATTATCAAACAAAGTTTGACACTGAGCTAAATAAGTTGATTTTAGAGCAACCAAACACAAACTTAGTCAAAGAGTTCCTTTTTAGAGAGTTTCTAAAAGGAGGAAGGAGAAGTAGAGGGACAGAGAAAATGAGGGAGGAAATTCCCGAGCTCAAGGCTTTAGCAAATGAAGGCACAGCAGCAATAGTGGAGTAATTAAAAATCAGGGATGCTCAAGAGACCAGGATTATCTTGGAGGGTTGCAAGGTTAGAGAAGATTGTGAGGTAGAGAGGAGCAAGGCCATGGAGGGATTTGAAAACGAGCAAGTTAAGTCACTGCCAACAGAATTTTGGATGTTAATGGAGAGTTAAGAGAGACCAGCCAGGAGCATGTTGGGATGGTCAAGTTCACAGGCAACAATGACAGGGACAAGGATTTCGGTAGCATATGAGCAGAGGCGGGGTGAAGTTGGGCAACGTTACACAAGTGTAAATAGGGGGCCTTAGCAATGGTGTGATCCCAATGTGTGATCAGAAGCTCACCTCAGCATCAATGTGACACCAAGGTTACAACAGTCTGATTTAGCCTCTAACAATTGCGAGGGAGAGAGATGGAGCCAGTGGTTAAGGAGCAGAATTTGGAGTGGAGACTGAAACAATAATTAAGTCACAATTGCAAACTTAAGTTGTGGATGAAGGCTTTACCTTACTACTTCTCCGAATTAAATAAATGAAATTACACAATTGTCTAATTTTCCCCATTTGAATTTTGAAACCAATTTTGTTTTTTGAGAGGGGGAACAGTTTTTCTCAGTTTGCACAATGACTGTAAAACCAGGGGCTGGCACAAACACACTTGATGTGGAGATGCCGGCGTTGGACTGAGGTAAACACAGTAAGAAGTTTAACAACACCAGGTTAAAGTCCAACAGGTACAAACACACTTTGCCAGGACTCAGTGTCCAGGCTGACGTAATAAGAATGGTCATTTGAATGAGACATTGCAGTGAGCTATACCCAACAAAGAGCCGTGCCTTCAGGAGGAGAAGTGAGGAGCAACAAAGACAAAACTGGCAAAGACAAAACTAACTTTTGGCTAATTAAAGTCTACATAAACATACCTGCAGCCTTCTCGCTCAACTTGATTCGGATGAGTGCAAACAACAGTGGTTTCGAAAACCAGTTTCTTTGGATTCCACCCACCTATGGGCTTGGGAACTTTTATTTTTGGCGCAGGTGAGGACATGATGCAATAGGGTTTTGCGCAGGCATGCCAAATCTTGAGGTTCAGTAAATCAATACACTGAGTTTCCTCTCAAGTCCTATTTTTGTGGTTTTGACAAGCCAAGTGCAGGTGAATCCCAAATTCCTTAAATATACATGTCTTTATACTGTCTGTTTTACTTATATCCAAGATTCTTAAACTTTAATTCAAGACTGTAAAAACAAATCACACTATTTTCTATTTATTTCCAAGTAATCCTGGTTAAATTTATGACTCTTGTGTTATTTTCAGATTCAATTCATTCCAAAACTGCTCATGGAGCAGAAGCAATTCTTATTTTTAAGATCACGAAGCTTGCTTTTAATGCAAACCACCCAGTGGGGCTTGCCGGTTCATGTTGGATGCTTGTTTCACATCTCACTTGAATTTATGCTCCATTGACATTGCTCCCACCAGATTAGTTAGGTTAAAATTGGAGTGCGAGAGAGTAAAAACAACCCCCCCTCCCCCTGCCTGTATAAGAATTGAATATCTGTTAAAAGCTATGTTTGGATCTGAATTTCTGCCGAGCTAACTGTGTGTTAATTTAATTGCAGGATAACTTTATTCAGTACGTAGGATGCCATTCCAACTAAAGCAAAATTAACGTCACAATAAGTATGTACCTGCAATAACGCTGCTAATTTGGATCAATATAAATAGATACATAACTCGCATAAAATAATGTTTAGAGCATTAATCCAAACATAGAAAGCATATTTTTTGCGATGAGAAACTCATCATGATCATCATACACATGAAAAAACACAAAAGACCTGGAAAATACGAACATTTCTAAAGGTTATACTTCCAATCTGGTGTGAAAAAACAATCAGATATGGTGACTGTTACTTCAACAACATTTAAAAACATAATCAATGGGAGCAGGATTAGTTGATGTAGCTCATTGTGTATGATTTGCTATTTCACAAGATCAAAGCTGAACATCTTTCCTATCCTGTCCCATGTCCCTCAACTCCCCTAGCACCCAAAACTCAATCAGTCTCAAACCCAAATATACTGACCAACTAAAGGTTCACAACCCTGAGAGTGAAGACGTTTCTCCTCATCACAGTTCTGTCATCTTATTCTGAGATTATGACCCCGAGCCCAGCCAGAGAAACAGCCTCTCTGCAATTACTCTGTCAAATAGGGCGGCATGGTAGCACAGTGGTTAGCACGGCTGCTTCACAGCTCCAGGGACCTGGGTTCAATTCCTGGCTTGGGTCACTGTCTGTGTGGAGTTTGCACATTCTCCTCGTGTCTGCATGGGATTCCTCCGGGTGCTCCGGTTTCCTCCCACAGTCCAAAGATGTGTGGGTTAGGTTGATTGGCCATGCTAAAAAAAAAATTGCCCTTAGTGTCCTGAGATGCATAGGTTAGAGGGCTAAGAGGGTAAATATATAGGGATATGGGAGTAGGGCCTGTGTGGGATTGTGGTCGGTGGAGACTCGATGGGCCGAATGGCCTCTTTCTGTACTGTAGGGTTTCTATGATTTCTATACCCAAGAGAGTTTTAATGAGGTCATCACTGGAGATTATTGGCCCATTCTAGTCAATCTCTCCTCCCTTTCATTTTTTAAAATTCTTTTATGGGATTAAAGTGCCAGCCTGGCACCCTGGCAGTGCCCACCAGGCACAGTGCCAAGGGGTGGGGTCTAATGGGAGAGGGAAGGGCCTGAAGAGAGCAGGGCCTGAAGAGGAGGCAGGGATCACTGGGGCAGCAAATGGCCAAGGGGGGGGGGGCTGGGTTGGCTGGGGTTGTGTGAACAAGGACGGCGATCAGCCTGGGGGCGTGAATGGGGGCAGCAATCGGGGTGGTCGGTGGGGCAATCGGGGGGTGGGATTAGAGACATATCGTTTTCACCATTGAGCTTTTCATGAAGGGAGTCCAGCATTATTCAATTCCAGAATGAACACTGGATTACAAAACTTTGCACCAATGTCACACCAAGAAGACACCTCAGGGATTTCAGTCACAGTTATTGTTATAGAAAACTGTCTAATTCAAACTGCTAATGTTGTGACATCAGGGCACATGCGCAATTGTAGCCTCCAGTAGTCAGCAGCCAGCTTCCCGGCGTGAATAGATTCCATCCACTCTCCCTTCTGGTGAGAATCACATTTTGCCTCATTTTCTTTTCCAAATGTCATAAGATTTGATTTTTTTCTCATTTTGAAAAAACGGATCTGAATCTCTCCCATTTTCACACTCGTTTGGCATTTAGAATTTTTTGGTAAGATTGGCCCCTGAGAATGTATCTTGCTAGTTTAAAAGTAATGTTGTAAGGAAGAGGGATTTCTAAAGAAAAATGGGTGGATGCAAATTAGAGAAGTGCTAGCTCCAAGAAATTATTAGATGTATTCAAGAGTTTTGTGTTTTAATCTCAATATGGAAAACCAATTTTTATTCTGATGGCTTTGTAATTATTTATACATGTTAAAGGAAAAACTCTCTCAATAGAGAAAAATTCTGTGTCTTTGTTTCTCAATTCATGCACTGATTGCAAAGGAGATTCTTAGGACTGTGGAGAATTAAAGTTCTTTTCACCAACCACTTTCCTGTCATAATGCTGTTTGGTCGAAACAATTGCATTCTTTCACTGGTAGCAGCCAGGGTGAAATGTTGGATCCATTGTTCCATGCCCACATATTTAAAACTTTGAAAACAAAAGGATTTGGTCTTGTATTTTTTTTAAATTACCTTGGAAGTTAAATATAATGGGGAGAAATTTGACTTGCATCCAAAATGAATGCAAAATCAAAGGAGTAATCGCACCATGTACTAAATGAGCATCCCACTGCAGCTCTCCAGATGGGGAGAGGGGGAAATCAGCCAAATCTCAGACGTGACAAGCCAGGAGCATTATAATCTGCTCAAGTCAAACAGCATACTTCCTGTTCTGATCGGGCAGACAGAATGCAGCAGAACATTCAGGAGGCCAAGGACCCATTGAAGGTATGCAATATTGGTAGCCACAAGCTGGAATTGATTTCTCCTCAATTTTCCTGCAGTTCTTTGGAATTACCGCTAATCATCTGTCATGTCTCCAGAGGACCAACAAAATGGCAAACTTGCCCATTATCAGCTGTTTCACAAGAGGTTCACCAATCTGCTACCCAAGAAGAAAAGTAAGAGAACTCCTGTGGAATTTCCATGCCGATGATTAGGCTGATATGACAGAGGCTGTTGGGCCAGGATGGACTGGGTTGGACCAGGATGGGTGTTTGGTTTGAGGAGGGAGGGGTGGAGAGAATTTGCATAATCCTCTGGGGTTTTGGGGGGTGGGAGGGCAGGGAAATGTTGGAGTGTGTGGGAGGGATCCCCTAGCGGGGGGATGTCCCATGCAGGGCTCTGTCTGAGTCTTCAAAAAAGTTACTCTAAAGTTAGGACTGACAGCTTTTTTTTCCTGCTTATTCTTTCAGAGTAACTCTGAGCTTAAAACTGGCAGGACCATCCTAAGTTAGCAATTTAAAACACTTTTATCAGATGATCCCCAACCCAATGCAATTGTTGAGGGGAAGTTAGCCCTTCTGGACAATTGCAGGGCAAACTCCTGCATGGGAACTTCCAAGAGAGATTCCCCAGTGCATCACTGGGGTACCCCACAAATCCAACCGTAGGAAACCAGGAAGTTATGGCCCAATGGATAGCACGTTAGCATAGTGGTTAACACTGCTGCCTCACAGCTCCAGGGTCCCAGATTCGATTCCAGTCTTGGGTGATTGTCTGTGTGGAGTTTGCATGTTTTCCCTGTGTCTGCATGGGTTTCCTCCAGGTGCTCCGGTTTCCTCCCACAGTCCAAAAGTCTGCAGGTTAGGTGGATTGGCCATCCAAATTATCCCTCAGTGTCCAAAGTGTATAGATTAGGTGGATTGGGCATGGTAAATATGTGGGGTTACTGGGATAAGGTGGTGGAGTGGCGGGGCCTGGGTATGATGCTCTTGCGGAGAGTTGGTGCAGAATCGATGGGCTGAATAACTTTTTTCTCCTGTAGGGTTTCTATGGAATACTGATCAGAACTGTTGCTCTGTATGGGGACCTGATTTGAGATAAAGTAGATTATTGATTCATATCAAGCTTGCGTTTGCTTTGTCCACCTTCAGAAAGATTGAAACATTTACTACTGACCTTATGACAGAGGGCAGCACATTGATAAAGCAGCTAAATGTATCTTTTAGGAAATAGCTCTGTGCGTTCTTGAACTATGTGCAACATGAACAATTAAACATTTCATGTCAGCTATGGAAGATTTACAAGTAGCCAGGGGTTTGATGGACCCCTGAACACATGATAAACCTGGTTTAATACTGCATTCAACTGACATGAAATACAGCCATTAAAAAAAAACAGCCTGCCTCCTTCAGGGAACCTCATATCACTTCACTCTGATGCCAAGTCTTACTCTGTCTCTGCATCGACATTCCAAGGTTAGGGCCAGAATTCCCCTGTCCAGCCCGCCACAGGAATTGTAGTAGGTGGCCGGAGGGGCGGGGCGGGAGGGGCGGGGGGGTCAACGACACACATACACCATGCAAAGGTCCATTGGCCTCAGGCGAGATTCTCCGGTTTTGAGGTGAGCGAGGCTGGAGAATCCCACCCTAGCATCAGCATACAGTAGAATCTACTTGCATTGAAATTAAATTAGTAAAATAGGGATGGAAGTCCCTCAAGACTGTTCCACCATTCAATCATATTATGATTGATCATTTACCCATTGATACTGTTACATTGCAAGAAAAAAAAATCAGCAACTTGTGGTAAGGTTTTGCATGTGGTTCAGTAGATCCTATTAAGGTATTTGTAGTCTTAGGTAGTTCAACAGTAAATATTTATTCACTACTTGAAATTATAAACACATGTACAGTAAAGGTCCAAGTTTACTCCTACAAATGGCTCTGTCCAACAGTACGCTGGCCATGTATTCTCTTACATCACTGTGAAGGTGGCATTGTACTCAGTCCTATGCTAACCCTTTACGTCAGACCCTTACACTGCGCAGTGCTACTAATAAACACTACACAAATAAATTTACTCATGCATAATTGGTGGTGTTTGAAATTGTCATTGTACATCTCGATGGCAGCACTACACATCAGGAAATATTATATTAAACTGGGAAAATAAAAATAGTCTTATATTAGAGGTTTCACGCTGAATCCGATCCATTTCAGAATTAATCTTAAGTGAATGTTACTATTTGTGCCTATTTCAAATGCATGTAGAGATCACATTTCAGTGTCCGAAAAGAAAAAAATTAAATGATTCATTGAATTTAATCAAGGATGAAGGCAAAACATCTGTTAATCTTTTGTGCACTCCATAATTAGATGCCAAGAAGGAGTTTCCTTTTAAGGGACCTCTAACATCTGTTATGACAGCACTCTGCATTGTTAAGTCAATGCCCCAATTGCTGCAAAATCAGCAAACTTTAATTACTTAAGATGCCAATTTTTTTATACACATTAAGTGAGATACAGCCATGTGGTGTAATAAATGCAGTTTTGAACCCAATGACAAATACCGTTTAGTCAACTACATGCCAAACATACAACCTCAGTAATTTTGAATCACTGTGAAGATGACTGGTTCCTAAGCCTTTCATTACACATAAAACGTGTTTGCACCCAACATATATTTTCCAGATTCTACTAACTGAACAATCTCAATGCATGCAGAGAATATAAAACAAAGTACAAAAACAAAGAAAGCAGATTCCTGACCTGCTGGCGTGAACGCACTTTCAGAAAGGAGGAGCTTGTGTTTGTATAGCAGGTACTCAGAATGTGCTAATGAATCAGCAAATTACTTTTTTGAAGTACAACCACTTTAATGATGTAGAAAAACATATGGCAGCCAATCCCACAAACAGCAGATGAAAGCACAAGCAGTAAATGGGTTTCAGGTGGTGTGGGTTGAGGAATGAGTGCTGGCTATGACATGAGGGGAATCACCCTCCCCTTCTCATTCCCAGGGGTTTTTTAAGCAGCTTTGTGATGCAAGTTCTCAGTGCCAGGTGACGATGGTGTAGATTCTAACGTACTACCTATTAATTTACCATTGCAGTAAGTTAATACATCCAATCAATTTAAATTATTTACAGCTACCACCTTAAAATCCTTTGTGACTTTGGCTTTCCACACTATCTACTGTTCTCTTCTTCTTTGTAGTTTGATATCGGCAAGAGTCAAGTCAACCCGTTTGGCTGCTGCCAGAAGCTTTGCACCACACCTGACTGAAAACTACACCACTTAACCAATTTAACCTGAGCTGAACTTCAATAAGAAGTCTCACAACACCAGGTTAAAGTCCAACAGGTTTATTTGGTAGCAACTACCATAAGCTTTCGGCACAGCTCCTTCGTCAACTTCTTACTGTGCTTACCCCAGTCCAACGCCGGCATCTCCACATCTGAACTTCAAACCAGACATTGGCATCTCCATGGCAAAATTCCCACCCTTGTTTTGAAATTGCTCCAAGGTGTCATTCCACCCTTTCACTGTACTTTTCTCAAGCTTTACAGAACTCCAAGAGCTCTGCGTTCCTCCAATTCTGGTCGCTTGACCATCCCTGATCTTTATGGCAGCTCCCTGGTGGCCAGACCTTCAGCTGCCTATAGGACCAAAGCTTTGAAATTCCTTCCCCAAACCTTCCCATTACTCTACCTCTTCCTCCTCCTTTAAGATATTCCTTAAAATCTACTTCTCTCCTAAAAACCCCTTGCGTGGCTTGGTACCAGATTTGTTCAATCCCGTGACATACCTTGGAATGTTTTGCAACATTAAGGATGCTATATAAATGTAAGTAGCTATTGTTGTTATGCTTTCCATTATCAAAACGATCTAACATTCTCCATGATTGCCAATACTTGCCTCATCCAAGCCTATGTCATCGGCAAATCTACCTTCAACACTCTAAAGCTGGTCTCTGCCCTGCAAAAGCTCCGAGTCATTCAAAACTCTGCCACCCACACCCACACTGTTAAGTCATATTCACCTTTCATGTCTGCCCTCACCGAGGTTCACTGGAGTCCTTTCCCCAGATGCACTGATTTCAAATTCCTTGTACCTATTTGCAAATCTCTCCCTGGCCTGATACTACCTTACTGCTATAACCTCCTCCAGCCCCACGTACTAGCTCACAAATTCCATCATTCTTATTTAGTGGCCAACTCATCATTGTCTAGCACTCTAGATCTATTTTCCCGAACTCCTGACTTGCTAGGGTAAGAATAGGAGAGTGACAAAGAAACAAGTTATTGCAGCAGTGCATAGTAAAGCTACTCTAGAGTGGGAGACCCAAGGACAGTCCAAGATTCATCTCCCTATGCCATCACCCCAATTCAGGCAAGCTGTGGGTAGCCATCAAACATCTCCAAAGATTTCCAAAGTTGTGCAGGTCAGGTGGATTGGCCATGCCAAATTGTCCCTTCGTGTCCAGAAATGTGTAGGTTAGGTGGATGAGCCATGGTAAATGTCTGGGGTTACGGGGATAGGGTGGGGGATGGGCAAGAGTAAGATGCTCTTTTGGAGAGTCAGTGCAGATTCGATGGGCCAAATGGCCTCCTTCTGCACTGTAGGGATTCTGTGGATCTCATCTATCGGAGCCTAATCAATTTCAGCTGATATTGAGGAACAGAAGTAAGTCTGGGGAGGGAGGTGATTGTGAAGGGAGTGGTGGGCTGAGTTATTGTTGTTTAGCGGAGCAAGGAGCAGCATTCCTGCTCCTTCCAACTCCAGAATTGGATATTTCAGAGCATCTCTTTGAGCAATCCCTTTAAAAATTGCTTATTAGGCATCTCAGGATCCAGATCTGCTGGGTGGAGCTGGCAAAATGAGCATGGCATCATTTTAGCTGGTTGCACCAGAGTGGTATAAAAAAAGACACTGACCTGGTTAGCCATGAACCAAACAACCATAGAGATTGGATGCAAATTGGTCATTTCATTCCTGAAAACAGGATGCGGAGTTTAGACCCCATTGTTTCTTTCTCCCTCATCAGAGCCTTCTAAAAACAATGCACTTTGCTGAAGCTTCACTCACTTCCTGCCTCTCCTCTATTAATTCCTGTTCAATGTTCTTTTCTGCCACATTCTTCTTTCTGTGAAGCAGCTATGAAACGTTCATGACATTAAAAGCGCCGAACCTGTGCAAACTCTTGTTTTATTTGAAGCACATTACCAATGTTAATATATTCCAGTGGTCATAAAATTGGAAAGCAATATTTAACCAAAGCAGAAGTCGTTTATCTAAACAAGCAATTTATTATAGTTTTTTGGCATGGATTAATGTTGACAATGATTAAAGGGTGAACAAATGCATAATATCTGATGCCTTAAAAAATAACATTCCAACATGTCACATAATGATAGGAATAGATAAAGAACTTACATCGGACCAAAAAAGTGCAAATCTCCTCATAGAAACCCTCAACCTAAAACTGCACTAACCTGACCTCAACATGTGATCTGCAATTTCATCTACACCATAAGGAAGAAAATAATTTATAAGCGCTTCAGCAGTCTGATAAGAGCAAAGTACATTTTAAGCAATCCTCCTATTCAGTATATGTTGTTTGCAAGTGACAATTGATTATGGTCACTGAATATCAGTGCAGACAGCCACAAATCCACATCAATATAGAACATAGAACATAGAACATTACAGCGCAGAACAGGCCCTTCGGCCCACGATGTTGCACCGACCAGTTAAAAAAAAACTGTGACCCTCCAACCTAAACCAATTTCTTTTCGTCCATGAACCTATCTACGGATCTCTTAAACGCCCCCAAACTAGGCGCATTTACTACTGATGCTGGCAGGGCATTCCAATCCCTCACCACCCTCTGGGTAAAGAACCTACCCCTGACATCGGTTCTATAACTACCCCCCCTCAATTTAAAGCCATGCCCCCTCGTGCTGGATTTCTCCATCAGAGGAAAAAGGCTATCACTATCCACCCTATCTAAACCTCTAATCATCTTATATGTTTCAATAAGATCCCCTCTTAGCCGCCGCCTTTCCAGCGAAAACAATCCCAAATCCCTCAGCCTCTCCTCATAGGATCTCCCCTCCATACCAGGCAACATCCTGGTAAACCTCCTCTGCACCCTCTCCAAAGCCTCCACATCCTTCCTGTAATGTGGGGACCAGAACTGCACACAGTACTCCAAGTGCGGCCGCACCAGAGTTGTGTACAGTTGCAACATAACGCTACGACTCCTAAATTCAATCCCCCTACCAATAAACGCCAAGACACCATATGCCTTCTTAACAACCTTATCTACTTGATTCCCAACTTTCAGGGATCTATGCACACATACACCTAGATCCCTCTGCTCCTCCACACTATTCAAAGTCCTCCCGTTAGCCCTATACTCAACACATCTGTTATTCCTACCAAAGTGAATTACCTCACACTTCTCCGCATTAAACTCCATCCGCCACCTCTCGGCCCAACTTTGCAACCTGTCTAAGTCTTCCTGCAAACTACGACACCCTTCCTCACTGTCTACCACACCACCGACTTTGGTGTCATCAGCAAATTTGCTAATCCACCCAACTATACCCTCATCCAGATCATTAATAAATATTACAAACAGCAGTGGCCCCAAAACAGATCCCTGAGGTACACCACTTGTAACCGCACTCCATGATGAATATTTACTATCAACCACCACCCTCTGTTTCCTATCCGCTAGCCAATTCCTGATCCAATTTCCTAGATCACCCCCAATCCCATACATCTGCATTTTCTGCAGAAGCCTACCATGGTGAACCTTATCAAACGCCTTACTAAAATCCATATATACCACGTCCACTGCCTTGCCCCCATCCACCTCCTTGGTCACTTTCTCAAAAAACTCAATAAGGTTAGTAAGGCACGACCTACCTGCCACAAAACCATGCTGACTATCACCTATCAATTCATTACTCTCCAAATAACTATAAATCCTATCCCTTATAATTTTTTCCAACATCTTGCCGACAACAGAAGTGAGACTCACCGGTCTATAATTCCCGGGGAAGTCTCTGTTCCCCTTCTTAAACAATGGGACAACATTCGCTAACCTCCAATCTTCTGGTACTATACCAGAGGCCAACGACGACCTGAAGATCAGAGCCAGAGGCTCTGCAATCACTTCTCTTGCCTCCCAGAGAATCCTTGGATAAATCCCATCCGGACCAGGGGATTTATCTATTTTCAGACCCTCCAGAATATCCTGCACATCCTCCTTATCAACTGTAATACTGTCTATTCTACTCCCTTGCAACCCAGTGTCCTCCTCAGCTATATTCATGTCCCCTTGCGTGAACACCGAAGAGAAATATTGGTTCAATGCTTCACCAATCTCCTCCGGTTCCACACATAACTTCCCTCTGCCATCTATAACTGGCCCTAAACTTGCCCTAACCAACCTTCTGTTCTTGACATACCTATAGAACGCCTTAGGATTCTCTTTAACCCTATCCGCCAAAGTCTTCTCATGTCCCCTTTTAGCCCTTCTAAGCTCGCTCTTCAACTCCCTCTTAGCCAATCTAAAGCTTTCTAGTGCACTACCCGAGTGCTCACGTCTCATCCGAACATAAGCCTCCTTTTTCTTTTTAACCAACAAAGAAACTTTTTTGGTGCACCACGGTTCCCTAGCCCTACCAATTCCTCCTTGCCTGACAGGGACATACCTATCACAGACTCGCAGTAGCTGCTCCTTGAAAAAACTCCACATGTCGGACGTTCCCAGTCCCTGTAATCTCCTAGTCCAACCTATGTTTCCTAATTCTCTCCTAATAGCCTCATAATTACCCTTCCCCCAGCTAAAACCATTGGCCCGAGGTTCATGCCTATCCCTTTCCATCACTAAGGTGAACGTAACCGAATTGTGGTCACTATCACCAAAATGCACACCAACTTCCAACTCATTAGCAAATTTGCTAATCCACCCAACTATACCCTCATCCAGATCATTAATAAATATTACAAACAGCAGTGGCCCCAAAACAGATCCCTGAGGTACACCACTTGTAACCGCACTCCATGATGAATATTTACTATCAACCACCACCCTCTGTTTCCTATCCGCTAGCCAATTCCTGATCCAATTTCCTAGATCACCCCCAATCCCATACATCTGCATTTTCTGCAAATTGGCAACTCAAATCCAACTCATTCACACATTTCAGTTGCATCAATTATTTAGGACCTATTTGCCAACTATAACAGACCTTCCTAGTATATGTAATGATTAATCTGAAAACATTAATTGATTAACCTCTATAAACTGAGTTATATTTGGTCACTGTTCATGCCAGACTTGTGAGAAAGCACAAGAAGACTTTCTCCGGTCAACAGAAGATACCCTCATCACAGAAGACATTCCATCAGGGAAGGCAATTCCCACAGCACTGCCAACGTGATCTGTCACTGGCTTCTCCAACATGCTTCCTTTTGTCTACAGCAAAATGCCAGGGAAAATCAACCATGCGAGATGGAGGCAGACCCTTCAATCCACTCATCATTAGTTCAGATCTGCTGGAGGAGTTTATATGCCTCTTTAATCAGGCCATTATCCATTTCCATGCTAGGGTACAGTCTTACCTGAGGTTCATGTGGGCAAGGTCACACTACATAAGACTGCATGATTTGAACAAAAGGATTTGATACAGCAGATTGGAACCCTGATCTGGTCAGGCAGGGAGATGTCTGGCTCTACTGTCACCAGCCTGAAGTGCAACCAATATTAAAGCCTGGGTCTCATTTTATTTTGATGGGTGGCTGCCCAACAAATTATCTCAGAAAATGGTAAGCTCACAGTCTCCCTGGAAGTTGTGGTAAAGATGCAGAGGGCAAGCAGGATGCTCATGTTCCTACACACACCTGGGAGCATACCCAGAGCAAATGCATGTGTCCATTTTACTTTTCTTAGCTCTTAGCCTCTCTTTCTTTCCGCAAAGCAAAACTGAACATTATGTAAGGAAGATGAGCAAAATTAGAGGAGGAATACTTGATATCTTAGCTCTCATCAAAATGAGGTAGGAAGTTGAAGCAATTAGTTGTCAGGGCGAAGTCATGAGCATTGCAAAAGATGAGGCAGACAGCTTTCCTGAGCAGCGTATCTGTACATTATTCATAACCCTCATTTTCTTTTTGCCTGCTCAGATGGATGTGAAACATCCTGCTAGTTAAATAGGAGCAAAGGATTCTTCTGATACCCTAGTCAACATTGCCTCCCTAATCAACACTACTTCGAAAAAAAGATTCATTCATCCCTGTTTGTGAAGCTATATTTGCTTGTACATTTACCTACAGAACAATAATTGAACTTCAAAAGCAACCCATTGGTTGTGGGGCATTTTAGAATAACATAAGAATGTTGTAAGGTGGTTAAATAAATGCAAGCAGCTTATTTTCTTTTTCCAAGGTTGTATATTATTGCAGTAGTGAGCAGAATTACTGTGATAGTACAGATATGTCAGAAATACATTTGGAAGTTTGGCAATACAGTTCAACATTGCTATTATTAAATATAACTAGAGTGTTTCCAGCTATGGAAACAAAAATCATTCATTATGTTCACTCTGCCTTCTTTCCCATTCTCATCAAAACACAAATGAGCGTAGATTCCAATTCAATGGCAACTTCTCTCGCCTAAGTCAGCAAACTCTCATCTGGTTTCATTAATATTTAAATACTGTTTATATGTAGTATCCAAAATTACAATGTATCTCACAGAATTCGTCATAAGTTGCCAAAAATAACAAAAACAACTTACATTTATATAGAGCCTTTTTACATAATGAAGCATGTCAAGATTCTTCACAAGGGCATTATAAAAAGAAAGTATGCCACTGTGACCTCTAGACTTGCATATTCCAAAGCATTCGTGGCTTGTTTCCCACATTCTACGCTCTGCAATTACCAGGTTATTAAAAACTTTGTTGTCCATGTCTTAACTTGCACCAAGTCCATTTCACTTATTCACTCTCTCCTCACTGTTTATTTTTAATTCTTTCACGGGATTTGGGCATCACTGGCTAAGCCATCATTTTTTTTGCCTATCATTAATTCCCTTGAGAAGGTGGTGATGAGCTACTTTCTTGAACCGCTGCAGTCTATGTGGCGTAGAAAACCCATCATAATGTTAAGGGCTATATTGGCTTTTGGTCAAGCAATATTTGGGTGTTAAAATTCTCATCTTTGTTTTCAAATTCCTCCAAGACCTCACCACCCTCGCTTATGTAACCTCCTATAGCCCCACAATCTTCCAAGATGCCTGTGCTTATTTTATTCTGACCTTCTGCGCATCTCCGATTTTAATTACTCCACCACTGGTGGCCATCATGCCTTTTGTTGGTTGGTTTTAAGCTCCAGAATTCTTTCCTTACACCTCTCCACCCTGTTACCTTGTCTTCCACCTTTCAGACAAACTTCACACCTACCACCTTTACCAAACTTTTCTTCTTATATGACTCAGTGTCATAATTTGATTTATCATGGTCCTGTGAAGCACCTTGGGATGTTTTGTTATGTTAAAAGTGTTGTATAAATGTAAGTTGCTGTTGCTTCTTCGATGAACATTGCAAATATATCAGTGTGCTACCTATTGTTATTTTTAATTTGTTCATGTGATGTGGACATTGCCAACATGACTAATGGGATGAATTGTAATATGGTAACTGGGTGTGGAACCTTTAACACAAGAATGTTCATCGTAATATGTTTATGTGAGACTTTCAATGAAAGACAGGACAAATATAAAGAGGTATCTCAACAACGTAGCCCCAAAATTATTTTTCCCAAAATTAAGCAAAATATTCAACTTATTGGTATTATCAGGCAAATTGAATAATTTTCAAGTAATTTGTTTGTTCATTGTTATTTATCCACATAATTTCCTTCTGCTCCAGCCCTCATTTTGCCTTATCTGTTTCACAGCCACTTATATGCAAAGTACAACTCTTTCGTGCCAAAAAGAGCCACCACACAGATATTGTATGCCAAGTACAATTTGTATCTTCCACATAATACACAACCTCGGGCATAGTTCCACAGTGTTGTAATATCGGATCAACATCTGCTCTCCCATTTACAAGATAAATTCGCCAATCCTTGGCAAAGATGTATTTAGTCTCAACAATAACCAACAAAGTAGAAACAATAAATTAAAGTGTTGCAATTTACATTGTCCCAGCCTTTTAACCTGTTCGTGAGTTTGTTGTTTCAGTGCATGCAACATTATTATCATTTACGAGGCTGATCAGAACTCACCTCCAAATGCACGGGAAAGAGTTGTTTACGAAGTAGCTCAGACCCTGAGGGATACAAAATTGTTAATAGTGGGTAAGAAAACAGAGTTTGCACAGTGATACACACTTCTGATTAAAATAGGATAGTATTCTCAATAATAAAACATTCCTGAGTTGATCAGATTACAATCATTTTAATTTCCTTGTGGTGAAATCAGTTCCAGTCCTATTAATGTTGCACTGCCAACATTTTTATCTTATTGTAATGGTATTGTGCAAAATATAATTGCTTTCCAGCACCTAGGAATTTCTAACTTATTCAGTTCTGAGTATTTTATGTTAAGGGTTATGAGAATGAAAAGTAATTATAAAAGGCAAAATAAATCTTTTGCAAACTATGATGGCCAATTCTGTTTGGTTAAGATTCTACTTTAATTTTCAGTCACAGTGAATATAAATGCCTACTTGTGAGAATTACTAATCCTCATGGTTGTCCTCACTCATCACATATAATTTCCATGAACATTGATATAAGGAAAAGGCAGTAATTCAATAAGTGTTAAAGATCAGGTCAATTTATATTAAAAACGTAATGAAGTCAAGATAAATTATAATTTATTTTAGTACCAATTACACACCATAATATATGATTTAAAAAAAAATTTGCTTCTAGAATTCTTCAAATAATACTAATTTTCACCACTGATGAAAAATGCATCAATACAATAAAATATATTAGATCTACAATTCAGGCATAAGAATTCAGTCAATTTTTGCCTTCCTTATACCACATTATTGCTGCCATTGGCTGCACACCCACTCTGATTTTCCTTCCTATTGAAGCCAAAATTGAATTTTGCCTTCATTGTCTCACTGCTGGTACTCATTAAGCGGCCCATTCGGATGCTGAAAATATTCACATCATCCTGCTCAGTGAACAGGAATTAAATGTCTATGTCAATAAATGGGACACCAGACAACAAAGGTCAGAAAATGGTGACCATTTCAAACAGACAAGTACCTACACATTGATATAATTTAAGTTTGAACAAATTTCAAGGCATAAAGATTCTTTCATTGGCATAAAAACTGACTAACTAATGCACTGCGAGTGTAAAAATATGGGCCATGCGTAATGACTTCAATCAGGCCATTGAGGTTGGCCTATTGGAATATGAACTCACTGATTAAGGATCCAATTGATGGGCCAATCAAGAAGTCTTTGCCTTGTACTTAACTGGGAGTAACAGTACCTCAGACACTCCCGGAGGTCGACTGCTAACTGATAGCACTCTGTGTACTGCTGTTAGAGTCGTAAATAAAAGGATTTTGGTGAAGGGACTTCTGCCTCTGAAGACTTATTACACCATGATAGCACAAAGTTAATTATAAGCAAAGAACAAGTTCAAACTAACAACAACTTACAAGTATATAGAAACTTGAAAATTCTAATCCCATTGGTGCTTCACAGAAGAGATCAACAAAATTTGATAACCCAGTAACATAAAGAGGTTTAAGGACAGGTGACCAAAAACCTGGTCAAATAAGTAGGTTTTAAGGAGTGTCTTCCAGAAAGAGAGAGAAGAAGAGAGGTTTAGGAAAGAAATTATATAAATCAGGGTCTTGGCAGCTGGAGGCACAGCTCCCAATGTTGCAGCAATTAAAATCAGGAATACCCAAAAGACGGGTTGGAGTACGGAAGTATCAGAGTGTTGTAGGGCTGATTACAGAAATAGGGACGGATGAGGTCATGGAAGAATACGAAGGACCAAATCTTCCAACTTCCCCAATCGTTGGAGACCGGACATATGACTGCGATGCCCCTTAGGACCTTGTGGTGGTTCTGATGCATTGGCCTATGTGGGAATTGCTTGAGAAGCTTAAACATCTGATGGGTAACACCCCAATTTCCTGAAATCTTCAATAAATGTCTTGGACTCTGAGTTAGAGTCAGAGATCTGGATAGTTCCAATGTACTTACCTGGATAATTATCTAGGAAATGTTAAACAGGTTAAAATTGGTCAAAAACATCTAGGTAACTGCATAACTGAGCCACAAATCCCTCTCACAGACCCTTTGACTAACACCTGACCCGATCCGACTAATTCCCATCCATCCCCTGACCACATGACTATCCCAGACCACTCCCAACCCAACTAGCCCCCACTTGCCACCTTGCCCACCCTACCCACTTATGCACTTCACCCACCTCCCCCATCCACTTACCTACCTGTCACCTCCTCCACTCTCATACACTCTACCAACCTCAACCACCTCATTCATCTTAACCACCTCGCCCACCCTATTCAGCTACCCAGTTACTCACTCACCTCATCCACCCTGTCTATTCACCTCACCCACCCTACTCATTCATTCATTCATCCACTCACCCATGCACTCATCCATTCACTAACATTCAAACTGGACATTTAAACTTAGCACATGGCAGCTGGTGCTGTAAAAAGGGTAAGAAGTCTAACAACACCAGGTTAAAGTCCAACAGGTTTATTTGGTAGCAAAAGCCACAAGCTTTCGGAGCTTTAAGCTCCTTCTTCAGGTGAGTAGGAATTCTGTTCACAAACAGGGCATATAAAGACACAAACTCAATTTACAGAATAATGGTTCGAATGCGAATACTTACAGCTAATCAAGTCTTAAAGGTACCAAAAATGTGAGTGCAGAGAGCATTAAGCCAGGTTAAAGAGATGTGTATTGTCTCCAGACAGGACAGCCAGTGAGACTCTGCAAGTCCAGGCAAGCTGTGGGGATTACAGATAGTGTGACATGAACCCAATATCCCGGTTGAGGCCGTCCTCATGTGTACGGAACTTGGCTATCAGTTTCTGCTCAGCGACTCTGCGCCGTCGTGTGTCGCGAAGGCCGCCTTGGAGAACGCTTACCCGAATATCAGAGGCCGAATGCCCGTGGCCACTGAAGTGCTCCCCAACAGGAAGAGAACAGTCTTGCCTGGTGATTGTCCAGCGGTGTTCATTCATCCATTGTCGCAGTGTCTGCATGGTTTCCCCAATGTACCATGCCTCGGGACATCCTTTCCTGCAGCGTATCAGGTAAGAGTTTTAACAACACCAGGTTAAAGTCCAACAGGTTTATTTGGTAGCAAATACCATTAGCTTTCGGAGCACTGCTCCTTCGTCAGATCCGCTCCGAAAGCTAATGGTATTTGCTACCAAATAAACCTGTTGGACTTTAACCTGGTGTTGTTAAAACTCTTACGGTGTTCACCCCAATCCAACGCCGGCATCTTCACATCATGCGTATCAGGTAGACAACATTGGCCGAGTTGCAAGAGTATGTACTGTGTACCCGGTGGATGGTGTTCTCACGTGAGATGATGGCATCTGTGTCGAAGATCCGGCACGTCTTGCAGAGGTTGCTGTGGCAGGGTTGTGTGGTGTCGTGGTCACTGTTCTCCTGAAGGCTGTGTAGTTTGCTGCAGACAATGGTCTGTTTGAGGTTGTGCGGTTGTTTGAAGGCAAGAAGTGGGGGTGTGGGGATGGCCTTGGCGAGATGTTCGTCTTCATCAATGACATGTTGAAGGCTCTGGAGGAGATGCCGTAGCTTCTCCGCTCCGGGTCTTCTGTCCACCGTGTCCTGTGTTTGTCTTCTGAGGAGGTCTATGCACTTTTTCGCTGTGGTGCGTCAGAACTGTCGATCGATGAATCGAGCGCCATATCCTGTTCTTATGAGGGCATCTTTCAGCGTCTGGAGGTGTCTGTTGCGATCCTCCTCATCCGAGCAGATCCTGTGTATATGGAGGGCTTGTCCGTAGGGGATGGCTTCTTTAACGTGTTTAGGGGGGAAGCTGGAGAAGTGGAGCATCGATCGACAGTTCCGACGCGCCACAGCGAAAAACTGCACCGACCTCCTCAGAAGACAAACACGGGACATGGTGGACAGAATACCCTTCGTCGTCCAGTATTTCCCCGGAGCAGAGAAGCTACGGCATGTCCTCCGGAGCCTTCAACATGTCATTGATGAAGACGAACATCTCGCCAGTGCCATCCCCACACCACCACTTCTTGCCTTCAAACAACCGCACAATCTCAAACAGATCATTGTCCGCAGCAAACTACCCAGCCTTCAGGAGAACAGTGACCACGACACCACACAACCCTGCCACAGCAACCTCTGCAAGATGTGCCAGATCATCGACACAGATGCCATCATCTCACGTAGAACACCATCCACTAGGTACACGGCACATACTCTTGCAACTTGGCCAACGTTGTCTACCTGATACACTGCAGGAAAGGATGTCCCAAGGCATGGTACATTGGGGAAACCATGCAGACGCTGCGACAACGGATGAATGAACACCGCTCGACAATCACCAGGCAAGACTGTTCTCTTCCTGTTGGGGAGCACTTCAGCAGTCACGGGCATTCGGCCTCTGATATTCAGGTAAGCGTTCTCCAAGGCGGCCTTCACGATACACAACGGCGCAGAGTCGCTGAGCAGAAACTGATAGCCAAGTTCCGCACACATGAGGACGGCCTCAACCGGGATATTGGGTTTATGTCACACTATCTGTAATCCCCACAGCTTGCCTGGACTTGCAGAGTCTCACTGGCTGTCCTGTCTGGAGACAATACACATCTCTTTAACCTGGCTTAATGCTCTCTCCACTCACATTGTTTGTACCTTTAAGACTTGATTAGCTGTAAGTATTCGCATTCCAACCATTATTCTGTAAATTGAGTTTGTGTCTTTATATGCCCTGTTTGTGAACAGAATTCCCACTCACCCTGAAGAAGGAACTTAAGGCTCCGAAGGCTTGTGGCTTTTGCTACCAAATAAACCTGTTGGACTTTAACCTGTTGTTGGTAAACTTCTTACTGGGTTTACCCCAGTCCAACGCCAGCATCTCCACATCATGGCTGTAAAAAGGGGCAGGACCCTATCTTCCCTGATTCCACTCTGCCCCACTGGATCTCATGATGTGGAGATGCCGGCGTTGGACTGGGGTAAACACAGTAAGAAGTTTAACAACACCAGGTTAAAGTATAACAGGTTTATTTGGTAGCAAACCTGAAGAAGGGGCTTAAGGCTCCGAAAGCTTGTGGCTTTTGCTACCAAATAAACCTGTTGGACTTTAACCTGGTGTTGTTAAACTTTCCACTGGATCTCTCCAGGGGACATTGCATTCCGCATTTCTGGAAAGACTGGGTTCAGAATGTCCGGGAAGAAATGCTGGACAGCATTGAATTGGGGGAATTTTCAAATGGAGTGGCAATCTGACGATGATTACCACTCCTTGGCAGATTCAGGCTGATGGTAAAGAGGAGAGATTTAAAATTGAGGGTTTGCTGAACCTGGAGCTAATGCAGATCAGCAAGCACAAGCTTGCCCGCTCCAATAAACTGTAGTTTGGTACATTATGTACCCACACATCAACAATACTATCTGCTGGGAGAGCCAAAGACAAGAGGAAAGCACTTGGAACCAATTCAAAAAGCTCTGGGAAATTCCTCTGCCATTCCCCAAGGTAATCAAACTGATCTCCAGGAAATGTTGAGTACTCATGACTCAGCACAATCACAACCAACAACTTGTCTCTTGTAAATGGAAATGTCCTTTTTTTCTCAGAAATTTGTCAAGGTTCCTTTCAAAGAGCTGCAGCAACTCTTGGTTCACCACGTGTGAGAGCGGACTTCAGGCAATTTGATTGGATCAATATCAGGTGGGATGGTGCTGCAGTCCTTCCTCCATCCAATGAAACCATTAAAATTCTTCTCATGCCCATGTCCTCTGTTCAGCATTGGTTAGCTTTGCCAGGCTCCTAATCTCACCAGTTTGTTTTCCCATGCACATCTCAATGAAGGAGAAAGTCTCTCTGGAGATATTCTGCTTCAAAATGTTTAAAGTAGCCTGCCCAACAAGGGACAGGGGGCTTGCTGCCCAAGACTACTAACACTCAAGAGTTATCCACTACACAGCTACTTACTGCAAACAATACAGCTAAATTCCACCTTTCGCGACTTCCTTGATCGCATTTTCACTTATATTAGGAATGTCGATGATCAGGCTCAATGGATTTACTGGCTTTCAAACCCATTAATTTCTCCAGCCCTTTTTTCTAGTAACATTAATTGTCTTCAGTTCCTCCTTCTCACAAGACCCTTGGTTCCTTAGCATTTCTGGGAAGTTAATTGCGTCTTCCTCCATGAAGACAGAACTAAAGTAGTTGTTTAACTGCTTTCCCATTTTCTTGTTCTCGATTGTAAATTCTCCTGTTAAAGACTGTAAGGGACCTACATTTGTCTTCACCAATCTTTTTCTTTTTATATAATTATGGAACATTTTACAGTCTGCTTTTATGTCATCTGCAAGTTTGTTCTCACACTCTATTTTCCCCGATTAATCAATCTCTTAGTCCTCCCTTGCTGAATACTAAACTTTTCCCAATCCTTAGGCTTGTTACTTTTGCTAGCAAATATATGTGACTCCTCTTTGGATCTAATTCTATCCTTAATTTCATTTGTTAGCCATGGTTGGGCTGCTTTTCTTGTTATGTTTGTAAGTTTCCAAAGTAACTGAAGGCAGCCACCTAGCAGTAGGCCAGGTTTCCATCAAAATTCTATCTCAATTCACCACTCCTCCCCCTCCCTCCCCCACCAAGCATATTCCCATGACAATGCGACAAGCTACAAGCCATCCTGTGGAAGGATCCCCTCTAGAATGGTGGTCTGGCAGATATGGCCATCCATTATTTTTTTTTATTTTTCACAATGCTGCAGAGAACACCTCTATTCTGAAACACTCTCACGGTCTCCTTTTTACCTCAGCAGTGTCCACCTCTCCTGTTGGGGCTGCCAGTTGGGGGCTGTGGGCTCTCACATTGAGCCTTCCCCTTCACTGGCCCACCACCATCCTCAGTTGGACAGGGCTCATTAGTTATACGCCTCTGGGTATACTGTGACTGGCATTCCCCCACAGCCACTTCTAAGTTCCCAACCCAGAATTCAGGCAAATGTCAGGATTGAAGCCAATGAGAAAGATTCAGCCTTCCAATGTGTCTTCCCACTTGTTTTGATGTAACCTCCATGGGAACACAAAACAAATTAAAAGCCCTTGGGCAATTCAGGGAAGAGAAAACAGACATTCCTCTTCGATTCCCAAAGGCAATCAAAATGAGTTCCAGAAAATCACAGTGACCATGCAGTGATAAAAGCCAAAACAATGAACTCACCAAGCCCCTTTCAACATTTTTGTAGCCTCACCATACAATCCAATAACGTATTCAATAAGAAATATCAACAATACCCTATCACAAAGAAAACTCTTCCGATATTTAACCTAGATCTCTGCTTCTGTTGCTAACGTTTTATGCATTCGTGGGACATGAGTATCACTGGCTGCCCAACATTTATTGCCCATCCCCAGGAGGGCAGTTGAGAGTCAACCACATTGCTGTGGCTCTTGAATCACATGTAGGCCAGACCAGGTAAGGATGGCAAATTTCCTTCCATAAAGGACATTAGTGAACCAGACAGGTTTTTCCGACGATCGACAATGGTTTCATTGTCATCAGTAGTTTCTTAATTCCAGATTTTATTTATTATTGAATTCAAATTCCACCATCTGTCACGGTGGAATTCGAACCCGGGTCCCCAGAATATTAACATATAGACGTGACTCCTTGTTTTTGCTAAACCTATTTACCACAAGTCCGAAAATGAAATTCAAACACAATCATTCTTAAGAAATATTACTGCTAACTTTTTATTTAATGTTACTAACCTACGTTTTTTTGTATCAGTGTCGGGCATCCGAGGTTAAATATGAAAAACTGCACCTTGTATATGAGCCTATACAGTGGGACTTCCAAAGCCCATGAATTTTTAAAGTTTATTTATTAGTGTCACAAGTAGGCTTACATTAACACTGCAATGAAGTTACTGTGAAAATCCACTCGTAACCACACTCCGGTGCCTGTTTGGGTACACCGAGGGAGAATTTAGTATGGCTGATGCACCTAACCAGCACGTCTTTCAGACTGTGGAGTGCCCGGAGGAAACCCACACAGACACGGGGAGAACGTGCAAACTCCGCACAGACAGTGACCCAAGCCAGGAATGGGTCCCTGGTGCTGTGAGGCAGCAGTGCTAATCACTGTGCCACTAGGGGATTCCCTGTTATTACGGCAAAAAAACAAATGTGCAAGGAAGGAGAATGGCTGAAAGTACTCATTTATAAGCTTATATGGTTCAAGCTGCCATGGATAATTTTACTAGCTTTATCACAGATGGGCCAATGTTTCAGTGTTCACTAAACATAGAAAAAAAATTAGGCATGGGCAAACCGTTGGAGAATGCTCGGAAAAATGCAATGCATGATTCATCTGTATAACACTGCTTCATTTAGAAGCAGAAAACTGTGAAGAAAACGAGTCAATTTAGCCCACGGCCTATTTACAGTTATTAGCAATGAACTCTTGCAGGCTGCTACAACTGCAATCACACAAGCAACTGATTCTTTCACTCCAAGTTATAACTGGAGTTAGTGAACTGGACAGAATAGGAGGAATTCAAAATAAACCCACAGCATCAAGATAAATGCGTGCTATGGAGGAGTTTCCTGCCTGGGAGCGTGGTTGATGTAGTTGTAGATCACACCCCCACTTCTTGCCTTCAAACAACCGTACAACCTCAAACAGACCATTGTCCGCAGCAAACTACCAAGCCTTCAGGAGAACAGTGACCACGACACCACACAGCCCTGCCGCAGCAATCTCTGCAGGACGTGTCGGATCATCGACACGGATGCCATTATCTCATGTGAGAACACCATCCACCAGGTACACGATACATACTCTTGTGACTCGGCCAACGTTGTCTACCTGATATGCTGCAGGAAAGGATGTCCCGAGGCATGGTACATTGGGGAGACCATGCAGACGCTACGACAACGGATGAATGAACACCGCTCGACAATCACCAGGCAGGAGTGTTCTCTTCCTGTTGGGGAACACTTTAGCGGTCACGGGCATTCAGCCTCTGATCTTCGGGTAAGCGTTCTCAAGGCGGCCTTCACGACACACGACAGCGCAGAGTCACTGAGCAGAAACTGATAGCCAAGTTCCGCACACATGAGGACGGCCTCAACCGGGATCTTCGGTTCAGGTCACACTATCTGTAACCCCCACGACTTGCCTGGGCTTGCAAAATCTCCCTGGCTGGAGACAATACACACCTCTTTAACCTGTGCTTAACCCTCTCTTCAATCACATTGTCTGTACCTTTAAAACTTGATTACGTGTAAAGACTCGCATTCCAACCATTATCTTGTAAATTGAGTTTGTGTCTATATATGCCCTGTTTGTAAACACAACTCCTCACTCACCTGAAGAAGGAGTGACACTCTGAAAGTTTGTGCTACCAACTAAACCTGTTGGACTTTAACCTGGTGTTTAACCTTCTTACTGTGCTGTAGTTGTTGACAGGAATAGAAGGCTGGTGCAGGGAACCCAGAATGATCAAGGACTTGGGAGGCAGGTGACATGTAACATATATTACTCTAGGCAGTAGACAAACTAAAACCAGGTCATCTCCCTCGGCATTGCACAGGGGTAGTGCCTGCCCTGAGAAGTCTCCAGCTGACCAAGGATTTACTGAGTACTTCCAATTAACCTTCCTTTTTCACATTTATTCACCCTGGTGAAACATTATTGCCTGTCAGAGTGAAGTGGATAATGGAACTGGGTGGCCTATGGAGGTCCCACTGTAAAGGCTGTGATTGAGGTGTGTAACCTCTCCAGAAAGACCTGCGTCATGGGCAGCCATTTGCCATGCACTGTGGAGGTGAATTTCTATGGGAGTTCCCACTTATCTGGTGTAACCCTAATAGGAGAGCTGTGAAAAAGGAGGTTAAAATAGGGCAAATGCCTTTCATACCATTTTTCAGGGATTTCTTCGACTCTTACACCGAGATTGCAATAGATGGGTAGACGAGTCGCCATAGGAATTCACCCTCTATGGTTAATAGTAACCATCCTGATCTGATCTTCATGTCCACAAATGCCCATGTTTCAGGTGTGAACTCCAAACAGGGATTCAAAGCGACAACCCTGGCTCAATTTGCAAACCCCACCACCACCCCAAACATAGGAGCACTTGGACCAATCACAATATTGCTATTTGGCTGTTAGCAACTAGCTCAGCATAGACTGGGCATCAAACCTAAGACATCCTCCGTCTGTGTGACTCACTAACACCAGGTAGAATAATTGAACTGGATTGTTTGACAGTTCGGCAGGAAATCATTTAACCCACCATCCCTGCAGCAAGTCCCCAAAAAAGTCTCCAAACATCTTCTGAGGCCACTGTGTTGCTATTTCCCCATTCTCTATGAATCTTTTTATTCAAATTATCCAGTTCCCTTTTGAATAGTTCCCTTCTTGTTGTATGGGATTCTTTATAAGACTGATCAAATGAACATTGTCTTTAGCTGTGAAACCACGTTCATGTCCTTTTGGATAAATCATAGAATCTCCTACAGTGCAGAAGGAGGCCATTTAACCCATTGAGCCTGCACCGACAACAATTCCACCCTGGCCCTATCCCCACGTATCCTGACATAATTACCCTGATAATCCCCCTGACACTAAGGGGCAATTTACTATGGCCAATAAACCTAACCCGCAAATCTTTGGACTGTGGGAGGAAACCGGAGCACCCAGAGCAAACACACGCATTCACGTGGAGAACAGTCATCCAAGACCAGAATTGAACCCGGGTCCCTGGCGCTGTGAGGCAGCAATGCTAACCACTGTGCCACTGTGCCACAAAGACAAACGACCCACCTATATACCACATAAAGCAGAAGCTGTTCCTTTCATTGACCAACCTCTCCTGGATAGTCCATTTCCTATTATTTCCATGTCCCACTGCATTTCCTATGTGTTAATTTTTACTCCTTATTCAAAATAGATTTAATAATTGCAGTCAGATCCTCTGCAAGTCCTTCCCCAACTTCTGCAGCATTAATGCATGCCTTCAGTGTCCAGCACCTTTTGTTTTTTAAGTTTCACCTATTTCTTCAAGACCACTTTGTCATCCAGAATTGTCCTATCTAATTTCTTCTTCTCCTCCTCTTCCACTGTTGCATTCTATGAAATAGTCAAGTAAAGTACTCATTACTAACTCTGCCATTACTTCACACTCCCTGATGATTGCATATAGCCACTGAGCCACCAAGGAAGCAGCACTGAATTTCAAGGAGATATTTCTCAGTTCATAAGCAGTGAGAGTACAAAGAACAAAGAAAACCACAGCACAGGAACAGGTCCTTCCGCCCTCCAAGCCTGTGTCAATCATAATGCCCTAACTAAACTAAAAAAAAGCCCTCAGCCCTTACTCGGTCCAGATCCCTCTATTCCCTCCCTATTCATGTACCCATCCACATGCCTCTTAAATGTTGCTTAAGTGCCTGCTTCCACCACCTCCTCCGGCGGCACGTTCCAGGCACCCACCACTCTCTGCGTGAAAAATGTCCCCTGAACATCTCCCTTAAACGTTCCCCCTCTCACCTTGAACCTGAGCCCCTTTGCAATTGACACTTCCACCCTGGGAAAAAGCCTCTGACTATCCACCCTGTCTGTGCCTCTCAGAATTTTGTAGACCTCTATCAGGTCTCCCCTCTGCCTCTGCCTTTCCGGTGAAAAAGTAATCTCTGCAATCACAAAACATTAGGGCAATCAAGAAATTGCTGTCACTGTAAGATAACAAAAATGCCTTACCATCTACGCTCCATTCAAACAAATGCTAAGGTGCACATTTATCCATTGGAAATCAAACTCAGCAGACACACAAGTTAAATTGTTTACTGATGTCCCGTGCAGGATGCCAGCACAGCAGCTTCCAAATGTTGTCGCAAACCACGAATGTCTGAGGTTGCTGCAATTATGTAAATAAACAGGTTTAGCCACCTCTAAATACTTGTGTAGCAGTGTGATTTATGGAGGCAGCTTGCGAGCACTGCAACACCACTCCAATCATGCTTGTTTCCAACAGGCCACAAGGACTCACAGCATACACAAGACATGATCACTGCAAGCACAGACGATATTTGCAAGCCTTCTAAGATTAAGAAACTTATTTTACCTACACATACTTCTTTACAGTACCGATTATATTTCTGTCGGTAGGTTAGCAGCTGAAACTTTCACGACATAGTCCGACAACTTACTTTCTGTTGCTCGGGCATGCAAATTTACTTGTTTGCTTGATAAAAATGGTAAATATTAAATTAATGAATACTTCGACATAAATCTAACAATTGGCTGTAATGTATGGAAGTCAACTGAACGAGCTGAAAGAAGTCTGGAGGAAAAATGCCTCAGACGACTTACTTTAGTTCCTGCTCAAAATCTTGAGAGAAGCAGCACCTCCTTTGTCACTCTGAATTCTGAAGCATTCACAACAATGTTGTGTTCTCATGGATCTCGGTGTTGTGTTTTACTGTATTAATAACTGCGATTGAGAAATTCCCCAGCAACATCACACACACAGCTGTTTATTGAGGAATCTTTATTCCATCAATGTCTCCACAAAGTATGCTCCTCGCAGCAAAATTTATAATTAGAGGAATTAATTTCTATTGTGGTTACTTAAAAGCAAAACTTCACATATACATGTTTAGAAAGTTTGGGCTCCGAGTCCTTTGAAAGGAGCATACATCCCAACAAAAGAAAGAAATTGGAGCAGAAGTAAGCCCCTCAAGCTTACTCCGCCATTCAATAAGATTATGGCAGATCTGATTGTGCCCTTATCTCCACTCCTGCCTATCACCTCGCCTCCATAATCCTGGACTCCCTTGTAGGTGAAAAATCTGCTAATGTCATACTTAAGCTTCAAGTTTTTAGGTGTCCAGATCACCAACAACCTGTCCTGGACAAACCCCCCCCCCCGCCGCCGCCGCCCCCCCCCCCCCCCCCCCCCCCCCCCCCCATGCCAACACTAGAGTTAAGAAAGCCCACTAACGCCTCTACTTTCTCAGAAGACTAAGGAAATTTGGCATGTCAGCCACGACTTTCACCAACTTTTACAGATGCACCATAGAAAGCATTCTTTCTGGTCGTATCACAGCTTGGTATGGCTCCTGCTCTGCCCAAGACCGCAAGAAACTACAAAAGGTTGTGAATGTAATACAATCCATCACGCAAACCAGCCTCCCATCCATTGACTCTGTCTACACTTCCCACTGCCTCGGTAAAGCAGTCAGCACAATTAAGGACCCCACGCACCCCGGACATTCTCTCTTCCACCTTCTTCCGTCGGGAAAAAGATATAAAAATCTGAAGACTGTACCAACCGACTCAAGAACAGCTTCTTCCCTGCTGCCATCAGACCTTTGAATGGACCTACCTTGCATTAAGATGATCTTTCTCTACACCCTAGCCTTGACTGTAACACTATATTCTGCATTCTCTCGTTTCCTTCTCTATGAATGGTGCGCTTTGTCTGCATAGCGTGCAAGAAACAATACTTTTCACTGTATACAAATACATGTAACAATAATAAATCGCATTTTTTAAATAATCAACGACCCAGTATCCATTGCTTTCCAGGGTACATAAATCCAAAGATGAACGACCCACTGAGAGAAGGGGGTGGGTTTTTTTTTCAAATTAAAATTTGAATTCAATAAAAACTCCTCCTTTCTGTCTTAAGTGCAAGACCTCTTATTTTGGAACTTTGCTCCCCAGTTCTAGGGCCCCTCATGAGAGGAAACACCCTCTCAGAATTTGTCCCCTCAAGCCCCTCAAAACCTATATGTCGCAATAAGATCATCTTGCATTCTTATAAACTCCAGTGAGTATAGGCCCAACCTGCTGAAATTTTCCTCATAACACAGCCCCTTCATCCCAGGAATCAACCTAGTGATTATTCTCTGAAGTACCTCCAATCCAAGTGTATCCTTATTTAAATATCAAGTCTACAACAGTACACACTACTCTGGGTGTGGTCTCACCAACGCCCTGTACAATTGTACAGAACCATTATTTTGTAAATTGAGTTTGTGTCTTTATATGCCCTGTTTGTGAACAAAACTCCCATTCACCTGATGAAGGGGCAACGCTCCGAAAGCTTGTGGCTTGTGCTACCAAATAAACCTGTTGGACTTTAACCTGGTGTTGTGAGACTTCTTACAATTGTACAGAGAACAGGGAAAGAGAGAAGGGCTGTTTAGTCAATGTGTGTGTGCCAGAGACCGAAGGCCTGAGGTCAAAGCTTTCTAGTGAGAGATTCTGCAAAACTGCTGGGGAACTGAGTTTAGGAAACGCACATGCTTGCTCCAAACTTGAAGTAGTAGCGAGTTTAGAATGCAGCTTTTGGATATCTCAGGAAGAGATACCAACTGGAGAAAAAGCATCTAATAAATGCTCAGAAATCTGGAGCAAGGAAACTGTTTGCAACTCAGCCAGGCCAAGCAAGAAGCCTAAGATAGTGATAAATCTTCACTGGGGTTTTGTGTCTGTAAGGGTATTGTTGGGACAAAAGGACAACCTTTCTGACTAGTGTAACATAGTTAATTTTTTTTCATAGAAACCCTACAGTGCAGAAGGAGGCCATTCGGCCCATCGAGTCTGCACCGACCACAATCCCACCCAGGCCCTACGCCCATATCCCTACATATTTACCCGCTAATCCCTCTAACCTACACATCTCAGGACACTAAGGGGCAATTTTAGCATGGCCAATCAACCTAACCCGCACATCTTTGGACTGTGGGAGGAAACCGGAGCACCCGGAGGAAACCCATGCAGACACAAGGAGAATGTGCAAACTCCACACAGACAGTGACCCAAGCCGGGAATCGAACCCAGGTCCCTGGAGCTGTGAAGCAGCAGTGCTAACCACTGTGCTACCGTGCCGCCCAGCATAAATATTTGTTTAACAAATATTTTATTCTTTGTGTTAAAAATACACGGGCAGACCCTTGTGTTCAGTAACTGACCTTCACGTTTTCTAAAAAACAATCAAGCCAGGTTTCACTCTGAAATTTGACTTGTTCAGTATTATCAGCTGGGATCATAATAATATTCTATCCCCCTTGCAACACTACATCTGTCTTCCTAATTTTTGCTGTCCCTAGTCATGACAATGTGTTGTGTGCAATGTGAAATATTAATCTTAAGTCTCATCAGCAAGTGTAATGCCTTGATTATTTTTAATGAAAGAAATGGTTACAACTGCAATGATGCTCTATTTTAAAATGGCTGCACAAGTCACCTGAGTCATCAAGTCAAATTGGCTAAGTTTCTAGAAGCTTCTGAAAGTGGATTACCAGGGGACATGTCTAGGCAGTTCCCCTGATGGAGTTCATACCTGCCATTGTCTGAAATCTCTGCAATACACAAGGTCAATAGGCCATCAGACTTCCTGACTCCAGTAACTGTCAGGTACAAAGAAGAACAAACAAAATTCATTGTACAAGGAGGGTGCTAAGGACCTCCTGTTTGTGTCAATGGCATTTTGAGAGCTTTCCAATAGGATACGAAGCTTCTTCATTAATATGTATTGCCTTCAAATGTGTGCCAATAACTAGCTTTCACATGATCAGAACCTCACTTGTGAAAACTATGATTATAAGCTTATCTGTTTGTTACAGAAAAAAGGAGTCTGCAGAATGTACCAGTAACGTCAAAACGACTGAAGAATGTGACATTGTCTATTCTAAGGTTTAGGACCCTATTTCTGTTACATTTTGAAACACATCACAGAGATAGAGGGGGCATGTAAACACTCTTGAAGGCCAGATAAGGTCTGTTTAGGTGCCCTGATCGAAAATTTATTTTAAAATCATTTGCTCTTTAAACTTGAAAGGAACAGGCTTAAGCTTTTTCTGAACGTCAAAAATAAATGCCATCTGCTGGATGGATTTGATTGACAGGCCACCTGGTGCAGGTTAAAAAGAAAATTACCATCTTTTCTTGCTGTTGCAATAGTGTTATTTGTTGACATTTCCCAGGGTATATTATTATGGCATTATGAATGCTTGCCTGAATTTCAAAAGCTACAATTATCCCTGTAGAGTGTTCTGAGTTCACAATTACACTGACAGTTTAAATAACTATTAAAGGATTAGTTGTCTTTAGTGCAAGGGTCTGAATCAAAGTTGGTTTGTTTTTATAAGAGACCGAACACATCAGGAGATTTGGGGAGATATCAGGCGGCACAGTAGCACAGTGGGTAGCACTGCTGCTTCACAGCTCCAGGGACCTGGGTTCGATTCCCGGTTTGGCTCACTGTCTATGTGGAGTTTGCACATTCTCCTTGTGTCTGCATGGGTTTCCTCCGGGTGCTCCGGTTTCCTCCCACAGTCCAAAGATGTGGGGGTTAGGTTGATTGGCCATGCTAAAAATTGCCCCTTAGTGTCCTGGGATGCGTAGGTTAGAGGGATTAGTGGGTAAAATGTGTAGGGATATGGAGGTAGGGTGGGATTGTGGTCGGTGCAGACTCGATGGGCCGAATGGCCTCTTTCTGTGCTGTAGGGTTTCTAAGATTTTGAAGATTCTAAGATTTAAAAGCTTTAAATGGGTTTCATAAATGAAAGTTGTTTGGCTATCAAATGTTTATGAGTAAGAGCTGTATTATTAGAAGTTTCTTTTTTCCGTTCATGACTCTGGATGTCTGCCTGTGGTGCATACTGGGTAAGTGGCCATAGAGGTAGCATAAGGGTATGAAAGGTTATGAGTGTATGAGGAGACATGGGGGTGGGCAAGAGGGGCGGGTTCGTGAAAGAGGTGGGACAGAGGGCATAATTTTCCCACCCACCCACCACAGGAGTCTTAGCAGGTGGGACACGAATCATGCAAAGGTTCGTTGACCTTGGACGGGATTTTCCGGACTTGGGGCAAGCGCCGCCGGAAAATCCCACCCAGAGCGTCTAATAGTTTATTAACCAACTCAGACAAGATCCAGAAAAACAGCCAACACACCTTGGCACTCCCCCACACCGATGGTCACCTAACATTCCGCTTCTGGAGTTGGCGAGCCTGACTCAATCTCACCACCACCTCCACGGAGCAAAAATGGATTTAATGGGAGCCTTTTAAACTGAGATGTGTTTGCCAAATTGGGACATTTCCAATTCAAACTACCAACTCCACCTTCAGCATTGACAATCCAACCCTTTGTGCCCTCCTCACCACTTGCTTTCCTACCAATCTTTGTACCTTCAGCAAGTTTGACTAAAATCCAAATAAACTATATCTACTGGTACCCGTTCATATATCATGCTTGTTACATCCTCAAAGAATTTTAATGAATTAGGCAAACAAAATGTCCCTTTTCTAAGACTATTTTGACTTTGATCAAGCGTATTACGATATTCTAAATGTCCTGCTACTACTTCCTTCACAATGGATTCTAGTATTTTTCTAATGACAGATTTTAGACCAACTGGCCAGTAATTTCCTGTTTACGATCTGCTTGGACATTTCCAGATTCTAGGGAATTTTAGAATATTACAACTCACACATCCACTCTCTCTGCAGTCACTTCTTTTAAAATCTGAGGGTGCAGGCTATCAGGTCCAGGGGACTTGTCAGGCTTAGGCTCAGTATTTTTCCTGGTACCTTTACTCCATCCCTTTTGCCCTTGGCTTTCTCCTATTCTTGGGATGCTTTCGTATCTTGTATTATGAAGACAAGTAACAAACGTTTATTCAAAGTCTCTGCCATTTTCTTTTTTCCCATTATTAATTCCCCAGTCTCATCCTCTAAGGGGCAAATATTTACTTTGGCTGTTCTCTTCCTTTTTATGTACTTATAGACACTCTGAAAGTCTGTTTTATGTATAGCTCATATCCTAATTTCTCTCTTTATTATTATTTTTAGTCTTCCATTGCTGCTTTCTAAAATATTCCCAATCTTTTAGATCACTAATGTTCGCAGCATTGTAAGTCTTTTCTTTCAATTTTAAAGCACTTTTAATTTGTTTGGTTAACCATAGATGGTGCATTCTTCTCATAATCTTACTTTCTTAATGGAATCCGTCTTTGTTTAATGTTATGAAATATTTTCTTAAATATCTGCCATAGCTTAACTATCATCTGACCTTTCAACCTATTTTCCCAATCTACTATAGACAACTCTATCTTCATACCTCTGTAATTGTGTTGATTGAAATTTAAGACATTAGTTTCAGAGCTATGTTTCTCACCTTCAAATTGCGTGTGAAATTCTATCAACTTATGATCACTCTTTCCTTGAGGATCTTTTACTGTTCCAAAAGTTACCTACAGTGATTACAAGAAGACATCAGAAACAATAAAGTAAAATCAATGGCAATCAGCCAGAGGCATGCTCCCAAGTAAACCATACACTTTATTCCCATAAATCTAGCAAATTGTCATCACCAATCAAACGTCCCAACACATCACCACAGATCAGGGAATTCACAATACTGACTAACTTGGGGGTGGAGCCAATTCACAGGTAGGTCCTGGGGGAGGACGAGGAAGGACAAGAGTGGGACAAGCAGATGCTGGAAATCTGGAATGAAAACAGTCAATCCTGGAACTACTCAGCAGGTTTGGCAGTACCTGTGGATAGGGAACAGAGTTAAGATGTCATGTGCGTGACCTTTCATCAGAACTGAAAGAAGTTAGAGATACAAGAGGTTTTAATGGATCAGGGGAAGGGAGAAGAACAATAGGAAAGGCCTCTGATGGGGAGGAAGGCAGGGCAGATAAAATGGCAAAAGGGATAATCATGCATGGCAAACGTGGGTCAGTCAAAGAAACAGAAGTTGAGTCTAGAGGAGGTACAATTGGCAACAGCAGCATCATCACCAATTGTGTTGTCTGGGGAAAAAAAACGAGAATGGTGATTATGACCTAAAATTATTGAAGTTAATCGATGTCCGGAATGTTCTGAAGTGTTTGATCAAAAGATGAGCTGCTGTTCCACAAGAATCTTTTGGACTTTGTTAGAATAATGACTTTGTTATAATAATAGGAGACTAAGGGCAAATAGGTCAGAGTGAGAGTTCAGCAAATAAAAAATGACTGGCGACCTAAAGTTCAGGGTCATGCTTGTGGACTGAATGGAGTGTTCCACAAAGCAATCACCCCTGCTATGTTTAGTCGCCCTAATGTACAGGCCTGAATCGCCAGGGACCTGCAGTACTGTTGTGGAATCAAGATGGATAGTGGCTACATTTTAAAGTACTTCATTCCATGTAAGGCATTTTGGGATATTGTGAAAGACACTATATTGAAGCAATCATGCAATATATTAATGCAAATAGTTCTCTTTCTTTTTATCACAATAATATAGGAAAGCTTGGCAGCCGATTTGCACCCAAAACAGGAATGCAATATACATTCCAAGGGCATTGGGTGAGAAATAAATACTGGTTAGGACATCAGAAGAACGTTTCTCCTTCAAATAGTGTTTTATATCCATGTAAGACATCAGATGAGAACTCAGTAAAAGATGACATCCCTAAAATGAAACACCCTCTCTGTGTCATACCACTTAATAGTACAGACTACTACCTATTTCTCAGCTGTCAGTTTTTATAACAGAGACATGTATTGCACGTTGTATTGTTTTGTTGCAAAGTTCCAGTTGTGTCTAACCAGTAGTGACTCTTTAATGCCACAAAGTCTAATTACTGCAATTAGGAGTTCCTGAGATCAATTAGTGGTGAATTGCTATTGACAAAGTTTGCAAAGTGGCAGCAGCTTGTACATACACAGGCAGAAGAAAGTAGCATGAAACAGCACATTGCACTTGGATGTGCTGACGCCTGCAATGGTGGTTTGCCTAAGCTAGGGTAGAGTAAAGGATCAGGGTAGCCAATGAGGTTAAACCAAGGCTCTACCTGATTCAATTTTTCAAAACCATCTCGGCCTTTTGGCGAAGATGAAGCATTAGATCAAGCCCGGGGAGGGGGTGCAATGCCTCATCCTGTCAGCTTGGATCTTGTTTGATCAAGCCCAAGATGGGATGCAAAGTCTTGTCTTGTCAGCTTGGTTCTGGTTTTTCCCTCATGTGGGGACCATGATTGGGCTTCAGCCGAACATCCGTCAGGTGGAATCCCTGGACCTGAGTACCTCCTGGAGGGTTGCACCCCCGGCAGGGGAAAAACCCGGGAGGCGGTGCCCGGGGGGGCGGCGGATATGCTGCAATGTTTATTCTTGTTGTGTTGTACTAATGTTTGTCATTTTGTAGGTTATGATTTGTAAATGGAGGTGTATTTAAAGGGCAATGCCCTGGACAACTATGATCGTGAGTGAACCCTTCCTAAATAGAAGGTAGTAACTGATAAATGGATGGCATTAGCCATTGGTAATGTATTTTTCACATTTGTTCTTTGTGTATTTGTAATTGCTTTGTACTAACGTATTTGTAATAAACGAAAATAAACCATGATTGGGCTTAATTTGAATTGGATTTTTTGATTAGAAATAAAGTACCAAAAGGTACCAAAAAATAAGGTTGATCTCCCAGGATGGGGCTAATGATTGGTGCCAGGACCGTGTGAACATTCACTAGGTAAGATGGATAGTTGAACAAACAGACAGTGCAACAGATATATAACAGAATGACAAATTGGGATTAGGACTGATTTGGAGGGATAAACGCTGCCATGGACTGTTTGGGCTGAATGGTCTGTTTGGTCTCTCATTCACGTTGTAGATGAGATTGGGGAAGTGTTACAAGGCTGGATCATAGAATCTACAGTGCAGAAGGAGGCCATTTGGCCCATCGAGCCTGCACTGACAACAATTCCATCCAGGTCCTTCCTATCCCTGTAACACATATTCACCCTCCTAATCCCCCTGACAAATTAGGGGCAATTTATCATGGCCAATCAACCTAACCCGCACATATTTGGATTGTGGGAGGAAACCAGAGCACCCGGAGGAAACCCACGCAGACATGGGGAGAATGTGTAAACTCCACACAGGCAGTCACCCGAGGCCGGAATTGAACCTGGATCCCTGGCGCTGTGAGGCAGCCGTGCTAACCACTGTGTCTTCATGCTGCCCAAATAGATTCCATAATCTCTGCACCAAAATAATCAAGCTTACAAGCATACTTTTAAATTGCCTTCCAAAAAATAAGGTGGCCATATCCAGTATTTGCATTAGGCCTGGAATAAACATCATGCCCTGAGTTGATGGAAGGGAATTTAGGCATTTGTCCATCAAAGGAAAGAGTTTAGTTCTCAACTTAAATCTTAAAGTAAGGACAAACTGGAGCTGATGGGCCTTCCTATTTTTTGTCCACAGTTACAACAGCAACTATACTTCAAGCCTATTCCATTGACTGTAAGATATGATCATAAGAACATATAAATTAGGAGCAGGAGAAGGCCCTTTGAGCCGATTCAGCCATTCAATAAAATCATGGCTGATATCATTTTAATCTCAACCTCATATTCCGGCCTACTCCCGATAACCCATCTATTTCTTTTTGTGACTTCCTTCTGTCCTCTTCACAATGTAGAAAGTGATGAATCTGAGATAGTGAAAAGCACTGCATAAATGCAAGTTCTTGCACTAACCGTATGGTTAAAAGTTTTGAAATCATAGAATCCCTACAGTGCAGAAGGAGGCCATTTGGCCCATTGAGTCCACACCGACAACAATCCCACCCCGGCCCTATCCCCACAACCCCACATATTTATCCCTCTAATCTACGCATCCCGGGACACAAGGGGGCAATTTAGCGTGGCCAATCAACCTAACCTGGAAAGCTTTGGACTATGGGAGGATACCGGAGCACCCAGATGAAACACACACAGGCACAGGGAGAATGTGAAAGCTCCATACAGACAGTGACCCAAGCTGGAAATCGAACATAGGTCCCTGGGGCTGTGAGGCAGCAGTCCCAATTTCTCATTCAGTTATACATCTGTTGCTGTGTCTGTTCTTTCAACTACCCATCTTACCTATTGAATGTTCACACGGAGCTGGCTCCAATTATTAGCCTCATCCTGGGAGATCAAGCTTCCTTTTTGGTACCTTTTGGCACTTCATTTCTGGGGCTGTGAGGCAGCTAACCACTGTGCCACCGTGCCACCCCCATTCTAGGAACATTCTAGAAATGTAAACTATTGTTGATTTTTGCAGCTTTATAGTATATTACCATGGTTCAATGCAACTATGTATTATTTAAATGTAAATAAATGTTAACATGCAGTTTTACGACTGGTATCTGTTTGAGCTGAAATTGAATAAGGGACTAAGTGGGGTAGTGTATTGGAGCATTTTGCTTTCATAGCTATAACATGAATCTGATTCAGTCGCAAACTAATGAGGCTGAAGCCCTCTCTCTCTGAACCTCTGTAAAGAGCCCATGTGAAATGCTTCTGAATGGTTTTAATCCAGTTTCTTGTGGGCAAGAGTCCAAACAGAAGGAAAATTATGAAAGAAAAACGTGAAAGACTCCAAGGAATTATTTGGCTCCAAATAAAAGGAAACCTCTCAGATTCTTTAGTTTTAAGTAAATAATGTCAATATGTTAGGAATTTCAAAGTGAGTGAAGACATGGGCTGTTATTTCCAGCGGGTTACCAGTTATCCTGAGTGAAACAGCAGCCAGCGAGTTGCACACTAATTGAACATTTTGGGTTCCTTCTGCCAATGAATGAAATGTCCAGTGGGAAATCAAGTGAGGATTTCTAATGAAGTAAAATTCCAATCTGCTAGCGCTCTCAACTTAACAAGTGGCTGTACTGTCCACGAAGGAGCGATTGACAGCTTTTAAAAGGATACTTTTTTTCAAACTAATACTATTTAAAGACAGATTAAAATAGAGTCTGGGGGCATTATTTAGAATACATTAGTTAAGTGTGCATAAGTCATTTTTAAATTTAAAAGTCTTCTTTCTAATAAGTATGCTGACTCAAATCTTCCAGTCTCTGAATCGTCAAGACCAGACGTACAACTGAAGATGTGTGTTGATTCGCTGTGCATCCTGATGCACAGACCTGTGTGTGAATAACCCAGGAAGTTTCAACTTCCGATAGTCAATTCTGCACTATCTTGGCCCTCCATCAATGCCTCCAACTTGAACTACAGTCAGAGTCTTCAGACATTTCTGGAATATTTACCCTGGAAATGTTGGGCAGAATAAAATCTAGTCTAATTCCTAACCACTGGACCCTCACCCTTTTATTACCCCCCCAGCTCCTTCCCCTTGACTATCCTTCACCCAAACTAACTCCTCCCAATCACCCAATTACCCCCCATAACAGTCCCAACTTGACCCAACTACCACCTGACTACTTCACCAACCGGAGCCAACCCAACTATCCTCATAACCTGAACTGACTGCCTCGCCATGTGACCACTTCCCACCTCATCCACCCAGCCACTTGCCACCTCATCCACCTACCATCTGCCACCTCATCCATTTACCAACTTACCCACCTGTCACCATCTCCAACTCACCCACCTGCCACCTCACCCACCTACTGCTTTACTCACCTACTATCTCACCCACCTCATCTACCTACCCACCCTACAACATCACCCATTACCTCCCCAACTAATAAATCTTCTTATACCCCACCAACCTGTTCACTTATTCACCCATCCACTCTCCTATCCACGAACATTTATTCACTAACATTTAAACCGGGCCTTAACATATGACAATTAGTGCCGTAAATAGGCAGCATGCCCTACCTTCCATAACTCTGCTCTGCTCTGACAGAGTTCCAGTGGGGTGTGGCCCTGCGCAGTTCTGGGTTAGCCAGGCTCAGAGGGTGGAATTTTATTGGTTCGCCTCCCCATCAATGGGCGGAGTGAGCTGGTAAAATCGCACGAGAGCCAAGAAATCAGGATTGTGCCCGATTTCTCAGCTCTCACAATCTTACCAAACTGGATTTCCGGTGAGGCCAGCACTCACCCAGTTCCAGCGAGAGATTGAATAATTTACTTAAATTTATTAAAAGCTTCATTTGCATGGCATCAGCGAGCCTGGCACTCAATCATCCAGGCTCACTTGCCTTTGTGGCCTCAGCAGGAGAGGTTCTCTCTGGTGAGGAAAAAAAACCTGCACACCATCATGTTGGCCTCACCAATAGAACTGGAGGCCATTGAGGCCCCCCCTTCGGGGAGGCTGAGGGCAATGGGCGTGCCCCTTGGGTAGTGCCAGCTTGTAGTGCCAGCCTGGCACCTTGGCACTGCCTACTGGGCAGTGCCAGAGGGTGGGGCCTATGAGGTGAGGTCTGTGGGTGCGGGGCCTGAAAGGGGGTGGTGCTTATGAGGGCAGGACCTGGTGGGGTGGTGCCTGGCTGGGATGACCTGATCAGGGAGGAGTGGGTTCCGCTGCTGCACTGCCTGCGATCGGTGGGGTGAGGGAGGGGTGCGCACTGCCACTCTGCATTAGATTGGTAAGGTGGGGGCACAATTGGTCTGGGCGGTGGGAGTTACATTTCCAGATGGTGTGGGGCTCCAATTGGCCATGGGCCCCTTCAATTGCGGGGGGCAGGAGTTGGTTGAGCCTGGCTGCAACAGCAGAGGCCTGACAGCTCTCTCTCTCTCAGTGTGCCAGGCCTCTGCTGTTGCTATTGCGCATGGGCAGCATCAGAGGACTTCACGTCAGCAGTGGCTCCCTCTGCTGGTGGCTGGTGAATTAAGCTCTGTCCACTGCCTTTAGCAGTTAGAAATGGTCTAGCCCATTTTCTCATGCATTATGTGCACAAGACTGGGATTAAAAACTCACCCAAACAACAGATCTGCAACTCTCCATTTACACTAGCTGGACATTTAGAAGCATTCTCGTAAAATACTGCCCAGAATGTTCTAGTAGCAATGTGTAGTAGCATTGAATCAGGGGAATGGTTGATTGCAATGTCAATTCAAAGATCATTGCTATTGTTCAGTAGATCCGGGCCACTTTGGCCCTATTCAAGCTTTTTATTTTACACATTTTGCCATTTTCCAGGATGCATGGCATTGTCACACTCTGTGCATTGGAACACGAGTAGGCCATTCAATCCCGCAAGCCTGTTCCATCATTCAATGAGCTTGTAGTAAATTTGTATCTTAATCCTACTTAGCTACTTTGCATCCCTATCCCTTAAAAACCTCATTGACCAACAAATCCTCACAATTTAAATAATAATTTTTAAAGTAGCATAAAGCAATTTGGCAAAATGTTACAATGATATTCCGAAAGCACAATTAATATTTGCACATTGTGATAGTGAATCTATCTCAGGGTCACAGCACAGCAACGTCAAACAGAGAGACATGATTCCTTAAGGTCAACGCTGAACAATACTCACATCCTGAAGTCTATTTTGCCTCTGGGATCAGAGGATTCATGCTGTAGTTAAGGGGTAAAGAAAGGATCAAAGCAGCAGGCGCCACATAGCAGTTTAATCCATCCAAAGTTTGGCATCCCAGTAATGCGCAACACAGCCATTAGTAGATAACACTCTGAGGGTGATCAATTTGGATTTGTAGCTGGGATTAACTATATTGTCATGCTAAATATGTTAAGCCGAGTTGTCCTCGTGTAAAAACAATCCAAACAGAAAGAATGATCACAGTTTAGCAGTCAATATGATAGCATTGCACTTTTGATACATGTTCCCAGTTATTCCTTAATTCCGATGCTTGCAATTATGGCTTGCCTCAAAAATAATTCCAAAAATGTTTCAGAGATGCAAGCAAAAAAAATCAAGAACCTTACTTAACTCTGTGCTATAAAATGAAAATCAATCTAACAGTTCTTATAGGGAGGCATCAGTAAGGTTAGAAATGTGATTAACAGTAGTGTACGATAACCACATCTAAATCAGGTGTGTATGGTTACATAACACAGATCCCTCCTTTAAATTGCTGAGAGATTGATGACAATTAGACACAGCTTGGAGACTGTTCTAATCCCTGCGTGGCTGTTGATAACTGATCCATACATAGTGCTGCACAGAAATAATTGAAATATGAGTTCCGGGGAATTAGCATTTCAGCCTCCTTTTATAGAGGTTACAGTTAATCCAAAAGGTGTTAATTAATGTCGTTTAGACTTAAATCTTTCAGACACTAATATTCCAACAGAAATATGCTTTCATTTATCTGAACAATTATTTCATTTCTCCCCAAACTGGGGAAAGGCGTCTTTAGCCAACCAAGGGAAGTGGGGTGTAAGTAAATAATTTGGTGATTTAATTCTCCTGAATTGCTTATGTTAAAAGAGAAGATGCATTTATTTCATCCTCCCAACCCATGTGTTGTGTTCCTGGTTATTCTAATGACCTTTCCCATTACTGTCTCTTCTGCTATGTTTTAGCTTACTCAGCTGTTCACCCTTTCAGAATCACAGAAGGTTACACCACAGAATGTGGCTATTTAGCCCTTTGAGTGTGTGCTGGCTCTCCGCAAGAGTAATTTAGCTCGTCCCATCCCCCAGCCTTTCTTCTTGGCCCTTGCATTTTTTTCCCTCTTTCAGATACACATCCAATTTATTTTTATAAGCCATGCTTGAATCTATATCTATCACTCTATCAAGCAGAACAATCCAGATGATAACCACTCACTGCATTTAAAAACGAAATTCATTTCACCTTTGGTTCTTTAGCCGCTTACTTTAAAATCAATGCCCACCAGTTCTTGACTCTTACATCAATGTGGACAGTTTGTCTCTATCCACTCTGTTCAGACTGCTCACCTTTATCAAATCCCTCTCAATCTTCCCTTCTCCACAGGTAACAACTCTAGCTTCTCCAATCTATCCATGTAACTAAAGTCTCTCATTCCTGAAACCATTTGTCTAAATCTTTTCTGCACCATCTCCAAATCACATCCTTCCTAAAGTGCAGTGCCCAGAATTGAACACAATACTTTGGTTGAGGCTGGACCAGTGAAGGATCATCATAACTTCCTTGATATTGTACTCAAAGCTTCAAAAGCACAAAATCCCACATGCCTTTTTAACAAAATTGTGCACATATGCCCCCACCCAGGTCCCTATAATGCTGCACCCCTTTAGAATTGTATCCTTCAATTTATATTGTCTCTCCTCTTGTTCTTCCAACCAAAATGAATCACTTTATATTTGTATTGCTCTGCAATAAATTTCATCTGCAATGTGTCTGCCCTTCCGCCAGCCTGTCTATATCCTCTTGAATTTTATTGCTATCCTCCTCACAGTTCATTATTCTTCCAAACTTTTTGTCATATTTAAATTCCTCCACTTTGCCAGGGTATCTTTTCTCGCCAACTCTAATATTCCTCTCTGGTCAATACTTCCACATCCTCCTCCTTTCTTTTTAACCCTATCTGTTCGGAACACCTTGTATCCAGGATTATTTAGTACCCAATTATGCTACTTTTGAGCCAGGCCTCCATTATTGTCAAGATGTCATATACCCAAGTAGCTATCTGCACTCTCAGCTCACCAACTTTATTTATCACAATTTGTGGCTTACATACATATATTTTATACCTAATTTCAAACTAATTGTATTCCTTCTTAGTCTGACCCCAACTATTACCCTGCCATTTCTTACTCCAGTGCTATATCTCCCAATCCTTTCAGCGCCTTGTTTCTCCTTTCTAAAGCTACATCCTGGTTTTCATCCCTTGTCAAATTATTTTCTCCCTGAGCAGGAGCAAGCTGTGTTGCATTGGTCTTGATACTGTTGAGATGCAACCTGAGACTGGCTCCTACGCCACCTAACTGGTCCACTGTGACTGTCTAGTGGTCAGTATTTCCCTCTTAGCCTGCTCACTCTTAAGCTGCGGGATGATCACCTCCAGAAATGTGCCAATCTCGGATGCACCTCAGTGATGCCAGCTGCTACACAAAAGTTTGAGCTGCTCCAGCTGACAACATTTCCTGCACCTGCGAGTTGTCCAGGACATAAGACTCATCCTGGAATTCACACATGAGACAGGACGTGCTTTTCATGGGACTGCACTGCCCTGTCATGCTTCTATTTATTAGACTATTAACTAAATTAAGAATAAATAAAATTAAGGTTTGAATGAACACTCACCAGCTACTCATTAACCAGCTCCTTACCTTGGACCGATTTTGAAAGTTGCACTGCGAGACATCTAATTGAAAACTATCCCTTTTCTCCCTTTGTTTTCAGCAGACATTTTCCCCCTTAGATGGCCTGAAATCATTGCTCCCTATCCAGGCTACCTTTCCACCAGTCCCACCATTCCTGCTCTTGTCTGTCAGTGCTTTGGTGGTCTGTTATCATCCACTATTTTGTTCCATCCCCAACTCCAGGCCGCTGTACAGCCCTCTCTCTCTCTATTCTGTGATTTCTTTTCCACTTAAATGCCTTTGATACATTAAACGTTCTTTGAGCCAGCCAGCAGGGAGTAAGCGTTCAGTGAAAGAATTTGTAAATCTGCCAGGAAAGTGCAACTACAGAAACATCAAAACAGAATTATCAAAGTGGTGAAGTGCCTCTGGATAACATACTTCCCTTTTTTGCTTTTCTTTATCTAGTTTACTTTTTTCCACAGCTCCCTTACCTGCCCCCGTCCAACACCCAAAGAAGGCCACCTACCTGGGAAAATTTCGCTTTACGAAGGGCATGTTAAAGTTCTACAGCCATCTAGTGGCCAGATATGGAATGGACATAAAAGTACCAAGAAGGCAAATGTTGAATCTCGAGGCATGTTGTATTTGCCTGATCCTAACTTAAAAAGGCATGTTCCGAGTATTCGTTATTTTAATTTTAAAGAAGAAGAAATTCCTTTACCAAATGCTTGCAGATACTCAAGTACAATAAAGCAATTCAAAATTCTGGCCAACAGATCGTACAGATGGTGAGTGTGCATATTCAGGAAAATAAAATCCCATTTAATTTAACTAGCTGCAGTATAAATATGTTTGAAGCCTGGAAACGGGTGACAGGGTGGCACAGTGGTAGGCACTGCTGCCTCACAGCGCTAGGGACCCGGATTCAGTTCCGGCCTTGGGTGATCCTCTGTGTGGAGTTTGCACATTCTCCCCGAGTCTGCGTGAGTTTCCTCCGGGTGCTCCGGTTTTCTCCCACACTCCAAAGATGTGAAGGGTAGGTGGATTGGCCATGCTAAATTGTCCCTTAATGTTCCAAGATGTGGGAAATTAGTGGGGTAAATACGTGGGGTTACGGGGATGGGACCTGGGTAAGATGCTCTGTCGGAGAGTCAGTGCAGACTTGATGGACTGAATGGCCTCCTTCTGCACTGTAGGGATTCTATGAAAGCACAAGTTTTATCTGATCACAGTAAACCATTCATTAAGAACTTTAATATATTTACTGTTCTCTGCAAGATCCGTAATAGTTAAGAAAGTGCACAAATGCTCAGTTACTCGAACTGCATTCCTCAAATGCATATTTTGCAATGCATCAACGTATTTAGGACAATATATCTTTTAGGTAAAACTTAGTAACCGTATCAAATTCCTTGTGACTTGGAATGTTTGAAAATAAATGTACCATGCATTTGTCAAACTGTTGCTGCAGTACACCCTATAGTGTGCTCAAAGCAGCATTCACTTGCTTAGAGCAGGTCAGTATGTTAGGCCATCTAATTTATGTAGTACCGGCTTAGTCAGCAATATTAGACTTTAGCAATTACAATTTAACATTAATGGTGGGGAAGCTTTTAGTAAAAGTCCAGAGAAAGTTAGCAGCCATTTTGACAAGCATGGACTTAAAGGAGAACCAATGGGGTGGCGCGGTGGCAGAGTGGTTAGCACTGCTGCCTCACAGCGCCAGGGTCCCAGGTTCAATTCCGGCCTCGGGTCACTGTCTGTGTGAAGTTTAACAGATTTATTTGGTAGCATGAGCTTTCGGAATGCCGCTCCTTCATCACTCACCTGTTGGACTTTAACTGGTGTTGTGAGACTACTTACTGTGCCTACCCCAGTCCAACTCCGGCAACTCCACATCATGTGTGGAGTTTGCACATTCTTCCCATGTCCGCATGGGTTTCCTCCGGGTGCTCCAGTTTACTCCCACAGTCCAAACATGTGCGGGTTAGGTTGATTAGCTAAATTGCCCCTTGTGTTGGGGGATTAGCAGGGTTACGGGAATAGGGCCTGGGTGGGATTGTGGTCGGTGCAGACACGATGGGCCGAATGGCTCCTTCCGCAGACACGATGGGCCGAATGGCCTCCTTCTGCACTGTAGGGATTCTGTAATTCTATGAACGTGGATTTAAGGACTTTACAAATAGGATTGTGTTTTCTTGATGAGGGGTAACATGGGAGGGTGGATGAGGGCAGTGAAGTGAATGTAATGTATATGGACTTCCAAAATGTGTTTGTTAAATTACCACACATAAGACACATTAGCCATGGAATTAATGAGGCAGTAGCAGCAGCACAGATCCAAAATTGGGTGAAGGATGGAAACAGCGTTGTGATGAATGGCTACTTTTGAATTGAAACCAAACACTTTGAATGAATTATGAGACATGCTGCATGAGATTCACTGGCCTCCCAGCCACATGTTTCCCACCAGTTTCCCATTGACATCACCCCACACCTGTGGAAAACCTGCGGGTGGGGTGAGCTGCCGGTAGGACCAAAGCATTCCGCCAGCATGAATGGCCAGAAAATTCCTGCCATTGTATTTGTCTGATTCTAAGTTAAATGTGATCCTTGATTCCCTTACTGACCAAAATCTATCTATCTCAGCCTTAAATGTACACAAGGACTCTGACCCCACAGCTCTCTGTGGCAAGAGTTCAAAGACTCTCAGCCCTTTGACAGGAGAAATTCCTCCTCATCTGAGTCTTAAATTGGCGCCCTTTTATTCTGAGACCATGCCCTCTGGAACTAAACTCTACCATGAGGGGAAACATCCTCTCAGTCAAACATCTCCCCGTTAAGCCCCTTAAGAGTCCTTTGTGTTTCAATAAGATCACCTTTCATTCTTCTAAATTCCAAAGAGTAGAGTCCTAACTTGTTTAACCTTTCTCATTAGACAATCCATCAGACTGGGGATCATCCCAGTGAAACTTCTCACAACTGCCTCCAATGAGATAAAGGCCGGAATGTTACGGCCGTTGACGTCGGTAGGATTTTCCCCTCCTGCTGCAGTGAATAGAGATTTGGCTGGTTGCCAGATTCTCCAACCTCACAGCAGTGCAAGTGTGGTGTGAATGGCCGGTAAGATAGGCCCAATATCTTTCCTCAAATAAGGGGGCCAAAACTGCACACAGTGCTCCAGATGTTGTCTCACCGGCACCTTGTGCAGTTGTAGCAAGAACTCTCTACTCTTGTACTCCAACCCCCTTGAAATAAGGGCCAACATTCCTGATTGCCTGTTGCACCTGAGTGCTAGCTTTCTGTATTTTGTGCACACACGTGCCGCCAAGTCCCTTTGAGTTGCAGCTTTCTGCAGTTTCTCTCCATTTAAATAACACTCTGTTCTCCCTTGTTCTCCCTTCCAAAATGAACAACTTCACATTTTTCTACATTATACTCCATTTGCTCACTTACTTAACCCATCAATGTCTCTTTGTAAACTGTCTGTATCCCTCTCACAACTTGCTTTTACACCTTTTATTTATCATTTGCAAATTTGGCTACGGAACATTTGCTTCCTTCCTCTAAGTCACAAGTATATATTGAAAACAGTTGCCGTTCAAGCATTGATCCCTGTGGAACCTCACTGGTTACAGGTCACCAACCTGAGAAAGAACCATTTAGCCCTCCTTGCTGTTTCCTGCCCGTTATCCAATTCTCCATACATGTCAATATACTACCTCCGATGCCATGGGCTGTTATCTTATGACTTAACCTGTTGTGAGGTAACTTGTCAAACGCCGTCTGGAAGTCCAAATACAACACATCTACTGGTTGCACTCTATCCACTCTGGTTGAGGCTTCCTCAAAAAACTACAATGAATTAGTCAGACACAATTTCCCTTTCATGAAGCCATGCTGATTCTGCTTGATTGTCCTATGATTTTCCAAATGTGCTGCTAATATTTTCTTAATAATTGATTCCAACATTTTTCCATCAATAGATGTTAGGCTAATCAGCCTACAGTTACCTACTTTTTGCTTCCCTCCCGTTTTGAATAAGGCTGTCACATTGGCAGTTTTCCAATCATCTGGTACTTCTCCTGAATTGAAGAATTTTTGGAAAATTACAACCAATGCATCCGCTACCTCTGTATCTACTTCTTTTAGGATCCTAGGATGCAAGCCATCAGGGCCAGGGGAATTATCTGCCTTTAGCCCCATTAGTTTATCTATTACTGCTTCTCTAGTGATGGTGATGATTTTTAATTCTTCCTCCTTATTCTTTAGTGTTAATAGGATGTTCAAAGCATCTTCCACCATAAACACTGATGCAAAATATCTGTTTAACTCCTCTGCCATTTCCTTGTTCCCCATAACTATCTCTCCAGATTCATTTTCTAAGGGGCCTATGATCACTTTGACCTCTCTCTTCCTTTTTACACATTTAAAGAAGCTCTGATTGTCAGTTTTTATATTCCTTGCTGTTTGCCCTCATAGTTTAGGCCGATACTCACTGGATTTTAGAAGCATGAGAGGAGATCTAACTGAGGATGTAAGATTCTAAAGGGGATTGACAGGGTAGATGTAGAGTGGATGTTTCCCCTTGTTGGACATTCTAGAATGAGAGTCCATAGTTTTAGGCTAAGGGGTGGCAGATTTAAACTAGAAATGAGGAAGAATTACTTCACTCATAAGGCAGGAAATCTGTGAAATTCTCTACCCCAGTAGCAGTGGGCGCCGGAACACTAAACAAATTTAAGAAGGAGATAGATAGGTTTTTAATTAGCAGGATGAAGGGTTATGGGGAGTGGGAAGGAAGAAGGAGATGAGGCCAAGGTGAGATCAGCCATGATTTTATTGAATGGCGGAGCAGGCTTATGTCTTGGGGTAATTTATCGAATCATAGAATCCTACAGTGCAGAAGGAGGCTATTTGGCCCATCGAGTCTGCACCGACCACAATCTCATCCAGGCCCTATCCCCATACATTTACCCTAGTTAGTCCCCCTGACAATAAGGGGCAATTTTAGCATGGCCAATCTACCTAACCCGCACAGGCTCTGCTCAGATGAGGAGGATCACAACAGACACGTACAGACGCTGAAAGATGCCCTCATAAGTACAGGATATGGCGCTCGACTCATCGATCGACAGTTCCGACCCGCCACAATGAAAAACCGCACCGACCTCCTCAGAAGACAAACACGGGAGACTGCGGACAGAGTACCCTTCGTCATCCAGTACTCCCCCAGAGCAGAGAAGCTACAACATCTTCTCCGAAGCCTTCAACATGTCATCGATGAAGACGAACATCTCGCCAAGGCCATCCCCACACCCACACTTCTTGCCTTCAAACAACCGCACAACCTCAAACAGACCATTGTCCGCAGCAAACTACCCAGGCTTCAGAAGAACAGTGACCACGACACCACACAACCCTGCCACAGCAATCTCTGCAAGACGTGCTGGATCATCGACACGAATGCCATCATCTCACGTGAGAACACCATCCACCAGGGACACAATACATACTCTTGCGACTCGGCCAATGGTGTCTACCTGATATGCTGCAGGAAAGGATGTCCCAAGGCATGATACATTGGCGAGACGCTACGACAATGGATGAATGAACACCGCTTGACAATCACCAGACAGGAGTGTTCTCTTCCTGTTGGAGAATTCTTCAGCAGTCACGAGCATTCAGCCTCTGATCTTCGGGTAAGCGTTCTCCAAGACAGCTTTCACGACACACGACAACGCAGAATCACCGAGCAGAAACTGATAGCCAAGTTCTGCACACGAGGACGGCCTCAACCGGGATCTTGGGTTCATGTCACACTATCTGTAACCCCAACAACTTGCCTGGGCTTGTAAAATCTCACTAACTGCCCTGGCTTGAGACAATTCACACCTCTTTAACCTGTGTTTAACCCTCTCTCCACTCACATTATCTGTACCTGTAAAGACTTGATTACCTGTAAAGACTCGCATTCCAACCATGATCTTGTAAATTGAGTCTGTGTCTACGTATGCCGTGTTTGTGAACACAACTCTTCACTTGCCTGAAGAAGGAGCAACACTCCGAAAGCTTGTGCTACCAAATTAACCTGGTGTTGTGAGACTTCTTACTATTCTTCACTTTAACCAGAGATTTGGGTCATCAAGGTTTTTGCCCTCAGAAATTCCTTGGTAAACCTTGCCTTTAAAACCATCAAAATGCTCTTCTTGACTATGTTCCCAGTAAGTTCTTATTTATTTCTTAGTCTCATTTCTCCCAAATGAAGCAAATTAGGACATTTTATTGCATTGTAGGTCCTGCACAAATCCTCATTGTCTAGGATTCTTGCTCCTAATGAGTTCCTTGATGGATGTCCAGTCACCCAAGTAAAATTTACATTTGTAGACATCAGCTAAGGATAGGACATGTCTGATGTCTGATAAATCCTTTGATAAAATAATATGTGGACACTCATTGTCCCAGCTCATGCATGAAAAATGTTGTGGTGCCGGAAAGCAAATTGGCCTCATGAAATTATACTTCATTAAGCCATTCCCATCAGGAGAGATAGGGAGGCAACATTTTTAGAATGCAGTTCTTTTGTATTATTTGTGATATTCAGATAATTTGATGAAGCATGCAGATTGTCTATGTTAGTCACTATTTGTACTTAGCCACTGTATTAGCATATAAACCAGACATGTTTGAGTCGCTGTCAAGGCTAACTGGGTCAACTGACCAATTGATAGGCAAATATATTGGAAGAGTTTTTTTCAACATTAAAGCTTCCTATGCACAAAACATTGTTTACAATAGCTTCTTACCCGAGGGGGATAGGGGGGACACACAAAAGTAAATATGTACACAAAGGGCTGAAAATACACATAATTACACTGATTGCTGTAATTCATCAGGAATGTTGGGATTTCAAACATTTATTTATACAAAGCAAATGTTGTGTGGCCATTCAATTAAACTGAAGCATCGTAGAGGCTGCTTTAAACACAGACAAATTAGTTTTAACAGTTTATGTCGAAGCAGAGTTGAGTCGTTACTCAAGTTTAAGAACATACATGTTTACCCAGTTGCTATCACAATGTGAAAGCACGTAGTTGACCGAAACTTAAGGTCATCCACTTATCCCAGTCAAACAAATCAGAATGTTTTCTTCATACCAAGTGACTAGGAGCTGTGGAGGAGCAAAGGTATTTAGATGTGCATGCAAACAAGGTACTGAAAATAGTTTTTTAAAAGGTACTCAGAAAAGACAAATGGATGCTGGCTTTTATTTTAAGGACTGTTTTCATCCAGCAGTAAGGATACTTTAGTTGCAAGCAATAAAAGAACTAACTTCACAAAGTAAATCATAGAAAAGGTTTAATAAAGAAACATCATTGCACCACCATTTGGGCCACGCCCTGGGCTACAAATGCTCCCCATAATCCCCATCTGCTTTCTATTTATGCTGGGTCAGCTGACCACCACATCATTTTGCCATTGTTATCATAGAATCATAGAATCCCTACAGGACAGAAGGAGGCCATTCAGTCCATTGAGTCTTCATCGACAACAACCCCACCTAGGTCCTATCCCCGTAACTCCACATATTTACCCCACTAATCCCTCTAATCTACGCATCCTGAGACAATAAGGAGCAATTTAGGATGGCCAATGCACTTAATCCGCACATCTTTGGACTTTTACATTATAACAGATTCTAATGTTATCATTGGTTACATTACAACACACTGGAATGTTTCAGATGTTCAGAGCCCCACTTAGGCCCCATCTGGAATATTCTCTTCAGCTCTGGGCGCAAAACCTCCGGAAGTATAGTTTGGCCTTCAAAGAGGTAGACGGCAGATTCACCAGAATGATACCAAGAGCTACTGGATTAAATTATGTGGACAGCTTTCCCTAAACTTGGTTTACACATGTATTCCCTTGAGTTTAGGTGATTAAGTGTGATCTAATTGGGATCTTTAAAATGATAAAAGGGAAGGATGAGGTCGATACAGAGAAACTATTTCCTCTGGCAGGGAAATGCAAAGCCAAAAGGCATAATTTTAAAATGATGTGGATGTCGGGTCAATTGAAACGTTGAAGGCAGAGATCTTTTTGTTCAGAAAGGATAGTAAGAGACATGAAATTAAAGGTGGGTAACTGGTGCTCATGGAACAAATTCAAGGGGTTGAATGTTGCTCCTGTTTCTACGCTCCAATTATAGAGAGGATTGTAGATACAATAGTCTAATGATGGAAACCGCATTTACATTCACAAAAACTGTAGGATCTCAGATTTGTATCCTGCTTATTTATCAATCACAATGTTTTACACTTAACAGCCACAAACGACTGTAAATTTTCAGTATCACTGCAACCAAACTAAAAGGGACTACCATGATCGAGAAGCAATCAAAAAATACTCAGGTACTGTAAAGGCTTTTTAAATTTCATTTAAAATTATTCTAAAATTGTAAAGGAACCAATAGTATCATTGAGCGCAATTTAATCCAGGTGGCAGGGGTCTAGCCCACTGGCTGAAGAGTTGGCAAGAGCCCCACATTGCCTCTGCACAGGGAAATGAATGGATTTGACAGAGGGTGCAAGTAGGGAGCCGCTTTAAGGGGCGCGGTTTCAGAGAGCCCTGTGACCCGTTCGGCAGATCGAGCTGAGTGAGCCTCATGTAAAGAGTTAAAGAGATAGTTTCATGTTTTTGTTAAAAAAAATAGAATAATGTACTTGGGGGAGGGGGGGGGAGGTGTAGTATAAAGGGTTAACAGATTAGATATGCTAATTTATGAGGCACATGACGTTGTGGAACTGGCATCAGGCAGTGGTGTGCCAGGCACTATAGCAGACAGACAGCCCAGAGGGGCGATGTGCCTTCCCAATAACTCACTATGCACATACTGTGGAGAGTGTAAATAAACTAGTTTTTAACTCGATACATCTACGGCTATTCTTTGCCACAATCCTGGCCGAGCATCTTCTACAACATATGACACAATTAAACTTTAGCATTTAAGTTTCATTTCTGCTGTCTTGTGTCCCACTTCTGATCAAGTTTGCTGATAATCCTATTGTACAATTAGAGAGAGAATGGGATGAATTTACATAGATAAATGTTAAGGTTCCAGTGGCAAAGTGTGGAAATATGTAAGGAAATTCACTCTTAATATTATAGAAAACTACTCAAAATTTCTGGAATAAAATAGTTATCAAACTACATAATAAATGGGTTCATTCAACACCAGTTAATAACCTATCATTTATTTTTCACAGAATGAGCTTCTTAGTAAAACTCAATGGAACGCCAAAATATTTATCCATATATATCTCAACATCTAACCTGAATAAGTCTTTGTCAAAGCTTTTGTGAACAGACTTTTCACATAGCAGAGCACTAATGGTATATTACTTCCATTATAAGCCTGGAAATAATTTGTCCCATATTGCCAGTTGCTATTATCTGAAGAGTTTGCATGCATAAATCAGAGTATTTAGGCAGCTATCTGTTCCAAAAATGTCGCTTCTGAATGCCGTATACAATGTAGCATCTAGCAAAGACTTCAGAAACATAACATATACGTTAAAGAAAAGGAATTAAAGCAGATCCCAGTAATGCACTATGCACATACTGTGAATCACATCACTGTTAAAAAAATCCCGGTATATAAGATTGAACAAGATGTAACTTCTAAGGAGTTTTCAACAGCAAAGCGGGTAAATTGAAATTCTCGCTGGTCTCAGTGATTACCTGCTCCAGAAATAGCCGCGGCGCAGCCCGTGCTGAAGCCCTGAATGACAGGCCGCAACTTCAGGATTTCCATATTAATCCACACGTGCATGCCCAATATCCTGAAGTTGTTATCAGTTTCAGAGGGGGGAATGGCAGTGAATACCAAGGGCGGGATTTTCCAGCTACGCTCTCTCCAAGACCGGAAAATCCCGCCCGAGGTCAACAAACTTTTGTGTGGTCCGTGTCCCGCCCGCTATGATTCTTGTGACAGGTGGAATGGGAAAATCCTACCCCAAGAGCTTGCTGTCAAATTCCCCATGTACACCCCCATCCCCGCTGCAAGGTTCTGCCTATTGTGACACCATATTTTGAGCTACACTTTACCGAATCACCCGCAAGTTGTTTTATTCCAGAATTCTTGGCACTGGTACATTTTCTTTTATTCCATTCTTAAAGTTACAAAGCCAATGCTCAGAGTAGATCAGGCAAACCCAAATCCATTCTTTGCTTGCTCCAAAAACCAAATTCAAATTCCAAGTGGTCCCCACAAGAGAGACAAACAAGATCCAAGCTGACAAGACAAGGCATTGCATCCCATCTTGGGCTTGAACTCACAGAATAAAATCCCTACATTGCAGAAGGAGGCCATTCGGCCCATCGAGCCTGCACCAACCACAATCCCACCCAGGCCCTATCCCCGTAACCCCATACATTTACCCTGCCGATCCCTCTGACACAAAGGGGCAATTTAGCATGACTAATCAACCTAACCTGCACATCTTTGGACTGTCAGAGGAAACTGGAGCACCCGGAGGAAACCTACGCAGACACGGGGAGAAGGTGCAGACTCCACATAGACAGTGACCCAATGCCGGGAATCGAACCCAGATCCCTGGCACTGTGAGGCAGCAATGCTAACATGCCACCCACTTGATCTTAGCCAAAAGGCGAGAAGCTATTAATCAAATTTTCTACTGCTGATATCATGCCACACTACTAAAGACAGGCACAGTTCTATTAGCAAAGTGGAAAATATCATCATGGAATTTTTAAAATCCCACGCAGGACTGATGCCTCAGTGTAGCAATGCCACTTAGAAGTGTAAAAGTGAAGATATTGTATCATCAGTCTCAATAAAAATCTGATTGGAAAAAATATAAAATGATAGAATTCTTGGTCAAGCTTTCCAAGTCGAATTTTGAACCAGCTTTCAGGAATTAAAACAAATATTTTAAAATTTATATTGTTTAAATCCCCAGTCTGCACTGAGCAACATAGCCCAGCTGAGAGGTCAGACCTGTACCAATAACACTGTGACTAATCACCTAGAAGTGTATAGCAGTGGTAAGATTAATTTCTGCTGCCTCTCCATGGGAGACAATCGCTCACTTCTGCTTTGCAGCCCTCCAACAGACCAGCTGAAATGAGGAAATGACTGGTTGGGGTATTGTAGAGACAAGCTTACATCTTACTGCTCTGTGGCGCAACACGTTATTGCGCCAACATGCTGTACAAACTGTGGCAGTGTCAGCAATTTGTGGTTACTTTACAATTCATCAATATCCAAAAGCACCTCAACCCATTCAAAATTGTGGTGAAAGTGCAAATGACAACATAAAAACTGTACTCGTGTTTTTAGTATTGATTCAGCATAACTAACCTTTGCTTCAGACCTCTGAATAAAATTGATTTATAGTATGACATGCTGAAAAATGTAGTTTCTGCAAAGACACTCAAACTTTCAGTGATTATTCTACCGAGTTTCTGCTTTACTATTAATATTTGACCATGATGTCGAAACTGCTGAATTAATTCCCTGATAAAACCATAAGACATAGGGGCAGAAGCAGACCATTCAGCCCATCGAGTCTGTATGCCATTCAATTCCAAATAGCAAACCTCATACCAGCCAAAGAATACACCCAAATTTATATTTCAAAACCGTAAATGAAAACCACTATATTCACTATATTTTGATCCCTTTGACAATTTTGTCATGTGTTTGGAATGAAAAGCAAGCTACAAAAACAGTTTGAGTCATCTGTCATGCCTGTGGCTGGGATGTATGTGGATTAGGTTGTGTAAACGTAACAATTAACTTTGATTATTCGGTGGCACAGTGGTTAGCACTGTTGCCTCAGAGAGCCAGGGACCCAGGTTTGATTTCCGTCTTGGGTCACTGTCAGGGCGGAGTCTGCACGTTCTCCCCGTGTCTGCGTGGGTTTCCTCCGGGTGCTCCGGTTTCCTCCCATAGTCCGAAAGGCATGCTGGTTAGGTGCATTGGTCATGTTAAATTCTCTCTCAGTGTACCCGAACAGGCACCGGAGTGTGGCAACTAGGGGATTTTCACAATAACTTCATTGCAGTGTTAACGTAAGCCTACTTGTGACACTAATAAGTAAACTTTAACTTTAAAGACAGAATATTATATGTCTGATACATAGATTCCTGATAGGCTAAGGAATGAAAGGGTAAAAATATGGGGTTGAGGTTACAATCAGATCAGGCATGATCTTATTGAATGGTGGGGCAGGATCAAGGGGCCAAGTGGCCTCCTCCTGCTCCTAATTCGTATGTCCGTATTATACCTAACTAATGGTACTTGATTTAATTTATTTGCAGGGTAACAAATACACAAAAGTCAAAGGACATTTGCAATTCCTATCTTGACTCCATTCTCTCTCCCCTTGTCCAGTCTCTTCCCACCTACATTCACGATTCCTCTGATCCCTTGGGCCCTATCAACAATTTCCAGTCTCCTGGCTCTAAACGCCTCCTCTTCACAATCGACATCTAATCCCTCTACAGCTCCATCCCTCACTGGAATGGCCTGAGGGTTCACTGCTTCTTCCTTGAACAGATCCACTGGAGCAAGCTGAGAGGGGTGATTGAAGGCAGCAGTGCTGGTGAGAGATTAATTGGATTAATTGAATTGTTTATTTATTTAATTAGTCAGCTAGTGTGTGTATTTTTTTTGGCCTTTACTTTAACAGCAGTTTTTCAAGTTTAAAGTGAAAACTAGAAGTGGGCAGCAAAGGAGTCTGGGAAGGGTTTTTATTTTAACTTTAAAAGTCAGTTACCTGGGAGGTTCCCCCTCATTGATCCACTGGAGCAAGCTGAGAGGGGTGATTGAAGGCAGCAGTGCTGGTGAGAGATTAATTGGATTAATTGAATTGTTTATTTATTTAATTAGTCAGCTAGTGTGTGTATTTTATTTAGCCTTTACTTTAACAGCAGTTTTTCAAGTTTAAAGTGAAAACTAGAAGTGGGCAGCAAAGGAGTCTGGGAAGGGTTTTTATTTTAACTTTAAAAGTCAGTTACCTGGGAGGTTCCCCCTCATTGATCCACTGGAGCAAGCTGAGAGGGGTGATTGAAGGCAGCAGTGCTGGTGAGAGATTAATTGGATTAATTGAATTGTTTATTTATTTAATTAGTCAGCCAGTGTGTGTATTTTTTTGGCCTTTACTTTAACAGCAGTTTTTCAAGTTTAAAGTGAAAACTAGAAGTGGGCAGCAAAGGAGTCTGGGAAGGGTTTTTTAAGCACGTGAAGTATAAAAGGTAGGCTGCAGTATACAGCGGGCAGCGTCGGGAGTGGGCAGGGGAGTGTGTGGGAAGCAGAGTGTGAGCTATAGGACTTTGGCTCACAGGGCTTAGGCTGAAAGGGCGAGCAGGGGTGAGTTGAATTCATTTTTGCACTTTCTACCTGGTACTGGCAAGGTATCTAGAGGGGATGGGTGTGCAGGCAGTGCAATGTTCCTCTTGCACTATGTTTGAGGTGAGGGACGACGACAGTGTCCCTACTGATTACACCTGTGGGAAGTGCACCCATCTGCAGCTCCTCCAAAACCGTGTTAGGGAACTGGAGCTGGAGTTGGATGAACTTAGGATCATCAGGGACGCAGAGATGGCCATAGACACAAGCTTTAGGAATACAGTTACTCCGAGGATTGAAAACAGATGGGTGACGGTGAGAGGGGCTGGGAGGAAGCAGTCCGTGCAGGGATCCCCGGTGGTCGTTCCCCTTAGCAACAAGTATTCCGCTTTGGATACGGTTGAGGGGGACGACATACCAGTGGGGAGCCGCAGTGAGAGGATCTCCAGCACTGTGTCCGTCTCTGTGGCTCGGGAGGGAAAGGGGGAGAGCGGGAGGGCGATAGTTATTGGGGACTCGTTAGTTAGAGGGATAGATAGGAGGTTCTGTGGCAGCAAAAGAGACTCACGGATGGTATGTTGCCTACCGGATGCCAAGGTCCGTGATGTCTCAGACCGTGTTTTCCAGATTCTGAAGGGGGAGGGGAAACAGTCACAAGTCGTGGTGCACATTGGTACCAATGACATAGGTAAGAGAAGGGACGGGGATTTAAAGCAGGAATTTCTGGAGCTGGGCTGGAAGCTGAGAGCCAAGACGAAACATGTGGTCATCTCTGGTACGTTGCCGGTGCCACGTGATAGCGAGTTGAGGAACAGGGAGAGAGTGCAGTTAAATATGTGGTTGCAGGGATGGTGTAGGAGGGAGGGTTTCAGATACGTGGATAATTGGAACACGTTCTGGGGAAGGTGGGACCTGTACAGACAGGACGGGGTGCACCTGAACCAGAGGGGCACCAATATCCTCGGAGGGAAATTTGTTACGGCTCTTCAGGGGGGTTTAAACTAATTTGTCAGGGGAGTGGGAAAGGGTGTTGTAGTCCAGAAGTCAGTGAGGGTGGTGAGGTATTGGGGAAGGTATCAGGGTCAAGGGTGGGTACTGGTAGACAGGAAGGTGGGTTGAAGTGTGTCTACTTCAATGCAAGGAGCATCCGGAACAAGGTAGATGAACTTGGGGCGTGGATTGGTACTTGGGACTACGATGTTGTGGCCATTACGGAGACGTGGGTAGAACAAGGACAGGAATGGTTGTTGGACGTTCCGGGGTATAGATGTTTCACTAAGTGTAGGGAAGCTGGTAAAAGAGGTGGCGGAGTGGCATTGTTAATCAAGGATAGTTTAACGGCTGCGGAAAGGCACTTCGTGGGGGATCTGCACACTGAGGTAATATGGGCTGCAGTTAGAAACAGGAAAGGAGCGGTCACGTTGCTAGGAGTTTACTATAGGCCCCCAAATAGTAATAGAGGTGTGGAGGAAGAAATTGCTAAGCAGATTATGGATATGTGTGGGGGTCACAGGGTAGTTGTCATGGGGGACTTTAACTTTCCAAATATTGATTGGAACCTTTGTAGGTCAAATAGTTTGGATGGGGCAGTTTTTGTGCAGTGTGTGCGGGAGGGTTTCCTGACACAATATGTGGATGGGCCGACTAGAGGTGAGGCCACATTGGATTTGGTACTGGGAAATGAACCGGGCCAAGTGTTAGATTTGGTTGTGGGAGAGCAATTTGGAGATAGTGACCACAATTCGGTGTCTTTTGTAATTGCAATGGAGAGGGATAGGGCCGTACGGCAGGGCAAGGTTTACAATTGGGGGAGGGGTAATTATGATGCGATTAGGCAAGAATTAGGGGGCATAAGTTGGGAACAGAAACTGTCAGAGAAAGGAACTAATGAAAAGTGGAACTTTTTCAAGGAACAAATACTGGATGTCCTTGATAGGTATGTTCCTGTCAGGCAGGGAGGAAATGGCCGAGTGAGGGAACCATGGTTCACAAAAGAGGTGGAATGTCTTGTGAAAAGGAAGAGGGAAGCTTATGTAGGGATGAGGAAACAAGGTTCAGATGGCTCGATTGAGGGTTACAAGTTAGCAAGGAATGAGCTGAAAAAGGGGCTTAGGAGAGCTAGGAGGGGACATGAGAAGTCCTTGGCGGGTCGGATCAAGGAAAACCCCAAGGCTTTTTACTCTTATGTGAGGAATAAAAGAATGACCAGGGTGAGGTTAGGGCCGGTCAAGGACAGTAGTGGGAACTTGTGTATGGAGTCAGTAGAGATAGGCGAGGTGATGAATGAATACTTTTCTTCAGTGTTCACCAAGGAGAGGGGCCATGTTTTTGAGGAAGAGAAGGTGTTACAGGCTAATAGGCTGGAGGAAATAGATGTTCGGAGGGAGGATGTCTTGGCAGTTTTGAATAAACTGAAGGTCGATAAGTCCCCTGGGCCTGATGAAATGTATCCTAGGATTCTGTGGGAGGCAAGGGATGAGATTGCAGAGCCTTTGGCGTTGATCTTTGGGTCCTCACTGTCCACGGGGATGGTGCCAGAGGACTGGAGAATGGCGAATGTTGTTCCTCTGTTTAAGAAAGGGAATAGAAATGACCCTGGTAATTATAGACCGGTTAGTCTTACTTCGGTGGTTGGTAAATTGATGGAAAGGGTCCTTAGGGATGGGATTTACGACCATTTAGAAAGATGCGGATTAATCCGAGATAGTCAGCACGGATTCATGAAGGGCAAGTCGTGCCTCACAAATTTGATTGAATTTTTTGAGGAGGTAACTAAGTGTGTTGATGAAGGTAGGGCAGTTGATGTCATATACATGGATTTTAGTAAGGCGTTTGATAAGGTCCCCCATGGTCGGCTTATGATGAAAGTGAGGAGGTGTGGGATAGAGGGAAAGTTGGCCGATTGGATAGGTAACTGGCTGTCTGACCGAAGACAGAGGGTGGTGGTCGATGGAAAATTTTCGGATTGGAGGCAGGTTGCTAGCGGTGTGCCGCAGGGATCAGTGCTTGGTCCTCTGCTCTTTGTGATTTTTATTAATGACTTAGAGGAGGGGGCTGAAGGGTGGATCAGTAAATTTGCTGATGACACCAAGATTGGTGGAGTAGTGGATGAGGTGGAGGGCTGTTGTAGGCTGCAAAGAGACATAGATAGGATGCAAAGCTGGGCTGAAAAATGGCAAATGGAGTTTAACCCTGATAAATGTGAGGTGATTCATTTTGGTAGGACAAATTTAAATGTGGATTACAGGGTCAAAGGTAGGGTTCTGAAGACTGTGGAGGAACAGAGAGATCTTGGGGTCCATATCCACAGATCTCTAAAGGTTGCCAGTCAAGTGGATAGAGCTGTGAAGAAGGCCGATAGTGTGTTAGCTTTTATTAACAGGGGGTTGGAGTTTAAGAGCCGTGGGGTTATGCTGCAACTGTACAGGACCTTGGTGAGACCACATTTGGAATATTGTGTGCAGTTCTGGTCACCTCACTATAAGAAGGATGTGGAAGCGCTGGAAAGAGTGCAGAGGAGATTTACCAGGATGCTGCCTGGTTTGGAGGGTAGGTCATATGAGGAAAGGTTGAGGGAGCTAGGGCTGTTCTCTCTGGAGAGGAGGAGGCTGAGGGGAGACTTAATAGAGGTGTATAAAATGATGAAGGGGATAGATAGAGTGAACGTTCAAAGACTATTTCCTCGGGTGGATGGAGCTATTACAAGGGGGCATAACTATAGGGTTCGTGGTGGGAGATACAGGACGGATATCAGAGGTAGGTTCTTTATGCAGAGAGTGGTTGGGGTGTGGAATGGACTGCCTGCAGTGATAGTGGAGTCAGACACTTTAGAAACATTTAAGCGGTTATTGGATAGGCACATGGAGCACACCAGGATGATAGGGAGTGCGATAGCTTGATCTTGGTTTCAGATAAAGCTCGGCACAACATCGTGGGCCGAAGGGCCTGTTCTGTGCTGTACTGTTCTATGTTCTATAGAGATACGAAAAATCCCCATCCACCATTACTCTCCTCCCACTCGCTGAATTTGTTTTCTTACTGAACACTTTTTCTTTTAACTAGTCTCACCTCCTCCAAACAAAAGGGGTGGCTACGCCTTTGGGGCGGCACGATGGCACAGTGGTTAGCACTGCTGCTTCATAGAGCCATGGACCCTGGTTCGATTCCCGGCTTAGGTCACCGTCTGTATGGAGTTTGCACATTTTCTCCGTGTCTGCGTGGGTTTCCTCCGGGTGCTCCAGTTTCCTCCCACAGTCCAAAGATGTGCAGGTTAGGTGGATTGGTCATGCTAAATTGCCCCTTAGTGTCAAGGGGGATTAGCTAGGGTAAATGCATGGGGTTATGGGGATAGGGCCCAGGTGGTATTGTGGAGAGTGCAGATTTGATGGGCCAAATGGCCTTTTTCTGCACTGTAGGGATTCTATGATACCCTTAGGAGCCTGAAGTTACCTCTGACTTTTTGTGGGGTATGTGGAACATTCCTTGTCACAGTCCTATTCAGGCCCCTCCCACAATTCTTTTTCTGAAATATCAATGACTGTATTAGTGCTACTTCGTGCTTTCATCTGGAAAAATTGATCAATTTTGCTTCCAATTCCCAGCACTCTCTCACTTTTACATCGTCCATCTCCAACACTTCCCTTCCTTTCCTTGACTCCTTTATCTCTGTTTCTGGTGATGCACTGTCCACTAATGTTCATTACAAGCCCACCGATTCCCATAAGTACCTTGCATACTGCTCCCTGTAAGGACTCCATCCCCTTCTCCCCGTTTCTCCACCTCTGTTCCATCTAATATGATGATGTCACCTTTAAAAATGGCACTTCTGACATGCCATTCTTTCTCCTGAGCTGAGGTACACCCCCCAGGGACCGACAGGGCCCTCAACCATGTCCGACACATCTCCCACAGCTCTGTCTTCCCTGTTCCCCTCCCTCCCAGAACCATATTAGGGTCCCCCTTGTCCTCATTTTTCACCCCACCAGCCTCCTCATTCAAAGGATCACCCTCCGCCATTTCTACCAACTCCAGCATAATGCCATCACCAAAAACATCTTCTTCCCCTCACCCCTGCCCCGTCAACATTCCACAGCTACCACTCCCTCCATGACATCCTGGTCCACTCCTCCATATCCCCAACTCCTCATCCTCTTCCTAAGGCACCTTCCCATGCAATTGTAGATGGTGTAATGCCTTCCCCTTTACCTCCTCACCATCCAAACCCCCAAATAGTCCCTTCAGTTGAAACAGCAATTCATTTGCCCTTCCTTCAATTTAGTCTACTGCATTCTCTGCTCACAATGCAGTCTTCTCCACACTGGGGAGTTTGAATGCAGAGTGGATGACCGCTTTGTGGAACCCCATTGCTCAGTTCACAAGCATGACCCCCACCTTCCTGTCACTTGCCACTTCAAGCCACCATCTTGCTCTCATGCGCACATTTCCATTCTTCCCCTGCTGCAATGTTCCAGTGAAACCTGATGCAAACTGGAGAAACTTCCAATTAGGCACTTTATAACCTTCTAGATGTAAGATTGAGTTCACCAACTTTAGACCATGAACTCCATTTCAATCTTTTGTTAAAGTCCTTTTTTATCCAATCCTGTCCTCCAACATCTATAACTTGTTCTTATCTTTTGCTTTCACAGACACTGACCCTTATTCTGCTGCTAACAGATTCTGCTTTCTTACCTTTATGCCACTATTAGCACCTTCTTTAGTCTTTAACACAACCATTAATACTCTCTTTGTCTTATGTCTATGACACCTTTGTCAAATCTCAACCTGAGCCCAAACCTTTCCCTGACCTTCTATTTTGCTCCGCCCCATCACATTTCACCCTCTCTTCAGCTCTGAAGAAGAATCATACGGCTTCAAAACATTGGGTAGGATTTTCTGGCTGTGCTCGCCCCGAAACTGGAAAATCCTGCCCAAGGTCAACAAACCTTTCCATGGTCTGCCCCTTACCTGCTCTGATTCCCGTGGCGGGTGGGACAGTAAAATTTGCCCCATTAACACTGTTTCTTTCCCCATAGATACTCCCTGACCTGCTGAGTTTTTCCTGCATTTTCCATTTTTATTACTGTTTTACACCCCACTTGATTCTTTTTTCCACTGAGCAACATGTAAGGTGGACTGCCTATTCACAGTCACTTGTTTCGCACTGTTGTTCGAGAGCAATTTCACCCCTTAAGTTTCTTAGAGAGCACGATAAGACAAAGGCTTCTGCATGAAACAGATTTGTCTTTTGCCAGATTTCTGAAACATTATCTAATGTGTGGGGAGCAGGAATTCTACTTTAACCACGAAATTCAGAGATTTGGCCAGAACTGAAGTCTACACTCCCTTGGTTCTTATTCATCACACGGCCTTCCAAAGTCAGTTCGCTAATCACATAATCAAAGGGTACAAGTAATAGGGACATTTGCACAGATTGACATTGCACATTTGCTCAGACTGATAAGAGTTCCCCGAGTTTCTGTTCATACTGCAACAGTGTACAATTCAACTTGCACAGAAAACAATGCCCCTTTATCTTGACTAATTTCCACATCACTCAGCATTTGCCTGGTTTCCTTGTCCAACCTGTTCCCTCATCTATGTTTTGAAATGTGCTGTGGAAAGATGATTTAACTCTTAACAATTTCAAAACCGTGCAAAATAAAAATCGCTACGTCTGTATCTTACAGCTTCGGTCATTAAAGCGGGTGGCTATAATATTCCACAGCTGCAATTATCTGATCAAAATAACTTTCGAAGCTCAAGCAGTTGATGCCAAGAACACAATCAGCCAGTATTAATGTAATCCTGACACACAGTAGCAGAGGCTAGCTTCTGCCTTGAAGTATCCTGCCCACTTAGACACAGATTGGAGACAAGTGGGTATGATAAAAAGAAGAGGCATCATGTGTAACTTTTTAGTTTTTTAAATACATGAAAAGCCTGCTCAAATTTGCCAGATTCACAGGTTCCAGCACTATCCACAACCAAACAAAATCAACACATAATGTGGAACAAAAATATGAAAGATTTGGTCAGACTGGTCAATTATTTGCTTCATAGCATGCTCATTCTACTGGATCAAACTTAGTTGCTAAAACCACACAAATCAGTGACTGTTGAACTGTGAAGATGAAATTGCATTTAACAATTTTGGACATCGCATTTTAACCTATTTGGTGCACTAAAATTTTAATTGGACTGATAACTATTAATTAGTTCCACTTACTATAGCAGCTTCCAATTTATTACAACAGCATTGAGGAATTACAACTGAACATTACAGAACTATGTAAAACAAAACACAACATAGCACACACTTACCTAAATCCATTGCAGAATTAGAAGCTTAATTCAATAAAAGGAAACTGATTTATATAATTTTTTGTGTAAACTGCCATGCCAGTGCTGTAAAAAAACACAGTGCTCAAGTTCTTCCCTCAGACCTTTAATCATTTGCTGTCTAAATGGGGTATAACAAATGCCACAGTGTTCTGTCAATATTTGTATGCACCACCACATCAGGCAAGCTGCCAAATTTCCAGGGTTTAGAAAGGCAAGCGTAGAAAATTGACACCCCCAACAAATACATTCCTCCTTTGTTTCTGTAATATAGTATTACACTCAGGCCTCTCAAAGTTAAAAAGGAATGCACTATGCTTGTATTAACTTTTAAGACACAGACAACATTATGTGAGGAGCCCAGTATTTTCCTGCTCCAGTTTAAAACTCTGCACTTTCTGGTTCTTCTAACTTAACCCTTTTGCATGATCAAATATCTGTCGGTAACGCTGACTGCACTTAAACGTGGACTCTAATTGGTTGGAATTTACTGAGAATCCATTCGGAGTCATTTACATTTGAAACACGCCCATGGAGGCTAAAGCAAGGCCTTGAAGCATCTTGATTATCTCAATGAGTTAAAGGAAGCTTAGTGAGTGCTGCCGAATTATTGCTGCCATTACGGTATTGCTGCGGGGTAACACTTGACTTGCTACTGGAACATTGCATGCACGCTGTAAAGAAAAGGTCTAATTTGAAGGAATGTGTGCTGTTTGTTGAATATTCTCTCTGATTGTCAGAAATCTATACTTATAAGTGCATTAATACTTACAATTGCAAACAGAACATGACTGTTCATGACATTAAGGGTTCTGTAATATCCTTCCTTAATCACTTCATTAAACTTGCTTACTCATATTCACAGTCCCTCTCAAACAAACATATGGGGAGGAATTTTCCCAAAAGGTTTCTAAGTGTTACAACAGCATGAAAACGGGAGTCCCCCGCGCCTGGCTTTTGGGCGAACTCGACACTGCAATTTTCCAGCACTTATCAATTTTTTTGACAGTTGGGAGTTTTGCACCGGTATGGGGAAGGCAGGGAAGCCGGCTTCAGAGCACTCGGGCGCCATTGTGCAGGGTGCCCCGATCTGCCAGTGAACCGGGAGACCCCCTCCCACAGCTCAGCCACCCACCTTCCATCATTATCGGTGTCATCGTCAACCCCCCTATAGCAACACGGGTCACTGGCAACAGGGCATCAAGATCCTCCTGATGAGTCCCCAGGTGGACCCCCGAAATGCCCAAATGTCATGACACCCTCTGTGAATCACCCTTGTACGCAGCCCCCTTCTGCACAAGCCCCATGCATAGACCCCTCTTCTGCATAGGCCCACCCATCATTGTGCATAGCCTCCCTCACTGTGCATGGCTCCACCGTCATTGCCCCAGACTCACTCACCTCCTTGGCACTGCCCTGGCACACTTATAGTGCCCATCTGGGCACTGCCAGGAGGCCAGTTGGGCCCTGCCTGAGGGCATTGCCCGATAGGCACTAACTGACACTGCATAACCTGGGGGCTTCAATGGCCCCCGATCTGCCTGGTGTGGTCATGGCACCTGGTCCCTGCTACTGCACAGCAGTAGTGATTCTCACTGGCATGATATCTCACCAGCGAGGTTGGAAGTATCCAGGAGGGGGAAGCAGCCGTGTCAAACTCAATACGTACATTGGACGCGAAGCCATTCCCACCAGTAAAATAGGGCCGGGAAGATAGCAATTGGGCGTGAATCAGATTTTTGGCCTCTCACGCTACCTTCCCAGCTCACCACACTAATCAACAGGCGCGGGGAGCTGGTAAGATCGTGCCCATGGTCTGGAACTTTCTGGCCAACGATATCTTCCAGTCCTGCCAATGGCCCGCCCCTGCTGCAGGTTTCAGGTGATAGGGATACATTCACCAGAAAACCCTGTTGAAACCCCGTTGAGAATGGTGGGACCAGAAGATCCCACCGCCAGCCAATAGTGGGCTGCCTCTTGCTGCGATGAAACACGTGGCAGGTTGTGTGGTAAATCCCACCATGAACATACAAATTAGGAGAATGAGGAGGCCATTCAGCATCTTGAGCCTGCTCTGCTATGCAATAAGATAATGGCTGATCTGACTGTAACCTCAGCCCCACAATCCTGTCTACCCCTATACCCTTTGACTCCCTTGTCAATCAAGAATCTATCTAATTCAGCCTCAAAAATACTCAATGATGTTGCCTGCACTGCTTCCTTGGAAAGATAGTTTCAAAGACACGTGACCCTCTGAAACAAAAAAATTCTCCTCATCTCCATCTCAAATGGGAGACTCCTAATTTTTAAACGCTGGCCCTCTCTCACAAGGGGAAACTTCTTTTTTCCCCTTTCAGAGGGTTGTCATTCTGTGGGATTCTCTTTCCCAGGAAGTAATGGAGGCTGGGTCTTTTAGTTTATTCAAGACTGAGTTAGGTAGATTGATGTTAGACAAGAGTGTCCAAGGTTACAGGGGGCAGACCACAAGGTGGAGATTCGACACAACCCGATCAGACGTGATCATATTGAATGGCCGAGCAGGCTTGTAGGGCCAAATGGCCTACTCCTGTTCCTAAGTTCTATGCTGCTTTCAGCATCCACCTTGTCAAGTCTCCTCAGGATCTTTATGTTCACTAAGATCACCTCTCATTCTTCTAAACTCCCGTGGCTATAGGCCCAACCTGTTCAACCTTTCCTCAGATAAATCCCCATCCCAGCTAGCAGTTGAGTGAATCTTCTCTGAACTGGTTCCAGCACAATGATCTTGCCATCTGGTGTGCATCATCCACTCCATTAATGACAGTCACAAAAAATTCTCGGATACCTTCTTTCTATTCTTCTCCGTTCATATCCCCCTTCTAAGCCGATTTGGCTCTATATTCATCAATTTCAAAAACTCTCTCAAATCACCTACAGCATTACTTTCAAATTCTCAACTGTCCAGCCATTGGCCCTGTATTTGCCAAAACATTTCTTCACTTCAACCATGTCCTTGCCTTCACCTTCACCCCTTGTTTGATGTAAAGCCATTCTTTCCCCCATTTTGGTCACTCTTTATCCCAGCCCACATCTCCACTCCCTTAAGTCCAAAGGGTTCAGATTGAATGTTCATGACAGATTTTGCCATTCAAAATCAGATTGAGTTAGGCCACATAAAGTACAATGGGTTCCTGCTCTCGTTTTACAAAATTGTTCATTCTTCTGTTATTCAAATCATCTTCTTAAACTCCTCTCACTATCCCATCCACGCTCCATCTCCAACAAGTGTGAGGGGCTCATAGATCTTTTCACAAAGATTGAGACCAACTGCTCAGCTGCCTTTATCACTTCCCTCCCTTACGCTATCCTGCCCAGCCAAACTATTTCTCATTCTCATGGTTCCTCTTGGTGACACCAAAAGGGCAATGTCAGGTTCAACATGTACACTGACAGCACCCAGCTCTACCTCACCATCATGTCTCTCACCTCCTCCACTACTTCTGATTTGCCGCACTACTTTCATGACATGCATCATTGGATCAGAAGGAATTTCCTCCAAGTAAGACTTGAACCATGAAAATCAACTTTTATCCCTCCCCCTGATTATTGCCTATGGCTGAACCAGACCATTCACCTGGAATGCAAAACAAAATTGCAAGGTCATTCCCAGAATAAGGGAATCAAAAGATTAAGAGGCATGATTAACAATGTGGTCAGATAGATAGGTTTTGAGGAGACTTTCAATGGAGGGGAGATAGTTTGGACAAGTTCAGGCAGGGAATTTCAGAGAGTAGGACCCAGATAGATAAAGACTCGGCCGTCAATAGTGAGGTGGAGGGAAGGGAGAAACACACCAAGCTGCAGTCAGAGGAATTGAATGGTAGATATGGCCTGGAGCAGGTCGCAGAGAGGGAGTCATTGGAGGAAGTTAAGATTAAGGATGAGGATTTGAATCTTACAGCATTTGGGAAAGCAAATATAATTCAGTGAGTTGATGGATGATAGAACATAGAAAAAATACAGCACAAACAGGCCCTTCAGCCCACAAGTTGCGCCGGTCATGTTACTACCTACCTAGGCTTATATATAGGCTTACCTATAACCCTCAATCCTATTAAGTTCCATGTACGCATCCAGAAGTCTCTTAAAAGACCCTATCGAGTTTGCCTCCACCACCACTGACGGCAGCCGATTCCACTCACCCACCACCCTCTGAGTGAAAAACTTACCCCTGACATCTCCTCTGTACCTACTCCCCAGCACCTTAAACCTGTGTCCTCTCGTAGCAGCCATTTCAGCCCTGGGAAAAAGCCTCCGAGAATCCACCCGATCTATACCTCTCAACATCTTGTACACCTCTATCAGGTCACCTCTCATCCTTCGTCTCTCCAAGGAGAAAAGACCAAGCTCCCTCAACCTATCCTCATAAGGCATGCCAACCAATCCAGGCAACATCCTTGTAAATCTTCTCTGCATCCTTTCAATCATTTCCACATCCCTCCTGTAATGAGGCGACCAGAACTGAGCACAGTACTCTAAGTGGGGTCTGACGAGGGTCTTATAAAGCTGCATCATTATCTCCCAACTCCGAAACTCAATCCCTTGATTGATGAAGGCCAGCACACCATACGCCTTCTTAACCACCTCCTCTACCTGCGAGGCCGATTTAAGAGTCCTATGGACCCGGACCCCAAGGTCCTTCTGATCCTCTACACTGCTAAGAGTCTTACCCTTGATATTATACTCCTTCATCCCATTTGACCTGCCAAAATGGACCACGACACATTTATCCGGGTTGAAGTCCATCTGCCACTTCTCCGCCCAGTCTTGCATCCTATCTATGTCACGCTGCAGTTTCTGACATCCCTCCAAACTATCCACAACACCACCAACCTTCGTGTCATCGGCAAACTTACCAACCCATCCCTCCACTTCCTCATCCAGGTCATTTATGAAAATGACAAACAGCAAGGGTCCCAGAACAGATCCCTGGGGCACTCCACTGGTGACCGACCTCCATTCAGAAAAAGACCTATCTGCAACCACTCTCTGCCTTCTGCAGGCAAACGCAGTAAGAAGTTTAACAACACCAGGTTAAAGTTCAACAGATTTATTTGGTAGCAAAAGCCACACAAGCTTTCGGAGCTCTTAGCCCCTTCTTCAGGTGAGTGGGAATTCTGTTCACAAACAGAGCTTATAAAGACACAGACTCAATTTACATGAATAATGGTTGGAATGCAAATACTTACAACTAATCAAGTCTTTAAGAGACGAAACAATGTGAGTGGAGAGAGCATCAAGACAGGCTAAAAAGATGTGTATTGTCTCCAGACAAGACAGCCAGTGAAACTCTGCAGGTCCACGCAACTGTGGGAGTTACAAATAGTGTGACATGAACCCAATATCCCGGTTGAGGCCGTCCTCGTGTGTGCGGAACTTGGCTATCAGTTTCTGCTCAGCGACTCTGCGCTGTCGTGTGTCGCGAAGGCCGCCTTGGAGAACGCTTACCCGAATATCAGAGGCCGAATGCCCGTGACCGCTGAAGTGCTCCCCAACAGGAAGAGAACAGTCTTGCCTGGTGATTGTCGAGCGGTGTTCATTCATCCGTTGTCGCAGCGTCTGCATAGTTTCCCCAATGTACCATGCCTCGGGACATCCTTTCTTGCAGCGTATCAGGTAGACAACGTTGGCCGAGTTGCAAGAGTATGTACCGTGTACCTGGTGGATGGTGTTCTCACGTGAGATGATGGCATCTGCAGGCAAGCCAGTTCTGAATCCACAAGGCAACAGCCCCTTGGATCCCATGCCCTCTCACTTTCTCGAGAAGTCTTGCATGGGGGACCTTATCGAACGCCTTGCTGAAATCCATGTAAACCACATCATCTTTGGGACATTACTTCAACAAGTTACAATTTATAAAGATTGGAGAATGCAAGGTCAGCAAGGATTGGGGTAATTAAACCTTTTAATGACACTAATTTACTGCAATAAAAATGTATCTGTGGGAATACATACAGTTGTGCGTAGAATATGTAGAATATTACTACAGTCTAATCTGATCCTTTCAACATCATTGGTTCCATATTCAGCCTGTGGCTATTCAGAATAATTTTATTGCATCATACGCTTCCAGTTTCCAGCCAGCCCTTACTTTCTTTCCTTTCCTGGACATACTTGCGTCGTTCGCTGGAAACGGGCATTACAAAGGCATTTACTTGAATTATGCACCTCATTACCCTGCTTCTTTTTGCCCAGTTTCACTGTCTCCATATTATTTGCCCTGGTTAATGCAGGAGACTATCTGAAATGTCCTTTTTTTCCTCTTGTGAAATTTGTCCCAGGTATGATTGACAGTTTCTTTCACCACGTCCGCATTATTTACCTGGCCTCTAGTCTCACTCCTTTTCCTCCCTGTCAGAAAACACAGTCTTTTCATTGCCTACCAGGTTACCTGCCTTTACATTCCAAAGGACATCTTCTACTATGTTAATTTGACCATACCATCAATTTCCCTCCTCTGGTTAACAAAGACTATTCGCTTTGTGTTCTTGCGCATCCTTCCATCGCTCTATCTCTCCCCAGGAGGATAAGGACAGCAAATGCCTGGGAAAACAACCACCCGCCATTTCCTCTCCAAATCACAAACATTCCTGACTTGGAAATACATGACCGTTCCATCAGTGTCACTGGGTCAAAATCCTGGAACTCCCTTCTGAACGGCAACGTGGGTGTACTACACCACATGGACTGCAGTGGTTCAAGAAGGTGGCTCACCATCACCTTCTCAGGGACAAGTAGGGATGAACATTAAATGCTGGCCTAGCCAGCGGTACCCACGTTCTATGAAAAGCCCTTCCTGAGGCATTTTCCCTTGCAACAGGGGCAGATGCACCATGTGGTCTGCCAATACTTTCAGTGGCAATTGTATATGAATCGTGTTTAATGGTGGTGGGCATTATCTGGTAATCCACTTGAAACACTGTAAGTAAACACAGTGTCAAGGGATTCGTGTTGTCTGGGACCAGTTGGGAAGTGTGTGTGAGCTGCTGTCTGTACAGACAGCTTGTTGAGTGTTTTTTGGATGGACCACCTCTGGTCTCAAAGTTTGGTTTTTATTTAAAACCGTTCCTAGCTGAAAGAAAAGCTAAGGCTTCAGATTTCTGGGAAATGGGCTGTGACTTGAGGTTGCTAGGGCAACGGAAAGCAGTTGAAACCAGCCAAGGGACTGATGTCAGCGGTGCAGTTTAGTGCAGGGTGTGAGGAGAAGAAATTTGTGGCACCCAGGCTATGTTTTTAGACATAATCAGCCCTGCGCTGAAAACTGGCGCAGGGCTGATTACTATATTGAAGTTGCCATTTCAATATGATTAGCGAGCCCAGGACAGTAATCTTTGGGCCTGCTGGTGGGAACATCTCTCTGCTATCCCCGTCCTCCCCCCACCGCAGGGGGATGTTCCCACCAGCAGGATTTACAACTGGTCCCCATCAATGAAGAGTAGGCATGTTCATCCCGCTGGTGGGGACAGAAGCCATTGAGGCCCCCCAAGAGGTCAGGGGCGGAGTGCCCTTTGGGCAGTGGCAGCCTGGCACCCTGGCCATGCTCACGGGGAACCCTGACACTGCCCACTAGGCACGTTGGCACTACCCAATGGGGGCCGATCAGTGGTGGTGGTGGGGACCCACTACCACTCTGCAATGGGATTGGTGGGAGAAGGTGGGAGGAGGCAATCAGGGCTGCACAGGGGTAGGGGGAGGTTTCAGTCAGGCCATTGGGGGCTGGCCCGGTGGAAGGGGGGGTTAGGCCAGCGATCAGGGTGGGGGAGGTCAAGTAAGCCAGCGATCGGGGGGTGTGGAGTTGGGAAACAATTGGAAGGCCAGCGATTGGGAGGTCGGGAGGCCAGTGATGGTGGAGCCAGTGCACATTCGCCGATCTCCCCACTGACAGATTGGCGCATGCACAGTGGCCCACTCAGTGCTATGCTGCCGGCCTCTCCAGGGGGATGAGGCCCCGCCCCCCCACACTTTCTGGCATGAATCTCCCTGAGGCATTCTGTGGAGCACAGAGTGCCAGAGATTCGTTCCAATAAGTATGCCCAAAAAAAGGGCAGAAAATTCTCCCGTTTTCCTGCCTATTGGGCACTTAGTTAATTTGGGAGAATCCAGGTCAGACTTTCCAGTCCAAACCAGAACGAATGGTAACAGTTCACATGAATAGCAATAGCCTCTAAGGGAAAGGAAATAGGTGAGAAGAAAGAATGGGTGGGATTCTCCCAAAAACATTGTAAATGTCAAATTCACATAAAAACTGGAGTAAATCCCACTGGTATTTTCAATGGGGGTTTCAGAATGAATCTCCCACACTTTGTGCATCACAGAGTGCACTGGCATGATTACTCCAGAAACCAGTGGGCGGGGCCTATTCCCATTGGAGAGGCCGACAGCATAAAGCTGAGTGGGCCACTGCGCATGCGCTGATCTGTCAGCACCAAGATTAGCGCATACACAGTGGTCTGGGTCCGCTAGCCTCCCGATAGCTGGCCAGGCCCTTGACCCTGCATTGCTGGCCCGCCGAGCCCCCTCATGGCGCAATCGCTGGTCTCCCAGACATGTCCGGGCCCAGCCCCAACCACACCCCTCCCCTCCCAGCCTGCCTCAACCTCCCAAATACCCCCCACCCCCTCCGGCAGCCCCGACCACCCTTCCCCCCTCCCCACCGGCAGTCCCAAGCCCCCCCTGCAGTTCCCACCCACCTCTGCAGCCTCACCCCTCCCCCCCAACAAGCAGGCTACCCCCTGCCCCCGATGGCCAGCCCCAATCGCTGCCCTCCCTCCCTCCCCCACCAATCCTGACTGCAGAGTGGCAGCGGGTCGCCCCACTCCCACAGATCGCTTCCCAGTGGCCCTGCCCCATTAGGCCCTGCCCCATTAGGTCCTGCCCCATTAGGCTCCACCCCCTTGGCACTGTGCAATGCCCGATGGGCAGTGTCAAAGTGGCCCCAGGCATTGACACTTTGCTCCTTGGGCAGTGCCAAAGGGCCCAGACTCACACTGCCAAGGTGGCAATGCCCAGGGGGCACCCCCCAGCGCCCAACCCTCTGGGGAGGCCTCAATTGCCCTCCCTTCACTCCAGCGGGGTCAGGCCACCAGCTTCCCCCAAATGGGGAGCTATGGTAAACCCCGCTGGAGTGAACCACTCCTGGCGAGGCGGGGAGAGGCTAGCAGACCTGGGGATTTCAGTCCCGGGCTGGCCAATGCTATTTAAATTATCTCATAACGAGCTATTGTATATATTAGGCAGTTCTGTGCTGAGTTCCAGAAATCTGGTGCTGGGAGACACGCTGAGGCCCAGCGCGAATCGTGTGAATCGCCCGCCACTAGAGTCTCCCGGCCCGCTGCACTAAAAAAACACGCAACGGGATGGGAGAATCGTCCCCTACATCTTTACATTGTCGATCCATTGAAATTTATGAATGGATCCTATTACAATTTTTCTAATGGTAGATTTTATTTCAGTATACGTTAACAAAAGCCACAGAATGAATACTTCACCTCTGTTTAACACAGGATTGTGTTAACAGGCAAAAGCCTTTGCAGTGGGTACGGCACTTCACTATAATGGCATGGTAGCTCTCATTCATGAGTGGCTTTGTTGCTGGAAGTTCAGAACTTAAGCACAGACTAGACTTTGTTAAGATACTGTATCAGATACCTGACGTGAGAGACATTTGTCAATATTATATTTCACATCTACACATTCAATCAAGATGAAAGAATACCCTGTGCCAGAAAAAGCCGAATTGACTTATTTGAACTGGTGTCAGTATTGATTGCTGTTTGCTAAGGTATAATATAGCGTTGATGAAGAGGAAAGCTACTTCTACTCTATCCCAACAATGCCATACCTACAATTGCATTCTGTCTTCGATTCCAACTGGACAACAGTGGCTGATGTAGTTTTTCAAACTTAATGTTAGGAAGTAGTATTTTCAATCTTGGATTTAACTAGGGGGCCCATATGGAAAACAGCAAACGCTCAGTTTCCATGTTTTAATATTCTTTAAATTTCTGATTATTTTAGATCCACGGCTCACATAAGCGCTATTTTTATTTCTTTTAAATAGCATTGCAATGGGTTACATCATCAGCTTAGATATGAGTGCAGAATTAACCTCAGAATCTGCCAAAAATCTTCACAGTTCAGTAGTTCAAATTCTTCACGCATTGTTATTTGGAACAGAAACATAGTCTCATGCGGTTAAGGGTTTTACTATGTAACAACTTGCAGATTCTCTGAAGACATAAGTAAATAGATGGTGAAAATCAATTGGGTCAAAGCAAATCTGTCTTTATGCAGTTAGTCACCAATTAGATAAGAGGTGATTGTCGATAAGTATCTGGTTAGACAGCAGTCCAAACCATGCAGTCTGAATGTACAGTTAGCCAATAATCAAGAGCAAAATATTGCTAGAAATCTGAAATTAAAACAGAAAGTGCTGGAAATATTCAGCAAATCCAGCAGCACCTGTGGGAAGAAACAGAGTTAATGGGTAGAATTTTACACCTCTGGAGGCAGATTGGCAGATGGAGGGGCTGAAAAGTTGCATGCCTCAGCAGTGGTACCGTGCCAATTAGCTACACTCCACTGGATTCTACTCAAGGAGGCTAAGGTGCCAGGTGGCTCACTCACCAATTAATCGTCACTTAAGGGCCTCCGTCCACTGCCATTGAGATTTTACCCACAGCAGAAGGTGTCCATGCCATGGTGACAATCTGATGGCCTTTTTTGTAAGCATACTGAGGGGTCCTTGTTCTTTAGGCACTCTATGCCCAATGGAGACATTGGGCGGGATATCCGGCCGCGCTCAATCCAAAACCAGAAAATCGTGCCCAAGGTCAATGGACCTTTGTATGGTTCGCCCCCCCCACTCTCTCCCCCCCCCCCCCCCCCACCTGCTATGACTCCCATGACGAGCGGGATGGAAAATCCCCCCCATTGTCTCCCTATGCTACTCCTTCACACCCTAACGAACGTGGCCCCGAATCCCCCTCTCAAGGGCCTGCCAGTATGGCTGCAACAAAGCCCTAGACTTACCTTTAAGTCAATGTTCATGGCATCTCTTGTCCGGGGACTATCTGCAGTCCCAGCACTGACTATCATTGGTGCTGCTGACAGAAGACAGATTTCAGCCATTTGATTGGCTGAAACTTTTTGGGAGGCCGGACAGCCATTAAATGGTTGCAGTGCAACCTGGTCAAGTGGGGGTGGGCTTGCTCCTGACTATTCAGGAACATGAGAAACCATAGAGGAATTTGAAAATGTTTATCATTTGAAAATGGGGCAGCCTTTTTCTTTCTTATAAATTTTATTTAATCTTATGAGTCCTTCTATTTTCCACCTATTTTGTACTCTTCTCAGGTCATGCACGTTAGCACAGTGGTTAGCACTGCTACCTCACAGCGCCAGGGACCCGGGTTCAATTCCGGCCTCAGGTCACTGTCTGTGTGGAGTTTGCACATTCTTCCCGTGTCTGCATGTGTTTCCTCCGGGTGCTCCGGTTTCCTCCCACACTCCAAAGATGTGCGAGTTAGGTTGATTGTCCATGCTAAATTAACCCTAGTGTCAGGGGGATTAACAGCGTAAATATGTGGGGTTATGGGAATAGGGCCTGGATGGGAGTGTGGTCGGTGCAGACTCGATGGGCCAAATGGCCTCCTTCTGCACTGTAGGATTCTATTCTATGAATGACAGTTCGTGTTAACAGCATCAAGAGATTGTGACCGAAAAGCTAGGTTACTAAATGCATTCTGCGTTTGTTCCCAGTTCAATCCTTCTCGGTAATGGTCATATTGCAACAGTTGCTATAATTACCAACCCATTAGATCATAGATTGTCAAGTTAAGATTGTTGGTTTCAGGAGGATCTACAAGGGCATCTCAGAGGCTCCGGTGAATCATCTTTTTGAATCTGTTAATTGAGTAAGCTGTCTCTATTGTGTATACTAACAATTATCTGCGATGATGGTGCTGATTTCTTTGGTTGAACTAAAACTTTCTGATCAGTTAGGAACGGTTCCTCAGTTGAGTGTCAATAGAGAGTTTCAGGAGACCTGCAGGTACAAAGGTTTTAAACCCACTACACTAGGCCAACCAAATGACATGTTGGCCAATTGGCAGAAGGTAGGAAAGGTTCACTCCACTCAGTCTGATCTATTACCTGCTGCCAGAAACAAAGGATGTAACTTCAAGCTTGGTACAGCACCTTACTCAAAAACATGTGGATAAGTCATCTAAGGAAAGAATACCCCACTTCTTCAGCACCGGAAAGAAACAGTAGTGTGAGCCTCCTCCTTAATTGCACATTCAACCCAGAACCCAACACACCCAGTATCAGAGAGATGAGGACATCGGGCCCATCTGTTTACCTATCCAAAAAAGGCTCTGGTTCCTTCAATTGCATCCTGTCACTTCACACATTGAAAGTATAGGACAAGCTAAGCAAGAAAATCCTCATACTCAATACAAATTTTGAACCAAAATATGCAGGGTGGAAACATTTTTGCATAGAACGTGTAGCACATAGCATGTTTGAAATGTTCATTTATCCAGAGAAACATTTCTCAAGAGTCACCAGCATTGATTTTGATGCAGCCTCATAACATTTAATTTGGTCTCATGCTGAATTACTGAACCATGATTCAGCTGTATCCTGTTGTGAACCACAGGACAGCAGATGAATGAAATAAGGTGAAGTATATTTCCATGAAGCCAAAATGTATTCTGAATATTTTATTTGCTCTTTCAGCACTTGGTATATAATTCCATGTCAATTTTTATTTAATCAGTTTTAATTAAATGGCAATTCACTGCTAATAGGAGCCTTTATAAATAGTTAAGTGCTAGCTGTATTAAACTCACCGAAAAATTAATATGCTTAGCCCTTTCGCATTTTGTATTTATTCTTGCATTTGTTCCTGGCAGTGGAAAATGTCATTACAATAAGACAGAAATAAATAAATTGCCTTTAAAAATAGCTGGAGGAAAAAATTCTTTGTGTAGCACAGATTGCATCGCAGGTTCCTGTTTGCCGTTCTTCAATAATATCAATGAGAAAGCCCCTGGAGGCTGCAGCTCTGTCTGTCCCCAAGAGCCACACAATGAATTTTCCCCCATTAGAATCATAGAATCCCTATAATGCAGAAGGAGGCCATTCAGCCCATCGGGTCTGCACCGACAACAATCCCACCCAAGCCCTATCCCTGCAACCCCATGATTAGCTTCACGTTAGTCAAATTGACGCTCATCTGTGTTTTTGCCAAATAAGAATTGCTGTTTAGTATCTTCTTGGCCTGTGTGAATTTCCCACAACTCTCTATTTTTGTATTAACATATCCTTGTAAACTCACTCTACAAACATTTAGTACGTCATTTGTTCAAACGCTGGGGTTAGAAAAGCTATACATAATTTGAAATTTCCAAGATAAAGTTCACATTTATCCCCAAGGCATTAACCGGAAATGACTTATTAATTGCTAGAATCTATTCAATGCATTTTAATAATAACTGGAACAGTGAAGAACATTCTTGCTAAATGTGTAAAACTAGCGAGACTAGAGAGACTAGCTCAACACGCTGAACAACCAATGCACATAAACAATCATTAAAATATAAATCGACAAAATGTGAGAAATACAATCAGGAAATGATATGATTATTTACAGAAGAATGTTTTTAACCTTCAGGCATCATGATATTTGCTGAGGATAATACTATTGAAATGTCCTCAAAATGGGAAGTGAACTGGACAGCAAGATTGGAGTTTGGTGCTGAACAGGAAAACTTTTAAGGATGTAAACTTTAAAAAATAATGATGGCAAATTGTTAAGAAAAGAATTAGTATCTGTGACTTTAATAATAATAAACTCAAATGCACATGAATTTTTTAAAATCAAGTTAACTTATGCACAGAAGGTTAAAGAATCCACTCTTTGAAATGCAACTTTGACAACTCTTACCTGAGATTATTAATTGTATGCTGATGCTGAAGACACACAAACTGCCTTCTGGAACTAAGGCAACTGTGGAATTGGTTGATGCACTTGTAATAACTCACAAATATTAAATAACGATTTTAAAATGTTTATACCTTTTTAAAAATGTATCCCCCTTATGTATCCCCCTTATTGTGTTTTTTCGTGAGAAAGAAAAGGCAAGCTACTCCATTTCTCTGCGCTGTAACCAGCCACCAGAAGATTGACAGGAGCAGAGTAGATGCTGTGCTTTTCAATTTTCTTCCCTTCCTCCTTTCCTCTAGGAAGCATCTCACTTCTATTTGATGCTTCTTCTGAGCCTTTAATTTTACTACAAGCCTAAGAAATTGACTTTCCACAAAATGGGATACTGCAACTTTTAAAGATCGATTTGCATATTGTGAGTGAAGAGCGGAAAGTAAGGCTAATTTCATCTTCAAAAGATGTCACCACAAATGATTGAAGGTTAAAAGATTACAGCATTCAACTTCAAAGCCAATGGGGTTGAAGGATGTTTAGACGGAAAGAAGCTTTGTCCCAGCCTCGCATAAAGCATTAGCCAAGTGGATATTCTGTGCCAGCATGCTGAAAGGACTTTGAAAGTTCCAAAGTTATTTCCTTACATAAATTAAATAATGCTTTCCATTATTACTTGTTTGGTAGCATTAGCCAGAAACACTTCATATAACTTGACACCATCAAAATTTAACTAAAGCCTGAAAAAAGCACAACCAATATTAATAGCAACCTCACAAGGCAGCAATTCTGTGAGGGGACTTTGAAGGAATGCTATCCTGGTTTATAGGACTGGTCCCGAGCTGCAATCATTGAAGAGAAAATATCAAATATTCAGAAACTTGCTGTAGTCCCAAAATACATTTGCCATGAATTTACAGTATCTTGTGCATACCTGCATTAGAATGACCAGGGTGAAACAGTATAATATGCAAAATATCTCACTTAAAATAATTTGAAAGGATGAACAAGGAAACCACTGTTCATTCACTCTTCACCCCCCCCCCCCCACCCCACCCCCACCACCCCACCACCCACCATTCAAAAGGCGGACGAGTTTACAAACGCAGTCTACATTACATTTAGTAAACTGATCATGAAATGATTCAAATGAAATCTTCACCAAACCTACGTGCATCATTGAACAAGAAATTAAAAATGAATAAAACTTTTAAAAATGTATGCCTTTTGTAACCCTGCCTAGCTTTTTAGGTCTTCATGGTTTTTAAAAAAATGCTACTTTTGGAATTCTTAACTGCTTTAAAAAAAGCTTTCAAAAAGTGTACAGCTTTATCAAGTATGATCGAAGTGTGCATTCAACGTCTTGTGTTTGCAAGTCAAACGTTCATAATGGTCCATAGCTTCTCAGCTCCAAAGTTTATCTTGTATCTGGGGCATATGCAGGGGTGCTACCACCAAATCCCAACACCACCACCACCCCTTTCCCCAGGCACCCCTCCCCCACCCTTTTTAGTCCCATGACTTAAATGGCTCCCTGCACCGCAATGCTATGGTCAGCCTGCAGTCACTTCTCTCACCCACACAAGTTGAAAGAACCTTGAACTTGTTGGACATTGGCAGGGTCAGAGGCTCTTCTATTGCAACCTCTGGTTCCCCAACAGAGAGCCAACGTTTTTCGAGCTGTAGCCATGTACTGAGGATGTGGTTGCCATGGATCACACTGGTGTTGACCAGATCCCACATGCCACAGCTGCAACACGTCACCTGCCCTGCCACTTCTATTGAATTCTATTTAACTATTTTGGCTTCAACTTTAGAAATATCACTCAACTGTCATCCATAATCATATTAAGTATAACTAACTAAGCAATAAATTGAATGCAATACATCTCTCTCCTCAATAACTCTTTAAACTATTGCCTGTGTTTGGGGATAAAACTTAGCATCAGTCACCCACCCTTGCACCTAAAAAATGCCTTTGAACACTCACGAACTACTGGAGACTGAAAGAACGGTAGAAAAAGCAGCACCTCCTTCCTCCTCTGTACCAAATTCCCAGGTTAGCATTCATTCCTTGTCACACTCGTGCTTTGTCATCTCTCCTCTGTACTCTCTTTCTATAAGAAGTCTCACAAAACCAGGTTAAAGTCCAACAGGTTTATTTGGAATCGCAAGCTTTTGGAGCACTGCACCTTCCTCAGGTGAGTCACTCAAGCCGTTGGACTTTAACCGGCTGTTGTGAGACTTCTTACTGTGCCCATCCCAGTCCTACGCTGGCACCTCCACCTCATGGCTACTCTCTTTCTGTGGCATCACAATATCTGCCTGCTTTTATAGAGGGCTCTTGACACATCCAACTTACAACTGCTACAGTAATTAACAATCCAGGCAATCACTTCCAACTGATTGACACACAACTGCCAGGCGTTTTTTTACTAGCTTACAAATTTAAAGCTTGAAGACAGGGTCTGATGGTTAATCTAAATTATATTTAAACAGGGATGTTTTACCTGCACCAAATTCTCAAGTTAGCACTCATTAATCTCAGGCCTCGTCATTTCCACTTGGTAGGCAATAAAATAAATGAGAAGGTTATCTTTCACTAAAGTACTTGTGTTTAAGAATGCTTCTTTCACTGCTGTGATAAACACTGTAGGCTCTGATCCTCAGAGTTGTAAGGATGTTACAACTGAAATTTAAACCACACCGCCCTCCCCCCCCACACCTCTTGTTGCTAAGGTCTGTTATTGCAATACAATTCCAACAATCATTATGTTCATCTCCTCTGTCTCTTACAGTCAAATGGTATTTTTTTGGTGCAAACAAAAGTGGTATGCGGTAATTCAAGCCCCTGCTATTAATTAAAAGCACAATTTCTATCCTATGGCATCATGGCTTTGCAACTTCGTGCAGAGAAACTTAATTTATAGCCATGCCCATCCTTCAAACTGTTGATTCCGCTAAGGGAATTATCAACTGCCTCAGGTCAAAAGCAATCTTTTCCAGCTTGTTTTCTCTAGAAGCATAAATTAACCTGCTTGCTAAGAGTCTTCATTCATTAAATAGAGTTTTTCCACATGTATTCAGGGTTGATAATCGTGGCCACTGCCCGCAAACATGGGGCGACACAAAAAGATTCTAATCAATCACCCTCAGGTTCCCAGCCTTAGAAGAGCCAGAATGGATTGTCCCCAATATCCCTTGCTCTACGATTTTGGGATAGCACCATACACACATGCAGCGATAATGCATTGCAGGCGAAGCAACTGAAAGCAGAATGAAGGATGGAAAGTGACTACAAATTAACTTGCAAACGTGTTCAGCCACACTCATTACTGTACCACATAAAATAGTTGACCTGACACATGAAATTATGAACACATAATTATTATGCAATGCAAGATCTGTACTCTTATCATCAGATGCCTAGAAACTAGATTGTATGCAAAAAGAAGTATCTCCTTAAGAAATGGATAACAGTAAGAGGGTAGTGGAGAACCTTTTTACAGTGAAGGGATGATAATTTTCTTATATATGGAAGTACATGGGGTAAGTTCTACTTAGGATACACCTTTTAATTATAATCATAATGTTCGTGATGATATGCAGTGTAAGACAATAGTAGGAGATCAACCTGACAGAGTGAAACAGGACAGAGATAATTTTGTTAGCATAAGGTATTTAAGTATTGACCTCAAATTATTTGATGTCAAAAAAGGGGGACTATTGGATAAGACGGGTGAGAAAGGATTAAAGTTTAAAATGCAGCATACAGATATAAACAAAATACTCTGTTCTCTATTTGACCATCATTCTGGAAAGTCATATTTCCCCTGCATTCTCTGAATCCTGAAAACATTCATTTGTGGTTACTAACTTCAATAAATCATGGTCTTGAGAGCACAGGAAAAGGAAGACAAGAGGAACTTGCAAGCTTGTTGAAATATTGCTAACAGATGATTGAAGGTTGATTTAATTTCACCCCTGTATCCACTTTTGCCCAAAGGAGATATTTATCTTCCTTCTCGGGATATATAAATTGTAGGGAGATAAATGTTTCCAGTGGAATCAATATGTTCAGTGATGTTTAGTATGAGAAATGTTTATTCCACTCACTCTACGGGATTATCTCTATGGTCAATAAAATTTTCTATTTCTCTCTTACGTCCACTTCAGTGCACAGCGTGACTACTGTGCTTATTGAGGTGTGGAGGCTTCCTGTGGGTGACTTGATTCCCATCATGCCACTTGCTGGTGGCATCACGTTTGGCTCCCCTACACTGTTACCTCCAGTCTCCTTCATTATCGCATGCTTTGTACACACCCTGAAATGCCCAGCAGTTCTTTGGCTCACATAAGAACCCACATCAGTTGCATTTATAAGTTTGTATTATCAGGACCACCGTTTCAGCAGTCACGCCTGGTTTAGCTAATAGTACCCACATGGATGTTGGGGGGAAATGGATATTAGTCTGTGATGCTGACACAGAATTTCATGCAGATTAATATGGCTAACGTGGCACGTACACTGTAGTGCAGGGAGGTAAATGAGCTATAGTGATCAGGTCACACTGGACAGGCCATAAAATGGCTTTTGATTAGAAATTTGTGAGTAATTGAAGCAATAAATCAGTATACTATAAAGGGAATTTGGATTCCATCTCGGAAAACTGAGCTCAGAACTGTAAACTCAGGAGACCTCCTTTTATAACAAAAACTTGCTTGGTTGCAAGTACTTAACTTCCTTTGTCCCTCAGTCACCTTTCCTCGCCATCCATCTCTTTTGCATCTGCCTGTCTTGTTTCTCATCCATCCACAGCCCCATTCCACCCTCCATTACACCCCATCCTCAACACTCACTGTTGCTATCCCTCCTTCACCCCTCAGAGACTCATCTCAAAGCTTTTTTCTAAAAGGATTATGCATGTTCTTTGCTGAGTGGTGGAATATCAAAGGTTAAAGTATGTGCTGCAACGAGCAGTTGACTTGCTAAAGGCTTGAATGTGTTGTCATTATCAGGTGAAATGTTGTGACTGACTAGGTAGGTAGTCAAGCAGATCCATTATCTGGGCTAGGGTGCTTTGTGAGATCAGGAAATAGGAAGCAGAGATCCCAGAGGCCTCAAATCATATAAATTAAATTTACATCAAAAAGAAAACTTCAAATAAACTGAGGCAACATGAGGCTTTAAGCACATCTAAATCGATGTAGTGTTAAGTTGAAATAGCTAAATTTAAATAAACTTACCTGACCTTTCTTGTGGTACCACTTAGATAAGCTGACCTGGAACATGGAGCTATTAGGAACAGCAGTGCCTTTCAGTAAGACTGCAAGGCAAGTATACACCATGATACCCAATTCATTCATGAGATGTAATGGGAATGACCATCCACATCACAGGGCTTGGCAAAACTGTGACGGAGAAAGTAGTTACGCCAAACATAGAACATAGAACAGTACAGCACAGAACAGGCTCTTCGGCCCACAATGTTGTGCCGAGCTTTATCTGAAACCAAGATCAAGCTATCCCACTCCCTATCATCCTGGTGTGCTCCATGTGCCTATCCAATAACCGCTTAAATGTTCCTAAAGTGTCTGACTCCACTATCACTGCAGGCAGTCCATTCCACACCCCAACCACTCTCTGTGTAAAGAACCTACCTCTGATATCCTTCCTATATCTCTCACCATGAAGTCTATAGTTATGCCCCCTTGTAATAGCTCCATCCACCCGAGGAAATAGTCTTTGAACGTTCACTCTATCTATCCCCTTCATCATTTTATAAACCTCTATTAAGTCTCCCCTCAGCCTCCTCCGCTCCAGAGAGAACAGCCCTAGCTCCCTCAACCTTTCCTCATAAGACCTACCCTCCAAACCAGGCAGCATCCTGGTAAATCTCCTCTGCACTCTTTCCAGCGCTTCCACATCCTTCTTATAGTGAGGTGACCAGAACTGCACACAATATTCCAAATGTGGTCTCACCAAGGTCCTGTACAGTTGCAGCATAACCCCACGGCTCTTAAACTCCAACCCCCTGTTAATAAAAGCTAACACACTATAGGCCTTCTTCACAGCTCTATCCACTTGAGTGGCAACCTTTAGAGATCTGTGGATATGGACCCCAATATCTCTCTGTTCCTCCACAGTCTTCAGAACCCTACTTTTGATCCTGTAATCCACATTTAAATTAGTCCTACCAAAATGAATCACCTCACATTTATCAGGGTTAAACTCCATTTGCCATTTTTCAGCCCAGCTTTGCAGAAAGTATGTGACTTTAATATACCAGCAGATATCTTGCTGCATTGCTAACAATGAATTTGTGGTTTTATACGAATAGAAATGCTGTGAAAGTATTAATACAGTAAGAAGTTTAACAACACCAGGTTAACGTCCAACAGGTTTATTTGGTAGCAAAAGCCACAAGCTTTTGGGCTTTTGCTACCAAATAAACCTGTTGGACTTTAACCTGATGTTGTTAAACTTCTTACTGTGTTTACCCCAGTCCAACGCCGGCATCTCCACATCAAAGTATTAATACCCAGGGATACAGTCTTACTACCACTGACATCAGTCACTGGATCAAGTAGTAATGGAATCGGGTCTCAGAAAAGAGAGGCTGAATTTTTCTGGCCCAATGCCAATGGGCTGGGACTCAGGAGAGTTGGTAATATGGTGGGTGAAGGCACCAATGTCTTCTTGCTACCATGGCATATTACCAGTGCTGGAAACCTCTGTGGTGTGGCTGTCTTTCAGGTCGCCAATTGAGGCAATTAATTGCCCAAATAGGAGCCATTTTCTGCCCCTGCTAGCATTATGCACACATCGGGCAGACCCGCCGTATGGGGATACCATCAGGTAAACCCTGGCAGCCTCCCAAAGGACATTGGGGAGGGTCCCCTACTTTATGGCAGATGATGGTCCCCCCGGTGACAATGTTGTAAGGTGCCACCACCTCCCCCCAATAATCATACAGCAGCTCAGGGAGCTGGTGAGCTGCCTTCCTCAATGGGCGATGATCCAGTGGTGGCCTATCAATTGGCTGCTGCTGGGAAAATGCTGCCGCCTGGGTCCAGGCACCCACCCTTGGAGGGTCGGCATTCATTGGTGGCAAGACCTCTCACCATCTGACAAAATGACCTGGAAAAGTTTTCAGGTGGTCATTGAGGCAAGACTGGCTCAAGCTTTGGGGAGAGGCCTTCGAATAAAATGTATAAATGACATAACAACAGACATAAAAGGTAACTGATAAAATCGATTCCATTATTGAGCAATAATGTCTGATTATTTAAACCCTCAATTAGAACATTAGAAATGTTAGTTACCGAAGGAAGTCGTGTCAGTGAAAAGAAAGTTTTAGAAAGCAATTTGAGAGATTTGTGGAACCCATGAGTAATCAGATTGCAGAGTGAAGTACTTACATTGTAATCAAGCAGCTCGCAAACACACTTTCAACATTGAAAATATCTATTAATTTACAATCTACAGAAGTAACAGATAAATTCAACAGTTAGCCAATAAAATGTCTACTCCACTTATCAAATTTAATGTGAGAGTAGTAGACCTCCCGTGGCATTGTTCATGGTGAGTGCAAGGATTTGCATCAAAGAGGTATTTATACCACATCATGCATAACATTAGGACCACTGATTTATGGGTCTTGAATAAGTCAAATATTTTTTGTGGGTGTTTTGGGGGCTGTATTTCACAATTCTATCCGTGGGTCACATCAGAATTAGTTGTGGGTTGTCATGGCAATGGTGCTGGAGTTGGCAATCCTGGATTTCATCAGGGCTGCAAAGGAGCCACTGGGGTTTAGCAGTCATTTAGGATCCATTGACCTGTCATCACTGTGGAAGGGGAAATCTTGCGTTTGACAGAACTGTGGAAGGTAAACCTGAGGTTTGTCACAGCTGGCGGATTGTCGATAGGCCACTGGAGGAGAGATTGCTGGGAACAGATGGGTTGTGGACGAGGTGGGTCCCCAGTTTAGCAGCACTGCTTTGTGCATTGAGAAAGGAATCTCTGTAAACATTGTATTTGCTGTTCTGTAATCGATTCCTGCACATTGTAATCTCTGTGCCTGCCTCTGTTTCTCGGATTCAATCCCACAAAGCAGCGAGAAACTATAATCATTCTAATTAACAATCAACAAACCACTTTTGGTGATTATAGCTGTCAAGCTTGTTTTTAGTTGAAACTAATTAAGAGGAAAGACACAGTAGGATGCATTTTCAAATCTCCGGGCAGATAGAAACACAATGGTAGCATCCTGACAAGGGAGTGCAGGTTCTTATGACCCCCATTGTCACTGTGGTGACTGTAGGCAATTTCTTGGTCTTTTGTCAGCAGATGGACTGAGTAGGTAACCACAAAGGGCACCAGTGGATTTCAAAGATATAAATTGAGGACTTATGTCATCAACAAGGACTCAGTGCCATTTTGGGCGGAACTGGCTAGGCGTGCAAGATATAGTGCATTCAGTGTATCCATTAGCTCATGGTTTGGCCCAAGGGGACCTGAATGGCAGATTCCTCTTTGTTTGTGTGGGATCAGGAGGAGAATTGCAACAGGTTTTCAAAGAAAAGCTCATCATATATACACAGTGTTGGGGGTGAGAGAATAAAAATGGCAAAGGTTGAGGTTTTCATATGATTTTTGTTTCAATTCATTTTACGGGATGTGGGCATCACTGGCTGGGCCCAGCCCATCCCTAACTGCCCTCCATTTCAGGAGGTGTTTGAGAATCAGCTACATCGCTGTAGATCTGGCGTCACATGCAGGCCAGACTGGGTAAGGACGGCAGATTTCCTCCCCTAAAGGACATTAGTGACCAGATGGACATTTACAACAATTGACAATGGTTTCATGGTCATCAGTAGAGTTTTAATTCCTGATTCTTGCTGAATTCAAATTTCACCATCTGCCGTGGTCGGATTTGAACCCGGGTCCCCAGAGCATGACCCTTGATCTCTGGATTCCATTCTAGTGACGATACCACTACCCTACCACCTCCCGAGTTCATAGTGAGGTTTAAGAATTAATAATTACTAAGAAAATAAAAGAAAAATACTTACAGATTCCTTGGTTACAGAAAACCAGCTTCCACTCTGTTCCAAAGGTTAGCATCATGTAAAACTTAAAGCCAACAGAATTTCAAACTGCAAGAACTGTACAAGCTGACCTTTTTTAGTGATAACGAAGTTTTGGAGTCAGACAGCTAGAGATAGGGGGGGTAGGCATACCAAGATATCAAAAATCTATGCAATATGGACAAGGTTAAATGTGATGAATACAAGATGTGCCTGTTTTGTTAAAACCTGTATGTATTGTTAGATCGAACTTTAAACAATGTCTGCAAAACATGGTATAAATATATGCAGCCTTCATGTAAACATCAGGATCTGCCTCAGAGGACCTCTGTTCTCCCAACACGTTGGCTAATAAATGGTCGTTCTGTACTGGGTCCCCTGAGATTATTTCATGTAATAATCTCTGCTTCACAACAACAGAAAGAGGCATCGGTCATTCAGTCACTCAAACACATTCCTCAATTTAATAATATCATGGTTTATGCAGCTGAGCTGGGAGATAAAAGTACTGGAGAAAGACCGAGACCAAGAGTGCAGCCAAGGATATCAAAGAGTGTAAGAAAAAGCGAGACTCAGAGCGGAGTCAGGGAGATAAATGAGCCCTAAAGGCTAATAAGATTCGAGAAATAAATGAGTAGCTCAAAGACTGGTGTGCAAGAAGTGAGTTCCAGTTTGTGGGTGATTGGCATCAGTACTGGGGAGAGTGGGATTGTACGTTATGGTCTATATCCGAATTGTGCTGGGACCAGTGTTCTGGCAAGCCGCTTTAAACTAAACAAAGAGATGAGGGATCAATCTTAGTTACATGTATCAAACCAAGGGGTAGAGTCAAGGCAGGAGAGCAAAATGGTTACAGAGGAAATGAGGGTCAGAGAATGGCGGGAAGGGACAGATAGAAAAAAAAACTTTTTTAAAAATTCATTCGTGGGACATGGGTGTCACTGGCTGGCCAGCATTTATTGCCCATCTTTAGTTGCCCTTGAGAAGGTGGTGGCGAGCTGCCTTCTTGAATCGCTGCAGTCCATGTGTTTTGGGTTGACCCACAATGCCATTAGGGAGGGAATTCCAGGATTTTGATCCAGCAACTACGAAGGAACGGCGATATATTTTCAAGTCAGATGGTAAGTGGCTTGGAGGGGAACTTGCAGGTGGTGGTGTTCCCATGTTTCTGCTGCCCTTGCCCTTCTAGATGGATGTGGTCGTGGGTTTGGAAGGTGCTGTATAAGGATCTTTGGTGAAATGCTGCAGTGCATCTTGGAGATAGTATACACTGCTGCTACTGAGCACCGGTGGTGGAGGGAGCGGATGTTTGTAGATGTGGTGTCAATCAAGTCGGCTGCTTTGTCCTGGATGGTGTCATGCTTCTTGAGTGTTGTTGGAGCTCCACCCATCCAGGCAAGTGGGGAGTATTCCATCACACTCCTAACTTGTGCCTTGTAGATGGTGGATAGGCATTGGGGAGTCAGGAGGTGAGTTACTCGCCACAATATTCCTAGTCTCTGACCCGCTCTTGTAGCTAGTGTTTTTATGTGGTGAGTCCAGTTGAGTTTCTGGTCAATGGTAATCCCAAGGATGTTGACAGTGGGGGATTCAGTTATGGTAACACCATTAAATGTCAATATTACACCAATAGTCAAGACTAGATGGTCCAAAGATAGGAAAAAGACATGAGGTCATGGGGATAGGGCCTGGGTGGGATTGTGGTTGGTGCAGACTCGATGGGCTGACTGGCCTGCTTCTGTGCTGTGAGATTCTGTGAATCTGTGATAATTGAGGGCTTTGTATCTGAATGCGCATAGCATTCCTAACCAAGTAAATGAACTGATAACACACATTGAAGAAAATAAATAACCATTGCAGAGACATAGCTGCAGAATGACAAGGATTGGATCCTGAATGTTAAGAGTTACATGACATTCAAGCAGAATAGGAAGCTAAGTAAAAGTGGAGGAGTTGCACTGTTATTCAAGAGTGGCTTTGGTGCAATAAAGATAATCTTTGTTCAGGAGATCAGGATGAAGAATTGGTTTAGATGGAGATGAGGAAGAGCTGGGGAAAGAAGTCACTACTGGGAGAGACTACAGGTCCCCGACAGTCACCCCAATGTGGGACAAAGTATACAAGAAGAAACAGAAAAATGCTGGAAAATCTCAGCAGGTCTGACAGCATCTGTGGAGAGAGAATAGAGCCAATGTTTCGAATCTAGATGACCCTTCGTCAGAGCTGAAAAAGGAAAAAGCATGTAACAACAAAAAGGTGAGTGGCAGGTCAGGCGATTGGCCAGAATGTAAGGAATGGCACAGAATGTCTAAAAGATTAATCAGGTGAAAGAAATTAGAGTATGAGAGGAAGTAAGTTATAAATGTAAAAACAGATAGTGAGGTTTCTACTGATATTTAAAAAGTAAGTTGAGTTTTGGCTCAAAATGGCAGATGAAATGAACTAATAATTTGCTTCTGTCTTAAGTTTAAAAGTTTAGTGTCACAAGTAGGCTTACATTCACGCTGCAATGAAGTTACTGGAAATTTCCTAGTTGCCGCACTCCGGCGCCTATTCGGGTACACTGAGGGAGAATTTAGCATGGCCAATGCACTCTAACCAGCACGTCTTTTGGACTGTGGGACAACACAACAATATGAACTTCCCAAGCGAACTGTAACACACCACCACTATAGTGCTTAAGATAACCACGCAAACAATGGGTACATTTGATCTACTGAGACATTTAACTATAAGTTTACAATAATAGATTTCGACAAGGAGAGATGGGAGGAGGTTTAAGTGGAGAATGAAAACTGGAATGGGAATGGCCGGGTTGTGCTGAACGGTTTGTTTCTGTGCTGAATGTTTTATTTAATCCCATGTATATAGCCATATTTAACCAGATAAATTGCCAGAAACTGCCATTTACTGGCTGGCCTGAAAATTGCAACATATAGGCCCCCATGGCGTCATTTAGAAGGCTGAGAGATTCTAGCTCCCACTACCACCACCAGTTTCTTTAAGACAGGAAATTGGCAGCTGATAACCACAGCCTCTTCCCTTTGTGTCCAGTAACCAGCACTTAAAACATTTTTCATATTTTAACAGATTTATTGGGCCACAATAGCCGAGTTCAGCAACAAAGTGCCTCATAAATATGCTTCTCCAGTCCCAGTGCAAATTCAGGTTGTGCCAGCAACACACAGAAAAGTGAGTTAAATGTTGTTTGTGATTATCTGTGGATTAATTTGGGGAAAGCGCTGAGCAAATTAAATATTTTACTTGTTATATAACCCTCCTGTTGCCCCTAATAGTTTTGTGTAAATTTTTCATATGACTGTGATGCGGCAAGGACAATATTCGAGGCATTATATTTTGCTCTTGGGGGATACAAAGATAATTTGTCAGTCGAAGCTGGAAATCCCGAGCATTCGAGGCCAAGAAACAATTGCAACTCTGGGACAAAAGCAGAACTCAAATCCCCAATGCCAGGAATGCGAAAAGGCCTGTGTGGAGAAAATACTTTTGCACACATTTGGAACGTTAAACTGCAATTTTTTCCTGGGTAAGTTGAGCTTCTTGTTAAAAGCTTGAGTGGTTTTAAAAATGCTAATTTTTTTAGCTGTATATGATAACCTGAGTGAATAAGATAAATAGCTGCCAAATGGAAAACGTTCTTGTGATGTGATTGTTCTGAATAACGGATGTTTGCAGATTGTGCAGGGGCGGCACGGTGGCACATTGGTTAGCAATGTTGCCTCACAGCGCCAGGGACCCAGGTTCGATTCCTGGCTTGGGTCACTGTCTGTGTGGAATTTGCGCATTCTCCTTGTGTCTGTGTGGGTTTCCTCCGGGTACTCCGGTTTCCTCCCACAGTCCAAAGATGTGCGGGTTAGGTGGATTGGTCATGCTAAATTGCCACTTAGTGTCATTAGGACTAGCTAGGGTAAATGCATGGGGTTATGGGCCTGGGTGGGATTGTGATTGGTGCAGACTCGATGGGCTGAATGGCCTCCTTCTGCATTGTAGCATTCTAAGTTCTAAGATTGCTGGATATCAGAGAAATTGGGTCAATTGATTGGGTGATTTTTGTAAGATTTGCTGTTAGCACTGATTGTAATCTTTCTTTCTTGTTGTCTAGCGAATAAAGATGATTTTCGATTGCTTCACATTTAATTTTGTGTAATTAGTTCAATGGTGTCTGGTTACTTCAGCCAATCCTGGCGATCACTCCAACAGACACTAAAGCATGGTGACCACATGGGTATATGCTAGGTAAGGCTTTTTTGTTTTCATATGAAAATCAGCCTTAATTATAATTTCATGTTGGTTCTATAATGATATGGCTATTGTAAAAATAATTGCCACAGCAGTAAAACAGTATAACTATGGCAACTGCCTTTTGGCTACCTTTGCTTATTGAACTGGAAATTTCATGAATGATGTTTTTGCAGAGCACCGTGTGTAGATCAACAAAGAACGCATTATTTTCTGATTTAAAGCTTCTAAAGTTGGCTTGGTTCTATTTGTATCATTTTCTAGTATTTAAGCGGAGGTCTTGTGACACAATGAATGGCAAATCTGCCTCTGAGCCAGAAGCTCTGGGTTCAAGTCCCACCCTAGGACTCGATGACCAAGGAAGGTGCATTCATAATGCAGCCAAACAGGTTGCGTAGTAGAGTCATGGAGTTTTACAGCATAAAAAGAGGCCCTTCAGCCCATTGTGCCTGTGCCGGTCATCATGCTTTATTAACCTGCACGTCCTTTCAACACATGCCAATGACAACTGGTAAGAGCAGGAGAGATTCCTGGTCAGCTATGTGATGGAAAGAATGTTGCAGCCTCTACCATCACTATCCATTGCTCCAGACTACAACAAGGATGTAAAAGTGCATGTTGTCACAACAGCACAAACTTCCCAAGTGAACTGTAACACACCACCACTATAATGCTTAAGATACCCACTCAAACAATGGTACATTTGATCTACTCAGACATTTAGGGCGAATATTTAACCATCCTGCCCGCCACAGGAATTGTAACAGGCGGGACATGAACCATGCAAAGGGCCGTTGACCTCGGGTGGGATTTTCTGGCCTTGGAGTGAATGCAGCCAGAAAATCCCACCCTAGTTTCAGACACACAAGAGCATGGCTTGTTTCCATCCAATATATAGGGTGCACATTTCACAGATTACATGAGTGTTAACAAGTCTATTGGGGTTGATTCTTCACTCTGAGGTGAGAAAACTGACACATGGATCATTACCAATCCTGACCCTGTGCCGCATCTCCATCATTGGCACAAGAGCATCTTTAAATGCAAGTCCCCTAATTCAACCAACGGCAAGCTGGGTACCCGATGAGTGGCACTGAATACCGCCAGGAGGTGCAACTCTCAAAGGGTTGGGCTTGCGCTGTCTTGCTGAGTAGAGGAAGCAGGAGATCAAAGGGTTGGCAGCCTCACAGCGCAGACAGGTGATCAAACGGGCAATGAAAAGAGAGTCAACTGATTCCAAGAGAATAATCCTTTTTCACCAAAATTGGTGTTCAGTGGCAACCTGACATATTTGGTTCTCTGCAGCTGCCCAACATCTGCGCACTCACATGTTCAGTTTTAACAACATGCAATTTGAAAATCATCTTTTCGCCCTTTCCAATTTGTTAACAAGCTCCTTAAGGAGCTTAGCAGGACATGAACTGTGGGTGAAAATAGCGGCACTTCCTGGAGGCATTGGCAGACTGACATGCAGTCTGGGAGTGCGATTGTCAAAACATAGCCGCACACGACCTCACCCCGATTGCAAATCAAGCTCATTATGTGTGAAATCCATAGCAGTAAAGAGGCAGCGGCAGCATGGATTCAAAACATGCACAGAGCCAAAATGCCGCAAGCAGCTGTTTTTCAGATGGAGGCAAGAATACAATGATGTCCTCCAGGGAATAATATTAAGACCATTGCTCTTTTTGATCTGGATCAGGGTATTGAGGCCATAATTTCCGCAGTTGGAGATTAAACAAAATTTGGAAATGTGGTAAATGGAGAAGGATAGCAGCAGACTTCAGTTTGACAGATAGATTGGTGGAATGTGCAGAAACATGGGGTTTGATTTTTAAATCGGTGTTGGCAACTCTGCACAAGGTTAATTTCTGAGTCCAAGCCCCCTGCTGCATCTGCATCATACCCATATAAGTACCCTGACTGGGCTGATGGTGAGCTTGGCACCCAACAGTGGCACCAAGCATAACCAAAAGGTGGGGGATGAACAAAGAACAATACAGCACAGGAACAGGCCCTTCGGCCCTCCAAGCCTGCGCCGCTCATGTACCCACTAGACCATTCTTTTGTATCCATCTATTTCCAGTCTGTTCAGGTGGTTATCTAGATAAGTCTTAAATGATCCCAGCGTGTCCGCCTCAATCACCTTGCTTGGCAGTGCATTCCAGGCCTCCACCACCCTCTGTGTAAAATACGTCCCCCTGACATCTGTGTTGAACCTTGCCCCCCTCACCTTGAACCCGTGACCCCTTGTGTTCGTCACCTCTGACCTGGGAAAAAACTTCCCACTGTTCACTCTATCTATACCCTTCATAATTTTATGCACCTCTATTAGGTCGCCCCTCATCCTCCGTCTTTCCAGGGAGAACAACCCCAGTTTACCCAATCTCTCCTCATAGCCAAGACCGTCCATACCAGGCAACACCCTGGTAAACCTTCTCTGTACTCTCTCCAAAGCCTCCACATCCTTCTGGTAGTGTGGCAACCAGAACTGGACGCAGTATTCCAAATGTGGCCTAACCATCGTTCTATACAGCTGCAACATCATATGCCAACTTTTATATTCTATGCCCCGTCCAATAAAGGCAAGCATGCCGTATGCCTTCTTCACCACCCTCTCCACCTGTGCTGCCACCTTTAAGGATCTGTGGACTTGTACACCCAGGTCCCTCTGTGTGTCTATACTCCTGATGGTTCCGCCATTTATTGTATAGCTCCCACTTACATTAGATCTACGGAAATGCATCACTTCGCATTTATCTGGATTAAATTCCATCTGCCATTTCTCCGCCCAATGTTCCAGCCTATCTATATCCTGCTGTATTCTCTGACAATGTTCATCACTATCCGCAACTCCAGCAATCTTCGTGTAGTCCGCATACTTACTGATCACACCAGTTACATCTTCCTCCAAATCATTTATACATATGACAAACAGCAGAGGTCCCAGTACAGAGCCCTGCGGAACACCACTAGTCACAGACCTCCAACCGGAAAAAGATGCCTCCACTGCTATCCTCTGTCTTCTATGGCTAGGCAGTTCTCCACCCATCTAGCTAGCTCACCTTTTATCCCATGAGATTTAACCTTTTGCACCAGCCTGCCATGAGGGACCTTGTCAAACGCTTTACTAAAATCCATATAGACGACATCCACGGCCCTTCCCTCGTCAATCGTTTTTGTCACCTCCTGAAAAAACTCAACCAAATTTGTGAGGCATGACCTCCCTCATACAAAACCATGCTGTCTATCGCTAATGAGATTATTCAGTTCTAAATGCGCATATATCCTATCTCTAAGAATCTTTTCCAACAACTTCCCTACCACGGATGTCAAGCTCACCGGACTATAATTACCCGGGTTATCCTTGCTACCCTTCTTAAATAACCGGACCACATTTGCTATCCTCCAATCCTCGGGGATCTCACCTGTGTCCAGTGAAGAGACAAAGATTTCTGTTAGAGGCCCAGCAATTTCATCTCTCGCCTCCCTGAGGAGTCTAGGATAAATGCCATCTGGCCCTGGGGATTTGTCTGTCTTAATGTTTCCTAAAAAACCTAACACTTCCTCCCTTGTAATTGAGATTTTTTCTAACGGGTCAACACATCTCTCTAAGACACTGCCAGTCAACATGCCCCTCTCCTTTGCGAATACTGATGCAAAGTATTCGTTTAGGATTTCACCTACTTCCTTTGGTTCTAAGCATAATTCCCCTCCTTTGTCCCTGAGAGGTCCGATTCTTTCCCTAACAACCCTCTTGTTCCTAACGTATGTATAAAATGCCTTAGGATTCTCCTTAATCCTGTCTGCCAAGGACATTTCGTGACCCCTTTTTGCCCTTCTAAGTCCCTGTTTGAATTATTTTCTACTTTCTCTGTATTCCTCCAGTGCTCCATCTGTTTTTAGCTGCCTGGACCTCATGTATGCCTCTTTTTTCTTTTTGATTAGACCCACAATTTCACTGGTTATCCACGGCTCTCGAATCCTACCTTTCCTATCCTTCCTCTTTACAGGCACATGCCTGTCCTGCAGTCCTATCAACTGCTCCTTAAAAGACTCCCACATGCCAGATGTGGATTTACCCTCGAACAGCCTCTACCAATCAACAGCCACCAAATCCAGCCTAATCTGGCTGTAGTTAGCCTTCCCCCAATTCAGCACCTTACCCATAGGACAACACTCATCTTTTTCCATTACTATCCTAAAGTTTACAGAATTGTGGTCACTATTTGCCACATGTTCCACTACTGCAACTTTGATGACCTGACCGGGCTCATTCCCCAGTACTAGGTCCAGTATAGCCCCCTCTCTAGTTGGACTGTCAACATATTGTTCCAAAGAACCTTTCTGTATGCATTTTATAAATTCTTCCCCATCCAGGCCCCCAGCCCTAAGCGATTTCCAGTCTATACAAGGGAAATTAAAGTCTCCCACTACAACAACCCTATTTTTTCTGCACCTGTCCAGAATCTCCTTACATATCCGTTCCTCAACTTCCCGTGGACTGTTGGGAGGCCTGTAGTATACCCCCAGCATAGTGACTGCACCCTTCCTGTTTCTGAGCTCCACCCACAGTGACTCATTACCTGACCCTTCCATATTGTCCACCCTCTGTAATATGCTCCCTAAGCAGCATTGCTACTCCCCCACCTCTCCTCACCCCTCCTCTGTCTCACCTAAAACACTTATACCCCAGAATATTCAGCTGCCAGTCCTGTCCTTCTTTTAACCAAGTCTCCGTCACTGCAACCACATCCAAGTTCCGTGCAAGCATTAAGGCTCTAAGCTCGTCTGTCTTGCCCGTGATGATCCTTGCATTGAAGCAGATGCACTCCAGACCTCCAGGCCCACTGAGGTCAACCTCCCCCAGTCTCCCTGTTCCTAGCCTCACTAGCTTATGGCACTGGGAGTAATCCAGAGATCGCTACCCTATGCGATGCCCGCAGAGTGCAAGCTGCGAAGTCAGATGGCAGCCATGGTGGGTCCTGCTGCCTTGCAGAAGGAAGGAAGTGGCAACCTGGAGGGCCAGCAGCCTCATCGCACAAAAATTATGAAATGGCCAAATGGACGATAACACGTATGACCATGTCCCCAGCTCCCACAAACAAACTTTAACTTCTGCTCTCTTTGAACCCAACAACTTTGCACTAATCTGCACCAGAAAGTTTGGGTTCAGTGTTTTCAATTTTCAAGATCCCTTTTCGCAGTCCTCGGCCTGTTTGCAGGCACCTCAAGTACTTTAATAGGCCATCAACCGGAAGAGAGCAGTTCCGCATTCCCTCTCCCTCCCTTTGAAAATTGTGTTGCGTTCTGGAGGCAATGGGACTCAGTCCCACCTTCCAGGAATGCGATGTGCAAATCACACCCACACCCATTCCCACCAACCCTTGAGGTAATTTCAATATATTTTATTAAAAGAATTCCTCACTGGAATCACTCCCACATTGGGTCATCAGGGCACATTAGTGTGCAATCAGAATGACGTATTTTACAACGGTATATAAGTGACTTCAAGGTTAGTTCGCTTACCTTGAATCACACAGTCATCAATCCCAGGCTTCGCAAGTAGCACCACATCACTTTCATGGGGGTCCCAAAGGCAAGTCTCCACCCACCAGACCAGCAGTAAGGTAGGTGTGGCTTTTTAAGGACCACAGGGTTAGGGTTGCACCGGGGAAGTGGAATTGGTGATCTCGGGCAATGGAGGAGACTGCATGATGAGGACTATACTTGGGATACGAGTGTGGAAAGTTGCACTCAGACACATGACGTGGGGATAAATATCCTCAGCGCCAGGATGGGGACAGTGCAAGTGACTGGAGCCAGAATGAGAAAAGTGCTTCAGTTTACAATGTTGAGCTTACAAACACTGTCTTTGTCCCAGTCCAGGTGGAGAGTGGGCATGTCAAATTCAGTCTCAGTCATGCCCAGCATGCTATGCACAAGGTGGTTTCAGAATATCATGTGCCTCGGTGTGCATGATTTCTTATATCATACAGGTCTTCAGATGGCACACTCAGTCAGGGGAGGCATCTGCAACCTACAGATATGGAGAAGGCATTGTGTGGGTATCCCAGAGTGCGTATGGGGGAATACATGTTTAACTGCGCAAATGGCCTCAAGATGAGGAGGGGTGAGGTACAAATGGGGCATAGGCACATCCACCTCAGAACGTCTAAGGGCTAACAAATGGATATGCACCACAAATACGATTAGATCAAGGAATTAAAGGAGAGGATTGAGAGGTCTGTGAGGGAGAGAAGTCTGTATGTCATCCTCCTCAAGGACAATGAGAGGGGTTTCCATACTCACACAGGGAGGGTCTAAGCTGAGAACTCAGTGCCACCATCTTCCAACCTGCAGTGATGGCATTGAAATTAGGAGAAAATCTGCAGCTGAGGGATCTGCCAATAGATTGGAGGTCAGCTGCATGTATTGGGGTAGACAGATTAAAGAGGAAGCTACCTGAACTGTGCATTCCCAAATGAGGAGAGCGGCACAGCTGACACATGTTAAGAGTCTTTCAATGACTGTACAGGGAATCAGTAAAGTGAAGCAATGATGCCGACTCATGTGAGACTAATCCTGCATAGTGGCACTAATTGTTCTCCGTGTATTAACCTCTTGTTCACAGCGTGGAAATTCCCAAGGGTAATAACAAACTCCAGAGCAATTGGGTAAATGGACAAGCTTCAGAAGCCTGCTACAAAGTTGGATCTGGAGAGTTGACTGAAGGGAAGTCTCAGCCCCCTCAAAAACTCTAATTTCCTAACTAAACATTGACGCTCATATATATACCACAGAGTGATGTATTAGAGTGCGATTAATGAGGATCTCAGCATTTGGGCTGAAAGCAGCAGATCCCAGCAGGACCTGACCAAAGCAATGTCATAGTAGTCACTCATGGAAAGGGGGTGGGCGCACATTGATATGTACCCCACACAGGCCATCCCTTTAGGGGTGAGTCATCAGCAACATGGGAACAAAGCCCTTGAATCCATATTCACTGACAAGTCATTGACAAAAAGAGGATCTTTAGAGACTAATACTGACACTTGTGTGTTTCTCATTGACACTGCAGAGAGGAGACCATCAGGAAGATAGAGGCTGGATTTATCGCTGCCTGAATTATCACTTACAGCAGGAGTGAAGAAGGAGAGGGTTGCGATGGATGTACCTGGTTCACCAAAGAAAGGCGCAAACCCTCAAGACTAAGGAGCAGCAGGGCCCCCTCCAGAGATAGAGGATGAGGCTCACAGAGATGTTGCATAAAGAGTGCTCATTAAACCAAAGGTCTATAGAACTTGCATGTCTTATCTGCAGATGAACAAGAACCAGTGACACCAATGCTTCTACATATCCAGGGATTTGGTGACTTGCATTTGCCACATTCTCCAAGAATTGGCGCCACGGTGACTAGGAGGATATCCATTACCAGTGACTCTGAAAATAACGGCTGCATCTAACTCTACACCAGTGGCTCCTTCCAGGGCTCAACTGGTGATCTCTGTGATCTCAAGCAACCATGTACAAATGCATTCATGAGGTCACGGAAGCCTGTTTTGCCAAGGCCCACAATCACATCAACTTCAACAGAAATCAAGCAAGCCAAGACAACAAAGCACTGGACTTTGCAGAGATTCCTGGATTCCCAAAGGTGCATGGCGCCATTGACTGCACTCATGTGGCTATCAAAGCTCCCTGCTAACAGTTACTCCAATACATTAACCAGAAAGGCTTCCACTCACTCCGTGTACAGTTGGTCTGTGACCATAAGAAAAAAATCATGCAGTTTTGCTCCAGATACCCAGAAAGCATCCATGATTCATACATGTTGAGTAGACCATAGATTCCAGACATCGGGGACTGCACAGGAACCAGGGCTTGCCCTTCCATGTCAAAGGTTAGCTGCAAAAGAAATGGCCTTTGATGCCTATGCAGCAGACTCAGACTCCTGCAGAATCATGGGCCAGAAAGAGCACCAGCATTGCTATTCCTCTTTTCAACCACGCACATCAAGAGAAGCTGGTGGAGGGTGTGGGTGGGTGCTGTAACAGATCTTCAAGGTGACTTATGTCTAATTCCCCATTGGAGGTGTCCTTGGGGCTGCAGCTGAGGTTCTAGCTGGCTAAGAGCATTGGGCGCTTGGCAGATGTATCTATGAAAGAAAGTAATGATAATTAGTGCATGACAGCTGAGTAAAAAACAGGACAATGCACTCTCAGACATGTAGACTGAGGGGTGATCTGGTGTTGGATCCTCGTGTGGGTGTTTCCAGCCGGTCATGAAGTCGCAGCAGGCACAATCCATGTTGTTGCTGGCCTGCTTGATGGCGCAATTCACAAACTGTACAAGGACCTTGAATTCCAGCACTCCAACCACACACCCCACCCCATGGGACTCTCCCTTTTATGGTACATGATCATGTCTTATATAAAGATAGATGGAAAGTGTGAGAAAGACACATGCCAGGCAGATGGCAGGGCGCATGGTGGCACAGTGGTTAGTCCTGCTGCCTCACTCTGCCAGGGTCCCAGGTTCAATTTCGGCCTCAGGTCACTGTCTGTGTGGAGTTTGCATTTTCTCCCCATGTCTGCGTGGGTTTCCTCCGGGTGCTCCAGTTTCCTCCCACAGGCCAAAGATGTGCGAGTCAGGTTGATTGGCCATTGAACCTTAGTGTCAGGGGATTAGCAGAGTAAATATGTGGGGTCTGGGTGGGATTGTTGTCGGTGCAGGCTCGATGGGCCAAATGGCCTCCTTCTGCACTGTAGGGATTCTATAATTCTATGATAAGGATGCCTGGCATGTGTGCATGGTGGGCAGGACCATGGATTGGATAAGGGCAAGAACTGCAAAGGAGATGTGAAGGTGTGTGTGAGAGAGGGATTGATGATGTTCCTTGAGCTGGCAGTGAGTGTGATCCCACTGACTGTGTAATGGGCTTGTGAGTGTGTGAGCTGAGAGCGATGAGATGGTTGACTTGAACTAGTGGCACGGGTGAGATCATTCATCCCCTTTCTGCATTGGGTGGCTGACCTCTTGTGGGAAGTGTTCACACAGATAGACCACCACTTCAACCCAGCCAGATCAGTGAGGTTGGCGGACCTCCTGCAGCCGGAGTTTGGGTATAGATCCTCATGCCTGGACTCCAGTGTCCAAAAGTCTCCCCAGACACTGAATTTGGAGGCTGCATCGGGTTTCCCTCCCTTTAGGCCTTCACTGAAGACCGTGCGCCTGCACCACGAGGCAGCCAAGAAGAAACTGCTGTGCGGATCCACCTGTGACCCTGCGATCACGCCGCCATCTCAGTTTAAATTGACATAGAAGTATGATCCCAGTATATGGGCCCAATAACATATTATAATGACCTTCTCGACATTGAATGGCAGGAAGCATGAGCTGCCACTGATGGTGGGAGGGGACGATCACATCCTGCATTTAGTATCTAGGGCCTTCTTGTGATATTTTCCACTCCTACTGCGAATGGGAGCAGAAGATCCTGGCCACAGAATAACAAACAGGGTGGAAATAGTTAAAGCAATGAAAAGACACAGGAAGGAGAAAATGGAAAACAAATCTGCAAATGCAGGAAATGGGTAAGACAGCAATTACATTATTTCCCTCAAAGTATAAACCAACTGTGTTTTTAAAAGGACCCACGCCCACAGCTCTACAACCCCACCCCTCATTCCAGACACAAACAATGTTCCTGTCTGTAAGAAAACAGAACAGATAACTAAGTTCTAAAGTTGCTTTCCAAAAGGGCGTTCCCCCCAGGATGAACTTGTATATCCTTCCACTGACCTGACTTTCAGCTGCCCTTCCTCAGCAACCCACAGCAGATGCAACCTCTACTCATTGACCTTCTCCCACACAGCTGTCCAAGAGTTACCATTCCATGTCAAGCAGCAGCAATTTATGCTTCCTCCCTCCAACCTGACACATTGTAGCGCAGTCTCCTCCTCTGAAATTAGAAGATGGAGTGCAGCTTGCATGACCACGCTGTCAAATGTTTAACTACTGAAATGCCTGTGGGAGTAGTTCTATCAGAAATTATGAGAATGAGAATTACCTAAGTACTCAGGGCAGACAGTTGCATCTGGAAGGGCATTTAGAGTCATTACATTCCGGCAGACCATCCACAGTCAAAAGGTATCATTTGAAAATTATTTTCTCTGCTCCAAAGGGAGAAAATTGTAACCATATCAAAATGGTCAGTCCTCTCAGGGAACCAATCATCTTTCTTGAATGTTGTCTTCAAGGCTTTGGAGTTTGCCCCAGTGCTCGGCTGGTGTGGGTTCGGATGACACTATTGGATGGCGTTATGGGCAGAATCGTTGAGGTGTTCCATGAACACCCACAGGTATGGATTCTGTCATAGGAAACATGAGGTGGGGGGGGGGGGGGGATTCACTCCCTCTCCCGATAAAATGCAGGGCAGAAGTTAAATTGGGTGGAAACCTAGTGGAGATGAGTGATACCCAAATATTCAGCCCCCTGCATGCGATATTCCCACTCTTTGCCTTCTCTGGGCCAAGAAACTAGCCTGCAGTTATGATCCTGATATCCTTGCTTTCACTGTATCATTCCTAGTCAAACCCCACCAACTTAAATCAAGAAATATAAGCACAAATTGTGTCAGCATGGAAAAACAGGGACCATTATTGCCTCTAAACTGTTAGATTGTGGATCCCTATGAATAGGGAGATTTGTGGGGAGATGTTAAAATGGGGAGATTTGTGGATCCCTATGAATAGGGAGATTGTGGATCCCTATGAATAAGGAGATTTTAACATCTTGCACCTAGCAAAAAATGGGCAGATACTGAGATGGTGGACATACTGCCTTATCCTCACTTTGCTGCTATCTTATCCGAGGCCTTCCACTGGGCAGTCAAGTAACCTGTCCAAGTCAGACAAGAGTCTCATTTTGTACAGCGGTCTGGGCAGGTGGGCACCCCAGAAATGCCTGAAAGGGTCAAGTGGCAGAACTGGTGCCCACCTAAGGGCCCTTTAATCTGAATACCAACAGGTAGCTTCTTGGGCAGCAATTGTAGAGGTGGGCTAAAAAGCATCTACCTGTGCCATAACACCCACTCTCACAAAATACCATATTTAAAGAAGGTGACTGTAAAAATGCAGTTTCACACATTTCATTACTGAACACAAAAGATATTTATGAATAGGAATTGTACAGCAGTGTCATGGCTGTAGCTAGTAATCATAACGTCTCATTGCTTAAGAGGGCTCCACCCCCTGGAGTAATTCCACACTCTAAGTCCTCATTGGTCACACAAGCCATGTGACCCTTACCCTGCCGTGTTGCCCTTAAAGGGACAACCACCACAGTCACCTTACCAATATTTTACATCATGTACTGAGATCAGAAGCATGCGCTGTAATGACAGAACAAATGTACTTCATGATGCATGTAGAGTAACCACACTAAATCAAAAATCAAGGTTGCAGCCAGGGAAGCTTCCTTATTTTAAAACTGCTGTAAAACAAAAAAGCGAGATCTTGCAGTGCCATGGGTAGCAGCCCTGCCTCTGAACCAGAAGCTCTGTATCCAAGTCTCACTCCAGGATTTAATGGTCAAGGAAAATGTGTTGATGACACGTCCAAACAGGTTGAGAATCAACTTGTAAGCCCTTTCAACATAGCCAATAGCAGGCAGTAAAAAGATATTCCTGGTCACCATCTAATGGAAAGAAAATTGGAGCCTCTACTATCGCTATCCATAGCTTTGTACTATAACATGCATGTAAAACTGCAGGTTGCCACAGCAACCTAGACTCCTTGGGCTCCTGGTTGGCTCAGTTGGCTGGATGGTCTGTATTGATCAGATTGCAGCTGACAGCACTGGGTCCAATCCCTCTTCTGGCTGTGGTGTATGTGGTAAACCACTGTTATCTGTTATCTGTTGTGGTTAACCACTGTTAGTTAGTATTTATTTTTACCTGTATATGTGGCACATCCCTGTCGGTTCCGCCCAAGACCCCTCCCCCTGGTCCAGGTATAAAGGCGGTGGCTCCTCCTCCTAGCCTTCAGTACAGACCAGATCTCCGACAGGGATGGCTCCAAGTTCTTGCTAATAAAAGCCTATTTGTCTTGCTCACAACTAGTCTTGACTTGATTGATAGTGCATCAATTTTATTAGCAAGTTTTTTTAAAAATGGAGCAGTTACTAAAACCCGACTGACTGAATCTGGACCCTCAAACTGCAGGAGCGTCAAACACGTTTGATCACTGGCTGATATGCTTCGAAGACTACATCGAAGCCTCCACTGCTGTCCGTATGGATGCTGACAAACTACGGGTGCTCCACGGCCGGGTAAGCGACGTAGTATATTTTACGATCCGAGACGCGGAAAATTACACGGCCGCTATCAAACTTTTAAAGGGCCAGTATAATAAACGGCCTAATGAAGTCTACGCGAGACACCTCCTCGCTACGCACAGACGGCAGCCAGGTGAATCGGTTGACCAGTTCCTGCGCGCGTTGCGACTGCTTGCCCGGAACTGCAACTGTAAGACTGTGACTGCCACCCAATATACAGAGGACTTAATCAGGGATGCCTTTGTCACGGGCATCGGAACTACTTATATCCGACAACGGCTGCTGGAACAGGGTGCGCTGGACTTAAAGAAAAAGGTGGAACTGGCCGAATCCTTAGAGGTGACCTCCCAATACCTCGAAGCCTTCTCACCTGACCACGTGGGCGCATCGTGGACACCGCAGCCGTTGCTACCGGGAGGACCACAGACCTACACCGCCCCCGCCTCACCGGTGACCTGACCACTGCAGCAACCTCTGGAAGCCCGAAATGCTACTTCTGCAGCCTGGGTAAGCACCCCCGACAACGCTGCCCGGTGAGGGAGTCGTTCTGCCCCGCATGTGGGAAGAAAGGACACTATGCTAAAGTCTGCCGTAAGTCTACCTCCAAATCCACGAGCACCGCATGTGACCCGCGGGGGCCGCCTTCTTGGATGACACCGGCCGCTTGCGACCCGCGGGGGCCGCCATCTTGGACGACCCCAGCCACGTGCGACCCGTGGGGGCCGCCATCTTGGACGACTCCAGCCGCATGTGACCCGCGGGGGCCGCCATCTTGGATGATGTCATCGGCCGCCGGCGACCCACGGGGGCCGCCATCTTGGACGACTTCGGCCGTGAGTGACCAGCAGGGGCCGCCATCTCCTACCTCATCAGCCCCCTACGGCTATCCGCAGGATTCAACGGTGGCGTCGGTTACCCTGGACCAGACCAAGCCTCATCGACTCGCCAAGTCCATGATGGACGTTGAGGTAAACGGGCACAGGGAGCATTGTTTGTTTCACAGCGGGAGTACGGAGAGCTTCATTCACCCTGATACGGTGCGCTGATACGCCTTTTCCGTGCAGCCCATCAAGCAACCGATCTCCATGGCATCGCAGTCCCGCTCTGTCAATGTCCTCGGCTGCTGCGTGGTGACCCTGGAGGTGCGGGGCACAGTATACAATAACTTCAGGCTCCTCGTGCTGCCACACCTCTGCGCTTCTGTACTCCTGGGGCTAGGTTTCATGACCCATCTGAAGAGTGTCACTATACAGTATAATGGGCCTTTTCCCCCGCTCTCCGTCTGCAATCAGCGGCGTCTAAATTGCCCACCGCGCACCACCTGCAGTCTTTCGACCCTTAAAATCGCCCCTCCCTCCTTGTTTGCGAATCTCATTCCTGACTGCAAGCCCATCGCCACCAAGAGCAGGTGGTATAGTGCTGGAGACAGGGCCTTTATCAGGTCCAAAGTCCAGCGACTCCTCAGGGAAGGGATCATCGAGGCCAGTACCAGCCCCTGGAGAGCACAAGTTGTAGTCATTAAGTCTGGGGAGAAACACAGAATGGTCATTGACTACAGTCAGACCATTAATCGATATACGCAGCTGGACACGTACCCTCGCCCCCGCATATCTGACATGGTCAATCAGATTGCACAATATCGGGTGTTCTCCACCATTGACTTGAAGTCAGCATACCACCAGCTCCCTATCCGCCCGGAGGACCGCCAATATACGGCGTTCGAGACGGATGGTCGCCTTTACCACTTCCTTAGGGTACCTTTTGGCTTCACCAACGGGGTCTCGGTCTTCCAGCGTGAAATGGACCGAATGGTGGACCAGAACAGGCTGAGGGCCACCTTCCGGTACCTGGATAACATCACCATCTGCGGCCATGACCAGCAGGACCACGATGCCAACCTCCACAGATTCCTGCACATGCTAGTCTCCTTAACCTGACCTACAATAAGGAGAAGTACGTGTTCAGTACACACCGCCTCGCCATCCTTGGGTATGTAGTGGAGAATGGGGTCATCGGCCCCGATCCCGACCGAATGCGTCCCCTCCTGGAACTTCCCCTCCCCACTAGCCTCAAAGCACTGAGAAGGTGCCTGGGTTTCTTCTCATACTATGCACAGTGGGTCCCCAACTCTGCGGATAAAGCCCGTCCGCTTATAAAATCCACCCTTATTCCCCTGACGGCAGAGGCCCGTCTGGCCTTCGACCGCATCAAAGCTGACATCACGAAGGCCACGATGCACGCTATAGACGAATCCATCCCGTTCCAGGTGGAGAGCGATGCGTCTGACTTCGCCCTAGCCACCACCCTTAACCAGGCGGGCAGACCCGTGGCCTTCTTTTCACGAACCCTCCAAGGCCACGAAACTCGACACTCCTCTGTCGAAAAGGAAGCCCAAGCCATAGTGGAAGCTGTACGGCACTGGCGCCACTATTTAGCTGGTAAACGGTTCACCCTACTCACGGACCAACGATCCATTGCCTTCATGTTCAACAATACGCAGCGGGGCAAGATCAAGAACGACAAGGTATTACGGTGGAGGATTGAACTCTCCACCTACAATTACGATATCTTGTATCGGTCCGGGAAGCTCAATGAGCCACCTGACGCCCTGTCCCGTGGAACATGTCCCAGTGCGCAGGTGGACCGGTTACAGGCTCTCCACAATGACCTTTGCCACCCGGGGGTCACCAGGTTTTTTCACTTCATTAGAGCCCGTAACCTGCCCTACTCAGTTGAGGATGTCAGGTCTATAACTCAGAATTGCTAGGTCTGCGCGGAATGCAAGCCACACTTCTACCGACCAGGCAGGGCACACCTCATAAAAGCCACCTGCCCCTTTGAACGCCTAAGCATCGACTTCAAAGGCCCCCTTCCCTCATCTGATCGCAACATATATTTCCTCAATGTCATTGACGAGTACTCACATTTCCCCTTTGCGATTCCCTGCCCAGATATGTCCTCGGCCACAGTCATCAGGGCCCTGCGCAGCCTCTTCACTCTGTTTGGTTTCCCCAGCTATATCCATAGCAACCGGGGATCCTCCTTCATGGGTGATGAACTGCGACGGTACCTGCTCTCCAAAGGCATAGCCTCAAGTAGGACTACTAGCTATAACCCCCAGGGTAACGGACAGGTGGAGAGAGAGAACGCCACAGTCTGGAAGTCCGTTTTACTAGCGCTACGGTCTAAAGGCCTTCCAGTCACCCACTGGCAAGAGGTCCTACCGGAGGCACTACACTCCATTAGGTCCCTCCTGTGCACGGCAACCAATGCCACCCCCCGCGAACAGATGTTCGTGTTCCCCAGGAAGTCTTCCTCAGGGACTTCACTACCGTCGTGGCTGGCATAACGGGCCCTGCCTTGCTTCGGAAGCATGCCAGGACCCGTAAGTCTGACCCCCTGGTCGAAAGGGTTCAACTCCTCCACGCCAACCCCCAGTACGCCTATGTGGCGTACTCCGATGGGCGGGAGGACACGGTATCTATCCGTGACTTAGCGCCCGCAGGTGACTCAGGGATCACTATAGCCCCCAACCCCTCACCCCCAACACCCAACTTTGTCCCTACCACATCAGAACCACTATTCACTCCTCTCACCCCCGTATACAGCTCGCCTGAGCCCCAGGAGTCGTCACCACGCACTCGACGAGCGGACAAGACTACGGATGACAGCAACATTCCGGCGCTTGAAACGTCAACGCAACCTGAAACTACATCGGAACCAGCACTACGGAGCCCCGAAATAGACTGAACCTGTAAATATTGTAAATATTGTTCACTCTGCCTCACCCCCAACGGACTATTTTTTAAACAGGGGGTGAATGTGGTAAACCACCGTTATCTGTTATCTGTTGTGGTTAACCACTGTGAGTTAGTATTTATTATTACCTGTATATGTGGCACATCCCTGTCGGTTCCGCCCAAGACTCCTCCCCCTGGTCCAGATATAAAGGCGGTGGCTCCTCCCCCTAGCCTTCAGTACAGACCAGATCTCCGACAGGGATGGCTCCAAGTTCTTGCTATTTGTCTTGCTCACAACTAGTCTTGACTTGATTGATAGTGCATCAGTGTATTGGAGACCTGCCTCCTTGCCCCTAGCCGTGGTGGAGATAGTGGCACTGTAGGTTGGACCTGCCTCTGGATAAAGAACTGATGGAGAAGAAGAAAATGAAAACATGCTTTCAGAAAGTGTTCGAAACTGGGGATATCTGTTAACAGATCCCGGGCGGCCTCTCTCCTCTGCAATAGCAATCTCTTTGAGCCAGCCTGTAACCAAAAATTGCATCAAGGTACCCACTGCCAGTTTATATATATGTTCATAAGGTGTGGCCCTCAAAGTGTTTTGTGCCTTCCACGAGGACAATCAGATAACCAGCTGGTATGCTCAATAAGTCAACCACCCAATTGTTACAATTTACCCCCAGATTTGCCGCGAGTTCTTGTGTCCACATCTTTTGACAGGATAAGAGGATTGCGCTTTCATAATTGTGCGCCTTCTGTTCATGGTGTCAGATAATTCATGTTTAATTGTAATAAGGCAATGATACCAAAAATGCTGCAATAGTGACTCTGACTTCCCAAATGCGAGAGTGTCAAATAAAAAATGTTTAATCAGGGCTGCAAAGATCAACAATCAGACTAATGCGCCATTAAAATATTTAAATTCTGGATTAATAGTCAAATATTTCGCAAAATATATCGTATCACAATGGTATGAAAGGTCATTCTTAATCAGTATTTAAGTACTTAGCATAATGACTTCATACTCTCCAAACCATTAGCATCTCGCAATATAGATTGCTTGAAAGTAAAATTAAATTTTCTTTTAATCCTTAATAACGTGCTATAACCTATTTATTGGAACGTATATTTATTTTTGGTGTATTAATGAGTGCTCAGGAATGAAAGACACATAGCCAAGTAATACAATTATACAGCACCCGCCTCCCATCCAGATGATCTTGGCTATAGGTCTCATACATTGACTTTAATATCACTAGTGGAAATAAGATTCATCAGTTCTTATTCAAATCATTTTAAAATAACTACTATCTGATACTGTGCTCTGCGTCAGACAAAGAAACAAGGTGGGATAAATCTTAACTTCATGCAATAGTAGATAAATATGTGATAGTGACTCAAGTGCCTGCTTTGCATCTTGCCTGGATTTTAATTTCCACTGACTTCAAAGGGCAAAATAAAAATCACTCTTATTATTAAATTATTTAAACACACCCGATTAATAAATAAAATCAGGCTGGACCTGCCAACAGCAAGATAAGTTACCAAAATGGGTGGAGAGGGGGGTGGGACGGAGGTGGAGACAGGGTGCGGCGGGGGGAGAGAGGGTAGGGCAGGGGATAGAGGGGCGTGGGGGAGAGAGGGTTGTGGAGGAGAGGGGGTGTGGGGCAGGGGAAAGGGGGGAGTGGGGTGGGAGGGAGACTGGGGTGGGGCAGAGGTGGAGAAGTGGATGGAGCGGGGGAGAGGGGCTGGGGCGGGGGGGAGAGAGGGGGAGGGATGTGGGGGAGAGGGGGTGGGGCAGGGGGGAGAGAGGGGGAGGGATATGGAGGAGAGGCAGGGTGGGGCAGGGGGGAGTGGGGTGGGAGGGAGACTGGGGTGGGGCAGAGGTGGAGAAGTGGATGGAGCAGGGGGAGAGGGGGTGGGGCAGGGGGGAGAGAGGGGGAGGGATGTGGAGGAGAGGCAGGGTGGGGCAGGGGAGAGAGGGGAGTGGGGTGGGGGGAGATTGGAGTGGGGGAGAGGGGAGAGGCTGGGCAGAGGGAGAGGGGCTGTGGCGGAGGTGTAGAGGCTGGTAGAGTCAGGGGAGAGGGTTGGGGCGGGAAGAAGGGGGATGGGACGGGGAGGAGGGGGGTGGGGCAGGGAGGAGGAGGATGGGACGGGGAGGAGGGGGGTGGGGCAGGGAGGAGGAGGATGGGACGGGGAGGTGGGGGATGGGACAGGGAGGTGGGGGATGGGACGGGGAGGTGGGGGATGGGGCGGGGAGGAGGGAGATGGGGCAGGGGACAAGGGATGGGGTGGGGAGGAGGGGGATGGGGTGGGGAGGAGGGGGATGGGGTGGGGAGGTGGGGGATGGAGTAGGGGAGAGGGGATGGGGCGGGGAGGTGGGGGATGGAGCAGGGGAGAGGGGATGGGGCGGGGAGGTGGGGGATGGGGCAGGGATGTGGGGGATGGGGCGGGGAGGAGGGGGTGGGGTGGGGGGGTGGGGAATGGGGCGGGGAGGAGGGGGTTGGGGTGGGGAGGAGGGGGATGTGGCGGGGAGGAGCGGGATGGGATGGGGAGGTGGGGTGAGGAGGAGGGGGATGGGCGTGGATGGGGCGGGAGGAGAGGGATGGGGCGGGGAGGTGGGGGATGGGGTGGGGGATGGGGTGGGGAGGTGGGGGATGGGGTGGGGAGAGGGGTTGGGGTGGGGAGGAGGGGGATGGGGTGGGGAGGAGGGGGTGAGGTGGGGGGTGGGGAATGGGGCAGGGAGGAGGGGGTTGGGGTGGGGAGGAGGGGGATGTGGCGGGGAGGAGGGGATGGGGTGGGAGGAGGGGGTGGGGTGGGGAGGAGGGGGATGGGGTAGGGAGGAGGGGGATGGGGCAGGGAGGTGGGAGATGGAGCGGGGAGGAGGGGGATGAGGTGGGGAGGAGGGGGATGGGGTGGGGGATGGGGTGGGGAGGAGAAGGTGTGGGGCAGGGGGCGAGTGGGGTGGGGTGGGGAAGGATGGTATCTGGATTATAACGGTGGGAGTTTCTAGGTGGCAGCAGCACAGATTATTTTTATGAGTTCCAGAGGCGTATTCCTGCTCTTTCTACATGACTGGTTTGAAAATGATACATTACGTCGCCCCATATCGTCCCTGTTTGAGAATTCTTGCTGTGGGGACATCCCCAGGTAAGGAAAGCTGCAGGGAAAGGGAAACAGGAGCTGCCTGCTTTTTTCAGCGCCTCTTGTGTGTCGTGGTCTCCTGCCAACATATCTATTAAGAGTCTCGATGTAGACCTTAAGGGATTTGTCTCTATGCTGTCTTTGCTAAGCAAGATACTGAGAATCAGGAGGGTTCTGTTTGAACACAATTACATGAAGTTTATTACCAGCAACAACTATATATATAGTTCTGTACTGGCCTTGATCTATCCTAGCTCCTAACAGTTACATAGACTGATTACTTGTCTATGTGCAAGATTCAGAAGGTATGCATGAAGTATTACTGATACAGAGTCACAGACAGTAGTGAACATCTGCAGTGGAGATCGCAGGTAATAGTGAACTTCTGACATGGAGGCCGTACCTTTTATCCTCCATCTTTACACACACGGACGTCATAATAATGTCACTATGCAGCTTCTTAAAGGTACATGTCACCATCTGTATTGGCATGTGTACAATATCACAACACTGTGGGCTAGGAGAAACAGGAGCCTCATCCAACCACGGCCTCTCTCTCCTCCATAACCGCAGGCAGACCAATTACCCCTTCTATGCCTGATGACCTCTCTCTCATCCCCTTCCAGGATGGTGTGTCCCCCTGCCCTGTATTCTGCCAACCTCACCACAAATATCACAACCTTTACTTCCAACACTAACATGTTAGCATTCATAGAAATTCTGCATCCCTCAGGACTCACAAGTATTAATGAATGAGGCATTAATTATTTGTGGAGCAAATTGATTATATTAATTAATGATGCATTTTAAGGCTTACTTCAAATAAATTTGGATTGTCAGGAACAATTCAATCACATTTTGCCTGTCAATGCAGTGCATGTTTCTGTTGTAGTTACATCCCATCAGCATTTTCCAGATAATTGTCAGAGAAATTGTCAGTATCAATCAATCAATGTGACAAAGTCACGTCTGAAATGACCAATCTTTCATTTGACAATATTGGCTGAAGACACTTGCAAGTATTTCAGCACTATCTCATGTATTTACTTTGCCATGTCAGGAATGCAGTTTTATTCTTGTCCCATTGGTTATCATTCACGTACTCAACTGGACGCGAAGGAAGCCTTGCAGATCTTGTGGTTGTGAGACCTCTTAACTTTGTCTATTACCTATCCTTTTGGTGTTTAACATGTAGTAGCCCAGTGTTTCATTTGGTTGCTGCCTCATTCTAGACTATACCTGGTGCCAATGCTGGCGTGCTCCATTATACTTTCTATTGAACCAAGGGTTGATGATGCTGGAGAAATGATGGACATGCTGAGATATAGTTATAATTATGATAATGTACAGTTCTGCTGTTAATGGTGGCCCACAGTACCTCATGGATCCTAATTTTAGGTCAAAGTGTGTCCACCCTAACATGATGATAGTATCACACTGCATGATGAAGAGTTTTCTCACTCCAAAGCTGGGACAATGGAAGGGTTTTGCACGCAACTTGCCATGTGTTTTGTGGCGGTAGAGGCAGCCCACTATTGGCAGGATCTTCTGGACCCACCATTGTCAACAAAGGTTCCTGTTGACTGTACCCCTCACTACCAGGAAACCTGTCAGAACAACCGGAAAGTTCCAGCCATTGTCTCTACAAAGACTCGGCAGTGGTCAATCTTACCAGTGCTTTCAGATTTGTCTCTGAGCTTTAAGTTGGTGAGGTCAAGTCCCCCCATGTTCCCTGACCACATAATGCCTCCATTGTGTGGCAACTTGTTCTCAGGTCTTGGGCAGTTTGATCAGTGGTGAAACTACTTGATGGTGGATATTGAAGTTTCCAACCCAGAATGTGTCCTGCCTTTTAAGTCTCTCATGCTTTCATCAGGTGATGTTCAACATGGAGGAATTTTAATTCTACAGTTGAAAAGAGGCAGGAAAGTGTGCTTCCATGTCCTTGTCATACTCAAGAATTCATAAGATACGGATTTCATGCTGAGAACTCCCAGAACCATACTTACCCAACTGTATGTGTATAATTGTTCTGGTGGTTCTATCTTGCTGATAGAGCTTATCATACTCTGAGCTGGTGATGGTGTGCTGGTCATTGGCTTAACTTCGTGAGTATGTCTATGTCATGATGTTATTCAACCAGTTTGCATGAAAGCTTGTCCAAATTGGACACTAGGCCCACATAGTGTTGAGCAAACCTTTGCAGCATTTACTGGGCTGGTATTGCCTGAATCTTATTCTGATCTGAAGTCTGGGTTGTATCCAATATGCTCTTTTTTTTCTGGCAATAACAGAAGAAAGAACTGGCCTCTACATAGCACATTTGCATATCCCAAATCATTTTGCAACTAAATGATTATCTTTCACATTTAATTATAGTTGTAATTTAAGTAAACACTGTAACCAATTTGTGCAGAGCAAAATCCCATAGACAGCAATGAGATAAATGGCCATACCATTTATTTTAGACATTGGCTGAGGAATGAATGTTGGCCAGGACAGCAAGAGAAGTCCACTGTCTTTCTTCAAAAATATGACCTCAGTTTATCATTCATCTGAAAGATATCTCCAGCAGTGCAGTACTGCACTGAAGAATCTGCCTAGATTAAATGCCCAGTTCTTGAGGTTTAAGCCTATGATCTTTTGGCACAGACGTGAGAGTGCTACCAAGACTGCAACACAATGGTCACAATCATTCTTTCATATGTGACTGCTTTTGACCTAATGTGCATTTAACATTCGGTCCAAGTACATTACAGAATTGCGAACTCTTGCATTCTTCCTATCCACAAAATTTTATTTCCTGTTATCGCATTTTAATTTAATTTTAATCTGCCGTTTTCATTTTCTGGAGCCACATTTATATTGGAAACTGCCTTGATTGAAACGTATACGATCCTGAGGGATCTTGACAGGGTGGCTGTGGAGAGGATGTTTCCTCTTCTGGGAGAATCTAGAACTTGGGGTCGCTGTTTAAAAATCAAGGGTTACCCATTGAAAATGGAGTTGAAGCATTGTTTCTTCTCTCAGAGCGGTCACGTGTCTTTGGAACTCTCTTCCTGAAAGAATGGTGGAAGCAGAGTCTTTGAATGGTGTTAAGGCAGAAGTGTAGAGGCAGATTTACAATCAAACACACAATGCCTGACACAGGGCCTCCAAGTGGCCCCAAAATAATGAGCGAGTCTCTTATGGCCAATCAGGCATAGAAGTACTCTGAAGCTTACGTGAGAATCGCTGTGCTAAGCCAATCGCAGAGGAGGGGACAGATCTTTCCTAACACAATCACCGCTTGAAACTACATTACTCACACACAGCGTTCAAATCTGAGAAAGCTGAGCCCGACTGGCTGTCATGTGGGTGGGGCTGAAATCAAAGGTGTGCACGTGTAAATCCCAGACCCAGATAGCACTAACCAGGAGTGGGGCCATTTAACCCCCTCTACCCCAACCTCCTCCCTCACCACTCCATTTCTCACACCCCATCCTCTTCTTTCACCCCAACCTCTTTCACCTCAATCTCCTCCCTCACCCTGCCATCCCTTACTCCATCCCCCAATTCACTTCATTCCCCCTCCCTCACCCCCATCTTCAAACTGGAGGCCTGTGACCAGTGGTGTGCCTCAGGGATCAGTGTTGGGCCCACTGTTATTTGTCATTTATATTAATGATTTGGATGAGAATATAGGGGGCATGGTTAGTAAGTTTGCAGATGACACCAAGATTGGTGGCATGGTGGACAGTGAGGAAGGTTATCTCCAATTGCAGCGGGATCTTGATCAATTGGGCCAGTGGGCTGACGAATGGCAGATGGAGTTTAATTTAGACAAATGCGAGGTAATGCATTTTGGCAGATTGAACCAGGGCAGGACTTACTCAGTTAATGGTAGGGCGTTGGGGAGAGTTACAGAACTAAGAGATCTAGGAGTACATGTTCATAGCTCCTTGAAAGTGGAGTCACAGGTGGACAGAGTGGTGAAGAAGGCATGCTTGGTTTCATCGGTCAGAACATTGAATACAGGAGTTGGGACGTCTTGTTAAAGTTGTACAAGACATTGGTAAGGCCACACTTGGAATACTGTGTGCAATTCTGGTCACCCTATTATAGAAAGGATATTATTAAACTAGAAAGAGTGCAGAAAAGATTTACTAGGATGCTACCGGGACTTGATGGATTGAGTTATAAGGAGAGGCTGGATAGACTGGGACTTTTTTCTTTGGAGCGTAGGAGGCTGAGGGGTGACCTTAAAGAGGTCTATAAAATAATGAGGGGCATAGACAAGATAGATAGTCAATATATTTTCCCAAAGGTAGGGGAGTCTATAACTAGAGGGCATAGGTTCAAGGTGAGAGGGGAGAGATACAAAAGTGTCCAGAGGGGCAATTTTTTCACACAGAGGGTGGTGAGTGTCTGGAACAAGCTGCCAGAGGTAGTAGTAGAGGCAGGTACAATTTTATCTTTTAAAAAGCATTTAGATAGTTACATGAGTACGATGGGTATAGAGAGATATGGGCCAAATGCGGGCAATTGGGATTAGTTTAGGGGTTTTTTAAAAAAAGGCGGCATGGACAAGTTGGGCCAAAGGGCCTGTTTCCATGCTGTAAATGTCTATGACTCTATGACTCTATCTCCCTCCTTCACTCCATCCCCCTTCCTCACCTCTATACACCTACCTCATCCCTTCCCCCCTCCTTCCCTCTCACCCCCCTATTTCACCCCATCCCTCTCCTTCACCACCATCTCCCTCCTTTGCACTCCACCTCCATTCCTCATCCTCTTCCTCACCCCATACCCTCTCCCCTTCTTCTCACCCTTTTCCCCCTCCTTCACTCCCACCCTGACTCATTCATAAACCCCGCCCCCCCATCCCCGCTCCTTCACGTCCATCCTTCAGTCAGAAAATGCTGAATGTGTGAGAGTGAGAGACTGTGTGGGTGATCAGTTTATAGCCAGGCCCCTTCAACAGTCCTGGTCCTGACCGTGACCTCCACTCAGGGAGATGTCCCCTGGTATTCTGATGAGTTGGCTACTGTAAATGTTCAAGGGGCAGTTGCCAGTGGATGTGGCATACAGGAGTGCACCGCCAGCTCACCAGGAGGGAGAAGCACATTCTGCAGGTAAATCCGTCACCCTAGCACTGAGGCAAAGCCAAATCAATCCACTTTAAGCCTGCATTCCCTCAGAAAGAACAAGGTATTCTGCTTTTCGATTAATGCCCTTTCTCTCTTTGTGCTGTTGCAAGCAGAGTTGAATCGAGGTAATGACCTCTATTATAGAATCTCAGTACCGGGGCAGCCACCTCCTTTGGCTTCCCAATCCAATAAATATTTTATAAGGGTCAAGACTTGTAAAGCCAAATTCTCTAAGGATATATTGTTATACTCCAGATCAGAAACTCCAAGGTGTTTTATGAAGTCAGCCTAGATCATAAGTTTTGCACTTTGAAGTTTGGCATGAGTAAGCATCAGATATTTCACTCCAGGTATGATTCAAGTGACCCACTAGGGAGCTTTTATCAAATAATGTTTAATTAAGAATTCAGCTAACACGTAGAAAGAAAATTAAAAATAACCTTTACCAATTACAAACAAGAAATAAAACAATCATGATATTGTATATACCTTAACAGATAGAAAAATACTGTTCCAGCACCAACACCCTTACAAACGCACACCCCGTCATAGGTTTAGCACCAAAAATAAGTCTGCTCATGTGATACTGGATCTTGATTTCCAATCCCTCTCTGTGCATTACTCCTTTGGATGTTGAGTTGAAAACGCTGAGGCCTTCCGGCCCTACACCTTTCAGCACACTTTGAGAGACAGAGGCACTCCTTGCCTCTTGCTACGAGCCATCCAGCCACCAAGAGCTAAATTTGCAGTACCAGGGAGAGACACAGAAACCCACTACTTGCATTCTGGAGTCCAATAGCTTCTGCCTAGCCAGCAGAACTTCCAATACCGGGGGAGAGACAAAAACACTGTCTTCAGTCTGGAGTTCAAAAAACTTCTAACTAAAACTGAAAGTGAATCCTTCGGTTCCTCGGTGAAGGAGCCATCTGACCTTGACCTGTCAATCAATCTTCCCGCAACAATTCAAAAGGGTATAAAACTCATAAAACTCCAAGGCACTGCATTAGACCCAAATTACAAATAACCAAAAAGGCCCGCTATATCCCTTCAAAATACATCACGGCAACAATGCAAATGAAAAGGCCTGCTTAAAGAAAACTGCAGAAAACATGATTAAAATGCATTTCTTAAAGGCACAGTAGCATCACAATATTTTTATTTTAATATTTTATAGTCTTACAGAGTGTTCATGAGGGGTAGGAGGATAGAGAGAGTGTTCATCAGGGTAGGGGAAGAGAGTGTTCATGAGGGTAGGGGAAAAGCGGGTATTCATGAGGGGTAGAGGAAGAGAGAGTGTGTGTGACAAATAGAGAATGTGTGTGAGGAGAGCGTACACGAGAGATGGACTTCAGCCTTCGGATTCCAGGGTGCCCCCCACCCAGGATGGGTGGGGGGGGAGGGTCACAAAAATAAAGTTGAGCACAGGGCTCCAAGAACTGTAATTCTACCTTTGGGAAGATAGGTGGATAGATTCCTGGTAAGCAAGGGACGATAGGTTTCTTATTCTTATTATTATTCCTTTGTGGTACATGGATGTTGCCGGCTGGCCAGCATTTATTGCCCATCCTTAGTTGCCCGAGGGCAGTTGGGCATCAACCACATTGCTGTGGCTCTGAAGTCGCATGTAGGCCAGATCAGGTAAGGATGGCAGATTTCCTTCCCTAAAGGACATTAGTGAACCAGATGGGTTTTTCTGACAATCAACAATGGTTTCATAGCCATCAGTCGATTCTTAATTCCAGATATTTTTTACAGAATTCAAATTCCACCAGCTGCCGTGGTGTGATTCGAGCCCAGGTCCCCAGAACACTAACTGAGTTCCTGGATTAATAGTCTAGCAATAATACCACTAGGCCACCGCCTAGTAGGTGAGATGCTGATTTGAGATTACCATCAGATCAGCCATGACCATTTTAATGGTGAAGCAGGCTTGAGGGGTTGATATATAACCTACTCCTGCTCCTTGTTTGTACATTTGTATGTTCACATGCCTTTGTAACTCTATCACTTGGTATTTACACTCACCTACCAGTTTTGCATCTCCCAATTCCTTCGTCTGAACTGTAGAGGAACTCCTATACTCCAAGCAAGTCCAATTCCCTGCATTCCAAACAGTCATTAGTTTTGCTATTTAACTATCAGCAATAATATAAATCTGATGAATATGTTTTTAAAAAGTATAAATTTGAAATAGAACTAAATGATATCAACTGACTATTTCAGCATGAGACCATGCTCGATCTTAACACACAGTAGATCAAATGGTAACTAGTGTATTTATATTGTCGGTGTTTCAAAAGGCAAACCATGCACAGCAACCTTTTTTTTCATGAAATGATACAACTTAAAATGAATCAAATGCTTCTTCCACAAAATGCCAGGTCTTGGGTTGGGGTTACTGCATTGAATACACAATGTGATACCATTTCAGCTTCTCCTTGATTGACACAAAACACTTCACACCGGCATTCCATTTAAATGATATTTTCAGTCTGCTAACATGATAGCGAAAGAATATTGTTACTAATTTGAAAGTAAATCTCAAGCTTTCTGCAGATATTAACATTTGTTTTGGTCTCTGCGTGTTATTTAAATAGTTATCTGACAACGTAGATGACTTGCTTTGCTGCTGCGACTAGCAAATAAACATAATCATTTTGCTATGGTAACAAGCAAATTACAAATTTGACCAGGAAGAATGTGAATAAGTATGCTTATTAAGTGTAAGTATGATATTAAGAGTATTGTAAAGCTGAAGTTATTATGTACACACATTATAAACATATTTATAGCAAACTTTATTTTTGTTACAGGCAGATTTTAAAGATGTGTTATTTTTACTGAACTAATCGAAATTGAATTGGATCTTTGGGAAGGGCATTTTAATTAAAAGCTTAGCATAGGTGTGTCTGCAAATTGGTTATGATTCTGTAACAGGTTTGAACATCCTTGATAAACATTCATTCTGTTCCCGAGCACAGCCAGACTTATAAAGTGAACTCACAATGAAGCTCACCTGGATCACTTTAAAACATGATGGTGTTGTCCATCGGCATATTAAGAACAAAGTTATGAATCACCAGAGCTGGGATGGATTTTTGCCCACCACAGTCACACAATGGAAATTTAGACTCAAATATGTCTGACTATTATTCTAACTTCGCTTATACAATTGCTCCATTAATTAATGTTGATGAACAATTAGTTTAACTTCAATCTGCCTGATTTACAACATGGAAGCAATAAAATAAGGAAAAGTATTTACTTATAGCAAAGAATTGTTTCAAGTTATGTATTGTCCCCCGTGTCCACATCACTACTTTTAAAAAAACATTCAACGAAAAGCAGAATACTTCAATTTAATGACAACAGCCCAATAGCATTATGATTATATGTTTTCTCCTTTTATGCACTTCCTTTATATTGCGTTCACCTTATTAAAATGTATGTTAAAATGATTAAGAACAGAACTTACCAGAATGATTTCCTTTGACAACTGCTACAGAAAAGAGCAAATCCCGTCAAGTGGATTAGGAATCTATTAAAACAAGTGAGGGGAGGATATGACCTCTGACTTTCCCCCAGGCCCAATCATAAGGCATTCAAAAGGGATTTAGGGCATGCGGTACAGGAAATAATTTGAAGATAATTGAGACATTTTTGTGTTTGATAGCAGCTAAAATGTTCAAGACCCACCCTCAAATGGTAGATAAAATGCTGAAAACCTGTCACTCTTGTAATTGAATCTTAATGAGGATTGTGAATATATTTACAACTTATGCCCCAACCTTCTGATATATATTCATTCACCATATTTTTTTAAATGACTTTAATTTTTAGTAAATGACTAGTTAATGATAGAACAATGTACAGTTCATTCAACCTATTGAGCCCTTCAAAGAACATTGTTGGACTTAAAGTAAAGGATTTTTAAAATATGAATTCCCTGTTAGGGGGGTAAAGATAAGCATTAGCTACTGCACTACATCACCAGTAAATAGGTTTAGTGAATCTGTGCTTAAAACTACATTAGTGTAGGATCAAAGTTATACTGGTTACGATTATAGAGTTACTTGTGCATATTATTAGGGTTATATTACTTTGATATATTTTAGCTAAAAGATTGTTCGTAACATTCACGATTTTTTAGAAAACTGTTTATTGTCTGCTTCAACAAATATTAAGGTGAGTAAATGCCTGAAGCAGGAAGCACACATTTTGCAAAGGTAATGTCATTGTGAACATGGGATTATAGTCGGTATGGTACAGTTAAGAATTAAAATAGTGAATGTGAAGGTAAAGTTATGGTATGGTTAACTATAATAGAACACGATCAACATGAGTAAAGTGACCATTATGCGATTGATATACTCTTCGGTGTAAGGAGAGCTATGACATGACATTATTTTCAATATATTCAGCACAAAAAAGTTTACAAAATCTAGACTCCTGTATGTATGATGCAGCTTGGCACTATTGAAAATATTTCATTAAAGATAACCTCGTTTAGTTTGCAAAATGGTTTGCCAAGTTAAAATATAAATCTCAATGCAAAACAACACCTTCCTGGTTTGAAATTCCTGTCATTTCGCAATGTAGACCACCATGCACTCCATAAATTGTTAATTGCACAAACAATTATTTCTACAAGTGCAATTAAAAGTGTTTACTGATATTGAGAAGTACCTGTAATAAGTTAAACATGGAGTGCAAACAAAATTATAGGTAAAAGCTAAATTATCCACTGGGAGCTGTAATAATGAGATAATCAATACAGTGATGTTTGTTATTAGACATCTCATCATTATAATGGATAATGGCTCCCCACAGCCAATCTAACTTTAATTATAAATTGGATACATTTATGGTAGCTACAATAGTTTACTAAAACAAAATTTTTTTTAAAAATTGCAATCATTTAAGTATTTCCTCGTTAAGTTACTTCCAAAGTTAGAAGATTAGCCATGCTGAATTGCTCCTTAGTGTCCGAAGATTTGTAGGTTAGATGGATTAGCCATAGCAAATGTGTGGGGTTACGGGGATAGAGCAGGGGAGAGAGCCTGGAAAAGATACTCTGTCAGAGAGTTGGTGCAGACTCGATGGGCCGAATGGCCTCTTCTGCAGTCTGGGGTTCTATGATTCTATGATTTACAGTCCAACACCTGTTTAAATATGAGCATCTTGCACATAATTTGCGTATGATTTTCCTTCTTAGGCATATTCTGATATTCTTCTCTTTTTCAAAACTGCCATCATTATCCACCTGATCAACAAAAGTTCCAATTTGCCCACACCTACCTCTTTAAGTCTGTCCAAACAGTCTTCACCCTTCCCACAGTTCCAAAATGACCCTAACCAAAGTCACAATTTTCTGTGATTGTGACAGTGGAGTCTTATATTCCTTGAGATCCTCCTCACCCTCTCTGCAGTCTTTTGTTTGGTCAATTACACCATTCTTGTGCATGAACTGCAGCGAGACCACAGCCGGAGTGAATGTGAGGCTATCGGGAATTTGGATCTGAGTGGGAATTCGGTGCAGAGGGGAAAGATGCGCTTTCTGCTTTTTCTCCTTGCTTTCTAACTTTTAAATCCTAGGAGTGGTCTTTGCCCTGCTGCAGTAGTAGAGGACACAAGGGAGAGAGCTGATTGGTAAGTAGTGGGAGAAGATCTTGCAGGATCACTGCACTTGGTGCAGCCAAATAAAAACTGGTGTTGCCTCCATCAAAAGCAAGCACATACCTGAGGCGGGGAGAAAACACAAGGAGAGCCAGCAATTCTTCAAAAATTTAAGGATCTGCAGTTTCCTCTCCTACTTGCAGCAGAACATTGCGGGCTCAGATTAGCCTTTGCAGTCACCCAACAGAACCCTACTGAACACCCCAGATAATGAACATCTTTGCCTCGAAGGACAAACAACTGATGCAAACATGTTAAATATTTATTGCATTTTTCCAACTATAATTGAAATTACGATTTGCTGGACTAATTTCCTGACAATGCTGGAAGTAAGCTAAATATTTACTCACAATGTTAAACCCTGAGAACCAAGATTATTGAAACAGAAAATTCTATTTAAAAATTCTGCCGTTACAAAGCATCAGATTCAAAGTCCATTTGAGCAGCGATGATTCAGAGCTTCTGCAGTAAGAAAACATTTAAGATAATTTGAGTTCTAATGAGGGAAAAGCACAGCAACATTACACTGGTGCTACAGAACTGGGACTCAATCTTTACTTTTAAGGGCTATGTATTTAGAATATTGCTGAAAAGTATGTTCTGCACCCTTCCATTTGACTCAACCTTAATTGGTATTAACAAACTTGACTAATTCATCTTAATTACATATTTTTCAGGAAGTAATGCTGGAATGTGGCACATAATCTCCTTTAGTCACAGTAAGGAACCTCCGTATATAAAGCACAAAAGGGTCATTCCAGACAAAAAAACGTTTGCTTTAATAGAGGAAATGCCAGGCCTTAGGCAATGTGGTATCAACCAGTTTGCTTCCTGTGATGGGACCAGCTCTTTGATTCGGTTCATGTAAGTGGGAGTCGATAATATTTACTCTATGAAAAGCCAAAATGAATAGTCAGTTTCTCCCTTTTCCGTATGACTACATATCAGAATTCAAAACGCTTAGTCCAAATAAATGTGTATTATAACTCAATGTTTTCTCAATTAAATTTGAAATTTCTTTCTCCTGATAGATTGCTACAACAGATTTTACATAACCTGTTAGTGTCCACATATTATATCATTTCAAACTTCATTGATATTAGATTTAAAATTAATGGTACAATGTTCAAATTTAATGTGAGAATTCAGTGTAATTCTCACTTTTAGAAGAACAACAGATCGCATGAAAGCATTGCTTTGCTGAGGGAGAAATAGATTCAATAGTATCAGGCCTGTTGCTGTGACTACTGAGGTGATCTTTCAGGTAAGCTTAAAAATTAGAGGTCACTTTGCAAACATGTCACAATCTTGGCCTTTGGAGAGGTTTAATCACAATGCTCACATCAAATAGCGATGAAAGCTCACCTGGAAGACAAATGGAATGCAATGCGCCAATGCCTGATCCAGTTACTTTTCAGATTGAACTTAATTCCTGTCAGAAACTTGACCTCCAGAGATGTGAAAGGTTGTTTCCTCTTCCAGGAGTCCTGTTTTGCAGAAGCTCTTTGATGTACCCAAAAATAAGAAACCTATATTTTTGATTCGCTTCAATGTTCTTGGTTAACCTTACAGTGTTGACATGGCATCTGATAGACCAAGCAAATAAAAGACACCTGCCTTTTAGTGTTACAAATCCTTCCTCATTGATGAAATTTCCAAAATCAGTATCATAAAAGGAGCCTGTAAGTTTTATATTGGCAGAATTCTCAAATTACCTAGGGACGAGAGCAAGGTGAAGGAGGCTTATGCTGTAGTCATCACCATAATGTATTCCCATGTTCAGTGAATAATCAACTTTTCTAGTACTGAAAGAACTGGGTATTTCTATTAAAACTCTGAGTCGTTTTTGAAAAGAACAGCCTGATTGCTAATCTAAGATATTAAAATATTTGCTATTATTTGAAAATTTAGTGAAATATTTTCATCAATCAAAAACATTCTAATATGATACAAGTAACAACCAATACTCATTACACATCATCAAATTGATTTTTAACTAATTTTTTAAAAAAAGAATCCTTTTCTGAAGGTGTTAATCTTAGATGGGATATATTTTGTATTATCCCTTGGAGATATGTAGAGATGAGACATCAGTTTCAATGTTTGAGCAGAAGTTATGTTCAATGCTTTACAATGTCTTCAGCAGCCGCAAGATGACTGTTTACTTTTCATTTTTCTTTCTCAGTAACCATACCTAGGCTTGACTAACAGTCAACTAAAGAACAAAGAATCAGCAGAAGCACATAATCAAACACCAAACAATTGAATACAATATAATTTTCTCCCCGTAAAACAAAATACCGTATTTTAAATTAAAATATCAAACACAACAAACATGTGTACATCGAGTCATTTCCTAGAGTTTCAGCGTATTTGCTTTTTTTATGTCCTGGAATAGTCTTTGAGGTATGAAGCTAGTTGATGACGATGCTAAGATCTAGGAACTTAAGATTATGGTTCTGTCTGATTATCTCTATGAGGCAGATGGTCAATATTGCAGTCATGCTTTGGAATAGGAAATGCATCCTCATAATCAATTGCCACAAAATATCCTGATCTGCTCACTATCAAGCATGATCTTATAGAGGCCTATAAAATAATGAGGGGCACAGATAAGTTAGATAGTCACATCTTTTCCCAAAGGGAGGGGAGTCGAAAACTAGAGGACATAGGTTTAAGGTGAGATGGGAGAGATACAAAAGGGACCAGAGGGGCAATTTGTTTTTCACTCAGAAGGTGGTGAGTGTCTGGAACAAGCTGCCAGAGGCAGTAGTAGAGGCGGGTACAATTTTGTCTTTTATAAAACATTCAGACAGTTACATGGGGAAGATGGGTATAGAGGGATATGGGCCAAATGTGGGCAATTGGGACTAGCTTAGTGGTAAAAACTGGGCGGCATGGACAAGTTGGGCTGAAGGGCCTGTTTCCGTGCTGTAAATCTCTAATCTCTATGCATCTCGCATTCCACTTTGTGTTGTCATCCAACAGATAAGCATTGGTAACGAGCAACTGTTTGATCTACTTTGGTCCTGATTGAGATAATGTGCGTTTGTGGTTGTGATTTGGCCATCTGATCTGAACTTAGTCGCCAACTTCAAATCATAGTTTCCTTGCACGTATTTACTTGTCAAACTGTGCTTGTACTTTACCTTTTGCTTTGCGATTTCATCTGCTTTCTCACTGACATTCTCACTGGATAGCAATGACAGCTTAAGAAAGGTCAGAGGTATGCAAAAGTTACAACCAGCTCAGCCGGTGCCTTTCCAGTCAGAGTGTGGGCTGGATCGATAGGTGCAAAGTAGAATACGAGTGGAATGTTCAAACATGTTCTCCTCTGACATACCAGCTCGCAAATTGTCTTTGATCTGCCTGTTGAACCATTTGGGACCACCACTTGATTGTGAGTTGTGCTATGATGGTGGTGAAGTCTATAGCTGGCGAGGAACTCTGTTAACCAACTGGAAACAAACTGTGGTCCATTGTCTGCTGTGATAGTGTTTGACAAAACCCATTGGTAAATAACTGGTCTAAAATGTCACACCAAAGCGCTGATTATAGAATTTGTTATAGCAATTTCCAGCTATTTGCTATGTATGCCATGAACAACAAGCAAAAAGCGTTGATTGCAGAAATATCTAGTTGAAATTGTTACAATGGTTTTGTTGGCTATGGGGATTTTTGTAGATGTACAGGACATGGTTGAAAAGAAATTTCACTGAGTGTAAAAGCTACGCAGTTTCTAAAGAACTCTTCCATGCAGCGATCTACTGCTGGTCACTAGAATGCCTTACAAGATCGTCTTTCATCTTAACTCCGGGGAAATTTATGCTAGTCTTTACCTTTGTCACCAATTGTTGAGTTTTGTGCCTTGGTGATATGCAGAGATGATACACCAATTTCTATGTTTGAAAAGGAGTTTTATTCTATTTTTAAGTTTCTCTTCCTCAATAACTGCACCCAAATTTGACTAACAGCATACAGAAGAAAGCAGAGTCAACAGACAAACAGGCCAGAGTTTTACTGTCCTGCCTGCCATGGGAATTGGAGTGGGGGAGAGGCGGATCATGAGAAGGTATGTTGACCTCGGGCGGGATCTTACAGGTTTCAGGACGAGCGAGGCTGTAAAACCCACCCACAGAATCAAACACAAACAATTGGACACAACTGGGTACAGTTCCACAGGTGCTTGTGGCTTCTAATAACTCATCCAACTGATCATTCGCCAACTTTGAAAGTAAGACAGCAGAAAAATGAATTAACATAGAAACCCTACAGTACAGAAAGAGGCCATTCGGCCCATCGAGTCTGCACCGACCACAATCCCACCCAGGCCCTACCCCCATATCCCTACATATTTTACCCACTAATCCCTCTAACCTACGCATCTCAGGACACTAAGGGGTAATTTTAGCATGGCCAATCAACCTAACCCACACATCTTTGGACTGTGGGAGGAAACCGGAGCACCCGGAGGAAACCCACGCAGACACGAGGAGAATGTGCAAACTCCACACAGACAGTGACCCAAGCCGGGAATCGAACCCAGGTCCCTGGAGTTGTGAAGCAGCAGTGCTAACCACTGTGCTACCGTGCCGCCTGGGCTCCAATACATGCTTACAGACTGAACTCTTCGACAGCAACTCATTGAAGGACACTCCGACTGAATAATCCCTTCTCCCCTTCGCTAACAGCCTCCCAAAGTATCTCAACCCTCCAATAACATGTTTTCACCCAATATCCAACATTGACCGATGTGTCACCTGATATTGCCAGGTCATTAGCTACTACCAGAACAATCAGCATGAAAAAAATTCAAAATGGTTCATAAATTCATTGGCTGGCACAAATGTTTGCAAGCTAATTATAAGTTTAAGTCTCAACTCATAATGCCTTTCTTACTGAGTTTCATCCACAATACTGAAAAAGTACTCCCCAGATCAAAAAGTGTTTGCAACACTGAAAACGGGATTGATCAGGATAGAGGGAAGATTAGGTCTGGAGTGTGGTGGTGGCCAGGAGGGCAGCAGTCATCAGCTATCATGGGGACATAGGTTGGGATCAGGGAGGGCAAAGGCCAGTATTGTTGGGAAGGTTGAGTGAGTCGGGGGAGCAGTTGACATTTGAGCAGTGGTGGTAGTTAGTTTGGGGTGGGTGATGTAGTGATGTTTGGCAGTGACCCACAGCACTTGTGGGATATAATTCATCAATCTGTGGCAAAGTCCCATGGCAGGAATGGCAAATGTTTCCCACTGCAGAGAACGATGGGAAGCCATGTCATATCTTCCAACCCTGATGCATCTGGGGGTTTTGCTCCATCTTCTGTGATGGGGTGAGCTTGACAGCTTCCACCTCACTGTCATATCTGGGTACCACATTTAAAAGGCATGCGGACATCCTACAGCCAGCACATGTCTATTGAAATGCCAGGAAGAGGAGGTGAATGTCCTTCACCCAAGATCTGTAACACTTCTCTCTGTGTCCTCCTCAACCATGTTGAGATCAGGAGGGATGTACTCTACCCGGCTGATGGTATCTGGAGGCCTATCAAGAAAACCAACACAGCATGGGCGTGGGTAGCCAATGGCGAAGGTGCCCAGGGGTGCACAGAAGGTCAATAACCCAGTACTTCAAGAGGATGAATGAATTTATTCGTTTCGCGTGGTAAGTCTCATCGATGGTTACATAATCCACAAAGACTCTAATAGGTCATGCCTTTAAGTTCTATATGTCTATACTTAGAATTCCATCAGCTTTTTCTAGAGACTTACTAACCTCAAATGCCCTCCATTATCTGTACCCATGCACTCCCAAATCCCTTCCATAACACTCTGTCTATTTCCATTATGAGTGTAATTTCTATTTTTTTTACCAAAAGGCATCATCCCACATCGATTGATATTGAATTCCATCTGCCATTTTTAGACAATTCCCTCATTTTATAATCATCCTTCAGTAGTTTCCCTCGATCTCTTAAATAATTAATTATATCCCTGTTGTGGTATCATTGTGAATTTTGGCACCACTCCCCTCCGGCCTATAACAAAATGAGTTATATGCGCAGTAACCCCAGAGCTAAACCCTAAAAGATACGATTTCCAACCACTCTGAGAAAATGCATATCACTGCTGCTCTCTGCTTTCCCTGTTCTAGACATTTTGAAATAGTGAAATAGACTCAATTTCCCACATGTGGATGCAACATCAGGATATAATGTTAGAGGGATGTGTGAGTGGAGGCAAATTGTTTTCCAATGTTAGAAGTGGAAAGAAAGTCATGTCTGGACCATGACTACAGGCCAGTGCAGAGCAGCATTGCCGAAAGACTGGAGTCCAGTCACCAGCACATCTTTCTGCTTGGGCGGAATATAAAAATCAAGATTTTTCACACTCTTGTAAATATTTAAAGGGCAGCATGGTAGCACAGTGGTTAGCAATGCTGTCTCACAGCGCCAGCAACCCGGATCCAATTCCCCGCTTGGGTCACTGTCTGTGCGGAGTCTGCACATTCTCCGCATGTCTGCGTGGGTTTCCTCCAGTTGTCTAGTTTCCTCTCACAGTCCGGAAGACGTGCTGGTTAGGTGCATTGGCCATGCTAAATTCTCTCTCAGTGTACCCGAACGGGCGCCAGAGTGTGGCGACTAGGGGACTTTCACAGTAACTTCATTGCAGTGTTAATGTACGCCTACTTGTGACACTAATACATTTTTTCAAAAATTACGAAAGGAAAATATTTAAAGTGAAACTGTCAACTCTCTGGAGCAGTTTTTGTGTTTAAAATCAAGGTGGGTGTTTGCTTGAATAAATTCTTTAAAATTAAACCAGTGATATAAATAGAAAGGGATTCATAATCTGTCCACTGCTGATGTTAACACCCATCCTAACACACATGGATGATCTTTGACTTGGAAATACGCTGCCAGATGGTAATAATTGCTCCTCTGATTTCTCTGCCTGGATATAACAGGCTGGTCAAATTTATTGCCAGTGGCTCAACAATAGCACTAATTAAGTCAATAAGCAAGGCAGTAATTTATATCAATTATTGGCGGGTACATGTCATTAGTTGTAGCAATGCAGCAATTACCAAACCGTTGCACTGCACACTTACCTGGACTGTATTAGTGGCTGATTTTAGACTCCATTACACCCCAGAAATTGATGTATTTGCGATTTAACAGAATGTGAAATTGGGCCATGATCTGTTCCCTCCTGGCCTCTGCCCATTTAGGGAATGGGATTATTTTCTGCAGAACAGGTAGGAGCGTCATTAGTGCTCCAGTCTCAAGGTGTGGAGAAACCTTTGCTGTTACTCAAACCAAATCTGAAGGACTTTTTTTTCAATTTGAATGGCAAGGCCCAGAGGGGAATAATTGTTGGTGAAAGTGGCTCACCAATGTCAATAGAAGATTATACAGTAGCAAAAAACATATTTTAAATTAAATTACTGCTGGCTGCTAGAATGGATCTGATGTGGTAGCTACGGGCTGTCTGTCTGACTCTGTTCCCTGTCCTCATAGTCTGCTGCTCGCTCTGCTTCTGATTCTCTTCTGCTGCTTCCCTCCATCTCTTCCTCCTCCTCAGTAGGTATAGAAATCTCCAAAACATTTTGGCTGTTAAGACTTCTCTTCACATTAAATAAATGGCTGCCACATATTTATCTGCCACAGAACATGCATTCAATTGTTGCAGCTCTTGGTTGGGTTTGCCAGAGAAATGTGGTTTGAGGTGCTAGGAACCCCGCCTACAAATTGCATAAATACCGTGAAAAGTTATCCACCTGAAACATTAACTGTTTCCCTCCATCATTGTTGCCTGGTGTGCTGAATATTTCTGGCATGTTCTGTCTGTATTTCAGATTTCCAGCATCCACGGTATTCTGCTTTGTGCAAGTATCATGCTGTGGTGTGACTATTTACATTTTGTACAACATTGACTCTCTTTTTTCCTTAATGCCAGTATCTGCGTTGCAGAAATGCAGGAGATCCCATTCCATATTCCATGCCTCACTTAATCTTTCTGGATGTTGTGGTTTGGACTTTTCACCCCCCTCAATCTGAGTGGCAGACAGCCTTCAATTACTCCAGATGGTCTCTATTCCAGTCATATTTCTGATCTAGAAGTTATTAACAAGCAGAAGCCAGACGCTTGGGGAATGGAAAAGGTAACAATAAGAAAAGGTTTTTCAACATTTTTTAAAAATGTAATTTCCAAGGTAGGTTCTGTGCATGGCGTTGCTCTCCGACACAAACCCCTTTTCATTTCATACCCTGGGGTTCCTTCTGCCAAGCCACTAACCAGAACAGTGTAGATACATTTAAAGAGAAACTAGACAAGCATGTGAGAGAAGGAAATATCTGGTTATGATGGACTTTAGATATCATAGAGTTTTACAGCAAAGAAAGAGGCCCTTCAGCCCATCATAACTGCGCTGGCCATCAAGCATCTATCTATTCTAATCCCATCCTCCAGCGTTTGGCCCGTATCGTTGCATGCTATGGTGTTTTAAGTGACCATCTAAATGTTTTAAGGCTCCCGCTTTACCACCCTTTCAGGCAGTGAGTTCCAAATTCCCACCACCTGCTGGGTTTTTCCTTAAATCCCTTCTCAATCTCCTGCCCCTTACCTTAAATCTATATACCCGGTTATTGATTCCTCTATGAAGGGGAAACGTTTCCTCCAATCTACCTTATCTGTGTCCCTCATAATTTTGAAGATCTCAACCAGGTCCCCCCTCAGCCCTCTTTGCCCTAAGGAAAACAACTCCAACCTAACCATTTTCTCTTCATAGCTGAACCAATAGAAATATGTGGAAAGATGGGAGGAGACGTGAGTGGAGCATAAACAGTGCGATGGACCGAAATGCCGTTCCTCTGCTGAATATCCAATGTAATGTAATTGATGAATAGCAGATCTAACAATAGCCCAATCTTTCAAGAGACAGAAAGTGAAGAGGAAATGTTTCCCCCATATGTGTTGTTTGCACATACCCACCCACAGATGAATCAACAATTTACATTAATAGAGCTACATTTCAGTTGTTTCATTAATATAAAACCAACATCAATTTGATAATTTATCAGATAATTAAAATCAGTGCTCAATTCTAGGGATTAAAATTAAATAAATTGAAGGTAAAACTATAGAAGCCTGATGATTTTTTTATGAGTAAATTATAATCTGAGGATTTAGATAATAATAGTGAAGTAAAATTATTTCAGTTAATCTTCCTAAATAATAATGTGATGTCAACTGATAAGAAGCAGCTCAGCGGTGAGTATGATCTAGACTTGGGTGTACAGTACACAATTTCAAAGTTTGCAGATGGTGCAAAACTTTGAACATAAGAACATAAGAAATAGGAGCAGGAGTAGGCCATCTAGCCCCTCGAGCCAGCCCCGCCATTCAATAAGATCATGGCTGATCTGAAGTGGATCAGTTCCACTTACCCGCCTGATCCCTATAACCCCTAATTCCCTTACCGATCAGGAATCCATCTATCCGTGATTTAAACATATTCAACGAGGTAGCCTCCACCACTTCAGTGGGCAGAGAATTCCAGAGATTCACCACCCTCTGAGAGAAGAAGTTCCTCCTCAACTCTGTCCTAAACTGACCCCCCTTTATTTTGAGGCTGTGCCCTCTAGTTCTAGTTTCCTTTCTAAGGGGAAAGAATCTCTCCATCTCTACCCTATCCAGCCCCTTCATTATCTTATAAGTCTCTATAAGATCCCCCCTCAGCCTTCTAAATTCCAACAAATACAAACCCAATCTGCTCAGTCTCTCCTCATAATCAACACCCCTCATCTCTAGTATCAACCTGGTGAACCTTCTCTGCACTCCCTCCAAGGCCAATATATCCTTCCGCAAATAAGGGGACCAATACTGCACACAGAATTCCAGCTGTGGCCTCACCAATGCCCTGTACAGATGCAGCAAGACATCTCTGCTTTTATATTCTATCCCCCTTGCAATATAGGCCAACATCCCATTTGCCTTCTTGATCACCTGTTGCACCTGCAGACTGGGTTTTTGCGTCTCATGCACAAGGATGAAGTATTGTAAATTGTATGGAGGATAGCATTTGAAAGGATATAGGCTGGCGAGGGGGATGGACAGACAAGCGGCAGATGGTGTAGAGGATTTGGGTATAGACAACACTTTAACTGCAGTCAACTTGGGTACAAGCAACATTTAAACCCAGAGTACTCTATTTCCAAGCTTTAATAACTTATGCAGAAGTGAAAACACAATGGAGCGCCCAGCATTGCAGAGTGTTCTGTTGATTCATACAGAAAATTTAGCAGTTATAGTTAATTACAGCAAATGAGAAACAAGCAATTTTCTAATCCTTTATTTGCATACATATCCACCAATCATAGCATAGCCTTTTGCCCTTTCTCATCCAATAGAAAACTGTCTCCTGCCAATCCTTCATTAGCATAATATGTCCCCATATCTTGCTATATGGAAATTGTCATGGTAACTTGTCCTTTGTTTTTATCCTGTGTCCTACATGGAATGCAGTGTTTATGGAACAAGGTTTTTCGATTTAGTCGCTTATCTTGAGTATGTAAGCGTTGGCCTTACTGACAGCATTACTGAAGGCCTCGCTGAAGACCTTGTTTGGCTAATAATAATTTTCCATTACTTGATAGAGTTTTTGACAATTATGGAACTTTAATTTTCGCAATTGTTTGTAATCTAACTTCCATAATGGAATTTAATGCACAGAAGTGTGAAGTGATTCATGTTCGTGAGAAAACCGAGGGGATCTTAAAATAAAGGGTCCAGTTCTGAAGGGAGTGCAAGAGCAGAGCTACCTAACAGTATAATGTACGTGAATAATTGAAGGTGGCAAGTCGAAAGAGTGATTAATAAAGCATACAGGATTGGGAATCTTTGAATAAGGGCAGAGAATACAAAAGCAAGAAAATGATGATGATCCTGTATAATACATTGGTTCAGTCTTAACTGGAGTATTCTGATCAGTTGTGGGTGCCACAAGTTAGGATGTGAAGACATTCAAGATGGCGCATAAAAGAGTCATGAGGATGGATCCAGAGATATGGATCTTCACTTGTGTGGATAGATTGGAAAAGTTAAGGCTGTTCTTGAAGGAATGAAATTTGGGATGAGCTTTGGGATGAGCAATGGGAAGGTCCGTTGACCTCGGGTGGGATTTTACAATTTTGGGATGAGCGAGGCCATAAAATCCTGCCCCTGAAACGTTCAGGTGTGAAGAAGAAATAAGGAATAACACAAAGCATTAATATAAGAAATGTAATATATTCATGAAATAAGCTAGTCATTTCTCAGCTCCTCCTTTTATCATCGTTGGTCCCCACACTCAAAATAATTCCTAAATCAGGCAAGTGATTAAATTAGCAAATCACACTCTGAGAAATATCACCACCCAAGCCTGGAGTGAAGATTTGTATAAGGCTTTTGTTATTAAGCTGCGATTACGTTTTGGCAATCAGACCTGACAAACCACTTTTCACACGATCTGGAATTAATCCACTACTGTTTCATTCTTTCATAATATTGACAAAATATACTGTAAGGGATCACTGCTATCTTAAACACATTCACATTCGCCCGGATCTTGGGAAGCCCTGCAGCCAGCAGACACGAGTTGAAACATCAGGGCTGCGATTCACCCAAAAAACACATGCCCAACGGGCTGGAAAATGGGAGATTTTCCCGCCCGTTTGTTTGGGCGTACTTACCTGAATGAATCTCCGGCACTCTGCATCACAGACTGCTGCAGGGGTGGGGCCTATTCCCACCCAAGCTATGTAGGTGACATTGTTACATGCTAGATTAAGACAAGTAGGCTTTGAAATGCATTAGGACCAGGGAGGAAAAAAGACATGGGGAGAAATTTGATTTAAGTTGATGTGCCATTGATCATGGCGTATAAGTCGACCTTGGCGGGATTTTCTGGCCGCGTTCTCCCCAAAATCAGCACATTCTGCCCGAGGTCATCAGTCTTTCCATCGTCCACCCCTCACCCTCTACAATTCCCATGGCAGGCAGGACAGGAAAATTCCCCCCCACCCCCCGCGTATAAGTTGACCACATTTCTTTTGACCCTAACAATCATGTTTTCGCAAATACTCATTGTGAGGTTCTTGGGCAGAAACAGTAAGATTCAGTAAAAAGTATCAGAACTGCACACGCTGTTAAAACATGGATTCTTTTATTCCCCTTATAGACTCCCTCTGCTGGTATATGGGTATAGTAGCCTTAACTGGACAAAATGCACAATGCAATTTTCAGTACAACACTTGATGTACAAGTTGACCCTCCTTTTCAGCCACAACATGCCAGAACTTCCATTTGTCGTCAGCTCAATCTTTCACCCTACAAATGGATGTTTTGCTTATTTACTTATTGGTACCTTCTAACTGGGTGCAAAGGATCAAGTAGGGAATTCATGCTGTGTTGAGAAGATGCATGGAGTTTAAATTATGCCCACATGGCAAACAACAATGGCAACCACAAACTCCCATGCTGGCGGTTCACTTTATCCTCGGCGTATAAGTTGATCCCCATTTTTGGAGGGATTTACAAGGCTTTAAAAGTTGACTTACACGCCAACATCCACAGTAAATTGGTGAAATTAGGAACAAACTACTGTCCAGGTGTGAGACAGATAAGTGAGACCAGTCGGTATTCAACAAGCAAAGAGTATCGAGATGTGATTTTCCCCCAAAAAATTAAATATTTCCTGTGGCTGTATTGAAGCAGGTGTGGAACCACTGCCACTAATTCTAAAAGTCAAAATAACAAGGTGTAATTTCTCCAATCATCAAATCTGACAATCAGAAGTGGTTATGGTGAAATATGATACATTATTTCCCAGTAACCATCCATTGACTCTGTCTATACTTTCCGCTGCCTCAGAAAAGCAGCCAGCATAATCAAAGACCTCACGCACCCCGGACATTCTCTCTTCCACCTACTTCCATTGGGAAAAAGATACAAAGTCTGAGGCCACGTGCCGATCGACTCAAGCTTCTTCCCTGCTGATATCAGACTTTTGAAAGGATGTACCTTATATTAAGCTGATCTTTCTCTACACTCTAGGTATGACTGTGACACTACTTTCTACACCTCTCCTTTCTTTCTCCCTTATGTACTCTATGAATGGTATGCTTTGTGTATATAGGCGCACAAGAAACAATACTTTTAATTGTATACCAATACATGTGAAAATAGTAAATCAAATCAAAAAAATCTAAATAATTTAAAATCAGTAAGTTACACAATTAAATTAAGATGTTAAATTTCCCAGCTATCACTGCGGGTCACTCAAAATGTATCACGTGAAGTTGCCTTTCCAAACACTTGCCCCAACCACTAGTTGTTGCCTTGAAGCAGCCTGAGACTCTTGACGGAATTTCTTCATCAACTATCAATACTGCCTTGCCTTTAAAGTTTATTTATCAGTGTCACAAGTAGGCTTACATAAACGCTGCAATTAAGTTACTATGAAAATACCCTAGTTGCCACACTCCATTGCCTGTTCGGATACACTGAGGGAGAATTTAGCATGGCCAATGCACCTAGCTGGCACGTCTTTCAGGCTGTGGGAGGAAACCAGAGCACCCGGAGGAAATCCACGCAGACACAGGGAGACTGTGCAGACTCCACACAGACAGTGACCCAAGCCAGGAGTGGAACCTGGGTCCCTGGCGCTGTGAGGCAGCAGTGCTAACCACTGTGCCACCCTGCCTTCAAATATAACTGGATGGATTTGGGAAGATGTGAACAACCCAAATGATACATTAGACTCTTCTAGCATGAGCAGCCAAAGTGGCCCAACTCGAAATTTAAACAAGGCGAAAGTTTAATAAAAGCAATAAAACACAACCTTATTCTCAATGTCACTGACACACTTGATGCTGGTTTTTTCTCTTCAATTTCTTGAGTGCCAATTTATTTTAGTTGATGAGGTTGAATTATCTTAACTACCCTGGTCCTTCAGCTCCAGGGTCTCTCTATCTGGTTACGTGTGTGAAATTAGGGCATTTGCAACTCATTGAGACAAAAAAACTGAGATCTTTGAATATTTATCCTTACAGTGCTGTCTCCAGATACAGCTGAGGATTTTTAAGGTTGTCTCGATCCCACAGTTACAGCTGACTTTGTTGATCAATGTGCGTAACAAGTGTCACCACAACTGCCCCAAGTATACATATACAAAGCGAGTGGCAAATATGTGCTTGTAAGTAGCATCAACTTCGCCCACTTCCTCTGACCTGAAAGCAGCAGCTGGACAGGACACAGCTTTCACTGTGAGGCACGGCTCCCTCTAGTGGAAGACATTGTATATATTAATCGGATGGGGAATTTGGTTCTTCACATAAGAACATAAGAACATAAGAAATAGGAGCAGGAGTAGGCCATCTAGCCCCTCGAGCCTGCCCCGCCATTCAATAAGATCATGGCTGATCTGACGTGGATCAGTACCACTTACCCGCCTGATCCCCATAACCCTTAATTCCCTTACCGATCAGGAATCCATCCATCCGCGCTTTAAACATATTCAGCGAGGTAGCCTCCACCACCTCAGTGGGCAGAGAATTCCAGAGATTCACCACCCTCTGGGAGAAGAAGTTCCTCCTCAACTCTGTCTTAAACCGACCCCCCTTTATTTTGAGGCTGTGTCCTCTAGCTTTAACTTCCTTACTAAGTGGAAAGAATCTCTCCGCCTCCACCCTATCCAGCCCCCGCATTATCTTATAAGTCTCCATAAGATCCCCCCTCATCCTTCTAAACTCCAACGAGTACAAACCCAATCTCCTCAGCCTCTCCTCATAATCCAAACCCCTCATCTCCGGTATCAACCTGGTGAACCTTCTCTGCACTCCCTCCAATGCCAATATATCCTTCCTCATATAAGGGGACCAATACTGCACACAGTATTCCAGCTGCGGCCTCACCAATGCCCTGTACAGGTGCATCAAGACATCCCTGCTTTTATATTCTATCCCCCTCGCGATATAGGCCAACATCCCATTTGCCTTCTTGATCACCTGTTGTACCTGCAGACTGGGCTTTTGCGTCTCATGCACAAGGACCCAATCAAGTTTTAGTGATCACAGAAACATTCAGGTGCACCCTGGGGGACAGTATCTAGAAGGAGCCGCTGCCTTATTGGATTGGTGACAGGGAGAGAAAAGCAGTAGTGATTCTGTAGTGGGGGGATTCTGCAGGGAGGGAAACACAGGTATTTCTGCAGCCGCAGACAAGATTCCAGGATGGTTTGTTGCTTCCTTGATGCCTGGGTCCAGGAGGTCAGTGAGCAGCTGCAGAAGATTCTCAGGGAGGGAAGGTAAATAAGCAGAGGTTGTGGTGCATATTCTTACTAACCACATCAATAGTAAGAGGAATGAGGTCCTGCAGGCAGATTTTATGGAGAAGTGACTAAGAAGCAAGAACTCAAAGGTTGTAATCTCTGAATTACATGTATAGAAATAGAAGGATAGTGCAGATGGTGGCACAGTGGTTAGCGCTGCTGCCTCACAGCACCAGGAACCTAGGTTCAATTGGGGGCTTGGGTGACTGTGTGGAATTTGCACATTATCTGTGTCTGCATTAGTTTCCTCTGGGTGTTCTGGTTTCCTCTCACAGTCCAAAGATGTGTAGGTTAGGTGGATTGACCATGATCAACACTCAGGGTTACTGGGATAATATGGGGAGTGGGCCTAGGTTGACTGCACTTCATAAAATCATAGAATCTACAATATAGAAGGAGGCCATTTGGCCCATTGAGCCTGCACTGAAAACAATCCCACTCAGGTCCTTTCCTAGCCCCGTAACCCCACATATTTACCCTCCTAATCCCCTGACATTAAGGGGCAATTTATCATGGCCAATCAACCTAACCTGCACATATTTGGACTGTGGGAGGAAACCAGAGCACCCGGAATAGACCCATGCAGACACGGAGAGAATGTGCAAAATCCACACAGTCACCCGAGGCCAGAATTGAACCCAGGTCCCTGGGGCTGTGAGGCAGCAGTGCTAACCACTGTGCCACCATGCCGCCTCGCCTCTTTTGGAGAATCAGTGCAGACTTGATGGGCTGAATGGCCTCCTTTTGCACTGTAGGGATTCTATTAATGTGTGGCTGGAGATCCAGTGAAGGACATTGAGACTAGTTCTCGGGGAGAAAGGATATGGAGAGACCCCAGATAGGGTGCACCTGAACAGAGCTAGGATCAATGTCCTCCTGGGGTTGCTTGCTGATGGGAAGGGTTTAAACTAATTTGTGGAGTTGCCGGCATTGGACTGGGGTAGGCAAAGTAAGTAGTCACACAACACCAGGTTAAAGTCCAACAGATTTATTTGGGAGCTTGAGCTTTCGGAGTGCTGCTCCTTCATCACGTGAGTCACCTGATGAAGGAACAGTGCTCCGAAAGCTCGTGCTACCAAATAAACCTGTTGGACTTTAACCTGGTGTTGTGAGACTACTTACTGTACTTAAACTAATTTGTCACGGGCTGGGAATCAAGAGATTACATTAGAAAAGAGAAGCGAGGTGCACAAAGGATTTGGAGAGGCAGATCGCACTAGAGGAAGAAATGATAAGCTGTTATCTGAAGTAAGACAGAGAGGGAATGCACAAGATCTAATTCCGGTTTACAGTGCATGCATGTGAGTGAAGGAAGCATGAAAAATAAGGTTGGTGAGTTGCAGACACAGATAGCCACACATGATTATGATTTTGTGGTGACAATGGGGACTTGACTCAAAAAAGGGCAGAACTGGCTACTAGATATGACTGGATTATAATGTGTTCAGAACAGATAGGCATAGAAAGAAAGGAGGAGCAGAAGCAGTATTGATTAAGGAGAATCAATGTGTGGGGTGTGAAGGGACAGGATATTCTGAGGGGTCAAAGACAGGATCTAGTTGTTTAGCGTTAAGAAACAATCGAAGTACCATTACACTACTGGGCGTAATCTATAGGTCACCAACTAGTGGGCAAGATATGAGGCACACATTTGTCGGGAAATTGCACAGAGGTGCAAGAACTATAGAATAATGAAAGGGGACCTTTAATTGTCCTGATAGAGACTGGATTAGTAATAGTGTAAAGGCCCAGAGAGGGAGAAGAAATTCTGATGTGTGGTTCAGGAACATTTTCTTGACCAGTATGTTTCCAACCCAGCAAGGAAAGAGGTATTGCTGGAATCTGGTTCTGAGGAATGAAAGTGGGTCAAGTGTCAGTAGGGGAACATTTAGGGAACAGTGATCATAACATCATAAGGTTTAGATTAGATGTGGAAAAGGTCAAGGAGCAATCCAAAGTAAAAATATTTAAGTGGAGGATGCCAAAATGGACTTGTCCTGGGCAGGTTGGAATGAAAAGCTGCAGCACGACAAAGAGCTCTCTTTACAGAGGAGATGGTTCGTGTACAGTCGAGGAACACCCTCATGAGGCAAAGAAGACCAGAATTCCCTCAAGAGTAAGATGAAGCAGAGAAAGGAGGCCTGCGACAAATATCAGGCTGATAATATAATTGAGAACCAGGCTGAATGTATGGGGTGAGGGGGCGGGGGATGGAGAGGGAGAGGTGCGATCTTACCAGAATTTGGCAAAGTGTCAGTTTAAGCGAGAAAGTTGGAGTGAATCCTGCTGACAGCTCCGGCATAATTTCTGACCAAATCTTGAGCCTCATTGATAAAGGTTTTTACAGCTACGAGAATCACACCTCACCCGCTCCCTCTGACTCACCTGACATTTCTGAACTTAATCGTGCCAATCACCGGGGAGCTCCATATAAATGGCTCCCCAGCACTTGTTCCACAGCCAGTGCAGGGAATGGCAGCCAGTAAGCCCGCACTGCGATTCTCAGAGGGAGCCCTCACCTGACCTCGCGATGGAGTGCAGCAGAGGCGGGATGCACTCTATCCCCTGCTCCGGGAGAAGGCCTGCCACCAAGGTCACCTCCCCCGTCTGGGATACAGTGGCAGTTCTGGTGAGTTCACTGCAGAAGAGGACGGGGGGAGCAGTGCTGCAAGAAGATGAATGATCGTCTTCGCTCAGCCAGGGTAAGTGAGCCCCGTGTTGTCTTTTTCTGGAGCCCCTCGCACACCCCTCCCACCTTCACCTTCACCTCTTACCCAGCCACTTCGGCCTTTGTCAATAGGCGGCACGGTAGCACAGTGGTTAGCGCTGCTGCTTCACAGCTCCAGGGACCTGGGTTCGATTCCCGGCTTGGGTCACTGTCTGTGTGGAGTTTGCACATTCTCCTCGTGTCTGCGTGGGTTTCCTCCGGGTGCTCCGGTTTCCTCCCACAGTACAAAGATCTGCGGGTTAGGTTGATTGGCCATGCTAAAATTGCCCCTTAGAGTCCTGAGATGTGTAGGTTAGAGGGATTAGTGGGTAAAATATGTAGGGATATGGGGATAGGGCCTGGCTGGGATTGTGGTCGGTGCAGACGCGATGGGCCAAAGGGCATCTTTCTGCACTATAGGGTACCTATCTATCTATCTATCTATCTAGCTGTAAGGAGACCTCCAGTCACCATGCCCCCACCTACCTGCTGCCATGCTCCTCACACTCCAGCTGCCAGTCGAGCCCCACGCCTGTCACACTTCATCACCATCTTAAATGTCAACATTCCCACCAACACTCTCCTTATCTATATCATTGCAGGACAAACTCAACCACAACAAGCGGGAGCAAGTATGCCCAGCCAGAGTAATGCCGGAGTTCAGAACACTCAGGCATTTCGAGAAGAGAGCCCTCGAGCTGGCTGGGGAGGAGGAAGACCATGCCTGTGCTGATGGTGAAGTGAGAGCAGCAGACAAACGTGAAGATCCTCAAAACACACTGTGATTCTCCAAGTCTCAAGTAAGTAATCAATGTTCCCTCCTTTATCCCCTGTGATGCATTAATGCCAAGTGCTTTCTCTTGCATGGCATGGTGGCACAGTGGTTAGCACTGCTGCTTCACGGCGCCAGGGACCCAGGTTCGATTCCCGGCTTGGGTCACTGTCAGTGTGGAGTTTGCACGTTCTCCCCGTGTCTGCGTGTGTTTCCTCCGGGTGCTCCGGTTTCTTCCCACATAATGAAGACGTGCTGGTTAGGTGAATTGACCTGAACAGGTGCCGGACTGTGGTGACTAGGGGGATTTCACAGTAACTTCATTGCAGTGTTAATGTAAGCCTTACTTGTGATTAGTAATAAATAAACTAAAACTAACCTTGCAGGCAAAGCAGCTGAGCAGACTGGGCCATCCTCACACTTCCCCCCCTGGACCCACTAGACTCAAGCAGCTCTGAGATAGACTTCTTAGACCCCACCACTGAAAAGGCGTCACAGATGTCACTCACCTCCGACACCAGCGCAGATACCCACACCTTGGTGGGTTCACTAAGTAGACAGGCATCTGGCTCACTCACTGGTGAGCCCCTCACAGCTGATTATCCGCAAGAGGTGGAGGCAGGGATGTTCCAGGGAACCGGCACTCGAAGGGATGCCGGAGGCCAGGACTCTGCTGGGCTCCTGGCCAATGATGTGGCCTTGGGTCTAGTCATCCTCAGCAAAGCCAGAGTCACGGGCATCAGGACAGGATGACAGCAATCCCGCCTCAGACTGCAAGGCCGACTGGAGAAGTCTCATCACCTCCAAAGTGTCGTCACTTCAGCGCAATGAGGCCAACACTGTAAGGGTGGCAACCACAGTGGAGACCTTGGACCAGGACGTGTACTCCATGGCAATGGATGTCGACACTGTAGTTCATCTCATGATCTCCATGTCTGACAGCATGACTACATGGTGCAGGGTTTCGACTGCATGGTGCAGGCACTGGTGGGAATCCGTCTGCACCAGAGGCTTCTGCCCCTTCATGCTAACCAATTCCGATCAGTAGAAAGGCCAGTCCAACAGGCTCCATGATTGTCATGAATTATGCATTAAAAGAGTAAGAACACCACCGTGAGCACTGATGAGTCGTCACAAAGACCTGACGAGACAGAGTATCGGAATGTGATAGAGAATCTGGTGAACTGGTGCGACGACAATAATCTCTCCCTCAATGTCAACAAAATGAAGGAGATAGTCATCAACTTCAGGAAGCGTAGAGGAGAACCCTGCCGACATCAATGGGGACAAAGTAGAAACGGTCAAGAGCTTCAGGTTTTTAGGTGTCTCGATCACCAACAACCTGTCCTGGTTCCCCCCCATGCCGACACTATAGTTAAGAAAGCCCACCAACGCCACTACTTTCTCAGAAGACTAAGGAAATTTGGCATCTCACCCACTTTTACAGATGCACCATAGAAAGCATTATTTCATCACAGCTTGGTATGGCTCCTGCTCTGCCCAAGACCGCAAGGAACTACAAAAGGTTGTGAATGTAGCCCAATCCATCACGCAAACCAGCCTCCCATCCATTGACTCTGTCTACACTTCCCACTGGCTCAGAAAGCAGCCAGCATAATTAAGGACCCCACGCACCCCGGACATTCTCCCTTCCATCATCTTCCGTTGGGAAAAAGATACAAAGATCTGAGGTCACATACCAATTGACTCAAGAACAGTTTCTTCCCTGCTGCCATCAGACTTTTGAATGGATCTACCTCGCACTAAGTTGATCTTTCCCTACACCCTAGTTATGACTGTAACACTACATTCTGCACTCTCTCCTTTCCTTCTCTATGAACAGTATGCTTCGTCTGTATAGTGCGCAAGAAACAATACTTTTCACTGTATACTAATGCATGCAACAATAATAAATAAAATAAAATAAAATCAAAACCTTCATCGTTCCGTGCATCTGTGACTTCCACACAAGTGCTTCCCATTACCTGTGTGAATTTCTGCTCTCCCTCACACCGCTCCCTCTGACATTATTCATTCTTTGGGCATTTCAATGCTGTGCAGTTACGCAGCTTTACATGAGATCAATCAACACCCTTTCACTGCTGTACCTGACAGTTAGAGTTCACAGAGAGGTGGATTTGAACTTCCTGTCCAGTAATCCCCACCATTGACAGAGTGAGGGCTGTAGGTTTCACTGCATTTGGCTTCCCCCCAAGTAAGAGAGTATCTATGCCTCATGAGGCAGGGTAGCTCCCCATCACTGATACCCCCATGCTGCCTTGTGGCCTGGCCTCTCTCAAAGTGGGACTTCATATTCGAACCCAGTACTGCCCTCAGTTGTGGCCATCCCCCACCCAATTTTCAACTCCCAACAAGGACGGGCTCCCACTCAGCTATCATTTGAACAGTAGCCCAGCATAGAGGACCCAGGTAGAGATGCCTGCTTGGCAGCCAGCACATCCCCTCGGAGCAAGGGGGTGACCTGATATGAAGGCTAAGTAGGACCTCTGAGCTGCCTACCCACACCCCCCAACAACCCCTCCCCCCTCAATGGTGACAGTGACCCTTACTCCCATCCCCCAGCTGCACTTCTCTGCCTCCCCAGCATCCTCCATGGTGCCCCTTGAGTGTTGGACTGCCTGAGAAGTAACGGCCGCCTGAGCGCTCATCTCTGATAGTCCCCTCGGGGGTGGTGGCACCAGATTCATGCTTAGACTCGTTATAAATGGTACTGATGAGACATCAGTTCCTGTCAGCTGAATATTTAGTTCAACATCCGGCGTGAGTGCTCACTAATGATATGCCGATGTATTCGAATTAGGTTCCCGGCCTTCCCCGGTGCGTTCCACATCACTCCGCCAGCCAGGTTCGTTCAAAATCGGAAAACACGATCTCGCCGGCGGGAATCATGTTTTTCCAAACTCTCCACATCTTGAGCCTGTGCCACCATTCCCGCAGATGGAGGGAGTGGGCTCAAGATCCTGCCCATCTTGTTCAGGGAGTAAGTGACAAAGGAAATAACAGAGACAAAAAAGATTATGAGAGGAGAATAGCAATTAACATGAAAGGAAATCCAAAAGTCTTCTGTAGGCATAAAAGCAGTAAAAGGATGGTAAAAGGTGGAGTGGGCCAATTAGGGACCTACACATGGAGGTGAGGGACATGTTCGAGGTGCTAAATGAGTTCAATAAATTGCTGCAAACTGTGTCAATACGGCAAATTCAAGCATCTGGCAGCAGGCCACATGATGCTTCATCCCTCCCATTCCTTCTTTTATTATGTTTAAACCCGGACATTTTATCCCACTCTGGATGGAGTTTGCAGCAAAAATGTGACCGTCTGACCAATTCGCCTGATCACCAGCTGTAAAATAACTGACAATTGGCTCCCCAGTTGGCTTGATTGCCCACTAAATTGTCAGCGAGAGCACTTTCAACTCCCGGTGACCACACTGTTGCACGTGAACATGGAGGTGTCAGGATGCACACCTGACATCCTCTTGTGCAAATTCATGTGACTCCAGACTAGGTACAGTCCCTCTTTTCAACATAAAATTCTGACCCAGGTTATATTGGGATAATCAAAATCACTCACTATTATGAATCTTTTTTATATTATATATATCTCAAATGCCTTATATCTCCTCACAATTGCGGGCCTTCATTCTGCCTTACACAATGTCCTTACTTCTGGTGCTCTAATCGAATCTTGCAACAATAAATTTAACCCATTCCCTTCTCCTTCTAAAAAAATGTAATATCAAAGAATCTTTAAGATCTCAGTTCTATTCAAACTTAAGCTTTATATACTGGCACAGTGGTTAGCACTGCTGCCTCACAGCACCAGGGACCTGTGTTCGATTCCTGGCTTGGTTCACTATCTGTGCAGAGTCTGCACATTCTCCCTGTGTCTGCATGGGTTTCCTCCGGGTGCTCCTGTTTACTCCCACAGTCTAAAAGACGTGCTGGTCAGGTGCATTGGCCATGCTAAGTTAACCCTCAGTGTGCCCGAACAGGCACCAGAGTGTGGCGACTAGGGGATTTTCACAGTAACTTCATTGCAGTGTTACTTGTGACGCTAATAAATCAATAAATAATATCCACTATATTATATCGCTCCACAGTTTTTCTATTTCTAACTCTCCAATTTTGTTTTGCATGCTTTGTGTTTTCACATATAAACTGTAATACAAGGGTGTTCAGGTTGGCCAGGGTTAATGTGGGATTGGATGATATACAGAGACACATGACAGTGGATAGGAGACAGAATTGTATGGAGCAAGTCAAAGAGAAATCAACATTGAGTTCGCTCCTAGTCTGGGCTACACTTTGTGTGTATGTAAATAGTTATATGTTATCAAAAAACATGACTGTTCAATCATACAAGCCTCTGAACCTCTCAGTGAGACCTGCTAAATAAAACTTTACAATATATATCTTCCCTGACTCCAATATTTTTATTGAATGTTGATCTTATTCTCTTTCTTGGTCTTCTAGTTATTTATTTGATATCAAACAAGTGTTTTGTTTGTTCTCAACACCTTGTAGCTTTTTTCTTTCCCTTTTTTCTCTGAGAGAATTCAAAAGAGTAAAATATTTCTTATTAACTTCAAAGGGAAACATTTACACCTTGAAGCTGAGTTCCCTCATACCTGAACTTTGTTCTTTCAAACATTGTTTGCATACTTGGAATGGGTGGTTCCTAAATTGAATTCTGGGCAAGACCACGAGGGAACACATATCACTTACGCACAATTACAGACTTATCTGTAAATACACAAGTTGCATACATTTATTCTGACTGCATACATTGTATTTAGTATTTCAGATGTCGGTACTGGGTATTCCTGGAAAGGGTTCCCAAAGTTGATATAACAGCTACTAAGTATAACCTTGTCCTAGCCCAGAGAAGCTATTTACACTGAAACTAAATATGGTGCTACCAAAACTAATATTTATCACTGAAAAGAAATGGCACGATTTTTCATTTCAGCGAAATGCTGGCTTGAAATAGCAAATTCATAAAAGAGCAATAGACATCGGGAAAGAGGACGGGGAAAGAATAACTCTACAAGCTCAATTCTGCTTGCTCCCATTGCACAGGAAAGATGACAATCCTGTAAAAAGTGCCGCACAAATCATTTATGAGTTATTTTGTATCTTATTTGTAAACAAACCCATGGACGCACCATAGAAAGAATTCTTTCACACTTGGTGTGGCTCCTGCTCTGTCCAAGACCGCAAAAAACTACAAAGGATCGCGAACTAAGCCCAGTCCATCACGCAAACCAGCCTCCCAACCATTGACTCTGTCTACACTTCCCGCTGCCTCAGAAAAGCAGCCAGCATAATTAAGGACTCCACGAAGCCCGCATATACTCTCTTCCACCTTCTTCCATCGGGAAAAAGATACACACGTCTGTGATCACGTACCAACAGGCTCAAAAACAGCTTCTTCCCTGCTGCCATCAGACTTTTGAATGGACCTACCTTGCATTAAGTTGATCTTCCCCTAGCTATGACTGGAACATACATTCTGCAGACTCTCCTTTCCTTGTCTGTTTAGCGCACAAGAAACAATACTTTTCACTGTATACTAATACATGTGACAATAATAAATCCAATCAAAATCAAAATATCTGATTATCGAAGTATAACCTGAGACCAAATTACTATATCCCCTCACTCAAGTCAAGTAAATATGAAGATTTCTATTCTAATTTTGACACGATTTAACTGAGGAATTTCAAGAATACTGTTTGATGATATAAAGTCTTCAATTCCACTTCACTGCTGCAAAAAAACTCTTGCCATGAACAACAGCAGAGGTCACTGCAACACTTTGGTTACCAGAAACAATCTGTAAATCATTCATCAGCTGTGGTAATCTTACACCTGAGAAAGTAGCTGGTCACTATTTCCTTGATCCTTATTTCCCTTACTTTCCAGCAATTCAGCTGAAATTTTGCAGGTGGAAAACTTGTAACAAACATTAATGAAATTACTCATGCATTCCTCATACATATAGAATCCTACAGTGCAGAAGGAGGCCATTCAACCCATCGGGTCTGCACCGACCACAATCCTACCTAGGCCCTATCTCCATAATCCCATGCATTTACCCTAGCTAGTCCCCCTGACACTAAGGCACAATTTAGCATTGCCAATCCACCTAACCAGCACATTTATGGACTGTGGGAGGGAACCAGAGCTCCCAGAGGAAACCCGCACAGACACGGGGAGAACGTGCAGACTCCACAAAGACAGTGACCCAAGCCGGGAATCGAACCTGGGTCCCTAGTGCTGTGAGGCAGCAGTGCTAACCACCGTGCCACCGTGCCGCCCCTCAAGGAGTTCAAGGATGAACAAAAGCAGCCTTCTGCCAACTCTCATGAAGCTATGGGATGAATCTTGGGAAATATAAAACATTGTATAACGTTACCCAACAATAAGTTTGTTTTTAAAATAGGGGGCTAATAACATTTGCAATGTGCATACCATAATAATTTGGGAAAGTTAACAAACGATGATATGAAGCTTGTTAAATCGTTTGTGTCAATATAGTCTATCCACGTCACTTCCCCAAAAAATGTGGCCAAAAGGTCTGCAGGGGTATCATTGGGGCAGGAACACAATAAATCCTCTGTCAAGATGTAAACAAAGACACTGGTATATATTGATATGTAGACAGTGGAAGTCACTCCCATTGAAGAAATCAGCGGATGCACACGGCGAGAATGTTCCAAATTTATGCTGTCTTCTGTTGACTTTCAGAGCACCTGAAATGAACAGCTTAATATAAGGAATGTCCGCCTGTTCACCATGACTTAGAAAGTGGTGATGAGTTTACAAAGCATATTAATATACCTGTAAATGTACTTTCAGTGCTCTTTATGGATGGCAGGTATTCGGGAAGCAGTGGGCACATCAGGAACAAAAGATTACTCCAAATCATCCATTGGCACCATTTGCACTAGCACATGAAAGAGCTTTTAGCAGTTAGACATGGAAAAAGGGCTGAAAGAAATATTGGATATTTTACAGCAGAGTGTATGCAGATAGTGTACAAGGTCAGAAAATGGTTGAGGAGATGGGGCCGATCGGGGCAGAACAGGGAGCTATTTTACTGGCTTCCCCGCTTGGGCTGGAATTCCAGGAGAGGCTGATGGAAACACTTCACTAGTGTGGAGAGGCCTTCAACTCCCATCACTAGTGTAAGGGAAAGGTTGAGTGGATGATTGTCTGATACCTGTCTTTGGGTGAGTCGCTAGCATCATTTATATTTAAGGTATTGATCTGGTTGCATGGAGCCCGGATAATTCTGCTTATTAGGATTTTCCAGTGTAAGTGTGATAACCAAAAGATATAAATATGTTATGCAGCCTTTGTATCAGGCAGACAGCCTGTCGGAGCCGGTTGTGCATCCTAAACATGCCTGTGAATAAAGATCTCTGTCACTACAACATGCAGACAAGTGATTTTCGATCTGTAACAACAACCCTGACAAGGTGTTTTTAAAACTGCTTTCATTTGCTTGGGTATCACTGGTAAGACCAATATTTGTCACTATCCTGAATTGCTTTTGATCTGAGTGGCTGTGTTAACTGCTCAGAGGGCAGTTAAGAGTCAATCATGTTCCTCTGGGTCCGGAGTCACATGTTGGTCAGAGCAGGTAAGGACGGCAGATTTCACCCACCAAAGGACATTGAGTCTTCACAACAACAATCGTTGGGTTGTTGTCGTGATCATGGTCACTCATACTGAGACCAACCTCATATTACAGATTTCTGCAGAAAGGTAATTTAGACTGGAAACGTTAACTCAGCTTTTCTCTCCACAGACGCTGCCAGACCTGCTGAGTTTATCCAGCATTTTCTGTCTTTATTTCACATCTCCAATGTTCAGTTTCCAGTTTTTGCTTTTATTATATGACAGATTCATTAACTGAATTCAAATTCTACCAAATCCCATGATGAATTTGAACCTATGTCCCCCATAGCATCAGCCTGGGCCTCTGGATATTAATTCAGAGACATTACCACAACTCCATCATCTCCCAATCTATCTTAAAATAAACAGTTGTTCAAAAATAGCATCAAATCTACACTCCGGAAGATAAAAGTTATTGATAGGGAAAAGGGAGGGCTTGAGTAGTTGAATGTTAATCAAGATGATATGTAAGGAGATTACAGATAGCTGGAAGAAAAATAGGGTGGTAATAGTCAGAGATTTTAACTTTCCCAACATTGACTGGGACAGCCATAGTATTAGTATTGGATGGAGAGAAATTTGTTGAGTTATTCAGGAGGAATTTCTCATTCAGTATGTGGATGGCCCAACTAGAGAGGGGGCAAAACTTGACCTCCTCTTGGGGAATAAGGAAGGGCAGGTGACCGAAGTGTTAGTGAGGGATCACTTTGGGACCAGTGACCATAATTCTATTAGTTTTAAGATAGCTATGGAGAATGATAGATCTGGCCCAAAAGTTAAAATTCTAAGTTGGGGCAAGGCCAATTTTGATGGTATTCGGCAGGAACTTTCAAAAGTTAATTGGGGGAGTCTGTGGGAAGGCAAAGGGATGTCTGGTAAGTAGGAGGCTTTCAAAAGTGTGTTAACCAGGGTTCAGGGTAAACACATTCCTCTTAGAGTGAAGGCAAGGCTGGTAGAAGTAGGGAACCCTGGATGACTCGGGATATTGAGGCCCCGGTCAAGAAGAAGAAAGAGGCACATGACATGCATAGGCAACTGGAATCAACTGAATCCCTTGAAGAGTATAGGGGGTGTAGAAGTAGAGTTAAGAGAGAAATCAGGAGGGCAAAAAGGGGACACGAGATTGTTTGGCAGATAAGGCAAAGGAGAATTCAAAGAGCTTCTACAAATACATAAAGAGCAAAAGAGTAACAAGGGAGAGAGTAGGGCCTCTTAAGGATCAACAAGGTCATCTATGTGCGGATCCACAAGAGATGGGTGAGATCCTAAATGAATATTTCTCATCAGTATGGATGTTAGGGAACTTGGGGAAATAAATAGTGATGTCTTGAGGAGTGTACATATTAAAGAGAAGGAGGTGCTGGAAGTCTTAAAGCGCATCAAGGTAGATAAATCCCCGGGACCTGATGAAGTGTATCCCAGGACATTGTGGGAGGCTAGGGAGGAAATTGCGGGTCCCCTAGCCAAGATATTTGAATCATCGATTGTCACGGGTGAGGTGCCTGAAGATTGAAGCGTGGCAAATATTGTGTCTTTGTTCAAAAAGGGCTGCAGGGAAAAGCCTGGGAACTACAGGCCAGTGAGCCTCACATCTGTGGTGGGTAAATTGTTGGAAGATATTTTGAGAGACAGGATCTACAGGCATTTAGAAACGCAAGGACTGATTAGGGACAGTCAGCATGGCTTTATGAGTAGAAAATCATGTCTCACAAATTTGATTGAGTTTTTTGAAGGTGTAACCAAGAAGGTAGATGAGGGCAGTGCAGTTGATGTTGTCTACATGGACTTTAGCAAGGCCTTTGACAAGGTGCCGCATGGTAGGTTGTTGCATAAGGTTAAATCTCATGGGATCCAGGGTGAGGTATCTAAATGGATACAAAATTGGCTTCTTGACAGAATGTGGTGATGCCGGCGTTAGACTGTTGGTTCTTGACAGAAGCCAGAGGGTGGTTGTAGAGAATTGTTTTACAAACTGGAGGCCTGTGACCAGCAGTGTGCCTCAGGGATCAGTGCTGGATCCACTGTTATTTGTCATTTATATTAATGATTTGGATGAGAAGATAGAAGGCATGGTTAGTAACTTTGCAGATGACACCAAGATTGGTGGCATTGTGGACAGTAAAGAAAGTTATCTCCAATTGCAACAGGATCTTGATCAATTGGGCCAGTGGGCTGACGAATGGCAGATGGAGTTTAATTTAGACAAATGCGAAGTGATGCATTTTGGTAGATTGAGCCAGGGCAGGACTTACTCAGTTAATGGTAGGGTGTTGGGGAGAGTTACAGAACAAAGAGACCTAGGGGTACATGTTCACAGCTCCTTGAAAGTGGAGTCACAGGTGGACAGAGTGGTGAAGAAGGCATTCAGCATGCTTGGTTTCATCAGTCGGAACATTGAATACAGGAGTTGGGATGTCTTGTTGAAGTTGTACAAGTTGTAAGGCCACACTTGGAATACTGTGTACAGTTCTGGTCACCCTATTATAGAAAGGATATTACTAAACTAGAAAGAGTGCAGAAAAGATTTACTAGGATGCTACCGGGACTTGATGGTTTGAGTTATAAGGAGAGGCTGGATAGACTGGGTCTTTTTTCTCTGGAGCGTAGGATGCTGAGTGGTGATCTTATAGAGGTCTATAAAATAATGAGGGGCATAGATCAGCTAGATAGTCAATTTCTTTTCCCAAAGGTAGGGGAGTCTAAAACTAGAGGACATAGGTTTAAGGTGAGAGGGGAGAGATACAAAAGTGTCCAGAGGGGCAACTTCTTCATTCAGAGGGTGGTGAGTGTCTGGAACAAGCTGCCAGAGGTAGTAGTAGAGACGGGTACAATTTTGGCTTTTGAAAAGCATTTAGACAGTTACATGGGTAAGATGTGTATAGAAGGATATGGGCCAAATGCGGGCAATTGGGATTCGCTTAGGGGTTTTTAAAAAAAAGGGCAACATGGACAAGTTGGGCCGAAGGGCCTGTTTCCATGCTGTAAACCTCTATGATGCTTCTGGTTATGTTGGGCACTCTTGAGGTGAAATTCAGAAATCATTGTGCATTTGACACTGAAAATACAAGCACACGTATCATATTCCCATCAGTGGAGGCAGATTTTAAAGTCTGTGGCCATTAGTTGAGCCATCTGAAGCTTCTTTGATGCTTCAATAGGTTTTGAGGTTCCTGAAGCCAGGCTCAATGACTTGTTACCATAATATAAAGGCAAAGTAATGGAGCTCTGATGAAGGGTCATCTCGACTCGAAACATTGGCTCTATTCTCTCTCCATAGATGCTGTCAGACCTGCTGAGATTTTCCAGCATTTTTCTGTTTTATGATTTGTTACGATTTCTGCAGATAATCCAGAGCTGGCTTGTACCAACTTTTTGCTTGTGGGGGCATGAGGGACATTCCATTTGGTTCTCATTCAAGGGGCTAATGAGCAACTTTCGGAAAGATTGGATTGAATTTTGCTCTCGTTGGGTGCACGCACTCGGCAATCCCAGTAGCATGCGTGCAATGTGCTCCTGGTCACAATCGGCCCCAGAAAGCGATTTCAGGCTGGTTGACTGGGTGACTGAGAAAGACTCAGCACTGTCGGGAAGGCTGGGAAGGGAAGAGGGTGGGCACCGAGAAATGGGATGGTGTAGGTGGGCATTTCTAATGGACTCCCTCAGGGGGAAGCGGCTGCGGAGCTGCCTCAGGGAGCTGCAGATCTGTACAACTAAATCCCGATGAAAAATCAGAGCCAGGCAGCACACCCATACACAAACCTCAGTTCAAAGAAACCTTTTAAAATGTTATTTCAGCTCTGACATTTCATCCCGCCCTGGATTGAGGAAGCAGCTAAAATGTAACGGCCACCTGCCAAATCAACCCGCCCGCCAACTGTAATATAGGCAGGCCACATAAAATAGTTTTCAATTGGCCTCTTAATAGGCTAACTTGCCAACTCAATTTTCATTGGATGTGCTTCTGACTCTTGCGTGCGCCCTCCGACTGAAATCTTGTGCAAGTGTGCGATGATGTCGGGACACACACCCCACATCTTCTCACGTGACTTCATGCGCCTCCAGGTCGGGTGCTCGCTCACTCGACCAAGGTCAAATAAGGTTTGGCACAACATTAAACAGAATTTCAAAAAAACTGCTGAGGTATTAAGAAAATTAACAATTCCTGAGCAAAACTAAGGTAATGTCATAACAATCAATTATTAAGTTAAACAAAAAGTCTTTACTCAGAGAGTGGTTGGGGTGTGGAATGGACTCCCTGCAGTGATAGTGGAGTCAGACACTTTAGGAACATTTAAGCGGTTATTGGATAGGCACATGGAGTACACCAGGATGATAGGGAGTGGGATAGCTTGATCTTGGTGTCAGATAAAGCTCGGCACAACATCGTGGGCCGAAGGGCCTGTTCTGTGCTGTACTGTTCTATGTTCTATGTTAAAAAGGAGTGTAATTAATAAAAATGACCAGAGTGTGTGAGAGTCAGTGTGTCCGGCTCACTCCCAACCTGAGGATGTTCATTCACTCACCTCACCCACTGTGAGTTGGGGTGTGGATGTGTTGGTGTGTGGTGGTGGGAGTGCATGAGAGACTTGGAGTAAAGCAGATACTCACTCACTTTCTCCCTCCCCCTCTCTCCCAGACATGACACACTCACTCTCTCCCTCACTGACACACACACACTCCCACTGTTCTGATGTGGCAGACGTTAATTGCTATGTAAACCAAGCCATTTTCCACAACTCAGTAAATGTATCTTCTCATTGTCTTTAAATAATGAAAAAGAAGAGGCCACAAGTTCCAGCAACACTTTTTGGGCATCTTAAATATTAAATTTAAATACTTATTAATAGAAGAAAACTTAAATACGCATGATTACATTTATATGGTGAAAAATTAGTCTTACAGAATATTCCCCCAAAAGAGGTCCTACTTGGTAAGACTCACAAGTTAACACGCTTTAGGCACAATCCCTTACAAAGTACCCTCCAGGCAAAGCTACTGTCACTTTAATAAAGCATACCACACAATATCTCACTCCCAATTTCTACTCAAGTGTAGAATTTCAAACTTCAGACATTAGAATTCTTTTAGCAACCTCGAGACATTTCTAGCCGAACGAGGTGGCTGATTTAAAGCTCCCTCTTCATGGCTCAGCACTGGGCGGCACCCCAGGAGGTCTCTCATGGCCACTCCAAAACACATCTCCCTGCAACTCCCCTTAAGTATTCTTTTGCCTCTTTCATTTTTGAGTCTATTGTCCGTTTTGAAACTTATCTTTCCCAAAATATAAAAACCTTTCATGTTCTCCCTATTGACCCCACTTTCAGGTCAAATAAAATTTAATCACCTTGCCTTACTTACTTAGGAAACCTTTGGAAATTGTGAACACTTTTACTTTCTTTTAACACTTAATAACTGATATTTACTTGAAATGCCTTTGACGCCTAGACTTGGGTGCAGTCCACAATCCGTCAATTAGGGTACACGGACACCCATGCACACGTGCATATGCACACATGCACACACATCCCAAGACTTGATCAATATCCAGGCTTGAGCTGACAAGTGGCAAGTAACATTCACATCACACAAGTGACAGGCAATGACCACCTCCAACAAGAGAGAATGTAAACATCACCCATAGGCATTCAGTAGCATTACCATCGCTGAAATCCCCCATTATCAACATCCTGGGGCTACCATTGACCAGAAACTAAATTGGCCTAGCCACATAAATACCATGGCTTTAAGAGCAGATCAGAGGCTTGGAATCCTATGGTGTGTAACTCACCTGCTGACTCCCCAAAGCCTGTCCACTATTTACAAGGCGCAAGTCAGGAGTGCAATGGAATACTCTCCACTTGCCTGGATGAGTGTAGCTCAATACCACTCAAGAAGCTTACCATCGTCCAGAACAAAGCAGCATACTTGATTGGCATTCCTTCCACAAACATTTGCTCCCTCCACCACTGATGAACAATGGCAGCTGTAAGTACCATCTATAAGATGCACTGCTGGAACTCACCAAAGCTCCTTCAACGGCACCTTCCAAACCCATGACCTCCACCATTTAGAAGGACAAGGGCAACAGACACATGGGAACATCACTGACTGGAAATTCCCTTCTAAGCCACTTACCATCCTGACTTGGAAATATATCGCCATTCCTTCCCTGTCACTGGGTCAAAATCCTAGAGCTCCCTCTCTAACAGCAGTGCACCTATACCACATGGACTTGTGATTCAAGAAAGCAGCTCACCATCACTTTCTCAGGGGTAATTAGATGTGGAGAACAAATGCTGACCTAGCTAGCGGCGCCCACATCCTGTAAACAAATAAAAAAGTGCACAAACGTTAATTCACTCACACAAACACCCTTTGTCTCCCGCACACACACTCTCTCCCACACACACACATATTCTCTCTTGCACACTCACACTCTACCTCTCCCACACTTGATCTCATCCTACACACCACATACACACACACACTCATACTCTTTCTCCCACACTCACTCCCACATACTCACCACAGTACCATCTCCTACCTGGGCCGCCGCAACATCACCCTGCCCAGGCCCACCAAAACTACATCTTCCCAGACTCCAGCCCTCCCGTATCTTGGCTCCCCAGTCTCCACCCGCCCCCCTGTCCGCCGTACCTTGGCTCCCCAGTCTCCAGCCCCACCACACCTTCACTTTCCTTGGGCCCGGCAGCCCTCAGCACAATCATTGTCACTGGTGTTTGCTGCTCCTTCAATGAGAGACTCTTTCTCTCCCTCACTTCTGAGCCTCTCAGCAGCAAACATGGGAAAGGAACAGCCTGTGATTGGGGGAGAAGCCCCTTGCCAAGCCTTAAATTTCACCTACCTGCATTTTGGACTTTCGAGCTTGTCACACCAGCTTTTGAACTGTGGCTCCATGGGCCACATAGAGGGGCTTTGGAGGTCACCAGTTAAACATGTCTGATCTAGAGACTCCCAATGGAAGCAGTTAAAGCTTCATCCAAACAAAGTTACTCTTGGTGCCGAATTCATCAGGTGTCACTCTCCATACGTAACTGGATATCTTGAATAGTTTCATTCATGATACCTTTGGGAGGACAGATCAAGTTTATCAAAAATCAGCAGGATGCCACCAGGACAGCTGTAGTCAGAGTATTTTCAAGGGCAGAACAGTCAAGGGAGATCCGATGCAAATAAGCAGAAAATACGCGATGGGACTAGGTATTAATTATTGTTTTCCAAGTGCCAGTTGAAAGAGAGAAGAATGTTTGAGAGCCAGTGCGGCAAATGTGAAGGTATTTTACGCTAGCAGTTTTGACAGGTTCTTGACAGATGAGGATATTAGAGCACAATGGTCACCAATGGGGGAATTCAGAAGAAATTGCTTTGCTGAGGGATTTGAAAATGTAGAAGGTGCTATCACAGGGAGAAATTGGAGAAAACATTATAGATGCATTTATGAAAAGGCTAGGTAAGCATATAAGGAAGAAGGGATGAGGGTGACGTTGATAGAGTAATTTGAGGAAAATAGGAATTTCAAGTTTATTTATTAGAGTCACAAATAGGCTTACATTAACACTGCAATGAAGTTTTTGTGAAAATCCCCTAGTCACCACACTCCTGCGCCTGTTCGGATCAATGCACCTAACCAGTACATCTTTCGGACCGTGGGAGGAAATCGGAGCACCCGGAGGAAACCCACGCAGACACGGGGGGAACGTGCAGACTCTGCACAGACAGTGACCCAAACCAGGAATCGAACCCAGATCCCGGGCGCTGTGAGGCAGCAGTGCCAACCACTGTGGCACCGTGCCGCCCAGGAGGCTGCAGTGGTGAATAAACCACTGATGTTGAGTGACTGGGCTGAATGGATTGTGCTTGTGCTAGTTATCCTATGTAGTCATGTGTAATTCTAGGATGTGAACACCTAGAAAAGTTTGAGGGTTGGTTTTATGTCAGAAGAAACTAGACTCCAAAACCAAGACTCCATCTGCTGATCCAAATGAATGCCAAGCATCTCACAATATTATTGAAGGAAAGTGGGCCTTTGTCCTGGAAAACCTTCTTTCCTTCACAATGCCATGAGTGACAACTTGCCGGTCACTCATTTCAGTGCTCGCTCGCCTGTTTCTTATTGTGTGATTTATTTCCATAGTTCCCATGACAAATTAATCATTGCTTTGTTATTGTTGAAACAAAATAACCAATAAATGCTTCCAAACAGAAGGGGAGAACTTTAAGGGCAAGTCTATACAACTCCACGTTACTTTTGTACATCTCCTAACAGTTTCTTTGAGTGTGGTATTGGCAGATATCTGTCAGCATTCATTTTCCAGGGAAGCAATTAAATACAATACTATGTTTCTTCACCAGGTGGCAGCAAATCTCAATTGGTAGCACTGCATCTTAATTTTTCCAACGCATTTTCAAAAGATCCTTTTAGAAAATGACAAGTATTACGTAATGTTTACTGTTTTGCTAAAGTTGATTAATCACAAGTAGGCTTACATTGACACTGCAATGAAGTTACTGTGAAAATCCCCTAGTTGCCACATTCCAGCGCCTGTTTGGGTACACTGAGGGAGAATTTAGCATAGTCAATGCTAAATGTGCTAACCAGCACATCTTTCAGACTGTGGGAGGAAACCGGAGCACCCCCACACAGACACAGGGAAAACGTGCAGACTCCGCACAGACAGTGACCTAAACCAGGAATTGAACCCGGGTCCCTGGCGCTGTGAGGTAGCAGTGCTAACCACTGTGCCACCATGCCACCCTACTAAGGTTTGGTACAATTTTAAAGGGGAGGGACAAGTCCAGGAAATGAGAGACCTGAGAGTGCATATATTTCCTCATAACAGAGACAGGACAAGTTGACAAAGTAACATGTGGGACCATGGCATTATCAATAAAGAGGACAAAAAACAAGAGAGTTATGCTAAACTTTTATAAAACATTGGTTCAGTCTCAGGAGGAGTATCGTGTTCAGTTGAGGTGAGAGTGACTGCCCCTGACCTCAAGACAGCATTTGACTGAGTGTGGCATCAAGGAGCCTCAGCAAAACTGGAACCAATGAGAATCAGGTGGAATCTTGTCTACCGGTCAGAGTCATACCTAGCACAACACAAAGGTTGTGGTTGTTGGAGATCAATCATTCAGTGCCAGGACATCACTGAAGTTTCCCAGGATAGTGTCCTAGATCCAACCATCTTCAGCTGTTTCATCAGCAATTTATCTCCCTGATAAGGTCAAAACTTGGGATGTTCGCTGACGACAGCACAATGTTCAGCACCATTCACAACTCCTCAGATACTGAAGCAGTCCATGTCCAAATGCAGCAAGACCTGGGCACTGTCCAGGCTTGGGTTGACACGTTGCAAGTGACATTCACACTAAACAAGTTCCGGGCAAGGACCCATCTCCAACAAGAGAGAATCCAACCATCTCCCCTTGACATTTTATTTTGTTATCTTGTTTCATCAGTCAGAACATTGAATACAGGAGTTTTGTTGAAGTTGTACAAGATATTGGTAAGGCCACACTTGGAATACTGTGTGCAATTCTGGTCACCCTATTATAGAAAGGATATTATTAAACTAGAAAGAGTGCAGAAAAGATTTACTAGAATGCTACCGGGACTTGATGGATTGAGTTATAAGGAGAGGCTGAATAGACTGGGACTTTTTTCTCTGGAGCGTAGGAGACTTAGCGGTGACCTTATAGAGGACTATAAAATAATGAGAGGCATAGACAAGGTAGATAGTCAATATCTTTTCCCAAAAGTAGGGGAGTCTAAAACTAGAGGGCATAGGTTTAAGGTGAGAGGGGAGAGATACAAAAGTGTCCAGAGGGGCAATGTTTTTCACACAGAGGGTGGAGAGTGTCTGGAACAAGCTGCCAGAGGTAGTAGTAGAGGTGGGTACAATTTTATCTTTTGAAAAGCATTTAGATAGTTACATGGGTACGATGGGTATCGAGGGATATGGGCCAAATGCGGGCAATTGGGATTAGCTTGGGGGTTTAAAACAAAATGGCGGCATGGACAAGTTGGGCCGAAGGGCCTGTTTCCATGCTATAAACCTCTATGACTCTATGACATTCGAACACATTACTATTGTTGAATTCCCCCAATATCAACATCCTGGGGGTTACCATTGACCAGGAACTGAACCGGACCAGCCATATAAATACTGTGGGTACAAGAACAGGTCAGAGGCTAGAAATCCTTCGGCAAGAACTTACCTCCTGACTTCCCAAAGCCTGTCCACCTATCATCAAAGCACAAGTCAGGAGTGTGAGAAAATACACTCCACTTGCCTGGATGAGTGCAGCTCCAACAACACTCAAGTGCGTGAGGGTGTGAGAGTGAGGGCTGGAGGGATATTTCATGTGTTACTCTTTATTTTGAAAGTTTGTACAGAGTGCCAGATCCCTGAGGCAGGCTGACTGCCCAGCCTGACTTCTAATCCAACCCACCTGACCCGGAATGAAAATCCAGTGTCCAAGCAGCCACTTTTAATGGCCGGGTTCGCGTAGCTGGGACTTCGCCTGTCTCCAGGGAGGGAAAATCTGTGCGCTGATATCAAGGACAGTAACTCTAAACTCACTGTGGAATTCAGCTCTTTTGTCCATGTTTGGACCAAGGTGGTAATAAGGTCTCACACTCAGCGATCCTAGCAGAACCCAAATTGAACATCGGTGAGCAGGTTAATGGGAAGTGCTGATGACAGCACTGTCAACCACATTTTGCATCAGCTTGGGAGTGATCAAAAGTAGTGTTATTGGGCAGGTAATTGGCTGCATTAGATTTTTCCTGCTTTTTGTGGACATAGCCGTGCAAATTCCCACATTGTTGGTTAGATGCTAGTGTTGTGGCTCTACTGGAACAACTTGGCTCAAGTCACAGCTAGCTATGGAATACAAATCTCCAGCATTATAGCCAAAGTATTAACAGAGCCCAATAACCTTTGTTATATTCAGTCAACACTCAACTATTTCTTGTGCAGAGTGAATTGAATTGGCTGAGGGTTTGTGCTGATGATGATGTGGAATTCAAGAACAAGTCATGATGAATGATCTACTCAGTACTTCTGGCTGAAGGTGGCTGAAAACATTTCAGTTTTGCCCTTTCCACCACTGGTGCTAGGTTCCATGGCCACTGAGGATGTTCATGGAGCACTCCTTCTCCCATTCATTGTTTAATTGTCCACAACTGGATGTGGCAGGACTGCAGAGCTTTAATTTGACGAGTGGCTGTGGAACCTCTTAGCTCCATTGGTAACATGCTGTTTTTAAGCTCAGCATGCCTGTGTTGCAGCTTCACCACATTGGCACATCATTTTTCAATGATATGCTTGATGCTGCTCCTGGCATGCTCTTGAACACTTGCCATTCAACCAGGGTCGGTCATCCTTGACAGTAATGATAATGTGATGGATAGATCGGATCATGGGGTTACAATTGATGGTCGATAGAAAGAAATGGGGAAAGAAATAGATTCTTACAATACAAGTGCTGTGGGGGATGCAGTATAAAAGTAGGAATGTTTGCTACAACTGTACAGGGCATTGGTGAGACCATACTGTGTCTTGGCCACCTTATTTAAGGAGAGACATTCTTGTATTTGAGGTAGTTCAGAGAAGATTCATTAGATTGATTTCTGGGATGAAGGGTTTGTCTTATGAGGAAAGGTTGAGCAGTTTGGGCTTATACTCATTAGAGTTCAGAAGGATGATATTCTGAGGGGCCTTGACAGGGTAGATGCTGAGAGGACATTTCCCCTCATGGGGGAATCTGGAACTGTGGGGCAACGTTTCAAAACCTCCTATTTAAAGGCGGAGATGAGGAGGAATTTCTTCTCTTAGAGGATGGTTAGGGTCTGGAGGTCTCTCCCCCAGTGAGCAATTAAGGCTGGGTTATTGAATATGTTCAAGGCTGAGTTAGGCAGATATTTGATTGAAAGGAGACGAGAGGGACAGGGAGGAAAGTAGAGTTAAGACCACATCAGATCAGCTTACTGATTGGTTCGAGGGGCCTACTCCTGCTTTCAAATTCTTAATGTGGAGATGCCGGCGTTGGACTGGGGTAAGCACAGTAAGAAGTCTCACAACACCAGGTTAAAGTCCAACAGGTTTATTTGGTAGCAAATACCATAAGCTTTCGGAGCACTGCTCCTTCGTCAGATGGAGTGGATATCTGCTCTTAAACAGTGCACAGACACAGAAATCAAGTTACAGAATACTAATTAGAATGCGAATCTCTAAAGCCAGCCAGGTCTTAAAGGTACAGACAATGTGGGTGGAGGGAGCATTCAACACAGGTTAAACAGATGTGTATTGTCTCCAGACAGAACAGCTAGTGAGATTCTACAAGCCTAGGAGGCAAGCTGATAATGTGACATAAATCCAACATCCCGGTTTAGGCTGTCCTCATGTGTGCGGAACTTGGCTATCAGTTTCTGCTCAGCGACTCTGCACTGTTGTGTGTCGTGAAGGCCGCCTTGGAGAACGCTTACCTGAAGATCCAAGGCTGAATGCCCGTGACTGCTGAAGTGCTCCCCCTATAGTGTAGAATCTCACTAGCTGTTCTGTCTGGAGACAATACACATCTCTTTAACCTGTGTTGAATGCTCCCTCCACCCACATTGTCTGTACCTTTAAGACCTGGCTGGCTTTAGAGATTCGCATTCTAATTAGTATTCTGTAACTTGATTTCTGTGTCTGTTCACTGTTTGAGAGCAGATATCCACTCCATCTGACGAAGGAGCAGTGCTCCGAAAGCTTATGGTATTTGATACCAAATAAACCTGTTGGACTTTAACCAGGTGTTGTGAGACTTCTTACTGTTCAAATTCTTATGCAGTGTCAATTGGTAAACACTATACTTTATTTATGGAAAATTATTAATTCCGAGCAAATGAATTATTTATTGATGTTAAGCCTGAATGTAGTAACGCAGTTATAGCGACCACAATAAACTTTTTAATGCTAATGCTGCATCTAAAGTAACCATATTGGTTTGTTTTGACTGGATTCTTTCAATCCATGCTGAATAAGCGATAACTGCTGTTCCCACAGACATTTCCACACATTGCCCAATGTCCTGTCTTTGAGGTCTGATACATTAGCAGTAACACAGAACAGAGCAGTCATTCTGAGCACAGATAGTGCAACATTCTTTAATACGTCTGTAAGCCTCACAATTTGCATGTGGTGCAGCACCCACGCAAATGGGTAGATGCATCGACGGAGTAAGCAAATTTGAAGCTCAGTAAAAAAAATGCATAAAGTACAGAAAGGCTGGGCTGCGAGATGTATGCTTGTAAGCTAACTATTTTATACCTCTGTTTGCACAAAGAACCATGGCAACGCTCAGCGTTCATTTTGAAATGTGCTCCAGGAGTTGAGATACAGCACATATAAACGCTTCACATTAATGCTACTTTTCTACACTTGAGGCCAAAACCATTCAAGATAGAGGATAATATATGTCCCCTTGAATCCAAGGAATTTCAGTGACATAATTTTAAAAATTACAGATTTTTACTACATTCTGCATTTTTCAATAAAAATTCGTATTTGTGTTTACCCGAGCTCCTTACCACAGGTAAAAAGACTCCATAATCCTCAGAAATGTGATTCAGCCGCACTGAAGAACTGATTTGCGGTTACATCAATCAAAATGCCATTTATTTTACCCATGCTCCTCTGGGGAGGTGAAATTATTCTATACGGCAACATAGATTTTAAAGAAGATCAAATTTCTCTTCTGAGATGTTGCAGTCTAGTTTAGTTAAATAGTGTCTTTCAACGCGTGTTGCATATTCTACTCAATGACCTGTCAATGCACTTCGCAATCATGAAAATTAGCCATTTGGCCCACGTCATTCTTGAATTTCCAAGAATAGACTCAAGCGGCTTTTGATTTCTGAATTATTCTTCATTCAGATGCAACACTGCTCAGACCTCTTAAAACTGCAAAGCAAACAGGTGCAAAAGTGGAAGCAAAACATAGAAAACCTGGAAATGTAAAGTGAAAACAGACAATGTTGGGATTGTGTAGCAGGTTGATCAGCAATGAAACAGCAAGGAGGTTTAATGTTAAAGTCTGACCCTTCTTCAGAAATAGAGCCAATGAATGCTTATTACCCAAGCATCAACCTACCTTAGCCCAAAAGGACGTGCTGGTTAGGTGCATTGGCCATGCTAAATTCTCCCTCAGTGTACCCGAAGTGGTGCCAGAGTGTGATGACTAGGGGGTTTTCACAGTACATAAGAACATAAGAACTAGGGGCAGGAGTAGGCCACCTGGCCCCCTCAAGCCTGCTCCGCCATTCAATAAGATCACAGCTGGTCTTTTCATTGACTCAGCTCCACTTACCCGCCCGCTCACCATAACCCTTAATTCCTTTACTGTTCAAAGATTTATCTATCCTCGCCTTAAAAACATTCAATGAGGTAATCTCAACTACTTCACTGGGCAGAGAATTCCACAGATTCACAACCCTTTGTGTGACGAAGTTCCTCCTCAACTCAGTCCTAAATCTGCTCCCCCTTATTTTGAGACCATGCCCCCTAGTTCTAGTTTCACCCGCCAGTGGAAACAACTTCCCTTCTTCTATCTTATCTATTCCCTTCATAATCTTCAAACAGCAACTACATTGCAGTGTTAATGTAGACCTACTTGTGATTCTAATCAACAAACTTTTTTAAAAAAACTTTCCTCTTTCTCGTTTGGCCCTCCATGGAGTTAAACACATGTTTTACTTTTGTCTAAACCAGCAAGTGCTCTTTGCCAAAGTGCACTCTGTCCGTCTGACTGCTGAACATTTTTTTCAAGCATTAACAATGCAGTCATTGTTGGGAATATGAATATATAAACAAAATCGATAGCTTGGCCTCATAAAAAATAGATTTGAATTGATTTTCTATTTGTGTGCTTGAGACCTTGCAAAGAGCAGATCAAACATTGATCACTGTCCCTGGTTGTCAGGCCAGTTACTCCAGATACAGACCGATTCCATCTACATTTTTTTCTAGGAGTGTTTCATTGAATTTTTTTTTACCTGAATTTCTTTGCTTTCATTGAACTCACATATGTAGGAAGTGATGTGTCATCCTGGATGTCTAGGCCTGAGTTCCCCTTCTGGGGTAGGAACTGAGCAGGTATTCCAGCCACCAATGTGAAACCCCTGCTAAAATGCTGCAATTTTCTCCGAAGGTACTGATCTTTTTCTATTCATTCACGGGATGTGGGCATCGCTGGCTGGGCCAGCATTTATTGTCTAATTGCCCTCCCATTCAGAGAGGGCATTTTGAGAGTCAACCACATTGTTGTGGCTCTGGAGTCATGTGTAGGATCAGATAAGGATGTAGACTGGGTAAGGACGGCAGATTTCCTTCTTTAAAGGACATTAGTGATCTGATGGATTTTTACGGCAATCAACAAGGGTTTCATGGTTAACATTAGACTTTTGTTTTAATTCCAGATTTTTTTTATTGAATTCAAATTTCACCATCTGCCGTAGTGGGATTTGAACCCAGGTCTCCAGAGCATTATCCTGGGTCTCTGGATTAATAGGCCATTGCAATGGAGGATAGGTTTTTAACAATACCATTCCTGATAGGTTTACTGTCATGGAAGGGGGGTAGAGAAATAAAGATTCTGATGCAGCTGACAAATGATTGAATCCCACAATGGGAGGCCAGGTACATTCTGAAGGCCGGACCTTATTTGCATCCAGTCAACTGACTATGGGTAGGAATTGGTGTCCTGCACAGCCCCCTGGTTGCAGCCAGTAAGCCAGCCTCCAATTTGGAAGATAGATTTATGGACAATCTGGTGTTGGAACAAGAGGAGTTAGATGGAATGATCTAGGGGAACACCAGCTGATTTTGGACCTGCTTCTCCCAGCACTCCTGCTTCTCCCAGCCCCATTTAAACAAAGAGAAACATATGTCCCCTCCTTTCTGGCTGGATGACCTGCAAGTACTGAGCAGCGCATGTTTCTCCCTGTGCTGTTCTAAAATGATACAAGGTGCCCGAAGTACACTGTAGGATCATGATACATATTTCAAATAATACAGCTGCCTGACTCAGGCTAATGCTCCAGCTATCCAGCAACAGGCCAGGGGATGATTGCAGCAGCAACAGGACTGTAGGAATCGGGCAGAAGTTCATCCCTCCACGATATTTGAGGCACTATCATCATGTGCATTAGGTGGGACATCAAAATCATTGGGCGGAATTCTCCCTTCCCACCCGCCCGCCACGGGAATCATAGTGGGCGGAGGGGGGAGGGGGTGGGGGCAGACCATGCAAAGGTCCATTGACCTCGGGGGGGACTTTCCAGTCTTGGGGCAAGCACGGCTGCAAAGCCCCATCCATTATGTTTCATTTGATATTAAATGGGAGAAAGGAGATAAAGGAGAATGTCATTGCTGTACACCCACAGAAGGATACTGAAAGGAATCATATTGCTATTGCCCTGGATAATGTAATTATTCTTAACTCCACAGAATAATTTCAATTTATTTGGACAATTCTGACTAGAATGCTGCAGGCTTTATTGGTACTGGCTTTGATGCAAATGTTCAATGAGCTGTTTAAAACCAATAATATCCTGAAGGATTCTTTCTCCACAGTATTTCAGGTAAGGGACTTCTAAAGAATTAAATTGTATGACTTAATCTTCTTAGATGGCAATTAATTCTCTACGCTGTCTTTAACCTGATATTGTAATTTACCAAACACTCCTACTTTCCAGCCCTCCTTTAAGCTGGCAATCTTCACCTTTATTCGACAGCTAGTTTGCATGCAGATTATTAGAACTCAGTGTTGACCCTCGCTGTAAAGGTAAGCGTACTTGAGCTCATCACCTACAGTTTAGAGATAAAGAGGTCACTTACACACAGCGGAGAGGCAAATTTTCTTCCGACTGAAGGTGTTTGAGATAGGCAAGGCATAATGATCCTTCTGACTGTCCTTGTTTGGCATTATGCGCTGGCTAAATGAAGTTAAAATGGAATTATAAAAGGAATCTGATAGGCCCAGCTGATAACAGAAAGATACTGCGCCCATTCAAAGCTTGTAATGCACATTGAAATCCGAGCATTGCAGTCAGAAAATTAATTCAATCCCACGGTGAATGTAGAACAAAAGGTCAGTTAAAGGCATGGGTTTGGTTCCTGACCTGGTGTCAGACTCATTCTTTGGATAGCATGCATAGGATTGCAGCAAAACCTTGAAAGCAAAGGGTTCGGTTTCCAGTTTGCAACAAGATTCACTTTTCTGATGCCAGAGAAAGAGCTATGGGGAAGCTTTAAACCATCTTTTAGAGCTGCCCTGATCATGCAGTAACTAAAGATTAGCAGAACAAAGATTCAAATGGAAAAGTTGCTGAACCAGGACGTTCAAATACATCTGTAATTGATACTTAGTTAAGTTCTAGGTCATATCCTTGAACACCACAGTCGTTCTTTTAAATCTGATGTGATTAATAATTATACATTTAGACTACAGATGGTCTTGCTTAGTTTGTTTCGATTGTCAGGTACAACCTGATTCTAACCTTTTTGATAATTCGACCTCCAACTCATATTATTCTGATTTAATTCTGAGAGCTCTATTTACTTATTTAACTTTACAATGGAAAAGTCATTTAGTGCAAAATGAACAGTCAGCCTTTACTCAGATCTGCTGTTTCTTCAGAATAAGCTGAGAAAGTTAATCTCAACTGTCGAAGTAGAAGACAACAACATAATGCAATGTTCCAGTACAGAAACAGACTATTCAGCCCAGTCTGAAGTGGGAATTTCTTTCTCCGGTGTGCCACCTAGTTTAATTCCAGTATCCTGCTCTTTCCTCATTTACCCTTTAATATTTCTATCTTTTTAACCAGCTGCCTAATTCTCTTAACAATTTATGAACTCCACTTCAATAAGGATCTGTGGCAGAAAGTTCCACAAGGTTCACTGATGTCCTTTAGGGAAGGAAATCTGCCATCCTTACCTCTTTACCAGTCAATCGTATCACCAGCAGGAATCACAGCTGATCTCCACCAGCAGAAACTAGATGTGATGGCCTTCATGGGGAGATCAAGGACCATTGAAGCCCCCCGTTTGGTCAGAGGCAGAGTCGGACAGTGCCAGCCTGACACTGCCCACTAAGTACCATAACTGTGCCAGGGGCAGTGCCAAGGGGGTGGGGCATGAGTGGGGGGGACAAGGGGAGAGCTCTGCAGGGGGGAGATCTGCAGACGGAGGGTGATCAGTGGGGGGAAACCTCTGCAGGGGTGGTGATTGGCAGGGTAGAGGGGATCTCTTCAGGGGAGTGAACAGAGGGAAAGGGGTATCTCTGCCAGGATGATGAACAGGGGGGAGGGGGATCTCTGCAGGGGTGGTGAACGGGGGGAGGGGGATCTCTGCAGGGGTGGTGAACAGGGGGGAGGGGATCCCTGCAGCGGTGGTGAACAGTGGGGAGGGGGATCTTTTGCAGGGGGAGTGAACAGTGGGGGAGGGCTAACTCTGCAGGGGTGGTGATTGGTGGGGAGGGGGGGAACTTTGCAGGGGTGGTGATCTGTGGGGATGGGGCGCGATGATGTCCACAGTGGAGAGGGGGGGAAGGTAGCTGGGTGACAGGAGATCTCCGAATGCATTGGGAGATCGGGGCACCTGTGCAATGGTACCCCAAGTGGTCTGTAACCAGCTTCAATGGTGATCTTAGGCTCTGCACCCTCCCCCTTACTGGCGAGAATCGCATCCAGGCTCTTTTTTGCATAAGATTTCGACTCGCAACTTGCCAAAAAAGGCAGTGCAATTCTCTCCCATTTTCTCATTCGGCACTTAGAATATTTTTCGGAAGTTGCGCTCATTGTCCTTTGCGTGAGTTGTTAAACCAAAGCAAAGAAGAAGAGGATATCCCTAGTGTCCTCACCTTTATTTACCCCTCAATTAACGTCACAGAAATAGCTGGTCATTATCACATTGCTGTCTATAGGGGTTTGCTGTGAGCAAATTAACCATTGCTTTTCCTACGCTACAATAATGATTACACTTGGCTGAACATAAAGACAATGTTTTATTTTCCAACAAGCACCCCAATGGACAACCTAGATGATGCCTGGCAGGGAAATCCAGTGGCAGGACACCACAGTCTTGCAGGATGGTCCCTGGCTGTGTGGGGAGAAGGAGGATAGAGCTTGAGGCAGAGTTGGAAGGGTTGCCTGGAGGCTGGGCAGTGGAAAGAGTTGGGTGGGGGGGTGGGGTTGAGTTCTGAGGAAGAATGGAGAGTGTGGCAGGGATGGGTGGGGGGTGCAAGACTGTGTATGATGATGGGGAAAGACTGGAAATTTGGAGGGCAGGTTGGAGAGAGAAAATTGGATATTAAGGTAGCGGGGAAGACTGAACATTGTGTTGTGGCAGGGAAGGCCTGATATTACAGTTGAGAGAGGTACTTTGGGGAGTTTGGACATGATGGTGAAGTGGGTAAGATTGGGAATCGTGGAGGGTAACATTATTTTTGCAAAAGCAAAATACTGCGCTCGCTGGAATCTGAACCAAAAACAGAAAATGCTGGAAAATCTCAGCAGGCCTGACAGCATCTGTGAGGAGAGAATAGAGCCAATGTTTCAAGTCCAGATGACCCTTCATCAGAGCTACCCAGGTGTGTGGCCACAGAGTAAGCTGCAAGATACTGCACAGCTTTACTCTGATAAATGTGAATTTCTGCAGCCATGGAGAGAAATTTAATCGCCCTGTATGGCCAACTAAACTTTAAAGGGAACATCGATCATTCATTAACATGGGGGATGGGCGAATGAAAATTGGATGTTGAGGTGGTGGGAGGGAAGATTAAACATGGTGTATGTAGAAAGAAGATTGAATAGTGCAGTGGAGGTGGGGTGGTGGGGGGGAGAGGAGAGGAAAGGGGCGGAGGTGAAGATCAGATATTGTGTGTGGGATGGCGCGAAGGTTAGTCATCAGAATTGGAAGAGAGGAAGCCCAAAGCTCCCTTCAGAGCCCAAAGGGAACACTCCTACTCCTCCTGGATTAAAAGAATGTTGATGGAGCTGGTAGCTTGTGCCACCCTTTCACTGCCACATTTTCCTCAGAAACATGTGCAGTAGCAGTTAATTTTAATTTGGCTCCCAATTATACTTTGTGAGCCTTATTTAAAGACATTACAAAGCAAACCTGCCCCCTTTACAGTGGGACACTTGAACACAAGTCCTGCCAATGTGATGACAATGAAAGCAGAGGCAGACAATTAGGGTCACTCTTCATGCATTTAATGCACCATTTAACCTGACCATTCCCCCACCCCTCCCTGGCCCCCCAAACCCACCCCTGTCAATCATGGAAACATGGGTTTAGGTGTGGGGGCAAAGTTTAATACCTGTTCAAAGGAAGGGAAACTTAGTTGCAGTTACCCAATGTTGTTCTCATACAATTCACACAACAGCAACATTGGCAAAAGCTTGCAAAATGATTACTTGGCTACTTTATTGCCAAAACACCATACGTCCGTGTAGGCAGCTGCTTGCAACATACACAACTGTATCAATTTTCCCACAGGGGCACTGTCACGTATCAGTTGTTTGTTGATGGCTGTGGACTCTGATCCAGGATAATATATGTGGGCATTACATATAGAGTTCCGCTTGTACATAGGTCCTGCTTTGACTTTTACCTTCCATTTCAGTATCCACAGTTTGCTGAGCATGCCAGTAGAAACATGGGGTAGAATGTTCCCAATTGTCATAATGGTGAGAGTGATGAAGTGATCCGCGCCGGTCTCTCTGGCGTGTTCCACACTGCAATCTTCCCACACTCAGTCACTTTTTTGGAGAGTTTCATGTCGGTACTCGGGGGAGGGAATTATAAACACAGCAGTGAGCCAGCTTCAGAGGCTCAGGTACCATTCTGTAAGGTGCACTGGGAGATCCCCTCCCTCCCCCCCCCCCCCCCCCCCCCCCCCCACCAATGAGCGCCATTTTCCCCCACTCCTCCCCGACATGGATCACTGGCATTGGAGCATCTGGGCCCTCCTGATTGGCCCCCCGTGCCTGACCTCCGATATGCCACCACACCATGACCCCCGACATGCCCCCAACATGACCCCTGACATGATCCACCCCTGCGTGACCCCACCCGCATAGCTGCCCCCATTGTAACTCCCCCCCTCACTGTCATAGCCTCTACTCAGGCCCCACTCCTTGGCACTCTCCCTGGCATGCTGGCGGTGCACAACTGGCACCACCAGGATGTGTGGTGGCCACTACCAGGGTTTCAGGTGAGCACTGCCAGTGTGCCAGTTGGGCCCCGCCAGGTGGGTACTGCTCGATGGGCACTGCCCAACAAAGCCCTCGACCACCCAAGGCCATTGCGCCAGGTCTCCACTAGTGGAGACCAATAGTGATTCTCGCCGTTATCGCGCCATGCTCGAAGGCGGGAAGGTTCCATACGTTGGGAATTGAATGGGCTATGCATGTTTAAATGCTACTTTGAATATGCTAATCAGCCTCGCACCATTAGAAAGGGGCCGAGACGATTGTAAATAGGTCCGCACGCTATTCTCCCAGATCGGCGCAATGCTAGCCAGACGTGGCGAAATAGGAAAATCGCCCCCATGATTTGACATTGATCTGTTTTAAATTTAGGCATAATTTTGATTACAATTTTGATTGATCATTGGTGTTGGGTGATTTTATTTGAGTCGACGGCCTTATTTTCTTGAAACTAGCTTGAGGAGGGAGAGTCTTCACTGGGATGGAATCAGTGCGGTTGGATCTTTTGTGGGAGACAATAATATAATGTGACACTGACCATCAAAGCATCCAACTGTCACAACACAGACATGCTTGCAAATGCAGGCCACTTCTTCTCAGTGCATGGTCATATAAAAGGAGACCTTAATCGAACAGGAGATGTCAGAGTTTGGGAAGAGGAATTCAATTTGAAACTTGGTGTAAATTATCTGTGGAGTAAAAATTGATTGAATTCAAAAATACATAATTCTCATAGTCCCAGATGGTAAAACTCATGTCCAACAAAGTGATGAATCCTGACAGGAAAATTGCTTTCTGCCTCTATGACACTGAATACCTGATTTAGGAATTTCTGATGACAAACATCACATCAATAGCAGGCAGTTTGAGCTAGTTGCGGATGCGAGGCTTACATGCTGCCATGTAAGTTAGTGAGGTGAAGCTATGATTGTGATTTATGAGTCGTGTTTGAAACAAAATGTTGGAAGGTGGGAGAAGGGGGTACGGTATATTGAGCCGTGCGTGGGATAGTGGTACAGTTGTAAAGATATGGTATTTGAAGATGAATTTATAATTTACTTTGACCACTTGCGTGAGGTCATTAAACTTCTTGTGGCACAGCATCCACATCCTCAGGGTGATGCTGTTCACATTGACCTGTTTAGTTATCGGCTTCCATTCCCTTCTAAGCATTTGTTTGCCTCCTGACCCCTGTGGGAACGGAACCCTTTCCCCCCTGTCCACCTCCTGCATCAGGACCTTGAGCGGTTGACTCTTAAGAGCTCTCTGAAAAACAAGCCACTCAGTTTAAGGGCAATTAGGGATGTGCAATAAATGCTGGCCCAACCAGCGATGCCCACATCCCATTCATTAATTTTAAAAAAGACAATCAGAAAATCTGGGAGCATGTCCTGTGCTGTTTTGAGCCATCTTTACTTTTCCATAGGTTAGGCACTCTTCTCAAACAAGTTTCAGTCTCTGCTGCAGATTGAATGTATCTCCTTTTTAAGAGATTTTATGCAACGTGGGCTAGCTTTAAACAGTGCTAGCCTCACAAAAACTTGGATCTCCTACTGAGCGTTGAGCAACTCAACAGCACATTTAGCGTAGGACAAACACAGCACCATCATTTAAATGAGTTGGCAGCATAACATTTACTTGCTGTCTGTGTTATTTTGAGCAGGCACAAATTAATTGTGCACTGCCAACCCACATGTGTTTTTGGGGGCTATCAAATATTTTGCCTCTATATTTAATAATTAATAATTATCCCAATTTCTGGGAATAAAAATACAATGGTGTTAATATTGTCCAGAATTCTCCGATGTCATATGCCCCGCCATGACTGCCAAAGAGAGCGGTTAAAGTGGCGCTCAGCTAAGTCTCCATTCACAACAGCAGGACTGGAGAATCCCAGCCATAGACGAAGTTGGAGAATCTCAGCCATTACTTTAGAGATCCTGCGTTCTGTACTGTGCCAGTCCGTGTCTGTTTTTTCCTATTTGTTCATGGGATGTGGGAGTTGCTGTCTTCGCCAGCATTTGTTGTCCATCCCTAATTGCTGTTGAGAAGGTGGTGGTGTGTTGTCTTCTTGAAGTGCTGCAGTCCATGTGGTATAGGAACACTAACAGGGCTGTTAGCAAGAGAGTTCCAGGCTTTTGACCCATTGACAGCGAAGGACCAGTGCAATATAGGTTCAGGTCAGGATGATTTATGACTTGGAGGGGTCTTGCAGGTGTTAAGGGCCACTTTCAATGATCAAAAATGATTTTGAACCAATGCGCTGTTTTTCTGCTGGTGAAAAGTTTGCATTGTTCTGGACAGATGGTATAGAGGATAATAGTGTCTAGATTTCATCAAAACCAGGTGAAAATCTGCATAGGGTGTCACTTCTTCCAAAAGATGTAACATTACTACACGCAGTGGAGCTGACATAAATGTGATTCAGAAAATTAATGATTTAAAAGGTCAGAAATCAAATCAACAAATTCTTATAGGTTCCTGTTCAGTGAGTATACATGTAATAATCAGTTTGAGAAAAATAATTGAAAATCATTGTCTCTGTTACCGCAATAGTCAAATGATTTTAATGTTTTATAGGAAAGCTGCAGCAACATGAGCCAATTAAGTTTTCTAAATCCTTAGGGCCTCACAAGCTTAAGCAGTTTGGTCCTGCATATTGTCAACTGTGTCAATGCTTTGATGTCAATGAATTTTGGATGTGTAGACCACCACTGTTTCTTCGGAAGGAACTCTTCAAATGCAGACAATAAAAATATAACAAAACTCACTCCAACTTATAAATCAAAAAAAGGGTTTAATAAAGAAACTTCATTACTCCAAACTTGGGGCCACGTCCTGGGCCACTCCAATCTCTCCACAATTCCCACCAGGTTCTTATTTATAGTGAGTCAGCTGGTCAGCTGACCATCAAATCACTCTGTAATTGGTTCCATGGTTTCCTGGGTCACCTGACCCTTACAGCTTGTTACCATTGGTCACATTACATCCAATAGAAAATTATCACTAGTTATATTCTAACACCGCTGCACATTTTTAACAAAAAAAATGAAGAAAAACATATCAGAATGTGAAAATCTTGTTTATGTCTCTGTTTAAACTTGCTAATGTTGATAAGTACCCTTGGTCAAAATACAGTGCCAAGAACACACATCTTCTTTCTTTTTCCAGGCTATTGAGCTTATAATTTCATTTTCTTTGTAAATCGAAACAATCAAGTTCCCACAGAAATCCATTCTTTCCTTGTGGATTTTAAGTAAATGGAATCCACAGGTTTTCTTGTCATTATTGAGATAATAATCGTGCTTGCTAAATCACAGACACATTTTTCATGTCTTTAATTAGTGCTACCTTAACTCAAAAGATTGGGGTGCTGCTATCATTCTTTTTAGTTTTCTCCTTTATTTTCCTTCTTGCACACTCCTTCCCCACCCCCACACCCCAACTGATTTTCCTAATCAAGAGACCGCTGTATCGATTCCCAGACACTGAGGTGGATAAGACTACCTTGAGTAACTAACACTTTAATTATTTACACCTCTGTATAAGGAAACATTAGTGCTTTGTCTCCCTGTGATGGAACAGTTGAAAATATTCTTTAAAGATTTTGAGGCAATATATTAGACATCTTTAAGACTATTTCCTTGGGTGAATGGAGCGGTAACTAGGGGGCATAACTATAGGGTTCATGGTGGGAGATATAGGAAGGATGTCCGAGGTAGGTTTTTTACTCAGAGAGTGGTTGGGGTGTGGAATGGACTGCCTGCAGGGATAGTGGAGTCAGAAACTTTAGGAACATTTAAGAAGCTATTGGATAGGCACATGGAGTACTTCGGGATGATAGGGAGGAAATAGCTTGATCTGGGTTTCAGACAAAGCTCGGCACAACATCGTGGGCCGAAGGGCCTGTTCTGTGCTGTACTGTTCTATGTTTCTATGTTTATGTGGCAGCCTACAGGTTAAAAAGGACATGGATTATATAAAGTATTTTTTAAACTCAGTCGCATAACCTTTGCCATTATAGAAAGCTCATTTGCTCTTTTTTCCCCTATCTGATGCAGTTGTGACATAGTCTATAATGGAACTGAGTATTATTAGATTTAGAAATCCAGAGCATAGACGATTGGGTCCTAATTTTGAACTTTTTTGAGTGGAAATAATCCTGGGATGGAAGATAGGAATTTGGAGCAGAAACCACATACCCTGTTCCAAAATACGTACCAAATTCTGATGAATCATAAGAAATAGGAAGGAGTAAACCATTTGACCAATTAAGTCTGCTCCACCATTCAACAGAATCATAACTAATCTAACTGTGGCCTTAATTCCACTTTTCTGCCTGTGCCCCATTAGCCTGAACTCCTTTATCACTTACAAATCGAATATGTTCAATAACCCAGCCTCCACTGCTCTCTGTAGATGAGTACTCGAAATACTAACGACACACTAAGAGAAGAAATTTCACCTCATTTCCATCTTACATGAGAGACCCCTTAATCTGAAACTGTGCCCCTGAGTTCTAGGTTCCCCCTCAAGCGGAGTCATCCTCTCAGCATCTACCCTGTCGTCGACCCCCTCAGAATCTTATATGTTTCAATATGATCACCTCTTGTTCTTTCAAACTCCAATGAGTATAGGCCCAACCTATTCAACCTTTCCGCATACGACATCCCTTCATCTCAAGAATCAGCCCAGCAAACCACCTCTGAAGTGTTTCCAATACAAGCAAATCCTGATTTAAGCAAGGAGACCAAAACCGTAAACAGCACTCCAGGTGCAGTCCCACCAATGCCCTGTACAGCTGGAGCAATACATCCCTGTTTTTATACTCCATTTCCCTTGTAATAAAGGCCACAATGTGATCTGCCTTCCTGACTTCCAGCTGTACCTGCACGCTACCTTTTTGTGATGCATGTTCAAGGACTCTCTGTACTGCAGCGTTCTGTAATCTGTCTTCCATTATGATCGCTGTTAAGACTGATAACTTTTAAAAAGAGAGCAGAATGTCCATTTGCTAGCTGAAAGAATTACACAGCAAGAATTCATGCCAGGAATACACCTCGGGGAGACGAGGTGGGGGTGGGGGGATGGGGGGTGGGGAGGGGGACACACAGCAGGACTATGAGATCCCACTGGTGGGAAGGGCCGGAAAATTTGGCCAAAGTTTCTACTTTCTGTCTCCCTCTTTCTTGGATAGTGGTGTTATATCTGCCTGAACATAGGCTTTGCATCACAAAATGCTTTTAATGTTCATTTATATATAAACTGCAGGTGCTTCTTTGCTACGACTGTGTTTACCCTTGGGCACCTCTAGGCTCTTCTTTGCACCAGTGTAATCGTTGGAGTCTGGTTCTGCTGGGTTTCACTGTGGGACCATGAACTTCTCCGGATGGCGTGGGCCTGAGGAGGATGTTTTACCAGTGTAAACACGTGAACAGCCTGGTTGTGTATTCCGATATTCAAATAAGGTGGCAGCTGAGCTTTCTATAGGACAGGCATTATGAAGACGGGCTTAAGCATGCCATTTGTCAAGAGTGCGAAATCGAGTGCCCATGGGCTAACAAAACGGTAGATCTGATTATGTTAGTTTAATCCTGTAGATGATGTGAAATGGTGTCCTGTATATCTCGGAAACCAGTTGCCTCCTTTCCCTTGAAAAGTCCCACAAGACCCACAGACCAAAGCTTCCATGTGAGATGGATTGATTGGTCTGGAGGATTTTCTGTTAGGAGAGTTAGATTCAGTTTTTCCTGGTGCCAGGAACCATTATATTCTTATATATATATATTGGTGCTAAGGATGAAATTAGATTCCCTGCCTTAAGTCCTCCAATATGGTCTTAACTGCCTCCTCATGAGCATGATGCTCATCCAGCTACATTTCTTTAATGAGCAAGAATGTAGACAAATGAGGCCATAAGCTCTTCAGCCATGGGGTTGGTTTCAATGGCCCTCCATTCCCACTGTCAGATCCATTTTTAATTTTCTGACAGGGAGCATAATGAATGAAAGAATGGCATCCATATAAAGAGACTGCTAGGAGCAGCCAAGGGAGCAGATAGTGTTAAGAAACTAACACAATTCAAGGAAAAATCTAAAATGTTAATTACAGACAAATAATTAAGAATGCTGATCAGTACAATAAAAACAGTGCCATAGTGTTTGGACCAGAGCCAAAAAGCCAGTTACTAGAGGAAATGTGGATATTCAGAAGTGAAGTCCTTGGGAGTCTGGAGAGGCAGCCAAATAGACAATCCAGCTGTCTTTTCAGACAGTAAACATCTGACATACATGGCCCGCACCAATTCTTAAATCAATAGATGTAGTACTAACTTTGTTTTTGTGGAAGAATACAATATCCAATAAAAGCCTTTTTTGAGTTCAGCTAGTTTAAATAGATACATGGCTAACAGACACTTTGGACATCTTTGGACACATGAGGTTGAGTTTCTTTTGAGAACTCCCCTTGGTTTGAGACAAAGGCACTTCAAATTCCTAAGCAATTATGCTGAATTGTGAGTATAATTATCCCTCACCAACATTTGTTTATTTATCCAAAAAAACACTATTACGATGTGGATCTAAAAATTGCATGTATTTTACAATATTGTTGGCATGCTATGATTAGCTTTAGTTACAATCTATAACCCTCATGGATAAGCTGTAATCTATAATTGGTTGCAACAGTAAACATGTATTAACTAAATAAACAAGAGCTGTAGTCTCAAATCTATATTCTCTCAAGAGCCCAAGTATATAACAACAACATCTTCAGACTCAAAGATAGAATCCGAAGTACTGATACTGGAAAACTCCAGAATAAATCAATCTGCTATAATGTACATCTACGTATGTTATGTCCTAAGATAATTTTGTTGATCAGTTAGAATCTGGTGAGGGTGGGGTGGGGAGATAGGAAAACCATGAAAAAGCTTATTTTAGCTGCTTTAGCTGACTAAAATTTAGCATCAGTTCCAGCAACACCTCAATCTTAAAATTCTCACCAAAGTTTATCAAATCCTTCCATGGCCTCATCTCTTCCTATTATTGTAGCCTACAATAGCCCTACAAAACTCCAAGAACTCTACAATCCTCCAATTTCACCCACTTATACATTCCTGCTGTTTACTGCTCCATCATTGGCGCCTGTACATTCAGCTACCTAGACCCTGAATCTCTCTGCCTCTCTACCTCTTACCCCTTGTAGAAACATCTTGGGAGTGATTCTCCCAAAAAATTCTAAGCGTCAAGTTCGCACAAAAACTGGAGTAAATCGTGCTGCTTTTCTCAGTGGGAGTTTCCAAATGAATCTCCCACACGCGGTGCACTGCAGAGTGTAGTAGCATGAATCCTGTTGAAAATCAATGGGTAGGACATACTCCCACTGGAGAGGCTGGCAGCATAGTGCTGAGCGGGCCATTGCGCATGCCCCAAGCTGTCAGTGCTGAGATTGGCGCATGCGCAGTAGCCCCCACTGCCGGCCTCCTGACCGCTGGCTAGCTCGATCGCCAGCCAGCCTCGCAACCCTCGTGACGCCAGCCATGCACCCCACCCCCCCCATGGCTTGATCACTGACCCCTCACTGCCCGCCTCAAATTCCAGCCACCCCCCACCCCAGCCAGCAGCCCCAACCCTCCCCCTCGCAGTCCCGACCTCCCCCACCCCCCTCCCCTCGCAGTCCCGACCCTCCACCTCGCGGTCCCGAACATCCCAGCAGACCAACCACCTCCCCACCCCGATAGCCAGCCCCAATCATTGGTCTCCCTCCCTCTGTCACTCAGACCAAGTGCAGAATGGCAGTGGGATGCCCTCCGATCACCCCGCAGAGGTTCCATCCCCCTATAGCCCTGCCCCCTTGGCACTGCCCTATGCCCAGTGGGCAGTGCCAATGTGCCCTCTGGGCATTGGCACTTTGCCACTTGGGCAGTGCTGGGGGCCCAGGCTGGACTGCTATGGTAGCAATGCCCAGGGGACACCCCTGGCGCCCAACCCTCTGAAGGGCCTCGATTGCCTCCCCTTCAATCCAGCGGGGTCAGGCCGCCAGCTCCCTGCAAGTGGGGTGCTATACTAAACCCCACTGGAGTGAACAACTCCTGGAAACGCGAGCAGGCCCCGAGATTTCAGTCCCGGGCCAACGAATTGGATTTAAATGCTATGGAAATTGTCATCTGCACAATTTATGCAGCTCTGCGGAGCTGACAGCGCCAGAAATCCGGCGCTGAGAGACTGGCAGAGACTGTGGTGCCCAGTGGGGAGCCCGCAAAACGGCCTCTGTTGGAGTGTCCCGGCCTGCTGCGCTACAAAAGCAACACAGTGGGATGGGAGAATCGCTTCCCCCCCCCCCCCCCCCCCCGCACCCCCGCCCCCCCCCCCCAACTTAAAATTTACTTCTTTAACCAGGCTCTTGGTTTCTTTTCCTAATATTTGTTTTTATGTCTCGGTGTCAACTTTAGTTTGATAATGCCCCTCTTAAGTGTCGTGGGAAGTTTTACCATCTTAAAAATGCAAGTTGTTGTTACTGAGGGTTAAGGATGTAACACACAGCTGTAGCTACGCCCGCCACCTGTTTGGCTGATTTCAAGCTTCCGACTCGACACAGCGTATTCCAGTTCTTGACATCTTCTTGGGAAGACATGCTGATCCAGTTCCCTGAAGTTTTCCACTCATCTCTTTGATCTGTCAGCTATCTGTTTCACCCAGGTTAGCTGCTTCCATCAATAAATAATTTTAATGGCTCTTAGCTTGGCAACAGTTCAAACAATGATTTCAAGCTAGATGGTTCTTGAGTTAGTTAAGTATTTTGCACAGATACCACTCAATTTAAATGCGTTTAGTAGTTCCGGCAGTAGCAGATTGTTTTCTTTGTTCAGCCTATCATAACAACATGTAACTCATAGTTTGTTGCTGTGAAACCAACTAGCTAACTCTTTAATCTCGAAAGTGCATTATGAAATGGTTATGTAAACATCAGATTTTAGATCTTAGGATCAAAGAATTAGTACAGTGCAGAAGGAAAGAAGGAAATCTTTCAGTCCATTGTGTTTGCGCTGGCTCTCCAAATAAGCAATTTACCTTGTGCCATTCCGAGCCTTCCCCCCAGAATCCTACACATTCTTCCTACACAGATAACAATCTAATTCCCTTCTGAATGACTCGATTGAAGCTGCCTCTACCAAAGTCTCAGACTGTGCATTCCAGACCTTAATCATATGCTCCATGAAAAATAATTTCCTCGTGGCTTTTGGTTTTTTTTTGCCAATTACTTTAAACATGTGCCCTCTCATTCTTGATCCATTCGCCAGTGGGAACAGATTTTCCCTATTTACTCTGTCCCTCATTGTCTTGAATACCTCTGCCAAACCTCATCTCAGTCTCTCTTCACCAGGGAAAGTAGTTCCAACTTCTCCAATCTGTTTATGTAACTGAATATCCTTGTCCGTGGAACCATTGTCATGAATCTTTTCTGCACTCTCTCCAGTGTCTTCACATCCTTCCGAAAGTGAAACGCCAAGAACTATATGCAATAACCCAACTAGTGTCTTGTATAAGTCCAATATAACCTCCTTGCTCTTGTAATCTATGCCCCTGTTAATAAAGCTTAGGATACAGTATGCTTTATTAACCATACTCTCAACCTGTCCTGCCATCTACAAAGAGGACAGGACCAAATGTATCGTTGCTAAATGTGCTGATGATATGAAGATATGTAGTCAAGTTATGAGGAGGATTTAAGGAATATGCAAAACGCTATATAGATAGATTAAGTGAATGGGCAGAAATTTGGCAGATGGAGTATAATGTGGAAAAAGGTGAAATTTTCCACTTTGGCAGGAAGAATAGAAAAGCTGTGTATTATTTAAATAGAGACAGATTACAGAACTCTAAGATAGAGATCTGGGTGTCCTGGTACATAAATCAGGGAAAGTTAATATGCAAGTGCAGCAAATGATTAGGAAGACAATTGGAATGTTGTTATTTATTGCAAGAGGAATTGAATATAAAAATAGGGATGTTTTGCTATAGTTGTATCGAGTGTTGGTGAGTATTGTGTACAGCTTTGGCCTCCTTTTTTAAAAAGGACATTGTTACATTAGAAGCTGTTCAGAGAAGGTTCACTGGACTGACTCCTGGGATGGGGGGAGGTGAGGTGTTTGCGGGGAGGTGAGGTGGTTGGGGGGAGGTGAGGTGGTTGGGGAGGTGAGGTGGTTGGGGGAGGTGAGGTGGTTGGAGGGGGAAAGTGGTAATTTATCTTATGTGGAAAGGTTGGGCAGGCAGTTTGCAAGAATGACAGGGGATCGGGTTGAAATATGCAAGATCATGAGGGAACTTGACAGGATAAATGCTGAAAGGATGTTTCTCCTAGTGGGAGAGACAAGACTAGGGTATACTGTTTAAAAATAAGAGCACTCCTATTTAAAATGGAGACGGGGAGATTTTTTTTCTCTCAAAAGATTGTGAGACTTTGGAACCCTCTTCCTCAAAGAGCAGTGGAACCAGGGTAATAGAATATCTTTAAGGCAGAGGTTCTTGACTACCAGGGGAGTCAAAGAGAATTGGAGATTGAGAGGAAAGTGAAGTTGAGGCCGTAGTCATGTTAGCCATGATCTCAGTGAATGGCAGACTAGGCCCAAGGGTCTAAATAGCCTACTGCTGCCCCCGAGTTCATATAATTTATGCACATGTACACCCAGATCCCTCATCTCCTGCATTCCTTTTAGAGTTGTGCCTTTTATTTTATAATGTCTCTCCAGGTTCTTCCAACCAAAATGAATCACTTCACACTTTTCAACTGTAAGATTTCACATCAAATTACTTAGTATTGAGGTGGTACCATGTTTGAACTTCACAAGTTTTCCTAAACTGAGTATTATGATCACAAATAAGTTGTTCATAACATTCTCTCAAAAAACCAAACACTAAAATGTTATACTAGTTGTCTATGTTTTCCTTCTAGGTTATTACAATTTCCCTCCAAAATGAATTTATCCTCAGCATATAAACAAGCAACAAGTATTAAACATGTTCGATTAATGTGGCTATTAATCTTGAAAATGCTTTTATGTTCAAAGACAGAAAGATAAGATGCATTTGTTCGTGCATCTAATAGTATTTGAGAGTTGATTGCATGAATGTTTTATTTTGTATACACATCGCATTTTGCATCACACTGCATTTTATTAGAATTGTTATCCTACGCTTTGGTAAGGGCTGTTTTGAGAGTCTGACAGGAACAGACATCTGATCAGAAAGATTGAAACATGGGGATAATAGAAGTCATAAAAATTAGGTGGGTTGGGGGTCAGGTGGGATGCAAGACTTTAAAGTTCACTGAACCAATACCAACCTCTCTCCAATCTGTCCACTTCCAGTTTTAGCAGAGGAGTCTGTGGTCAGGCCATCAACAAATTGACAGGAGTCAGGTTGTCTATTTAAATATAATGAGGTTGCAGGCCTCATATGTAATCGATCTTTCAGGTTTAACTCTGGCTGGTTCGCTTTCCTCGCTTTGCGGGAAAATTAGCAGATAAAAGGGGCTGCTTTTTGGATCTTTAGAGAGCTCCATTTGGGTCAACAGAAGTAAATGTTTCTTCAAAGCCACTGAGATTATTTTCTTCTCTGTTCAATTTTGTAACATTGCTCCCTGAAATCAGACCTCCTAGGATCAGGAAATGGGCTCCTATCACTCCCCCTGCAATCAGGGATCAAATCCCCCACTACCACCCAACCCCCATTGCCCCAACGACACTACCACTAACTCAGACACACACCTCCTACCTCCTCCTGGCCTGCAGACTTGTCCAGATCATTCCTTGCCCGCAGGGAGCTAAGCCTGTCAATCAGGCTGGTTTCGGGGCAGGCAATCTTCTTGGAAAAGAAGGTTCATAGTGTGAAGTGCAAACTCCACAGAATGAAATTATTTCCCCATTACATTCCAGAAAACCCATCATAGTCAAGATTGGGCTATTGAGTTAGAGAGCAGGTAGGCATGGATTTGGTAAGTGGCAGCATATTCAAGGATGTGAGAGAGCAAGCAGAGATGATAGTTTGCAAGGATAGGGGTTCAAGGATAGGTTTGGCAGGAGCAGTGTGATGACGGCAGTTTTAAACGGGTACAGGACAATATCTGAAGGGATAACTCATTTCTTATGAAATAATTTAAAATTCTTAACAAGGTAACAATTTAACATTATCTATTAAATGCAAATCTATTCCAATGGCCTGGCTGATAATGGGACCATCCTGTCTAGCATTAGACTGAACATGATCTTGAGTTCAATTCCCAGCTTCTGTTGAGTTAGCTGACTAACAATTGGAAGTTTAATTAGTTCAGGACACCTGAGTGGACAGTGTATGCATTCAAGGTCAGGTTTGGATAAGCTTAGTTTCAGCTAAAATATCCTCCTTGGTCAGATAACCTAACAGCACTCACTATCAGGTATCATTCATGAAGAACATAAAAAACCTTGCATTTCTTTTTGTACCAAATACTCTGATATAAATGCATTTTAAGCACCCCTCAACTTTAAAATATCTGAAATGACTTTGCATTTCTTTTTCCACAACGCAAGCTATTTTCTACTTAAAGTATTTTCTGCTTAACCAAATTTACCTTAGGTATTATCTATTTAACTTGTCAGTCATTGCACATTCATGGAAGCAACTATTGGAAGTGGCATTCTGTCACACTGTTTGTCATTTCTGATTAGCACCAGTCAGCTTGTTGTGAATTGTCACTTGACTGAAATACCAGAAAGTTGCCTATAAAACTGTACCTTCGCAAAGTTACCTTTTCATTTTGGTTTCTTGACCACACCATTTTTCATCAACAACAACCTGATATCAAGACCAGAATGACAATGGAAAGCTTGATGCAGTGTTCACTGCCACTTACATCTTGCTCTGAGCAGAAATAGCCAGCAGCATCATGCAAATCACAATCCTGTGACATATATGGAAAGCTGTTGATTTTTTTTTATTCATGGGATGTGGGTGTCGCTGACCAGCATGTATTGCCCATCCCTAATTGCTCTTCAACTGAGTGGCTTGTGAGGCCATTTCACAGGGCATTTAAGAGTCAACCATATATTGCTGTGGATCTGGAGTCACAAGTAGGCCAGACCAGGTAAGGATGGCAGATTTCCTTCCCTAAAGGACATTAGTGAATCAGATGGCTTTTTATGACAATGGTCATCATTAGACTTTTAAATCCATGTTTTTATTGAATTCAAACCCAGAACTCTAGAGCATTACCCTGGGTCTCTGGATTAATAGTCCAGTGACAATACCACTATGCCACTGCCTCCCTGTTTGGTTTGCCTTGAAATTGGGGTCAGTCTGTCTAAACACTTTGGAAGGGTCAAACAGTTTAGCAAATAATTGGACTCCTGAGTTCCTCAGGGCAATGTTCAGGCCCAAATATCTTCAGCTGCTTCATCAATGATCTTCGCTCCAATAGAAATGAGGATATTCACTGATGTTTACACAATGTTCAGTCCCATTCATAACTTCTTAGATAATGAAGTAGTTCATGTTGACATGCAGCAAGACCTGGACAAGATTCCGGCTTGGGCTGTTAAGTGGCAAGTAATATTCATGCCACAAATGCCAAGCAATGGCCATCTCCAACAAAAAAGAATCTAGTTATCTCCCCTTAAAATGCACCAGCATTACCATTACTTAATCTCCCACCTTCAACGTTCTGGGGTTGCCATTAACCAGATCAATCACATAAATACTGTGACTACAATAGCAGGTCAGAGGCTGAGAATTTTGATGAACAACTCATTTCCAGACTCACCAAAGCCTGTCCACTATTCACAAGGCACAGGTCAGGAATGTGGCGGAATACTCTCCACTTGCCCTGGGTAAATGCAGCTCCAACAACACTCAAGAAGCTCAACACCATCCAGGACAAAGCAGCTTGATTGACACTGCAACTGCCACCACCAACGCATTATAGCAGTAGTGTGTACTACCCATAAGAGGCACTGCAGCAACTCACCAAGGCTCCTTCAACAGCACCTTCTGAACCTGTAGTCTCAACCTGTAGCTCGGGGCCTGATAATCTACATCCCAGAATACTTAAGGAAGTGGCTCTAGAAATAGTGAATGCATTGGTGGTCATCTTCCAGGATTCTATAGACTCTGGAACAGTCCCTGCAGATTGGAGAGTAGCTAATGTCACTCCAATATTTAAAAAGGGAGGTAGAGAGAAAACAGGGAATTATAGACCAGTAAGCCTAATATCGAAAGTGGCGAAAATTCTCGAATCCATTATCAAGGACATTATAGCTGAGCATTTAGAAAGCAGTGGCAGGATCAGACAGAGTCAGCATGGATTTATGAAGGGGAAATCATGCTTGATATTTCTATTGGAATTCTTTGAAGATGTAACTAGTAGAGTTGACAAGGGGAAGCCAGTCAATGTGGTATATTTGGACTTTCAGAAAGCATTTGACAAAGTCCCACATAAAAGATCATTGTGTAAAATTAAAGCGCATGGGATTGGGGGAAGTGCATTGAGATGGATAGAAAACTGGTTGGCAGAGAGGAAACAAAAAGTAGGAATTAATGGATCCTTTTCAAATTGGCAGGCAGTAACTAGTGGGGTGCCACAGGGATCGGTGCTGGGATCCCAACTATTCACAATATATATATTAATGATTTGGATGAGGGAACAAAATGTAACATCTCAAAGTTTGCAGATGATGCCAAGTTGAGTGGGAGGATGAACTGTGACGAAGATGCAGAGATCCTTCAGCATGATCTGGATGGGTTGGGTGAGTGGGCTAATCAATGGCAGGTGCAGTATAATTTGGATAAATGTGAGGTTATTCACTTTGGAAGCAAAAACAAGAAGGCAGATTACTACCTGAATGGCTGTAAATTGGGAGAGGAGAGTGTGCAGCGGGACCTGGGTGTCCTTGTGCACCAGTCGCTGAAGGTAAGCACGCAGGTGCAGCAGGTGGTAAAGAAGGTAAATGGTATGTTGGCCTTCATTTTGAGAGATTTCGAATACAGGAGCAGGTATGTGTTGTTGCAATTATACAGGGCCTTGGTGAGGCCATACCTAGAATATTGTGTGCAGTTTTGGTCTCCTTTTCTGAGGAAGGATGTTCTTGCTCTCGAGGGAGTGTAGCGAAGGATTACTAGGCTGATTCAAGGGATGGCGGGACTGACGTATGAGGTGAGATTGACTAGGTTAGGATTGTTTTCACTGGAGTTCATATGAATGAGGGGGGAATCTCAAAGAGACTTATAAAATTCTAACAGGACTAGACAAGGTAGATGCAGGGAGGATGTTCCCGATGGTGGGGGAGTCCAGAACCGGGTCACAATCTGAGGATTCAGGGTAGACGATTTAGGATGAAGATGAGGAGACATTTCTTCACCCAAAGAGTGGTGAGCCTGTGGAATTCATTACCACAGGAAGTAGTTGATGCCAAAACATTGAATGTATTCAACAGCTGGCTAGATATAGCACTTAGGGTGAATGGGATTAAAGGTTATGGAGAGAAAACAGGATTAGGCCATTGAGTTGGACAATCAGCCAACAGGTTCTTTTCCAAATCGCTCATCATCTTAGCTTGGAAATTTACCACTGTTCCTTCACCATCACTGGATGATAATCCTAGTATTCCCTCCCTAAACGTATACTGAATGGACCTGTGGATTGCAACAGTTTTAAGGTGGGGATGAGGTTAGAGTCAATAGTGATAACAACAAAATGTATGTATAATGCACCTTTCATGTAATAAAATGTCCCAAGGCCATTCACAGGAGAATTATAAGGCATGATTTGACACCAAATCACATAACATAATTTTAAGGCACTTGTTCAATGCTTGGTCAAAGACGGAAGTTTCGAGGAAAGAGGAGTAAGAGTTGAAAATGTTTAGGGAGGTCATTCCAGAGTTTAGGGTCTAGGCAGATGAATTCATGGCCACCAATAGTGTAGCAGTTAATATCCCTGCCATCTTACTGATGGCGTGGCTATCTGGTCAGAATTTTGTCCTGGGGCCAAAGGAGAGGGTGTAGTTGTTAGTCAAATATGAAATGAAAATTGGGAGAGTCTACTTCACCCTCAGACAATTGTCAGGGAAAACAATTATGCTGGTAACTATGGTACGGAGGTTGTAGCAGGGTCTGAAGACAATGGCTTGGGTCTTCCCAATGTTTGATTATAGGAAATTTCTGTATTCAGTACTGGATGGGCAATAATGGGCAATAATGCTGCCCTTGCCAGCAGCACTCACATACCATGAGCAAAAAACCAAATAATTAATTTCACTGTAGTCCAGCTGGGTGGGACTGCACTCACCTGATTCCGTTCATTTCTACCTAACCTTAGCGAGAGAATTGCCATCACTGGTTTCTCTTCCCATTCCACACTATTACCTCTGGTATCCCCCAAGGATCTATCCTTGACTCTCTTCTTTTTCTCATTCACATGCTGCCCTTGGTGAAATCATACTGGCAACACCAACCTAATCACCACCTCTTTGAAACTCTGCACCTCTCTATCTTGATCTCTCTTCCTGAAAACCCAGCTATTTGTTTTAATATCCCCCTATATGACGAAGTGTCATTCAGACTCAAAACATTTGCTCTGTTCTCTCTCCACAGATGCTGTCAAACCTGCTGAGATTTTCCAGCATTTTCTGTATTTGGCCTCTTATATGGCTTGTTTTCAAGAAGGAGTTAGAGATAGCTCTTGAGGTTAAAGGGATCAAAGAGTATGAAGGGCAGCAGGGACAGGTTGCTTGATCAGCTACGATCATAATGAATGGCGGAGCAGGCTCGAAGGGTTGAATGGCCTTACTCCTGCTCCTATTTTCTATATATGTTTCATATTTTGTTTTATAACACTCCGTAAAGTGCCTTGGGATGTTTCGTTCCATTGAAGCCGCTACATAAATACAAGTTGCTCTAAATGTAGTAACAACTACACTGAAATTGCTGAATATTTATTTAAAACACTAATTGCAATGCTAAAATATGTATTATTTTGTGAAATAGTATTATTAGTTCCATGCTTCGAAAATTTCATTTGGCTGCTTTTATCTTTAGGTGGCACACAGGTAACTCTATGCAGGAAATCTTCAAATTTGTGCAGAAGCAAAAGATTTTGGCAGACGATCTATCAGGAGACGGGATTGGAAGCCGTTTCAGTGGGCTGAATGACCTTCTTGTTCCAGATTACTTTACGAATGAGTGAGTCATACGGACCACTGAAGGTAAGATTTTGCGTCTCCGCAGAGGTGAATGTTTTGCTGGCGTTAAGTTTTCTGGGGAGGGGGGTGGGGGAGGGTAGGAAGTGAAATCGTTTTATTAAAAAATAAACACACTACCAGAATACAATGTCATATTTAAGACGGTCCTTCAATCCGAGATGTTAAAATCAATGTCTTCTGGGTGTGATTTATCTTTTTATTCCCGTTTGCTGCAATGAAAAAAAAGCTATCATTTCACACTTGCACAGTACAGGTACAGTGCCTTTATTGTGTGCACTGATGACGGCAGCCGCAGGGCTGTGGTGGTGGTGGTTGAGGGAGCGCATTGACCTGAAGGAACTCAGCCTGACCGACGGGTGGCAGTGTTTGCCCTTCTCCCCCCCTCCCGCGGCCTCCACAATCCAGCACCCGTGTTTTTTTGTTGCGGCGGAGGCCAAATGGATGCAGGCAGATAGCGAGAGAGCTAAAAGCAGCGAGGGAGGACCCCGGGCTGGAGCCTTGAGGCCGGCTCGAAGGGCTGGACTTTTCCCCTTCTGGAACATGAGGGATGCAAAGGGAGAGAGGCGGGAAGGAGAGGACGACTGAAAAGGATGCCGGATGAGGGCAAGCAGCGGTGGGTTCAGGTAAGGATCGAGTAGAGACCAGTCAGAGCGGATCCGCCATCCTCTCTCTCCCTCCCTCCCGACTGACTGACTGACCGACCGACTGGAAATCTCCCCGCGATGGGGGCGGCGGCGGTTGGAGAGCGCGAGCGCCGGCGCATGCTCAGTGGGCTCGGCGGCGCTCCTTGGCCGATTGTGCTCGAGCGCTTTTAAAGGGGGGGGGGAGGGAAGCTGGAGAGAGAGAGAGAGAGAGGCTGTAGCTCGGCACTGCGCTTGCTGTGAGGAACCAGTTCAAAACCTTAACATCACAACACTCACCAGGCAAAGGAATACCACGAGCGGCCGTTAAACTTCAATTAACTTTGGGTAGGTATTAAAATAACAGACCTGCGGCGGTGTTTTAAATGAGAGAGAGAGAGATCGCCTCTCAGGTGAGGTTGATGAAGCAAGGCTGCAACCCTCCCCTTGTGTTTGTTGTTTCCATCCCTCCTCTCACTGTTTATCTGCAGGGTTTTCCCCCCTCAAAACACGGTTACTGTGGGGTTTTTTTCTCTCTCTCGCTCTGGAATATCTTTCTTTTGGCAACATGTGTTGCCAGTCGAGTAATTGGTGTCTGCCAAGATGGGCGAGGCAGTTTTTATTTTGTGATAAGGGGAGGAGGAGGTGAGGGGTTCGCCCAAGACTGCTGGCAATCTCATATTGGAACTGACGCCCTTTCTTCTTTTATCATTAATTTGCAAACAACAAAAGGAGCGCCTCTCTCTCTGCCCCGAGCGTTTAAGTTGAGTATTCGCACTGTGGTCGGACCATGAGAAAAAGAGCTCTCCAAGGTTACTAGGTACAAATAAATTTTATTTTTGCTGTCTGTATTAAGCCAAACACCACCTCCCTGAAATATTAGATGTCTGCAGCGCAGATAGTTGGAAGGCTACTGGAAAAGCCTGATCAATGAAAGGAGAACCGAAACACCGGACGTGAATTTTGTGGAAAGCCCGAAATCGGATTGAAATGCTTATCCGAATCACATGGCGTGTGTGTGCCCTATGCAAAATATAATTCATTTGTGAAGGTTTAAGGACAAAATTCAAACGTGGCTTAAGCTGAAGGAGCAAAAAGATGTCTTCTGCCAACTGAAAACGAAAATGCTGGAAAATCTCAGCCAACTGCCATAGTCCAAGTATGGAATATTTTTCTTGTCTCAACCAGTGGGCATAAACCACAAGTCAAAACTGACATTTATTGGTAGTCTTGCTCTGAGGTCATTAATGTAGCTAGTGTGGAAAATAGAATTACCAACGTTACAGTGGAAATATTCTTTGATCTCGAACTCAGCTCATCGTCCACCCTGCATAGATTGAGCTCATTACAAAACTCTGCTGCCCATGTCCTAATTTGCACCACGTCTCAACCACCCATCACTACAATGCTGACTGACCTACATTAGTTCCCTGGTCCAGCAGTTTTGAAAATTAAACATTCCCTTCCTTTCTGGTGTATGGTTTCATGCCTCCCTATCTCTGTAATAACGTCTAGCCTTACAGCCTTCCAAAAACTTATAATTTTTTGTTTGATTTATACTTCAGTGAAATGCCTTGGAACAATTACGTTAAACCACTTTGAGAAAAGATAGGGCAAACTGGTTTGTAACTGATAAAACACAATACTGCAGATGATGGAATCTGACACTAAAACCAGAAAATGCTGGTAAAACTTGGCAGGTCTGACAGCATCTGTGGTGAGAGACTAGAGCCAACGGTCAAGTCAGGATGACCCTTTGTCAGAGCTGGGTCATCCTGACTCTCAGCATTGGCTCTATTCTCTCTCCACAAATGCTGTCAGACCTGGTGAGATTTTCTAGCATTTTCTGATTTGGTTTGTAACTGATCTGTGATAATGTATTTTTAAAATAGTTTATTCCACAACATTGATACTTTCCTATTAATCATGTATTCTGCTTTGATTGCACTGAAAATTGTTAAATTTAGGATCAAGAGTAATCCATAAAGTATATGTGCATTAACATTTTTGGGTTGTGGATGTTGTGTCGCTAGGAGGAAGGTTTGTTGACCACCCAGCTTAGAATCCTGCTTTTGCTGCCTCCAGACTTTACTCATCCAGCCATCCAAAGCTCTGCTGTCTGCATCCTGACTCTTTATCAATTCCTATTCACCTGTGCTCACTGAGTTGTAATGGCTTTTGGTTCAATAGTACCTTATTTAAAAATCACATCCAGTATTATCATGGCCTTGCCCCATGCCTGATCTTTCTCACTTACAGGCCTCAAGTCTGCATTGCTCGAACTGTGGCCTCTGCATCCTTCATTTCTGCTGCCCCACAGTTGGCAGCCATGTTTTCAGCTTTCTAGGTCCCAATCTCTAGAATTTTATCCCAAAACCTCATCCTTTCAATCTCCTTTAAGACACTTCTTAAGTTTGCCTCCACAACCAAGTTTTTATCGTCTGTTCTAATATCAAATTTTGTTTGAGAACGCTCCTGTGAAGTGTGTTGAGATGTTTTACAACATTATATATGCTGTATAAATGGAGGTTTTAGTTGGAGATGAACAGCTGTATAGTGCAAAATGGTCATCGCAACAGTTTAACTTCAGGTTTAACAATGTATAAGTTGTACTAACCTTGAAATGAAATTGAAACATTTAATTAGCCTGCAATTAAAATACTTCAAAGCATCATGATTAGTTATTTTGGCAGCCAAATTACCCAAAATTGCTACAGAAAATACACATAGGATTGGCTTCATATTCCAGTTTGCACCTTAAAATTTCTGTGTTAAACATCGTCATTCTGGAGTATTGACTATTCCTTGGACGCTGGCATTTTGCCAATTATTGCCTGAGTAGTTATCCCAACTTAAGTGGCATTGCATCTGCACTGTCTGCTGATTTTAAATAACTGAATTGCGACCTTGCCTGATAATGGCATAGCTCAGCTTACAGAAATCCCTTCAATTGTTTCTGAATGCTTTTGCAGCCAGTCTACTAGGATAACCGGGTGCTCCGGTTTCCTCCCACAGTCCAAAGATGTGCGGGTTAGGTTGATTGCCCATGCTTAAAAAATTGCCCCTTAGTGTCCTGGGATGCATAGATTAGAGGGATTAGCGGGTAAAATATGTAGGGATATGGGGGTAGGGCCTGGGTGGGATTGTGGTCGGTGCAGACTCGATGGGCCGAATGGCCTCTTTCTGTACTGTAGGGTTTCTATGATTTCTATGATCTTGTATACATCTGATGTTTTTCTGCTTAAGGTGTTTTTAATTGCTTTTAATCTGCTGACACAATTCGATCAATTTCGCCTCAGCCTTTCAGCGTACATTTCTACTGTTTTCTCTCATGTGTTCACCTAGTTTCCTTTGTAGCCAATAAAGTATTTGGAAAATGTAGTTACTGAAGTAGTGAAGAAACAGACAATTTTGCGCACAGCAGAGTTCCACAAACTGCAATATGGTAATAACTGGATAATCTGTTGGTGCTTTTTTTATGGTGTTGATTGAGGGGTGAATATTGACCAGAACACCAGGGATAACTCCCTTTGCAGTAGTGCCAGAGGAATTTTTCTGTTTAATGTTTCATCTGAAAGATGGCACCTCCCACAATGCAGCTATCCCTCAGTAGTGTATTGGAATTTCAGCATTAATGTTTCTGCTTAAACCCTGTAGTGTGACTTGAACTCAGAAACTTGTGACTCAACTGAGTGATAACCACTGAGCCACAGCTGACACGCACAGAAAAGAACAAAGCATGTGACACTATCCTTTTTGGTTTATGAAATGCAGTTTTAAGTTTCATAATTTGTCTTGTTTGCACTGAGCTCTTGCTGTCACTGTCTGACTTCGTTACCAGATTTAGGCAATTTTTTTCTGATTTTCTTTTTTCCCTCTGCTGTACAGGAAGCCAAAGCCTTGACCGCTGATTCTCCATGCCTGTGGATTGGCCAGTCAAGCCATGCTTTGAAGTTCAATTTCACTGTAGGAATGGGTTCATAGCAGCTCATTCCTGTGAGTGAACTAGGCCAGTGCAAAATGTTATGTGAATGTTTACTGGAGTGGCTTCAGCAAACCTTTTTTGCCTTTAAACTGACCTGGTATGTAGGAAATCACCATTTATCTGGATTTGATGTATGTCCTTTGGATCTCCCTTCAAAAATCCTTTTAGCCTTTTCATCTTGTTTTCAAAAGTTTGTTAAAGAATTCCTTTTATGCTTTCAATCTTCTTTCAAAATAATATCCCCTGCTCTGTCTACATAAAATGCTTAGAGACATTATCTACTGTGGGGAGCAATATGGGCATTTTAGTATTTATGCTTGCTTTTGTTCAGTGCAGTTGACAAATTTGAAAATTTCCCAACGTTGATTTGCAGCCAATTTGAAGACTTGTTGACCAAGAACTATGTCTGAATGTGGATGAACCTTGAAAGTATTTTAAGAGGTTGAAGTACATTTTCAGCTGAAATTAGTATTAGATTAAAAGAAGAGGCTTAGGTGGCAAAGAATAAGTGAGCGTGAGGATCAAGAGTGTTTTCGAAACCAGTGTTGGGAAATAGTAATAGTTAAGTTGCAAACTGCAGCTTTAAAGTTTTGTTTTTTTCTTTGTGTTTTACATTCACTTTTTTTAAAAGTTGCCTTATGTGTGGATTTGTTAGTATACCTACCTGCATTTTAATTAGCTTTTAATCTAGGAGTGAGTAATGTAGGGAAGTTAAAACAACATTTTATTTAAAAAGTAGGCTGTTGCTTAGCAACATGGGACCCAAACAGGCATTGATAAACAGATAAGCAGTTTCAGAGGTCAGTAGGTGATTATACTGTAAGGTGAAGGGAAAGTTATAATTTGGACATACTAGCAGATTGCTGAGGAAAAAATCTAGATGAATTGCACTAGAGTTAAAGTAACAAATGTCAAGTATGTTCTGGATCTCAAGAAAGATAACAACTTGTCAGTAGTCTACTGGGAGAGAGAACTGCAGGGAACAGGTACTACAGGAAATGGAGAAAGGTCCCAGAAGACCTTTTTTAAGTTTAAATCAAAGGACAGGGAATCTGGAATGGATTCGCTTTAAGCTCGTTATGGGCAAAGAAGTAGACAAGCAGCAAAAAAAAGTTTTGGATTGAGGGAGAGTGGATTTTAGTAAAATAAGGCAGGATCTGGCCAAGGCACTGGGAATAGGTACTAATGGGGAAATCTACAGAAGAGCAGTGGGTGGGGGGCATTCAAAAAAGGGTGCAAGCCCAACATGTCCCCTCTAAGGTGATAGGTAGAATTACAAGCCGAGACCATGGATGACTAGAGATATTCAGGATACAATGAGAAGGAAAAGAGAGGCTTTTTAAAGTTCAAGAAGAGCAAATTAGTGGAGGCATTAGTGAGGTATAGAAAGTGCAGGGTGAAGCTTAAGAAAGCAATTAGGAATGCAAAGAGGGGATATGAGAGAGCTCTGGCTGGTAAAAGTAGAAAATCCCAAGATACTCTATAAGTATATCAATGGGAAGAGGAAAGAGTAGGGACCAATCTGTGGGTGGAGCCAGAGGACATTGGTAGAGTGAATGAAAATTTCAAATCCATCTTCACCCAAGAGAATGAGGATTATGGTATGGAATTCAGGCAAAGAGACTGTGGGGTTCTTGAGCAAATTGACATGGGGAAGGCCAAGGAATTGGAGGTGTTGGCAATCTTAAAAGTGGATAAACTCCAAGTCCAGATGAATTATGCCCTAGGCTGCTGTGGGAGACAAGGGAGGAGATTGCAGAGGCTCTGACCCAAATTTTCAATTCCTCTTCAGCCATAGGAGAACAGCTAACATGGTTCCTCTATTTAAGAAGAGTTGTAGAGATAAGCCAGGGAACTACAGACCAATGAGTCTCGCATCAGTGGGTAGGGAAACTATCTCCACTTGGAGAGATAAAACTTGATCAGGGATAGTAGCATGGCTTCGTCAAAGGGAGGTCATGCCTAACAAATTTGATTGAAGTTTTTTGAGAAGGTGACCAGGGGTGTAGACGAGGGTAGTGCAGTTAATGTAGTTTGTGGATTTCCACAAAGCCCTTGACAAGGTTCCGCATGGGAGACTTGTAAAGAAGATAAATTCACATGAGATACCGGGTAATTTGATAGTGCATTCAAAATTGGCTCAGTTGTAGGAGACCGAGGATGACAGAAGGCTGCTTTAGTGACTTGGAAGCCGGTGTCCAGTAGCATACCACAGGGATCTGTAGGCCCCCTATTCATTATATAAATAACATTGACAATGTGGGGGGGGGGGTAGGATTAGTAAGTTTGCAGATGCCACAAAGATTGGACGGGTGGTTAACAGTGAGATAGAGTGCCTTGGACTACAAGAAGACATAGATGGAATGGCAGATAAGTGGCAGATGGAATTTAACCCTGAAAAAAGCGAGGTGTTTTTGCACTTTTTGGAAGGAGTAATTTGATAAGGAAGTATTCAATGAATGGTAGGACACTAGGAAGATCTGTGGAACAAAGGGACTGTGGTGTGTTTGTCCACAGATCTCTGAAAGCGAAAGGGCATGTTAGTAGGATGGTGAAAAGGGCATATGGGACACTTGCCTTTATCAATCGAGGCATAGATTACAAAAGCAGGGAAGTCATGTTGAAATTGTATAGAACTTTGATGAAGCCATTGCTAGAATACTGTATGTAGTTCTGGTCGCCACATTATTGGAAGGATGTGATTGCACTAAAGGGAGTGCAGAGGAGATTCACCAGGATGCTGACTGGGATGGAACATTTAAGTTATGAAGAGAGGTTGGATAGGTGTGGTTTGTTTTTGTTGGAACAGAGAATACTGAGGGGTGACCTCATTGAGGTGTATAAGATTATGAAAGACATGGGCAGAGTGGATCAGGAGCAGCTGTTCCCCTTAGTTGAAGGGTCAGTCACTAGGGGACATGGGTTCAAGGTGAGGGGCAGGGGGTTTTGGGGGGGGGGGGGGAGGGGGGGGGGGATGTGAGGAAAAACCTTTTTACCAAGAGGGTGGTAACGGTCTAGAATGTGCTGCCTGGCAGAGGCAGGTTGCCTCACATCCTTTAAAAAGTACCTGCGTGAGCACTTTAGCACATCACAACATTCAGGGCTATGGGTCAAGTACTGGCAGATGGAATTGGGTGGGAGTTTAGGTGTTTCTAATGTCAGTGCGGACTCATGGGCCGAAGGGCCTCTTTTGCACTGTATGATTCTGTTCAATGAAGTTAAAGTAAGGAGCCGAGGAAAAGAATCCAAATTAAAGAGAGAAAGCTGCAGGAAGCAGAATTAAAGCAAAATAAGCTTGCGAGAAGCCAGAAGATCCAAGGAAACAACTGAAGGTCTGTAACTCAATGGGCCTGTGAAGCAGTGGTTATCTGTTGGCATGGCTGAGTTTGAGAGGGAGAATACATGCATTCAAGCTTTGCCTTCTGCGCAGAGATCCATGGGAGAGGAACATCAGAAGGGGAGGTTGAAATCCTGGAGCTGGATCCTTGTTGAAGATGTCGAAGTGAAAGTCTAATTTGGGAGAAGGTTCCAAGGTATGTTGTTCAAGAGCGAAGATTGGAAACCTTTGTGTGAAATGCAAGAGTTCCAGTGAGACAGGATGAGTTGGTGAGCGATCCATAGCATTTGGTTGGGGTGGCATCTGTCACTTGGTTTTGAAGTGTGGTATATCCAACTACATGTTGTTTACTTACTGTGAGCAAGAGAGACTTACGAATCTGTTCGTGTGTGTATATATGGGCGAAAGAGTATTGTGATGTACTTCATATTTTCTTTAAAAGTTCATCAGACAATGTGACTATTCAATAGCCACTTTGTATGTTTCTAAACAAAAGAAAGTTACAATCCATCAGACCTAGTTCTACCCTAGAATCTGATTTGTTCAGTAGTAACACCAGCTAAGGACCACCCAAAAGTTGATCAAAAGCGGAAAATGCAATTAGTAAATGAGCAAGGAACATAAAATAGATTGCAAGAGATTTTTAAAAGAGAATAACTAAAATATTTGGTCTTGGAGGCAGAGACAAGATGTATATCATGGGGGAAGAGAAATTGTGGGGACGTTGAACAACATGTCTGTCTTCATAGTTGAAGGCACCACTTATAGAACAGAAATGGGTAATCTCTAATAAGAGTGAGGAAGTTGATAATTAATGTTAGCAGAGAAAATTCAGGGGACTAAAATCTTGATGGGACTAAAATCTTGACGGAACCCCTCGGATCTGATGGCCATCGTCCTAAGGTTCTTGAGAGGTAACTACAGAGATTATGATGTTGCACAATTCCTTGGCTTCGAGAACATTCTGAGTGGAAATTAACAAATGTAACTCTGCAATTCCAGAAAGAAGGGAAAGAGAAAGCGATTACGACAGATCATGACTTAGTCTGATGTCAGTCATTAAGAACATGCTGAAATCCCTTATGGAAGATCTAAATGTACTTAAAACCAGTTTTACAGAGGTAGGTAAAGAGAAACTAGTGAATATAGTTTACCTGGATTTCCAAAAGATATTTAAACTGTCAATACAGAGGATAAAGGCTCAAGAAATTTGGAGTAATATATTGATAGCAGAGTAGTTCATGAACAGAAAGAAGAGTCGGATAAATGGGACATTTTCAGTTTGGTAAGCTGTGACTTGTGTGCCTCAAGGGCCAATGCTAGGACCTTGCCTATTTACGACCCATATTAATGACTTGGATGAAGAAGCAGAGTAATCTGTCTGAGTTTGCTGATGATGATAGAAAACTAGGTGGGAATGCAACCTGGGAGGAGGACATGCATCTTATGGTCTTGTAGGCTGCAGACATCAGTTAAGCGAGTGGGTAACAAGGTAGCAGATGGAGCATAATCTGGGAAGTGTAGGGTTATTCACTTTGGTGATGAGAATAGAAAAGCAGATTTTTTTAAGGCATAAAACTTGTACAAGGATACCCATCTGAACATTTACAAGGAATGCAGAAAGAGGGCATACAGGTGCAGCAAGCGATTAGGGAGTGAAGTATAAGAATAAGGATGCTGCAATTGTTCAGGGCTTTGGTTGAGACCATATCAGGAGTAGTGTGAAGTTTTGGTCTCCATGTTAAGGAAGGATGTATTTGCATTGGAGTCAAGTGGGATTCAATTGATTAGTTCCTGGAATGAGCACATTGTCTTTTAATGAGAGGCTGAGTAAATTGAACTTGTACCCTCTGGTGTTCAGAAGAATGAGAACTGATTTCATTTTGTTGGGGCTTGATGCAGTTGCACTTGAGGCTCACTCTCACTGAGGGCTCAACAATACTGGGGCACAGTAGTCAATCGCTTAGAACTGAGATGTTGAGAAATTTCTTCACTGAAAGGGTTGTGAATTTTTGGGGTTATCCAGCCCAGAGGGTTGTGCATATTTCATCGATAGACAGATTTTTGACCTGGAGTCCAGGGATAAGGGGAGCAGGCAGGAAAATGGAGTTGAGATCAATAATCAGCCATGATTGTATAGAATGGAAGAGCATGCTTAAGGACTTATGTAGCCTACTCCTATTTCTTATGTTCTATTAGTGCTGTTACTGTTCAGTGAAGTTTAACTTAATATATTTCATGATTTATAAGATTGAATAAGATCTGGTAGAAATGGTCAAGAGCTTCAAGTTTTTAGATGTCCAGATCACCAGCAACCTGTCCTGGTCCCTCCATGCCGACGCTAAAGTTAAGAAAACTCACCAATGCTTCTACTTGGAAGACTAAGGAAACTTGGCATGTCAGCTACGACTCTCTCCAACTTTTACAGATGCACCATAGAAAGCATTATTTCTCGTTGTATCACAGCTTGGTATGGCTCCTGCTCTGTCCAGGACTACGAAGGATCATGAACGAAGCCCAGTCCATCACTCAAACCAGCCTCCCACCCATTGACACTGTCTACACTCCCTGCTGTCTCGGCAAAGCAGCCAGCATAATTAAGGACCCAACACACCCCGCACATATTCTCTTCCACCTTCTTCCGTCAGGAAAAAGTCTGAGGACACGTACCAACTGACGCAAGAACAACTTCTTCCCTGCTACCATCAGATTTTTGAACGGACCTATCTCATATTAAGTTGATCTTTCTCTACATCCTACCTATGACTGTAACGCCACATTCTGCATTCTCCTTTCCTTCTCTATGTATGGTATGCTTTGCATAGTGCACAAGAAACAATACTTTTCACTCTATACTAATAGATGTGACAATAATAAATCAAAGATCTACTGAAAAACTTTGGGAACACGAGTGATTCTTTGTCAAGCGTTATATTGATCTTGAACCTGAGCACTCAATTGTTGCTCAATCCTGAAGCTGAGACAAAGCACTGCTAAAATTCCAAATGAGGCTGTTTTCTCCTCATTGCTTTGGGAAAAAAAATGAATTATCCAATAATTTATCAACCTGTACAATTCAACAAATGGGAATTTGGGTAAGAGTAGACTTTACTTTTATACATTCTAATTCTGGAATTAAGTGGGTAATTCTATTTAAACAGCTCAACAAGTACTGGATTATCTGCCCGTTTTTACTAAAAAATCAAATTAGCAAGATGTAAAACAGGTAGCTGATTCACTTTCATCTTCCACTGGGGTGAGGAGGTTAAAATCACCTCTGTAGTTTTAATTATTGCTGAAAGCATGTAATTTGTTACTCCTTGAGCCAAAGTTTAAAAAAAACACAGGTCACCAGTAAATCTCAGTGTCAAGTGTGCCAAATCTGTGGAGACCAGCGATTTACAAACAAATTAGTAACTTGTTGATTCATAATCTGAATTTAGCAGCACAAAACATGATTCTTCTCAGTGATTCCATGCCACCCATAGAAGAAAGTAACAAACATTATGTTCAAAGTGGCAGGAGAGTAATAATTTGTGCTTAACGTTATTTTGCTTGCTTGCCAAGTTTGCAAATAACTTTGCAGAGACCAACGAAACGATGTGAAAGTAGATTGTGCATTTTGGATAGTGAAAAAATACAGCACCTTGCTCTAATAAATTGGGTATATCCTAGTTGCATTTAGATATTGAAATACCATTGACAGTTAAGAAGTCATTTTTGCTAATTGTTATGCCAACTTGGCTAGAGAAGCAGTTTTCTGATCTTTCCTGAGGGAAATTAAATATTGGTATAATTATCAAACTGTTGCTGATTTCTAAAGTTACCTTATTTCATTGCAGTCTAATGTTCCCTTGCGTTCTGTTACAGTAACTTGTGTACATCTTTCATAACCAATAATTGGATACAATTGGTATTTAGTTTAGAAAAATCATTTTTTTGCTTCCACCTCAAACCGTTTTATATGAGCAATGATATTTTGTAAAACATTATTTTCTTCTCTTCTCCCCTAGGGTGGATATGAACAATATAGATGTATCTGGCTTGCCTGACTGAAGATGATTTTCTTAAAAAGAAGAGCTTCACAAATATGAACAGGTTAACCTGGGTACATAACCAATAAAATCATGTACTTGATTTATGCATATTTCACTCCAAAATAACTTCACTGCTGAAAACAATGGCGTCCTTTCATGTGTGGAAGTTATCCTCTCAAAAATTAGGATTTTTTCTGGTAACATTTGGATTCATATGGGGAATGATGCTTCTGCACTTTACCATCCAACAACGGACCCAACATGAAAGCAGTACTATGCTTCGAGAGCAGATTCTGGATCTCAGTAAACGCTATATCAAAGCATTAGCAGAAGAAAACCAAAATGTTGCTGATGGGCCGTATGTTGGTACGATGACTGCATATGGTAAGTTACTCATTTTAATAGTCTCTAAAATTTCTGCTTATTTTGTGTGTTAGAAAATATTTTCAGTATGTTTAACTTCATAGAATTTTCTTAAATTTTATCTTGCCTATAACAAGTGGTGTGGATTTAACCTTTCCATCACTTAATCCAAGCTGCATTCAAAACGAGAGCAAGGATTCGTGTCTGCAAATCGATGTGATGCCAGTCCTGTGATATTAAGCCATCATACTAACATTCTTAGGTCTTTCTGGCCAGCTTCAGTGTAACCTGAAACTGCAACTTCAGTTCACCATGCCATAATCATGATTTGATTTACTATTGTCACATGTATTGGGATTCAGTGAAAAGTATTGTTTTTTGTGAGCTATACAGACAAAACATGCTGTTCATAGAGTGCATAGGGGAGAAGGGAAGAATCGGGTGCAGAATATAGTGTTGCATATATAGTTAGTGTTTGGGTGAGGAGCAAGATCAGCTTAATATGTGATGGGTCCATTCAAAAGTCTGATAGCAGCAGAGAAGAAGCTGTTCTTGAGTCGGTTGGTACATGTTTTCAGACTTTTGTATCTTTTTCCTGATGGAAGAGAGTTTGTCCAGTGTACATGGGGTCCTTCACTGGTAATATTTCTATAAGAAAACATTCATTTTAATCTTTTATGGTATAAGGCCAGCAATTGTTGCCCATCTGTGACGATACTATGCTTTTAAGAAATGTATTTGCGGCATATTTCCTGTGCAGAACTTTTGAGTAGGTTTTATTTACCAGTGCCACTTTGTCTATAACTGGCAGCCTACATGTTGATACTGTAGAAGCACAGTTTACCCTAATTGCTGGAACGTTTGTTTGGATCTGAGCTAATGCAGCGATGTTAATTGTGTTTTTCCCTAGGGTCAGAGTAGGGTTGATTGACTGAAAAGTTATATGACTGGTGAGGCTTGGCTCGTAGAAAAACACAAGCTTAATTGCTGCTTGGGACCTTTAGAGAGAAGTAGCTCTGTGTCTCTTTCTTTCTCAGGAGGCTGGGACCCACCAGAAAATGTCCTTCTCAGAAGTTTTGCTGTTTGAACATAGATCTTTCTCTCGACGCTGCTGTATGGGAGTCAGAAGACATGTTTCTTTCCTGCATTTCTGTCCTGAGGGGTTAAAAGGCTGTAAAACTAGCATCCAGATGAGCCTATATGATTTGTGCTAACTGATTCGGAAGAGGAATTTATGTCTGTGGGATATTGCTTGAATTGGAACTGTAGAGATAGCTAGCTGTTAAGAATTATCTTGTTTAAATATTTCAATTGATAAAAGTTTTATGCTAATTATTTGTTGTATTTTAACTGTTGTTAAATCAAGTTTGCTTTGATAAAGGTTTACCAGTGGGTTAGTGGAATCACACCTGGAATGAAACACCTTATGCTCGTACTAATGCTAAAATCTAAAAGTTGGGATCTAGGCTAACTTCATAATATACATAGAATATCATAGAAACCCTACAGTGCAGAAACAGGCCATTCGGCCCATCAAGTCTGCACCGACCACAATCCCACCCAGGCCCTACTTCCCATATCCCTATACATTTACCCGCTAATCCCTCTAACCTACGCATCCTGGGACACTAAGGGGCAATTTTAGCATGGCCAATCAACCTAACCCGCACATCTTTGGACTGTGGGAGGAAACCGGAGCACCCGGAGGAAACCCACGCAGACACGAGGAGAATGTGCAAACTCCACACAGACAGTGACCCAAGCCGGGAATCAAACCCAGGTCCCTGGAGCTGTGAAGCAGCAGTGCTAACCACTGTGCTACCGTACCGCCAAACCTTGGAGTTTCTGATCTGGTCCCTAACGCATTTGCCATTGAAGGTGGTGAGTTGTCGCCTTGAATTACTGTAGTCCATGTGTAGCTATACCCATGGTGTTGTTGGAAAAGGAATTAAAGTCTTGTCCAGTTTCTGGTCAACGGTAACCCCCAGGATGTTGTTGGTGGGTGACTCTGTGGTAATGCTATGGAATATCCAGAGGAGTTAGTTAGGTTCTCTCTCATTTGAAGGTGGTCATTGCCCGGGATTTGTGTGGTGTGACTGTTACTTGCCACTTATCAGCCCAGGCCTGAATGTTGCCGAGGTCTTACTGTGTGTTGGTACACACTGCTTTAGTATTGGAGTTGTTGCGAATTATACTGAACATTGTGCAATCATCAGCAAATGTTTCCTCTTCTGACCTTACGATGGAACTGAAAGCAGCTGAACATGGTTTGTCTGAGGACATTACCCTGAAGAACCCCTGCAACAATATCCTGTGACTAAGATGATTGGCCTTCAACAACTGCAGCCATTTTTCTTTTGTGCTTGGTACAACTCCAACCAGTAGCATTTTCCCCAGATTCCCATTGACTTCAGTTTTGTCAGGGCTCCTTGATGCCACACTTAGTCAACTGCTGTCTTGTTGTCAAGAGCAGTTCACTCTCTTTACCACTACCTCACCAGCTTCCTGTAATGTCACTGGACTAGTAATCCAGAAGCCCAGACAAATGCCCTGGTATATGGCTTTGAATTCCATCATGGCAGCTGATCCGGAATTTGAAATAATCTCAGTGATGACAGCCATGAAACCATCATCAATTGTCATTAGAACCCATCTGGTTCACTAATGTCCTATAGGGAAGGAAATCTGCCATTCTTATCCATCTGGTCTACATGTGGCTTCAGACCCACAGCAACATGGTTGTCAACCACCCTCTGAAATGGCCTAAAATGTCGTCAGTTCAAGGGCAATTGGGGATGGACAACAAATGCTGGCCTTGCCAGCAATGTCCACATCCCATGAAAGATTAAAGGAAAATAAAACCTCCCCCTCAAATTTAACTCTTGTTCATATTTAGATGGAATTCAGTGTTAGCATTTTTGGCTAAGGCAATCATTGCTACTGATTCCTTTGAGCTGCAGGGTATTACACAAAGTTTATCACTTAAACACTTGAATGCCAATAATTTGAAGTTTCAGGTTAGATATAAATGTACAGCAAATACCCAACAGGTCTAGTATCATCTCTGGGGAGAAACAATTTATTTCAGGTTTGAAAGGTCATCAAGCTATAGCATTAACTTTATGGGTGTGATTTTACCACATTGCTGTGCCCAACGATCAGCGTGGTGAGCTGGGAAAATAGCATGCTAAAAATCCAACCTAGCTACCTGGCTCCTTGCGAGTGGTGTGAATCGCTTCTTGCCCAGAAAGGGCACAAAGCTTATTAGCATGAGTGGCTGGATTTCAATGTTATTAGAGAGTCCAGATGCTTCCCACCTCACTGGTGAGATGTCACGCTGGTGCAAATCACTACTGGTCTGCACTAGCACAGACCTGATGAGCTGGTAATGCTGCAGGGCTTGAAGGCCATCGAAGCCCCTGGGTGATTGGGGGCACGGTTGGATAATGCCTGCCAGACACCCTGGCAGTGCCTGTGGGGTGAGGCTTGGGTGGGCACAATGACAGGATTGTGTGGTGGGTGGGTGGTGCAGGGTTGGATTGTGAAGGACGGCAGATCAGGGACATGGTGGGGCAGGGTGGGGTGCATTTTGAGGGTCATGCATAATGGGGAGGTGGCATATCGGTCTGCCAGAGGACCCATCGGGAGGGTGAAGGGGGGGGGGGGGGGGCTGGGGAAAGAGAGAGGGTCTGATGTCCATGGGGTTGAGGGGGGTCTCCCAGGCACTGAGATTGGGGCACCCTTCTGCCAGTGCCAAGCTCCCAACTCTCCAAAAAAGCAACTCGAGTGGTTTTTAAAAAATTGCGATGCAGAGCGCACCTGGAAAAACTGATGCGGTTCTCTCTCATTTTCACACCGTGATTTGTTATCTGGAATGCATTGACCTAGGCTTTGGTTGTGATAGAGACACAGATGTGCTCCTGGGAACTTGTGCAAAAATTCTCCTCCAGAACAGTCGATCAACAGCCTGTCATAGTCATACTTGCAAAACAATACCCTACTGCCAATGTCCCAGAGTCCTCCGTCACCATCCCTGGATATGATCTATCCCACCGGCAGAACAGACCAATCGGAGGTGGTGACACATTGGTATACATTCGGGAAGCAGTGACTTGGGAGTCCTCAAAATTGGCTCTGGAGTTTGTGCAGTCTCGTGGCTTTAAGCTTTTAAAGAAGGATATTAAATTTAAGATTTGATATTGCATGCTGAATTATTAGAACCCAAATTACCCCTTTTAAACGGATTTAGTTCCGCAGAGATATAATCATAAAGCAATGACTCAATTGACAAATAATACAAAAGTTTGATTGGGAGCAAAATCAAGAAATACAATCATCAAGCAAAGACTTATAAATCAATTAACTAAAAATGAGAATAGTCCATTCCTAAGGGCAATGTCTCGACCAGTGTCGACTTGCCAGGTTTTAATTTAAATAAAAGTTCGGCAATCAACTATTTCTTGGTGCACTGTCCATAGCAACGCCTCTAACAATCAGTCCACTTTTGCCAGCCAATCAGCACCCTTTTCTGATGCAATTCTGATGCGTGGGTTTCCTCCGGGTGCTCCGGTTTCCTCCCACAGTCCAAAGATGTGCGGGTTAGGTTGATTGGCCAGGTTAAAATTGTCCCTGAGATGCGTAGGTTAGAGGGATTAGCGGGTAAATATGTGGGGGTAGGGCCTGGGTGGGATTGTGGTCGGTGCAGACTCGATGGGCCGAATGGCCTCCTTCTGCACTGTAGGGTTTCTAATATAAATTGTTATTCCCTTTGAGGTTTGGTGTTCTTGCAAATCTGTCCTATTGAGTGCAAGATGAAAAGCTTCGACTTTTTTTTAAGCAACACTTTAAGTTCTATACTCCCAAACAACTAAGAGCTAAAACTTATCAACTAACTAAGAGAAAATAAGGGTAAATTATATTTATGCTTTCAAATGGATGATCAATCCAAAAGAAACAAGACAACAAGCTCAACTAATTGTACCAAGTAACTCTCAGCTGACTCTGAAGAGCACTACATCTTCCTTGGTATACTTGCAAGCAGGGTAACTCGACTGCCTATGCCTAGTACCACAAACAAGTTGGAGAAACCCTCAACTGTCCCCAAATACCTAAACCAATTTTTCCTCACTTGGTGCCATGAAGATAATTTCCTGTCATCCTTTTTTTAATACCCTTAAGGTGTTATAATCCCATTTTAGCCAATATTGTTGGCTGTTGAAAATTGTCAATCAATAGTTGTAAGGGTTAATTTATCGGATCTAGCTAATTGCACACATTGCTTTAAACGTAACACACTGCCTTGCTTGAAGCTGTGCTCCTTACTTATCATGTCACAACCATCATAATGTTATTACAACCATCTGATTCATTAGATCAGAACCTTAGCTGTCACGGTCAATATGTTTCTGATAGGGAGGATCCCAAGAGTTCAGGCTTACCCAGACAGCGATGGCACTTTTACCCCGTCATAGAAATGTTAATGGAAAAATACAGAAATAATGAAATCTGGCTCTTAATGACTCTTGATAATTACTTGTCCTGCAATTGCAGGGTAATTGAGATACTTCCTTCTAATACAGTTAGGTAGCAGCATCAACTTTGTTTTGTTCCCATGTTAGTGCAAATAAAATCCAAAATCCAGGCCAGCATATGTGACCTTGGGTCAAACATAGGCAAGGAAATGCCTGCTGATTACCACCTACACCCTTCCTCAGCTGAAGAATTAGTACTCCTGCATTTTGGACACCATTCAGACAATGCACTGAGGGTAGCACGGTCACAATGTACTCCGAGTGGGTGGTGGGGGAGGTCAGGCGTTTCAATATCGGTCGCCTAAAGTAGCTTGGTAGCTACTGTTGACTGATCTGTCTGAGTCCTGAAGATCATATCTGCCAGTATTGGTGCAACAGGTGGTGAAAGAACCAACAAAAGGGAAAAACCTGCTTGACCTCCAGCCTGTTGATTAACCTGTCGTAGATTCATCTGTCCACGATGGTATGGATAGGAGTGACCACAGCGCAGTCCTTGTGGAGACAAGTTCCATCTTCACACTACCACTGTGATAAGTAAAATAGATTCAGATCTGATGTAGCAGCTCAGAATTGGGCATCGTAAGTGGAGCTATGAGCCATTAATTATACTCCATTTATAATCTCATAGTCTTGTTAAGTTCGTTTTTCGTGAGACTCTTCCATTCCCTGATACAAAGGCAAACACCCACTGTTGTCTGATTTCAAAAGTTCTTTCTTTGTCTTACATATGCAAGCTGGCAAACTTTTGCTACGTAACTTCCACTCAGTGCTGGGAGTCAGTTAGCAAAAGCCCCCTGAATAATGGGACATTCCCCCTTTATGTAGTTTTACAATCCTCATGGTCACATGCGGTCTGATGCAATATAGCTAATCACAAGACCCCCTTCGTTCTAGTCGGGTTAACCATATCTAAGGTCGTAATATGGTTATGTCGAAAGAAAGAGAACTGTTAATGGGTAAGTGGGATTAGTCGCAGGTATCTTAAGCTTGTCATTTACCCAAACTGCTGGTTTAGTCGGTTTTTGCGAAAACTCTTAGTTGCATGCGATCTTAACCCCTTAATATCTCAGTCTGACACATCTTGCACTGCTAGTACCATGAAACCAAGGGACCAACCCTAATTCAATGAGGAGTTTGGGTGAGAATGCCAGGAGCAGCAGAAGGCTGATCTGAAAATGAGATCAGTCTGGTGAAGCTGCAACGCAGTATTACAAACATGCTAAACAGCAGATGCAACATGCTATAGACAGAACTAAGTGATCCTACTGCCAACAGATCAAATCAATGTTCTGTAGTACTGCTACATCAAGTTGTGTATAGGGGTAATTAATCAACAAATTGGAGGAGGAGGCTCTACGAATATTCCATCCTGAATGATGGCAAAACCTGGCACATTAATGCAGAAGTTTGTCTGCAACAATCCTCAGTCTGAAGTGCCAAGTGGATGATCCATTTCAGTCTCCCCCTGAGGTCCAATGGCTTGTGTTGCTGCTTGACTCACTCACATTGTTTCATATTAAGATCTTTGTTTCAAACACAGATGAACGGAGAATGTATTCTGTGCCTATTGGCAATTAATTGCTCATCTAGGCCTTATTTTTGTTAGGATATGATTTTGCATGTTTGGTAGTGTGGATTCTCTCCTAAAATACTTATTCATATTTCCCTCCCACCGTCAATAGCATTATTCTAGCTAAACTGTTAATATCAGTTACTACTGACTCATGTTTTTCTATCCATTGAAGGCTTATTGAACTATTTTGTCACATACTTGACAAATTTATCTTCTACAGTTCAGATTATCTTGGTGTTAGAGAATTAGAGACTCCAACAGACAGACTTTCCTTCCATGCTTGATGGAACTCTGTACAATGATTTGCTTGTGACAAGAGGGTGGCTCATCTTTGAGGGTATTTGGTCACATGATGAATGGATTTAGGGTTGTAGAGAAAGAGGTATATTGTTTTGAAGTTGATAAATGCTGGTTTTGTCACCTTTTTTGGAGGTTTGATCCTTTCATCATTTTTCTGGGCTGCAATTATGGAGCTGTTGAAAGGTAGAAATGCTTAAATTAGACTGCATGTGCATAGCCTATTTTAATATACTTCAGAAAATGCAACCAATAACTGAATGCAGTTTAGTAAAGTCAAACCCATATCTAAAGACTAGAATTTGGTACCCAGAGCATGGAAAATGAGTGTCCCTCGTCTGGTGACCATAAGTTGTTTTCTCATATAGAACAAAACAAAACTTAGTTTTCACTGATACTGATTATTTCTAGTAATGTTTCATGTCAGGATGACCTTTTCATCAGAACACTTCTAATTGATTGCCTCATACGTAGGTATTGAGTATAGACCATGAGCTGAAGAAGATTCGGGTTATAGATCAGAAGAATTTTGCTGAAAGGTTTTACGATACTTGCTCAAGAAATATACCAGTTGGTCTTTTTCTGTTCTATTCCTGCATAATGTCTCCATTTAATCTTTGCTTCCAGAGAAAATATGTTCAACTTTGCTTTTTATTCTCAAACCGGTCTCAGAATTATCCCTGATGATTTTAAGCATTAAGACATTTTTTGAAATTCGAGTTGAGATTATCGCAAATTTGCTACCTTGATTTGAACTGCTGCCAGATTCAACAGTTCACTGGGATTAAGACAATACAACAATGTCATTGTTTTTCAAGATCTTTTGAGCTTGGGGGATGCTAAACATTTCTTTCTTGTAAACGAGTTACTGTAAACAGAAGCTTAAGATTTCCTGCACAATGTGCTGGTTTTTGGACACCAATTACCTGAAGGAAACCACTGCAAAGAAGCAAGTCCTGCCCTCAAAACTGATCATGCTCCCAGGGTGAATTGATTACCATTGATTGGGAGTTTCCACTAATTATTGTTTGCAAACTTTTTTGATGTAGCTCTAAAATGAATTTTGGACACAAGATTGTCAATGTATTTTTTTAATCTATAAAATTGACCAATCCTCCATAAAACCGAAATAGTTTTGTACATATTAAGTATCAGTAATGCAAAATGCATATTTTTGTGCGAACCCTATTCTGATGTGTTAATCGAGCTTCATTTAGTTGTCACTTTTAGTAGGGATTTTAAAAAACTTTAGATGTTGCCTAAGCTAGCTTTATGGTAGATTTATATTTTTAGTGATGCAGAAATTGAACAAAACAGTACAGCACAGGAACATGCCCTTTGGCCTGCCAAGTCTTGTGCCAGCACAGATGCCTTTCTAATCTAATATTTTCTTGCCTCTACTTGGTCCATATCCTTCTATTCCTAGCCTATTCATATATTTATCCAGTTGCCTCTTGAATGTAATAGAATCTGCTTCCAACACCCCCTCCGGCAGTGCGTTCCAGGCATTCAATACCCTCCTGAAAAACCCTCGCATTTTTTTTTTAAACTTACCCCTTCTCACTTTCAACCTATGACTGAGTAATTGCCCCATTGACCCTGGGAAAAAGACTCTGACTATCCACTCTATCCAAGCCTGTCATAATCTTGTAAACCTCTATCAGATCCCCCCTCATCCTCCGCTCCAGTGAAAACAATCCAAGTTTGTTCAAACTTTTTTCATGGTCCATATCCTCCAAACCAGGCAACATACTGGTAAATCTCTTCTGCACCTTTTTTCCAATTCATCAGCATCCTTGGCGACCAGAATTGTACACTATGCTCCAAATGCGGCCTAACCAAAGTCTTATACAGCTGCAACATAATTTTCCAATTCCTATACTCAGTGCTCCAGCCAATAAAGGCCAGCATGCCATACGCCTTCCTGACCACCTTGTCCACCTGAGTTGCCACCTTCCGGGAACTGTGGATCTACATGCTTAGATTCTTCTGTATGTTAATATTTCTAAGGGCTCTACCATTTACTATTTTCTTTCCTTCTGCAGTGGACCTTCTAAATCACATCACCTCTCATTTGGAATGGTTAAATTCCATCTGCCATCTTTTGGCTCGGGTCTCCAGCCGATTTATATCCTGCTGTATCTTCTGACAATTCTCCTCACTATCTGCTACTCTCCCAATTTTTGTATCATCTGCAGATTTACTAATCAGACCACTTGCATTTTCCTCTAAATCATTTATGAATATTACAAACAACAGAGGCCCCAGGACTGATCCTTGAGGAACACCACTTGTCACAGACCTCCAGTTAGAAAAGTACTCTTCCACTGCTACTCTCTGCTTTGAATGCCCAAGCCAGTTTTTCACCTTCTGTATCAGCCTGTCATGAGGAACCTTATCGAGAGTTTTGCTGAAGTGTACATCTACAACATTCATTGCCCTGCCCTAGTCAATTTTTCTTGTCACTTTCTCAAAGAACTCAATCAAGTTTGTTAGACACGACCTCCCCTTCACAAAGCCATGCTGTCTATCACTAATGAGCCTATTCTCTTCCAGATATAATTACATCTTGTCCTTAAGAATCTTCTCCAATAATTTCCCCACCATTAATGTAAGGCTCACAGGTCTGCAATTTCCCGGATTGTCTCTTCTGCCCTTCTTAAATAATGGAACAATTTTAGCTACTCTCCAATCTTTTGGTACCTCACCCATGGCTAAAGAGGATGCAAAGATTTTGGCCAAGGTGTCAGCAATTTCTTCCCTCGCCCCTCTCAGTATTCTGGGATAGACCCTATCTGGCCCTGGGGACTTGTCTACCTTCAATGTTTTTCAAAACCTCCTTCCTTTTTTTTTATCTCAGCATGTCCTAGAATGTCTATACTCCCCATCCACCACATCCTTCTCCTTTGTGAATACTGATGCAAAGTGCTCATTAAGAACCTCATCTGGCTCCACACACACATTCTCTCCAGTGTCCTTGAGTGGACCCACCCTTTCCTTAGCTATCCTCTTCCTTCTTACATAAACATAAAAAGCCTTGGAATGCTCCTTAATCCTGCCTGCCAACGGTATTTCATGGCGCCTTTTAGCCCTCCTAAGTCCAAGTGAGGCAAACCACTTTTCAAAACAGTTCCCATTTGTACCTAAAATAGAAACTGTTCGCAGAATTTTTGACACCAAATCTTGATTTTTTTTTTAGCAGATTTCAGAAATGTCATATTAAAAAGTATAATGGGAAAGACTAGATAAAATGGTCACATCTATTTTAATTTTATTTATTAGTGTCACAAGTAGGCTTACATTAACACTGCAATGAAATTACTGTGACATCCTCTAGTCGCCATACTAAATCTGGCAAACCCTTATTACAAAAGATGTCAAATGAATGATGACTCGGCACATTTGTCTTGGAGTATAATGTCTAAAAAAATGAGTGTCTATGCCATTATGGAGTCCACAACAGAGTAACTTGGTTATTTAATTATTTATCTGTTTTAAATTTCATGGGGCTGACATTTTGTAAAAAGCTGTTTGAATTTATCCACTATTGAGTCTGCAGAGCTAATGCTAAGATTTACCCATACTAGCAGCTTGTGGCTATATAAAATCAATGAGGTTTAAATTTTTATGTGGTCTGTATATGCATTCACATGGCCTAGGAAGACCTAAGCCTGTACACTATTTGTTCAGTGGCATTTCATATTGATTTACAAATATTTTATTGAATATATTCTTAGAATCTAAATATTACAGTACAAAAACCCAAATGTGTCTGTATTTTTCTTCATGAGCCATCTAGTCTTGTCCCAATATGGTTTAACCCCAATCTTTTCAGGCAGTTCTATCTAATTCCTCTTTTAAAATTTTATGAATCCTACTTCAGTCAAGGTTGGTAGCAAAACATTTCACATTCTAATCACCTACTGTAAAGAATTTCTTTTGAATGTTCCCTTTAATTCTTAGACACACAGAATTAGTTGCAATCTTAAATGTCATTTTGTCAAAGAGTGGAAACAATACTCTACTTAGTATTATTTCTTGCCTTCTAGCATCCTCTCAAGCAGGAATTGGAAGGGAGGGAGAATTGCCCTCACCAAGGAAGTGGTATTGAACAAGTTGTTGGATCTTTGGACTGACAAGTCCCCAGGTCCTGATACACTTCATTCTATGGTCTTGAAATAAATGAAATAGTTGATGCGTTGGTTTTATTTTCCAAAACTCCCTGGAGTCTAGGATGGTGCTATTAGATTGGAAAATAGCAACTATAACTCCTTTTATTCAACAAGGGAGGGAGATGGGAAGTGGGAATCTACAGGCCAATTAGTTTAACATCTTGTCATAGGGAAAATGTGAGATTATGATGGCATAGCAGGGCACTTGGAAAAATTCAGGGTAGTTAGGATGGTTTTGTGAAAGGGAAATCATGTTTAATCAATTTATTATAGTTCTTTGGAGAACTGATATGTTGTGGATCAAGAGGAACTAATGGCTGTACAGGTACTTGGATTTCTAGAAGGCATTTGATAAAGTGCCACATCAGAGGTTATTGAGGGAAAAAATACCTCATGGTGCAGGATATAACAACATATTGGCATGGATAGAAGATTGGTTAGCTAACAGAAAACCGAAAGCAAGCATAAAAGGTCTGGTTTCTGATTGGCAGGGTGTAATAAGTGGTGTGTTAAAGAGATCAGTGCTGGAGCCTCAACTTTTTTACAATCTGTATAAATTACTTGGGTGAAGGGACCGGGGGTATGGTTGCTAAAATTACTAATGACACAAAGCTAGAATAGTAAGATGTGAAATAGACATAAGGAGGCTACAATGAGATGGGTTAGGTGGGAAAGTGTGGAAATGTCCATTTTAGCAGGAAGGATAAGAAAGCATAGTTAAATGGTGAGTCCAAAGGCTAGCATTCAGGTACAACAAATGATTTGGAAAGCTAATAGAATATTTCACTTATTGCCAGTGGAATTGAATGCAAAAGTAGGAGGTTATGTTTTCTTTGTACAGGACATTGGTGAGACCACATCTGGAGTACTGTGTACAGTATGGGCCTCATTTAAAGAAGGATATAAATGGAGTTCAGAGATGGTTTGCTAAGCCAAGGGGCGGGTTGCCATTTGAGGATGGGTTGGACAGGTTAGGCTTGTATCTACTGGAGTCTAGAAGAGTAGGAGGCGACTTGATTGAAACATACATGATCCTGAGGGGCCTGGACAGGGTCAATGTGGAGAGAATGCTTCCTAGGAGAATCTAGTACTTGCACCATTTTCAAAAATGAGGGTTGCCCATTTAGGACGGAGATGAGAAACCTTAGAGGGTCTTTGGAGCAGTCTTCTGCAAAAGGCAGGGGAAGCAGATCTTTAAATAGTTTTAAGGTACTGGTAGATAGTTTATCGATGAGCAAGGGATTGAAAGGTATTGAGGTCAGCAGGAATGTGGAATTGACGTCAAAATCAGAACAGCCATGAACGCATTGAATGGTGGTGTAGGTTTGAAGGACTGAGTGGCCTGCTTTTGCTCCTAATTCATATGTTCATATCAATTCTTGAAACCACTCCATTTATGAAAATATTCACTTTGTCTTTTTGGATTAGGTTAATACTGTATAGAATATGGCTACATATTTTCTGTTACATTTTTATTACTGTTGCAATGCGTTTTTACAATTTATTTGGTATGACCGCATTAGTAAGTAAACATTAGAAGTATTTGACCTTGTGTTACAATCCTGTTGGGACTGCTAACATTTGAAGAAAGATTTGAACACCCAGTGATTTAACCAATAAAATTATGCAACCAGTTTTCACGTTTCTAAGCAAAACACAAACTTTATTATATGTAGAACAAATTAAACACATTTGATCAAGGTAACATGATAGCTTATAACCCCACATATATTATGCCCCTAGATTTCTTTCTTCTCTTGAGGATTCTCTTATGGTATGATATCCTTACTTCTGTAGTGGTAGGGTCCACTCTGGAAGCTACTTTTAATATCTCGTGAAATCCAAATTGCGATTTAAGCCCTATCCACATGTGGTGAATGATGAAGTTAGTTTTTTCTCTCTGCTTGCAGTACAGGCCTAAACTCTCATTACTTTGCCTATCTTTCCTCAATGAACTGCGCCCACACACGATCTAAGCTGCATTTTAAAAAAAACTTGATTTCACGATTTTGTTACTTTTGAACTTCCAGGGATGCTGAATGTTCTATTAAAGTAAACATATGTTGTTCCCTTATTAAATGAACATATGTTATTCCTTGGGGGCTTCAGAGAAGAAGGTGAGAAGTTAGTGATTGTGATACTTGGTAGGGATTTTCTTATGGGAATCTATGACCATTAATCCACAGTATTGTTTTGCAGAGAAAGCAAATATATGTTGTGGAGTTGACCCTGTACTTGTTATGAAGAAGCTGTGATGAAAATCTTTTTTGTCCAGCGTGAACTTCTAATTTGCTGCAGCTTAAATGATAATTAGTCTTTAAGAGTGAGATGAGATTGTTTTTGAATTCAATATTAGCTTGTTTGCTTTTTCTTGAAACAGAAGGAAATGTTTGCATAATGTGGACTGATTATAACTGAGTGTGTAGATAACCTTTTGTTCTGATGTGGTTCGCAGGGTGTGTATGCCCCAAGGAGACTTTGGTCTCTTTTTCCTAAGATTGGGAACTCAAAAGTCTGTGTAGTGATGAAAGAAATAGGTAATATATAGTGAATCAGAGTGCTTTGTGTTTAAGAGTACTTAGTGAACTGTGTGTTAAGGTGGGAATTTGATGAAAGTGGGATCTCTTAAGTATTTCTCAAGCTTTAATATAGATTAACAGCTAGAATGTGACTTAGAACACTAAAACTACAAAAGAAAGTGCAAGCTAGTTAAAATACTAAGTTAATAGAAATTGCCTGCCAATGGTAGTTATCTGTCAATCAATTAAAAGTGGTTGCCTGAATAAGTGGTAACTACTGTAGCAAGAAGCTTACTTGACATTTGTAACTTGGGTGTGAGTCATAAACTCTCTTGAAGTAGTCAGAATTTGCTAGCATGTAGTGGAGAAGCAATGAATGCTACATTAACCTAGTGCTAAGTCAGAAATTTGGTGCAAGTGGAATAAAAGAGATGCTGCTTTTAATTCTTTTGTTTCTCTGCAGTGGTTGATATGTTATATTTCTGTCTCCGAACTTAAAGACTGTCACTAGCTATTCGTTTACCTAAATTAGTAACTAGTCTAAATGTTAGACCAACATGGCTAGGCAGGTGATCTGCCATGATTGCACCATGCTTTGAAAGCAATAACCTTTTTTACTCTGCCTTTATCTTGATTTCTGCAGGAAATTATCCTAAATTGCTGCTGGCAAAACTGGTGTAGAAACTTGCAAATCTACCAATTCCACATAGAGGAAATTCTGTGCCTCTGTATAGTTGCTTAAAATATTGATTCCTACCATCTACTGTACTGCAGTTGGTGTGACATTAATTTATAGTGGTGATGGTTTTGCCGCTTGCCAAATTAAATTCACTTTAGAATTGGTGAACTTAACTAATAGTTCTGTTAAGAACTGTGTGCAAGAACAGTATTGCATCACTGCTGAAAATGCTACAAAATTTGTTTTTTTAAGTAATGTGGCATCTCTATTCTTGGTTGAGATTATGCTCGTGAGTCTTGAGTACTATTCAACATCTTTGCTCTTGATCGAATTATCATTTCATAATCAAGATTTTGATCTGAATTGGCTTCTACATCAGTATGAATAGAAGTAAGAAGAAATGTTACTTTTGAAAAACCTCAGTTAAAGTTCTTGGAAAGGGTCATGCTGACCAAAATGTTAAATGTCACCAAATCAGGAAAAGAGTAAGACCAATATTTTTTAGCTGCTACTCCATCTGCATCACATGATCCTCCCTCTTCAATTAGGAGTTTGGAACATGCCTCATTGTGCAACATAAAGCAGATTAAAACCTAGAATACTCATAATGTGAATTTAGCAAATCGGCTGCAATGCATGCAAACAATGGTTAACTTTGTCACAACATAAACATTGACTTAGATTCTCCCTGGAAGTACTGAGCATTTTTCTTTTCCTTCTGCCGTGGATCACATGACCCTATTGTGAAAGAGTATAGATTTGTTCATTAAATCAAATTTGCTAACGGGTGAAATTAATTTATATAAAATATTTTCCAGATTTGAAGAAAACATTGGCTGTCCTCCTGGACAATATTTTGCAGCGTCTTGGAAAATTGGAATCTAAAGTGGACAACCTGATGATTTCAAATGGGACAGGAATAAATTCTACTAATGCTACTACTACTGTGAGCCCCAGCTCTGGCACTGTTGAGAAAGTTAATGTGGCAGGTAAATATATAATTTAGTTGTTTTGTATATAAATCACTTGCACTGCACTGCACTTAATTTTCTTTGGTAGAAAGTAACCAGAAAATATCACCCTGAAATATTTGAACATTGGAATAGGGTTAGGCCCCTTTAGTATTGAAGAACTTTTTGAAGTTCCCTTTGATAAATTTGCATTTTCTTTTAATTCCCAGAATTTTCCTCAGGAAATTCACTCCCTTTCCCTGCTCCTCCCGTTCAGTCCTCGTTTGCACTTGTGCATCTCTGGACCAGAGAAGTGCATTAGAACATTGCAATCAAATACTGGACTGACTCTGGAGAAGTTGCAGTAACTTGAATGGATTATTAAGCAACTCCCTGATTGGGGAGTTCTGAAGAACCAATATCTGCAAATGAATCTTTCAGCCAGCAGCGGAGAGGTTGCACCTTCTGCTAACTATCTGCCTTCTTAGCACTTTACACTTGAGACTTTGAACCTTCTGGTATCAGCTCCATCAAGGATACAGTGATGAACAGAGTCCGAGGCCAAGTGGTGAGTGTAATTTCAATGCAGCCATGCCCTTTTTTGGTCATGAACTAAAGGTATGCCCTTTTAAGGTCTGTCAGTTCATTTGTTTAAATGTTATCACCCCTAACGTTGCACAGCCCTGTCCCTCTCCCCAGTAATGCTCAACCCACCTGCCATGGTATTCAAACTTTACCCCTCACCCGTGCACTCCTTGATGATGCTGACGGGTGAGGTGCCTGAAGATTGGAGAGTGGCAAATGTTGTGCCTTTGTTTAAAAAGGGCTGCAGGGAAAAGCCTGGGAACTACAGGCCAGTTAGTCTCTCATCTGTGGTGGATAAATTGTTGGAAGATATTTTGAGAGACAGGATCTACAGGCATTTAGAGACGCAAGGACTGATTAGGGACAGTCAGCATGGCTTTGTGAGTGGAAAATCATGTGTCTCAAATTTGATTGAGTTTTTTGAAGGTGTAACCAAGAAGGTAGATGAGGGCAGTGCAGTTGATGTTGTCTACATGGACTTTAGCAAGGCCTTTGACAAGGTACCGCATGGTAGGTTGTTGCATAAAGTTAAATCTCACGGGATCCAGGGTGAGGTATCTGAATGGATACAAAATTGGCTTCTTGACAGAAGCCAGAGGGTGGTTGTAGAGAGTTGTTTTTCAAACTGGAGGCCTGTGACCAGCGGTGTGCCTCAGGCACTCTTTACGATCCTATCTACCTGTGACGCCACTTTTAGGGAATTATGTATCTTTGGTAGGGCATTGGGGATAGTTACAGAACAAAGAGATCTAGGGGTACATGTTCATAGCTCCTTGAAAGTGGAGTCACGGGTGGACAGAGTGGTGAAGAAGGCATTCGGCATGCTTGGTTTCGTCAGTCAGAACATTGAATACAGGAGTTGGGACGTCTTGTTGACGTTGTACAAGACATTGGTATGGCCACACTTGGAATACTGTGTGCAATTCTAGTCACCCTATTATAGAAAGGATATTATTAAACTAGAAAGAGTGCAGAAAAGATTTACTAGGATGCTACCGGGACTTGATGGATTGAGTTATAAGGAGAGGCTGAATAGACTGGGACTTTTCTCTCTGGAGCGTAGGGGTGACCTTATAGAGGTCTATAAAATAATGAGGGGCATAGATCAGCTAGATAGTCAATATCCTTTCCCAAAGGTAGGGAGTCTAAAACTAGAGGGCATAGGTTTAAGGGGAGAGATACAAAAGTGTCCAGAGGGGCAATTTTTTCACGCAGAGGGTGCTGAGTGTCTGGAACAAGCTGCCACAGGTAGTAGTAGAGGCGGGTACAATTTTATCTTTTAAAAAGCATTTAGATAGTTACATGGGTACGATGGGTATAGAGGGATATGGGCCAAATGCGGGCAATTGGGATTAGCTTAGGGGTTTTTAAAAAAAAAAGGCGGCATGGACAAGTTGGGCCGAAGGGCCTGTTTCCATGCTGTAAATCTTTATGACTCTTCCAACATCAGATGAACAAGAAATAGGGCTTCAGGAGTAGGTGAGCACAGGCCATGGAGTGGGGTTGAACACTACAGGGAGGAGGGTGGTGAGCATTGCCAGAAGGTGAATAAACATTGTAGGGTGATCTGTGACCAGGCTGCAGGGGTGAACTTTAGAGGCATTCTGAGCAGTGTTGGGACTTTACCATGAAGGGTGATGTTATTTTGGTTGCTGTTGTGCTTTGATACACACTGCTTTACTTAAGAGTTGCACTGCTCAGCAGGCTTTACACCTGCTGTGAGAAGCTGTAAGTAAACCATGTAAAAATCAGCACAAGGGCAAACAAACCAAGTCTCTGTGGTTCCGGCCATCTGATTCTACTATCGTATGAAATCATGCAGCATTCTGGGCAGGGAAAAACTGGCAATCAGACCTTTAAACTGCCCACCCAAGTTATGTGTGCACAGAGGGACTTCCTCCGTCTCCTGAGGTGCATCAGCAGCTTAAGTTATGTCATTCACTGCTCCTGATATCAGTAGCTTCAGGTGATTATATCTTTAGCAAGTGAGTTGGGATTGTGATGGTGGTTAGGAAGAACGGGGAATCATTCTTGCAGGAAGTTGAGACATGGGTTAGAATTTTACCGGCACGCCCGCCTGAGGCTCGTAAGATCGTACCTGAGGCCAACGGGGAATGCCATTTGGGGCAGGCATGCCAGTAAAATCAGGGTCATGAAGTAACTTAAACAGCATGATTTTGTGAAATTTCATAAATTTAGTTTGGCTGGACACAACACTGTCACTGTGCAACTTTCTGCTTTCCTGTACCTTGTCATAAATTTTAAGATGGTTGAAAGTAAGCTACTACATGCTTTATATCATAGGGACTAGGCATTTAACTAGGCGTAATAGAATCTAAAATTCCTTTATTTTCAAATGAATCTATTCTTTACAGTGGCACAGTGGTTAGCACTGCTGCCTCATAGCGTGCCTCATAGCCTCATAGCACCAGGGTTCAATTTCAGCCTTGATTGACTGTGTGGAGTTTGCATGTTCTTTCCGTGTCTCTGTAGGTTTCCTCCAGGTGCTCCAGTTTCCTCCCACTGTGCAACGAGGTGCCGGTTAGGTGGATTGGCCATGCAGAATTGCCCCTTAGTGTCCAAAGATGTGTAGGTTAGATGGATTAGCCATGGGAAATGTGCACAATTACGGAAATAGGGTGGGAAGAGGGCATGGGTAAGATACTTTGTTAGAGCGTTGGGACAGACCTGATGGGCCAAATGGTGGCCTCCTGCACTGTAGGGATTCTGATTTTCCTTGTTATAGCTCCTCCCCCGCAAACAGGGATGCTGTCTTACTGCTCGCCACATTGGTTGTTTGGCATAGCAAGCCAGGAAGATCGTGGGCGTTTGCTCCTGGCCCTGTTTGGGCACGAAGTCTATTTGTATAGAAGTAAGATGACTTTCCTGCTCCCGCTGGCATCTTCTGGCCTCCCAGAATCTTATTCCTTACCAGCGAGACGTCATGCTGACAATTACTGCTGGTCTCCACCCAAGCATCATGGTTATGCTAGAGGGATTGGCGGCCATTGAAGCCCCTGGGTGATTGGAGCATGGCTGCGCAGTGTTAATTGGGCAGTGGCACCCTGGCAGTACTTAGTTGGGCACCATAAGTATGCCAGCGTAGCGCCAAGGGGATGGGGTCTGGGTGGGGGTGCATGCACAAAGATGTGGTGGCGGGGAGGGGTTTGTGTAGGGAGTCCACTAATGGATTCATCTGGAAGGTCCTGGTGCCCCGATGCTGGTGACCCGTGTTGGTGTGGGGAGAGAGCATGTCGCCACTTATTGGTTCAGTGAGCGCCTGGTGTCTTGCGCAATGGCATCCCAAGCAGTTGACAGTGGATTTCCCAGCATTCCCTTACTGTTGCAAATTCCGGTGCTGTCAGTAAAACTGATGGTGTGGGAAGATTGCAGTGCCGAATTCACCCCAAAAACTTGGTGTGGAACACACTCCCGTTTTCAGACTTTTAGGACACCTAAAATTATTTTGGGAAGATCGCCTATGGTTGGAATAGTTTTGGGACCATTTTTTCATTGTGTCTAATTTGTAAATAATTGAGTTGTGTTTGTCATTTAACTTGGTGCTTTTTTTTGTCTTTTGCTTTGGTTATTTTTTCTATAATTGTCAGCAGACCCCCCCCCCCCCGATCATTATACTCCTGAAAACATGTCTACTAATTTTTCATGTATTATCCAAAGGATGCTTAGTGTGATGATACTATATCTTTAAATGTATTCTAGTCATGTTTCTGTGCTGTGTGTTTACTAGTCCCTTCCATTTTATTAGAGCTATTTTGTCTGGATCCAGCAGCACTATTGTTTCTGCTGCAGAATAATTGATCTTAATTGCTGCCCTATTTGTTTCAATCTAAACTAATTCTGGGTTCTGGTTTTTTTTTGTGTTTTCCCCTGGGGTATGTCAGGGTGGGGCTTGATTAGGTTGATGGTCAGGTCGTATGACTACATACACCTAGGCTTCCACAGTGAATTCAAGGCAGTCCGCTTTTGGGCTTTTTAGAGAGAGGTTGCTTTCTCTGTATCTCTTGCTCTGTTTGAAGTGGAGACTGGAATCTGCCAAGAAGTGAGGGTTTGGGGGTAGAGCTTTCTCTGGAAGTTGCTGCATGAGAATTAGAAGACAAGTGGCTGGATCATTCTCCAGAAGTGTCAAAAGGCTGGAAATCTAGTACCTATGTAAGCATCTTTGGTTTCTGTGCTAACTGTTTCTAATGAAGGGATTCATGTCTGTGGGGGATGCTGCTAAATTAGAACAATAGAGATAGCTAGCTGGTAAGAATTATACTTTGTCCAGTTTAAGTATTTCAATTGTTAAAAGTTATGCTAATTTTTTATAACATTGTGTTCTTGAGGTTTGTTTTGATAAAAGCTTCCTAGTGAGTCACTTGAATCATACCTGAAGTGAAATGCTATGCTCACCCTAATGCCAAAATCAAAATGTAAAAGTTGGGGTCTAGGCCAACTTCATAAAATACCTTGCGAGTTTCTGATCTGATCCTTAGCACTTAGTAAATATAGGGGGGAAAAAAAACAGCTAATGCTGCCAGTATAAAAATTGAAGAAAATATGAAATGTTACAATGTCCCTATCATTCCATTTCAAATTTTGATTGCTGTGATATGCTTCCAAATTTTCTGTTTCTCAGACAAAAAGATTAATGAACTAACTGGTAGAAATCTGAGATTTGTCAAATTATGATTTTTAACCAATGTTCGCTCTATTTTTACAATATTCAGAAACTTTTGTCCATATTAATTCAAGTATTTATATGTTTTAATTGCCTTAGAGCACTGAAAATGTACTTCCATTATGTTACTGTGTTGATTACAGTTGGTATGGTAACTACAGATTCCGGGCTAATAGAGCTATAGCTAACTGTGCATAATGTTTTAGTTTTTTATATTTCTAGATTGGTGCCTTCCTTGTATTTGGAGTAACTTGTGCAGTGATGTTCTCAAATTTGCTGTTGCATGTGGAAATCAATTGTGGTGATTTGTATTGTAATCCAGTAGATAAGGTAATTTGGAATATTTGAACCTTTTCCTTGGTACTTGAGCTCCTCCTGTTTTTCTCTGCAGATCTAATTAATGGAGCCCAGGAACAGTGTGAATTGCCTCCTATGGATGGCTTCCCTCACTGTGAGAGCAAATTGAAGGTAAAACTAAATCTATTTGGAGAATTTAAGTTATATTTTCAAAATTTAACACAAAAATTTACACAATATATTCTGAATTTCTTTCCTGCACACAATATCTTCTCACTTGTATTGGTTGGATAAAATTCCTTGGGTGTACTCCATGGGTTCTTCCAAATACTTTCTTGTCTGAGCATTAGCCAGTTTAGCACAGACACTAAATTGAACCTGAAATATACTTGTTTGATTTTTTTTTGAGAGATGAGGAACTGAGGGAAAGGCATTCACCATTCGGGACAATAATTTACACATGCACTGTTCTCTTCCCCTAGGTTGGATTAACTTATCATAGAATCACAGAACCCTACACTGCAGAAGAGGCCATTCAGCCCATCAAGTCCGCACCGACCACAATCCCACCCAAGCCCTATTCCCATAACCCCATGCATTTACCCTAGCTAGTCCCCCTGACACTAAAGGGCAATTTAGCATGGCCAATCCACCTAACCCGCACATCTTTGGACTGTGAGAGGAAACCCACACAGACACGGGGAGAATGTGCAAACTCCACACAGACAGTGACCCGAGCCAGGATTCGAACTGGGTCTCTGGCACTGTGAGACAGCAGTGTTAACCACTGTGCCGCCCAGTGTGTTCATCATCATCATAATAATAACTAAAGTGAGACCTTATTTAAATTCAGCCTCTCCATGTTTGGAGCTGGCGATGGGTCAATGTTGGCTCTATTCTCTCCCCACAGATGCTGTCAAACCTGCTAACTGTCCTGTAATTTCCTGCTTTCTGTCTCCCTCCCTTTTTTTGAATAAAGGAGTTACATTCACTATTTTCCAATGGAACCTTTTCTTGATCTAGGACATTTTAGAAAGTTAAACCAACATATCAACTATCTCACTCGCCACTTTAAGACCCTTTGTGAAGTCCATCAGCACCTAGGAATTTTTCAGCCTACAGTTGGCTCTCGAGTAATTATAATTCTCCCAAGTTCTCCTTTCCCATCACTCCTGTGGGAGTGACCTTCCATCAGACCTGCATAGTACTCCTTTCAAAACAAGACCAACTGAATCGTGAACCAATTTTTCTTTATAACTTGTAAAAGTCCACTATTCTGTCCAATTGTACTTTTCTTGAGCATGTTTGTGTGTGCGATTCTGAGAGTGTAGCATTCAATTTTGGGGTGGATCATTTTAATCGTTTTTTTTTTGTTTAAAACCTTGAAAGCCTGTTGCTGGTTATTTGAATCATCTGCAACCCGTCTTCTGTCAAAAAAAAATCATTGATTATGGACAAGTGGGAAGGGAACAGTGATTTCAGCTCTCTTGCCCAGTCTGTAATATTGTGTATATTTGGAAATTGTATGTTATGGGCACTCTCGAATGTGTAACCAGGTAACTGGAACAGCAAACCTTTCAACCTAGTATAAGGATAGACCTGATGCAAAACTTTGCACTTGGGAAGCTTTAACAACTAGCTAAATACCCATGATTGCTGTTATGAAGGTAAGTAACATGAACAATTTTTATACACCAAGATCCACTCTTAAATGAATAAGCAGATAATTTCGGGCAATAGTTGCCAGTTAAGAGTAGGATTGTGATCATGTATGAGTTGTGCGCCTCCGTGGAAAAAGTAGACAACACCTCAGTTTAACATGTTAGAAAAGCTGACAGCCCTGACCGTGCAGTATGTCATTGGTACTACGTTTTGAATTGCACTGTGGATTGTGTTCCAAGTGGGATTTGAAAACTGAACTTTTGCCTCAACAAAAGAATTCTGAAGAAATACGAGAAAAAACTATGGCATTTCAACCTGTGTATCACTGACAGGGGCTAAATTTAAAACAGCCCTGATTTCTTTGTTCGCCACCTGTTGTAACCCATGTATCACTGACAGAAGGGGGTTTAATTTAAAAATGGCCCCCACCACCTGTCTATAAACAGGTGTTTTTAATTTTTCTTTCCCCACTTTGTAAATGGTGTACTTTCCTCAACCCTTCAGCTTTGGAGAGATCCAATCCTCTAACCCCACAGCAAACATGAGCGAGGGTAAAATCGGAGGGTTAGATTATTTTACACACACTCGAAACACGGGAAGATGGTTTGCAACATTGTCCTCCTTTTTGTATTCATCCATTAAATGCGGGATTATCAGGTTTTGGGATCTATTGTCCTCACAAACAGATTGTCTCCGCTGGTCAGGATTTTGCCTCAATTTTTTAAAAAATTCATTCGTGGGACATGGTTGTCGCTGGCTGGGTCAGCATTTATTGCCCATCCTTAGTTGCCTTTGTTCAGAGGGCAGTTGAAGTCAACCACATTGCTGTGACTCTGGAGTCACATGTAGGCCAGGTCAGTAAAGATGGCAGATTTCCTTCCCTAAAGGAGATTAGTGAACGAGATGGGTTTTTCTGACAATCAACAATGGTTTCATGGTCATCAGTAGATTCTTAATTCCAGATTATTATTTTTAGATCATAGAACAGTACAGCACAGAACAGGCCCTTCGGCCCACGATGTTGTGCCGAGCTTTAAATTCAATTTTTTAAAATTGAATTTAAATTCCACTATCTGCTGTGATGGGATTGGAACCTAGATCCCCAGAAGTTTGTTTATTAGTGTCACAAGTAGGCTTACATTAACACTGCAATGAAGTTGTTGTGAAAATTCACAAGTCACATTCTGGCATCTGTTTGGGCACACTGAGGGAGCATTTAGCATGCCTAATGCACCTAACCAGCATATCTTGAGGTAATTTTAGAGTATGATTTCATATTAAACTGCAAGAGTACACAGAATAGTTCAGTCAGCAAATCACAAATTTTAAGAATTTGGGAATGTGTTAATCAGTCAGGAATACTTGAGTCATTAAATGCAAGGTTGGCTTCCTCGCAGAATAAATGGACCAAAAGCACAATCTCTTTTTGAAGAAAAGCTGGATGTTGGGAGGCTGAGGTTCTTGCACATAATGTTCTATGGTCATATCATATCTTGTGTTTGGTAAATAATATAACATTCAACAGATCTAAAGATTTGCTGAACAAGTAATTTGCTTCATAAATTTTCTACTGAATCTAAATTCTATATTCAGACTTGTGTATTTGTATGTCTTGTTTTTAGTGGATGAAGACTATGTGGCGGTCAGATCCTTGCTATGCCAGCTATGGTGTGGATGGATCCATATGCTCATTTTTTATTTACCTCAGTGAGGTCAGTGGGTGTATGCTTTAATTAAGTAAAATGTGGCTTTTGTTATCCTCTTTTAGACTAATGAATTGCATGCATGTGAAATTATTGTGGATAATTTAAAATGTGAGAAACATGGCAAAGAATTAGACTTCATAATTATAGAGACATTAAAAAAGAGGAAAATGTGTAAATGTTGCAGCATGAAATTAATTCTGTATAAAAATGAGGAACTAGAGGAAAAAAAGGAAATTGTACATGTTTTGAAAGGAAGTGGAATGTTTTCATAATAGAGGCAAAGTACCGCAGACGCTGGAATCTGAAACAAACAGGAAATGCTAGAAAATCTCAGGTCTGACAGTATCTGTGGAGAGAATTTTCCGGCATTTTCTGTTTTTGTTTTTGATTCTATATGGTTTATACATTTTATATTCATTATCCTGCCATTACAAATTGTCTAAATTTTTTGTCACTTGTTGCGTATTACCTCTTGTTGAACTTTACTGACATCCTGTTTTTGATGTATTTATTTTTTCCTTGAGGATAGGTTGAAAATTGGTGTCCCCCTCTATCATGGAGAGCAAAAAGTCCTCGAGAAGAGACAGACCAACAGAATTTGGTTAGTATTTATTTAAATGAGCGTAACTTGTTGATGCACTGCACTATGCTATATTGCTGTTGAGTTGTCTCGTTGTGATGCTCTCACAGGCTACCAGCAGTTGGCTCTACTTGCAGATCAAGGATATGATGCCAGTAGTGGAATGTGTTAGAAATTGATGGGTAGCTGTGGAATGGAAGCTTGGGCTTCAGAATTAATTTAAGTTTGATGACTGTTAATGGAATTGGAGTCTGTATCCAATATTAAATAGGTAGCCTTAGTAGATTTGGAAACCTGCTGGGGGCCAGGTACAAGGGGCTTTTTAAAAAAATAATGATGACTGGGATTCAAATGGGTTTCATTTGAAAATAACTTTTTTTTCCATTCATAGGATGTGGGAATTGCTGGCTTGGTCAGCATTTATTGCCCATCCTTAATTGCTCTCCAGAACGTGGCAGTGAGCTGCCTTCTTGAACCACTGCAGTCCATGTGGTGTAGAGATATCCACAGTGCTATTAGGGAGGGGGTTCCAAGATTTTTGACCCAGCAACAGTAAAGGAATGGTGACATATTTCCAAGTCAGGATGGTGAGTGGCTTGGAGGGGCACTTCCATCTATTGGTTTGCCCATGTATCTGCTGCCCATCACCTTCTAGATGATAGTGGTCGTGGGTTTGGAAAGTGCTGTCTGAGGAGTCTTGATGAGTTCTTGCACACTTTGCTCCCACTGTGCATAGGTGGTGAAGGGAGTGAATGTTTGTGGATGGGGTGCCAATCAAACAGGCTGCTTATAAATTTAAGTATTCTTGGAGCTGCACTCATTCAGGCAAATGGAGGGTATTCCATCATTCTCTCAATATTTATATGGCTCGTCCAGTTCAGCTTCTGGTCAGCGATAACCCCCCCCCCCCCCCGAATGTTGATAGTGGGGCATTCAGCGATGGTGATTCCATTAAATGTCATGGGGCATTGGTTAGATTCTTTTTTGTTGCCTGGCAGTTGTGTGGTGCAAATATTGTGGCACAAATGTTACTTGCCACTTGTCAGCCCAAGCCTGGATATTGGGCTGATATTATCCAGGCTTACCTTATGGTGGAAGGAAGGACATGGATGAAGCAGCTGAAGTTGATTTGACCTAGGGCACTACCCTGAGAGACTCCTGTAATGATATCCTGGGACTGAGATGATTGACCTCCAACAACCATGGCAACCTTCCTTTGTGCTAGATTTGATTCCATCCAGCAGAGTTTTCTCCCCCGATTTCCATTGACTGTTGGGACTCCTTGATGTCACACTTGGTCAAATGCAGCTTTGATGTCAAGGCTCATCACTGTCATCTCATTGAAAGTTAGAGGGAAAACAGGGATTTGTAAGGGGACCGTAAAGGGCAGCGAAAGGATTCTAAACATTTTGGCTCCATATGTGATCTTTTAAAAAATATATATGTACATTAAGGAATTTATTGGAATGAAATGTATATCCGAAAGGTGCATCTCAAGGGTTAATGCCTTGAAATCTTCAAACCAGGTAGCATGCACCCAACATCCTTTTACATAAATGAGGAAGGTATTAGAGCTTTGGTTATTTTTGGGTACAGCCCTGTATTTATGAAATTCCTGAATTCAAGAAGATATTGAGGTGATGGGACTGATTAATACAGTTAATTGTTAAACCATGCATTTCACCAGCTGGCACCCTTTAATATTGGGCAGAAATCTGAAGTGGCTCCAGTGTTGCTTATACCTGCACATCACTCCCTAGACCAAATGCTTGTATAAAAGGATGCTGAAAGATATCCTGCTTCTTTAATTAGATTCTTTATTGTTAAGAGGTGCACTGATCAACTCTTGTAATTAACTAACTAAAATAAAAGCAAATTACTGCAGATGCTAGAATCTGAAACCAAAAGAGAAAATACTGGAAAATTGCAGCGTGTCTGGCAGCATTTGAAGAAGTACTGCTCCAACCCTATTAGCTTTGACAAAGGGTAATCTGAACTCAACGTCAGCTCTTTTCCCTCCTTTATAGATGCTGCCAGACCTCCTGAGATTTTCCAGCATTTTCTCTTTTTTTGGTTCTTGTAATTAATTTTCTACTCACTTTCTAAGTTGGTATAAGGACATTAGTGTGACTTCGTGAAGCCAATTTGACAGCTCCTTGCTTTTTTTAAACTACGTTGCTTGTACAACCGTGTATGTAGGATTTTGAGGTGGCCGGGCACCATCAGAAATTGCAGACAATACAATACTCATGAAGCCAGTGTCTCCGTTTAAAGACACAACCTTTATTTCGATGAGCGACCGCTTGGAGAAATCACCAAAGGGTTGGGCAGCTCCTGAGATGGAATAGCTAGACCTCTCCAATGAATTCTAATGTACACTATTCAAAACACATCAATTATAGATTTTCTTATTAATTACTCCTGCCTTTCATTTGCTTTAAATCCATCATCTTCAATGTACATCAACAATAATACCTGTCATATGCTTAAGACAATTGCATCTTACCCTCTGGCCCTTTAGACTCCAGATGTTTCCTCCAATTTTGGCTAACTCAACATCCTGCATCCTTTGGTAGCCTCAGACGCTAGCCGCAAAGTTCAAAATGAATATTCCCATAAGTTCCTCTGCGGGTCACTGCCAAACCTGACTATCACACAATCCTGCATCTGGGCGTACATCCATCTTATCTGGACAGTGAGTAAGCCCTATTCATGAAATTTGATGAAGTGTTCTGAATGTTGCCATTAGAAATTCTGATTTAAAAACAGCCATATTTCCAAGGTTTTGGTATTCCCTTGGAATATGGCTTAGTCCTAATGCACTTTACCATGATGCTTTGCAGCAATCTAACTTTGGGTAAAGTTAACAATGATTCTTAAAAATACATTCAAAGTATCAGCATATGTGGTTTTAAATCATAATCACTTGTTTAAAACTCACTGCATTTCATGCATGTAAGCTGCTTTCTTGTTAGCTTATAAGTCTGTTTTAAAGTCATTTCACTCAAAATGCTGGCAGTTCTGTCAGTGTCTTAATGGCTAATAGGTTAGTAAAGATTTTTAAACCATTAGGATATTTCCCCTTAAAATGCAGAATCGGATGACACTAAACTTTATTTTGGCAACTAAGGGTGGAACGTGTGCTTTGATTGGATCAAAGTGTTGCACATATATACCTGACACTTCAGAGAACACAACCAACTTGGTCTCACACATTAGAAAGGAAGTTGAAAAACTTAAACAACCAGCATCCTTTTCTTTGTGGAACTGGGCAACTGACTGGATAGGTTCTCTGGGAACAAACATAATACAAGGGAAAGTGTTCTTCTTTGTTATCTTAATGTTCATTGTAACTATAAAAAGTCCATTAGGGGTGCAACAGCAGTGGCATCAATCCATGTGGACAATGAGATGTCCCTAATACCAAGCGCCCATCTGGCATATGAGAATATGTACTGTCAGACATCTATTTAATAGCCTACATGAGAATATTACTTTTCCTTATGATTTTAGCATTAGTGGGGATTGTAAATTTAAATGCAGTTATGAACAACTAATGCAGTATTAGTAATGACAATCCAGGCAAAGAAGCCAAATCACCTTTTAGGATTTTAGAATATTTCCTGAGATACCTTTATTTACTGGCCTAGTATTGGACTAGCCAATGGCCAGAAGGCGGGGGGGTTGTAAGGGGAAAAGTCCTAATAGGTTAGTCCGGATTTTTAAACCATTAGACATTAAGACACTGACAGAACTACCAGCGGCTGCTGGTCAAAATAAAGGTTACGTCTTTAAACTGAAACACTGGCTTCATGAGTCTTGTATCGTCTGAAATTTCTGATGGTACCCAGCCACCTCGCAAACCCCACCAACAGCTTTCTATGTTGGAATAAGAACATTAGTGTAACTTCGTGGAGCCAATTTGACAGCTTCTGTTTTTTTTAAACTATGCTGTTTGTACAGCTGAATCTTGGTATATTGGTTTGCATGCATGTCACAATGGATTTTTTTCAGACTTTGTAGACAAAGGGTTTAGTGCAGACTTGTGTACTTGCAGGTTAGGCTCTCATTTTTGACTCTTTACTGTTTATGCATAAGATAGTGCTCTCTCATATCTGGACCTATCAAAAGACATCTGTAGACAGGTGACATCTGAAGGATACCATAACAGTTTTATGTCCGCTCCTGCAGAAAGATTTGTAAATCCATTCTAGGCTAAAAATGACTGTTAGTAGCTCTGAAGATCACAGCTGCATTGAACTTCTATGTGGCATGTGCCTTGTAGGTAGGGGTGTGATATTGCTATATCTGGTACATCTGCCAGGGCATGCTTCTTGCAGATCACAAATACATTGTTCAATAGAGCCACTGATTTTCCATTTCTCAACAAAATCACACCGAGTAACGCAACAGCAGTAAAGTTGTGCATGCATGTTATATGAAACAGGGTAGATACCTGTAAGTCATCAGTCAGACATTCTGACACTCTGGAAAGATTTTCCTGGTAACTTTGCTGCCTTTAGTCATTGTTTGCCATAGCTAAAAGTTTGATTCAAAAAATTTTCAAAGAGTAGCTCATTGTTTCATTTTTGTCACAAATCCATAGTCTGAAATTACAGGGAAATTATTGAAGATGGTTAGACTCTGAATTTTATCTCTCACAATGTCAAATTCCTACAGAATATGATATAGAGCTAGAAAATGTGTTCTGATGGATACCACAATTATATAGAATTGAATAATTATTATCTTTATCACAGGCTGAAATTCGAACAGATTTTGATTACCTATTTAAAATGATGTCTGCACATGATGAATTTCGATGGATGCGATTAAGAATAAACCGAATGGCAAGTGCCTGGATAGAAGCTGTAAAATCACTTGCAGAAAAACAAAATTTAGAAATTAAACGTAAAAAGGTCAGTTCTGGAATATTGACTATCAGTTGTTTTTATTCATAAGATATGGATGGCATTTATTGCCTATCCCCATTTGTCCTTGAAAAGGCAGTGGTGCACAGCTTTCTAGAATTGCTGCACCCATATAGGGAAGATACTCCCACAATACTGCTGGTTCGGGATTTCCAAAATTTTGTAACAGTGATGCAATACACAGCAAGTCAGAATGGTATGTATCTTGGGGAACTTTCAGGTCGTGGTATTATCATGCACCTGTAGCCCTATCATCTGTTGCGCTTGTTCTAAGTGATAGAGGTTGCAGATTTCAAAGGTGCCGTTGAAAGATGCTTGATAAGCTGCAGCTGTGCATTTTGTAGATGATGCACGCTACAGCCTTTGCATCAGAGATGGATGGGGCTGCAAAACAGATGGGCTGCTTTGTTTTGGATTTGCTCAGGCAAGTGGAGAATATCCCTCCACACTCCTGACTTGTGCCTTGTAGTTGGTGACTTGACTATGGGAGGTCAGGAGGTGGGCTATCCACCACAAAATTCTCAGTTTCTGACCTGCTCTTGTAGCCACAGCATTTTGCTCACTGGACAAGTTAAGCGTCTGGTCAGTGGTGACCCCCAGAATGATGGGGGTCTTCAATGATGGTAATGCTGTTGAATGAAAGAGAGGTAGTTGGATTCCCTTTTATTACAGATCATCATTGCCTGGCACTTGCCATGCAACAGCTCAAGTCTGAACCTTGTCCAGGTCTTGCTACATCGAAGCACAGAGTTCCTCATCATCCGAGGAGTCGCAAATGGAATGTCATGCTGGAGTAATCAGCAAACATTCCAACTTCAGACTATGATAGAGGGAAGGTCAAGTAGCTGAAGATGGTTGGGCCTAAGATTCTGTACTACAGCTGAGATGATTGGCCTCCAACAACAGCATCCACCTTTTGTACTACTTCATATCTCCACTGTATAGAGTTTTGCGCTGATTTCCCCTTGACTTCCATTTTACTCTTGCGCCTTGATTTAACACTTGGTTAAATGCTGTATTGTAGTTAGTTATACTGATTGTCACCATTGATTATTTTGAACAGCTTCATAACATAAACCTTGTAACCCTATTTTATTTAGAATTCTGTAATTCTTAATGCTATAGAAGAATTGAAGCTGGCTTTCTCTGCCCAACATTGGAAGCCTCATCTGTGTGCTCTAGTGTTCAAGTCATTTCGGAATACACAGTTACCAGATGAGATCACTTTGATCCCAAAATTATTTCTAATTTTCGATTTGCTCAGTTCCTATATATCCATGTAACATTGCCTATCATGAAATGTGTTTTTGTGTACTTTTCATCATTTAGTTTTAACTATGTTCACATTTCTAATGGAAGCACCTATATAAACGTGTTAAACAGCATCTTGCAATTTGCTGTCTTGGGTCACAAATGATTATTAGCCACTGTATTCTAATAACTTAGGGAGAGAATAAAACAAGTAATCTGAATTGAAGCAAATACTCAGATTTGTATGTGTATTTCTGTGCCAAATTGAGTGCAAATGCTAGATACGTGGTCATTTTTCAAGAACAGAATAGTGGTAATGTACAGTAATTGGTGTATAACTTTTTTATTTCTTAGATTCTTATCCATCTTGGCCTTTTGACAAAGGAATCAGGATTTAAGATTGCAGAGAATGCTTTCAGCGGTGGCCCTCTTGGTGAATTAGTACAGTGGAGTGATTTGATTACAACTCTGTACCTACTGGGCCATGACATTAGAATTTCAGCCTCACTGGCTGAACTAAAAGAGTAAGGATCTAAAATTTCATCAGTGGTGCATTAAAGCCATGAATGCTAAACTCTTAAAATATATTAGTGCATGTTATAATGCTGAATTGATTTGTAAAAATAGTTGTGTTTCTAGTGATAATTCTATGTAGTAGTAGTAGCAGAACGATGATGCAAGATATGTTGATCTGCTTTAACCTGCAAGTGAAAGAAAAGCTGATTGCTGTAGTTAAAATGGCATGATAAAAAGCACTTGGATTTCAATTCATTTAATTTACTTGCTATCCATTGTGGACAACTATCACATTGAAAGTGAAACAATTTGTAAATATTGTACAACCTCTTCCATGTTCTGTCCAAATCCTATCAATCTTGCTTATAGAATATAAAACTTAGAATGTGTTTACTTTTAACGTACTATTTGTATAAAAACAGAAATAGCTGGAAATATTCAGCATTTGTGAAGAGAAACCCGTTTCTTATTCCATAAGTGCTGCCTGACCTGAGTGTTTTGCATTTTGTTTTTAATTTCACAATTCCAACATGCCCACAGTATTTTACTTTTCTAATTTGTTTAATGGTGTAAAATGTGTTTTTCCACTCCTAGTTTGTTAACATCTCAACTCTTGATGTGCTGTGTCTTCAAAACGCAGTTCAGTATGTATTGTACAGATGTTAATGCCATTTTATTTTTGAAAATAGTGTTTGAACTTACTTTTGGTTCAGGAAAGATTGCTTTAAATAGTGCCTACCTTGCTTAAATTACATTCTTATGGGATATAAAAATATTTTTTGAGATGGTGCTTTCAACTTTATGTACAAATCTCAGTAGTTGCAGTCTCTCTCTATTTTCACTTTCCTGCCAGGCTTCGATAAACTGATTATATTGTGAATTAGTGGGAAAATTGTGCTCAAGGTTTTGTCTTGTGTTAATTGTCACGCTTTGGCTTTCCAAAAGATTTCTTCTTTACTGGTTTACATTTTAATTAATGTGATTCTAGGATTTTTAGAGGTGTAATCACATTGTATGCCTTATTAGTATTCCTTTACTCTTTCTTCATGTGAGTCTCACTGGCTAGGCCAGCATTTAATGCCCATCCCTAAATGCCCTTGAGAAGGTCAGGATAACAGCCTCTTTACAGCTGCAGGCCATGTACTGCTGTTACACCCACAAGAGATCTAGGATTTTGACACAGCGACAATGAAGAAATAGGGGTATAGTTCCAAGTCAGGATAGTGTGTGATTTGAAGGGGAAAACAGGTGTGGTGCTCCCATTGTTCTGACCTTGTTCTTCGAGGTGGTGGAGATTGTGGGTTTGATGGTTGCTGTTGAAGGAGCCTTGGTGAATTGCTGCAGTATATCTTGTAGATGGTGCACACTACTGCAACTGTGTATTGGTGTTGGGAGGAATGTATGTTTTAAGGTAGTGGATATGCTGCCAATCAACCAAATTGTGTCGTCTTGGATGGTGTCCAGCTTCTTGAATGTTCTCTCGAATGAAGTTGCACAATTCAATATTATTCGGCTTTTCAGTTGTTAGTCAGAACACTGCCAAAGAAATCCAGCAAGAGCCATGGTGACCATAAGCAGGTTATTTTTAAAAAAATGTAAATGTTGTGTATTTTGTTTGGCAGTACACTGAAAGCACAATTTTTTTTAGTTGAAAGTAGCATTTCTTTTTAAAAATCTGTTCCTATGCTCCTAACAAATATATTGTCAGAATTTTGAAGGTGTTGTAGAACTAAACCAAACACCACAAACTTATGGAATTAGGAACATTTTAAAAAGAAACTCCAGCAAAAACTTGCAACAGCCAGAAGTAGAATGGACAATCATGTTCTTTGACAAAGCAAAAGTGAGAGCAAAGGTGGCGGTAGTAGAATAGAATGCTGGCAAAGTATTCAAATTTTGCATTCTTTAGTTAAAACAGTAGTTTAGTATTCTTGCCCCTGTTTTGCTCTGGTGAGGAACCTATTGCCTAGATTTGTAGGAATCTAGTGAAGTTTTTGATGTCTTAATCTTGCAAGTACTGCAGTAGAGAACATGCTGGTTACTTTAAATTTTCTGATCTTAAAATCTTTGTGTATTGTATTTTCAAACATGCATGTATTTTCTTACAGGATAATGAAGAAAGTGATGGGTAACAGGTCGGGTTGCCCTACTCGTGGTGATAAGATAGTAGAACTAATCTATATTGATATTGTTGGCTTGACACAATTTAAGAAAACACTTGGTCCATCTTGGGTTCATTATCAGTAAGTATTACCCTGCATTGTTTCCTTGCTGTTCAGCTATTGCAATTATATTTACATACTGCATCCCTGGGCTGCTCGGACTGCAGTTTGAAGTCTGGGCTATGAAATGCCCAACCAAATTGTTTTCCTCTGTTCCATGAGTTGTTACTCCCGTTCCTGTATCTCCCTTGTTGCTTTGGTATCCAACTGGTTGTATGCTGCAATCTGGGTTTAACTGCTGGAATGTGGAAGAGAGTTAGGTCTCTAAGCAAACGGTCAGGAGTGACAAGAAGTGGTAATTGGAAAAGATGATTTTTCAGTTGGGATTTGGGGGAGGGGGTGGTGAGAAAGTAGTGCTTCAGTTGACTGGATGGTAGGGAGGAGAGAATGTGTGTCGCTGTGGGCAGGGAGAATGAAGTGACTTTTGTGAGCTTGGTGTCAAATATTGTTTAGCTTGACACTTGAAATTTTGCGATGCAATGTCCAGAATAGTTCATGGCAGTGTTTCTACTATTGTGTGGTCCAGGAGACCGTGCACTAGTAGAGACACTGGGGGGCAGAACAGAAACCATGAGCAAATACCATAAACATTGCTTGCTGGACCTTCAAAATTTGGGTCAATGAGTGCGAGAACACCTCCAGATATTCACTCCTAAATATCCAAAGTCGAAATGTCGTCACATGTTAATATCCATCTTTTTCCTTATCAGTTTCCTTCTGAAAGTATTTTTCTTAAGATAAGGATTTGAAAAGCACCTTTTCTCCAGCTTTGTAAGAGCACAATCTGGAAACTAGTTGTGCCTGCAGCAGAGTAAATTATTTTTAGTCAATAACAAATTATTGATTAGTCCTTTGCTGAGCATCATGCGTTTATTTGAATGTATGCAAGTTTTCCGGAATCACATGTTTTAGAACTGATCAGGATAGTCTGTACTGAATAACAAACCAGAATTAATTAATAGTCTGATGGTCAAGGAACGCTCTTTCATTTACTATGTAACAAAATCACGGATATTTAAGGCTGATTACTATTTTATCCATCTGGATTCATCAGTTCAGAGAAATTGCCATTCACTTCATGATTACAGTAATTTTGCCTCAACGACTATCATTTTAATATGATGCTTAGTAAGAAGCATTTCCTTATCTACCTTGATGTACCCATCTTGAGTTTGAACCTGTTTCATACTGGATGTCAACTTTGTGAGTCTTCTCTCTGTTGCCTCACTTGCTAAATATTCCTTTGTGATGGGAGTCACATGCTATATTCAATGGCAATCTGATAGAGCACTCAAGTTTGATCAATTACCTCATATTCTACTTTTTTACCCTTGTAGTTCAACATTGTATTGGCTTCATTAATTTGTTTCTCTACACTTGCTAGCCAGGTTTAATATTGAGCCTACCACGACACTTGCCTTTCTTTCAGTTCTTCTTTAGCTATTACAATCCCATTCATGGAGTATACTTCCACATGAGCATTCCTTTTGTATTTTCGTTTGTATTAAATTTGCTTCTGTTCTGCTGATTTGCTTATCTTGTCTACTTAGTCTGTAATTTCTAATCTGCATCTCCTAGTATATGATTTGCAAATTTGACCACTTTGCATAGAGTTTCTAAATTCAGGTTGCACAATAAGTTGACACCCTTTTTTAAGAAGAAAAGGTACTCTGCCTTCCCCTTGTTATGGGCTGTATACCAACATAACAGAGTGGTGTGATATTTGTGGACTAGGCTGTTGCAGAAATGTCTCTGCAAATGTGTGATTTGAGTAGGCAAGGCAAACAAGATCAGCTGTTGTTTGCATCGCTGCCACCACTATCCACACCAACACATGAGCATTCCTTTTGGCTAAGATCAAGTGTAGTATGGATAAGATGCTGCACTTGGTTGAGGTCATTAGGTTACATTTAAGCTTCATTTGAAGCAATTTTTAAAAGCGGCATCTCGGCCTTTTGGCTAAGATGCAAATGAGATCAAGCCTTGGAGGAGGTGAATCTGCACCTACTCCAATCAGCTTGGCTCATGTAGATCAGGCCCAAGACAGGAGTGGAGGCCCTGTCTTGTCAGCTTGGATCGGAAATGTCTCAACTTGTTGAGACTCTGAATTGGACTTGATTTGATTGAATTGGAAAAGTATAAAAATTTTTAAAAACACAAGCATTTTGCATCAGTGCAATGCTCCATCTTGTGGCTTTAACTCAAAATGACAGGTCCCAGTTTCATTCTCTCTGGTAAAATAATCTGCATACTAATGTTTCCTTGTTTGACTTTCCATACTGATCGGCAGCAGAAGCATAGGCTGCGATTTTATGCATCAAACGATTGGTGGAGAAGGGGCTTTAAAATTGCATTCGGTGACATTGGGTCACTCTCCAATGTTTTCATGCCATTTTGAAATTGGCGGATGGGTGCCTGTGTGGGAACACTGCTCATGTTATTGAATTAAGCCGTTTAAAGCCTATTAACATTATTACCAAGCCAATAGACCATTATTTTGCTGACCCCTCCAGATTCAACAGTGAACGCATGGAGAACACGTGGGGGTCAGAGTATCATCAGCTTTTAAAGGGCAGCAAAAAAGGGCACTGATGTAATTGTTGTATGTGGTAGTTAATGGAGTTGGATATTTTTTTCCTTTGGTAGGAAGGCACAGATTTATTTTGCAGGCGAATAGTTGGGAAACCATTGATCTGGGGTCAAGTTCCTTGACTTTGGTCCTGGAGGGATCAATTGAGAAGGGCATGAGAGCATGTGGGCAGCGTTGCAGTCACTACTGGCAGGGCGGCTCACTCAGACTAGCAATGCCGAACTGCCATGACATCGTTCTTTCCTGAGGGGGGAGAGAGTTGTGACCCCATGGATCAGGCAGCAGCAACCCCATGACCATCTGCATGGGCATTCTCTTGGGGGGAAGCGGCACAAGGTTGCAGAAGTCAGCTTAAGCAGGTGTAAGCATGGAGAAATAAGTACCTTTTTTGTCCAGACAAAATGAGCTACCTACACATGTCAGAACGGAAGTGCTGATGGAGCCTACTTCTGAGAGGCCATGACTGATCTTTGTGCCATGTTGATGAGTTCTGGCTGCAAAGGTGGTCATCTGATCCCAATGGCATCCAAGTCACCAAGTCTGTAAATTTCTGTGCCTCTGGTTCATTTGTAACATTTATGCCATACGATTGCCTGGCAATGACCGTTTCCAGCGAAAGAGAATTTTACTATCTCTCCATGACATTCAGTGGCATTACCTTTGCTGAATTCACACCCTACCCGCCATGAGCATCCTGGAGGTTGACCAGAAACTGAAGTTGCCCAGCCATATAAATACTGTAGCTACAAGAGACATCTGTCCACCTTGTACAAGGCACAAGTCAGCAGAGTGATGGAATACTCTCCACTTGTCTGGCTGAATGTGACTCCAACAGCATTGAAGAGAGAAATCTGACGGCACCATCCAGGACAAGGCAGCCCACTTATCTACTGCCTTAAATATTCACGCTCTCCACCAATGCAGAGTGTGTGTTCCATATGAGATGTACTGCAGCAACTCACCAAGGCTCCTTTGGCAACTCTTCCCAAAATCTTAACTTGGGACAAGGGCAGCAGTCACATAGGAACACCGTCACTGTATTGCCATTCCTTCACTGTCATTAGATCAAAATCCTTCCTAACAGCATTGGGAGAGTGCTTGCATGGGATGGGCTGCAGTGGTTCAAGGAGTCGACTTACCACCACCTTCTCGAGGACAATTGAAGATGGACAAATACTGGCCTTTCCAGTAACACCCACGTCCCATGAAAGAGTTTTTTTTTAAATGTATAATTCTAGGCACTACTGGAGACATGGGTGGCACCTCCTAACCAGCCACACACCACTATACCAAGATGATGACTGTCCTCTTCAAGAGCTAGCACATATGTCACTGAACTGATGCAGACAGCCAGGCTAAAAGAGTTATAGGAATCTGTGCCATCAGTGGATGCACTCGTGTCTACCAGACTCTTGGCAGCCTTCATTAACAGGAAGGGATTTCATTGCCTCAACATGCAAGCCATCTGTGACCACCATCGACAGATCCTGCAGTTGTGCCCTGGGAGCAACTACGGCACATACAGTAAATTCTCACTTCAAGTTGCCCCAAGTCCTTTTCATTTAATGTGTTTTTAATGGTGTTGATATTTATGTTTGCATGAGCAACATTTCATGCCATTGAATATGTAAGGTCCTGGGGAGGCAATGGCCTAGTGGTATTATCGCGAGACTATTAATCCAGAAACTCAGCTAATACTCTGGGGACCTGGGTTCAAATCCCACTACATCAAGAAAAAAAATCAGGAATTAAGAGTCTAATGATGACCATGAAACCATTGCCGATTGTCGGAAAAACCCATCTGGTTCACTAATGTCCTTTAGGGAAGGAAATCTGCCGTCCTTACCTGATCTGGCAACTCCAGAGCCACAGCAATGTGGTTGACTCTTAATTGCCCTCTGAACAAGGGCAACTAGGGATGGGCAATAAATGCTGGCCAGCCAGTGACGCCCATGTCCCACGAATGAATTTTAAAAAAAACATGACTCAATCACCATGTTGGAGCAGCCCCTCCTCCCTGACCCTTCCACATCCCACCTCCTCCTGATTGTCTCCAACATTCCCACTTGTCATCCACCCACTGACCACCTCTTCAGCTTGTGGCTTGCCTCCATGATTCCAGGAAAGAATTAGATATAGCTCTTGAGGCTAAAAGGATCAAGAGATCGGGGAAGAAGGCAGGATCAGGGTATTGAATTTGGTGATGGCGAAGCAGGCTCAAGGGGCCAAATAGCTGCCTCTTCTATTTTCTATGTATGTGAGTGGTTGTAGATGTATGACAACTCAAATCTGATCTCACTCAATAGTTTGCTTCCTACATCTTGCCATTCCTGGCCCCTTGCTCAAGCAGCCAGTGGGAGGTTGATGGTGACGGATAGGAAGGATGGAGTAGGAGTGATGGCATATTTCTTTTGCATTTTTTAAACATTTTATTTTTAGGAATATGATGTGGCAATACACAACATTTAAACTTACAAGGTTTAATATTTTAATGTTTGTTACTGGCAGGAAAGATCTTACAGAACCTAACTAAAGCTTTTACACAAGCTATAATGGGTAAATCAGGACCATTCTCTGTCATAACAGCTAGAGATGTTCACAGAGGATGAGAAGCTGCTATCCACAATGAATGCACAGAGCAGAAGACAACCACATCTCCCATGCAGGACACACTTTTTTACTTCCCCCTCATCTTGCGGCTGCATAGAGCTCATGCACAAATTCACTGTATGCGGCTCTGCAAGCATCTCTGGCATCCGCTGACTGGCCTGCAGAATGAGTGTTGACAATCTCATGATTAAGAAGCCACATGCGTGGCTGAGAAGGAGATCATGGTGACACTCATGGTCCTGATGAAGTTGTCCAATGTCAAAGTCTCTAGATGCTGTCTGGAAGCTCTGCTTGATCTGCACACAAATCATGCTGGACTTGCAGCATCTGCCACATCACATTAGACTATAGAGGTGCGTCATTAGCCTGGGGCTCAGTATGAACCTAGCCTTCCACAGTCCTGATTCAGTGGCTTGTGGTTACAGCCTCCAATAGCTGGTCAGGTGCATATGTGTGTTGCTTGCATAAGTTCTGAGCTAGAATCTACTTGGCAAGTGTGTGTACCCATTGACAGGTATCTGCATTGGTGGAGAGTGCAGGGGTTTGATGTGATTCTGCACCCCCTGCGGCTCCCTCTTCCTCCTCCTCTGAGGAGTCGAGTTTTCCCAGAAGATGACGGCTCTGTTCTATGGTTGACCTGTGAAGGGCAAAACGATCTGTGCCCATCATCATCTCTCCAGACTGGAGCTCTTGGAGTCAGCTGTATCTCACTTTAGTGACATACTTTTGGAAGGCACATGTACACCACTCCTCCTCGCCCAAGGCTTCCTTCATGCCTAGGTATGAGGCTGCTTCAACCTTTTGTGACTAAATTCTGGCCTCCCCAGTTACAATGTTGCAGTTGCCATGATGCAGGAAAAGAAGCCCAGGTAGCTCTAGAACCTTTATCTCTGTGGGCCTGAGAAGAGTGATAATTGGGACACTGCCTCCAGTTCAGGCACTTCTTGTCATCATGGACCCTCCTTTTTCCTGTGGGAACATGGAAGCGATATTAGTTGCCTGACCTAGAGAAGGCACAATGCTGTTTCAGCTTTCATGCAAGCCCTTAGCTCTGCTGCTAAATGGTATGGATTGTTATTACACCACCCTGGGCACCCTTGTGAAGGACAGCAATGCTGGGCTTGTGCTCATTTTGCAGACTTGCAGCATTCCTTTCCAAGGGAGTGCTGCAACTTTAACCCCTTGCCACTTGTTGGGCTTTCTCTCTCCAGCATCTACACCCTCTCACTGACCCAGAGGAACCAAAGTTGTGGTACTCACCCTTTGTAGGTTGGAGACGGTCATCGACATGCTTGCAATACTGCAGCCAGGTTCTTTGGGCAACCAAACAGTTGCTATCGTCAGGTTGCTATGTAGATTGCAGCTGCAGTCTACATCCAGACTTGATTAGGTGAGGAGGTCTCCTCTTTCGGTCCCTGGCAAAAGTGGACCTCTTGCCTTGCCTGAGTAACTTGGAGGCGAACATAAAAGGAATCATCACTGAACCATGGAACCACGCTGGATCTACCTTTGCCATGCCAACACATGCATCTTTCCTCTGGATTCCTATGGAGGCTGCTGGAGGAAAGATTGAGTTCTGTAGCCAAGGACATTTGGGCTCCAGTACTGACATCCCTTAAACATGATGTTAGCACTTCCTTCCATGTCAACTGAAGATCCAGCCACCCACTTAATGCTTAACTCAGGTGATTAGTTGACTGGTTGGTATAAAATCTGAGAACCCAAGTCAGAGGGGAAGGGCCATGGCCTCCCACTTCTGGATCTGCCTTAACATTCATACCGGCTCCTAAAAAAAAAAAATCCCAACCGTAGAATTGTGTACGTCTTGTACTGATGGCTGAAGAGAGTCTTTGGGAAGAGGTGCTAATGATTTGCATCACCACCTTATGGCAATAGTGTTAAGAAAGCAATTATTCACTCCTTAAGCTTTCTGTTGGAATATGTTTTGATTCAAAGCCATATGTTTTCTTTTAACAAAGAGAACAATGAGCAGTATAGCTCAATAGCAAGCCCTTCAGCCCACCAAGCCTTTCTAAACTAAAGACCTTTTGCCTCTGTGTGGTCCCTCTATTCCCTGCCTGTTCAGGTATCTATCAAGATGCCTCTTAAAAAGTTGCTTTGTATCTGCTGCTACCACCTCCTCTGGAAGTGCATTCCAGGCACTTAGCACCCTCTGTGTAAAAAAAAAAGAAACAAACTTGGCTCTCGTCTCCTTTTAAACTTTCTCCTTATGTCCCCTAGTAATTGACATTTCTACCTGAGGGGAAAAGGACTCAGACTATCCATTCCATCCATGCCTCTCATAATTTTGGAAACTTCTATCAGGTTGCCCCTCAGCCTCTGACATTCAAATGAAAACTAGCCAACTTTGTCCAATTTCCCCTCATAGCCAATACCCTCCAAACCAGACAACATCCTGGTAAACCTTTTCTGTACCCTTTCCAAAACCTCCATCTTTCTAGTAGTGTGGCGACCAGAACTGTACACAATATTCCAAATGTAGCCTAACTAAAGTTCTATAATGCACCCCAACTGATGAAGGCAAGCATGCCATACGCCGCCTTGACCACCTTATATACTTGTATTGCCAATTTCAGGGAACTGTAGATCCCTCCATGTTAATGCTGCTCAAGGTTTTGTTGTATACTTTCCTCCTGTATTAGACCTTCCGAAATACATCACCTCACACTTGTCTGAATTAAATTTCATCTGCTATTTCTCCACCCAAGTCTCCAGCCCATCTATATCCTCTGGCAATCCTTCTCACTATCCGCAGCTCCCCAATATTTGTCATCTGCAAACTTATTAATCAGACCAACTACATTCTCCTCCGTTCTCCATATATTCATATATAACAAACAACGGATCCCAGCAGTGATCTCTGTGGAACACCACTGATCACAGATCTCCAGTCAGAAAAACACCCTTCCACTGCCAATTTCTCTCTTCTATGACCAATCCAGTTCTGTATCCATCTTACCAGCTCACCATGGATCCCATGTGACTTCACCACCTGTATCAGCCTTGTCAAAGGCCTTGCTCAAGCCCATATAGACAAAATACACCACCTTGCCCTCATCAATCATCTTTGGCACGTTCTCAAAAAAACTCAGTCAAGTTTGTGAGACACTGCCTTCCCAGCCATGCTGCCTATCGCTAATAAGCCCATATATTTCCAAATGTGAGTAAATCCTGTACCTAAGAATCTTCTCCAATAATTTCCCTACCGCTGACGTGAGGCTCACTGGCCTGTAATTTCCTAGATAATACTAGTTGCCCTTCTTGAACAAAGGAACAACATTGGCTATTCTCCAGTCCTCTGGGACCTCTCCTGTGAAGGATACAAAGATTTTGTGCAAGGTCCCAGCAATTTCCTCCCTCATTTTCTGACCTCAAGTGAGGAAACAAATAATGCGCAGAACTCAGAAGGCCTAAGAATGAACTGTTGAAACAAATCATTCGATACCTAAAGCTGGTAATTATAAGTTACCGGGGGGGGTGAGGGAGTGAGTGAGTGTGAGAGTCAATGCTCCCATTAAAAATGACAAAAGAAGGTAAGACTTGGAAGTATTTGTTCAATAACGCAACTTTTTAAATGTGCAAGGCATAGAAACCTCTTTCAACTTAGTTTTTGTATGGTTGTACCTATTATGTAATAATTTATAATTCTTCAATACAAATAATGTTTCATTGGTTCCTTCAGTACTGTTGGGAGGGTTCCATGGCTGGAAACGTTTGGGGAAAGCCTGCATTTGAATAAATAACTCTTTCCAGTTAGCAGAGGGCCTGTAACAAGACATAAGGTAATTGACAAAGCCAGAGGCAAAAACATGAGAGAAATATTCACCTGGTTATCTGGAATGTCGTGCCTGAAAGGGTGGTAGAAGCAGCTTCAACAACTTTCAAAAGAAAATGATATAATATTTGAAGTGAAAATATTTGCAGGGTTCGACGAGGAGAGCAGGGGAGTGGAATAATTGAATAGCCCTTCCAAAGAGTTGGATAGGCAGAATGGTGCCTTCTGTGCCTTTCATTCCAGTATTCCTTAAATACAAATTCTGATTAGCTGTAGATAGTGAAAAGTACTTAGTTTCCCTGAACTAAGTAGCACATCTGTCAAAGGTAATGGTTTAATAAAAATGGTGCTTGCTTTCACTTCCATGTAACAGATGCTAAATAGTAGAGAATGGTTGCTATTTTCACACTTGTACAGCAATATTCTTGTTTCCTTTTCATTGAAATGAGTGTAAATACTAATGCTAGTAGTAGTTCAGCTAATAGAAAGCAGAAAATATTGGAAGATAGCATTTCAGCTTTCATCTTTATTAGTCATCTGCATTTTTGTGACCTTTTTTGGCCTGATGGCAAGTTGCCAGCAATGTAAGTATACAAACAAACATAACTTTTGCTTCTTAATTAAAAGTTTCTTGAGGCAGCTAACAGCATTAAACCACATTTAGCACATAAATATGCTATCGATGCATAATTTTAAGAGTGCGGATGTATCTTCCATCGTGGGTGGTTACAGAATTTTGATGCCTTTGTGCCTGGCTTCTCACTGGTTATAACTCACTTCTCTGGTGTTCTGTTCTATGCTTCCTTCCTTTTTCCAGGTGTATGCTTCGAGTGCTGGATTCATTTGGTACAGAACCAGAATTTAACAGTGCTCCGTATGCTCAGTCCAAGGGTCACAAGACACCATGGGGTAAATGGAACCTCAACCCACAGCAGTTCTACACAATGTTTCGTAAGTAACGATATCTTTTGATTCTCTCCGTTTGCATGAAACGATATGAAGATAGTGAAACATTCAATAATAGAGTATCAGGCACTAACAGATCACAAATTTAGTTCAAATTTTGTTGCCAATTTAGGGATTAAAATTATTTAAAATTGGTAGAGGAATTTAACATGTCAATCAGTTGAATGTTGCACAATTATTTTGCTCTCTCTTTAAACATAGCAATTAGCCTAGGCCCGAGTTTTGATTGCAAAATTCTGAAACTGTTGAGAAACAAAACATTAAAAGTAAGCAAGCAGTGCAGAATAGAAATTCTATTTCTGATGTTCACCCCCACATATGCATGTACACACAAAGAATAAAATTAGTTTTCCTATCTTTGAAAGCATCCTTGTCAAATGTTCCAAATTTGTGGCACAACATGTAATCAAATAAATGGTGTTTTACATAGGTTCTTGTAAAGAATATGTATAGTTTAGATCCAGGATCATTCTTGCTACATTTCTGATCACTCGGCTAGTTTTCTTCGCTCACTGCTTTTAAACTGCCCGCAGATTGCAAACTCTGTGCTGAGATTTAACTTTGAAAAATGGAGTGGGTTTTGGTCAAGTCAGTTGGGGAGATGGTTAAAGTCTCAGAAATCTGTTGCCTGACTCAACCACCACTAACGCACTCATTTCTGGCTTTAACTGAGCCTGGAAGGTGGGTAGGTGACCAACTTGATCCAAGGAGCTAGGTTGGAGCTTTAAATACGATAATGAGCTAAGAACCTCATTGCACTCGCTCCCTCCTCCTCACTCTCTCCCACCTCCTCTCTCTCTCTCTCTCTCTCTCCCCCCCCCCCTCCTCTCTCTCTCTCTCTCTCTCTCTCTCTCTCTCTCTCCCCCCCCCCCCCCCCCGCCCTCCATATTGTATTGTAGGTTCCTCCCAACTTTGACTGCTCCCTGTGGGTCAGGTTAATAAAAATTCTCTCCAGTATATCATCTTGCCCAACACACGAATTTGTACCAAAATTGTCAAATTACCTTATTAATGTCAATAAATGGTGTACAAGATTAGAGAAAATAATTGTTTTTCTGCAGCTGGTTTTGTATTCAGGAGATACAAAGTAAAGGAAAAATCAAGCTGGTCCAGTGAAACACCTTTAATCAAAAGTACTCCAACTAGTTACCCCTTAATCTTCTGTACAGAAGGGAATGCAAGCCTTGTATATGCAACCTCTCCATTTAATTATTTCAGCTTTGATGTCATTGATGAATCTGCTACTCAAAGGCAAATTTATTATTCCAAATATTGTTTTATTGTTCATTCTTGGGATGTGTGTGTCACAAGTGAGGCCAGCATTTATTGCTACTCCCTAATTATCCTTAAGGTGGTGAGCTGTCTTCTTGAACAGCTGCAGTCCATGTCTTATTGTAGATACTATTTCAGAGGTCAGTTGAGAGTCAACCACATTGCTGTGGATCTGGAGTCAGAAATAGGCAGACCAGTCAAGCACGGTAGATTTCCTCCTTTTGAAGGGTATTAGTAAACTATATAGGTTTTGATGACAAACCTATAGTCTCGTGATCATTATTATTAAGATTAGCATTTTATTCTGACTTAATTGAATTTAAATTTCACCAGTGCTATGTAGGATTTTAACTTGTCCCCAGAGAGCATTAGCCCAGGCCTCTGTTGTTCCTCATGTGGTGCACAGAACGGAATACAGTTCTCTAAATGGGATTTAACCAGAGTTTTATGTAACTAGCATAACTTCTACCATTTGTATTGAGGCCAACATTTGATTATACTTTTTAATTGTATTTTCTACCTGTCCACTAACTTATAATTGTTACTTGGATACCCAAAGCTCCTCTATGAAATTTCTATTTTCTCATAATTTCTCTGTTCCTCGCTTCCTACCAGTATTTTTGGATAGTTTTGATTTGTGTGATCAAGTTGAATATAAATCTAATATCAGATAAATCCACACGCTATAATTGTGTGTAGTTTTGAGAAGCAATATTGAGAGAGGATGGATTGAATTCTCCCACACCTGCGGCAAGAGGGCACAAATAAATTTTACTGTATTTGCATCAGCCTGGCCTCCACACTGGGTCAGGCACCTGGAAATGGAACAGAGCTTCACAATAAAAAGTCTCTAAATGTTCGTAGCTTGGACCTCCCACTAAGTTGCCTGCATTAAATCACAGTGCCCAAATCTCTCAAAGCAAAAGTCATGTCGTTTGCAACCACTTCATGAAGATTAATGTCTTCCCTAATGTAGCTCGTGCTGTGATGGCAGCCTCTCCTGAAGATGCCTTCATGGCAATGCTGCCATTCCACATTTATCTCACTCTGGGTGAATAAATTCCTCCTCATCCCAGTCCTAAATGGTCTACCCCATACCGTCAGACTGTGATCCCTGGTTCTGGTCCACCAATGCCAGTCTGGTATATCTTCGATGCATTCCTCCATAGCAAAATCTCCCTTCCTCGGTTTAGGAATCCAAAATTGCGTGCACTATCCCAGGTGTAGCCTCACCAAGGCCCTGTATAATTGCAGCAAGACATCCTTACTCCTGTACTCTAATCTCTCACTACAAAGGCCAACATACCACTGGCTGCCTTACACCTGCACGCTTACCATTAGCAACTGGTGTATGAGGGCACCCAGCTCTCATTGCACATTCTCCACTTAATTTATAGCCTTTTCTCTCAAAGATGTCTCATCGGTTGATTGTGCATTGGGTTCATATTAAGTGTTATTGACGTGCAAGTTGGTAATCTTTGAATGAAATGTGAATAAGATCATGTTTAAATATTTTAATGGTTTTTAAAGCTAATTCTGTAGCATTTGGTATAGTTGTGTATCTCATGGTAAAATGGTGTCACAGATTTGAAGGATATGGAATATTTTTGAAGATTTCTCTAGTACATTTAATGTTTATCACTTGAACATATAGAATTTAAAATAGATTAATGTTTTGGCAGATCTGCAGAGAAGAATTGAGAGATTTGAATGCAGTGATCTGGTGACGACTTGAATGTAATGGTTGCTTTCGGGAGGTGGCCTATTTGCAATTATAGTAATTGTTACAGAGCTCCTGATTAAGTACTCTTAATTGCTGTTGTGATTTTATTAGCATTTGGATTGCTTAAGTTAAGTCTCTATTGCACAGTATTTATTACATTATTTTTTAAATGTGCCATCTGAATTTCACTAAAGGCATTTATTATGTAATTAGTAAGGTTGGCATTGCTAAGTATGTCCAAGAATATTTTTGGGTTAACTGTTAATTACTAGCTTGAAATAACCCTTGCCAGATTCTTCTAAACTGTGGTAACTATTTCAGATCAAATTATAAAATCTATGTTGTTTGGCGTTTGCAGCTCACACACCTGACAACAGTTTCCTAGGATTTGTGGTTGAACAACACCTCAATGCGAGTGATATTAGTCATCTTGATGATATCAAAAGACAGAATCAGTCTCTTGTGTATGGCAAGGTGGATCATTTTTGGAAGGTAAATATATATAGCAATTATTTACTGAAAAGAACTGTTACCCAAGTTAAATTTGTTTGACTGAAAACTTAGATTGGCCATAATAGAAACAAATTCTGTTGAGCCCTTGCACATGCCTGCTTTCTATCTTTGCTTTTACTAGTATGTTGAAATTCTCAGTGGATGGGGGGAAATTATCAATTGCTGGTATCCAATTTTGCACATGAATAGAAGGCAACTGGCAAAGAAAAATCTAGTGCACTCATTTGCGCACCTGAGTCAATTTTCAGACAGGACTTTAAATGGCCACCCAGTGCAGATGGGAGGCTGTTTAAATATTCAAATCAATTTTTTGCCCCCACTGTCAGACTCTGAATCAGCAGATTATTTCTGGTCCGCTCAGAAATGCTATATTTAGTTTTGTTCTCCTCAGGAAAGATACCGTAGCATTGTAAGAGGTACAAAGCAGATACATCAGAATGTTGGAGATCAAAAGTTAAATTCGGAGAATAATGTCCTTCAGTTTAGAATATTGAGTGATGTAATCAAGGTATTTAAAATAACTGATAGGACAAAGATTTTTTAAAATATTCCTTTATGATCAAACTCTGACATTTTAAAATATCCTTTTCACCTTCAGTGCTCCAGGGTTAAAAGTCCCTTCAAATGTTGTGATTGAAGTGAAGAGTATAAATGCATTTAAATAGAAGCTGGACAAGCATCTGAGGAAGGAGGAGTATTTTGGTTATGATGGTCAATTTTAGTTGTGAAAAGTTGGAGAAGGCTCAAGTGGAACATAACTGGCATGCACTATTTGAACCAAATGGCCTCTTCCAGTGCTGGACATTCTGTATCTCTCTTCAGATATCATGTCCTAAGAGGGTGTTGGTGACAATCTTACTCGAGGCATTGATCATCTTCGTTGGTGGTAGATTCATCCAATTTGTGATGCTCTTTTAAAAAGATTGATCATTGTCTACCTTGATCACTCTTAACACTGACCTTTCTCTTCAGCATCAGTCTATTTAAATCATGATTTCTTATTACCTGCCCAAGACATTTTAACTATCCTCCTGATTTTGGTCAGTTGAGTTCTTTTGGTCCCCAATTTTACTAGCAGCTTTTTAGTGACTGTCTGGGATATCCTCATTATTTGCACCAAAAAACCACAACACTGCAACATTGCCTCACTGATCATTCAACACTCTTCAGCATGTCAAAATTGGTGTGATGCAGCATTCCAGGATTCACAGCATTGTTTTCATGGCTAATTTTGAGTTCGTAATCTTTTTCATATTCCAGCATGGTAGCACAGTGGTTAGCATTGCTGCTTCACAGCTCCAGGGACCTGGGTTTGAATCCCGGCTCGGGTCACTGTCTGTGTGGAGTTTGCACATTCTCCTTGTATCTGCGTGGGTTTCCTCCGGGTGCTCCAGTTTCCTCCCACAGCCCAAAGATGTGCGGGCTAGGTTGATTGGCCATTCTAAATTGCCCCTTAGTGTCCCGGGATGCATAGGTTAGAGGGATTAGTGGGTAAATATGTAGGAATATGGGGATAGGGCCTGGGTGGGATTGTGGTTGGTGCATACTTGATGGGCCGAATGGCCCCGTTCTGCACTGTAGGATTCTATGATATTTTTGAAATGCATCTTCAGCCATCCTAATCCTTTGTCTTATTTCTTGGTTGCACTTATCAATCTGTATAATAAGTTATTCGAAAGTAGTTCCCATCTTGCATCATTTTGGTTTAATCTGTGTGTGATGTTAGTGTACCTTTTAAGAAATGTTTCTTTTTAAATCATGTTCTCTGCAGCTCTCTCAGCCTTGGCTTTTTCCACTGTTGCCGGGCTCTCTGGAGTACTCCCTTTATTGCTACTCCTATGACTTAAAATAGGGTTTTGTTTATTTTTACCAAGGGCATCAGGTACTACTTGGGATTGTTTTATAACCCTGCATTGTCGGGATTAAGACTGGTTGGCAAGTCATGTATTTTGGACAGTTTTTTTCTTCATAATGAATTCAAGGTTTCACTTTTAATTTAGTTGCTGGCAGCAGTTTTAGTTTAGAAAGGGGTGGACATCAAACTGGAAAGCAGTATCCCTCTGCCCCTCGAAATTCTGTTGTTAGCTGGAAGCAAGGTTCCTGGCCTTCCTGGAGTGGAAAATCTAAGATTTTAGATATATTTGTTGTGGGTCATACAATATCAGTGTTTTTGTTTGTAATTGGTAAAAGTTATTGCTAATTTTTTTATACACATTAACTGTACTCTTAAACTTTGAATTTGGCTAGGGGAAGCATATGTTTCACTTCAAGTATGATTCAAAAGGTCCACTAGGGAGCTTTTTTTTATCAAAGTGCAAAACTTATGATGCAGGCAGACTTCATAAAACACTTCGGAATTTCTGACCTGAATTATAACACTGTGCTAAACACATCACTTTTATGTTTCACAATCGCACTTAACTGCATGCAGGGCTCAAACTGTGGTTTAACTGTTGTATAATTTTATTATTTATTTATTCTCGTCTTCTATACCTTAATTTTGTAAAACAAATTAGTGGTGCTTTATGGCTGCCTGCATTCAATCTTTCAGTGAATTCAGTATGTCAGTTCCTTCATTTGTTTATCCATGTCCTTTAGCATTTTTTTCATTAAACACATAATCCAATTTCTTGTATTTCCTCCCAACATGGTACAGCGTCTCGTTTCGCCGTATCAAAATGCATCTTGTACTACTTGTCCCACTCCACTAACCTGACTATTCCAAGAGGACTAACTTCTGGGGTACATCATTTTCAACCTCCAATCCAAGCAACTCTTGTTTCCTGATCAGCAATCAATTCTCTTGAGATGCCTGATTGGATACTTTCTGAAAATCCATGCATGCTTCATCTACACAAAGTAAGATCTGTTGACAAGAAAAGAACTGGATTCAAACACCCATTTGGGACTAATACCAGGAGGTTAACAATGAACAATCAATGTAAATGTCACAGAATTTGTGTTCCTCTTTTAATGCCTGTGATCAATATGTTTGTATGTGAGAGGTGGTTTTTCTTACCCTTGGATTCTGTATCCCCATTAACTAATTGCAGCAACAAGCCTTTTTGAGAGTTTAAAAGTAAGTTGCTATCACATGCTCTGGATTTAGTGCAACATTTCATTCACTTGTCTCTCACGCGCAAAGATTAGTTACAGATGAAGGTAATTTGCTGGTACAGTTCATTATCTTTCATTTGTGGCAGGCCTGTTGTTTCTTAGATGCAGTCAATGTTTTGAAGTTGAAGTGAAGGTCTTGACGAACAAGGGATTCTCAGCAGGCAGTGAGGTTTCTCGTACTTGAATTTCCTGGAGGTTAGTTCTCGGGAGAACTTTAAAGATGAAACAGATTGGGGAGTCCTCTCAGTTGGGGTCCTGACTTTTCAAACTGTTATTTACTTTGGCTGCTTGCTGACTGGCAGCTAGTTCAATGGTTTTCGGTGGAACACTCAGCTACTTGTTTTTAGCAGACAACAAAATGGTTTCCCATCATGTTATTTCCACAGGTATATGTTGATTCTAATTATCCTGTGTAGTCATTTGGCACCTTGAGTTTCACACTGTCTAACTTGGATGGGGGAAACTATCATCAGACAATGGAAGGTTGATAGGATCCATTCACATCTGTCATTAAATACTGTTTCACCCTGAAACTTAATGTATCGGGTTTGTCCTGTTTTGTTGATCGATCTTTAAAGCGATGCATGAATTCTCTGGATTACATGAATAACCATTTTAATTAGATATTCGCTTAAGAAAGACCCTGAACGAACCTCAAAATGCCAAAGGCTGCAGAATTTGCAGCAGCCATTTTTATAGTCTGTGTACATCCAGTCTTTAGAATAATTGACTGAAAGTTCATAATATACTTGTACATGACACATAGTTAGGGTAATTGAAGTGAAAAAGATGTACTCTTAAAAAGTTAATTAGATGCTACCGAGGAAGGAGTTTTTTTGGATGGGTGAACTAAGGCCTAATGGATGATGATATACGTAATCATGTGATTAAGACATTTTAGCAAGTATACTTAGTAAATTTGAAGCATTATTATGTTTTTCCATCAAATTTGAGTTCACCAGCATAGGAAAAGCAGTAACTATTTGCTTCAATATCCTTTTTTTTTAAAGTTGTATGATTCTTGCCAGCTGGATGTTTGAATACTAAATCTATTTTGGCATCTATTGCCACTTATGAGCATTGCTTCCTTGGAAATTTGAGTAAGTTGTTACATCAATCCTCATTACTTTTCCTAAACCATTTACTTATGCATATGAAACAAACCATCAACAAATTCTTTGGGAGTGCAGATGTGAAAGGTGTGCAATGTTTTTAGAATTTGTTTTGGATATTGATTAAACTTATTTTGGTAAAGACTTGGCCATGGGCTGATATATACACTCATAATTTGGCAACAGAGGCAGATTGTTTAACCTGGCTGCTTCAGCAGTCATGATGTGGAGATGCCGGCGTTGGACTGAGGTAAACACAGTAAGAAGTCTCGCTGTAAGAAGTCTGTTGGACTTTAACCTGGTGTTGTGAGACTTCTTGCTGTGCTTCAGCAGTGGCCAGACCTCTTGCCATCAAACCCTCCACCAGATGTAGACTGTTGGGTAGGAGAAGGATTGCAATGTCAGGAAATCTCATGATTCTCACCTGGTAAGATGGAAATCCAGCCCCGGATGTACACCATTTTTCAGTGGTAGCAATTTCACCTCTGACTTAGATGTGTACCACCCCAGAGGCTTAAACACAAAATCCAGGATTTGGCATTCCAGTGTAGTACTATTGGAATTAGTTTTTCAAATGCATTGGCCCAAGATGCTGTCTTTCTCCCTCAAATGGGTACCAGAGATCCATGGCATTATTTCAAGGAAGAGCTGGGGCGTTCTCTTCAATATATGGCTAATACTTATTCCATAGATAAACATGTTAACTAGTTGTTATCACCTTTCTGTTTATAGAAAGAACATTGTGTGCAATTTGACTGCTTGGTTTCACAATGTCTGAGTTATAGTCATGGATGGCATTCCAGGCATTTTTTCACTTAAATTCCTCCAGTTCAGGAGCTATATAAAATTTATTACAATAAATTCACAAGATTTCACTTTGGGTAATGGCCAAGGAGATATTATTTTGGTTTTGTTTCTGTTTCGTTCAACCAGACTGGTTTTCTTCCCCTTCACAGGACAGAAGGTCTTACTTGGATATAATTCACAGTTACACAGAGGTTCATGGCACTGTTCATGGAACTAGCACTGCCCATATTCCTAGCTATGTGAAAAACCATGGGATACTGAGTGGACGTGACCTACAGCTTCTCCTAAGGGAAACAAAGGTACATAGTGTGATACTTTGATGTTGTAAGTGATTTGTATTCTATGTAGAGAAGTAATGAATATACTAAGATTTAGTATTGTGCTGATCCACATTGAACTCTTAACTGGTATCATTGCAGAATTTACAAAATTATATTGAAAGGAGATGATCAGTGTGAGAAAACGCAGTCCACAAATGGGGGAAATATTGCCTTTATTATCAATTTGTTTTAATTTTTTATAATTGAGCTCTACTACTCATTAATATTTGGCACTAATCAGCATCTTATTTGCATATGGTATTTCAGAAATGAATTTAATGGACTTACTGGCAATATAAAAATAATTCTTGAAAACCTTTGTACCTTCATCCCACACCAAAGGAAATATACAAAAATTATTCCATTATTAACAGATTATAGAAAATATCCTTTTCTCTGAACTTGCATTTTCATTTTGCAAGGTGCACACTATGCTGAAAAAGATATTATGCAATAATGGACCACTTTAAAGTGTCAGGCCAAGCTATATGTCTGTAACAATGCTAAACTAACTTGAACACCTAAAAGCTGCTGTGCTATTATAAAAAGTAAGCACTATAACGGGATTTCCAACTTCAGGAGTGTAAAACAAAAATTACGTTGTACCCAATTTTCCATCCATTATCCCACATCCCAACCAACGTTCCGCCTCCTGGGTTGTGCACATCATGTGATACCTGTTGACTTGAACCTGATCAACCATTTCTTTTATAAAAAACCTTTATTATGCAAAAGCAAATTATTACAGATACTGGAAATCTGAAAAACAGAAAATGCTGGAAATACCAAGCAGATTTGGTACCATCTGTGGAGATAAAATAAGTGTTTTCGGTTTATGACCTTTTATCAGAACCAAGGAAAGGTAGAAATGTGTTATTATCTCGGATGTGACCACTTTCTTTCAAGAAGAAATGCAAAAATCCTAGTTATTTATTAAAAGAATAAAGCCACAAGATTCTATGGTTTAACACTAAAGACATTTTGCCATGAGAGGCAAACACTAAATACAATGAGTGAGATTTTCCAGTCCTGCCCGCCATGGGATTAGAAATTCCTGCCCAAAGCCAATAGACCTTTTGCTGGTCCATTAGATCTATCTTGCCCACTATGATTTCCACAGCAGGCAGGACCAGAAAATCCCAATATATCTTGTAACAATCAACACTCTAAATCCCAGAATCAGAACCTGTTATCCAAGAATTAACAGGAAAATTGTGGTCAATTATGAACGGTAGCACAGTGGTTAGCACTGCTGCTTCACAGCTCCAGGGTCCCGGGTTCGATTCCCGGCTCGGGTCACTGTCTGTGTGGAGTTTGCACATTCTCCTCGTGTCTGCGTGGGTTTCCTCCGGGTGCTCCGGTTTCCTCCCACAGTCCAAAGATGTGCGGGTTAGGTTGATTGGCCAGGTTAAAAATTGCCCCTTAGACTCCTGAGATGCGTAGGTTAGAGGGATTAGCGGGTAAAATATGTGGGGGTAGGGCCTGGGTGGGATTGTGGTCGGTGCAGACTCGATGGGCCGAATGGCCTCCTTCTGCACTGTAGGGATTCTATGATTCTATGAATTATGACTTAAATGCCAGATACAACAAAGACAATTTTTGAGTTGGATCGTCAGTCCACTCAACATATATCAGGCTCCGTCACAATGGACCCGATTCTTCCAAAAAAAATTTGAAGTGCTGAATTGGCGGGAAAAATTGTGTAAATCGTGGTGATTTTTTTTCAGTGGGAGTTCAGACCTCTGTGCAATGCAGAGGTCACAATCGTGAATATCATTAAAAGCTCGGGGGATGGGACCTATTCACGGCAGAGTCTGACATTTCCAGGCTTCAGCGTATGCGCATTGACCATGATCTATCAGCCTCCCCTTTTGCTGGCCAAGTTGATCGCTGGCCAGTCCAGGGCTCCAACAGTGCTGCCACCCCATCCCCCCCACAGCCCGTTCACGGTCCCCAACCTTGGCAGACCACCCCACAGCCCGCCCCGATCGCTGGCCTCCCTCCAGCCCTGACCAAATCCCAATGCAGAGTGGCAGCGGGACCCCCCCACCGATTGCCCCTAGACCCTGCCCACACTGCCTGGGCATGGGCACTTTTGGCCCTTGGGCAGTGTCAGGAGGCACAGGCTGGCACTGTGCCCATGCCTGGGGAGGCCCTGATTGCTCACCCTCTTCATTTCAGGGTGGTTTCCTGCTAGTTCCCCGAATGTGGAGAGCTACTCTAAACCCCGTCTGAGTGAAATACTCCTGGCGGGGTGGGAGATGCTATCGGGCCTGCAGAATTCAGTCCTGGGCCCGGTAATAACATTTAAATTGCATTAAAATCTCTTACCTGATCTTCCCACCTGATTCCAACGTGGTCTTGACTGCGCCTGCTCTCCAGTGGTGGGAGACACACATGCGTCAGGAATGCATGCGTGAATCCCCTGAAATGGCCGACACACGCATCTCCCAACCCGACGCGCCAAAAAACTAGCACATCGTGATGGGAGAATCGGGCCAGCTGTCCTTAAATTCTGTCTTCCTCATGAAAAGTTCCAGCTCCTTCTAGGATTTAGCATGATCCCCAGCAGACATCAGAACACAATGAACTCGCGTTACATAGACACAGTCTTCACCAAAAATGGGACACATCAGCATAATCTTCTCTATATTCTACTTTACTTGACAGTTTGGCATAGAACCGCCAATGTTATCTTCAAATAGCAAAATCAGACACAACTGTATACCTGCCTTGTGTCCTCTTTAAGATTGAACCTCCCCTACCTGTGCCACATCACTGGGATCATCATCTGAACTCTGGCTCTGTGTCTTTTTATATGGTTTCAACCAGCCTCACTCTCCCAGAACCTTTCCAATCTTGGTTTCAGTCTTACTTTCCTTAAGAAGCTGATCGTTTCACTTTTTTTCTTGATTTCCCTTTTCAATTAGGGAAGGGAGTGGTGGAGAAAGGGAACAAGAGAAAAATTTGTGATTGGAGGGCAGGAGAAATTGATGAAAGGTTTGTTGTTCAAAAGCCATAGGGAGCAGTAATGAATAACAAATGATGCCGAGATGAGGCATGAATGGTTGGATATGCAGCTGTTCAAATGCATAGTAAAGCAATTAAGAAACAAGGCAAAAATCAAATGCAAAAAAACCCGCACTAAACATGATAGGGGCAGATGTTACGACTGAAGGTTATTGAACTCCCTGTCCAGAAAGTTGTGGAGTGACGAGTCGAAAGACGAGAATCAGGATTCGGACAAAAAGGGAGAAAGGTAGAGAATTGAAATGATAAGCGACAGGAAGCTCCGAGTCGTGCTTACCGACTGAACAGTGGTGTTCTGCAAAGCAATCACCCAGTCTACATTTGGTTGCCTCAACATAGAGACCACTTTGTAAGCTGCAAATACTGTATACTGAATTGAAAGAAGTAGAAGTAAATTGCTGCTGCATTTGGAAGGAGTCTTTTGGGGCATTTGGTGGTAAGAAGGGAGGAGGTAAAAGGACAGGTGTTACATCTTGCATGTGAAGGTGCTGTTGAAAAAAGACAGTGAGTGTTGGAGGAGACTGGGCAAGGGTATTATGGAGATAATTCCTTTCTAAATGCTAAAGTGAGTAGGGGATAATGTATTTGGTAGTAGCATCAGGCTGGAGGATGATTTGAAGGAAAAAGCATACTATTCTGTGAAGATTAGTGATAGATCAGAAGATGGGTAGAATATAAACAGCAAAGAAAATAATGAAGAATAATAGGGAGAAGTTAGTGTGGGAGAAAGCCATGATGTTTAAAAAAGAGAGTAAGTAAAGAGTATTAGTCCTCTGGAGAGTGAATTGGGGATTTAATAATGGAAAATAAGGAAATAGTGTAAGAGTTAAACAGATTTTGCAAGTGTCTTCACTGTAGAGACTACAAACAAGATCCCAGAAATAATTGTGAATCAAGGTGAAAGGGAGGGAGGAACGTAAAACAATTCCAAGCCCCAGGAAAAAAGTACTGAAAAACATATATTAGAACTAAAAGCTGATGAGTACACAATTTGATAAGCTCGCTGAGTTGCTGTTTTAGAGTTGAGCTTTATTTGTAGTGCGAACTTTAGAATGCATGAGAGTTTGAGTGTTCTGGCTGTTAAAGTTTGAATGATTACAATTTATTTTAGATGCAACTCTGGAGTGAAGAAGGATTTCCTGTTTGGAGAAATTACTATCTTGTTTTACAAATAAAACTGAAATACATTTTGAAGGCATTTTAAGCTACCACCTCTGCCCAGATCTTTTAATTTTGAAAAGGAAAAAATAAAAATTCCAAAATTTAGCTTTTGTGAAATTGGAAAAAAGAGAAGTGGTGATATTTCAATATATGTTTCACAATATAGAAGAGCCTCCATCTGTCATGAGGAACAGGTCATAATCCCCTACTATCCAGACTGTTAAAATTGAGAACATCAATCCCTTTAGTATACTATCCTCTAGTAGATTTCTTTGCGCTTTGCTTGCCATCTTCTTTCCAAAGCCACCAATTCCTTGTGTTGAGTTTACATATTTTATGTACAATAATTTCTCCCTCAATTTTTAGTTAAGGTCAGTTTATAATCCAGATAACGCCACCTACAGAAAATGCTGGAAAAACTCAGCAAGTCTGACAGCAACTGTGGAGAAAGAAATGTTTTGAATCTATGACTCTTCTCTGGAACTGACTGACTCGATGAATGTAATGCCACCATTAGTAAAAGTATGGATTTATAAGTTAAAATTTCAACAAAAAAAATTAAAATTTACGAAAGCCAAAACAAAAGGGTAGGATACACAAAATTAAACTGAATTACATCTGCATGCCCTGATAAAATTATCCATGTCCTCCAACCCAACTTCACCTGCCGACTGCACTTGGTCTTAACTCCATGTTCAGTATCATGGGAAATTGACTGAGCGCAAACTTTTATGGTAGCATTTTTGTTGGCTTATCAATTCTATACGGACAAATCAATATTTCTTTCAATCTGTTAATGGACTAATTAAATTATTCAAAATGCTCCTTCAAAAGAAGGTGGGGGGGGGGGCGTAAATGGATTGATTTACTGGGAAGAAGGTGCAAGTTATTCACACCTATGGACAATATCCAGAGCATCTGTGCTGACTGAGAAAACATTGTCTCCAAGACTCTCGGGGAGGTGTTAGAAATGTCAAGTTTTATAAATTATTATACTTTAAACTGTCCATTTAACTCCAAGCTGGAATGGAGTTGGGGGGGGTCGAGAGGTCAGCTAATTAGCATTTTAACCTGAATACAAGCCCATGTGAGTCAAGTTGCATGCGAGAGCTTTTAAGAAAATAAAAGTCCATGGACGTCCATTGTAATATTGGATTACAGTTTTTCTAAGATTTCACTGAACCTCACAGACCCAACGTGAGTCTAAGAATCAGGGAGAGAGCAGGAAAATAGATGCAGCTATTCTTGCACTTGAAGCAGAGCAAAGGCCTGCCCTTTGTTTTTACCATGCAGAATATGGATGGGAGCTCGCACATAGATTGAAGAGACTGAGTTGGTGAGGATCTAAAGGACGCTGGAAGATTGGTCCAAAGAGTTGTGAAAATGTGGAACTCTCTACCAGAGAGAGTAGCTGAAACAAATAGTGTTGATGCATTTAGAGAAGCTGGACGAGCATATGAGGAAGAAGGAAATAGAGGATAACAATGTTAGATTTAGGTGAGGAAAGTTGGGAGGAGGTTCAAGTGCAACATAAACGCTGGCATAGGCTGGTTGGACTGAATCTTAAGATTGCGTTTCTGTGCTATACCTACTAAATAGAGTATATAATTTGCCACTCCTTTTATGAGATGGGAATAAGCCAAACGACTAATAAAACTGCAATCCATGCTGTCTAACCCATATGTAACAATTGCTGACTGATTACTGCATTTGAAAGAAGAAAATTTGAAAAGGTATGAATTAAACCTCTGCAATTGTGCTAAAAGGGAGCGTCTACCTGTATGGCCTTTACTACAGATTTTCAGTTTTTGTGTGATGTGCTTAATTGGATTCAATCCTAGCCTTGGCACAAAACCAGTATGCCCTATCTGGCATCCAAAACAAACCATCAGACAGGAATCTTTTAGCATATTTTGGAAAGAAGTGTTATGCCAATAGGAGTAATTAAGTTCCTATGTTTTGGAAAGCAAGCCAAATTTCAAATTGCATTTAGGTGAATTTATTAATATGATCTAAAAACTTGCTGCTCTTAAAAAAAAAAAGATAATTCTCGTGGTATTCATAATGGGATAAAGTGTAAAAACAAATTTTATAAATGTCAGACCGACCATGGAAAGTGTTCAATGAACTTAGATTTTCTTCTGTTCTCTGCACAAGTACAGCTTTTAAACATTATTTTCTTTGTTTTTCTCTGACCTCTTAAATTTTGTTGCACCACAGCTTGTATTTTTTGACACGTTTTCTGATCTTAATCACACTGTGTACTTGCGACTAATTTTGTTTATTCAAAAACAAAACAGTGACATGTTGGTGTTGTTGCTTCTAATGTTGAAAATGCTGAGAAAAAACGATGAATGTGTACACGTGGCAAGCAAATATATAAAACAAAATTTTACAGGCCAATTTTTATTTATTTGGCCGCATTTGTATATGCATGATTCTGCACATTCATATGTGCATGAATGAGAACACACCAGAGAGTATGCTACTGTGCAGACAGGAAGCAAAGCAGTATTCGAGCCTTTCACACTCCCAAGTAAATGAGCACCAGTGTGAACATATCTATGCTTTTGGGTCATGGATTCCCCAATGCAGATTAATGGATTGAAAGTGTCCTTTTTTAGCCGGCTGTAAAGTTTCCGATATGATTTTTCTGTCATTTCAATACAAGTCCTGGGTGTCACAAAACTGCCTACAATTTTACAATCTGTCAGAGCTGCCATCCATGCTACTGCAACATGAGTTTTAAAGCACATACTTTGGACGTAGCAGCTGGGGCTTTACTCAGATCTCAGAGGCAGTGTGTTAAAAGTTCCACAGCACTGGTATCTCATTCTGCAAAAACAAATCCGGGCAATAATAGATTTTAAAAAAAACTTCTGTAGACAAACTCTTGTTGTTTGACAAAAACACTGGCTATAGGCTGATAATTTATGAGTTCTGGGGCAGGGTAGATGGTGCCCCAAATGTGCACTGGGACGCGCACGAAAGTTAAAATTTCCATTGAGCAATGGGAACCATCTGAAACTTGGTCTAACTCGAACGTCAAATGGTTATGATCTTGGAGCAATGGATACCTAGAAAAAGTTAGCATTAAAACCACTTCTAACTCCTGGATAGCTATAGTACCACTAAAGTAGCAGCTCCAGGTATGACTTGAGTCAAGAATTAGTGAAAACAGTAGGTTCTTTGTGAATTGTAGGGTGAGAGAGGGCAAATAATGTTACTTTGGGGAGGAAGGGGTAGAAGAAACACTGTGAATGGAATAACTAGGAGAATTCCAAGAATTATGGGTTTGGTTTCAGGGACACAAAGTCGGAAGATGAACTGGGGAAGAGGGAAAAGAGTAATTCTGAAATAAGAACAAAGAGTCATTAAATAATTTTTCAAAAAACCTTGGCAATAGAGTGCCAATGCGTTTTTGCAGTTTCTCTCCTGGGAGTTAAAGAAAATCCCTACAGATTTTGCAGCATGGTGTTTTAGCTTAAACTTCATCCCCATAGCATTTTCTGCACACTTTTAAAATAGTTTCTGTTGAGACTCTTGTTGTAATTTCAGCATTAAGGTCTACTTTAAAATGGCTAGCAAATGTTTGTCAATTTGTTTGCCTCATTGTTCCAAGTATGTTTGTGATCACTCTGAAATTCTAAAGATCAAATTGATGTTGTTGAGAGACATTTATGCTTTTCTTTATCTTTAATGTTTTATTTCATGTTTTTTGTTCTTTTTAATGTTTTATTTTTGTATTGTATAAAATACATTTTCTCTCAAACTTGAGTCCTTTACAACATTTTAACTTTATGAAAGGAATGACCAGAGATGAAACAACTTGCTGTTTTGTTTTTGCAGTTGTTTGTTGGCCTTGGTTTCCCATATGAAGGACCGGCTCCTCTAGAAGCCATTGCTAATGGATGTGCTTTCTTAAATCCACGGTTTAATCCACCTAAAAGTAGTAAGAACACTGAGTTTTTCAAAGGCAAGCCAACACTGAGAGAGGTAAGATTTTCATGAGATTAGAAAAAAAATGGAGCTTTGAAATGTTGGATTTGGCCTATGCTGTTTGTGCTTGTCCAAAGATGTGCAGGTTAGGTGCATGGCCATGTTAAATTCTCCCTCAGTGTACCCGAACAGGCACCAGAATGTGGCGACTAGGGAATTTTCACAGTAACTTCATTATGGTGTGAACATAAGCCTACTTGTGACTAATAAACTTTTTAACTTTGAAAGGAGCTTTCTATATTGTTATTATAATAAAGACAGTAGTTATTTTAAAATAATTGTGTTCATTTAATTGCTAAATGTCTTTTACATCTAGTTGAATGACAGACAGGGCCCAAAGGTTGCTGTCAAAATAATGATGAAGCTTTTGGCTCTCTGTTATTTCAATACAAATGACACAGCTTCTTCCGGCAAGGTCAGATATGTGATTAAATGTGAAAATTGAGAAGTTGCTGTTGGAGATTCACTATGAACTTCAAAAATTGCATCTCCATTCAAATACACTAAATGGTGTGAAACTACTATACTGTAGGTATGAAGTAAATATGCCACACTAAGTTACATCAAGCCTAAATATTTTAATATGGTAAGAGTTAATTGCTGTCAGCAATTCTCTGACACTGAAACTTATTTGTAACACATCATTCACTTTATGATTTTAATTATTAGAAACTTTAAAAATATATTACTTGTATGTCTTGCTCTTAATCCAATATTTCTTTCCCTTTCTATACCTGATTTAATATTGAATTTGTCATTCAAAATTAGCTTCCTTATTCAAAACTTGTATCATAATTTCAGAATACTTCAATCTGCTTTTTTTAAGGAAATGCACGATTACTTGCCTTGTTCCCTTAGATGTCAGATGATCTGTAGAACCCTGTTGTGGCAAGTCTAGGTAACACTAGCTCAAAAATTCCTAACACATGTTACCCATTGTTCATTTCTGAACTGATATGTTTTTTTAAAAAATGCACTGGAAAGATGCTTGCTTCAGCCATAGTATATCCTACCTACACTTTATGGACTGAAAGACCTATGTCACTATTTTGTTTAAGTTTGGTTTTGGGTATCATGCTTCTTTCAAATATTCAGCTTCGTGTATTAAGCTGCTCTTCAACCTGCTTTGGTCATTTGCCCTAATGTCTCCCTATGTGCCAGATTTTGTTTGTGATTTACTACATTTAAAGATACTATCTAAATTCAAATTATTATGCTTTTTATTGTAATTCTACCATCGTCCTAACCAGCCCAACTTGTTCTTGCAGTTAACCTCACAGCATCCATATGCTGAGGTATTTATTGGGAAACCTCATGTCTGGACTGTTAACATTGATGACCCTGTAGAGGTGGAACATGCAGTGAAGGCTATTCTTAATCAGAAGGTAATATTGACATTAACTCTGAAAAATAAGTACATGTTGAAAGAAGACTGCAAATCAGTTAATTTTTAGCTTTTTTAGCCAAAGAATAGTGAGTCATATTTGAAATCCATCTTCTCCCTATCGCAGAGTTGCCAGGTTGGAGACTGTTCCTGCCAAAGATAGCACAAAAGTAGTCAAAATTTAATTTTTATTTAAATAAATAATAACCTCCATGGAGACGGACATTAATTTATATACATTGAATTTATCAATTTCATCAAGAGCAAATTTAAACAATTTGTTTTTCTATGACCCGTTGCCTTCACCAACACTATTTACTCTCTTTTCTCTTGCTTTTTGACTGGCTGGCATATCAAGCTGCATGGGAAGTCGCATTCTTGTTCCCAATACACACCACTCTGTATCCACTCTTTTCAATGTGTGATTGTAAGCTGCTGAAATGCAATAAGCCCATCATCAAGTTCTGCTGGGAGACGGTGAAATCTTGGTCTTCTGTCACAGTACAAAATTGTTTCTCCTCTTAAACCTAGTACACAGTCCAGAACTGGCTTTGAAATATGCAATGCCTAATTTTCTTGCTTGTTTCAGAGTGAAGATTTGGATAGATCCACAAGAAACTGAAAATACAATCTGGTGATTTTGATTGACTTATTTTCCCAACCGTGGCCACCTACAAAGCTTTCCTCTGTTTGCACATTTACTCTTAGGCATCTGCTTAAACTGCGCAGAGAGATATTCTTCCAATCTCTAATGTTCTCTGATATCTTATTCTTTAGTTACTGCACAATTATTTGTCTGCTCTGTGATCTGACTTTTAAATTTAAACTGGACTGCATATCAGCTGGTTCCTCCTTGATATCATGTTGCCATATAAGAGGGTGGGATTGGTGGGAGCACAATGCATACCAGTGAGGTGATAGCCTTGAGAGCACATGTTGACATGCACAAATACAAAGAGCTGAACAACTGCCTTCAATGCTGTGCTATTCTATGGGTTTGTACCAGAGTGAGTTTGACTTCAGTGGCAAATGTGTTTGGGTTTTTTGGCCAAAATTTAGGGCCAACTTGTACATGAGATGCATGAAAAATGACATTTTGGCCAGAAGTCATGTGTGGAGTACTTGTACAAGATCAATCACTATTTGTGTGTATACGGTACTTCGTCAGTCAGTAGAACTGTGCAAACAAAATGTATACACGCCAAATCAAAAGTTATTTGTATGAAATTTTAAAAAATATTTGGCATAGCAAGTAACTATTATTGTTTGTTGCGAGGGGAGTTGAATACACAAGTAGAAAGGTTATGCTTCAATTATACCACATCTGGAGTATTGTGCACAGTATGGGCCTCCTTATTTAAGAAAAGATGTAAATGCATTGGAAGCAGTTCAGAGACAGTTTTGTCGACGAATAGAAGGGGCGAGTTGTCATGTGAGGAAAGGTTGGATAGGCTAGGCTTGTGACTGTTGGAGTTTAGAAGAATAAAAGGTGACTTGATTGAAGCATATGAGATCCTGAGGGGTCTTGACAGCGTGGATTTGTGACGTTGGATTCTTCTTGTGGGAGAATCTAGAAGTAGGGGTGTCACCTATTTAATCAGAGATGAGAGAATTTTTTCTGGAATGTCAAGAGTCTTTGGAGCCCTCTTCCTCAAAAGGCAGTAGAAGCAGAACCTTTGAATATTTTTAAGGCCGAGGTGGATAGATTATTAATAAGCAAGGGGTTGAGAGGTTACTGGGGGTAGGTGGTATTGTGGAATTGAGGTTACAATCAGATTAGCCAAGATTTTATTGAATGGAGGATAGGGGCTGTGGGGTCTACTCCTTGTTTGTATGTATCCTTGAGTGAAAATTACAATTTGCTATTTTGATAGCTTTCTTTACTGTTTGTAATTATGACATTCGGAGAAGAGCAGGGACTTCTCCCAATAGTCTAGCCAGAACCAACATAAACTGATTAACATGTCGTGCATCTCATTTGCTATTGTTGAATTCTGCTGTGTAAACTGGCTGCTCCATTTCGCTACATAATGAGTGATTACACTTCAAAAGTGATTCACCTGGATCGGAAGCAAATCCTGAGGATGTAATGTTCTATAATGTATATAATTTCTATAATGTAAATTCATCCTTGCTAAATAGCTCATACGACTTTAAGGTTAACAGTGACAAGACATGGCCCTAACATGATGAAATGAAGATTGAAAGAAAGAAACTGCTTGATTACATATTTCCAGTCCACCAACCTACCCCCTATGGAATATGAACCTATGCATTTATTTTCAGCAAGGTAGGGGCAGAAAATTCAGCCAGGTTTCCTGTGTAATCACTCTGCAATGACCCACTGCCACAACATGCATCTGTGTGAACATTGGCTGAGGATAGGAGAGGATTCTGTTCTAATATTTCAACAGATAAATAATCCATCTAGGCTTTCTAGGTGAGCTACATGAGGATGTCACTGCCACATGAATTGAGCGGAGTAGATGAGAAGAAAAACCTGTCAAATACAATGCAACTGGAGGCTGCAATAAATTGACCTTCAATCCTTTTGCTTTTGGGATCAAGATTCAAATCCAGCTGGTCAGTTGAAATGAAAACTGCCTTCTCTGTGGGCTGAAAGGATCTTAACTGAAATGTAATCGTCATCTCGTTAACATTCTAGCACACATTTGTTCACAATATGACAAATGGGCTATTTCACTGACTCTTCTGTCTAGCCTTGGATTGTACAAAATGAGAAATAAAATTAACCATTGTTACAGTATTATATTCTTCTGAGAGCACAAGTTATTTCCACATCTGTCAGTGGGTAACTTGACCCGGTTGTGCTTGCTGCTGCCAGTATTCATCAGAGACCTTTTTTTCCTCTTTTTTTATAGATTGAGCCATATTTGCCCTATGAATTCAACTGTGAAGGAATGTTGCAGAGAGTCAGTGCTTTTATTGAAAATCAGGTAATATTTCTTTTACCATGCAAACTAGAAATATTGACTTAAGTGAAATCCTCCTAGAAAATTACTGCTTAATCAGATGAGTCACTGTTTCTGTTTTGAGTATAAAAATTCAGCCACCAATTTTATTGTAATTAAATGAACAGTGTTCGAGATAATTACAGTCTTTAAATGCTCTTCAGAAGGACTCATTGTTTTTCATTGAGTTCCGATATGACAATTATTTCATTTGCATGTTGTATAAATGTATGAAATATTGAAAATTACTTTCTCAACTCTTTTGAATATTTAAATTTCAACTATTTTAAGAAACTTTTATTTATAGCTGTTCCTCAGTGTTCCTACTTAATAAAAAATCTATTAGTTCATTCATCTGAATAAAGGCTGTATTTTTCATCATGTAGTTTGGTTTCAGAAAAGCTAAATTAGATGTTCTTTATGTCAAAGAGCATACGTAAAATGAAACACAGGAAATATTCAGGTCAGGCAGCAACTGTGGGAAGAACAGAGGAGTTACAATTTCAGATGTTGACTCATGATGGCCAAGGAGGGTATGGAGATTTGTCAATAGATCTCCCATGGGCCTTGTGGAATATGAATTCTCCTATTGAGCGAATGGTGGCTCGCCAATTAGGAAAGGAGTGTCTGGAGTTTAAAACCAGCTGTCTCTACCCGGATCAAGTGCTGTACGTCTTGGGGATTTGACTTGTGTACTGTGACCACAGAAGCATTGCTTTATTCACTGTGTAAATAAAGGGTGTTGATGATGGAATACTGGCCTCAGGGAAATTATTACAGGCAGCCTGTGCTGAAATGTTAACTCCTGTGTTTCCTGCACCAATGCTGCCTGACCTATGGAGAATTTTTAACATCTGCAGTATTTTGCATTTTGCTCCATATTAACACAAGTGAAGAATGTATGAAATTTATTTTATCCAAATACAAGTTGCGCTTTGGATTTTTAAAAATCCGTCATGGGATGTGAGCATTGCAGGCAAGGCCAGCATTGGCTGCTCATTCCAATTGCACTTGAGAAAGTGAGTCTCTGCCTTGAATTACTGCAGTTTATCTTGTGTAAGGACACCTACAGAACTATTAGGATGAGAGTTTCAGGATTTTGATCCAGGGATATTGAAGTAATGGTGATACATTTCCGAGTTAGAATGGTCTGTGGCTTTGAGAGAACTTGCAGGTCATAATTCCATGCATCTGCTGCCCTTATCCTTCTAGGTGGTAGAGGTCGCAGGCTTGGAAGGTGCTGTTGAAGGAGCCTTAGTGAGTTGCTACACTGCATCTTCTTTATGCTGAAAGTGTGCTGGTGGAGAAGGGAGTGAATATTTGATATGGTGAATGGGGTACTACTTGTAATGTAAAGGGTTGTAAATATAGATTAAATGACTGATATACGATCACATGGCAACTGATAACGGAGAGTTCTATGTAGAGCCTCATGCTGAGTCTGTATTGTATAAAGAGAGTATACTGTTCAATATAAAAGGTAGTAGGGCGGCACGGTAGCACAGTGGTTAGCACTGCTGCTTCACAGCTCCAGGGTCCTGGGTTCGATTCCCGGCTCGGGTCACTGTCTGTGTGGAGTTTGCACATTCTCCTCGTGTCTGCGTGGGTTTCCTCCGGGTGTTCCGGTTTCCTCCCACAGTCCAAAGATGTGCGGGTTAGGTTGATTGGCCAGGTTAAAAATTGCCCCTTAGAGTCCTGAGATGTGTAGGTTAGAGGGATTAGTGGGTAAAATATGTGGGGGGCCTGGGTGGGATTGTGGTCGGTGCAGACACGATGGGCCGAATGGCCTCCTTCTGCACTGTAGGGTTTCTATGATTTCTATGAACAGCCTTGCCTCCAGCAATATCATGAAAAACCCCAACTAAGACCCAGAGCATTGATAACAAATGAGTTGCTTTGTCCTGAATGGCATTTAGGTTGTGTTGGAGCTGCACTCATCAAGGCAAATGGAGAGAATTTCATTCCACTCATGACATGTGCCTTGTAAATGGTGGACAAGCTCTGGGGGAGCAGGAGGTGAGTTACTCACCACAGAATTTGCCAGCAACTGACCTGATCATGTAACCCCAGTGCTTATATGATAGGTCTAGCTGTTTCTGGTCAGTGGTAATCCCCACTGCCCCCTCTCCAGGATGTTGATGGTGGGGGATTCGACAATGATAATACAGTTGAACATCAAGGGGAGATAGTTAAATTCATTTTTGTTAGAAATGGTCATTGCCTGGCACCTCCTGTGGTGCGAACCTCACTTGCCACTTTTACCTAAGCCTGAATTTTTTGGTTCTGTTTCGGCCTTTGTTGCCTCATATGACTCCAGCCGATGGAGATGCTCTCCCCCCGTACACCCCCCCTCCCCCAATTCATATTGACGACAACTTTTGGTGTGACATTAAGGAACCCTATCAATATCGAATGCTGCCTTGATGTGGGTGTGCAAGTCCACGGGTCCTTGAAGGTGACATCACAGGTGGAGAAGGTAGTGAATCAGGCATATGGCATGTTTGCCTTTATAGGACGGGGCATAGAGTATAAAAGTTGGGGTCTGATGTTGCAGTTGTATAGAACGTTGGTTCGGCCGCATTTGGAATACTGTGCCCAGTTCTGGTCGCCACACTACCAGAAGGACGTGGAGGCTTTGGAGAGAGTGCAGAGGAGGTTTACCAGGATGTTGCCTGGTATGGAAGGGCTTAGTTATGAGGAGAGATTGGGTAAACTGGGGTTGTTCTCATTGGAAAGACGGAGGATGAGGGGTAACCTAATAGAGGTGTTTAAAATTATGAAAGGCATAGATAGGGTGAACGGTGGGAAGCTTTTTCCCAGATCGGTGGTGACGTTCACGAGGGGTCATAGGTTCAAGGTGAGGGTGGGGGGGAGGTTTAACACGGATATCAGAAGGACGTATTTTACACAGAGGGTGGTGGGGGCCTGGAATGCGCTGCCGGGCAAGGTGGTGGAGGCGGACACACTGGGAATGTTTAAGACTTATCTAGATAGCCACATGAACGGAGTGGGAATGTAGGGGTACAAAAGAATGGTCTAGTTTGGACCAGGGAGCAGCGCGGGCTTGGAGGGCCGATGGGCCTGTTAGAACATAGAACAGTACAGAACAGGCCCTTCGGCCCACGATGTTGTGCCGAGCTTTATCTGAAACCAAGATCAAGCTATCCCACTCCCTGTTCCTGTGCTGTTTTGTTCTTTGATGTCTAGAGCAGTCACTCTTGCCTCATCAGTGAAGTCAGCTCATTTGGTCCAAGGATGTAATGAGGTCAGGAACTGTGTGACCCTGGCAGAACCCAGACTGAGCATTAGTGAACATGTTATTGCTGTGTAAATGCTGCTTGATGGCCCTGTCAATAACCTCTTTACTTTGCTGCTGCTAGTGAATGGATAGGGTGGTAATTGGTTGGATTGTATCTGTCCTTTTGTGTGCAGGGCATATCTAGGCAATTTTTCATTGTCAGATGCCAGTGTTGTAGCTGTACTGGAACCGCTTAGGTAGGCGCCAGGCTAGCTCTAGAGCATAAACCTTCAGTACTACTACCAGGGTGTTGTCAAGGCCCAGTACCTTCAGCTGCTGCTTGATACAGTGTGGAATTGGTTGAAGACTAATATTTGTGCCACTGGTAATCTGAGGAGAAGGCCAAGATGAACCAATGGCTTGGTAGGTGTGGCTGAAAATGGTTGCATATGCTTTAGCTTTGTCTTCTGTGCTGATGTCTGAGCTCCCCCAACATTGAGGATGGGGATACTTGTGGAGCCACCTCCTCCAATTAGTTTAATTGTCCTCCACCATTCATGATTTAGTGTGGCAGAACTGCAGATCTTTGATCTGACCCATTGACTATGGGATCACTTATGTCTGTTGTATGCTGTTTGGTGTGTAATTTAGTCCTTTTGTAGATTCAGCATGTTGGCACCTCATTTTAGGTAAGCCTGATGCATTCTCTCCTGCGCTCCTCATTGAACCTAACTTGCTGATGGTTAAATGAGGGAAATACTGGGCTATGATGTTACAAATTGTCATTGAATGCAGTGCTGCTGCTGCTAATGGCTTCCAGAATCTTGTGAAAGCCTATTTTCCAGCTGCTAAATCTGTTCTGAAACAATCCCATTTGGCATGGTGGTGGCAATGGGCTGTACGCTCAATGGGTCTTCGTCTCTACAAGGACTATGTGGTAGTCACTCTACCAATGCTGTCATGATCATAAGCATCTGCAGCATATGGTGATGGCAAGATCAAGTCTTTTGTCTCTTGGTTCCCTCACCATCTGTTGCAGGCCCAGTCTGGCAGTTATATCCTTCAGGACTCAGTCAGTAGTGGCGTTAGTAAGCCAATCCTGGTGATGGGCATGGAATTTTGAGGATTCCCAAAAGTAATTCCCTCCCGACTGAATACCACTGTGCTGCCATCTCCGCTGGGTCTGTCCTGCTTGTGGGACAGGGCATATCCAGGGATGGTGATGAATGTATCTCAGTCATCAGCTGTAAGGTATGATAATGTAAATATTGCTCTATTTGGCTAAAATATTGTCTCTGTTCAAAATATGCAATGAAAGCAATAGGTTCCTTTAATAGAATAATACATTTCCCATGATATTATTCAGCTCAAGTCCTATATAATGGCCTGGATTTTGCAGTCAGTGGTGAAGGAATAAAGCTGATTTATCATTCGTCATGCAAACTTTTTAAGAGTTTGAGCAGTAGTGTACAATGCCTAAAGATATTTCCATCATAACTTCCTCTACTTGGGATCTGAGGAATTTGTGAAGAAGGCAAGCAACAGTGTGGTTCTACAACCAATTATATTGACGAATCCTCACTAAGCAGTCCAAATCAGACAGTATAAATTAGAATGTTCAATCCATTATAAAATTATGTACGGAAAGTGAAATAAAGATAATGGACAAAGAAAAAGTAAAAATATTTTGTTTTAATGACCAACACTAATCCAATTCTGATGGAATTAGGTTAAAATTTTGTGTTTGAGAGACTTTGACAGTAATTGACTTTTATCGCACCAATAGAAATTGATTTACACCTGAATGCACCAGCCCTGATCTTGTGTATTTAGTGGTTTTAATGTAGCAACGTCATGCAATTACTTGGTTTTCAATGCCAAATCTGTCAGTGAGATAGTTATAACGTTGCCTTTGGAGGAACAATTCCATTTTTAACTATGCAAGTTCTGGAAGTTGCTGTCCAAGTTCCTCCATTGTAACAGCGTTAGCCTCACCATTATTCTCAATACAAAATCTGAACCAATGTTCTTTTTTCTGGAATCGTTAGAATCAGTCGTACGCGTGCCTGTCGTAAGCATATTGAAAGGATTTGCAGGTTACTACTACCTGTTTGCCAGGTTTTGAATGCACCTTACTTAGCCCATCTAGATTTCTTGGCCTGGAGTCAGACTCAAACCCAGAACTTCCAGCTCAGAGTCAGAGGCACTGCCCACTGTGCCACAAGACCTCCCATTCAGTCATTCCTCCTTTGCGCTTCCTGCATGGGGTATCTGTTAAATGAATGAATGGGGCCTATCGGAGTCTGTACAAGCTTTGTCCTTGAGCTTTGTTTCAAAACTTCAGTAGAAAAAAAGTCTAGTCTTTTTATCCACTAGACAATACCTAGAGTAGACTTTCCAAGGCAAGAAGCAGGAGAGTAGAGCATTCAGCATTGTTGGCAACTTGCCTCCTCTACTCAGTAGGCTAACTACCAGCTGATGAGGAAGCTGTACAACATTGGAAGCTGTCATATGCCATTTTTCCTAGAGCAGACTATTGGTATAATCCAGCAATTAGGAGCAAAAAGAACATAGCAATTTTCTTTTATTTGGCAGAGCAACATCTTAAGTTCACTCAAATGATGTTTTAATAATATTTGGAAACAAATTATCAAAATTTCCCAAATCTATTTATGAAAATGCTGCCCCTTTAGGGAGCATGATTAATTCCCTTTCGATTCTGCTGCCAACAGGATGCTAGCTTTGGCTAGAACAATTTCTAAATTGTAAAATAAGAAGCTCATTTTGTTCTGATGAGCTGAGATAAGATTTCATGCTTCAGTAACCTTAATTTTTTGGAACAGGAACTGCTGTATACTCTCTCCTCCCTCCCTTTCATGTTCTATGTACAGTGGAAAATCAGTGAATTAGGTATGTTCTTGTTTTCAAATTGCTATTGAAATTCAAGATCGAGAGAAAAGAACAACCACAATTCCTACACTTCCACTGTCCAACCGAAACTGAATTGGTTATTTTCCCGTGACTGATGCTGATATTTCATCTTGCCAGAAAACAGAATAACAAAGGTATCACAGCAAGTCTGGTAATATCTGTGGAGAGAGAACTTGAGATAACATTTCAGCTGTGACCTATCTCAAGCTCTCAGATGCTGCCAAACCTGCTGAGTATTTCCAGCATTATCTATTATTTCAGACCTCTGTCATCTGTGATATTTTGCTTATGTATCTATCTGTTTACATAAAGTCCTGCCTTGAGGTTTAAGAAAGTACATTAAGGTCCATGGGATTCCTCACATTTTCAAAATCTTTCTAAAGTCCACCCGAGCAATGGAACTATTAGCCCCAATAAAGTTGTTGTCCTCCAATTTATGAGCTAGCACACCCCAACCCAATGACCCATCTATTGAAATTATCACTAGCAAAGCTGCCTCTTTAAGCTTCTATCAGATACTAACCCCCAGTAACATAGAATGAAGACACTGAGCCATTTCCACAGAAATCTTTGTGAATCTCAAAAGTGTATTCCTACTGCTCTTGGGCATATAAAATTTTCCAGGGCTGACTACTTGAGTAATCTGTAGCAGATTACTCTTTAAGGTCTGCTGATTAGTTCAGTCAAGATCCAGTGCAACTATATGGAGCGTCCAGGGTGCAAGCTCTGCCTATTTATAGCTGAATATCAATTGGGGCCTACAGATGGATCTTTTTGCACCTCTGCTTCAACATCTGTAATTTTTAAAGTTTGTGGGAACTTTCAAGAGCCACTGCCATACCATGGAACAGAAGCTTATGGTGTTGTAATGCCTGCTGAGATTTTTTCCCCTGCCACTCCTCTCTGCCCCATTCAAACTGTCCAAACTAATTTATGCCAAGCTTAAAAGAATAAGTGGCAGTTTGAAATGTATACAAGCCTAACCGTCCGAAATTCCTATAGTTGTCACACTGGCTCATCCATCTCTTATTTTGTTCTAAATATTCCTGTCTGATGCTTGTTGCCTTTTGGCTTATTAGTTGTTCACCACCTTTTCAATTTTTTTTTCGAACTCTTCTATCCAACGCCCTCATCTTCCCCCAGATTTGATGCCTACATGTTTCTCTTTCCATCTCATTTCTTTAGCGCCGTTATTTATTTTTGTTGTCATGTCTAGGATAATGCACACTAAATATAGGGCCAACAGAATCATCTAATTTGCATTTTTTTAAAAATTGGGCAGTGTTTGCACCTTTTTTCCACACCTGATTTCAATGAGTGGGTGTCAGCAGCAGATCAGGAAGTAGGGACTCTACCCACCCCCTAATCTGTCTTTTCTTCTTTTGATTGTAGCTTTCAAACAAGGGTCAAATTTGACTCCTCAGCACTTCATGTCCTGTAGTAATTTCATCTGTTTCTGTTGTCTGGTCTTCTCCATCTTGTCACACAAATTCCTTTGCTATGAATCACCTTCACTTTTTTCTGGTTGTGGTGCTAATACCTTGAGTGCATTTTATAATATTGTCATCCCATAATCAATCAAGACTGAAATCAGTTGTCATAAAACCACTTTAACAGACTTGGTAGCGCCAATTGAGCCAATAATGACACTTGAATTGGATTTATGTAATGCCTTTCATGACTTCAGGATATCCGAGATGCAGTGAAAATACTTTTGAATTGTAGTCACTGTTGTAATTAATATAGGAATATGGTAAGATTCACTTGAGATCTATTTGCTACATTGTATTGTAATGGATGGATTGAAATACTTGATGAAAGCTGTTAAAATGGCTTCTGTAATTATAGTTAAAAGCAAGACCATATTAATTTTGCTTAAAGAAATTTTTAATCCAGAAATCTTATTTTAATTCTGTTCTTATTATCTAAGAATCTCCCTCCATAACCACAGCAAACTTACTTCAAGTGGTGTTTTGCATCAACATTTTGAATCTGGATACTCTTGTTTTCCTGCTAGAAGTATACTTGAGTGGCTGTCACAAGTGTCTGTCACATAAGCAAATGCCAACACTTGATTGGGTAGAGCTGACACTCCCCCCCCCCCCCCCCCCCGTAAGAAGTTATTAGGACTTAGCTGCTACTTAAAAAAAGCAAATATGCAAAAGTAATTTAATTATGCGTATATTAAAATGAAACTGATCCACTTGAAAAAGTCAGCACTTTTTCTTTTTCAAATGTAGCAATTTAAAGCTGATAATATTTACTGCTTTCAGTCTCCTGCCTAATTAAGTTTGTCTGTCAGTGGGAGAAATATTTTTTGCTAAACACTTTTGAGCAGATACTGTGGTTATTTTGTGATAGTCACAATGTTCAATTCTATTATAGGATTTCTGCCATGGTCAAGTAATGTGGCCTCCGCTGACTGTGCTCCAAGTTAAAATTGCGGCTCCCAGGCAATCTTGTAAGCAAATCTGTCAAGAGAATAAGCTCATATGTGAACCTTCCTTCTTTCAACATCTGAACAAAGACAGTGACTTGCAAAAGTATGTATGTTTAATCAGTTGAAGATTTACTGCATAGAAATAAACTGGGTGAAACTTATTAATACTTTAGTTAACTCAATCACCAATATTTCTTCAGTGAAAAATATTTTCCATATTTAGTCATCATTCACAATGGCTAACAAATAGGCTTATATAATGAATAGCGTTAATATTTTTGGCCTACTTTCATTAAAGTTAAAGTTTATTTGTCACCTAGAGGGCTCATGTTAACACTGCAATGAAGTTACTGTGACAATTCCCTAGTCGCCACACTCCAGCACCTGATCAGGTACACTGAGGGAGAATGTACCACAGCCAATGCACCTAATCAGCAAGTCTTTTGGACTGTGGGAGGAAACCCATGCAGACACGGGGAGAACATGCAGACTCCACACAGACAGTGACCCAAGCTGGGAATTGAACCCAGGTCCCCGGCACTGAGGCAGCAGTGCTAACAGCTGTGCCAATGTGCCGCAGCCACCCCCACACCCCATATACACTGAGAGAACTTGTCAGAAATATTTATTTGTAAACATGTGTATTGTAAATCATAAAGTTGATGAAGTTATATTTTTTGTTACATCCAGGTATGGAATTGAATGCTTGTCATTTGAATCTGTGAATGATATTGTCGTTCCGGCTTATGATGAAAGCAAGAAACGCTGCTTTTTCCAGAGTGATTTACTACTCTTCAGTTGTGCAGGTTCAAGTGGAAACCATAAAAGGATCTGTCCATGCAGAGACTATATGAAAGGACAAGTTGCCCTGTGTCAGGAATGTGTATAGCAGAATGTGCATAGCTTATCCCCACACAAAGTAGATCGTGCATAAAGGTAGGGGACAGTGGGTCTTCATAAGGACCAAACATTTGGTCATTAATTTTTGAAAGAATGCCTCACAAAGAATATTGAAGGAAAATGTGTTATTTAAAAGTGCAGTATTCATTTGAAGAGAATAAATATTAACTTGGCCCAAGTGAATGTTAAGAAGGAAAAGTTATCGAGCCAATGGAAAGAATAAACAACAAAACCATGATGGACTATTCAGGTTTTCTTAAATGGCGTCTACAACAGAAACATTTTTTTTGAGAAAGGTTAATAATAAGCATGTGTAAATTGAGGGCGTACTGGTAAATTTTCTAAATTCAAAAAATCATGTTACAAATGGAAAATCGAGATCCATTAAATAGCCAACTGGCATAAAATTGGTTAATGAACATGATCTAAGAGACTGTTTAGTAAGATCTGGTTTACTTTTAGTTCAGCAAAAAGCCAAATGTACAATCCCAATGAAATGGCTTACTTCAGTTCAGAAAAGATTCCCCACAATGTCCATTGTTATGAAACAACACATTAAAAGCAAAGAATCCTGGTTGGTGTACTTTCAGGCATGATTTCCTTTTAAACATGGCTAATCGTGTCCGTTATTTAGAGTAAAGGTCATATGCTGCCGTAGCTGGCAGTAATAACTGCTTGAAATACATAACACTAGTTGTTTTAAATCAAGGCTTGAGTTTTGATTTAAATGGTTGAATTTCAAAAAAATTGAATTGTTAGAATAAAACAAAATAGGATTCCCAGAAAATATTTATAACAAATGTTATTAATATTTTTGGCTTTATTGAGCATCAGTAGCATGCTGGCAGTGTTATCAGCTAACTGCCCTCTATAGCCAGTGTCAATTGATCCTAATTAGATTTATTTCAGACCATGAGTAAATTAGTTTAATGGGCATTTTAAGTAGCAACCTCCTGTTCGAAAAATAATTGCTATTGTAATTTGTATAGAAATATCCTGATGTAAACTGTTTTTTAAAAACCTCTTGTTTGTATAATCATGTTTACTATACAGATGAAGTGGAGTCTCATACCTTTGCACTTTTTTTTTTCAGGCTCAGGAGTGTATACATTTTAGGAAGGATATTAACCCTTTTAGCCACACAGCAAATAAATGATATAATTTCAATTCAACATTCTTCTCACCAAATTGTTTGGATAGATTATAAAACTTCAGTAGAATTAGTCATCTCTCTAAATTATTTAATTGAAGCAAAAGGGTTGAGCAGGTGATCAGGCCAGGCCACATTTAACAAAGTCACTAAATGTGGTAGAAGTAATTGTAGCTGAAGTTCTATTTTGGAAAATTATTTTGAAATCATCTGTTCAATTTTTCTTTACATACAAGCTGACAGTGGTCTGAAATTATTGCAGACTAAATAACAAATGTGGCTTTTAAACTGTCTACAGGGTTATTTTAAGATGACTGGTATTGATCATATCATAAACCATGAAGGGGTATCAACATGATGGTTGATTAATTATAATGGTGCTGTTGAAAAATGATTTTAAATCGTTTAGAATATTTGATACACAAATTTACATATTCATTTCATATTTAAAAATTAACAATTATGTTGGTACCCTGAATTGTTATTTCATTGATTTCCATCATGTGAATGAAGTGTGTCGATCAACGATTGAGGAGTATATGTTTGTAGTAAAGGATGTTTTTGAGGAAAACATTGATTATGGTTTAAAAAAAATTGTGGCTTTTGGAAATGAAATATCAGTGACATATAGTTAATCTACAGCAGCTAAACCTCATTAACAGCAGATTTATCCAAACAAGTTTGCACATTTGTACATAAAAAAAACATAATTTAATTTTTTAGGTGCTCTGTAACTTGCTTTGCTTTTGTGTTGTGCTTGTAAATATTAAACATTTCCTGTAGCTAAGATGCCATGTAATGTAAATTATGTGCCTTTTCAAAGGTAATAAAGTTGCTTTATCAACTTATGTAAAAATACTATATATACATTTCATGGCAGTCAAAGTTTCAACCAAATGCATAGTGTTGTGAAGTAAGAAACGGTTTTCCTGTATATTTGCAAAAGTGGCATATATCGAAATAAGGTGTGCTTTGAAAGCTGCACTTGCGAGCTTGGAAATTGTTTCCACAGTTTTGATGAGCAGGAAAAAAATTTATTTTTCAATAAATCTTTTCAGTGAAGAGAATTTCTTCCATTGGTTTGTACATTGTCTTTTATAAATATACAGAATACATTTTTGGAACAGAACAGTTATCTTAACATCTAAATCTTTAAATATTGTAACTGGTAAAGAATTTGAAGCACACTTCATGCAAACATTGTGCTGTATAGATTATATTTAACTGCAGCATATGACAACAGAAGTTTCATTAAACTAATAAACTGAAGACTCCATCAAAGTGCAGACAAAAAGATTTAAATTCCAATCCCTGTGCTCACACTTAAATATGTATGCATTTACACTAAATTAATATTTAAAATCAGGCCTTCCCTGAGTTTGGTAACTTCACTATAATTGAGCCTCCAGAGCTATCTAATAATATAATGGTTCTCTTCGCAAAGAAAATGGAAAATATGGAGTGCTCAATACTATTAGCCTGTGATGCCATTGACTCCAATCTGAATGCTAGGGTTACCGAAAAGAGCACAAAAAGCAAAAGCAATGACTTAATTACAATCTTCATCAAAGTTTCTCCTGGTTAAAATAAAAATAATGCAAAGAACAAAGTCTGTAATATATTTTAAGTTCTCACTCCCCTATGATTTACAAATATTAGAAAATACTTGGCTGAAGGTTTTAATTCTAGGTATGCTCCCGCACCCCCCCCCCCCCCCCCCATCATTTCACTACAGCCTATGATCATTTTGAACTTGGACACATGACACATCTGACTCAGTTGGGAACACTTCCCTTGAGTCACTCTAGGGCTTGAGCACAAAACTGATGTTCCAGTGCAGTACTGAGGGAAACATTACACTGTTGGAGGTGCATTTTTCAGATGCCTGCTTAGGCGAATATAAAAGATCCCACGGCACTCTTTCAGAAAAGCAGAAAGATTACCCCCAGAGGCCTGACCAACAGTTATCCCTCTATCAACGTCACAAAAATCATATGATTTGGTCAATATCTAATTGCTGTTTATGGAAAATTGCTGAATGCGTGCTTTCTGCCAGGTTTCCTACATTACAGGTGGCAATACTTCAAAAAGTACTTCATTGGCACTTTGAGATATCTGATGGCAGTGAAAAGCAAATCTTGACTTTATGTAATACTATCTAGGCCAGTGATTGGCAAAATGTTTTAAAAATTTAGTCAATGTTCTATTTTAAGAGCTACAAACAATGCTGTTGCTCAAATGCCAATAATAATGAATATAGTTAAATAAATGAATGCATTCTATAAAAATGTTATTGCATGTATTATCTATTGTTTGTAGGTACTAATGTATCATTTTTAAAAGAAATTGAAGTTATTATGTTGATTAAAGTTGTTAGGCAATGCTGAAAACAGGAGATGGGCATATTAATACTTGTGTAAGATGGATGAAAAAGAATGAAAAAGTAATCAAACCTGTTGAAATCCTATTAATCATGATCAGAAGCCATACATGAGTCCTGAATGAGCTGCTTGTGCCTCTGGAGACTACGTTCCAGCTTTTGAAATACCCATTTACATTTCTCTTCCTCTGCAGTTGTTAGGTCACTCTTTTAAAACCTACTACTAACCAAACATTTTAGTCACCCCAGACTAAAATGTCATTTTTATATAGATATCAATTTTCGTCTGATTACTCTTTTGTAAGATGCCTTGGGCCAATTTCCTACGATAAAAGTGTGATATAAATGGTGTGGGTAGTTTTAAATTATAATACTGAATTTACGGGTTGTGCTTGCAAAGTTCTATCTTAAGTAGGATATAAGGATGTTTATAAAAACTTTGTTTCTGAGCCTAATTTGGAAAAATAAGTATTATATTTCAGTCTTTAATAGTTTCAGTATATCTAAAATATAACTTCAAATAAAAATCCTGTTCAAAACCTAGTTCAAATATTTTAAAAATTTAGCTTCACCATATGATAGTTCTCTGTACTGATGATAATGGTGTTACTATGTTTCATTTAATGTTGCTCCAAAATCCTGCCGAACTTTGCAAATAATTGATTTTCCTTTATTAATAACAATATATTAGTATCATTGTCTAGTATTAGCTCAGGTCTTAGCTAACCTGAATTTTGTTTTGTTTTAATTTACAAATGTTCAAATGTAATCTCTTGTCTGTTAATAGTTTTCCACCATAAACAATGATGCCTGAAGTTTCGCTCCCCACTATTGCACTCTCATAGAATCCCTACTGTGCAGAAGGAGGCCATTCTGCCCACCGAGCCTGCACTGACAACATCCCACCCAGCCCCTATCCCTGTAACCCCATGTATTCGCCCTAACCTACACATCTTGGGGCACTAAGGGGCAATTTAGCATAGCCAATCAACCTAACTCGCACATCTTTGGATTGTGGGGGGAAACCGGAGCACCCGGAGGAAACCCACGCAAACAAAGAATGTGCAAACTCCACACAGTCACCTGAGGCCGGAATTGAACCTGCGCCTCTGGCACTGAGGCAGCAGTGCTAACCACTGTGCCATCGTGCTGTCTATTTCCAAGTTGGGTGCATTAACTGGCACATTGGCAGGAATTAGTTTGTGAAAAGATTGACAGGAATCTGCTCCATGCTATTCTACCATAAACCCTGGTCCTACATATTATGTTCATCCTATTGAACAGGATATACTTTATTCTTTTTGCTGTATTTCCTCCCACCACCCTGCACTTGCTTCCAACGCATTCCTCCCCTGCAGCCCCTAACCTGCAAAACATTGAAACAACTCCTGGGTATTGCTGTTGTTCATCCTTTCATTTGGTGTACCTGAGGGTGGATTTGGACTATTTCCCCAAGTTTGAAATCCATGACAAGAAGTTATCAACTTAAATTGTAGGGGGGATTTTATATTCTGTCAGCACGTATGGAGGCAGGGAGGGTAATTAATCAAAAGTGACCCGTTAAGCACTTGGCTAAGAGTTAGCACTCTGCCAAAGTTAAGGCTTCCCACCCAGCCATCAACTGAGGCCTTCAAGGGGTCACTCACTGACTACTTAAGGGCCTCTACCTGCTGCTGCACTGATATTAGCCCAGCTGCATGTCACCTTGCAGCATGCATAAGAAGAAAACCTGTGCTGGCTACGTGTCATCTCCTGGAAGTGGTGGTGGGTGGAGGGGCTGGGGGAGTGTTGGGGGTGAGAATTCCTCCATTAAAAGGCCTTCAGTTGCTATTGACGGACCCAGCATTGGGGAGGTGGGTCATGCTGAGAACTCGTCTGTCTCCCCTCCCACCACCCCACTTCCAACGCATTCCTCCCCTGCAGCCCCTAACCTGCAAAACAACTTCTGCCATGACTTGCTCCTGCCCTGGGTGACGCCTTGATCCTGAACCTCTGGTGGCTATTGTTGCATTGCTAATTAGAGGCCAAAGTGGGGATGGAACTTCCACACCTGGGGTCCTTGATCCCAGGAAGCCCTGCTGGTGGCCAGATCCCAGGAAACCCAAAGAAGTCCAGCCAGCAGGCAAGACCCCTGATAACTGCATAAAATTTCCCCGTAGAGTTGAAGATAAATTTCCTTGGAGAGAATTGGTAAGGGTATGGAATGTTTTGCTAAGTGTTACGAAGATGTAAAAAAATCAATTTGTAATATTGGTTGGACTTGCTATATAATGTCATTGGCTGGACATTTGTGTTAATACTTCCTAAGCAAAGGACACTGGCTTGCATCAGCTACTGTGTTGTATTTGGGAAGGACATGAGCTATTTTTATGGAGGCACTAAATATATGAAGCTCAGAGAGGTTCTGCGATCCAGTTCTTGTGTTAAGACAAAATTGGATTTTGGATAGACAAAGAGAGATCCTTGTCTGACCTCTTTCTTCTGGAACCTTTTTCATCGAGGCTGAGCTGCGTGATTTGAAAACCCCAGCAGGACACCTGCAAACTGAGAATTCTTAAAGGAGAATTTCAAATCAATACCATTGTCTCCAGTGAGAGCTCGTAAGAACCAGCAGCTACTGAGGATGGGGACACTTCAGCTGTAAACAAGCATCTAGTTATTTAGCCAAGTGTTTAATGATATGCTGCAGAGTTTTACTTTGTGCTTTAGAGAAAACCCTTTTTTGTATTAATGGGTAGTTTGACGCATTAGTACATTTTTGAACCGTTTGTTAATTTCTGCATCTTTACTTACTGCTAAAACACCCAGGTAAAGAGTTAATTTTGTTAACTTCAGGTGCCTGGCTGGCTTATTTCTTGCACTGAGTTACAGATGTGTATTAAATTGGCAATATCACCTCCGTTTTAAATTCAAACTCTCAGAACAAACACGAGTGGGGAAAAGGTCAATTCACCTCTGTTAACTTGGTCATAAAAGGATGATTGAAGCAAAGGCTATTTATTACATTTTTAAAGAGAAAATTGGATACAATTTGAAGCATAAATACATGCAAGCCTTATGGGCTGAAAGGTCACTGGGATTAATTTTTGATGGCTGAAGCAAAGAGATTGTACAGACATTGCAAAATTGCCTGCTTTCATGATATAAACCGCTGACTATATAGCATTCTAATTTGGGCTTCAATGAGATATTAGAAATTATATTTCCCAAGAACTGCAGTTCTAATCTCAGTCGAAGGCTTTGACCAGGTTATTCCAATCTGGAGAGCATCACCAGGCTCAATACTATGGAGAAGAAGAATCCAAGAATAACTTGCATTTCTACTAATTCATCACGTACAATTCTAGTCTTGAATCTAGAAGTGCAGATAATGACCATATTCATGTAGGATAAGGATAAACATCTAATACTCTTCACTAACCTGGAAACTACATTTAATGATCATAGTGGCATGTTCAGTAAAGCCTAGATGTAACTTGGTGATTTGATTTATTATTGTCACATGTATTAACATACAGTGAAAACTATTGTTTCTTGTGCGCTACACAAAGCATACCATTCATAGAGAAGGAAACGAGAGAGTGCAGAATATAGTGTTAACAGTCATAGCTAGGGTGTAGAGAAAAATCAACTTAATGCAAGTCCATTCAAAAGTCTGACAGCAGCAGGGAAGAAGCTGGACTTGAGTCGGTTGGTACATGACCTCAGACTTCTGTATCTTTTTCCTGACGGAAGAAGGTGGAAGAGAGAATGTCCGTGGTGTGTGGGGTCCTTAATTATGCTGACTGCTTTGCCGAGGCAGTGGGAAGTGTAGACCGAGTCAATGGATGGGAGGCTGGTTTGCGTGATGGATTGGGCTGCATTCATGACATTTTGTAGTTCCTTGTGGTCTTGGACAGAGCAGGAGCCATACCAAGCTGTGATACAACCAGAAAGAATGCTTTCTATGGAGTATCTGTAAAAATTGTTGAGAATCGTAGTTCACATGTGCAAGCAGATTACTAGAGTTCCAATGCCTTGGCAACTTGGGTGTTGTTTGTTTCTTGCTGGTGCTATGCACCAAGCAGTGTGTAGCACAAATTATCAGTAGATTGATGCCAGTGTTGTAAGTAATGTTTGGTAAAAGAGGGCTTAAAACCCCAACTCTATTATAATACCAGTGGTGACCATTTGTGCATCCGGTGTCCATAGAATACCAACAGTGCAGAAGGAGACCATCTGCACTGACGTCTCCGAAAGCATCTTACCCAGCCCCCCACCCCCCCCCCAATCCCGGTAACTCTGCACATTTACTAAGGCTAATCCACCTAACCTACACATCTAAGGGGTAATTTACCATGGCCTATCCGCCTAACCTGCACATCTTTAGACTGTGGGAGGAAACCAGAGCACTCCGAGGAAACCACACGGACACGGAGAACATGCAAACTCCACACTGTCACCCGAGGCCGGAATTGAATTCTGGCCCCTGGTACTGTGAGGCAGCCGTGCCAGACACTGCCACCATGTCGACGCAGCCCTCTGGTACTAATTTAGGAATGGTCATTAATAGTATGTGACTATGTTAACTTTAATTTAACTGAAGTTTCTAAGTTTGCAACAACTGCAATTCAACATAAACTGGATCATCAAGTTTATGGCAATCTTTTTAACTGAAGCATTTGGTTAAATTGCTTGCTGTTGCATAGAACAAATGTTAAAAGTAATTTTCGTTTTGGACAGCAACAACAAAGTGCGAATCAGACCCATCATTTGGAGAATATTGAAATATGTAAGCGTATGCATTGCCTTCATTTTTGTGTGTGCCGGTTATAAATTGAGGGTTAAATTTTTGCTGATTGTTGTATCTAATTTTGGTATTTAAAATCTTTGAATTAGTGGGTGCACTAACAAAAGCTTTCAAAATTAATAAATCAGATTAAGATACAATGAGTATCGGTTTGGTACACCTGGTGAGTTGGTGTTTTCTTTATTCATTTATGGGACATGGGTGTCGTTGGCTGGCCAGCATTTATTGCCCATCCCTATTTCCCCTCGGAGGGCAGTTGAGCGTCAACCACGTTGATGTGGCTCTGGAGTAACATGTAGGCCAGACCGGGTAAGAATGGCAGATTTCCTTCCCTAGAGGACATTAGTGAACCTGATGGGTTTTTCCAACAATCGACAATGGTTTCGTGATCATCAGATTCTTAATTCCACATTTTTTATTGAATTAAAATTCCATCATCTGCCTGATTCGAACCCGGGTCCCCAGAACATTAGCTGAGCTTTTGGATTAATAGTCTAGCGATAACACTACTAGGCCATCGCCTCCCCGAAATGGTGTGATGGAAGGAATTCCATTTTCAGTTTTCCTTCATTCTCGTGTGGCATATCGTAGTGTTAAATTTTAAAACTCAGCATCAAATTATTGTTAGAAATCTCAAATTTATCATTGCTCTAAATAAATTGCTCATGTTTTTAGCAGTGATTGCTGATATGTTATATATCCAATATATTAGCAAATCCACAGATGATGTGGTATTTTTTATATTGCCAAAGGCACTTGAACTTTGATCAAATTAGATTCTAGTAACTCAAGTGTCAGAAGTCACAAGTTAGTTTTAGCAATTTTAGTTGCATTTTTGAAGAAATATTCAAAAGTAGGTACATAACAGAATTGCTTTAATCATATCATGCCTACTGAAGAAAATTGCTTAAAATATGAAGCCAGATCTTCTGATCAGCAATGACTGCAGCGATCTTTCCGGATTTACATTTTGACCCCTGTCCTAATCCCGGCTACACTGACGAGTATGCCGTGCAGCCATCCATGTGAGATACTGGAGAAGAGGAGCAGCGTAGAAACAATACACCTCTTTAACAACAATAGAAGCTATATTTTTAAAGGACTCTAATCTTTCAGTGGAGATTGGGTGGTATTGGGAGGGGGGTTGGTGAGAGTGGATATTTAGGTTGAGAAGGTAGTCAGTTGGAGGGTCGGGTAGTCAGGTCCCGAGTAGTGAGTGTTGCCAGCAGGGGGCAGTCGGTTCGGTCAGTTGTCATGTCTGGGAGGGTCAGGTGCTAGGTTCTGGGGGGGTGTGGGTTATAGAGTATAAGGGTTGGGTCTGAGAGTGTAGTCAGGTTGGGGATGCGATTGGGGGACAGTTGTGGTGGTGAGTTGCATTGCACTGTCAATCACCAAGTTACACCAAACTTTAAAGGGAGTAACAATTCTAGGATAAATATCTGGGTAAGCCTGTAACTTGCCCAAGTCTCCAACAGTGATATCCGTGCAAGAGCCATTCATGGAGAGTCCTGCGCACTATACACCTGTTCATCAGAAGTTTTAAATTGGCTGGACAATTACAGTGCATGTGTACGTGTCAGAACTTTCTCAGGGTCCTGAAGTATGCTAGCAGTTTAAGTTCGGTGCTTCACCACTCCTGATACTGGAAAATCTGGCCCGTGCTGTGTGAAATTCTAACCACTCCTCCACATTGAGTTTTGATCCCTTTTTTATTTGATTGCCGAGGATAAATAGTAGACTTTGGTGGCCCACATATCTACCCCATAATGTAAATGGGGCAGCAGCAGCCTGAAAATGGACTTATCACCTCATTTGCACTAGCATTGGCTGCTGCCATTTATAAAGATGCCTTCTAGGTAATTGGAACACTGTTCATTTCGAGCGGTAGCCCTATTAACGTACAAATTGATGGACATAGGACTCCAATTATAATTGACTGACAACTGGGTGGAACATACAAAATGCACTCTGTCAATTTTAGTGGGCAGTACAATAGAAGAAGCGCCTAAAAGACAAGTTCAATATTTGGGCCACAAGGAGGAGTACTTCTTTGAACTTCACAAGGAAAATGTATGCTGCTGTTGGCCTGGGCTCAACCTTGCCAGTCTGATCCAGAGCCAGCAAGCTATCACTTTTGGTCAGGGGGTGAAGTTGTAGCCTGCAAAAATGACCAGGCCTCAGCTGCCAGAATTGGGCCACTGGTTGGCACATTTTTCTGATGCGTCATCTGCTAGTGAAAACCTACCCTTTTAAGAACAAAAATATCATATTGCTTTGTCCCCTGAATGTGTAACAAATAGCAAAGAGGTCCATCTTCACATTTAACATCATTTGTATTTAGTTCACGAGGGGCATGATTTTTTGGCCACAAATTTCGATAAAGGACAGCAGCAGCATTTTTTCCAGTTATACTGTAGTCTTGGTTGGTGATTCTTTCCAGGTCTTGCAATCTTCATTCCTTTACAACTGATCCATCACTGCAAATTTTCTTCAGGTCTATCATTCAAAGCTCTCATAATTTTGAGTTTGTCTTATCCGAGGTATTGTGTCAATCAAAAGCCTAGAAGTAAATAAAAGGGTTAAATTGATAATGACCCATTGACATAATTGCCAGAATTTTTGATTTCCATGAGCCCCAGACACAATTCAGCTAGTTATTTTAATAGCTGAAAAAGTTCAAACACAAAAGGGAAAACCTTGACAAGTTAAATATAGTCTTCAGGCGTCACTCATGCCTCACTTGGCAGCTTTTGAGGCAGAAGTTCATGGCATTAACAAATAGTTCTGCACTGACTGTCAGCCAGCATTGAGGGAATGGTGCACATGCAGAGATACATTCTTTTAGATGACCTATAAAATCAAGGGTCTGTCTGCCCTCGAGGTAGACTAAGGCATCCCATTGTATTGTGGGGGAGGTTCTCCCCTTTGTCTGATCCAATATTTTCAAACCATGTGACTTGAATGGATTATCTTGTCATGATTGCATTACTGCTTGAGACTTGCATATTGGCTGTCATATAAAAAATATGGACTATGCTTCAAAAGTATTTCATTAGTTTTACAATGCTTTGGGACATTCTGGGATCTTGACAGGTGCTTTACAGAACTGCTACCATCTCAAAGAAATAGCAGACCAATTTGTGATGCAGCAGTAACCCGCCTCCCTCTGCACCCTAACGCTACCCCACCCACAATTAGTGGGGGTCACTCTGCAAAAAGAGAGAAATGGTAAGGAACATGTATTTCACTCACAACCAACCAAGAGATGGACCAATTTACCAGAAGGCAAGAACACCAGCAGCTCGGTTTCCCAAGAACTGGCAGCAGGCAGCCAATTAGGGCAATTAAAAGCCCAATTCAGAATCGTTTTTCCCAGGAGTTTCCTAGAGGGAAGCCTCAATTATCTGCCCATTCACATTTGCAGCTATATATCCTTGGAGATGGAGCGTGCAGTGTCTGACACTACAGTCGAGGCCTTCTGTGCCTGGTGAACACTGGAGAGGCTGGGGTGTTTTATTGACCCCTTTAATCACATCATGGGTCCAAGAGTGTGTAGGTGGGGTGAGGGTTGCAGGAGGGGCTGTAAGTGGAAGGGTCAGAGGCAGCTTTCAGCAGCAACCCGCCCCACCCCACCCATCCCCCTCCTCTTGCCTAATACTGGGTCTCCTTGGTTTGGCACAGAGTGCCTCATTATGAGGTTCCCTCCCGAGGAGGCTGCAGGTAAACTTGACCAGGTTTGCTGGGTGCCCTCCAGAGGACATGGGAAAACCATGTAGCCTCCATTTAATCCCTGATCTACCACTAAATTGCATTTAAGCTTAGGGATAATAGGTGTCAAATCTTTCATTAAGGACATTCCACTCTAAGCAGCAATGAACCCCGCAACAGCCTTTTTCTCTCTCTGACTGAATCGGGAAGGTTTTTTCACTGCTGGGAGACAGAAGTGAGACCTCTCCCACGATTAAATGGGCTTGGCTGCCATGTTTCCCACCACGATGGGCTGCATTAAACCCAGCTCTGAATGATGTTGCCACCTAGCTATTCAATTGCAGAAAGAACTGTATGTGTGGGATTGCCAAATAGGGATTCCAAGTCTAGTAATGTCACTTACGGAACAATTTCAAATAAACTGAATAATAAGAATTGTCCCAAGGTCTATGCACAATGATCGCACTGCATTGCTTTCCCTACTGAAATGAATTTGTTATAGCTCCCATTAAAACTTTGTGCCCACCACTTGTAAAATTTCAACAAAGTTAATCATATTTCAGCTGTGAAAATGTGCTATCATTTTGTTCCTCCCTACTAAATGTGAATGCATCCAACAGCAGTACCATAGTCTAAAGGCAGTTCCTCAATCTAACATGTCATCCAATATGCGTCATCTCCGACAGTGCAGTACTTCTTGAATACTGGACTGATCAGTGTCAGTGTGGATTATGTGCTCAAATCTCTGGAGCTGGTGCCAAACCCACAACCTTCTGAGGTGAAAGTGCTACCACTGAGCCAAGGCGAGCACACAGCTGAAGGACTCATGTTACCATCTTGAGTCCTTAAAGTATAACCCATGTGTTTCTGACGCATTCAGCATCAGCAACAACAGAACAGATTCAGGTTATTTTTTTCTCTGGTATTTTTGATCCACAAACAATGCTTAAAATGAATTTCTACCATTTTGTACCCAGTCTTTTTATGAAATGTAATCCTCAAGAGAAGTGAAGCCTACTTTATTCCATATGCCAGAATGATCACTCCGATGAGAATCCCTATGGTGCCATCCAAGTACCAGACACCAGGATTATGGTTGTAGACTTCTGCGCTGACCAGTATAGAAAATGCCATGATGCCTCCAACTAAGGAGTTAAAACCTGCAAGACAACAAGGAAGGAATTCAACAGTGAACTTCCACAGTTGGACAATTGCCGAATGGTAAATTGTTACAAAATGACACTGGCTCTCTGACCAATTGATTCAAAAGTGGTTTTTAATCAATTGCCAGCACTTAATGCTAGATCTTCTATCACAAAGTAATTTAAGATGAGATGGAAATGCACCAAAGGGTTAAAGTTAAACAGCAATTAATATTTTTTAAAGAATGTATTTCAGAACACAATGAAAATATTGGGCGGGGTTTGGATCCGTTCTGGGAGCCTTTGTTCATAATGTGGGATCATCAGGAAAGGCCAAACCATACCCCCATTTCACAGGACTAACTGCTGTATTCTGGTAAGTAGTCCCAAAACCACTTTGAAAAGCTATGGAGAGAGTAAATGTGTAAGATAAGTGGGGGAGTGGGTAGAGTGGAAGGTAGGTGGGTGTAGGGATAGGGTGTTCGGATGAGGAGGTAGGGTGGCAGATAAGTGCTTGAGGAGGAAGTGTAGCTGGGGGATGGGTGAGGGTAGAGTTGCAGGTTAATGGCTGCAGAGGTAAGATGTCTGGGGGTGGGTAAAGGGGTAGGGTTGTAGGTAGGATAGCTCAGGGTTGGTGAGTGGATAGGGTGGCAGGGAAGTGGGTGAGATAGGCCGGGTCAGGGGGAGTCAGGTCACAAGTAATTGGGCGGTCAAGTGGTAGTCGGGTAGTTGGGGGTGTGGTCGGAGGATAGTCAAGGTTGGGATAGTCTGAGAGTTGGGGGGGTTATTTGACAGTCAGGAGGTAGCCCAGTGATTGGGGGCTGGTCAGGTCGGGGTGGGTGGGGTGTGGGTGGGGGGGCGGTCAGAGGGTAGTCAGGAAGGTCAAGCGTGATCAGGATCGGGAAAGTAGTCGAGTAGTGGAGGCATAATCAGGTTGGATCAGTTGGAGAGTCAGGAAAGGTAGTCTAGTCAGGGGGTTGGGAGTGCCATCGGTGGGGGGGGGGGGGGGTAAATTGGGGTGTCAGAGGGTCCAGTGAGGTGTTGGGGATTCACCAGTACAGTTGTGCAGGAGTTAGGACTGGTTTAATCCTTCTAACCTTTCCTCGGTAATTATTCAGGTGGATGAGTTGGAACCATCCAAAGTCTCTGCCTTCAACTCAAAAGTTTTGAGGGGTTCCAGATGCAGGGAATTTGTCCACGGTAAGTCCAAACTTCCCTTGCAATTCCCACATAGTCAGTGGGTCTAGACTTCTGAGGGGTTCCTCAGCATGGTTGGGGGTGAGGCGGGGGGTGGAATGTTACCTCTAGATTACAACTATCTGAAAATAGGAAGTTCATAAATTTGACAAATGGTTTCATTCCAAATAAAAATAGTTCAATGTAAAAAATGTCTGAAAGTAAGGTTATGCAGTTCCTTTGTGGAGATCCTCCCTGATCACAAACAGGCAGGATGCAGCCATGAGAAATTTGTCAGCCAAACGCTACCCATCAGTAAAAAGCAGCTGGTAGAACGGGTTCTACAGAGTCAAGTGGGGTATTCACATTCAGAAAGGGGATGAGGGCTGAATGTGTGGGAATACTAAACTTTCCTCAGTGTCCAGAGGGGCAGAAAATACCTTCTCTGGCCTCTTTTCTCATTAATTATCTTCCGACCAAGTCACACTGGAAGTGCTTCTGCCACAGAAGCTTACCTGTTCAGGCGAGTTAAAATTGAATATGGTTCCCAATTACATTATTGTGACCCAACATGCATGTGAAAAGAAGAAATTTCTTCCCTCAAAGGGTTGTGGAACTTTGGAAATCTCTACCTTAGAGGACAGTGAATGTTTTTTAATTGACTGTGCAAGAGAGAGATTGATAGATTATTTTGATACAAGGTAATCAAAGGATATGGGGATGGTGCATGGAGGTAGAGATGGGATAGAACAATCATTATTGTTTTGGAAAGCAGAGCAAACCTGAAGGACTGAATGGCTTAGAACAAAGAAAAGTACAGCACAGGAACAGGCCCTTCAAGCCTATGCCAATTATGATACCCTAACTAAACTAAAAAAAAACCTGCCTCCACCACACTACCTCCTCCTCTTATATATAAAAATAAATTAGAAATATAAAAGTAGGGATGTTTTGTGACAGTTATGCAGGGTGTTGGTGAGACCACATCTAGAGTACTCTGTATAGTTCTGGTCTTCTTATTTAATAAAAAATATAAATGCTTTAGAAGCAGTTGAAGGTGAGCATGTCCTTGAAGGTGACGTCACAGGTGGAGAATGTAGTGAATAAGGCATATGGCATGCTTGCCTTTATAGGACAGGGCATAGAGTATAAAAGTTGGGGTCTGATGTTGCAGTTGTATAGAACGTTGGTTCGGCCACATTTGGAATACTGCGCCCAGTTCTGGTCGCCACACTATCAGAAGGACGTGGAGGCTTTAGAGAGAGTGCAGAGGAGGTTTACCAGGATGTTGCCTGGTATGGAAGGGCTTAGTTATGAGGAGAGATTGGGTAAATTGGGGTTGTTCTCACTGGAAAGACAGAGGATGAGGGGTGACCTAATAGAGGTGTATAAAATTATGAAAGGCATAGATAGGGTGAACGGTGGGAAGCTTTTTCCCAGGTCGGTGGTGACGTTCACGAGGGGTCATAGGTTCAAGGTGAGGGGGGGGAGGTTTAACACGGATATCAGAAGGACGTATTTTACACAGAGGGTGGTGGGGGCCTGGAATGCGCTGCTGGGCAAGGTGGTGGAGGCAGACACACTGGGAACGTTCAAGACTTATCTAGATAGCCACATGAACGGAGTGGGAATGGAGGGATACAAAAGAATGGTCTAGTTGGGACCAGGGAGCGGCACGGGCTTGGAGGGGCGAAGGGCCTGTTCCTGTGCTGTATTGTTCTTTGTTCTTTGTTGTAGTTCAGAGAAGGTTCCCTCAACGGATACCTGGGATGGGGAACAAAGAACAGTACAGCACAGGAACAGGCCTTTCTGCCCTCCAAGTCTGCGCCAATCATGATGCCTGCTGAAACTAAAACCGTATGCACTTACCGATTGCATATCCTTCCATTCCCATCCTATTCTTGTATTGTCTAGATGCTCCTTAGATGCCACTATCATACCTGCTCCCACCACCTCCCCGGGCAGCGCGTTCCAGACATTCATCACCCTCTATATAAAAAGAACTTGCCTCACACATCTCCTCTAAACTTTTCCCCATGCACCTTAAACCTATAAAGGGAAGGGTTATCTCATGAGGAAAGGTTAGACTGGCTGGCCCTGTATCCATTGGAGTTTAGAAGATTGAGCGGTTAACTTATTGGAACATAGAAAATCCTAAGAGTGCCCAACTAGACATGCATTAAGTCATAGTCCTCAACCTGACTTCATTTGTTGTAATTTTACCACTGCTCAGTGGCACCAAAGTACTGAATAAACTTTCAGAGAAGAATGGGAACATTCAAAGATCAATCAAATTGCTGTCAATGCTGAAATGAGTGTAACAAAATAGCCTAAATGCTGAAATAAAAACAGGAAGGTGGTCAGGCAGAATATGTGGAGAGAGAGAGAGAGAGAGAAAGAGAGGGGTCAAATACTTATCTCTCTTCAGGCAATGGGGGTGAAATTCAACTTCAGCAAGGATGTAAAACAAGCAGTAGCAGATCCAGCTGCCTATTGTACACCAGGAGCTGGGCCCACTTAAGGTTATGGTTATGCTTTTAGAAGATTTACGGAGACAAAAGGCCAGATTTTATGGGGGGGGGGGGGTGTTGATGGCAAACAGTCAATGTACAACATCAATACCCTTCTGAAACTGGCCCCAGTGTCAAGGTTATGGGCATGCACAGATTAGCACAGAATTCTTGTGGCCTTCTCCCCTTCCATGCATGACATCATTTGGAATTTCAGCTTTTCCACCTCCACACTACTGTTCAAAACCCCTTAAAAACCCTTTGTTCAATCAGGTGTAAACTGGATTTTTAACAACAAAGTGCTTCATAAAATTTGGTGACTGACAGAACTATACCTGAAAGAAATGATGAGGTGCTGTTAAATGACTGATAGTAGATTTTTAAAATTACATTTTTAATTATAGTTAATCTATTATTAAATAACAATGGGTATGGTAGCATAGTGGTAATGTTACTGGATTAGTAATCCAGAGGCTTGACTAATGTTCTGGAAATATAGATTCTAATCCCACCACTGGGTAGCTAGGGAAATTCAAATTCCGTTAATAAATCTTAAACAAAATACTAGTCCCATTACTAATGAAAATGAAACTACCAGATTATCGTAAAAACTCATTTGATTCACTGATGTCCTTCAGGGAAGGAAATCTGCCCTCCTTTATCAGCCTGGCCAACATGTGACTCTAGTTCAACACCAGGGTGGTTGATTCTTAATTGCCCTCTGAAATGTCTGAGCGAGCCTCTCAGTTGTACCAACTCTCTACAGAAAGCACTGTGGATGTATCCAGAGCACATGGACTGCATTGGTTCAAGAGGGCAACTCACCATCACCTTCTCAGTCGCAATTAGGAGTGAACAATAAATGCTGGCCTTGCCATTGATGTTCAGATCCCAAGAACAAATTTTCAAAATGTTATTTTTAAAAGTTCTTTCAGAATATCTTGGGTTTCCTTTCACGCCAATGTGTATGTCTCAATTTTTAATTCGCTCCGTGTAAAAATAAAACTGATTTTATTTTGGTTCCAATTTGGGAATCTGCGAAAGTCCTTTAACATGACTGGCTGCTTAGACAGCCGAATGACATCACTCCGGCTCCGCTGTGAGAATTCCCCAGTAAAGAACCCTGCAATCAGATGTGGTACTGCTGCACGATAATAGAGGTGGCATTCCTGTCAGAGAAACTGTTTGATTTCTCAGCAGGACATGCTTTGTGGTCGGTGGCAAGCGCCTTCACTTCGCCACTGATCACAAGGTCCAGCTCCTGCACTGACATTTCTCCAGCTGCTGTCATAACACTTCATAAAAGCAGCAGTATAGGCACAAAGCACTGCAACTTAGGCAGCAAAGGGTGAAAAAAAATGGCAAGCCAGATAGGAGGTGCAATAGAATATTCTGGGACTTCATTTGCATCGTGTCCTGTAACTGTTTTGTATGTCGATGTCGGAGGTGAAATTAGTTGCCTTCTTGGCAACTGAGCAGCAGATTTTACTTTCGTTCTGGGTGCTGCAGATTTGCAATGATGAGTGAAGGCAGTTGGAAGGATTATTAACACAGTGGGGCAACAGTTTTTCATCAACTAATAGATTAATTAATCAGATATTGCTGGACATTTCCGGCAGCTGGCAAGTGTTGAACATGAGCAACTTCTTTAGCCTCCTACATCCTGTTGTCATCTTCACCTTTACAAGCCTGAATGTCCTCCTCCCCTAAATATCCAGTGTCGTTCTTGTTGCACTGCACAATTGTTCCGTCTGGAGAAAACTAAATGATGCAAGACAAGGCCTGGCCTAAAGTTGCTACCAAACGTTTTCAGACTTTAAAATTCCCGTGGTGTGAAAATGCTTGTTTTTATAAAAGTATTGATCTCATTGTATCTTAAGTTTAGCAGAGGAATTTGGAAATGATTGAAGTGTCATTTGCCAACCTTCAGTAAACAACCTCTGTTTTCAAAAACATGTACTTTAAGAACTCTGCAATTCTTCAATTCAGGCCTCTTTCCATCCCTGACATCCTTTGCCCCACCATCAGCGACCGTGCCTTTAGCTGTTCAGACTCTGAGCTCCAGAATTCCCTCCCTAAGCCTCACCACATTTCCACTATTCTCTCCTTCATTAAAACACTCTTTAAATCCTGCCCCTAACCAATTATGCAGTAATATGTTTCAGTTTCTACTTTGGCTCAGTGTCAATTTATATCAGATTCTTCCTCGGACAGCCCCTCTAAATCGATGATAACTGTATATCTGATCCAGTTAGACGGGTTTTGAGATAACTGGTAAGTCCAATGCATGATCTGCAAATTCTGCCACATTGAGGGCAGGTAGTGCTCGAAGAGTTGGATCGATGGATTATTTGCAGGAATATATCTGATGGGGGTGATTCTCCGGCCCCGTTAGCCCCAGGCACAATTCCTGTTGGGTTGGTGAACTTGGTGAGAGGCCTAGAAACAGGATTTGCGTCGGGCGTAAATCAGTTTCCAATGCACCTGGCTCATTACAGCTGCCATGATCTGGATCTCAACCTCAAAGGGCAAGAACCTGATCCGACCTCATCTGCATACATTTGAATCTCTGAAGGTTAGTGAGGTTAAAGTCAAACGCAATGGGTTCCCAGTATGCTCCCATCCCTCAGTGGGAAGTAACATAGGTGCCAATCAGTACAGACCCTTAAAAGTGGTGATCAGGTGCCATGGACTCTGAGGGGGAGCAAGGAGGTGAGTACCACTCAGCACTTTCTCCAGGGTGCCCAAGGGCAAAGCATCTGCTGCCAAGGTACAGAAGGGGGTCCTTGAAGGGAACTGGGGGTTGGGGGATTTGGCCTTGGCTGCAGGGTTCAGATTGGGGCTTTCCCCCGGGATGGGGGATCTTAGGGTTAGTCTACTCTCTGCTTGCTGTAAAACCTTTGAACTCTTCTCTAGCAGTCAATTTTAAAGATCTGTCAGGTTGCACTGGCAAGGCTGCCCTCTGTTTGTTGTAAAGGCTTTGAAGTGCTTTGTTTACATTCCACTTCACACTATTTTGACTTTTACAAACCCCAGCTACTGCCTCCTTCAAAGGAGCGATGATGATTGTTTATTCATACAGCATTTCACAGTCCTTTAACTCTGAAGTGCTTCCTAGAAAGCACAGCTGATCAGTCTGTGCGCATTTTTGATTAAGGGGCCTTTTCTCTACCTCTTATACCTGAACAGCATGCCTTTACTGGAGGCTGGTTTCTGCTACCACTCAGACATTAAAGAGCAAGGGTTCCTCGATGCGGACCTTCTTGCAGCCACTGTTGAATTCTCTGGTTAGATGTGATGATTATGCCAGAGGGCTCAGAGGCCATTGTAGCCCCCAGGTGGTCAAAGAGATGGCTGGAAAGTACCCAGGTTGGCGCTGCCAGGTTGAACTGTTAGAGTGTCGGGGTCAGTACCAGGTTGGCATGTGGCAGGGCCCTTGGTGATCCCATACCGGGGTTTCACTCACTTGAGGGGGTCCGCTGGTACCAGTAATCAGGAGGGGGGGGGGGGGGGGGGTTTGATGTTGGAGATTGGCGAGTGGGGGAGGTCTTTGTCAGCGAGAAGGGGTGGGTTCTGTAGCATTATTCTGAAATTGGGGGGGCCCTTTAAAAATGGCACCCGATCTCTGTATAGCCAGCCTTGCCAACGTTTGTGGCAACGTAGTGCAAATCACCCCTAGCTCAAAAATAATGCTGAAGCGTGGGTGGATTGAGATTGGGTCGCACCGACTCACCCAGTGGGAATCGCACCACATTTCCCACCAGAAACCACACAAGGGGATTTTCACAGTAACTTCATTGCAGTGTGAATATAAACCTACTTGTGACTAATAAATAAACTTTACTTTAACTTTTTACTTAGAAATTTTTGGGGAGAATTGCGCCTGATTACTGTTCTGTGAAGTGCCTGAGAACATTTTCCTACTTTAAAGGCTCAATATAAATGCAACATGTTGCTGCACAGAGTTGAAATTATAATGCTGGAGTTCTGAGTGGTGTTTGGAAATGTTTTAGTTCCTTAATTGTGATTTATGTAATGAATTGAATTACTTTTATTAACAACAGGTATTCAAAAGGAATGGAAATAAAATGTTATAGGAAACGGCATGAACCAGAAGAGCTGCCACTGACATAAGTGAAATGAACTGAATAGCATTCTGTATCTTTTATCGAATCATAGAATCCCTCCAGTGCAGGAGGCCATTTGTCCATCGAGTCTTCACTGACCTTCCAACAGAGCATCCTGCCCAGGCCCTATCCCCACAACCCCACGTACGTACCCTGCTAATCCCCCTAACCTACACATCTTGGGACACTAAGGGGCACTAAGGGACCTGCACATCTTTGTACTGTGGGAGTGAACTGGAGCACACGAAGGAAACCCACGCAGGCACGGGGGAGAATGTGCAAGCTCCACACAGACAGTGACCCAAGGCCGGAATTGAACCTGGGTCCCTGGCGCTGTGAGGCAGCAGTGCTAACCACTGTGCCACTGTGCTGCCCATATACTTTCAATCATGATGTTTACTGTCTGCATTAATATTCCAGTCCACCATACCTTACTGCTCCCCACGGAATTGCATGATCTTTTGGCTGTAAAACATTTTAATTGGCCATACATCAGCACATTATCTCAATCAATTGTTAGTACTCACCATCAGTTATCAGGGCTTTGCTTGTGAGGACTCTACCAAGCATGAACTTGACCACTGACAATATACTGCAGAGTATTCCACTAATGATGGAAACGCTAAAAAGGAAATCATCCTAAAAGAAGAATGCATATTTTAGTGCAATGACCAATTTTACCAATATGTAGCTTGCTTTACATTCAGACCGATTACTAGAATATCACTGAGAATTCAGACACATTAGTTTCTGTCAACAAAACAGAATGACCCATTTATATCAGAGAATGGTGTCATGAAGCAGAAACAATAATGCAAGTGTGGTGACAGCCACTTCAATCCAGGTGTCTTTTGCCTTCAGCTGTCATTGTTTAAAACATGCACAAGATGTATTTTTTAAAAACCCTGACTTTTGTCAAAAAGGAAAACACATGCTGACTGTGTTTTAAGAACCAAAATATTCCTGCTTTCAACATGACAAGAAATGAAGAGAAAGCCAAGATCCAAAACTGAGAATTGGGGCAATGGAAGTATTGAAGTGTGCAGTAGCACTATTATAAGGCCTCCCAAATCTTTTTTTGAATTTTACACAATCTCATGAAATGTCCATCTAAATGAGCGGAAATTCCGTGGCTGGGTGCACCATCGACAAGACCAGGAGATTCCATCGGTGTTAACAGCCGGAGGATTGCGGCCCTCCTTTTTGGTCGATAATTATTCCTACCCTTTTACCACCCTTTTACTATTTATGTGCCCTTGGACTTTGGGATTCCCTTTTATGTTGGCTGTCAGTCTCTTTTCATAATCTCTCATTTGCTTTTTCACCTCCTCTCTGAACCTTCTCTACTCAGCCTGGTTCCCAGTTGTGACACCTGTCTGACACCTATCATACTTTTTCTTCCTTGTCTTATTTTCGATCTCTTTTGTCATCAGGAAGCTCTGGATCTGTTTTCTCTACCTTTGCTTCTGAGGAGAATATACCTTGACTGTGTTCATCCTCCTTTATATGGAGCCTTTGTTCAACTTTCATTTTTCCTGCCAAAATTTGACTCCAAAATTATTCGGCACAAATCCATTCTTCTTCCCTAGTTAATTATTTTTACTCTGGATAGCTCATTGTCCTTTTCCATTGCCAACATAAACCTCGTGACATAATGATCACTGTTCCCTAAATATTCTCCGACTGTTACTTGATCCACTTGGCCCACTTAATTTCCAAATACCAGATCTTGCAGAGCCTTCTTGTTGAACAAGAAAAATACATACAGCTGGAGAAAACTTTCCAGAACACTGGGAACTCATGCCGCTCTCTGCCCCCTACAATATTACTTTCCCAGTCTAATATCAGATAATTAAAGGCCCCATTATAACTAATGTATAATTTTGTACCTCCTTGTAACTTCCTTGCAAATTTGTTCCTCTGTCCCATTAGTTGGTGGACCATAGTCTGCACCAAGTCTAATGGAATCTGTCCTTGACCCCTCAGGGACATCCTTGTTCTGCAGCACTGCATTGCTCTAATTATAAACAGTAAGAAGTCTCACAACGCCAGGTTAAAGTCCAACAGGTTTATTTGGAACCACGAGCTTTCGGAGCACAGATCCTTCATCAGGTGATTGGCCATTCCAGTCCATCGCCACATCATGGCTCATTAATGAATTTCACCACCTTTTCCCTTTTTCTTCCTTTCCTGAACATCTTGTAGAAACATAGAAACATAGAAAAACTACAGCACAAAACAGGCCCTTCAGCCCCACAAGTTGTGCCGAACATATCCCTACCTTTTAGGCATACCTATAACCCTCCATCCTATTAAGTCCCATGTACTCATCCAGGAGTCTCTTAAAAGACCCTATTGAGTTTGCCTCCACCACCACTGACGGCACAAATCCATTCTTCTTCCCTAGTTAATTATTTTTACTCTGGATAGCTCATTGTCCTTTTCCATCGCCCACCACCCTCTAAGTGAAAAACTTCCCCTAACATCTCCCCTGTACCTACCCCCCAGCACCTTAAACCTGTGTCCTCTCGTAGCAGCCATTTCCACCCTGGGAAAAAGCTTCTGAGAATCCACCCGATCTATGCCTCTCAACATCTTATATACCTCTATTAGGTCTCCTCTCATCCTACGTCTCTCCAAGGAGAAAAGACCGAGCTCCCTCAGTCTATCCTCATAAGGCATGCCACTCAATCCAGGCAATATCCTTGCAAATCTCCTCTGCACCCTTTCAATCTTTTCCACATCCTTCCTGTAATGAGGTGACCAGAACTGAGCACAGTACTCCAAGTGGGGTCTGACGAGGGTCTTATATAGCTGCATCATTATCCCCGGAGTCCTAAACTCAATCCCTCGAATGATAAAGGCCAGCACACCATACGCCTTCTTAACCACCTCCTCCACCTGCGGGGCCGATTTTAGAGTCCTATGGACCCGGACCTCAAGGTCCTTCTGATCCTCTACCGTACTAAGAGTCTTTCCCTTTATATTGTACTCCTTCATCCCATTTGACCTGCCAAAATGGACCACTACGCATTTATCTGGGTTGAAGTCCATCCGCCCAGTCTTGCATCCTATCTATGTCCCTCTGTAACTTCTGACATCTCTCCAGACTATCCACAACCCCACCAACCTTCGTGTCATCGGCAAACTTACCAACCCATCCCTCCACTTCTTCATCCAGGTCATTTATGAAAATGACAAACAGCAAGGGTCCCAGAACAGATCCCTGGGGCACACCACTGGTGACCGACCTCCAATTAGAAAAAGACCCATCTATACCCACTCTCTGCCTCCTTTGGGCAAGCTAGTTCTGGATCCACAGGGCAGCAGCCCCTTGGATCCCATGCCCTCTCACTTTTTCTAGAAGCCTTGCATGGGGGACCTTATCGAACGCCCAGAGCTGCTCTTCTTTGAACCAGGTCTCTTTTATAGCCACATCAAACTTCCACATGGCAATCTGAACCTGCAACTCACCAATCTTATTTATTACGCTCAATGCATTGACGCAAATGTACAATAATCCGGAGTTCGACTTTATTACTTTCTCCCTTACTCTGAACTCACCTTTTAACTTATTACTCCAAGTTCTAGTGCTGTTTATCTCTCTTGGTATTCTGTGCACATTAATATTCCTCTCTGATATTATCTCCTGGCTCTCACACCCCTGTACATGGTTTTGGGAGTAATCAGGAGATTGCTACTTTTGAGGTCCTGTTTACTAATTTCCTACCTAGCTCCCTAAATTCTGACTGCAGGACCACATTGCCCTTTCTGCTTTTGTTCTTTGTACCAATGTGGATCACGGCTGCTAGCTGTTAACCGTCCCCCTTCAGGGTGGTCTGCAGTTGCACAATGACATCCCTGACCCTGACACCAGGAAGGCAACACACCATCCTGGATTCACATCAGTGGCCACACAAACACCTATCTATTCCTCTATCAAAACACATATCACTATTGCTCTTCCATTCTTCCTTGTACCCTTCTCCCCCACCCCTGTACAGCTGAGCCACCCACAGTGTCATGGATTTGTTATGGCTGCACACCCCAAATGAACCATCACTCTCATCAGTATTCAGAACTGAATACCGTTTGGAGAGTGCATTGTACTCAGAAGACTCCTGCATTATCTGCCTGTTTCTTTTTGACTGCCTAGTGGTCATTAATTCTCTCCTTCCTGCATACTCTTAAGCTATTGCCTGACCACACCAATTAATGTGCTATCCACAAAGTTCTCAACCTCATGGATGCACTGCAGTGAAGCTAGCTGGTGCACAAGTTCTGAAACCCAATATTCAAGCTGCTGCATCTGTTGGAACTTTCTGCTTAAATGGTTATGGGACATGGAAAGCATCCCACATAGCACAGGATGTGCACTTCAGAGGCTGGAGCAGCCCTGCCATTTCTCTATTTGTTTGTCAACATTTCTTCTGGTAATAATCCCTAGAAATACTAATAAACCTTACCGATACTAATTACCCTTACTGTTATTAATAACCCTTACTGTTATGGAGGTACGTTGATTTCAGATATTAAGTATTTATGGGGCTGATTAGATAGTTATGATTAAGTATAGGACTGATGAGATAGTTCTACAGAGAACTAACATGGACTTGATGGGTCAAATAGCCACTTTCTGTGTTGTACTGACTGTATGGCAGTTCCCTCAGCAATCTGCCTCCATGCTTAGATCCTCTTTTTGGTTCCTAATCGGCCCCATCTCTTCGCTTCCTATATTTTCATTATTTATATGCTGTAGAAAACTTTGGGATTCCATTTTATGTGAGTTATCAGTCTCTTCTCATGCTCTCTTTTTGCTTCTCTTATTCCCCTTTACACATCCCCTCAGAATTTTTTTATTTTTGGCCAGCTTTTCACTTGAATAAACAACCTGACACTTACCATATATACCCATGTAATAATCGATTTCGTATAAAACTCAACCCACGATCTTTGGCTTTAAAAATCATAGTTTTCATTTTAAACATATAAAAGTCAAACTTAGTTTTTCAGGGATCAAAATCCCAAAATGTTACTTTTCATTTCCTTAGACCCTTGGGCAGGAACAGGATTCTCACTTCTTTGTGATTCTGTCTGAACCCACACAAAGAGCTGTTGATAAATGAATCCCAGTGTACCCCACTCTGCTCACCCTCCCTGGGACTCCTCACTTCCTCGGGTACATAGAGCCCCAACTTGGAAAGCTTTGCTCCAAAAGTCAAGCTTGAATTTTCCCATTATGAGTTGGCTGATGGAAAATTCATGACAGAGCTGTTAATGTAAGACATTTTAATTTAATTACTTGACAGATCAGACAGTTAACAGTTATAGTGAGGTCTTGCACCTCATTATGTTTATCAACAAGAAGCCAAATGTGTTTCTGGCACTCTCCCTTAATTGAAATTTATTCGTTGACATATTTATTTACCTTATCAATCAGGATGCTCGCACTGAGGGAGAAATCACACAAACAGTAGAGGCCTCACAAACTGCAATGCTGGCTGGACCACTGCATTCCATTGAACCATCCCCACCCATATTGACCTATCATCAGAGAGTTGTCCTTTGGAATTCTGGGGATTGTAGTGAATTCCACCCCATCTTGATCTGATTGGATCAAAGCCCCTGAAAATCAATTTGATTGACAGGTAACTTGCATCCAATCTCTGCGCTGTCCAAGCATTCAGGAAATGATGGAGCCACCTGAGTCACGAAGCAACCAATCAGATACATGAAAAGTATCTGCCGGAGCCTAGGCCTCCATGGGGCAGTGACCGCAGTGTTTTGTACCTGGGCCCTAACTATCTGTGTCTGCACCTCAGCAACCTTACTCACCACACTTTGTGCATTTACACCAGTGCTTCCCAAATATTTTCCCAGCGTGACCCCATTTTAATTCCTCAGACTTTCTGTGACCCCAGAATGAAAGTCTGGGAAGTAGGAGAGCTGTTGGGCGGGGATTGCTTTAGTTGTTGAGCAGTTTTAGCCCCAAGGGCAACCAGCAGTCACTACTGGGCAGACCATCTCTGCAGCAATGCTGGCAGCTTGAAGAGGCACACACTTTCCTTAAAAGAAACACGGTTCTCAGGTTTTTGTTTTCAATTTAAAATAGAACCCCCCGGGATAGTGACAGCTCACGACTGTCCCATAGGATGTGACACTGGACAAGATGAGCTTCTTCCCAATCAGGTCACCTACCCTTTCTCTTTCGGGATATGTGGGTAGTTTGCGAATACGGTACATTATCTTATTCCCCCCCCGCCCTGCCCCGCCCCGCCCCACCCCCAGTCTTTACAAGCTCAGTGTTTGTATTGAGGTTTCAGGCTGAGGGTGACGGTTGTGTCGTGGCACACTCTGGCATCGTCAAAAAACTGCAGACTTCGTTAGCAACAAAGGGTGTTACGAGAAACTAGGTACAGGAGTTGCGGCTCCAGGCTGCCCTGGAGCTGTGCTCCAATCTTTATGATGTTAACTACATGGCTGCCAGGTGATTCCTGCCTGAGAGAGGGCTTCACCCTGTCATGTGATCACTTACTCTCAGTTCCCCATTTGTTCCTCAAGTCAAGTGACTTCTTCTGCTATGCTGTCTTAAAGAGACAGACACCACATACACAGCAGTCTTAAAGAAACAGACACCACTTACACAGCAGTGACGCACCTTCAAAGTAGACAGCAACTGTCTTTTTAGCTGACAATTCTGAAGCAACGACTTCAAAAATCATAAATTCCTTCTGCAAATGTTCATCCAGTCCAAGTATCGCAGCAAAACTTTTCACAGCCTTTTTTGCAGGGATCGAGCCTCAGAAAACTGGCGGGCAGGTTTTGGGGAGTCAGGAGGTGAGTGACTCACCGCAGAATTCCCAGTTTATGACCTACTCTTTTGTATGGGTGGTCCAGTTTAGTTTCAGGGCAATGCTAACCCCAGGATGATCTTAGCGAGAGATTCAGTGATGGGTAATGCTATTGAATGTCAAGGAGAATCATAGAATCCATACAGTGCAGAAGGAGGCTATTTGGCCCATTGAGCCTACACTGATAACAATCCCACCCATGTCCTATCCCTGTAACCCCACATATATACCCTGCGAATCCCCTTGACACTAAGGGGCAACTTAGCATGGCCAATCAACCTAACCCGCACATCTTTGGACAGTGGGAAGAAACCGGAGCACCCGGAGGAAACCCACGCAGACACTGCGAGAACATGCAAACTCCACATAGACAGTGACCTGAGGCCGGAATTGAATCCGGATCCCTGGCGCTGTGAAGCAACAATGCTAACCACTATGCCACCATAGATGAGGGTGCCATGGTAGCACAGAGATGGGTAGAATTACTCTTGTAGGAGGTGGTCATTTCCTGGTACTTCTATGGTGTGAATGTTACTTGCCTCTTATCAACCCAAGCCTGAATGTTGTCCAGGTCTTGCTGCATGTGACATGGACTGCATTAATATCGGAGAAGTTGCAACTTTTATCGAATATTATACAATCATAAGCAAATGTCCCCATTTCCGGCCTTATGTTGAAGCAGGTAATTCATGAAGCAAATGAAGATGGTTGGAGCTAGCAAATTAACATCAAACATGGATTTAGATCTGATACATAATTGTCTCATCTCACTTTTTTGATGAAGTCTGGGGACTTGTGCCTGGATTGGGTGAGCTGTCCCACAGACTAATCAACAACAACCTGTCATACTCACTAAATCATACCTTACATCTAAAGTCCCAGACTCCTCTGTTGCCATCGCTGGATATATCCTAACTTACCGCAAAGACAAACCCACCAAGGTCAATAGGCAGACCCATCAGAGATGGTAGATAGCCGGGAGAGAGTTGCCCTAGAAATCCTCCACGTTAACTCCCAACCCCATGAAATGTCATGGCATCGGGTTAAACATGGGCAAGGAAACCGGAGCACCCAGAGCAAACCCATGCAGACACGGGGAGAACATGCAAACTCGACACAGACAGTGACCTGACAGCTAAAAAGACAGTTGCTGTCTACTTTGAAGGTGCGTCACTGCTGATTAATACCTTCTGTACCCCCTTCAACTGATGAATCTGGACTTCTCCGTATCAAACGCCACTTGGAGGAAGCACTGAGGGTAGCAAGAGGAATGTACTCTGGGCAGTGAACTTCAATGGCCATGACCAAGAGTGGCTTGGCAGCCCCACTACTGACTGAGTTGACCAACTCCTAAGGAATATAGATGTCTAGGCCCGCAGCAAGTTATGAAAAAAACAAGAAGGAAAGACCTACTTGATGCCCCCTTACCAATCTACTGCAGGTGCATCTATGACAGTATAAGCCAGAAGTGACCACCATGCAGCCTTGTTGATCAAAGACCTGTCTTCATACTGATAACACTGTCTACTCTGTTGTGAGGCTCTACCACCATGCTAAACGGGTTAGATTTAGAACAAATTTAGATTTAGCTGCATTCAGGAAGTGCTGAGGGCCAACAGCAGCATCATAGTTGTATTCAACCACAATCTGTAATCCCATGTTCCTACATATACCTCATTCTACCATTACCACCAAGTGTAGAAATCAACTCTGCTTCAATGAGAACAGCAGGAGTGCATGCCTGGAGGAGCATCAGGCAGGTAAAGGTAAAGTTGCCTTAGTCCCAGATGATCAAAGGCTGTTTTCCCCTTTGTGCAGGCCAGCTGACTGGCAGTGATTTAACCTGAGGATCATCACACCTCATGAGAGGGGCAAAGGTTGAGAAGGCAGGCTTTCTAAAACATCAGGCAGCCCTAAAATAAATACTCTCCACTTGCCTGGATGACAGCAGCTACAACAATACTCAAGAAGTTTAATACTGTCCAGGACACAGCAGCCTCCTGCTTGATCAGCAACCTCCACATCACCACCATCACTCATTGGGAACATCTACAAGACACCCTGCAGAAACTTGCAAAGGCCCCTTTGACAGCGCCTTGGAGGATAAGGGCAACAGAAACATGGGAACACCATCAACTGCAAATTCCACTCCTTGTCGCATGCTACATACCATCCTGACTTGTAAATATGTCATCATTCCTTCACTATCGCTGTGGCAAAACCCTGGAGCTCCCTCCCTAACAGCACTGTGGGTGTCCCTACACCATATGGATTACAGCGGTTCAAGGTGGCTCACCACCACCTTCTCAAGAGCAAACAGAGATGGGCAACAAATGCTGATGCTCGCCAATGACACTCATATTCCATGAAAGAGTAAAAATAAACTACCCTGAGGAACTCCTACGGAGACTTTTAAAGACATATTAAACACATTAAATATATTGTGCCACTAGTGCTAATAGGCAGAACTGCTGGTTCTAAGAGTCCATTGTAGTATGATTAAACTCCATCCATCAGATACTTCCTATTTGCTTTTATATATCAATAACCACGGGATAATTTTAACGTGCTCCTCAAACCATAGGATAATGAGCTTGATTGTATCCCACCTTCCTCTATTCTCCTTCATCTGCTCTCGAAGGGCTTCCTTCACTCATGCTCAGTGCAATCAATTAATTAAAGTTGACATTCTGTGACTCACAACTCACTTTTCAGCAGCTTACTTTTCCCACAGGAATTCTTGTGAACAACTTTAAAATACCGCAGAATGGAGATAAAGCAAAACGAAATAGCTCAGTGACCCGTGAGATAAAAGACAAAGGAATTCTGTCTTGTTAGTTTAATACAGGTAGTATCAGCCTATCAAAATCCAAAACAAGGAACGGAGGAAAATCTCGTGTGTTATCTTGAAGAAAAAGTGCTGAGTGCAAATGAAATTGATGCATACATTGCCGTAAGAAGCAAGAGGCACAAGGAACCCTTAAATGTGAATAATTCTAAAATAATTCATGCTAAAAGGAATTTAGCAGTCCTTTGAATCTTCAGACCTAGAAATTCAATGGGTGCTGCATTTGCTGCACAGCTGTGTAACAGCTGCCTGAGGGCCTAATGTGGTTGTGTTTATTCTCCACCAATAGCGTGTCACCCACCAGGTATGTTAAGATTGCTAAGTGGGTATTTGTAGTGTGCACTAAGACTGGAGATGAACCTATTCTTGCAAATCGGGGGTTGAATGCCGTTTGCTGACCCATTTGAGGAACTAGTTAGCAAATGGTGCATCGTGATGACGCATGTTTCTACTGTGGTCAGTTTGTACTGCGGTCAGTTTGTACTGTAGTCAGTTTGTACCGCAGTCAGTTTGTACTGTGGTCAGTTTCTACTACAGTCAGTGTGTACCGTGGTCAGTTTGTGCCGTGGTCAGTTTATACCATGGTCAGTTTGTACCATGATCAATTTGTACTGTGGTCAGTTTGTACCATGGTCAGTTTGTACCATGGTCAGATTGTACTGCGGTCAGATTGTACTGCGGTCAGATTGTACTGCAGTCAGTTTCTACCATGGTCAGTTTGTACTGCGGTCAGATTTTACTGCAGTCCGTTTGTATTGCGGTCAGTTTGTACTGCAGTCAGTTTTTACTGCGGTCAGTTTATACTGTGGTCAGTTTCTACTGTGGTCAGTTTCTACTGCGGTCAATTAGTTTGTACTGCAGTCAGTTTGTGCCACGGCCAGTTTGTGCCATGGTCACTTTCTACTGTGGTCAGATTGTACTGCGGTCAGTTTCTATTGTGGTCACTTTCTACTGCAGTCAGTTTGTACTGTGGTCAGATTGTACTGCGGTCAGTTTGTACTGCGGTCAGTTTGTACTGCGGTCAGTTTGCACTGCGGTCAGTTTGTACTGCGGTTAGATTGTACTGCGGTCAGTTTGTTTTGTGGCCAGTTTCTACTGCGGTCAGATTGTACTGCAGTCAGTTTGTACTGAGGTCAGTTTGTACTGCGATCAGTTTGTGCCACGGTCAGTTTGTACAGCGGTCAGTTGGAACTGCTGTCAGATGGTACTGCTGTCAGATGGTACTGCTGTCAGATGGTACTGCGGTCAGTTTGTACTGCGGTCAGTTTGTACTGCGGTCAGTTGGTACTGCTGTCAGATTGTACTGCGGTCAGTTTGTACTGTGGTCAGTTTGTACTGCAGTCAGATTGTACTGTGGTCAGTTTCTACTGTGGTCAGTCAGTTTGTACCGTGGTCAGTTTGTACTGCGGTCAGATTGTACTGCGGTCAGATTGTACTGTGGTCAGTTTCTACTGCTTCAGTCAGTTTGTAGTATGGTTAGTTTGTACTGCGGTCGGTTTGTACTGCGGTCAGATTGTACTGCGGACAGATTGTACTGCGGTCAGTTTGTACTGCGGTCAGTTTGTACTGCGGACAGTTCGTACTGCGGTCAGTTTGCACTGCGGTCAGTTTGTACTGCGGTCAGTTTGTACTGCGGTCAGATTGTACTGCGGTCAGTTTGTACTGCGGTCAGATTGAACTGCGGTCGGTTTGTACGGCGGTCAGATTGTACTGCGGTCAGTTTGTACTGCGGTCAGTTTGTACTGCGGTCAGATTGAACTGCGGTCAGTTTGTACTGCGGTCAGTTTGTACTGCGGTCAGATTGAACTGCGGTCAGTTTGTACTGCGGTCAGATTGTCCTGCAGTCAGATTGTACTGCGGTCAGTCTGTACTGCGGTCAGATTTACTGCGGTCAGTTTGTACTGCGGTCAGTTTGTACTGCGGTCAGATTTACTGCGGTCAGTTTGTACTGCGGTCAGTTTGTACTACGCTCAGTTTGTACTGCAGTCAGATTGTACTGCGGTCAGTTTGTACTGCAGTCAGATTGTACTGCGGTCAGTTTGTACTGCGGTCAGTTTGCACTGCGGTCAGTTTGTACTGCGGTTAGATTGCACTGCGGTCAGTTTGTTTTGTGGCCAGTTTCTACTGCGGTCAGATTGTACTGCAGTCAGTTTGTACTGTGGTCAGTTTGTACTGCGGTCAGTTTGTATTGTGGCCAGTTTCTACTGCGGTCAGATTGTACTGCGGTCAGTTTGTACTGCGGTTAGATTGTACTGCGGTCAGTTTCTACTGCGGTCAGATTGTACTGTGGTCAGTTTGTACTCCGTTCAGATTATACTGCGGTCAGTTTCTACTGCGGTCAGATTGTACTGCGGTCAGTTTGTACTGCGGTCAGTTTGTACTGCGGTCAGTTTGCACTGCGGTCAGTTTGTACTGCGGTTAGATTGTACTGCGGTCAGTTTGTTTTGTGGCCAGTTTCTACTGCGGTCAGATTGTACTGCAGTCAGTTTGTACTGTGGTCAGTTTGTACTGCGGTCAGTTTGTATTGTGGCCAGTTTCTACTGCGGTCAGATTGTACTGCGGTCAGATTGTACTGCGGTCAGTTTGTTTTGTGGCCAGTTTCTACTGCGGTCAGATTGTACTGCGGTCAGTATGTACTGCGGTCAGTTTGTACTGCAGTCAGTTTCTACTGCGGTCAGTTTGTACTGCGGTCAGTTTGTACTGCGGTCAGATTGTACTGCGGTCAGATTGTACTGCGGACAGTTCGTACTGCGGTCAGTTTGTACTGCGGTCAGATTGTACTGCGGTCAGTTTGTACTGTGGTCAGTTTGTACTGTGGTCAGTTTGTACTGCGGTCAGATTGAACTGCGGTCAGTTTGTACTGTAGTCAGTTTGTACTACGGTCAGTTTGTACTGCAGACAGTTCGTACTGCGGTCAGTTTGTACTGCAGTCAGTTTCTACTGCGGTCAGTTTGTACTGCGGTCAGTTTGTACTGCGGTCAGATTGTACTGCGGTCAGTTTGTACTGCGGTCAGTTTGTACTGCGGTCAGTTTGTACTGCAGTCATATTGTACTGCGATCAGATTGTACTGTGGTGAGTTCATACTGCGGTCAGATTGTACTGTGATCAGTTTGTACTGCGGTCAGTTTGTACTGTGATCAGTTTGTACTGCGGTCAGTTTGTACTGCGATCAGATTGTACTGTGGTGAGTTCATACTGCGGTCAGATTGTACTGTGATCAGTTTGTACTGCGGTCAGTTTGTACTGTGATCAGTTTGTACTGCAGTCATATTGTACTGCGGTCAGTTTGTACTGCAGTCATATTGTACTGCGATCAGATTGTACTGTGGTGAGTTCATACTGCGGTCAGATTGTACTGTGATCAGTTTGTACTGCGGTCAGTTTGTACTGTGATCAGTTTGTACTGCGGTCAGTTTGTACTGCGATCAGATTGTACTGTGGTGAGTTCATACTGCGGTCAGATTGTACTGTGATCAGTTTGTACTGCGGTCAGTTTGTACTGCGGTCAGTTTGTACTGCGGTCAGTTTCTACTACGGTCAGTTTGTACTGCGGTCAGTTTGTACTGCGGTCAGTTTGTACTGCGGTCAGATTGTACTGCGGTCAGTTTGTACTGCGGTCATATTGTACTGCGATCAGATTGTACTGTGGAAAGTTCATACTGCGGTCAGATTGTACTGCGGTCAGATTGTACTGCGGTCAGTTTCAACTACGGTCAGTTTGTACTGCGGTCAGTTTCTACTGCGGTCAGATTGTACTGCGGTCAGTTTGTACCACGGTCAGTTTGAACCACGGTCAGTTTGAACCACGGTCAGTTTGTACTGCGGTCAGATTGTACTGCAGTCAGTTTGTACCGCGGTCAGATAGGTACGGTGGTCAGTTTCTACGGTGGTCTGTTTGTACTGCGGTCAGTTTGTACCATGGCCAGATTCGTACTGCGGCCAGTTTGTACTGCAGTCAGTTTGTACTGCGGTCAGTTTCTACTGCGGTCAGTTTCTACCACGGTCAGTTTGTACTGCGGTCAGTTTGTACTGCGGTCAGATTGTACTGCGGTCAGTTTGTACTTCAGTCAGATTGTACTGCGGTCAGATTGTACTGCGGTCAGTTTCTACTGCGGTCAATTTCTACTGTGGTCAGTTTCTACTGTGGTCAGTTTCTACTGCGGTCAATTAGTTTGTACTGCAGTCAGTTTGTGCCACGGCCAGTTTGTGCCATGGTCACTTTCTACTGTGGTCAGATTGTACTGCGGTCAGTTTCTATTGTGGTCACTTTCTACTGCAGTCAGTTTGTACTGTGGTCAGACTGTATCGTGGTCAGTTTGTACTGCGGTCAGTTTGTACTGAGGTCAGTTTGTACTGAGGTCAGTTTGTACTGCGATCAGTTTGTGCCACGGTCAGTTTGTACAGCGGTCAGTTGGTACTGCTGTCGGATGGTACTGCTGTCAGATGGTACTGCTGTCAGATGGTACTGCGGTCAGTTTGTACTGCGGTCAGTTGGTACTGCTGTCAGATTGTACTGCGGTCAGTTTGTACTGCGGTCAGTTTGTACTGCAGTCAGATTGGACTGTGGTCAGTTTCTACTGTGGTCAGTCAGTTTGTACCGTGGTCAGTTTGTACTGCGGTCAGATTGTACTGCGGTCAGATTGTACTGTGGTCAGTTTCTACTGCTTCAGTCAGTTTGTAGTATGGTTAGTTTGTACTGCGGTCGGTTTGTACTGCGGTCAGATTGTACTGTGGACAGATTGTACTGCGGTCAGTTTGTACTGCGGTCAGTTTGTACTGCGGACAGTTCGTACTGCGGTCAGTTTGCACTGCGGTCAGTTTGTACTGCGGTCAGATTGTACTGCGGTCAGTTTGTACTGCGGTCAGATTGAACTGTGGTCGGTTTGTACGGCGGTCAGATTGTACTGCGGTCAGATTGTACCGCGGTCAGTTTGTACTGCGGTCAGTTTGTACTGCGGTCAGATTGAACTGCGGTCAGTTTGTACTGCGGTCAGTTTGTACTGCGGTCAGATTGTACTGCAGTCAGATTGTACTGCGGTCAGTTTGTACTGCGGTCAGATTTACTGCGGTCAGTTTGTACTGCGGTCAGTTTGTACTACGCTCAGTTTGTACTGCAGTCAGATTGTACTGCGGTCAGTTTGTACTGCAGTCAGATTGTACTGCGGTCAGTTTGTACTGCGGTCAGTTTGCACTGCGGTCAGTTTGTACTGCGGTTAGATTGCACTGCGGTCAGTTTGTTTTGTGGCCAGTTTCTACTGCGGTCAGATTGTACTGCAGTCAGTTTGTACTGTGGTCAGTTTGTACTGCAGTCAGTTTGTATTGTGGCCAGTTTCTACTGCGGTCAGATTGTACTGCGGTCAGTTTGTACTGCGGTTAGATTATACTGCGGTCAGTTTCTACTGCGGTCAGATTGTACTGCGGTCAGTTTGTACTGCGGTCAGTTTGTACTGCGGTCAGTTTGCACTGCGGTCAGTTTGTACTGCGGTTAGATTGTACTGCGGTCAGTTTGTTTTGTGGCCAGTTTCTACTGCGGTCAGATTGTACTGCAGTCAGTTTGTACTGAGGTCAGTTTGTACTGCGATCAGTTTGTGCCACGGTCAGTTTGTACAGCGGTCAGTTGGTACTGCTGTCAGATGGTACTGCTGTCAGATGGTACTGCGGTCAGTTTGTACTGCGGTCAGTTGGTACTGCTGTCAGATTGTACTGCGGTCAGTTTGTACTGTGGTCAGTTTGTACTGCAGTCAGATTGTACTGTGGTCAGTTTCTACTGTGGTCAGTCAGTTTGTACCGTGGTCAGTTTGTACTGCGGTCAGATTGTACTGCGGTCAGATTGTACTGTGGTCAGTTTCTACTGCTTCAGTCAGTTTGTAGTATGGTTAGTTTGTACTGCGGTCGGTTTGTACTGCGGTCAGATTGTACTGCGGACAGATTGTACTGCGGTCAGTTTGTACTGCGGTCAGTTTGTACTGCGGACAGTTCGTACTGCGGTCAGTTTGCACTGCGGTCAGTTTGTACTGCGGTCAGTTTGTACTGCGGTCAGATTGTACTGCGGTCAGTTTGTACTGCGGTCAGATTGAACTGCGGTCGGTTTGTACGGCGGTCAGATTGTACTGCGGTCAGATTGTACCGCGGTCAGTTTGTACTGCGGTCAGTTTGTACTGCGGTCAGATTGAACTGCGATCAGATTGTACTGTGGTGAGTTCATACTGCGGTCAGTTTGTACTGCGGTCAGTTTGTACTGCAGTCATATTGTACTGCGATCAGATTGTACTGTGGTGAGTTCATACTGCGGTCAGTTTGTACTGCGGTCAGTTTGTACTGCGGTCAGTTTGTACTGCGGTCAGTTTGTACTGCAGTCATATTGTACTGCGGTCAGTTTGTACTGCGGTCAGTTTGTACTGCGGTCAGATTGTACTGCGGTCAGATTGTACTGTGATCAGTTTGTACTGCGGTCAGTTTGTACTGCGGTCAGATTGTACTGTGATCAGTTTGTACTGCGGTCAGTTTGTACTGCGGTCAGATTGTACTGCGGTCAGTTTGTACTGCGGTCAGATTGTACTGCAGTCATATTGTACTGCGATCAGATTGTACTGTGGTGAGTTCATACAGTGGTCAGATTGTACTGTGATCAGTTTGTACTGCGGTCAGTTTGTACTGCGGTCAGTTTGTACTGCGATCAGATTGTACTGTGGTCAGTTTGTACTGCAGTCAGTTTCTACTGCGGTCAGTTTGTACTGCGGTCAGTTTGTACTGCGGTCAGTTGGTACTGCTGTCAGATTGTACTGCGGTCAGTTTGTACTGCGGTCAGTTTGTACTGCAGTCAGATTGGACTGTGGTCAGTTTCTACTGTGGTCAGTCAGTTTGTACCGTGGTCAGTTTGTACTGCGGTCAGATTGTACTGCGGTCAGATTGTACTGTGGTCAGTTTCTACTGCTTCAGTCAGTTTGTAGTATGGTTAGTTTGTACTGCGGTCGGTTTGTACTGCGGTCAGATTGTACTGTGGACAGATTGTACTGCGGTCAGTTTGTACTGCGGTCAGTTTGTACTGCGGACAGTTCGTACTGCGGTCAGTTTGCACTGCGGTCAGTTTGTACTGCGGTCAGATTGTACTGCGGTCAGTTTGTACTGCGGTCAGATTGAACTGTGGTCGGTTTGTACGGCGGTCAGATTGTACTGCGGTCAGATTGTACCGCGGTCAGTTTGTACTGCGGTCAGTTTGTACTGCGGTCAGATTGAACTGCGGTCAGTTTGTACTGCGGTCAGTTTGTACTGCGGTCAGATTGTACTGCAGTCAGATTGTACTGCGGTCAGTTTGTACTGCGGTCAGATTTACTGCGGTCAGTTTGTACTGCGGTCAGTTTGTACTACGCTCAGTTTGTACTGCGGTCAGATTGTACTGCGGTCAGTTTGTACTGCGGTCAGTTTGTACTGCAGTCAGATTGTACTGCGGTCAGTTTGTACTGCGGTCAGTTTGCACTGCGGTCAGTTTGTACTGCGGTTAGATTGCACTGCGGTCAGTTTGTTTTGTGGCCAGTTTCTACTGCGGTCAGATTGTACTGCAGTCAGTTTGTACTGTGGTCAGTTTGTACTGCAGTCAGTTTGTATTGGGGCCAGTTTCTACTGCGGTCAGATTGTACTGCGGTCAGTTTGTACTGCGGTTAGATTATACTGCGGTCAGTTTCTACTGCGGTCAGATTGTACTGCGGTCAGTTTGTACTGTGGTCAGTTTGTACTGCGGTCAGTTTGCACTGCGGTCAGTTTGTACTGCGGTTAGATTGTACTGCGGTCAGTTTGTTTTGTGGCCAGTTTCTACTGCGGTCAGATTGTACTGCAGTCAGTTTGTACTGTGGTCAGTTTGTACTGCGGTCAGTTTGTATTGTGGCCAGTTTCTACTGCGGTCAGATTGTACTGCAGTCAGATTGTACTGCGGTCAGTTTGTTTTGTGGCCAGTTTCTACTGCGGTCAGAATGTACTGCGGTCAGTATGTACTGCGGTCAGTTTGTACTGCAGTCAGTTTCTACTGCGGTCAATTTGTACTGCGGTCAGTTTGTACTGCGGTCAGATTGTACTGCGGTCAGATTGTACTGCGGTCAGATTGTACTGCGGACAGTTCGTACTGTGGTCAGTTTGTACTGCGGTCAGATTGTACTGCGGACAGTTTGTACTGCGGTCAGTTTGTACTGCGGTCAGATTGTACTGCGGACAGTTCGTACTGCGGTCAGTTTGTACTGCGGTCAGATTGTACTGCGGACAGTTCGTACTGCGGTCAGTTTGTACTGCGGTCAGTTTGTACTGCGGTCAGTTTGTACTGCGGTCAGTTTGTACTGCGGTCAGATTGAACTGCGGTCAGTTTGTACTGTAGTCAGTTTGTACTGCGGTCAGATTGAACTACGGTCAGTTTGTACTGCAGACAGTTCGTACTGCGGTCAGTTTGTACTGCAGTCAGTTTCTACTGCGGTCAGTTTGTACTGCGGTCGGTTTGTACTGCGGTCAGATTGTACTGCGGTCAGTTTGTACTGCGGTCAGTTTGTACTGCGGTCAGTTTGTACTGCAGTCATATTGTACTGCGATCAGATTGTACTGTGGTGAGTTCATACTGCGGTCAGATTGTACTGTGATCAGTTTGTACTGCGGTCAGTTTGTACTGCGGTCAGATTGTACTGTGATCAGATTGTACTGCGGTCAGTTTGTACGGCGGTCAGTTTGTACTGCGGACAGTTCGTACTGCGGTCAGTTTGCACTGCGGTCAGTTTGTACTGCGGTCAGTTTGTACTGCGGTCAGATTGTACTGCGGTCAGTTTGTACTGCGGTCAGATTGAACTGTGGTCGGTTTGTACGGCGGTCAGATTGTACTGCGGTCAGATTGTACCGCGGTCAGTTTGTACTGCGGTCAGTTTGTACTGCGGTCAGATTGAACTGCGGTCAGTTTGTACTGCGGTCAGTTTGTACTGCGGTCAGATTGTACTGCAGTCAGATTGTACTGCGGTCAGTTTGTACTGCGGTCAGATTTACTGCGGTCAGTTTGTACTGCGGTCAGTTTGTACTACGCTCAGTTTGTACTGCAGTCAGATTGTACTGCGGTCAGTTTGTACTGCAGTCAGAATGTACTGCGGTCAGTTTGTACTGCGGTCAGTTTGTACTGCGGTCAGTTTGCACTGCGGTCAGTTTGTACTGCGGTTAGATTGCACTGCGGTCAGTTTGTTTTGTGGCCAGTTTCTACTGCGGTCAGATTGTACTGCAGTCAGTTTGTACTGTGGTCAGTTTGTACTGCAGTCAGTTTGTACTGTGGTCAGTTTGTACTGCAGTCAGTTTGTATTGTGGCCAGTTTCTACTGCGGTCAGATTGTACTGCGGTCAGATTGTACTGCGGTCAGTTTCTACTGCGGTTAGATTGTACTGCGGTCAGTTTCTACTGCGGTCAGATTGTACTGTGGTCAGTTTGTACTCCGTTCAGATTATACTGCGGTCAGTTTCTACTGCGGTCAGATTGTACTGCGGTCAGTTTGTACTGCGGTCAGTTTGTACTGCGGTCAGTTTGCACTGCGGTCAGTTTGTACTGCGGTTAGATTGTACTGCGGTCAGTTTGTTTTGTGGCCAGTTTCTACTGCGGTCAGATTGTACTGCAGTCAGTCTGTACTGTGGTCAGTTTGTACTGCGGTCAGTTTGTATTGTGGCCAGTTTCTACTGCGGTCAGATTGTACTGCGGTCAGATTGTACTGCGGTCAGTTTGTTTTGTGGCCAGTTTCTACTGCGGTCAGAATGTACTGCGGTCAGTATGTACTGCGGTCAGTTTGTACTGCAGTCAGTTTCTACTGCGGTCAGTTTGTACTGCGGTCAGATTGTACTGCGGTCAGATTGTACTGCGGTCAGATTGTACTGCAGTCAGATTGTACTGTGGTCAGTTTCTACTGTGGTCAGTCAGTTTGTACTGCAGTCAGTTTGTACTGCGGTCGGTTTGTACTGCGGTCAGATTGTACTGCGGACAGTTTGTACTGTGGTCAGTTTGTACTGCAGTCAGATTGTACTACGGTCAGTTTGTACTGTGGTCAGTTTGTACTGCAGTCAGATTGTACTGCGGTCAGTTTGTACTGTGGTCAGTTTGTACTGCGGTCAGATTGTACTGCGGACAGTTTGTATTGTGGTCAGTTTGTACTGCGGTCAGATTGTACTGCGGTCAGTTTGTACTGTGGTCAGTTTGTACTGCAGTCAGATTGTACTGTGGTCAGTTTCTACTGTGGTCAGTCAGTTTGTACTGCAGTCAGTTTGTACTGCGGTCGGTTTGTACTGCGGTCAGATTGTACTGCGGACAGATTGTACTGCGGTCAGTTTGTACTGCGGTCAGTTTGTACTGCGGACAGTTCGTACTGCGGTCAGTTTGCACTGCGGTCAGTTTATACTGCGGTCAGTTTGTACTGCGGTCAGATTGTACTGCGGTCAGTTTGTACTGCGGTCAGATTGAACTGCGGTCGGTTTGTACGGCGGTCAGATTGTACTGCGGTCAGATTGTACTGCGGTCAGTTTGTACTGCGGTCAGTTTGTACTGCGGTCAGATTGAACTGCGGTCAGTTTGTACTGCGGTCAGATTGTCCTGCAGTCAGATTGTACTGCGGTCAGTTTGTACTGCGGTCAGATTTACTGCGGTCAGTTTGTACTGCGGTCAGTTTGTACTGCGGTCAGTTTGTACTGCGGTCAGTTTGTACTGCGGTCAGTTTGTACTACGCTCAGTTTGTACTGCAGTCAGATTGTACTGCGGTCAGTTTGTACTGCAGTCAGATTGTACTGCGGTCAGTTTGTACTGCGGTCAGTTTGCACTGCGGTCAGTTTGTACTGCGGTTAGATTGCACTGCGGTCAGTTTGTTTTGTGGCCAGTTTCTACTGCGGTCAGATTGTACTGCAGTCAGTTTGTACTGTGGTCAGTTTGTACTGCGGTCAGTTTGTATTGTGGCCAGTTTCTACTGCGGTCAGATTGTACTGCGGTCAGTTTGTACTGCGGTTAGATTGTACTGCGGTCAGTTTCTACTGCGGTCAGATTGTACTGTGGTCAGTTTGTACTCCGTTCAGATTATACTGCGGTCAGTTTCTACTGCGGTCAGATTGTACTGCGGTCAGTTTGTACTGCGGTCAGTTTGTACTGCGGTCAGTTTGCACTGCGGTCAGTTTGTACTGCGGTTAGATTGTACTGCGGTCAGTTTGTTTTGTGGCCAGTTTCTACTGCGGTCAGATTGTACTGCAGTCAGTTTGTACTGTGGTCAGTTTGTACTGCGGTCAGTTTGTATTGTGGCCAGTTTCTACTGCGGTCAGATTGTACTGCGGTCAGATTGTACTGCGGTCAGTTTGTTTTGTGGCCAGTTTCTACTGCGGTCAGATTGTACTGCGGTCAGTATGTACTGCGGTCAGTTTGTACTGCAGTCAGTTTCTACTGCGGTCAGTTTGTACTGCGGTCAGTTTGTACTGCGGTCAGATTGTACTGCGGTCAGATTGTACTGTGGTCAGTTTGTACTGCAGTCAGATTGTACTGCGGTCAGTTTGTACTGTGGTCAGTTTGTACTGCGGTCAGATTGTACTGCGGACAGTTTGTATTGTGGTCAGTTTGTACTGCGGTCAGATTGTACTGCGGTCAGTTTGTACTGTGGTCAGTTTGTACTGCAGTCAGATTGTACTGTGGTCAGTTTCTACTGTGGTCAGTCAGTTTGTACTGCAGTCAGTTTGTACTGCGGTCGGTTTGTACTGCGGTCAGATTGTACTGCGGACAGATTGTACTGCGGTCAGTTTGTACTGCGGTCAGTTTGTACTGCGGACAGTTCGTACTGCGGTCAGTTTGCACTGCGGTCAGTTTGTACTGCGGTCAGTTTGTACTGCGGTCAGATTGTACTGCGGTCAGTTTGTACTGCGGTCAGATTGAACTGCGGTCGGTTTGTACGGCGGTCAGATTGTACTGCGGTCAGATTGTACCGCGGTCAGTTTGTACTGCGGTCAGTTTGTACTGCGGTCAGATTGAACTGCGGTCAGTTTGTACTGCGGTCAGATTGTCCTGCAGTCAGATTGTACTGCGGTCAGTTTGTACTGCGGTCAGATTTACTGCGGTCAGTTTGTACTGCGGTCAGTTTGTACTGCGGTCAGATTTACTGCGGTCAGTTTGTACTGCGGTCAGTTTGTACTACGCTCAGTTTGTACTGCAGTCAGATTGTACTGCGGTCAGTTTGTACTGCAGTCAGATTGTACTGCGGTCAGTTTGTACTGCGGTCAGTTTGCACTGCGGTCAGTTTGTACTGCGGTTAGATTGCACTGCGGTCAGTTTGTTTTGTGGCCAGTTTCTACTGCGGTCAGATTGTACTGCAGTCAGTTTGTACTGTGGTCAGTTTGTACTGCGGTCAGTTTGTATTGTGGCCAGTTTCTACTGCGGTCAGATTGTACTGCGGTCAGTTTGTACTGCGGTTAGATTGTACTGCGGTCAGTTTCTACTGCGGTCAGATTGTACTGTGGTCAGTTTGTACTCCGTTCAGATTATACTGCGGTCAGTTTCTACTGCGGTCAGATTGTACTGCGGTCAGTTTGTACTGCGGTCAGTTTGTACTGCGGTCAGTTTGCACTGCGGTCAGTTTGTACTGCGGTTAGATTGTACTGCGGTCAGTTTGTTTTGTGGCCAGTTTCTACTGCGGTCAGATTGTACTGCAGTCAGTTTGTACTGTGGTCAGTTTGTACTGCGGTCAGTTTGTATTGTGGCCAGTTTCTACTGCGGTCAGATTGTACTGCGGTCAGATTGTACTGCGGTCAGTTTGTTTTGTGGCCAGTTTCTACTGCGGTCAGATTGTACTGCGGTCAGTATGTACTGCGGTCAGTTTGTACTGCAGTCAGTTTCTACTGCGGTCAGTTTGTACTGCGGTCAGTTTGTACTGCGGTCAGATTGTACTGCGGTCAGATTGTACTGCGGACAGTTTGTTTTGTGGCCAGTTTCTACTGCGGTCAGATTGTACTGCGGTCAGTATGTACTGCGGTCAGTTTGTACTGCAGTCAGTTTCTACTGCGGTCAGATTGTACTGCGGTCAGTTTGTACTGCGGTCAGTTTGTACTGCAGTCATATTGTACTGCGGTCAGATTGTACTGTGATCAGTTTGTACTGTGATCAGTTTGTACTGCGGTCAGTTTGTACTGCGATCAGATTGTACTGTGGTGAGTTCATACTGCGGTCAGATTGTACTGTGATCAGTTTGTACTGCAGTCAGTTTGTACTGTGATCAGTTTGTACTGCAGTCATATTGTACTGCGGTCAGTTTGTACTGCAGTCATATTGTACTGCGATCAGATTGTACTGTGGTGAGTTCATACTGCGGTCAGATTGTACTGTGATCAGTTTGTACTGCGGTCAGTTTGTACTGTGATCAGTTTGTACTGCGGTCAGTTTGTACTGCGATCAGATTGTACTGTGGTGAGTTCATACTGCGGTCAGATTGTACTGTGATCAGTTTGTACTGCGGTCAGTTTGTACTGCGGTCAGTTTGTACTGCGGTCAGTTTCTACTGCGGTCAGTTTGTACTGCGGTCAGTTTGTACTGCGGTCAGTTTGTACTGCGGTCAGATTGTACTGCGGTCAGTTTGTACTGCGGTCATATTGTACTGCGATCAGATTGTACTGTGGTGAGTTCATACTGCGGTCAGTTTGTACTGTGATCAGTTTGTACGGCAGTCAGTTCATACTGCGGTCGGTTTCTACTGCGGTCAGATTGTACTGCAGTCAGTTTGTTTTGTGGCCAGTTTCTACTGCGGTCAGATTGTACTGCGGTCAGATTGTACTGCGGTCAGTATGTACTGTGGTCAGTTTGTACTGCAGTCAGTTTCTACTGCGGTCAGTTTGTACTGCGGTCAGATTGTACTGCGGTCAGTTTGTACTGCAGTCATATTGTACTGCGATCAGATTGTACTGTGGTCAGTTTGTACTGCAGTCAGTTTGTACCGCGGTCAGATTGGTGCTGCGGTCAGTTTGTACTGCGGTCAGTTTCTACCATGGTCAGATTGCACTGTGGTCAGTTCGTACTGCGGTCAGTTTGTACAGCAGTCAGTTCATACTGCGGTCAGTTTCTACTGCGGTCAGATTGTACTGTGGTCAGTTTCTACTGCGGTCAGTTTCTACTGCGGTCAGATTGTACTGTGGTCAGTTTCTACTGCGGTCAGTTTATACCACAGTCAGTTTCTACTGCGGGGTGTTTGTACTTCGGTCAGATTGCACTGCGGTCAGTTTCTACTGCGGTCAGTTTCTACTGTGGAAAGTTCATACTGCGGTCAGATTGTACTGCGGTCAGATTGTACTGCGGTCAGTTTCAACTACGGTCAGTTTGTACTGCGGTCAGTTTCTACTGCGGTCAGATTGTACTGCGGTCAGTTTGTACCACGGTCAGTTTGAACCACGGTCAGTTTGAACCACGGTCAGTTTGTACTGCGGTCAGATTGTACTGCAGTCAGTTTGTACCGCGGTCAGATAGGTACGGTGGTCAGTTTCTACGGTGGTCAGTTTGTACTGCGGTCAGTTTGTACCATGGCCAGATTCGTACTGCGGCCAGTTTGTACTGCAGTCAGTTTGTACTGCGGTCAGTTTCTACTGCGGTCAGTTTCTACCACGGTCAGTTTGTACTGCGGTCAGTTTGTACTGCGGTCAGATTGTACTGCGGTCAGTTTGTACTTCAGTCAGATTGTACTGCGGTCAGATTGTACTGCGGTCAGTTTCTACTGCGGTCAATTTCTACTGTGGTCAGTTTCTACTGTGGTCAGTTTCTACTGCGGTCAATTAGTTTGTACTGCAGTCAGTTTGTGCCACGGCCAGTTTGTGCCATGGTCACTTTCTACTGTGGTCAGATTGTACTGCGGTCAGTTTCTATTGTGGTCACTTTCTACTGCAGTCAGTCTGTACTGTGGTCAGACTGTATCGTGGTCAGTTTGTACTGCGGTCAGTTTGTACTGAGGTCAGTTTGTACTGAGGTCAGTTTGTACTGCGATCAGTTTGTGCCACGGTCAGTTTGTACAGCGGTCAGTTGGTACTGCTGTCGGATGGTACTGCTGTCAGATGGTACTGCTGTCAGATGGTACTGCGGTCAGTTTGTACTGCGGTCAGTTGGTACTGCTGTCAGATTGTACTGCGGTCAGTTTGTACTGCGGTCAGTTTGTACTGCAGTCAGATTGGACTGTGGTCAGTTTCTACTGTGGTCAGTCAGTTTGTACCGTGGTCAGTTTGTACTGCGGTCAGATTGTACTGCGGTCAGATTGTACTGTGGTCAGTTTCTACTGCTTCAGTCAGTTTGTAGTATGGTTAGTTTGTACTGCGGTCGGTTTGTACTGCGGTCAGATTGTACTGTGGACAGATTGTACTGCGGTCAGTTTGTACTGCGGTCTGTTTGTACTGCGGACAGTTCGTACTGCGGTCAGTTTGCACTGCGGTCAGTTTGTACTGCGGTCAGATTGTACTGCGGTCAGTTTGTACTGCGGTCAGATTGAACTGCGGTCGGTTTGTACGGCGGTCAGATTGTACTGCGGTCAGATTGTACCGCGGTCAGTTTGTACTGCGGTCAGTTTGTACTGCGGTCAGATTGAACTGCGGTCAGTTTGTACTGCGGTCAGTTTGTACTGCGGTCAGATTGTACTGCAGTCAGATTGTACTGCGGTCAGTTTGTACTGCGGTCAGATTTACTGCGGTCAGTTTGTACTGCGGTCAGTTTGTACTACGCTCAGTTTGTACTGCAGTCAGATTGTACTGCGGTCAGTTTGTACTGCAGTCAGATTGTACTGCGGTCAGTTTGTACTGCGGTCAGTTTGCACTGCGGTCAGTTTGTACTGCGGTTAGATTGCACTGCGGTCAGTTTGTTTTGTGGCCAGTTTCTACTGCGGTCAGATTGTACTGCAGTCAGTTTGTACTGTGGTCAGTTTGTACTGCAGTCAGTTTGTATTGTGGCCAGTTTCTACTGCGGTCAGATTGTACTGCGGTCAGTTTGTACTGCGGTTAGATTATACTGCGGTCAGTTTCTACTGCGGTCAGATTGTACTGCGGTCAGTTTGTACTGCGGTCAGTTTGTACTGTGGTCAGTTTGCACTGCGGTCAGTTTGTACTGCGGTTAGATTGTACTGCGGTCAGTTTGTTTTGTGGCCAGTTTCTACTGCGGTCAGATTGTACTGCAGTCAGTTTGTACTGAGGTCAGTTTGTACTGCGATCAGTTTGTGCCACGGTCAGTTTGTACAGCGGTCAGTTGGTACTGCTGTCAGATGGTACTGCTGTCAGATGGTACTGCGGTCAGTTTGTACTGCGGTCAGTTGGTACTGCTGTCAGATTGTACTGCGGTCAGTTTGTACTGTGGTCAGTTTGTACTGCAGTCAGATTGTACTGTGGTCAGTTTCTACTGTGGTCAGTCAGTTTGTACCGTGGTCAGTTTGTACTGCGGTCAGATTGTACTGCGGTCAGATTGTACTGTGGTCAGTTTCTACTGCTTCAGTCAGTTTGTAGTATGGTTAGTTTGTACTGCGGTCGGTTTGTACTGCGGTCAGATTGTACTGCGGACAGATTGGACTGCGGTCAGTTTGTACTGCGGTCAGTTTGTACTGCGGACAGTTCGTACTGCGGTCAGTTTGCACTGCGGTCAGTTTGTACTGCGGTCAGTTTGTACTGCGGTCAGATTGTACTGCGGTCAGTTTGTACTGCGGTCAGATTGAACTGCGGTCGGTTTGTACGGCGGTCAGATTGTACTGCGGTCAGATTGTACCGCGGTCAGTTTGTACTGCGGTCAGTTTGTACTGCGGTCAGATTGAACTGCGGTCAGTTTGTACTGCGGTCAGATTGTCCTGCAGTCAGATTGTACTGCGGTCAGTTTGTACTGCGGTCAGATTTACTGCGGTCAGTTTGTACTGCGGTCAGTTTGTACTGCGGTCAGATTTACTGCGGTCAGTTTGTACTGCGGTCAGTTTGTACTACGCTCAGTTTGTACTGCAGTCAGATTGTACTGCGGTCAGTTTGTACTGCAGTCAGATTGTACTGCGGTCAGTTTGTACTGCGGTCAGTTTGCACTGCGGTCAGTTTGTACTGCGGTTAGATTGCACTGCGGTCAGTTTGTTTTGTGGCCAGTTTCTACTGCGGTCAGATTGTACTGCAGTCAGTTTGTACTGTGGTCAGTTTGTACTGCGGTCAGTTTGTATTGTGGCCAGTTTCTACTGCGGTCAGATTGTACTGCGGTCAGTTTGTACTGCGGTTAGATTGTACTGCGGTCAGTTTCTACTGCGGTCAGATTGTACTGTGGTCAGTTTGTACTCCGTTCAGATTATACTGCGGTCAGTTTCTACTGCGGTCAGATTGTACTGCGGTCAGTTTGTACTGCGGTCAGTTTGTACTGCGGTCAGTTTGCACTGCGGTCAGTTTGTACTGCGGTTAGATTGTACTGCGGTCAGTTTGTTTTGTGGCCAGTATCTACTGCGGTCAGATTGTACTGCAGTCAGTTTGTACTGTGGTCAGTTTGTACTGCGGTCAGTTTGTATTGTGGCCAGTTTCTACTGCGGTCAGATTGTACTGCGGTCAGATTGTACTGCGGTCAGTTTGTTTTGTGGCCAGTTTCTACTGCGGTCAGATTGTACTGCGGTCAGTATGTACTGCGGTCAGTTTGTACTGCAGTCAGTTTCTACTGCGGTCAGATTGTACTGCGGTCAGATTGTACTGCGGTCAGATTGTACTGCGGACAGTTCGTACTGCGGTCAGTTTGTACTGCGGTCAGATTGTACTGCGGTCAGTTTGTACTGTGGTCAGTTTGTACTGTGGTCAGTTTGTACTGCGGTCAGATTGAACTGCGGTCAGTTTGTACTGCAGACAGTTCGTACTGCGGTCAGTTTGTACTGCAGTCAGTTTCTACTGCGGTCAGTTTGTACTGCGGTCAGTTTGTACTGCGGTCAGATTGTACTGCGGTCAGTTTGTACTGCGGTCAGTTTGTACTGCGGTCAGTTTGTACTGCAGTCATATTGTACTGCGATCAGATTGTACTGTGGTGAGTTCATACTGCGGTCAGTTTGTACTGCGGTCAGTTTGTACTGCGGTCAGTTTGTACTGCGGTCAGTTTGTACTGCGGTCAGTTTGTACTGCAGTCATATTGTACTGCGGTCAGTTTGTACTGCGGTCAGTTTGTACTGCGGTCAGATTGTACTGCGGTCAGATTGTACTGTGATCAGTTTGTACTGCGGTCAGTTTGTACTGCGGTCAGATTGTACTGCGGTCAGATTGTACTGTGATCAGTTTGTACTGCGGTCAGTTTGTACTGCGGTCAGATTGTACTGTGATCAGTTTGTACTGCGGTCAGTTTGTACTGCGGTCAGATTGTACTGCGGTCAGTTTGTACTGCGGTCAGTTTGTACTGCGGTCAGATTGTACTGCAGTCATATTGTACTGCGATCAGATTGTACTGTGGTGAGTTCATACAGTGGTCAGATTGTACTGTGATCAGTTTGTACTGCGGTCAGTTTGTACTGCGGTCAGTTTGTACTGCGGTCAGATTGTACTGTGGTCAGTATGTACTGCAGTCAGTTTCTACTGCGGTCAGTTTGTACTGCGGTCAGTTTGTACTGCGGTCAGTTGGTACTGCTGTCAGATTGTACTGCGGTCAGTTTGTACTGCGGTCAGTTTGTACTGCAGTCAGATTGGACTGTGGTCAGTTTCTACTGTGGTCAGTCAGTTTGTACCGTGGTCAGTTTGTACTGCGGTCAGATTGTACTGCGGTCAGATTGTACTGTGGTCAGTTTCTACTGCTTCAGTCAGTTTGTAGTATGGTTAGTTTGTACTGCGGTCGGTTTGTACTGCGGTCAGATTGTACTGTGGACAGATTGTACTGCGGTCAGTTTGTACTGCGGTCAGTTTGTACTGCGGACAGTTCGTACTGCGGTCAGTTTGCACTGCGGTCAGTTTGTACTGCGGTCAGATTGTACTGCGGTCAGTTTGTACTGCGGTCAGATTGAACTGTGGTCGGTTTGTACGGCGGTCAGATTGTACTGCGGTCAGATTGTACCACGGTCAGTTTGTACTGCGGTCAGTTTGTACTGCGGTCAGATTGAACTGCGGTCAGTTTGTACTGCGGTCAGTTTGTACTGCGGTCAGATTGTACTGCAGTCAGATTGTACTGCGGTCAGTTTGTACTGCGGTCAGATTTACTGCGGTCAGTTTGTACTGCGGTCAGATTGTACTGCGGTCAGTTTGTACTGCGGTCAGTTTGTACTGCAGTCAGATTGTACTGCGGTCAGTTTGTACTGCGGTCAGTTTGCACTGCGGTCAGTTTGTACTGCGGTTAGATTGCACTGCGGTCAGTTTGTTTTGTGGCCAGTTTCTACTGCGGTCAGATTGTACTGCAGTCAGTTTGTACTGTGGTCAGTTTGTACTGCAGTCAGTTTGTATTGTGGCCAGTTTCTACTGCGGTCAGATTGTACTGCGGTCAGTTTGTACTGCGGTTAGATTATACTGCGGTCAGTTTCTACTGCGGTCAGATTGTACTGCGGTCAGTTTGTACTGCGGTCAGTTTGTACTGCGGTCAGTTTGCACTGCGGTCAGTTTGTACTGCGGTTAGATTGTACTGCGGTCAGTTTGTTTTGTGGCCAGTTTCTACTGCGGTCAGATTGTACTGCAGTCAGTTTGTACTGTGGTCAGTTTGTACTGCGGTCAGTTTGTATTGTGGCCAGTTTCTACTGCGGTCAGATTGTACTGCAGTCAGATTGTACTGCGGTCAGTTTGTTTTGTGGCCAGTTTCTACTGCGGTCAGAATGTACTGCGGTCAGTATGTACTGCGGTCAGTTTGTACTGCAGTCAGTTTCTACTGCGGTCAATTTGTACTGCGGTCAGTTTGTACTGCGGTCAGATTGTACTGCGGTCAGATTGTACTGCGGTCAGATTGTACTGCGGACAGTTCGTACTGCGGTCAGTTTGTACTGCGGTCAGATTGTACTGCGGTCAGTTTGTACTGCGGTCAGTTTGTACTGTGGTCAGTTTGTACTGCGGTCAGATTGAACTGCGGTCAGTTTGTACTGTAGTCAGTTTGTACTACGGTCAGTTTGTACTGCAGACAGTTCGTACTGCGGTCAGTTTGTACTGCAGTCAGTTTCTACTGCGGTCAGTTTGTACTGCGGTCAGTTTGTACTGCGGTCAGATTGTACTGCGGTCAGTTTGTACTGCGGTCAGTTTGTACTGCGGTCAGTTTGTACTGCAGTCATATTGTACTGCGATCAGATTGTACTGTGGTGAGTTCATACTGCGGTCAGATTGTACTGTGATCAGTTTGTACTGCGGTCAGTTTGTACTGCGGTCAGATTGTACTGTGATCAGTTTGTACTGTGATCAGTTTGTACTGCGGTCAGTTTGTACTGCGGTCAGATTGTACTGTGATCAGATTGTACTGCGGTCAGTTTGTACGGCGGTCAGTTTGTACTGCGGACAGTTCGTACTGCGGTCAGTTTGCACTGCGGTCAGTTTGTACTGCGGTCAGTTTGTACTGCGGTCAGATTGTACTGCGGTCAGTTTGTACTGCGGTCAGATTGAACTGTGGTCGGTTTGTACGGCGGTCAGATTGTACTGCGGTCAGATTGTACCGCGGTCAGTTTGTACTGCGGTCAGTTTGTACTGCGGTCAGATTGAACTGCGGTCAGTTTGTACTGCGGTCAGTTTGTACTGCGGTCAGATTGTACTGCAGTCAGATTGTACTGCGGTCAGTTTGTACTGCGGTCAGATTTACTGCGGTCAGTTTGTACTGCGGTCAGTTTGTACTACGCTCAGTTTGTACTGCAGTCAGATTGTACTGCGGTCAGTTTGTACTGCAGTCAGAATGTACTGCGGTCAGTTTGTACTGCGGTCAGTTTGTACTGCGGTCAGTTTGCACTGCGGTCAGTTTGTACTGCGGTTAGATTGCACTGCGGTCAGTTTGTTTTGTGGCCAGTTTCTACTGCGGTCAGATTGTACTGCAGTCAGTTTGTACTGTGGTCAGTTTGTACTGCAGTCAGTTTGTATTGTGGCCAGTTTCTACTGCGGTCAGATTGTACTGCGGTCAGTTTGTACTGCGGTTAGATTGTACTGCTGTCAGTTTCTACTGCGGTCAGATTGTACTGTGGTCAGTTTGTACTCCGTTCAGATTATACTGCGGTCAGTTTCTACTGCGGTCAGATTGTACTGCGGTCAGTTTGTACTGCGGTCAGTTTGTACTGCGGTCAGTTTGTACTGCGGTCAGTTTGCACTGCGGTTAGATTGTACTGCGGTCAGTTTGTTTTGTGGCCAGTTTCTACTGCGGTCAGATTGTACTGCAGTCAGTCTGTACTGTGGTCAGTTTGTACTGCGGTCAGTTTGTATTGTGGCCAGTTTCTACTGCGGTCAGATTGTACTGCGGTCAGATTGTACTGCGGTCAGTTTGTACTGCGGTCAGTTTGCACTGCGGTCAGTTTGTACTGCGGTTAGATTGCACTGCGGTCAGTTTGTTTTGTGGCCAGTTTCTACTGCGGTCAGATTGTACTGCAGTCAGTTTGTACTGTGGTCAGTTTGTACTGCAGTCAGTTTGTATTGTGGCCAGTTTCTACTGCGGTCAGATTGTACTGCGGTCAGTTTGTACTGCGGTTAGATTATACTGCGGTCAGTTTCTACTGCGGTCAGATTGTACTGCGGTCAGTTTGTACTGCGGTCAGTTTGTACTGCGGTCAGTTTGCACTGCGGTCAGTTTGTACTGCGGTTAGATTGTACTGCGGTCAGTTTGTTTTGTGGCCAGTTTCTACTGCGGTCAGATTGTACTGCAGTCAGTTTGTACTGTGGTCAGTTTGTACTGCGGTCAGTTTGTATTGTGGCCAGTTTCTACTGCGGTCAGATTGTACTGCAGTCAGATTGTACTGCGGTCAGTTTGTTTTGTGGCCAGTTTCTACTGCGGTCAGAATGTACTGCGGTCAGTATGTACTGCGGTCAGTTTGTACTGCAGTCAGTTTCTACTGCGGTCAATTTGTACTGCGGTCAGTTTGTACTGCGGTCAGATTGTACTGCGGTCAGATTGTACTGCGGTCAGATTGTACTGCGGACAGTTCGTACTGCGGTCAGTTTGTACTGCGGTCAGATTGTACTGCGGTCAGTTTGTACTGCGGTCAGTTTGTACTGTGGTCAGTTTGTACTGCGGTCAGATTGAACTGCGGTCAGTTTGTACTGTAGTCAGTTTGTACTACGGTCAGTTTGTACTGCAGACAGTTCGTACTGCGGTCAGTTTGTACTGCAGTCAGTTTCTACTGCGGTCAGTTTGTACTGCGGTCAGTTTGTACTGCGGTCAGATTGTACTGCGGTCAGTTTGTACTGCGGTCAGTTTGTACTGCGGTCAGTTTGTACTGCAGTCATATTGTACTGCGATCAGATTGTACTGTGGTGAGTTCATACTGCGGTCAGATTGTACTGTGATCAGTTTGTACTGCGGTCAGTTTGTACTGCGGTCAGATTGTACTGTGATCAGTTTGTACTGTGATCAGTTTGTACTGCGGTCAGTTTGTACTGCGGTCAGATTGTACTGTGATCAGATTGTACTGCGGTCAGTTTGTACGGCGGTCAGTTTGTACTGCGGACAGTTCGTACTGCGGTCAGTTTGCACTGCGGTCAGTTTGTACTGCGGTCAGTTTGTACTGCGGTCAGATTGTACTGCGGTCAGTTTGTACTGCGGTCAGATTGAACTGTGGTCGGTTTGTACGGCGGTCAGATTGTACTGCGGTCAGATTGTACCGCGGTCAGTTTGTACTGCGGTCAGTTTGTACTGCGGTCAGATTGAACTGCGGTCAGTTTGTACTGCGGTCAGTTTGTACTGCGGTCAGATTGTACTGCAGTCAGATTGTACTGCGGTCAGTTTGTACTGCGGTCAGATTTACTGCGGTCAGTTTGTACTGCGGTCAGTTTGTACTACGCTCAGTTTGTACTGCAGTCAGATTGTACTGCGGTCAGTTTGTACTGCAGTCAGAATGTACTGCGGTCAGTTTGTACTGCGGTCAGTTTGTACTGCGGTCAGTTTGCACTGCGGTCAGTTTGTACTGCGGTTAGATTGCACTGCGGTCAGTTTGTTTTGTGGCCAGTTTCTACTGCGGTCAGATTGTACTGCAGTCAGTTTGTACTGTGGTCAGTTTGTACTGCAGTCAGTTTGTATTGTGGCCAGTTTCTACTGCGGTCAGATTGTACTGCGGTCAGTTTGTACTGCGGTTAGATTGTACTGCTGTCAGTTTCTACTGCGGTCAGATTGTACTGTGGTCAGTTTGTACTCCGTTCAGATTATACTGCGGTCAGTTTCTACTGCGGTCAGATTGTACTGCGGTCAGTTTGTACTGCGGTCAGTTTGTACTGCGGTCAGTTTGCACTGCGGTCAGTTTGTACTGCGGTTAGATTGTACTGCGGTCAGTTTGTTTTGTGGCCAGTTTCTACTGCGGTCAGATTGTACTGCAGTCAGTCTGTACTGTGGTCAGTTTGTACTGCGGTCAGTTTGTATTGTGGCCAGTTTCTACCGCGGTCAGATTGTACTGCGGTCAGATTGTACTGCGGTCAGTTTGTTTTGTGGCCAGTTTCTACTGCGGTCAGAATGTACTGCGGTCAGTATGTACTGCGGTCAGTTTGTACTGCAGTCAGTTTCTACTGCGGTCAGTTTGTACTGCGGTCAGATTGTACTGCGGTCAGATTGTACTGCGGTCAGATTGTACTGCGGACAGTTCGTACTGCGGTCAGTTTGTACTGCGGTCAGATTGTACTGCGGTCAGTTTGTACTGCGGTCAGTTTGTACTGTGGTCAGTTTGTACTGCGGTCAGATTGAACTGCGGTCAGTTTGTACTGTAGTCAGTTTGTACTACGGTCAGTTTGTACTGCAGACAGTTCGTACTGCGGTCAGTTTGTACTGCGGTCAGATTGTACCGCGGTCAGTTTGTACTGCGGTCAGATTGTACTGCGGTCAGTATGTACTGCGGTCAGTTTGTACTGCGGTCAGTTTGTACTGCGGTCAGATTGCACTGCGGTCAGTTTGTACTGCGGTCAGTTTGTACTGCGGTTAATTTGTACTGCGGTCAGATTGTACTGCGGTCAGTTTGTACTGCGGTCAGTTTGTACTGCAGTCAGTTTGTACTGCGGTCAGTTTGTACTGCGGTCAGATTGTACTGCGGTCAGATTGTACTGCGGTCAGTTTGTACTGCGGTCAGTTTGTACTGCGGTCAGTTTGTACTGCAGTCATATTGTACTGCGATCAGATTGTACTGTGGTGAGTTCATACTGCGGTCAGATTGTACTGTGATCAGTTTGTACTGTGATCAGTTTGTACTGCGGTCAGTTTGTACTGCGGTCAGTTTGTACTGCGGTCAGTTTGTACTGTGATCAGTTTGTACTGCGGTCAGTTTGTACTGCGGTCAGTTTGTACTGCGGTCAGTTTGTACTGTGATCAGTTTGTACTGTGATCAGTTTGTACTGCGGTCAGTTTGTACTGTGATCAGTTTGTACTGCGGTCAGTTTGTACTGCGGTCAGTTTGTACTGCGGTCAGATTGTACTGCGGTCAGTTTGTACTGCGGTCAGATTGTACTGTGATCAGTTTGTACTGTGATCAGTTTGTACTGCGGTCAGTTTGTACTGCGGTCAGTTTGTACTGCGGTCAGATTGTACTGTGATCAGTTTGTACTGCGGTCAGATTGTACTGCGGTCAGTTTGTACTGCGGTCAGATTGTACTGCAGTCATATTGTACTGCGATCAGATTGTACTGTGGTGAGTTCATACTGCGGTCAGATTGTACTGTGATCAGTTTGTACGGCAGTCAGTTCATACTGCGGTCGGTTTCTACTGCGGTCAGTTTGTACTGCAGTCAGTTTGTTTTGTGGCCAGTTTCTACTGCGGTCAGATTGTACTGCGGTCAGATTGTACTGTGGTCAGTATGTACTGCGGTCAGTTTGTACTGCAGTCAGTTTCTACTGCGGTCAGTTTGTACTGCGGTCAGATTGTACTGCGGTCAGTTTGTACTGCGGTCAGTTTGTACTGCAGTCATATTGTACTGCGATCAGATTGTACTGTGGTCAGTTCATACTGCGGTCAGATTGTACTGTGGTCAGTTTGTACTGCGGTCAGTTTGTACCGCGGTCAGATTGGTGCTGCGGTCAGTTTGTACTGCGGTCAGTTTCTACCATGGTCAGATTGTACTGTGGTCAGTTCGTACTGCGGTCAGTTTGTACGGCAGTCAGTTCATACTGCGGTCAGTTTCTACTGCGGTCAGATTGTACTGCGGTCAGATTGTACTGCGGTCAGTTTGTTTTGTGGCCAGTTTCTACTGCGGTCAGAATGTACTGCGGTCAGTATGTACTGCGGTCAGTTTGTACTGCAGTCAGTTTCTACTGCGGTCAGTTTGTACTGCGGTCAGATTGTACTGCGGTCAGATTGTACTGCGGTCAGATTGTACTGCGGACAGTTCGTACTGCGGTCAGTTTGTACTGCGGTCAGATTGTACTGCGGTCAGTTTGTACTGCGGTCAGTTTGTACTGTGGTCAGTTTGTACTGCGGTCAGATTGAACTGCGGTCAGTTTGTACTGTAGTCAGTTTGTACTACGGTCAGTTTGTACTGCAGACAGTTCGTACTGCGGTCAGTTTGTACTGCGGTCAGATTGTACCGCGGTCAGTTTGTACTGCGGTCAGATTGTACTGCGGTCAGTATGTACTGCGGTCAGTTTGTACTGCGGTCAGTTTGTACTGCGGTCAGTTTGTACTGCGGTCAGATTGTACTGCGGTCAGTTTGTACTGCGGTCAGTTTGTACTGCGGTTAATTTGTACTGCGGTCAGATTGTACTGCAGTCAGTTTGTACTGCGGTCAGTTTGTACTGCGGTCAGATTGTACTGCGGTCAGATTGTACTGCGGTCAGTTTGTACTGCGGTCAGTTTGTACTGCGGTCAGTTTGTACTGCAGTCATATTGTACTGCGATCAGATTGTACTGTGGTGAGTTCATACTGCGGTCAGATTGTACTGTGATCAGTTTGTACTGTGATCAGTTTGTACTGCGGTCAGTTTGTACTGCGGTCAGTTTGTACTGCGGTCAGTTTGTACTGTGATCAGTTTGTACTGCGGTCAGTTTGTACTGCGGTCAGTTTGTACTGCGGTCAGTTTGTACTGTGATCAGTTTGTACTGTGATCAGTTTGTACTGCGGTCAGTTTGTACTGTGATCAGTTTGTACTGCGGTCAGTTTGTACTGCGGTCAGTTTGTACTGCGGTCAGATTGTACTGCGGTCAGTTTGTACTGCGGTCAGATTGTACTGTGATCAGTTTGTACTGTGATCAGTTTGTACTGCGGTCAGTTTGTACTGCGGTCAGTTTGTACTGCGGTCAGATTGTACTGTGATCAGTTTGTACTGCGGTCAGATTGTACTGCGGTCAGTTTGTACTGCGGTCAGATTGTACTGCAGTCATATTGTACTGCGATCAGATTGTACTGTGGTGAGTTCATACTGCGGTCAGATTGTACTGTGATCAGTTTGTACGGCAGTCAGTTCATACTGCGGTCGGTTTCTACTGCGGTCAGTTTGTACTGCAGTCAGTTTGTTTTGTGGCCAGTTTCTACTGCGGTCAGATTGTACTGCGGTCAGATTGTACTGTGGTCAGTATGTACTGCGGTCAGTTTGTACTGCAGTCAGTTTCTACTGCGGTCAGTTTGTACTGCGGTCAGATTGTACTGCGGTCAGTTTGTACTGCGGTCAGTTTGTACTGCAGTCATATTGTACTGCGATCAGATTGTACTGTGGTCAGTTCATACTGCGGTCAGATTGTACTGTGGTCAGTTTGTACTGCGGTCAGTTTGTACCGCGGTCAGATTGGTGCTGCGGTCAGTTTGTACTGCGGTCAGTTTCTACCATGGTCAGATTGTACTGTGGTCAGTTCGTACTGCGGTCAGTTTGTACGGCAGTCAGTTCATACTGCGGTCAGTTTCTACTGCGGTCAGATTGTACTATGGTCAGTTTCTACTGCGGTCAGTTTATACCACAGTCAGTATGTACTGCGGGGTGTTTGTATTTCGGTCAGATTGCACTGCGGTCAGTTTCTACTGCGGTCAGTTTCTACTGTGGACAGTTCATACTGCGGTCAGATTGTACTGCAGTCAGATTGTACTGCGGTCAGTTTCTACTGCGGTCAGTTTCTACTGTGGAAAGTTCATACTGCGGTCAGATTGTACTGCGGTCAGTTTCAACTATGGTCAGTTTGTACTGCGGTCAGTTTCTACTGCGGTCAGATTGTACTGCGGTCAGTTTGAACCACGGTCAGTTTGAACCACGGTCAGTTTGTACTGCGGTCAGATTGTACTGCAGTCAGTTTGTACCGCGGTCAGATTGGTACGGTGGTCAGTTTCTACGGTGGTCAGTTTGTACTGCGGTCAGTTTGTACCATGGCCAGATTCGTACTGCGGCCAGTTTGTACTGCAGTCAGTTTGTACTGCGGTCAGTTTCTACTGCGGTCAGTTTCTACCACGGTCAGTTTGTACTGCGGTCAGTTTGTACTGCGGTCAGATTGTACTGCGGTCAGTTTGTACTTCAGTCAGATTGTACTGCGGTCAGATTGTACTGCGGTCAGTTTCTACTGCGGTCAATTTCTACTGCGGTCAATTTCTGCTGTGGTCAGTTTCTGCTGCGGTCAGTGTGTAACAGACAATTAGTTTGTGCCACGGTCAGTTTGTGCCACGGTCAGTTTGTACTATGGTCAGTTTCTACTGCGGTCAGTTTCTACTGCGGTCAGATTGCACTGTGGTCAGATTGTACTGCGGTCAGTTTGTACCACGGTCAGTTTGTACTATGGTCAGTTTCTACTGCGGTCAGTTTCTACTGCGGTCAGATTTCACTGCGGTCAGATTGTACTGCGGTCAGATTGTACCATGGCCCATTTGTACTGCGGTCAGATTGTACTGCGGTCAGTTTGTACTGCGGTCAGATTGTGCTGCGGTCAGTTTGTACCATGGCCCATTTGTACTGCGGTCAGATTGTACTGCGGTCAGTTTGTACCATGGCCCATTTGTACTGCGGTCAGATTGTACTGCGGTCAGTTTGTACCATGGCCCATTTGTACTGTGGTCAGATTGTACTGCGGTCAGATTGTACTGCGGTCAGTTTGTACTGTAGTCAGTTTGTACTGCGGTTGGTTTCTATTGTGGTCAGATTGTACTGCAGTCAGATTGTTCAGCGGTTAGATTGTACCGCGGTCAGTTTATATTGCGGTCAGTTTGTACTGCAGTCATATTGTACTGCGGTCAGTTTGTACTGCGGTCAGTTTGTTCAGTGGTCAGTTTGTACTGCGGTCATTTTGTACAATGGTCAGTTAGTTTGTACTGCGGTCAGTTTGTACTGCGGTCAGTTTGTACCGCGGTCAGTTTATACTGCGGTCAGTTTGTACTGCAGTCATATTGTACTGCGGTCAGTTTGTACTGCGGTCAGTTTGTACTGCGGTCAGTTTGCTCAGTGGTCAGTTTGTACTGCGGTCAGTTTGTACCATGGTCAGTTAGTTTGTACTCCGGTCAGTTTCTACTGCGGTCAGTTTGTACCGCGGTCAGTTTGTACTGCGGTCAGTTTGTACTGCGGTCAGTTTGCACCGCAATCAGTTTGTATCGCGGTCAGTTTGTACTGCTGTAGTTTGTACCGCGGTCAGTTTGTACCGTGGTCAGTTTGTACTGCGGTCAGTTTGTACCGCGGTCAGTTAGTTTGTACTGCGGTCAGTTTCTACTGCAGTCAGCTTGTACTGCGGTCAGTTTGTACTGCAGTCAGTTTGTACCGTGGTCAGTTTGTACTGCGGTCAGTTTGTACTGCGGTCAGTTTGTACCGTGGTCAGTTTGTACTGCGGTCAGTTTGTACTGCAGTCAGTTTGTACCGTGGTCAGTTTCTACTGCAGTCAGCTTGTACTGCAGTCAGCTTGTACTGCAGTCAGTTTGTACCGTGGTCAGTTTGTACTGCGGTCAGTTTGTACTGCGGTCAGTTTGTACCGCGGTCAGATTGTACCACGGTCAGTTTGTACTGTGTTCAGTTTCTACTGCGGTCAGATTGTACTGCGGTCAGATTGTACTGCGGTCAGATTGTACTGCGGTCAGTTTGTACCATGGCCCATTTGTACCACGGTCAGTTTGTACTGTGTTCAGTTTGTACTGCAGTCAGTTTCTACTGTGGGCAGTCAGTTTGTACTGTGGTCAGATTGTACTGCGGTCAGTTTGTACAGCGGTCAGTTAGTACTGTGTTCAGTTTCTACTGCGGTCAGTTTGTACTGCAGTCAGTTTCTACTGCGGGCAGTCAGTTTGTACTGTGGTCAGTTTGTGCAGCGGTCAGTTTGTACTGCAGTCAGTTTGTACTGTGGTCAGTTTGTGCAGCGGTCAGTTTATACCCTGGTCAGTTTTTACCACGGTCAGATTGTACTGCAGTCAGATTGTACTGCAGTCAGTTTGTACTGCAGTCAGTTTCTACTGCGGTGAGTTAGTTTGTACTGCGGTCAGATTGTACTGCGGTCAGATTGTACCACGGTCAGTTTCTACTGTGGTCAGTTAGTTTGAACCACGGTCAGTATGTACTGCGGTCAGTTTGTACCATGCTCAGATTGTACCGCGGTCAGATTGTACTGTGGTCAGTTTGTACCGCGGTCAGATTGTATTGCGGTCAGTTTGTACTGCGGTCAGATTGTACTGTGGCCTGTTTGTACCGCGGTCAGATTGTACTGCGGTCAGTTTCTACTGTGGTCAGAGAGTTTGTACCGCGGTCAGTATGTACTGCGGTCAGTTTGTACCATGGTCAGATTGTACTGCGGTCAGTTTCTACTGCGGTCAGATTGTACTGCGGTCAGTTTCTACTGCTATCAGATTGTACTGCGGTCAGTTTGTACCACAGTCAGATTGTACTGCGGTCAGTTTGTACTGCGGTCAGTTTGTACTGTGGTCAGATTGTACTGCGGTCAGTTGTACTGCGGTCAGTTGTACTGCGGTCAGTTTGTTTTGTGGCCAGTTTCTACTGCGGTCAGATTGTACTGCAGTCAGTTTGCACTGGATGGTTTTGCTGCTCCTCCACATACAACAAGCTGCCTGTGGGGCTGCAGATGATATCCACTGCGCACCAGCACTAAAAGGCCATTGACCTACTTACCATGGTCATGCTGCTGGTCTCATAAGGTGTGTCTAGCATGCATTGTTCCAATGCATCACCCGATTTGGATGAAGTCCAATTATGAGAACTTAATTCTTCTCAACCCCAATGTCTTTACCCATGATGCTTTGAGATAGCCAGGACTGGCAGCATGGGACATTGTGCCCATGTTCTTACTTGCACTAAGGTGATGTAAGTGGGTAAGATGGCAGGTAGGGGATGTGGTAGCTTGGCGAGGTGGTAGGTGGTTAGGTAGGTGGAAGATGGGGAAGTGGTGGGTGGATGAGGTGGCAGGCGGGTGAAGTGGCAGGCGGGTGAAGTGGCAGGCGGGTGAAGTGGCAGGCGGGTGAAGTGGCAGGCGGCCCGGAGCACAATGAGGTCAGGTCAAGAGGGCTACTCGGGTTGGGGCTAATCAGATTGGGTCTGGGGTATAGTTGGGTGGTGGGGGGATAGTCATGTCAAGTCAGGGTTAGCCGGGAGGGAGATCAGTGGGTAGTAGGGTGGAGGAGTGTTGTCTAGGGTGGAGTTGGGGGTGTCAGTCTGAGTGATTGGAGAGTTAATTCTGTAGTTATCCAAGAACTAGGTTATGATTTTTCTGTCTAACATTTCCTGGGTTAGAGCCCCGGAGCTGTCCAAAGTTTCCAACTCTAAATCAGACAGAAGCCTTCATAGAGGGTCCTTGGGAGCAGAGTAATTGCCCTTCAGAATTTCAAACTTCCCAGGCAATTGCATCAAGGCCAGTGTGTCAGGATTCTGAGAGATCCCAATGCGTATCTCGAGTCCTAGATCCAGCCTCCAGTGATATGAAGTCTGGAAGATCTGGGTCTATGTAATTAAGTCAAATATGAAATTTGATGTCAGTATATCAACAACAGCTTTGCTAAAATTACTCCCAATAAAATGATCTTCACAAAATTCATGAGATCCATTTTAAGGTTCTCATTGAATTCCATAAAGCCTATTGAGTTTTTTTATCACAAAGTTTGGAATAATGAGAGAATGATGCAAAGTAATCCAAATTAGCACTAGAGGATGCTTAACACAGAACCAACTGTCACAGCACAAACCATCAGCTTACTGTCAGAAGACTGCCACCAACTATCATTGTGATGATGTGATAATTTTTAATGATTGTCAATCAACATCTCACAACAAGAAAGTGAACATTTCATTGGAGTTCAAGTCCTTTGGGTAGTGAATTGTTGTTGGAGATTTTAAAGTTGGCAAATTTAATATTTTTTTCTTACTTTTCCTTACCATTTCTTCTTCCTCTCTTTCCAACCTTTATTTATTTATACCTGATTTGACATTGAATTCAGCCACTCTCATTCACCCTTCTTCTCAGTTCTTCCTCTATTTATTCCTCAATCTTTAACTCTCAATTGTTAAGGACATTGTTGCTCTTATTATTCACCCAGGTCCTGTTGTCTTTGCCATACCATCATCAGCTCACACTTCCAGCAAGGTAGACTTCCTTCAGCTCCATATAATTTCATATAATGGAACTAATCTGATCTCGAGTCAACCTTTCATGATGAGGTTCTTGGATTTTATTTCAAGGATTAAGCAGATAATTGGAGAGATTTTACACAGTGCACTAATACAGCTCTATGCCACCCTGAAAGGAGTGTTCTAGTGCAAGTCATAATGGATGTTCCTTTCTTGGTTTACTGTTTGGTTCATTTGACAAATAGGTCAAGATCAGCATCTTAGGAAACTGAAGCGTGAATGTTAGACAAGCCTGGGATTACAATCTGGTCCCAAGATGTAAAGCACAAAACACACTATGTTATTGGAATGCTGCTAACAGCTAATTAAATATTGATGTGGTGACCAACTTTGACAGTCTAAAAAGCGATGCAACTCACTGAACTGTGAAAAAGAAAGCCTCTAAATTCTGTTTTGTTAAAACATTATCTAAGTTTTAAAACTTTTTGTCCACAATCTTAACCCCAACAAAGGAAAGCTGTTGTCAGATACCAAGAGCTCAACCTGCAGAAAGACTAGAGGAGAATAGATGAATTGAATAAAGGAACTCAGGAAAACAAAAGAGGGAACACAAATATTGGCTAGTAAAAGCAAAGAAAACCCAAAGATCTTTTATAAGAAGGAGAAAGAGGAGAACTAATGGAAAAGTAGAGTCTATTAAAGACCAAAAAGGTTACGTGAATGTGTGATTCTTAAATGAATACTTTGCATTTATCTTCTCAAAAGAGAAGAGAGCATGCGGATATTGTAATTAAGGAGGAGTGTGAAATATTGGAGGGGATATACAGAGTGAGAGATGAAATATTAACGGGTTCAGCATCTTTGAAAGTAGATAAATCCCAAGTAAAATGTAACGCATGTTGTCAAAATAAGCAAAGGAGAAAGTAGCAGAGGCTTTGATCATCATCTTTCAATACTCTGGCCACAGGCATGGCACTAGAGAAATCCTAAAGTTGTGATATTATTTGAAAAGAGGAAAGAATGGATTGTGTAATTACAAGCGGGTCAAGTTATTGGAAATGTTCTATGGGGCAACATTAATCTTCACTTAGACAGGTGCTGATTCATAAAGGACAGTGAGCAAGGATTCTATAATTGAACTTTTTTGAAATGGGTGAATGAGGGTAATAATGTGTTTTTATTGTAGTCTACATGAACTTTAGCAAGGCTTTTAACAAGATCCCACATGGCAGAATGGTCAGAAAGGTAAAAGACCATTAGATCCAAGGGAAAATGGAAAGCTGGATCCACATTTGCCTCGGTGACAATTTTTTTGTGACTGGAATGTTGCTTTCAGGCTCAACATTTAGTCCCTTGCTTTGGGCATGATTAAGAAGTTTGTAGATGATATAAAAATTGGCCAAAAATTGGTTGATAGTTAGGAAGAAAGCCGTAGACTGCAGGAAGATATCAATAGACAGGTGCTGTGGGCAGAAAAGTGGAAGATGCAATTTGATCTAGAGAAGTGTGAAATATTGGTTTGTAACATTTGCTGGAGTGGGAAGTGAGTCCCATTAGTTGTTACTTATGCTCGCTGTTATTTACCTTGAAATCCTGCTCCTATCTCACCCAACCTTCTGCGTCAGACTGGGGCAAGATCCGTGCAGCATAAACAGGTCCCCATCCAGGGCTGCTGGACATAACCCCTTGTTACAACACTCGCTGCCATAAACCAGATAAATTTAAAAGTCTGGCCATTTTGACAAGCTAGGAAGTGGGTAAATGGATAAGGAAAGTGGGTAAAATTAGGGAGAGATCATGGGAGAGTCAGGTTGAAGGGGACGGGTCGGACATCGGGGTGGGGCGGGGGGGGGGTTGGTAGTGGCTAGGAAGATTTGGGCCTGTGGGGGGGAGGGGAGGGGAGGGGGTGGAGGTGTGGGGGGGTGGGTGGGTGATTGGATTGAATTGAGTTAGACCTGGGAACAGGGTGTTGGGTCTGTCGCCTGGAGTACGATTGTGTCGGTTGGGCCTGTGGGAGAAAGAGGGTGGGTTGGGACTGGTGGAGTTAGCGGGGTCAGGTTGGACTGGGAGAGGTGGAGGTGAGTTCGTTCTGGGCCTGGAGACAGCTGTGCGGGACAGAGGCGGGGGTGGTGGTGGTGTCAGGCCTGGTTGGGTCAGGTCGATCCGAGAGGATTTGTGCGCCAGAACTTGCTGCACCTCTAGTCAAATTGTTCCAGTACAGCGACAACACTGCCATGTACCGAGCAATTAGAAATTGCCCAGGTATAGCCTGTCCACAAAAGGCAGGATAAATCCAACCTGGCCAATTGCTGCAATCATCAGCAAAGTGATGCAAGGTGTCACAAACGGTGCTATTGAGTGGTACTTACGCAGCAATAACCCTCTCATTGATGCCCTGTTTGGATTCCACTCAGCTCCTGACCTCATTACAGTTTTGGTTCAAACATGCACAAAACAGCTGAACTCAAGAGGTGAGTTCAAAGTGACTGCTCTTGACATCATGGCAATATTTGATGAAGTATAGCATTAAGGATCCCTGGTAAAGCTTGAGTCAACTTGGATTGGGGAGAAACTCTTCACTTGGAAGCACAAAGGAAGATAGTTGTGCTTGTTGGATGCCAATCATCTCAGTCCTGGGATATCACTGCAGGAGTTCCTCATGGTTGTGTCCTAGGCCAAATCATCCTCAGTTGCTTCATCACTGACCATCCCATTATCATAAAGTCAGAAGTGGAATGTTTGCTGATGCATTCACAATGTTCAACATCATGCATAGCTCCTCAGATACTGAAAGAGTCCGTGTCCATATCCTGCAAGACCTGGAAAACATTCAGGCTTGGGCTGATGAGTGGCAAGTAACATTCGCACCACACAAGTGCCAAGCAATGACCATCTCCAATAAGAAAGAATCCAATTATCTCCCTTTGACATTCAATGCCATTACCATCACTTAATCCCCCATTATCAACATACGTGGGCTACCATTGACCAGAAACTGAACTAGACGAGCATATGAATACCACGACTACAAGTGCAGGTCAAAGGTTTGGAATTCTGCAGCGAGTAACTCCTCATCTACAAGGCACGCAAGTTCTGGCGCACAAATCCCCTAGAATTGACCTGACCCAACCAGACCTGACACCTCCCCCCCCCCCCCTCCCCCCCACTCTCTTGCACAGCTGTCCCCAGGCCCAGATCAAACCCACCCCCACCTCCCCCAGTCCAACCTGACCCCACTAACCCCACCAATTCCAACCCACCCTCTTCCTCCCACAGGCCCAACCAACGCAATCGTACTCCAGGCGACAGACCCGACACCCTGCTGTCAGGCCTAACTCAATTCAATCCAATTGCCCTCCCCCCCACAAGTCCAAATTTTCCTAGCCACTAACAACAAGCCCCCCCACCACCCCACCCCACCCCACCCCACCCCAAGGCCCGAACCATCCCTCAGGTAATGGAATACTCTCTTCTTGCCTGGATGACTGCAGCTCCAACAACACTCAAGAGTCTCAAAACAATCCAGGTCAAAGCAGCCCCCTTGACTGGTACCCCATTCACCACCTTCAACTTTCCCTCCCTCCACCACTGATGCACAGTGGCAACAGTGTGTACCATCTACCAGATGCACTGCAACAACTCACCAAAGCTCCTTAGACAGCTCCTTCCGAACCCGGGGCAGCTCTACCAGTGAAAGGACAAGGGCAGCAGATGCATGGAAATACCACCACCTGCAAGTTCTAAGGCATACATCATGTCGCTGGGTCAAAATCCCAGAATTGCATCCCTAACAGCACTGTGGGTGCAACTACACCACAGGGGCTGCAATGGTTCAAGAATTTGGCTTACCACTACTTTCTCAAACGTAATTAGGGCTGGGCAATAAATGTTGTATTAGCTAGCGAAACCGACATCCTGTGAAAGAATATATAACAGTTTTGCTTGTGAACTCCATGACTGTTATGCTCTGCTATGATCTCTGTCCAGGCTGTCTCGGTCAGGGGGGGGCTCCTACTGCCATTACTGGGAAACTAGACATCCTACTGTTCCCAGATAGTCTGGTGGGGAACCTGCAGAGAAGCATCGCTAAACCGTGGGGTCACTTCATTGTTTGCGCTGAGACTTCACTCCAGAATGGCAGGTGCTAACAGCAGTTGAGGTTATCTGAGGTGTGGGGGGAGGAAATTCAGAAGTTCTAGCAGCCCGCCGGGTGTAATTTTAAGGGTCTGTTGCGGCGGGGGCAGGACTGGAAAATGCGGCGAGCCTTTCAAATTTCCATTGATGTTGGCAGGACTGGAAAATCCCACTGGTGAGAGGGGCTGTAAGATTCTGCCTGTAGTTTCAAGGCATCTATTCACACAGCCAGATTAATGCTGCTGGATTGCAGAGAATGAATGTCTGTCTGGGGAGACTTCCAATATGGCACCCGGAGTTTTGACCCACACGAATAGCCAGGCAGATTGTTAGTGAATATCTCAGTTACTGGCTGCCTGTGGTTGCATGCAGCCAACTGTCCCACCCACCAACGGAAGTCCCACACACTTTTGGTCCCACCATCAGGAAACGCGACATGACAAGATTCCAGCTGTGGATTCTAATAGGGTAGGCTTTGATCAACGTGTGAAAAACCATCTGATTGACCATCTGTTGCCCAATTGGCCAGTTCAATATGAAAAGTCTCCATCAGACTTTAAACAAGAATAGATAGTCCAGAAAGAGCGGTTTAGATGCATTTATCGTATCGCCCAGATCCTGATTCCCAAGGCTAAGTGGTGGAGAAATTCATTCAGATTAAAATTAAATGTCTGGAAAAATCTGTTGTGCCACAAACAGACACATGAACATAAGAACATAAGAAATAGGAGCAGGAGTAGGCCATCTAGCCCCTCGAGCCTGCGCCGCCATTCAATAAGATCATGGCTGATCTGACGTGGATCAGTACCACTTACCCGCCTGATCCCCATAACCCTTAATTCCCTTACCGATCAGGAATCCATCATCCGCGCTTTAAACATATTCAGTGAGGTAGCCTCCACCACCTCAGTGGGCAGAGAATTCCAGAGATTCACCACCCTCTGGGAGAAGAAGTTCCTCCTCAACTCTGTCTTAAACCGACCCCCCTTTATTTTGAGGCTGTGTCCTCTAGTTTTAACTTCCTTACTAAGTGGAAAGAATCTCTCCGCCTCCACCCTATCCAGCCCCCGCATTATCTTATAAGTCTCCATAAGATCCCCCCTCATCCTTCTAAACTCCAACGAGTACAAACCCAATCTCCTCATAATCCAAACCCCTCACCTCCGGTATCAACCTGGTGAACCTTCTCTGCACTCCCTCCAATGCCAATATATCCTTCCTCATATAAGGGGACCAATACTGCACACAGTATTCTGAGGTGTGGGGGAGGAAACATCTGACACCCAAATTATCTGACCTGCATTCCTCTTGATTCAGGTTCTGTGGAAGCAGATCCCTCCACATTTAGCTATCAAACTGAACTCACAGGAAGTCATTTAGAAGGAAACAGTGTGAATGTGGATCAGTGGTGTGATCCAAAATGACCTGAATCCCCAAATAATCTGAATTGGAATATGGTTAATTTAGGAATGCACACATTTAAAACAACCCTGTTGTTGAATTATTAACAATTGGACTCCTCAAGCCTGGGTGGGGCATATGCACTGTTTAGGAAGTGTGGAAAGCTAATGCAAAATAGCAAAAACTGAAAAGGAATAAACATTCTGGCTGTTTGTGAGGTTACTTTCAAGGAATTTATCCTGTAATTGATTTTAATTGAAAAGTTGGAGTAAAGCCCATAATGAGGTCTATGGATCTGTTGAAAGAGGAGGCTTTATGAAACCTAGTGTTTTTTTCCCTTCTTTAATGGGAAATCTGTTATGACTTAGGTACTTCTGCAATGCTCGTTAGCGAGGCTTCTACACATTGGTGAAAGAGCCACTGTCACACTTGCCATAATGCAGCAGCTTATATAGCTTTACTATGTTAGGTAACTATGACAAATATTTTGCGCTGTTTTAAAAATTGCTGCATGTACAATACATCTTTTTCGAATTATAATCTTACATTGGCACCACTGGGTATCTAGTTTAATAGAAACTGGAAGAAAAGGATAAATAACCAGAATGTTTTTAGTCATACAAGTCCACAGTATGATATTTATGGCAATGTTATAATTTGACCTGTAGAATTATTCTGCACGAATTAGAGTGTGCTGACAACAGCCACACTTTCAACTCACGTGAGTAATCTTAATATCTTGATCAAGAATTGCCGTGCGGTTTGGGAGTGCAAGCTCAATATTCTCAAAGGAATTCATTGAGCTTTTGTTATTGTCTAGGAAATCTGAAACTGAAGCCAAATCATCAAACCTTCATCGCCTTAGACTAATGGGAGTGGAGATTAGGGCTGTACAAGGGGAATGTCCAGGGGGAATGTGTAATGCTTTAGAAAATAGGGCAGCACGATAGCACAGTGATTAGCACTGCTGTTTCACAGCGCCTTGGATCTGGGTTCAATTCCAGCCTCAGGTGACTGTGAGGTGTTTGCACATTCTCCCCGTGTCTGCGTGGGTTTCCTCCAGGTGCTCCAGTTTCCTCGCAAACTCCAAAGGTGTGCGGGTTAGGTTGATTGGTCATGTTAAATTGCCCCTTAGTGTCAGGGGGATTAGCAGGGTACATACATGGGGTTACAGGAATAGGGCCTGGGTGGGATTGTTGTCAGTGCAGGCTCGATGGACCAAACGGCCTCCTTCTGCACTGTAGGGATTATATCATCCATCAAACATTATGGCACAACTTGTAAGGATCTCTGACAATAATAATGGTTGGAAAATTCCTTGGATCTGTTTTGAAAGTGCAGCAGGAACTCCATTTCCCTGCATTGGTTATTGGTTTTTGCAGCACTTCGGGCAAAGTAATGCCAGTTTCGGGAGAAGCTCCGAGGAATTTTCAGGCCGTGGCCTCTATTGGACTCTTACCCCCAAATCCCAGCACTATTGTTCAGAATGTTATTACTTGCTGACTATCCAACAGTTAAAATATAGCAGACCCCATCAATCAGATTACCTTCAAAGCAATAGCAATTAAAGAAAAATTCTCTTAGCTCACCACTTCAGGAAGTAGCTTCGTAGCAAGGTCATGAATGGCTTTAGCATAAATGCAGAGGGTTGACACAAGAAATATAACACCCAAAACGGCACAGGCTCTGCGAAAAAGAAATTTATACAAAGTTGATAAAGCGTATTATTAAAATAACTTTCTTAAAGGCTTTGCTTGGAATACAGTGATAAACATTATGGTAGACAGTGTACAAGATATAATATGTGAGGTAGTTTGTAACAATGTGTGATCTGTTCTGCGCAGTTGGGGTTATGGATTACTCTGGGATCTGATTCTTGGTCAAAGGTTAGAAACCCTACAGTGCAGAAGGAGGCCATTCGGCCCATCGAGTCTGCACTGACCACAATCCCACGCAGGCCCTACCCCCACATATTTACCCGCTAATCCCTCTAACCTACACATCCCAGGACTCTAAGGGGCAATTTTTAACCTGGCCAATCAACCTAACCCGCACATCTTTGGACTGTGGGAGGAAACCGGAGCACCCGGAGGAAACCCACGCAGACACGAGGAGAATGTGCAAACTCCACACAGACAGTGACCCGAGCCGGAAATTGAACCCGGGACCCTGGAGCTGTGAAGCAGCAGTGCTAACCACTGTGCTACCGTGCCGCCCACTGCGCTACCGTGCCGCCCTTTGATTAGTTTAAATTTAAAGTTTATTAATTAGCATCACAAGTAGGCTTACATTAACACTGCAATGAAGTTACTGTGAAAATCCCCTAGTTGCCACACTCCGGCGCCTGTTCAGGTACACTGAGGGAGAATTTAGCATGGCCAATGCACTTGAGCAGCACATCTTTTGGAATGCGGGAGGAAACTGCAGCACCCGGATGAAACCCACATAGACACGAGGAGAATGTACACACTCCACACAGATGGTGACCCAAGCCGGGAATCAAACCTGGGTCCCTGGCACTGTGAGGCAGCAGTGCTAATCACAGTGCTGCCCATGATCTGCTGCCTTGTGCTTTTTCTTAGAAATTCCAAAATGGAAACCAGCTAATAAACCTAACAAGTGCCTGCTGGTGTTCATCCTCCATATGTGTAGTTGTAAATAATCACAAACACCTATCCTTTGGGGAAGTCCAGAACTAGGGGAACTAGTTTGAGGATAAGGGGTAAACCTTTTAGGACTGAGGGGGATGAGAAATTTCTTCACCCAGAGGGTGGTGAATGTGTGGAATTCGCTACCACAGAATGTAGCTGAAGCCAAAATGTTGTGTGATTTCAAGAAGAAATTAGATATAGGTCTTGGGGATAAAGGGATCAAGGGATATGGGAGGAAGGAGGGATCAGGATATTGAAATCGATGATCAGCCATGATCAAAATGAATGGCGGAGCAGGCTTGAAGGGCCGAATGGCCTTCTCCTGCTTCTCGGTGAATTGCTCCTTCAGAGAGACACCACAACTACGGAGGGCTGAATGGCCTCCTCCTGTATGGTAGCCATTCTGTGACTCCGTGAATTTATTGGCTAGCCATGCTTTGTGCATGGACTTAAGTGGCCCAGATTTTTCAGTCGGGGAGACAGTAGAAGTAACTTTGGGCTCAATAGCCAGGGGAGGATTAGAGAATATTCTTCAGTCAGATATGAATGTTTATTTTTAAATGATTTAATGCTAGTCTAAAAATAGTGCACTGAAGCATGTAGAACAAATGTTTTAATTATTGATACTTGAATGACACCAATAGAGACACCAATTGTATAAAAACTGACATTCTGTGGATATGTCATCAGGCGATACTAGAGATTAGAAAATTATTAACAATCTGCGAGAGTGAAAGCTGAGCTTGGAACTCTTATACACCAAGGCCCTGTACAGCTGCAATAAAACCTCCCTACTTTTATATTCCACTCCCCTTACAATAAATGCCAACATCAATTAGCATCACAAGTAATCACTTGCTGTACCTGTGTACTAACTTTCATGTACCAGGAAACCCAGATCCCTCTGTGCCACCAGATTTTGCAATCTTTCTCCATTTAAATAGTATACTATTTTACTATTCTTCCTGCCAGAGTGGACAGGTTCACATTCTTCCACTTATTGGAAGGAATGAATGTTTAAGGTGGTGAATAGGGTACCAATCAAATCAGCTACTGTGCCCTGGATAGTGTTGAGCTTCTGGAGCACTCACCAACATAAGTGGAGAATATTCCATCACATTCCTGACTTGAGCCTTGCAGATGGTGCAAAGTCTTTGGGGAGTCAGGAGGTGAGATACTGCAGAACCCCCAGCCTCTGATCTCTTGTAGCCACAGCTTTGATCTGTCTGGTCCAGTTAAGTGTCTGGTCAGTGGCAATCCTCAGGATGTTGAAGGGGCTGTTGCGTCACAGCAATAGCAAACACAAATTGATGAATAAATTATTTATTTGGGGTTAGATGATGTCAATTTCCCACCGTCTTTCTGTCTGACAGCATTTCCCCTTTTAACCCTGTGACCATTACCAGGAAGTGCAGATAAATGACCCTAAGTGAGGTTGTCCATTATAACCTCGCTGCTGTTGGAAAAACTTTTGCTTGACTATATTTCTTGTACGTCTCTGCCAAGAGAACTCAGCTTTTTTAAAAATTGCAGTTGCTCCACAGTACAATGTAATGTTGCACACAGCACTGCATTACCAGACTCTTCCCTTTGGATCGAATGGAATTTAGATTTTTTTCTGTAATTCAATTTTAGATTAAAACCTTCTGCACGCTAATAAAAATAAATTCAAACAGATATTTGAATTGAAATGGAATGGTGGGCACTGATCTTCCTATCCTATTTGTCATGGCTTAGACAACAACATGGGCATTATTCTCCCATACCACAGCATTAATCAACAGCGGCCAGGGACTCATCTATCAGACACCGACAGCTAATTAAAGTCAATGGTAAACCCGTGAAATTGAGTAGGTTTTATGTTCATCTAGGCCTCATAATAATGTAACTAGCCAAAACTTAACAGCATCTCTCTAAACTTTGTCCTTTTTCTTAAAATTTATCTTATACTCATGGCAATGCAGCCCATAGAGACAAGTTATAAGATTCGCCAATTACATCATTGGTAATCTTAAAGTCCTGAGTTCGGTTTCCATTCAGTACTGAGGGACAGCTCGGTAGATAGGATATTGGTATGCAGATAGGCTGGAAAATTGGGCGGGGATCCTGGATTCAGGATTCAATCCTGGACCGGGGAGCGGCGCGGGCTTGGAGGGCCGAAGGGCCTGTTCCTGTGCTGTATTGTTCTTTGTTCTTTGTTTGAATGGAAACCGAGGCAGTAACACATAATAGCCTCAGCGAACCGGGATTAGAAAGCAGGAGCATGGGGAAGAATGAAACAGGGTTTTTGACTTTGTACGTATATGTGTGTGCAGTAAGATGAGGACGACTGGATTCAGTTGTGATGCCCACAGCGGTCAAGTGTTCACCATCTTAGCTGACACAAGGAACAATGGTGAGGTTGCTATTATCTCTGGGAATATAGAGCAGGTGAAAATCCAGGAGAGAAGGAGAGCTCTGCATACAATGACCTCACGCTCACAGCCAGCATCCCATCTTTTCCAATTTCCATAAAGTCCTCACAATCCTTATCTTTTGTCCTCAAATCTTATTCATGGTCTCACTCCATCTTATCTATAAACCTTCCGAGAAACATGCACTCCTGCCTGCAACTTCTGAATTTGTTCTGGCTGCCCCCTCCTCCCAATACTGGAGGCCAGTCTTTGTTCACGTTCTGTTCAAAAATACTTTGGGGGTGGCACGGTAGCACAGTTCACAGCTCCAGGGACCTGGGTTCAATTCCCGGCTCGGGTCACTGTCTGTGTGGAGTTTGCACATTCTCCTCGTGTCTGCGTGGGTTTCCTCCGGGTGCTCCGGGTTCCTCCCACAGTCCAAAGATGTGCGGGTTAGGTTGATTGGCCAGGTTAAAAATTGCCCCTTAGAATCCTAAAATGCGTAGGTTAGAGGGATTAGTGGATAAGAATATGGGGGTAGGGCCTGGGTGGGATTGTGGTCGGTGCAGACTCGATGGGCCGAATGGCCTCTTTCTGCACTGTAGGGTTTCTTTGATTTCTTTGATCTTTGACTTGGCTGCAATTTCCAAGCAATGTTAACATGCATTTTACAATTACTGTATGTGTAGGGCTGTTTGAAAGTTGAAGTTAAATCTTTGAATGATTTTTAAACATCATCACTTTGATCAAATATCGGTTCCTCAGCCATCCCATGTCCTCAGCAATCCTGCTGATGAAACCTTCCAGGAGGTGGCTTCCTAAGGGGCCTCCTTCATGCTGGCCAACCCATTAATCAGAGGGTCCACAGTGATGTCAGGCCAGAAGCCCCACTGGGAAAGGGGAAGGCTACTGAGGCAGGCAGGCCAGTCTGAAGGTGTCTCAACATGGGGATGTCTCAGCTGCCTGCACAGAAGTAAAAAAATGTAAAGAAGCTCAAAGCCGATAGACCAGTGTTTGGAGAGGGAACTGGGATGCTGACCTATTCAAGGCAGCTTTACATCTCCGTGGCTCTGTCATTGGGGCATAGAATTTCTTCAGCTATGATGGCTCCTGGCCTTGCTTGCTGGAGGCCTCCACAATTGAGCTACAGCCTCCACACACAGGGGAGGCGGGGCATTCTGTGTCATTATATTATTCACGCTGGTGCAGAACAGCCTTTAAGTGGGGCATTAATAAGCTGCCCACCTCCATGGAAGAACAGTCAACCCAGTTCTCAACCCGCCACTGAGGCAGGCATGCATTGGGGAGCTGTCCTGACATGCCCCCTTCCTATTTACCTACCAATCACCCGCCCCCCATCACCTGAACACTCCATGCCCCCACCACCCATCTCCACAGTGTAAAATCCAGCCTTGTGTCTCTAAATATAAAGCCAAGCTTCCCATTGTTTTTTTCACACATCACATTATCCATACATGCTGCCAACTTAAATGATTTAATATCTTGACACATGCCTCCCAAACCAATAGGCATGAATGGAAGTGGCCAAGGAAGTAAGCAGCAGGGGTGCAATCCCTTGAAAGTAGGGACAGTGCCCCAAAAATTCAAGGATCTCGGGAGGGCAGGTAAGGTGACTGGGATAACAGTTTTAGATGCTAAACCCCAAACTCGGACTTTCCCTGCACAACGCTCCCCAGATCAACATACCTCACAACTCCAGTCATTCTCTTTCTTCAAGCACCTCCTCAAATTCCCATCTGAACAGCCAATATTCAAACTCACCCTCATCCTAGTGCCATTGCACACCCATAATTCAGTCACCCTGCTCAAATGTTCTTCCTTCCTTTCCACGCAATCCATTTCTCACTCTCACAACACTCTGCTTTCTGTCCTTGCAAGAGATGTGCAAAGTCCAAAGATGTGCGCGTTAGGTTGATTGGCCATGCTAAAAATTGCCCTTAGTGTCCTGAGATGCGTAGGTTGGAGGGATTAGTGGGTAGATATGGGGGTAGGGCCTGGGTGGGATTGTGGTCGGTGCAGACTCGATGGGCCGAATGGCCTCTTTCTGTACTGTAGGGTTTCTATGATTCTATGAGAGAGTTCAAAACTTTAGGAGAGGCAGAGAACTACAAGGGAGTTGTGGGGGAGGGGGTTGTGGGGTGATGCAGCACAGGGGAGGTGGGGGGTGGTGGAGCCTCCAATGACAGCCAACTTGATGGCCACTGAGTTACATTGGAGTCATACCTGGCACAAAGCAAGATGGTTGTTGTTGTTGGAAGTCAATCATCTCAGTCCCAGGACATAAGTGCAGGAGTTCCTCAGGGTGGTGTCCTCGACCCAACCATCTTCATCTGCTTCATAATGATCTTCCCTCCGTTGTAAGGTCAGAAGTGGGGATGTTTGCACAATGTTCAGCAGCACTTGCAACTCCTCAGATACTGAAGCAGTCCATGTCCATATGCAGCTGGACCTGGACAACTTTCAGGCTTGGTCTGACAAGTTACAAGTAACATTTGCACCTCGCAAGTGCCAGGCAATGACCATCCCCAACAAGAAAGAATCAAACCACCTCCATTGACATTCAATGGCATTACCATCGTTACATCTCTCACTATCAACACCCTGGGGGTTACCATTGAACCGGACTCGCCATATAAATACTGTGACTACAGGTCAAAGGCTGAAAATCCTGCAGTGAGTACCTGACTTCCCAAAGCCTGTCCATCATCTACACAGCACAAGTCAGGAGTGTGCTGGAATACTTTCTACTTGCCTGGATGAGTGCAACTCCAACAACACTTGAGAAGCTCAACTCCATCCAGGACAAAGCAGTCCACTTGATTGGCACCCCATCTACCACCTCCAACATTCACTCTCTCCACCACTGATGGACGGTATCAGCAAGGTGTGCCATCTACAAAATGCACTGCAGCAACTCACCAAAGATCCTTTGACAGCACCTTCCAACCTTCAATCTCCCCCGCCTATTAGGATAGGAGCAGCAGATGCATAGGAACATCATCACCTACATGTTGCCCCATTAGCCACACACCATCCGGACCTGGAACTATATCACCATTCCTTTACAGTTGCTGGATTCCTTTAAAGGATTCCTTTAAAATCCCGGAGCTTCCTTTCTAACAGCACTATGGGTGTACCTACACAGCATGGACTGCAGCAGTTCCAGAAGGCAGCTCACTCTCACATTCTCAAGGGCAATTAGGGATGGACAATAAATAAACTGGCCCAGCCAACAATGCTCCACATCCCATGAAAGAATAAAAAGACTCATAGTTAACTGTCTCATTGAATATTTTAATTACCTACTCAAGAGCTCTACATTGTTTTTCTTGCTCGCCTTCAGATCTGGCTGGTTTGAACTTGGGTGCCTGGGATCATATCGGTTCTGGACCCAGTACTGCTTTTTGGTGTTTTACCTCCCAGTCTGCACCTGAAACTATCTCTCTTTGAAATTCTGCCACTAGCATTGTATCAGCAGTTTTTGGGTTGCAGAAAATTCTTCCATGAACTTTAAGATATGCTCTTTCTAGGCTAGTTTTTCCTTGAATTTTATTTCTCACATTTAGCTTGCATTTTTTTTCTTTCAGTGAATAATAAATATCTTGCAAATCGATGCCACTTTGGAGCTGAATGGCTTGATATGAATCTCATCTATCACATCGTTCAGCTTCTGTTCAAAGGTCTGTGCAGTCCTTCCATCAACTTCAATGTCAATGTTTATCCTGAAGTTTGCTCAGTACTTTATCCAGTCATCCCTCCTCAACCTGCACACTGCCCAATTCCCACAGAGTAGAGGTTGATTCCTGCAATGGGTGGGGTGAATAATGCAGGGAGTGCAGGCCATTGCACAGTCACAGTGTTGTAACCCTGTCTTTGATCTCTGCTCCCTTTGACTGCAGCTTCACTTCCAGGAGCGCAGGATCATGAGATTTTCCCCTTAATCTTACAGTTTAGGGGCAATGAGTTGGCAGAGAAAAATTAGCAGTGAGACTTATCCCACTGGAGACTTTCTGAATTAAACAGCACGAAGTCATGAATGTTATGAAAGGAGTAGCAATGGGGAAAAACATGAATATACATTTAGATGAGGTGGGGGGGGGGCGATTCTCCCATCCTGCTGTACTGCTTTTGTAGCGCAGCGGGCTGGGAGACTCAGGCGGAGGCCGTTTCGCGGGCTCCCCACTGGGCGCCATGGCCTCCGGATTTCCAGTGTCATCAGCTCTGTGCCAGAAATCGGTATAATTTATGTTAATGAGTATTTTAATATATATTTTTTAAATCATTAGCGGGCCCAGGACTGAAATCTCTGGGCCCGCTAGTGTCTCCCTCCCTGCCAGGAGTATTGTACTCCAGCGGGGTTTAGTATAGCTCCCTACTTGCAGGGAGCCAGTGACCCGATCCTGCTGGAGTGAAGGGGGGGCCATTGAAACCCCCCCAGAGGATCGGGTGCCAGGGGGTCCCCCATGGGCATTGACACCTTGGCAGTGCCAGCCTGGGCCCCCAGCACTGCCCAGGGGGCACCTTGGCACTGCCCACTGGGCATCGGGCATTGCTGAGGGGTTGGGGCCTAATGGTGAGTCCTGCTGCCACTTTGCATTCTAATGCCTTTAGATTTGAGTGCCAATGATTCTTGCTTCCGTACGCATTTAGTCCAATCTTGCTCGATAATAATGAATTTCTAGCTGTTGTGCAGGTCCAAAGGAATAAACCAACATTATCCTCTCTTCAGCCGAGCAGTGTAAAATACACAATTGGCTTCAAGTGCACAAGCATGATGAGCTCGCCACCTACTGAATTATCAGGGGAAGTGCATATAGCTAACATCACACTGGCACTGAATTCACTGGTGTTGAATAACAAAACTTTAACCAAGAGGCTCAGAGGGTCAAAACATATTCATTCTTACGTATTTGCCAAAAAAACAGGGAATCTTCAAATGAGTTCCATAAACATTGGGGGTCAAATTTGATAGTGTCCAAAATAAGGCGAAAGGATTGAAATGTGCTATAATCTCACAGCTGTTCAGCTGCAGCCAGCACACCCACTTTGTGTTGCTTGCTGATATACAGACAGCACTGACCACACTGTTGAGTGACTGCATACTTCAGCCCCAAAATTGCGAGAGGCTAACTCATCTTAAAGCTATCCCAGCAGGCCAGGTCCAGCTCATCAGAGAACAAGGTTATATATACATGAGTTATATATGAAAGATTTTGATTTGATTTGATTTGATTTATTATTGTCACATGTATTAACAAACAGTGAAAAGTACTGTTTCTTGCGCGCTACACAGACAAAACATACTGTTCATAGAGAAGGAAACGAGAGAGTGCAGAATGTAGTGTTGTAGTCATAGCTAGGGTGTGGAGAAAGATCAACTTTTAATGCAAGGTAGGTTCATTCAAAAGTCTGACAGCAGCAGAGAAGAAGCTGTTCTTGAGTCGGTCGGTACGTGACCTCAGACTTTTGTATCTTTTTCCCGAAGGAAGAAGGTAGAAGAGAGAATGTCTGGAGTGCGTGGGGTCCTTAATTATGCTGGCTGCTTTACCGAGGCAGCAGGAAGTGTAGACAGAGTCAATGGATGGGAGGCTGGTTTGCGTGATAGATTGGGCTACATTCACGACCTTTTGTAGTTCCTTGTGGTCTTGGGCAGAGCAGGAGCCATACCAAGCTATGGTACAACCAGAAAGAATGCTTTCTATGTTGCATCTGTAAAAGTTGGTGAGAGTCGTAGCTGACATGCCAAATTTCCTTAGTCTTCTGAGAAAGTAGAGGCATTGGTGGGCTCACACGAGCACCTCCTCAGGGATATATAAAGTCTGATGGGTTGGCACAACAAAATGCTTGGTGCACGGGGATGTCTGCCATCAAAGTCAGTGCTGCCATGGAGGAGTTCAGCACCAACTTGACACAGGTGTAGCAGGGAGCTTGGAGACCATGCGTTTCAGCGTTGAAGTGGTGGCCAACTCCATGAGAACACTTGCAGACCTGACCATGATGCAGTGTCTGTTGGCAGATGTGTCCACTTGCATTACAGCACAGGCAGCTCCCAGCAATGCTGCAGTGGAAGCTCAGACCAAAGTGCTACAAGCTCAGCCATTATGGCTACAGATGGAAGTGTTTCCAATGAACAGCAATCTATCCTCCAACAGTTTGCTGAGCTGTCCCAGGGGGAGTGGCAGTGCCTCCCTTATGCACAAAACCACTGTCCTCTGTCAGAATACAGTAAGAAGTCTCACAACACCAGGTTAAAGTCCAACAGGTTTATTTGGTAGCACAAGCTTTCAGAGCGCTGCCCCTTCATCAGATGAGTAGCGACTCACCTGATGAAGGAGCAGCGCTCCGAAAGCTCATGCTACCAAATAAACCTGTTGGACTTTAACCTGGTGTTATGAGACTTCTTACTGTGCTTACCCCAGTCCAATGCCAGCATCTCCTCACTCTATCAGGAAGATGGCATTCATTCTCCCAACATTGCCAGTCTGCCACTGCTCTAGCTGTTGCCCATTAACCAGCCAACCCAGACAGTTGCTGCCCATGCCAAGATGCTGCAGTCCATAGCTGGGCCTTCTAGACCATCTGCAGTCCCCTCCACTGAATGTCAGCAGTCTGTCATAGGCCATGGGGCAACCACTGGGGTACCACTGCTCAGAGCAGTAAGGCAAAGGCACATGGAAGTCTGGCACTAAAGGCATGCGCGAGGAGGATTAATTGCCTTTTATATACAATATAGAATGGTTTAATTTATAAATTGATTATAAACATAAACATTTATTTTGTGCTGACATTTATTATTTTACATTGACTGAGCAGGCACTGTGATGGAAGGTTGGTGTTATGGGGAATTGGATTTGCAGCCACTGGTACCACAGCCAGGTGAGTTCATGGATAAGCTGAGAAAGGGACTGACTAGGTTGCTTCCCTTGTCGCTCATTCTTATCTTCCTGCTCCTCAACTGTTTACTGTATAGCTGGCGGGATGGGCTATTCGCTCATGATGGTGAGATGGTGCAGAGTGCCACCATGAAACTTCTGACCCACTCTGCAAATATTTCAGAATGGTCCAGGCAGCACAAGTGTTATTACCGCATGTCAAAGGTCTGCTCTATCACTTTTCATGCGGCAATATGGTTTTTATTGTGTGCATGCTGCGGGATGCACATCAGAATCATCATGCATGGGGCCAGTCCTTGTCTGCCAACAGCAACCCTTTGGTTTGTTTTGGTGGCTCAAATACAGACGGCACAACAGGCTGCCGTCAAACAATGAACATGGTGACTGCTGCCAGGATGTCAGGCATTGACCTGCCTATGGTCACACAACAGCTGTACATCGAGGGAGTGGATCCTTTCATCAACAAATGGACCATGGGGAAAACTGCAATTTTAGCAAATCCATGTGCACTCTACTTTTGCTTCTGCTTAGCACGAGAGAATGAAATCTATCATAGAATCATAGAATCACAGAATACTACAATGTAGAAGAGGCCCTTTAGCCCATCGAGTCTGCACCAATGCATGAAAATCTAGTGAGCTGTCAAACTGTGACTTCCCTTATGCAACCCTGGATGGTAAACTGTGAGATGTTGTTGCAAAGATCTCCAGTGCCCCTAGCCACGAAGGAAACCAGATGCATAAGCATTCACTCCCATGGTGACCTTCACAACCACTGGAAATGTGATCCTCACTCTGCTCTGATGTTGCAGTTGTGGCTGCAGCAGATGGCAGCTTTCAGAGGATGCCCTGGTGGAAGAACAGACAACGTACACATTGTTCAGGAAGGAGAATTGTTCTCTGAACCCCCGGCATGGATATGGCTGAGATATGGCTCGGGGGCACAATGGTTAGCACTGCTGCCTCACAGCACCAGGGACCCAGATTCAATTCCGGCCTCTGTTAGTGTGGAGCTTGTACATTGTCCCCATGTCTGCATGGGTTTTCTCCGGGTGCTCCGGTTTCCTCCCACAGTCTAAAGATGAGGATGTTAGTTTGACTGGCCATCCTAAATTGCCCCTTAGCGACATGGGGATTACAACGTGTGGTGAACCATTGTTGGTTCCCACCAGGTAGTGCTGAGCCATGGTCTGGCCAGTACTATGTGTCTGTAGATATGTTACTGTTGGGGTTAGGGTTGGGCTGTTCTACCTGTTAATATAGTCGTTATGGTACACCCCAGTCGGCTCCGCCTCCTGGGAGAGGTATAAAGGTCACTGCTCTGCCTGGTGACCCTTTAGTCTGGGATTGTATACTGTATATAGTAGCTCTGTTATTGTTGGCAATAAAAGCCTTTATTTCCCGAGTACATCCAGCCTCTCGTGTGTTATATCGCACATCAATTTTATTGCCAACAAGTAAATTCTTTTTTTTTTGAGAAAAGAAAACGACAAAGAAAACATGGAGCAAATGCTTAAACCCAAACGGCTTACGTTGGACCCACGTGCGGCGGAAGCATCGAACACTTTCGACCACTGGTTGAAGTGTTTCCAAGATTACCTCGACGCCTCCACAGCGGTCACCGACGACGCCGACAGACTCCGGGTCCTCCACGCGAGGGTAAGCGACGCTGTATATTTAGCGATCCGTGGGGCCACCGACTACAAAGGGGCCCTCGAGCTTCTCAAGAAGCGATACAACAAACCGCCGAATGAGATGCATGCTCGATACCTTCTAGCCACTCGACGGCGGCAGCCCGGCGAAACGACGGAACAGTACGCGTGCGAGCTTCAACAGCTAGCCAGAGCCTGCAACTGCAAGTCAGTGTCGGCAGACCAGTACATGAACGACCTAGCTCGAGATGCGTTCGTGGCGGGAATCGGCTCGTCGTACATCCGCCTTCGGCTGTTGGAGCAAGGTAACCTCGATCTCACTAAAACCATAGAGTTAGCTGACGCTCTAGAAACGGCCTCCAAAGGTCTGGCGATCTACCCCGACGACCACGTGGAGACAGTGTGGCAGGGGCAGTCACAGACTCCACTTCATTCAGCGGGACCGAAAAACTGCGCGATTGCGTTCCCAGCCTCGGACCTGACGACGGCAGCAGCTCCAGGTGGCCCGCGGTGTTACTTCTGTGGGGGGGGGGTGAAACACCCTCGGCAGCGATGTCCAGCTAAAGCGGTGTTGTGCTCCGCCTGTGGCAAGAAGGAGCACTATTCCAAGGTATGCCGGTCCAAACTTCCATCCAAGAACAGCAGTGCGGCGTGTGACTCCCCGGAGCCGGCCTCCTTGTCTTCTGCATCTTCAAGGTCTTCTACCACGTGCGATTCCAGGACGTCGCCATTCCGAACGACGGAGTTGCAAGACACGTGCAACCTGCAGGGGCCGCAGGTTTTGGCGCCATCGTCCACATGCGACCTATGGGGGCAGCCATTTTGGTCGGCACCAACCGCGAATGACCAGCAGGGGTCGTCATCAACCATCTCAGCTGCCTGCAGTTGCACCCACGAACCAATGGTGGCGTCGATCATCCTGGACCAGGCCAAGCCTCACAGACTCGACAAGTCTATGATGGACATACAGGTAAACAAACGCCCGATTTATTGTTTGTTTGACAGCGGGAGCACGGAGAGCTTCATTCACCCAGACACTGTGAAGCGGTGTGGTCTCCAGATTCGGACTGTCAAGCAGACAATTTCGATGGCGTCAAGGTCCCGGTCTGTCACCGTGCTAGGGAGTTGCGTGGTCAATCTGACGGTGTAGGGCACGGTTTATGAGAACTTCAGGCTCCTTGTGTTACCGCACCTTTGCGCGCCAATACTCCTAGGACTAGATTTCATGGTCCACTTGAAGAGTATAACCCTGCAGTACGGTGGGCCACTCCCTCCGCTTTCAGTGGGAGACCCGCAGCCTCTAAATTGCCCAACGCGCTCCACATGTAGTCTCTCAACGCTTAGGATTACCACACCCTCCCTATTCCAGAATCTTGTGCCAGGCTGCAAGCCCATCGCAACAAAGAGCAGGTGTTACAGCGCTGAGGATTGGATCGTCATTCGATCTGAAGTTCAGCGGCTCCTCAAGGAAGGGATCATCCAACCTAGCGCTAGTCCTTGGAGAGCGCAAGTCGTGGTGGTTAAGAATGGGAACAAACCCCGGATGGTCATAGACTATAGTCAGACCATTAACAGATATACGCAGCTGGATGCGTATCCCCTCCCGCGCATATCTGACATGGTCAATCAGATTGCGCAGTACCGGGTGTTCTCCACCATCGACTTAAAATCTGCTTACCACCAGCTCCCCGTTCGCCCAGAGGACCGACAATACACGGCCTTTGAGGCGGATGGTCGCCTGTACCATTTTTTAAGGGTTCCTTTTGGTGTCACGAATGGGGTCTCGGTCTTCCAGCGTGCTATGGACCGAATGGTGGACCAGAATGGACTGCGGGCTACCTTCCCGTACCTGGATAACGTCACCATCTGCGGCCATGACCAGCAGGACCACGATGCCAACCTTCTTAGATTCTTACGCACTGCATCTCGCCTGAATCTGACCTACAACAGGGAGAAGTGTGTATTTCGCACGCGCCGCCTAGCTATCCTCGGATACGTGGTGGAAAACGGGGTAATTGGCCCTGATCCAGACCGTATGCGTCCTCTCCTCGAACTTCCCCTGCCCACTAGCGTCAAAGCACTGAGAAGATGCTTAGGCTTCTTCTCATACTACGCACAGTGGGTTCCCAATTACGCGGACAAAGCTCGTCCGCTCATCAAGTCTACCTCTTTTCCCCTAGCAACAGAGGCTCGCTTAGCCTTTGCAAGAATAAAAGCCGACATCGCGAAAGCCACGATGCACGCTATCGATGAGTCCATCCCCTTCCAGGTGGAGAGTGATGCATCTGATTTCGCCCTGGCCGCCACACTTAACCAGGCGGGCAGGCCCGTCGCCTTTTTCCCTCGCACCCTCCAAGGCCCTGAAATTCGACATTCGGCGGTGGAAAAGGAGGCCCAGGCCATTGTGGAGGCCGTCCGGCACTGGCGCCATTACTTGGCGGGAAAACGGTTCACTCTGCTCACGGACCAGCGGTCCGTGGCGTTCATGTTCAACAACACGTTACGGGGTAAGATCAAGAATGATAAGATCTTGAGGTGGAGAATCGAACTCTCCACCTACAATTATGATATCATGTATTGTCCAGGGAAGCTCAACGAGCCCTCGGATGCCCTGTCGCGTGGAACATGCGCTAGTATGCAGGAGAATCGATTGCAGGCTCTCCACAATGACCTCTGCCATCCGGGGGTCACTCGGCTCTTCCACTTCATAAAAGCCCGGAATCTACCCTACTCGGTGGAGGATGTCAGGTCCATAACCAAAAGCTGCCGGGTATGCGCGGAATGCAAACCGCACTTCTACCGACCTGACAGGGCACAACTCGTTAAGGCCACTCGTCCCTTCGAAAGACTGAGTGTGGACTTTAAGGGCCCCCTTCCCTCGACAGATCGGAACGTGTACTTCCTCAATGTGGTTGATGAGTACTCACGATTCCCTTTTGTCATTCCCTGTTCTAATATGACCGCTGCCACGGTTATCAAGGCATTTCGTGATCTTTTCACCCTGTTCGGTTATCCCTGTTATATCCACAGCGATAGGGGCTCGTCGTTCATGAGTGATGACTTGAGGCAATACCTGCTCTCATATGGGATTGCCTCTAGCAGAACCACGAGCTACAATCCAAGGGGTAACGGACAGGTCGAACGAGAGAATGCTACAGTCTGGAAGGCTGTCTTACTGGCGTTGAGGTCTAAAGGTCTTCCAGTCTCCCATTGGCAAGAGGTCTCCCTGATGCGCTCCACTCCATACGCTCACTCCTGTGTACGGCAACCAACGCTACTCCTCATGAGAGAATGTTTTCATTCCCTAGGAAGTCTTCCTCTGGGACCTCATTA